>NC_064252.1:31064123-32541623 GCF_003254725.2 Canis lupus dingo
GACTCCATAGCTCTTTGATTTTGTGTACCTTCATTCAGCAAAGATATCTTGCGTATTAGCCGTGTATAACATCAGGCACCATGCTAGGCTCCAGGCATACTCAAGTGAAACCAGAATCCTGTCCTCAGACTGCTGTCAAGAAGACCTAGAATGCTCTCCAGATTCATCCATGTTGTCACAAATGGCAGAACTTCCTTCTTTTTTTTTGGCTGAAGAATATTCCTGGTGGGGATCCCTGGGTGGCGCAGCGGTTTGGCGCCTGCCTTTGGCCCAGGGCGCGATCCTGGAGACCCGGGATCGAATCCCACGTCGGGCTCCCGGTGCATGGAGCCTGCTTCTCCCTCTGCCTGTGTCTCTGCGCCTCTCTCTCTCTCTCTGTGACTATCATAAATAAATAAAAATTTAAAAAAAAAAAAAGAATATTCCTGGTGTATGTGTGTACACACACACCACATTGTCTTTATCATTCATCATCAAAGGACATTTGGGTTGTTTCCCTATCTTGGCTGTTTACAATACTGCTACAGTGGACATGGGTGTGCAGATATCTCTTCAAGTTCCTAATTTCAGTTCCTTCGGAGAATTACCTGTGTTAACTATACGAGGTGATGGATGTGCTAATTATCTTGATCTTAGTAATCATTCTACAAGGAATATCAAATCATCACACTGTATGCCTTAAATATATACTGTTATGTGTCAGTTACTCAATAAAGTTAAATAAACATTTAAAAAAAAGACCTAGAAACAATTACAAAAGATTATAATGCCTGAGTGCCCAGAGAGAGAAAGTTCTTCAACTACAGGGAAGAGGGGGTACAGAGATGCACCTCCCTTAGTTTAATTTGCACCCCCTTTGTTGCCTGGATTCTGACCCATTATCTTCTCCTTTCCCCCAGGGGTAACAGAACCCAGCAAAAATGCCAGTGACATCAGAAAGAGAGAGACTAGCCTCCTGGTCTGCCCGTTGCCTTGAAAGCTGTGCCTGTCATCCACCTTTATGCTTAAACATCCCCCATGTGCTCCTAAGCCCGCAGTTGCCAGGTGTCCTTTTAGACCATATTTGACATTTCCCCACAGTAGGTTAGATGTATTTGAATCAGAATGGTCCAGAAGAGCTTGAATTGGTTTGTGGGGCCCTCGGGGGCTGCTACAGGTAAAGGTGGTCTCTGCTCAGACAATTATCCAAGAGACATCGCTGCTGCACTGAGGCAGGCTCGGCCCACTGGGCCCCAGGCATCTGGCACGGACCGTGTGCCCAGCACGGTGCAGACAAGCTCATCTTTAGCTATGCTCCACGGAGGCATCAAAAGAAGAAAACACGACCCTTGTCTTCAGTAAATCTAGGATTAAATTAGAGTGGCCAGGCAAATACACAGAGGAAATATTTATTTCTTTTTTAAATTTTTTTAAAGATTTTTATTTATTCATGAGAGACAGGGAGAGGCAGAGACACAGGCAGAGCAAGAAGCAGGCTCCCTGTGGGCAGCCCGATGCAGGACTTGATCTCAGAACCCCAGGATCACAACTTCAGCAAAAGGAAGATGCTTAACCACCTAGCCACCAAGGTACCCCAGAAACATTTCTTTCTTAATCTTAGTTTACTTGATATCTCCCTGATGTTAACCTGTTTAGAAAAGCAGGGAGTGATGCATGCCCAATGTAGCCAGCACCTGCTTTAGTCTGTCTCAGCTAGGAATGATTTTTACATTTTTAAATAACTGAGGGGAAAAAATGAAAAAAAAAAAAAAGACAAGTATATTTTGTGGTACATAAAAAATATATGAAATTCAAATTTCAGTCTCTGTGAAAGCATAGCTTAGGATGGCTGCATGCTCTTAAAAGCCACACAAACACGGATCCCTACCTCCCAACAAGGAGTTCATGCACCCATGATCCTCCCAGATAATTGCTTATAGGTACAGCTCTAGCCACATGTCCCCTCCCCCCACCTCACAGAAGCAGAAATGTATTTCCAGGGAGAAATCCCACCCTGCACTAAGTAGATCTGTAGGAGGATAATGCAGTTTGGCACCACCACCCCCCACTCCTTCCTTCTTTCTGTTTTATTGAACGCCAGAAACATTATCAAGGGAAGGACATTCTCCCCTCTTGCCTTAAAGCTTGGATTGGGGTAATTTTGCACCTTCTTTTGAAATGATTGACACCACAACAAAGCTGGATTAAGTTCTCTCTTCTTTCTCCCCAGCATTCAGTGGGTACCCTGCTAATCCAATTTATAGGAAATCCTCTCCTGTGAACTGGACGGCCTGTGGACTGCCCACATCGGGCTGGCAGAGAACAGATAGGCTCATTCATTAGCGCAGGTTCACACCCCAGAGGGTTACCACTCCAGCGCCTGCTGGAGTCGCTCTGCAGTAGGTATGGGCCTTTGTGTGCCCACGGGAATAATGTTAATAGTCCTGGCTCACATTTACTGAGCACTTGTTATAAATGTGATATTTCGAATGGATTATTATCTTGTTTAACTATCACAGCAGCCAGGAGGCTGTTTCCACAGCAGATCAGCTCCCTCAGGGCCTTTGCACTTGTAGCTGCTTCGGCCTCCTTGCTTCCCCCATATTGGCATTGTATGGTCCCTGGCCTCCTGTGGGTCTTTGCTCAAATATCACCTTCTGAAGAGAAAGCCTTTGCCAAGCATCCATTTAAAATTTCAATAGATCCCCACCCGAGTGCTCCTTACCTCCCATCCTGCTTTATTGTTATCATCAGACAACATGCTACATCTTCAACCTGCTTACTTATTGTCTTTTCTCTCAGCATCTAGGCTCCATGAGGACAATGACTTCTGTTTTCAGAATGGGTTCTGTATGTAGGTTCGCAGCAGACATCAGTTGAATGAAAAAATAAGTGTAATATCACCATAACCGTTTAACAGACTATAAGGAGAAGTTGACAGAAGTTAACTAACGTGCCCCAGAAAACAGAATTAACCTGTGTCTCAGACTCTCAAGTCTTTACAGTGCTGGCCACCAGCACCTGACCAAACCCAAATCCTTCTCTAGAAATTCGATCGTGCTAGGAAATAAGGAGACAGAACTGCCATTTGTGCCGTTAAAACATCCTCTTGAAGTTAGCTTTAGTGTAACAGGGATTGATGTTAACAGAGGGGCTGTATCTGGTCCCTCCTCTGCTCTAGGCACTGTGCTTGTTGAAATGCAACTCTCCAGAGTTCAGCGCAACAGCAAGGCAGATCATTATACTTGTTGTGAGCAGACCTGCTGTGTGTCACAGACCGTTGGAACCTAGGGTGCAGTCAGACACACGGCCACCCTTGGCAGCTCAGTATGTGGCGCAAAGCATGTATGATGACTATGGATCTTAGTCATAAGTGTAGACTGGGTTTATGAAGTTTTTTTTGCAGCCGATTTGCTTATAAGGCCTATCCAATTTCATTTCATCGACAACCATCCTGGGAAACACATGGCTTTGGAAGCCAGACAAAACTAGGTTTGAAGCTGAGCTTAGTTACTTTCAACTTTTCTGAGATGTTATAAGGAGTAGAGGTAACGGGCACGGCTAGCACAACACCCGAAGCCTGGTAGGGGTCCAGTAGTGGGCGTGGCCACCCTTGTTAGTTATCAGTGTTATCATTTATCATCATTCAGCTTCTGGGCAGTGAATCCAGTGCCCACAGGTCAGTAGGAAGAACTGAGTTGGGTCTACCTCAGATAAAACAATAGCTCATTATCAAATGAAGTCCCTCTGCTGAGTGTTTTAGGACAACAGTCCTTTGAGTTCTTATGAATACCCGTTTTACAAAGGAGTATAGGGACCCACAGAGCAGTAATGAAGTCACTCTACTTGCCCCAGGTCACATAGCTGATTTAGTAAGCACGGAGCTAACATGTGGATTGATGCTGGGACCCTTATTCTTCATCGTTATGCTTGAGTCCCCAGGCAATCCAAGTGGGAGGCTTGAGAGTTGTTGCTTCCAGTCAGGGAAGCAAGAGAAAGTACCAAAGCTGGAGTTGAAAGACTTGCACTCAAGCCCTACTTCTGCTACTGCAAAAGCTTCCTGACCTTAGGCCCCTGAGCTTAGTTCTCTGCATCTTGCTCTCCTCATCTACAAAATGAAGAGATTGCTCTAGATGTTGTTCAGGGGTCCTTCCCACTCTATGGGCCTCTCATTCCGCATGCTGCAGATCTACCAGAGTCAGCACACTGTGCCCTTAGAGACCTCAGTTGAGATCACAACGTTGCCACTCACTAGCTATATGACCTTTCTGAGCCTCAGTTTCCTTATTTGCAAGCTGAGCATAATCATCCCAATTTCACAGAACAGTCCAGGGGATTAAATGATTATAATATACATGTAATAAGATCCCATCAGATGACTTAAGGTGCTCCAGTGAAGGGACTGTTTATGCTGTGAGTTGATGGCACTGAAAGTATCAACAGGGATGCTGAGGCACCAGAGACTCACAGAGGCAGTGAGCTGTTACCACTTCTGGAGCAAGAGATGTGTGTTAGTTTCTTAGGGCTGCCATAGTAAAGTACCACAATTGTCTGGCTTAGCAGAGATAATGGTTTTTTGTTTTTGTTTTTGTTTTTTGTTTTCTTTGTTTTTTTTAATAAATTTATTTTTTATTGGTGTTCAATTTACCAACATACAGAATAACACCCAGTGCTCATCCCGTCAAGTGCCCCCCTCAGTGCCCGTCACCCATTCACCCCCACCCCCCGCCCTCCTCCCCTTCCACCACCCCTAGTTCGTTTCCCAGAGTTAGGAGTCTTTATGTTCTGTCTCCCTTTCTGATATTTCCCACACATTTCTTCTCCCTTCCCTTATATTCCCTTTCACTATTATTTATATTCCCCAAATGAATGAGAACATATAATGTTTGTCCTTCTCCAATTGACTTACTTCACTCAGCATAATACCCTCCAGTTCCATCCACGTTGAAGCAAATGGTGGGTATTTGTCATTTCTAATGGCTGAGTAATATTTCATTGTATACATAAACCACATCTTCTTTATCCATTCATCTTTCGATGGACACCGAGGCTCCTTCCACAGTTTGACTACTGTGGACATTGCTGCTATAAACTTTGGGGTGCAGGTGTCCCGGGGTTTCATTGCATCTGTATCTTTGGGGTAAATCCCCAATAGTGCAATTGCTGGGTCATAGGGCAGGTCTATTTTTAACTCTGAAGAACCTCCACACAGTTTTTCAGAGTGGCTGCACCAGTTCACATTCCCACCAACAGTGTAAGAGGGTTCCCTTTTCTCCGCATCCTCTCCAACATTTGTGGTTTCCTGCCTTGTTAATTTTCCCCATTCTCAACTGGTGTGAGGTGGTATCTCATTGTGGTTTTGATTTGTATTTCCCTGATGGCAAGTGATGCGGAGCATTTTCTCATGTGTCTGTTGGCCATGTCTATGTCTTCCTCTGTGAGATTCCTCTTCATGTCTTTTGCCCATTTCATGATTGGAGAGATAATGTTTTCTTATAATTCTGGAGGCTAGAAGTCTATGATCAAATTGTCCACAGGGTTGGTATCTTCTGAGGCCTCTCTTCTTGGTCTGTAGTGACCATCTTCTCCCTGTGTTTTGGTTGACCCTCTGTGCCTGTTTGTCCATATTTCCTCCTCTCACAAATAAGGACACCAGTCATACTGGAGCAAGGCAAAGCTCGATCATCTTAGTTTCACTTCACACCTCTTTCAAGGTCTTATTTCCAAATCCGTTCATATTCCAAGATACTGGGGGTTAGGACTTCAACATACGAATTTGAGGGGAACGCATTTCAGCCCCTAACAAGAAGGAAAGGGAGGAGATAATGCTGCCAGAAGACAGTGAAGGATAGAGCCATGGCTGCCCAGCAGAAGCAGAAGCTGGAGAAGACACAGGCCCTGTTGGAAATACTGCCCAAACTGGAGAGTCCGTGGGAACAGAACACCCTCTCTTTCCAACCCCCCTCCAGTGTGTGGCAGATGCTTCCAACCAGGAATCGGCCCCCAGGGATCCCAGGTAATTCCATCTGTAGGGAAGTGGCTCTCAGGGCACAGAGAAAAGCAGAGAGTGGAGTCGGAGCAGACAGATGGAGAATATGCCACCTGGAGAGACACCTGGCACATAAGAAATGTTCGAGAAGTGCTTCTTTCCACTTCATAAGTGTAGGGAGGAGAGTGAAGAAGGCAGCTGTGAACCCTACCTACCTCACTGGTTGTTTTGCAGTACCTGCTTTTTCTTTGAGCATGTGAATAATGAAGAGACTCATAGTGCACCCTTCCATGTGGACTCACTTTGTTTAAGTTTGAAATTGCAAAAAGCTTCTTGCCCTTTTTGCACCCCATTAGCTCAGCATTCAGCCAGGCTCCAGCATACGTTCAGCTGGTCAGCATTGCTCGGCCATCCACATTGTCTCACCCTTCTTGGTAAGTAAATGAGATATGATCTTGTGCAGTGGAGCATCTAGCCAGACTGGTAGGGAGAGTCGGGCTCATTATTTGTAAAAAATTAAAATCTCCATGCCAACAAGCTGGTCAGCAGGTCTGACTTCTATTCAGCGAATAATTACTTTTCTGTACCTGCAAAATGTCGGGCTCCAGACCTCCCAGACAGACTCAGTAGTGCTGTCCTCGGTTCTGGTGTCTACCTCTGGCTTTTCTAAACATCATAATATATTCCATTTTGTTCACTGGTAATTTTAAGACCCACTTTTTGGGATCTCTATATTCTTTCCCATAGACAGCTCCAGAAAATACTTTCTTCTTGCTGGCAGAGGTAGGCTGGAGAGTCTTTAATAACCACCTTAATAACAGTGGCCTGGGCATGGTCAACAATGTCTCTATTCAGTATCTGTCATCTCCCGAGGTCTGATGGCCTGGCCATGGTAGGCTGGCTCGTCTCAGAGCTGGTCCTGTAAGACACTCCATCTCCCTGTGGGTTTTCTGGGTGGCGGGAAAGCCAAAACTATAGCCTTTCAGCAAGGATGGTTCCTCCTGCCATGGGTATTTCTTATCACTTGCTATCTAAAATGGGCAAAATCACTTTACCTTCTACAACTTAATGATTATCTGAAAATTTGCCCAAACCTGAAAAATGGCAGTAATAGTTTTGGCCTAAGACAACAGCCAAGGGCTCTCAGAATCAGGTGGATTTGGAGTCTGGGTGCTGTGTTCATTTCCTCGGACTGCTGTGTAACAAAGTGCCACAGACCATGTGGCTTCAATAGTTTATTCTTTCAAGTTTTGTTTTGTTTTAGTTTAAGATTTATTTACTCATCTGAGAGAGAGAGAGTGTTGGGGCCAGGAGGGAGGCAGAGGGAAACTCAAGCAGATGCAGGCTCGATCCCACAGCCCTGAGATCATGACCTGAGCCAAAACCAAGAGTCAATGCTTAGCCAACTGAACCACCCAGGCACCCCTCATAGTTCTGAATGCTGGAAGTCCAAACTAAGGTATTGTCTGGGTCACACTCCTGCCCTGCCTCTTCCAGCTCTGGCAGCAGCAGGTGGGCCTTGGCTGCGGCTGCATCACTCCAGTGTCTGCCTGATTGTCACATGACCTGCCCTCTGTGTCTGTTCCCATGTCTTATCAGGGCCCTGTCATTGGATTAGGGCCCAGCCCTAAGTAGTGTGGCTCATCCTAACTTGATTATATCTGCAGAGACTTTCCCAACAAGATCCTATTCACAGGTCAGGGGGTAGGATTTGGACATACCTTCGTGGGGGGACTCACCACAACAATGCTTTTCCTCTGCTTGTTATTTGCAAAGCACACTCTCTGGCTAAGAAGATCTACTTGTAGAATCTCCTTGGATCTGTGCATCTGACCAGAAATTATCCCCTCATTTTGGCCCAGGAGTCTAGAAGGACCAAGGAAAGCTGAGAGATTTAAAGAGTTTGGTTGAACCAAAGTGGGGAGCAGGGGACAAAGAGAAAGCCCAGGGGAAGAGTCAGGTCCTGAGGAGCCTCAAGTGTTGTTTACTTCATGCCAGTTATTTTACTCTGAGCCAGCCACTTAGCCTTTCTGAGACTCAGTTTCCTCAGAGAGATGAGGATGGGGTGGAGGCTTGGATTGATAACGTTCTGAGGTTTCTTCTAGTTTAATATTCTTTGATGCCACAAACCTTCTTAGCCATATCACAATCTTAGCCAAATACAGTCTGTCCAGGGATACGTATATTTTTGAACCGAGCCTGCCTGCCCAGCAAGCACACTTCTCTCTGTTTGAGTACCCACATCACCTGCCAACTCTGGTGTGTAGAGACCACGTGAGTTTTCCATCTCCATATATCTGGTGCCTGGCACGTGGAAGTTCCTCCATAAATACTAATTGAATGGATAAGGGAGTGAGTGAGTGACCACCAGCCTTTTATGAGGTCTGCGCAGCCCTTTGTTCACCATCCCTGCACACTTTCAAAAACCCCAGCAAATTCAGGCTTCAGGTGGGAGGATTTCCATTTTTTCTCTTTCTCTCTGCTCAAGAGCTTTTGGAAAGGAAAAGATTTTAAAAAACAAAAAGTAGGAGCTTTTAATTTATAGGATCAAAAGTAAGTCCCAGGTAAAATCAGCAGGGGATTTTAAATTAAGTGGTTTTTAATAAACTCACCTTCTGTTGGGTCACACATGAGAAGAGAGCTGTAGCGCTTCAAAGTGGGAGAGAGGGAAGTGGTGATTTCGAGGGTCATTTTCAAGAATGTTTCCGGGATGAAAGCCCCTGCGTTCCCAAGCCACTGGGACAGAAGTACGCACAGTGCCCACTTACAGCTTTGTTTCTCTGGTCCAAACCAGCAAAACCACAGGAAGTGCTGAAGGACTAGGGAAACAGATTTGTATCTTCGTGTGTTGGCCCTTGCAGGGCAGATTCCAAGCCAAGGAAATGCAGACAGCCAGTGAGGACTCAGAGTGAAGGAAAACCAATATCCTACAGATTCCCAGGAGGAAAGGGGAGAAGAGGCCCTGGTAAATAAATCTGGGAGATGTTGGATACAGTAGCCCCCTTTGAGGCTCACCGGGCACCCTGATGCAGCCAATACTGTTTATTTAAACCACATGTGTCTTAAGCTTAATTTACTGACTTAACCCTGTTTCCCACACACCTGCTGTAACACACTGGTTCAGTGTGTGTAGTCACTGTGAGTTTAGGAACGGAGGTTGAATCTGAAACCTGCTCTGATCTCATCTAAAGGAGGCACATAGCCTCCGTTTCTCCTTCTGAACTAAGGAAGCATGGAGTCTGCCTTGACCAGGCCAATCTGAGCCGGATCGTTTAGCTTGACTATAGACTGGAAGCACATTGCTTGGAAAGAAAAAGTGGTAGACTTGTTCTGAAACAAAAGCCTTGCATCATGCTGAAGAGTGCCTGCAGGAGGCGCTATGACACACCATGATACAGTTGAGTGGGCTCAGAGTATAGTTGAGTGGGCCCAGGCACAGAGATGAGGGCCTCCACACCACACACCGGGATTGATGACAGGTCAATTCTGAAACACTTGTGCTGATTGGCATCTCTCTTGGCTGGCAGGCAGCCACCCATGCCTTCATGAATCTGATCGGGCCTCACCCTGTGCACAAACCCTCCCTTTCCTGGCCTCATGGAACACTTGGTCTCCCTGTGAATTTTCACACAAGCAAACTGATCATGGCCTGTGGTCTTCACAGACACAGTCCTTCAAGCATGTACTTCTGGTTTTCCAGGAGCTACCTGACTTGTTTCATCTTGAGACCGCAGATGTAGCTACATCTTGCCATATCTAGTCATGAGCATGCACACGGACACACACACACACTAGGAAGTAGCATGGAGTGGTTGAAAAGCCACAGATCAGAGAGTGAGACTAATTTTGCCACTCACTAGCTATGCATGCCTGAGCCTTGTCTCGTCATCTGCAAGATGGGGATCACTCCATCCACTTTGCAGGTCTGTCCTGAGACTTGGAGGGTCTGTAAGGAAAGCCCTCATCTCTAGTAGGCAGCAGTGTTACCAGCACCATCACCACCTCCCCATCTCTTCTCCCTCTTGCAGTCCCCTTGGTAAGAACCAATATTTGGCTCATTTTTAAAAAGCATTATTTTCTCCCTCCTCTCTACAAAGACCCCCACTTTTCTTTCCCTGACATCTTGGCTACGGAGCCATTGCTGCATATTTAATTTAAAAAGCAGAAATATTACCCTCTGATCCGCAGATGAAATGCCCTACTGCTGGACCAGATGTTCACGGGAGAAGCCTTTGATTTTTAATTTATTTAGTGTTCGTCTCTCCTGCTCCCAGCACAACAGCTGAAGGTAAAGCCCTGCAGGCCCCATGCCTCCCAGTCAGCTCCATTGGGAGCCCCTGTCACATCGAAGGCATGCTGCCTCCGTGCAGAGTGCTGGCCTCCAGAGCGAAGGGCTCGCCCCATGCTCCCAGAACCCCGATGGCAAGTATGGAAATGGGCGGATCATGTAGCAGCAAATGCCAGGCAAAGGCCAAAGTCAAGCTTTTTGGCACCACCATCCCCCTGAGAGCAGGAAAGCTTAGTGTCACAATCTAACTCCGGGCAAGCATTGCAAAGCCAAATCTGCGTCGTTTCAGCTCGAAAGGGTCTAATTTCAGAAGGAGCCATTTTCATCATTTTAACCAGAATTCACTTAAAAAGCTTGCTCCCACATTGCATGCATGCACATAATTTGTACTCATTCTAGTGGGAATTATGCAAGTAGAGTGAGTGATAATTAGACACCTTAATGAGGAAATGTATAGTTTCTGTAACTGTTATTTATAAGCTTTTATGTACCACTTCATATTTTCAAAGGCCTTTACAATCATTAATTAGGCTATCTCCCCAGCACCATAGGAGGGAGGTCAGTAAACAGCTAGAGTTATGTTCTCTCAGAAATGTTGTTTTTCAGCACTTGTACAATGTGTGTGCAAACTCCTAACCTTTGAAGAAACAGGCAGATTCTCTCATTCAAGCGTATCCAAGTGATTATATGTAACAGTCTATACAGAGACTCCTTAGCTGCTTAGGAACATCCTTGATGCACCTAATTTTACTCGCGATAAATTTTCTTTCCTTTATTATTATGTTTTTTGTTCTTATGGGTCTTATCCCTTAGCTGTCACTTAAGAGCCCGAGGACCTCCTGATCATGCTGGTTGGGATACCATCAGCTTCCTGTTGGACAGAAGACTTCTCAGGAACATGGGCTTGCAGATATTTCAGAATTTTTAAGTGTGCAGGGCATTCTGCACACAAGGGGATTTTAAATATTTTTAGAAAGATGAGTGAATTTGGACTGGGAAAATTACTAGGTATGCATATTTATTAATTAATATTTCTCAGTTCAGCCATATTGAGCATTGCGCTGGCTGTTCTAGATACTTCTTAATGTCATAGGATTTTTACTTTGAGGTAGGAAAGAATAGCTCATGGCATATACCAGATACTTTTAAAGATAGACTCTTTTTTTTTAAGTCCTCATAATCATGTTGGAGTTAATGCAGGATTGTTCCCATATTTTACAGAGGAGGAACTGGGGCTCAGAATCCCAGTGACTTTTTTCAAGAGATCTTGCTGGTAAGAGAGAATGTTAGGACTCAAAACCCTTCTGTTTTCAAGTCCACCTGAAAAAACTTGGGGCTTCCACGTTATAAACAGCTTCCTCTTCTGTGATAGTGACAGAAACATCTATGTTCCCAGAATCCATTCCACAGCCTTAGCTTGAGGATGTGGGGATATTTATTGTGCAAATAACCTGTTGTTAATTACAGATTTATGAGCAAAGACCAACGTTTTCACCCATGCTAGACAATTTAATGTGGCCACTTTTTAATTTTCATTTTTTGGGCGAAGAGAGGGAAATGGTTCATTACCTTTTAATGTCTGCTGTTCAAACATGGTAGAAAATATTTGCTGTCTGGTAGGGATTCACATCCCTGAAAGGATAAGCCTGTCTGGTCTGACCTTCACCTAGATGATTGTATCCTTTAGCTTTTAGGTTAGATATCATTTATTTCAGGAAGCTTTTCCCTAATGCTTCCCTCCACACTCAGATCACAGTCTATTTCCCTTACTGGGTCCCATGCTTCTTACTGCATCTTTTATCTGTCACAGTGTTTGCATTTTTCTCAGTTGCCCATTTCCCTTTCCCATTAGGCCTTGGTCTCTAAAAGCAAGGGCTGTGTTGTACAAACTGCTAAGTTACCAGCTAACCCGGTGACTAATAGGAGGTGCTCAAAACACACCCCAGATGAATTATACAAGAAATAACTTCTGAATGCAGGCCCCATGGTTGGAGACCAGACAGGGGCCCCACTGGTTTGTTTGACATGTCAAGAGAAGCTCTTTACATATGGCCAGGTGGTAGGTGCTGGGAGCCCTGAATCCCATGAGCTCATGCTGGCCTGCGTTGGCCAAGTACACATTTGGCATTAATGTTTACCATGAGGCTGTCCTTCAAAACATCGAGACAGGGGCGCCTGGCTGGCTCAGTCAGTAGAGCATATGACTCTTGGTCTTGGGTTTGTAAGTTTGAGCCCTGTTTTGAGTGTGTATAGATTACTTAAAAATAAAATATTAAAAAAAAAAAAAAGCATTGAGACATATTCCATAGACCCTACTGACACATGGAGGACACAGTCTTCATTAGTTCTAACGTTATAGGATGCAGACCCTTTCCCAGATGGGGCAGCAGGAGGCACTTACCATGACATTGGAGATTCACCTTACTTCTTAGCACCTCACTGCTCACATCTATCCAAAAGCAGTAATAATGACTAGCTGGTCTCCTTTCTAAGAATGTTATGGAGTCAGAAGAGGATAAATGTGGAAGCTCTTGAATACAGAAGCTGACAGTGAAGTTCATAAGCTTTGTAACATGTTTGCTCATGAATTTTTTTTGGGGGGGGATTCTGTTTGAATCAGGGAATGGACAGTAGTATATTTAGTAAACATTCTGGGATTCTAAGGAGAAAAACTGCATATTGGCTTGTCAAGTTTGAAAAGAAAGAGTTAGTTAAGTGCCAAGTTGCCATCAGGCCATGTTTGCTGGAAGGAATGGTCTGTTGGAAGGAAAAAATGTAAATCGTGGCAAGATGGTCCTGGTGTGCCCAGCTAAGGAATTAACAGCTTGTTCTTTAGACTATCTAAGATACTTGAGGCCTTTGAGCCTATGAAGTGACTTGATAAAGCAACCTTTTAGGTTGGCTTTTCTGAAACAGAAAAGTTGTGGTCACTCCTTTGCTCAAAATCCTTCACTACTCCTAGGTGTCCTCAGCAGGACTTGCCAACCAGTGTGACATTGTGCATGATAGATGCAAAACAGTGATCCCTTCAGTCCTGGGCGCCCCTGAATGGGCAGCCAGATCTTGTCTCTGGATCAGCCCTTCCAGCCACAAGCAAGTTATAAAGATATCATTTTCTGTGTAAGAAATGACATTGAAAATGGTTGGAAGGCATCCCTTTTGCACAGATCCAAGCCCTTCCTGACCCATACCCCACTCACTTGCTCAAGGTCACATCCTGACATTTGTCCCAAAGGGCTCTATTTCAGCTGTCCCACCATCACACACACCTCTTCCCACATGCCCAGTCCTGCTGCTCTGCCTTTGTCCATGTCTCTTCAGACATCCCTGCCTTGTCTGCCTGGCCTGATCCACGCCCTGGATCCTGGCTCACTAAGGCCTCCCTCCTGCATTCTCTTGATAAGTGTTGTACATCGTCAGTGTGCACTTGAATCATGATGGTTTGTGTGTCTTCCATGGATGGGCCTGGCCAAGACTGAATGGTCTCCACCTAGTAAATATATGTTGAATTAATATTGAATGAAACCCATGAAACTGGGGAAAGTAGGGAAGAAAAACACATACAAGTCTGTTTCAGTTGTTTGCACAACATTGGTGCTCACTAACTACTGAATGAGTCAGTAAAGGAAGAGACACAAAAGCCATTTTAAATATAGACTCCATGGGACACCATGATGGCCTGAATGTAAGAGAGGAGGAAGGCGGATTGTTTGAGATGTTTTGGGACAAGCAGCATCCTCAAGCTTTCCTTGTACAGTTTGGGAAGCTGGACCTCAGCTAAACCCTCAGATGTATATCTAACAAATTGGGATTAGGCTGTTAATTGCAACATTGTTTATATAATAGGAGAAACCTAGGAAACAGCCCGAATGTCGTTCATCAGGAAATGGTTAACTTGTGGTAGGGTTATACAGTGAATGAAGTGATTGCAATGAATAGACTAGATATTGAAATCTTCACATGGTTAAGTCTTAAAGACATAACTTTGGGTGAAATAGAAAATTAGAATTGAAGGTAGGCACTCTGAGACACTCGAAGCAGCATATATTGTTGATTAATACATGCACAGGGAGTGAAACTTTAAGCGCATGCATGGAAGTGAAACCCAACCACCTCGGGGTAGTGGTTACCCTTGGGAAAAGGAGCCAGAGTAAGATGAAGGACCTTTGATTTATCTGTCATGTTTTATTATTCACAACAAATGTGGCAATATATTATTAGCATTTATTAAACTGGGGTGGTGGGTATTTGTCATATTTGTTTCCAGACTTTTCTGTTGGATTGAAGGGCTCGTGCTTTTAAAAATTAACATCACACAACAGAAAAGGCTGGGTAACCGGGAGAGTAGCCCCACTTTTCTGCATCTAGGCTTCTGTTCTAGACGCCCGCCTCTTTTCAATGAGGCTGGCAAACGGTGGAATCACACTGGCCACAGAGGATCTGCCAAGTCTTAACACCATTTAAAAGCCTCAATTCTCGGTTCAGCCCCTGAGACTGATAGATCTCTTGACATCTTTGACATCTCTAGAGACTTGAAAATGTACATTAATACCTTCCATCACTGTTTATGGCTTCTACCCATTTTCTCTGTATATTAGAGCATCCATCCAACCTAATTACAATTAGTTTTGCAATAAGATTTAATGAAATTGTCTTTTGAGTGTTTGACTGGGATACCCAGTGTTTGGGATGAATTTTCTTGAATCCATCACTGTTTTCTCTTGGTTTGTAACTATACATTTTAATTTTCTTTCTCCCCCAAAAAAGCAAATAGTATTTGCATGGCGAATTTCACTCTTTCTAAAAGTGCTTCCATGAACAATTTCATGTGATGTCCTAGAGCTAGCTTACACTGACTAGGGGTGGGGGGAGTCAGTTGTGTGCATTTCTTCCCAACTGGGTGTTCAGTGACATCACGTTGGTAGCTTGAAATCAGCCAGGGTGGGAGTATTTACACCATGGGAATCAGCAAATGCTACCAATCAAGTTTTAGGGTTTTTTCTCTGGAGAGCTTGTGGTTAAACATTTACTAGCCTTCCATTAGGGGGCACAACAGCTTCCTGAGCTGCACAGGGCAAGTAGCATTTTTCTCATTTCACAGATCCAGAAAACCAAAAATCAGAAAAGGAAAAAGTCTTGGCCTGAGTCACAGGACTCCAGGGACTGGGGCTCCAGTCTGTGTGGTGTAGATGAAGAAGTGCTGACTTCGAAGCCAGGCAGATCTGAGCTCAAATCTAGTGTAGCTTCTCTGGTATACTGTGAATTGTTCGGGTGTCTGACTTAGCCTTTCAGTTTCCCCACCTATAAAATAAGGATGACCACATCTAGCCTGTAGGATCTTGTGAGCATTAAGTGAAAAGATGTGTGCAAAACCTAGCAAACCACAAAGGAAACATGCAAAAGAATGTAATTTGACCTTTTGACTTACGAGTGCAGATCTGTGTATTACCCCATTCTTAACCATTGCCATATTTTTTTTAATTTCAACTTTACTAGACCAAACACCTCTGACGAAATGGTGACTTTATTTTTTCTCCAAATACGTGCCCCTAGAATATGTTTGTTTTTTGTTTTTGTTTGTTTGTTTGTTTTTTTAAGTCTCAGAGTTGACATTTATGTGTGATTTGGGGAATCAGTTTCTTTCCAAAAATCTTAGAAATGTATGTACTAGGTATCAACAAAGATCATTCGTCAGCTGCCTAGAGTTTTCTCCACTGGCCATTCCTCCGAGCTAAGCATCCTGAGCAGGATTGGTGTGGGGGCCCATGGGTGCTACAATTCCATGCACCAAATTAACTGCAGTGGCCTGCGGGGAAATTCTCCTGCTGGCTCCTTGTGTTCTGTGCTCTGTGCCTTCTCTGCCTGCTCCAGCTGACCTGGGAGTAGACAGCTGCGCCTCAGTCATTCAGCAAAGCCAAAATGTGCCTTTTTTTTTTTTTTAGACTTGCACTAGTTAATTTTTGCCTGAGTGATAAATGTATTTGTTTTAACATTTTGATAACAGAATACGATGACAGATTCTCTCCCTACACTGTCCCCCATTGACTCAAGTCCCTCCCCGTGAGGACTAACAAAACAAAACAAAAATGGAGCTCATCTTAAAGACCTGGCATTAGCACTGCTTTCATTGTATTTTACATCTGTGTCGGTTGTAGGGACCAGAGAAGACTTTGGAAGTCAGAAACACTGGATCCAGCTCCTATGGATTGTCAATAAAAATTTGCAAAAAGCAAATTGGCCAGACTTACCTAGAATAAAATTGCAGAGGAGCTGTTTTATAAAGATAAAAATGGCATATATTGTGCAAACACCTTCCATCAGCTAAACCTTGGAAGGTTATCATATTTCCGGAAAAAAAAACATGGGGAAGAACCTAATGCTTATAGGGAATGTGCTACATATCAGGTGCAGCCCTAGAGTCTTTTTAAAAATAGTGTGGCAAAATATACATAACATAAATATACCATTTTAACCATCTTTAAGTGTAGAGTTTAGAAGCATTAAGTACATGCACATTATTGTGCACCCATCACCACCATCCCATCTCCAAAAAGTGCTAGGCTGTTTTGCCCATTTCACCTAGTGTTTGCAGCAGCCTTGGAGGCTGTTGTAATGTTCTCCGTACACTGAGGAGGCTTCAGAGAGAATGTTTAAAGTCTCATACTGAGACACTGGTAGAGCCTGGGATTGAATCCAGGTGTGTTCATCTCCACAATATGGACAGGTGTGCCAGGCTCTGTGTCTTACTACTGCTTTTCCCTTCTCCATCCTATGCTGTTGCCCAGGAGTGATCCTGCTGCTTCTGGATAAACTACGGAAGATGAAATGGGAGCAGATGTGGAGGCTGACTGCAGAGAGGGAGCTGATGGGCATGCTGTCCACCTCTTAGCTGACCAGGTGAGTGGCCATGTTAGAAGGTACAGTTGTTCCTGAACACCCTTGTACTGTTTCTGAAAGAAGCTTGAAAATAGATGGGTCTGAATTATTTTTCCACCGATTGCATGACTGTGCCCTGAGATAGATCTACCTTATGCTTGTCTGCCAAAGACAACAGCCGAGCTTGTTTGTGAATTCACTGTCCGTTCTGCAGACTTTGCACACTGTATGCCAGGGATGATGCTCAGCAATAGGATTGCAGAGATAAGTGAAGGAGGCAGTCCTTGGCCTCAGAGAGCTCCTAGTTTATTGAAGCAGACTGATAAGTAAATGGCAGTCAGATGTGCTGAGAGGCGGTCGCTGTCTTTGTCTTGCTGTGAGATGCATAGCTCCACTCCTGTAACTCTGGAGTACCATAGCATATTTCCCAGATAAGATTTCATTTTGCTTTTCTCACTTTTAAAGCAACACCTTTTGCTTAGAACCTGTGCTATGACCTTATCCTCCAGGGAAATGCATTTAAATGGAAGGGACAAACTGCCTGGCAGGGTTAACTGACTTCTAATTCAGGCGATCTGAAGAAGCCTATGCACTCCACAAAACCATTAACATAAATTGATAAAAATTCCGTTTCTCATTTTTGCTAGGAAAATGCAGGTGCCCGAGCCTTTGACCTTGGCTCTACCAGGGTCACACATTTAGACTTTGAGTTCCCTGTGGTATAGCTGGCCGTGTTGAAATGGAGATAAGACTTCCCTGGGTCCTCTGCATTTTATCCTTTCCTCTTCATCCAAAAAGCAAGCTCACTCCCATGTTTTTGCTCTGTGTTCAGTGGTCCGATTCATTGTATTTTTGCAAAGTTTTCTTTGCAGAGGAAGCAAGAAACTCTATAGGGTTACTATACTTTTTTTTTTTTTTTTTTTAGCATTCTTATTATTCAGTATTTCCCAAGCAACCAGAAACTAATTTCCTTTTTCAAACATGAGGCCTGGTATAATGAATGAGTTAAAAATTACCCAGGTAGCTGTTTTAAACCTGAGGGGAAAATTGTCCTCCATCATCATATTTTAAGTCAGGTCACAATGACTCAAGTGTGTCCCCAAAAGCTAGCAATTGCATGTCCGTGTCCAATGAGGATAGTTTATCCAGCCATCTCCTTCTGCAAAGGCACATAATTCACCTCCCGGCACCACCTGTCAGCAGCTAGTTAATAAGTATGGCCTGGTGCAGCGAAAGCTTGGACAAAAGCCCTGAAAGAAGGAAAGCCTTCCTAGAAAAGTCGGAGTAGGATTTGGAGGTGGGGGGTGTGTACTCGGGTACCATGGCCTGCAGGAAAACAAGGCGCATCCATCATCGAGTCCACCAAGAGCCCCAGGAAGAGCTGCTAAAACAGGATCTATAATTTGTCTCAGCCTCTGAGTGAGTGGAGCAACTTGTCATCATGCAGTTTCCTCTCCTGGAGGCTTGGAATGGATGACACAGGGCTCCTCGATGAGGTGGGAAGAGGGGCAGAAAAGTGACTTCATTTAATATAACCCAGCACAGGTAAGAAAGATACTTCCTGTCTGCTCCCACATCCCCTTGCCTGATGGCACCTTATGAGACCAGGAGAGCCCATGAGCATCAAGTCAGCGTGGGGCATCCCCCTGTCTCTATGCAAACACAACTGCTTGGTTCTAGAGCTAGGAGAAGCAAGAGGAAATGCCTTTGCAGTGCCAGCCAGCCTACGTTCAGAGCAGGAGGTTCAAGAGAGGCCCTTGCACAGGAGGTGGTGCACTATGAGAGTTGGCATCCTAAGTGAAGCCCACCTGACTGTTTTGACTGTGTCTGGCTTTTATCTCGCAGGATATTTTCAACGCTGTCATCAAACAGAACCCCTTTCTCGTGTATCAGCTCCCCTGCTTCTGGAACGTGCAGCTGTCGGACCATACCCGCTCTGAGCAGTGCTACAGGGATGTGTCTGATCTGAAGGTAGAGTAAGGACAGGCTACAATGGGTGTAGGGCAGACCTTCAAGGAGGAAGAGGAGGAGGAGGAAGGGGGGGGTGTCCAATAATAGCAGAGGGAAGCTGGATGGGGAGGGCTCTTCAGGGGGATGAATGGCTGAGCTTTTTGTGCAGTGTGGTGAGAGAGATAAGGGTGTCAAAGGGCAGAAAGACTGTGCTTTTCTCCTTTGTTTTTGTTGGGTTTTTTCCCCTCTTGTTTGAGCTTTCTGGAAAGCATAAGGCCTCCCTGCATAAGAACCAGCTTGCATATGGTTATTCTTCTTGCCACCTGCTGCCAGCCGTTTTGGTTCATGTCAGCTCCCCAAATCCAGTCATTTAACTCAAACAAAAACATTTATTGAGGGACTACTCTGTGCCAGGTGCTGCAGACGTGAATAACTTCCATCCTACTTTCAAGTAGCTTGTGGCCAGAAGAGAGACACGTGTGAAGAAATGAGCCAGGGGTGAGGGGAGGACATGCACACCAGGTGCTGTGGTAGGTTTTCCCGGGGGGTGGGGGAGGCACCAACACAAAAGGCTCACTCTACCCCCGCAGCAGTGATAGTGATGGAAAAGCCTTTAGCCTCTAGGTACCAAACATCGTAGTAGGGCCTGGAAGTAGAAGGATGAACATAGCCATGACTTTTAGGCAACCCACTTGAACCATGGAAACCTGTGTAAGGTAGAAGAGCCCACAGTGACCCCCAACCGCCCAGCTGAATACAAACAGGCCCATTAGGTGACCCACCTCAAAATATCTGTAAGCCCTAGCTGACCAGTGGTTACTGACACCCGGACTCAGGTACCAAAGCAGGAAAAATCCATATGTCCCCATACCTCCTCACCCCCCCTTCACTACAGCCCCACCACAGCCTCCAAGCCTGTCTGCCAGCACATGTGTTTGCCTCTCTGGCTATATCAGACAGGAAGTAGACAAATGCAACCATAGAGAGCTTAAGTCATTTAATTTTTTTTTAAGGATTTTATTTATTTATTTATTTATGAGAGAGACACACAGAAAGGCAGAGACACAGGCAGAGGGAGAAGCAGGCTCCCTGCAGGGAGCCCAATGCGGGACTCAATCCTAGGACCCCAGGATCACAACCTGAGCCAGAGGCAGATGCTCAGCCACTGAGCGAAGGAGCCACTCAGGTGCCCCTATGTCATTTAAATTTATTGGCATTGCAATAACAATCATTAAAAGTTTTATGAAAGGAAAAACCCAAACTTTGCTTTCCAAATAAATCCATCTTTTCCAAGTAGCTTTTGGCCCATGTCCACAGGTGTGTGTTGCCTCTTACGTATAGTCCCAATGCACATAGAATTCTGTACTCTTCTGTTAATGCACCACTCCTGTTACTCTAGCTATTTTCAAATTTTCACAAATATAAACTGCTAATGAACAGGCTAAAGTTCACACCTTTCCAGCAGTGAAATCACCTAGTTAAAAAGAAAGAAACTTGTTTTTGTTTTCTTATGTACCCGAAGTCCCTTACAAAATATTAGGAAGTGTTTAAAACAGAAGTACCTCCATCATTCATTCTTTCAATCAACATTTATGCAGTTTCTTCACTATGTCATGTATTTCTTAGACATAAGGAAAATATATGACGTACTCAGGAATATTTCCAAGACTGTCATGAATTGGAATTTTAAAGGTGAGGAAAATAAAATCAACCCTGTAGAAAACACCAAAAAGTACCAGATTAAAAAAAAATTTAATGATTTGAAAGCATAGTCTATCAATCCATAAAGTAAATGCAGTAAGCAGAGGCCAGAAATGATGATAAAGTATGGATCCAGAAGGATAAGCAAAAAGCAACTAGATCTGGGGTGCCTGGGGAGCTCAGTCGGTTAAGTGTCTGTCTTCAGCCCAGGTCATGATCCCAGGGTCCTGAGCTCGAGCCCTGTGTCAGGCTTTCTGCTCAGCGAGGAGCCGGCTTCTCCCTCTCCTTCCTGGAGCTCCTCTTTTTCCCACTATTTCTGTCTCTCTCTCAAACAAATAAATAAAATCTTAAAAAGAAAAAGAAACTGGGTCTGACATTGGCTGGGTATTTGCTAATCCTTGGGAACTAAAGGCCTGGCTTAAAAGTAGGTAACTACATAATTTACTATATAATTCGAACAAAAGAATGCTATTGTTAGCGACACTGGGACATTAGGCCAGTCAGGAAAACTATATGTGTAACCTTTCCATTGAAAGGCTGTGAGTGGGAATTTGGGTTCCAACCCCAAGGAGGACCGTTAGAAAATCCTTGCTGGAAGTCAGGATCCAGGAAAAGTGAAATCCTCAGTGGATAACAAGTTTAAAAATATCTATAGGAGAAGATGATAGAGGTGTTAATAAAACATTGTTAAATGTTTTATCCTTGGCTTTAGGTAGAATAAGAGGGAAATGTTTCCCCTAAGAATTTCTCATTTCAAGCTTGTGCTCATATTATTTGAGGGAGCTGAGATTGTACGTGTAGAACAAAAATAGGAAGAAAAAAGTGAAAATGTGCCAGGCACCTGGCAGAAGTAAACAGAAACCTGATCTAGAAGAATAGTCTCAAAAACAAGAAAGACTTGAATGAATTCTTTAGATGAAGTTTCAAGAAAAATGAGTTCTCATTCCATAATCCCTAAACACAAAGGGAAATAAGCCACCATGAGAAAGGGCAGAAACTATAGAATTATTTTTTCCTTTTTATATATATATATTTTTTATTGAAGTTCAATTTGCCAACATATAATCTAACACCCAGTGCTCATCCCGTCAAGTGCCCCCCTCAGTGCCTGTCACGCAGTCACCCCATCCCTCCCCCCGCCTCCCCTTCCATTCCCCTAGTTCATTTCCCAGAGTTAGTAGTCTCATGATTTGTCACCCTCTCTAATTTTTCCCACTCAGTTCCCCTCCTTTCCCCTATAATCCGTTTCACTATTTCTTATATTCCCCATATAAGTGAAACCATATGATTGTCCTTCTCTGATTGACTTACTTCACTCAGCATAGTACCCTCCAGTTCCATCCACATCAAAGCAAATGGTGGGCATTCGTCCTTTCTAATGGCTGAGTAATATTCCATTATATATATAGACCACATCTTCTTTATCCATTCATCTGTCAGTGGATATCAAGGCTCCTTCCAGTTTGGCTATTGTGGACATTGCTGCTATAAACATTGGGGTGCAGGTGTCCTGGCAAGAAACTGTAGAATTAAATCTCAAAGACTTTAGGTATGAGACTCATCAGATATAAGACATAAGGGTTTTTATTTTGTGTAAGAAATAAAAGAGAATTAAAATGATGGAGGAACAAGAGAGTCTCAAAGGCAAATGGACCTATTTGGATCAAATAGTCCTTTTAGAAGTAAAAAATATAATTATTGAAATTACAAATTAAATGAATGTGTGAAGCAGTAAATTAGACTCGGCTAAACAGAGAATACCAGAAGAGATGATAGCTGAAGAAATTATCCAAAACCCAGCACACAGGGAGAAAGAGAAGAACTGAGAGAGAAGTTCAGATATTGGAATATGTCTAATTAAACTGTCAGAAGGAGATAATGGAGAAAATTGGAAGTGAGGCATCTTTGTAGTAAGTGGGAATTTTCCAGAACCATTAAAAAGTATCCATACATACAAGCAGTTTAAAGAAAGAGAAGGCTATGTTAGATCTATAGGAGTAAGATTGCAACACCTTAAAGTGATTTTTTAAATAACTAAGAGAATAAACAGATTCTCTACAAAGACATTGCATGTGTAGAATAAGAGTTCTTAGCAACAACAACAGAAGCCAGAAGTGTAGAAGTAATACCTTTACTGTGCTAGGTGACCACAACAATACATTGTATACCTAGCAACACAAGAGAAAGAATATCCAGATAAGCAAAAGCAAAGAGAATTTACCACAAACATAGCTCTGCAAAGAAACTTCTAAAGGATTTATTTCAGGAATAAGGACTGTGATTCCAGGTCCAAGAAGGAATGCTGAACAGACAAATCAGACATATGTAGGAATTCCTAATAAAAATTTCTAAAAAGTAGTATGTAACTGTGGTCTTAGAAAGGTTATACCTAAAATAACAGCAATATCACATAAGTCAAGAGGAACATGATTAGAAGAATTAAGGTATTCTAGAATCAGTGTTTTGTTGGAGAGGGGAACGAAATAATTTTAGGTGCTAAGGTAGCTGTGCTTGCTAACCTTTTAAGCTTAAGCTCTATGAATTGGGAAAAGTGCATAATTTATAAATTCATGGTAGGTGAGATGGTGAGTGGAGTAAGAAAAACCAAAACAACCAACCAAAATATCTCCATCTTTAGAAAAAAAGAGAAGAATGCAAGAAAAAATGACAGCATAGGAAAAAGAGAAAGCAAGAAATCAGATGGTAGAAATAAGTCTAAATATATCAATAATCAAAAAAGCAAACTAAGTTTGGGGAGGAAAAGACACATTGTCAGACTGAACAGGAAATAATATTCAACATATGCTCTTTATAAAAGATATACCTAACACATTGACAGTTAAATGTTGGAGAAGGAAAACCAAGATAACTGTCTTGGTAGCAGACAAAGCATTGGTAGGTGTAGAGATGGTCATTTTAAAAATTAAAAGTTTAAGGGTGCATAGGTGGCTCAGTCGGTTAAGTGTCTGCTCAGGTCATGATCCCAGGGTCCTGGGATTGAGCCCCACATCGGGCTCCCTACAAGCCAGGAGTCTGCTTCTCCTTCTCCCAGTCCCCCTTCTGTGCCCTCTCTCCTCTCTCTCTCTCTCAAATAAATAAATAAAATCTTTTTATTTATTTTTTTTAAGATTTTATTTATTTATTCATGAGAGACACAGAGACAGAGAGAGGCAGAGACACAGGCAGAGGGAGAAGCAGGCCCCATGCAGGGAGCCCGACGTGGGACTCAATCCTGGGTCTCCAGGATCACACCCTGGGCCGAAGGCGGCACTAAACCGCTGAGCCACCCAGGCTGCCCTAAAATCTTTTTTAAAAGTTTTCACTAAGAAGATACAAGAACTCTAAACTTGTATACATTTCATAGTATGGCATGCATATAGATATATTCATACACACACATTCAAAGCTCAGTAGAACTCCAGAAAATAAATTGACAAATCTACTATCATAGTAGAATATTTTAATGTATCCTTATCAAATATCAGAAGATCAATCAACCCAAGAAAGTGGATTAAAAATATGGAAGATTGAGGTACACAGTTAAAAATCTTGATTTATTGGGCAAATAAGAAGTCTTGTACCTAACAGAGAATATACACCCTTCTCAAGCTCACATGAGACATTTACTATAAGTAACCATGTTCTGGACCATAAAGCAAATCTCAGTATGTTTCAAGAAATTTACATACATACACATAAATTTGAACGTGTGTGTGTGTGTGTGTATATATATATATTCTCCAGGACAGTATAATTAAATTAACAGCAGTAAGATTTTTTTTAAATATATTTGAAGGGCACCTGGGTGGCTCAGTCAGTTAAGCATCTGCCTTCCCCATAGTCCTGGGATGGAGCCCCACGTCTGGCTCCCTGCTCAGTAAGGAGCCTGCTTCTCCCTCTCCCTTTGCCTGCCGCTCCCCCTGCTTGTGTGCCCTCTCTCTCTCCCTCTCTCTCTCTCTCTCTGTCAAATAAATAAATAAAATCTTTAAAATATATATATATTTGATTAAAACTCAGAGCATACTTTTTTTTGTATATTTATTTATTTATTTATTTTGTAAATTTATTTTTTATTGTTCAATTTGCCAACATATAGAATAACACCCAGTGCTCATCCCATCAAGTGCCCCCCTCAGTGCCCGTCACCCAGTCACCCCCACCCCCCGCCCACCTCCCCTTCCACCACCCCTAGTTTGTTTCCCAGAGTTAGGAGTCTCTCATGTTCTGTCTCCCTTTCTGATATTTCCCACTCATTTTTTCTCCTTTCCCTTTTATTCCCTGTCACTATTTTTTATATTCCCCAAATGAATGAGACCATATAATGTTTGTCCTTCTCCGATTGACTTATGTCACTCAGCATAATACCCTCCAGTTCCATCCACGTCAAAGCAAATGGTGGGTATTTGCTATTTCTAATGGCTGAGTAATATTCCATTTTATACATAGACCACATCTTCTTTATCCATTCATCTTTCGATGGACACCCAGGCTCCTTCCACAGTTTAGTTATTATGGACATTGGAAACCATACTTTTAAATTACTCATGGTTCTAAGAAATCATAATTGAAACTGACACCTACTTAGAACTGAATGAAAATAAAAACGATACATGTCAAAATTAGTGAAATAATACAAATATATGAGGAAATTTATAGCCTTAAATTTCATATTAAAAAGAAGGGAAAAAAGAAGAAAGGCTAAAAATTAATAAGCCAAGTCTATAACTTAAGATGATAAATAAAGAACATTGGAACAAATTCAAAAAGTAAAAGGCAGGGCATAAAGAAGATTGGGGCAGAAATTGATCAACAAATTATTCTACAAAGTCCAAAGTGGGCTTCTTGAAAGGAACTGATAGAATAGGCAAAGCAGTGGCAGGACTCATTGAAAAATAAAAAGAGAACTCACCAATAAATAAATAGGAAGCCATAAATGCAGATTCATGTATTCAATCCCTACATGTCTTTGAGCCAATCATCTTTCTGAGTTCTAGAAATACAGCAGAAATTAAACAAAAGTTTCTTACCTTGTGGAGTTTTCAATCTAATATATAAAGATATAAATAGATACAAATATATAATCTAATATACTGTGTCCTATAATATATTAAATATAATATATTAAATATAATTATAATAAATTAAATATATAATATTATTATGCTATAATATATAATTATAGGACATATTAAGAGAATGCTGTAGACAAAATTATGTCAAAAGTTTGAGAACTTATATAAAATGAACAAAATCCTAGATATGTATAAATTATCAAAACTGGCTTAAGGAAAAAACAAATTCTGGATTATCTTCTAGCCATTAAGCCATTTTACAAAGTACACAGTATCCCTAAATGATGAGTAGAGATAAGTGCTACCATTTTTTTTTTAATCAAAAGATAATTCCAGGACTCCTGGGTGGCTCAGTCAGTTAAGCATCTGCTCTGGCCCCAGTCATGATCCCAGGGTCCTAGGACTGAGCCCCCTCATCAATCTCCCTGCTCAGTGGGGAGTCTGCTTCTCCCTCTCCTGCACCCCCTGCTTATGCTCTCTCTCTGTGTCAAATAAATAAATAAACAAAATCTTAGAGTGATAATCAGGGGCCCCTGGGTGGCTCAGTTAAGCATCTGCCTTTGGCTCAGGTCATGATCCTGGGGTCCTGGGATCAAGCTCTGTGGTGGGCTCTCTGCTCAGCAGGGAATCTGCTTCTCCTTCTCCCTCTGTGCTCTCTCTCCAATAAATAAAACATTTTTTAAAGAGACAATTCAAATTTTAAGTAAATTTCCAGAGAATAGAAAAAGAGGAACACTTTTTAATGCATTTCAATGAGGCCACAATATCCTCAATACCAAAATCAGACATGGAGAGCACAAGAAAGGAAAACTAGGCCTGTCTCACTCATGAGAGGTTTGCAAAAACCTTAAGGAAAATATTAGCAAATCGAATTAAGCCATGTATGAAATAGATAATACATCATGGCCAACTTGGGTTTATTCCAGGAAAGACAAGAGTGATTTAACATTGAAAAATCCACAAGTATCATTCAGCATGTTAATAGATTAAAGGGAAAAAAAATAGATTAAAGGAGAAACAGCATATAATCATGTAAATAGATGCAAGAAAGTGATTTGATAAAATTAGATATTCACTTATGACAAAAACTCTCATAAATAGTATCCACTGAAAACCTACAGCAAAGTTTTGCTGAGCATCTGCTTAGGGATGTGCTAATTAATTAGTAAAAAAAAGACAGAGAGCCCAAGAACACACATACGTATATGGAAATGTGGTATATAAGGAGGTGGCTTGCTGGGAACTGGAGAAAGAATGTAATCGTCCACCAATGGTACTAAGGCATCTGATTATCCATATGGAAAAATGAAAACTGATCCCTATCTCATATCATGCACAAAATTAATTCTGATAGAGACTTAAAAGTGCCAGGCCAAATTAAACTTTTATTTTAGAAAAATTAAATAACTGGCCTGTGACCTCAGAATTGGGAAGAATTTCTTTGACAAGACAACAAAAGCATATATCATAAATGAAAAGATCAGCAAATTCAGCTACACTGAAATTAATAACTCTCACCAAAGTAGCATCAATAAGAGAAAAGAAAAAAGACAGTGTCAACATATATAACTGACAAAGAACTAGTAAGTGAAATACACAAATAGTTCTTACTAATTAATAAGAAAAATGTGTAAAAGAGTCATTTCACTGAATTGTAAAGAAAACAGCCAGTAAACACTTAAAAAGATGTACAACTCTTTGTTAATCTGGGAAGTGAAAATTAAAACCACAAATAATTTCACCCCCACCAAATTGGAAGAGTGGTACTATCAAGTCTCAGTTGATCTGTAGGAAGTCTCTAGTCTTGTTGACAGAAGTGTCCATGGATCAGCCAAATTGAAGCAACACTTTAGCACCATCTTATAAACTTGAAGTAGTACATATTTTGCAATATAGGCCTTGGATGTACGTGGTCAAAAATTGAGAAGTGGGTGAGCTTCAGAAGGAAGCATTCCACGTTCAGCTGTCAGGGGCAAATATGACAAGACATTGAAGCAATCCCTGGGTTCTTGTAATAAATGGACATTTCTTCACCAGGCAAAAGTACAGGAGACTTCTAAACTCTCAAGTCTTATTTTCATACCAAAAATAAAACCATAAAATTTCTGTAAAAATCAGTGTTACTGAAGATCTTGACAGTCCTTAAAAAAGGAAGGAAACTCTGACATGTGCTACAACATGAATGAATCTTGAAGATATGCTAAGTGAAATGAGCCAGGCACAAAAGGAAAATTATCGATGGTCTCACTTATATGAGATACTTAAAATAGTCAAATTCATAGAGAAAGGAAGTGGAACAATGATTACCAGGGGCTGGGTTGAGGGGAAAATGTGGAGTTAATGAGTACAGATTTCTATACGAGACATTGAAAGAGTCCTGGAAATGGTGGTGATGGTTGCATAACAATGTAAATGCACTTAGTGGCACTGAACTATACACTAGAAAATGGTTAAAATGGTAAAATTTGTGTATATTTTACCTCAGTAAAAATAAAATCAAGGGTGAGGAGGACCTTGGTGGATGTCTTGTGCAGATGATTATTCTTAGCAGGATTAGTATGAGTTTCATTAAAGAAACCAGATAGGTATGCATAAGCCAATATCTTTGACATGGTATCTGAGAGCCTCTAAATTGGCAGTCACAAAAAGGAAAAGTCAAGGCACCATAAAATAGAGAGATTTTCTCTGTGAACTTTCAACTTGGACATTTTATAAATGCCAGCAAAGCTACTAGGTGTCCAAGTGAAAGTGTGTCACGTCTGCCCATCACAGATATACCAATGCATTCATGCATTTACTGGGTAGTTACTGTATGCCAGGCACTGTTACAGGCCCTAGTGATGCAATGGGAGACAAAACAAAGTCACTGGTCACCTAGAGCTTAGATGTTAATGTAGCAGGTGGCTACGCCACTTTGACGTTGCTCAATGATTGGTTAAGTATTGTCACTTTGAACCTGTCAAACAAAGTAACTTGTGAACTCTTTTTGGCAGCCTATTCTATGTTTAAGTAGAGGACTTTCAAATAGGAAAACCAGGAAGACAGAGTCAAAGCAAGTAACTCCTCTCTCTCAAGATAAACCTAAAAAAGAATCTGAATGTCATTTTACCCACTAAGATCTTGTCTAACAAAATCTTAGAATCCTTAAATATACCAACATATAAACATGGGGAGAGAGTTAAGGGATGAAGGAGAGCTGACAAGTCTAGGTTCCACCCTTGGGGCACATCAGGGTCTGGACGTTGCCATGGAGCCTGAGGGCCCGGTTCAATAACAAGGGGTGTGTGTGTGTGTGTGTGTGTGTGTGTGTGTGTGTGTGTGTGTCCCTCCAGGCCAACCTGGGCCTCAGAGTCCAGGTAAAGGTGCATCTTCTTCATTTTCTTTCTTCTTCCTTCTCCCATCCTTTATGTCCTCCATCATATTCAACGGTTAAGAAGGACCTCCTATTTCTGGTTCCCATGTTCTCCATGGGGAATATACAGATGAATCCTGAACCCTGCCCTTCATCAGCTCACACTCATGCTCCAAAGGGTAGCCCACCTAAGAAGCCCCACCTGTGGGTCACACAAGCCACCGGCACTGGGTCAGCTGACTGAAAAATGTCGGTCCAGGCAAGAATCCTAAAAATAGGTTAACTTTGATTTGCTTATCTCTTCAACCAAGGCCAGATTTTTCTTTTTGTTTTTGTTTTTGTCTTTGTCTGCTATTGCACTGTATTTATCTTGCATGGACACCTTGTTATCCATCTTCTTTGGTTCTCCTGATTCCTTTCCTTGAAGGGGGAGCAAGAATATAAGGACTCTGACAAAGCAGGTGGAGGACAGTCCTGGATTTTGCATTTTCCCATTCCTTTATAGTCTCTCACCCACACCTAGTCTGACAGCCATTTTTTTTTAAAGGGACTTCTTTTTTATCAGTCGTTCCAAAGCTTTGCCTTGGCCTTTCATGGAAATAACAACTCTCTTTTTGCATTCACCTAATTCAAAGAATATTTGATTACATTTCCAATTGCATCAGAAATACAAACAGCATAGAAGCACACTTGATAACACACAACTCACTCTTGGTAAGCATAAAGCTCTACCAGAGACAATCTTACTAGCCTTGGGCATCCAGCCTGCCCTGGGTGTCAGCAGAGAACTTTATGCTAAGCAAAGATTGGTTAAGAGAACAACTAAGGGGGGAAATAAGGGGAAAGAAGTATATAGGCTTTGGGAGCCAAGCAATCCTGTCAATTCTAATGACAGTCCTGCCTCTTACCAGCTGAAGGACTTGTATAAACCGCTTACCTTCTCCCAGTCTCAGTTACATTTTTAATGAAATGGAGGCCATGATTTTCAACCCTGTTCTCCACCAGGCCCCATGAGTGCTCATAGAAACACACTTGACTTTACCTCGGTCTTTTTGTTTCAAAGACCTTCATTTTTTATCTTTCAGTCCTAAAGCTTGATGACTCAGCCTTCCCTGGCTGAATCTTAAATAAAAAGAGAAGAACCCAAAGGAGCATCTTTTTATTCTTTCACCAGGAGCACAAATTCTTCAGAGATGAGCAAAGGGCCTTGTGCCGGCTTGGAGAAGGGACAAGGGGAGAGACACCAGGAAGCTGTGTTCTAGTCCTTGAGTCTTCACTCCGCTTTTAGAGAAGGAAGCCCTGGCCGGAAACAGTGGGTGGTGGTCAGGAATTGGCAAGCAAAGGGTCCAGTCTTCGGATCTGTATGAGCTCCTGGAGCCCCAGGGCTGAGCCATGGTTCCTGCTCTTAGGAAGGTCACAGTCTAGTGAGAGGCAACCATTAGAGAATTCCAGGACAGGTGCTGCATGTTGCGATGGAAGGAAGTAGCCCACAAGAACTCAGGGAGGCCCCACTGGGGACAGTGTGATGCACTCTGTGTCTTGAGGGATTCTCTAGGAGGCCTGAGCTCAGTCTTCATATCAAGTCTCTTCCTTCCTTGTCTTCTGCCCTGACATCATTCCTCAGCCCCCAAATACCCTTGCCCCCCTCTTCCCAGTCCTGTTGAAACCACACTTCCTTCTCTGTGTGTGTCTCCGGAGAATGGGAAGGAGCAGAACCCCACATGTGAGTCAGGAACAACAAACCTGGTGCTGGTAGGCAGGCAGCAGGGAACCACACAGGGTTCCAAAGACATCTGCCCAGAATGCACTGATCCCTTTTGGGGATTGACAGGAAGCAAGCTGTGGCCAAGACTTCAAAGGATGCCATGGGGGTTTTCAGGCAGATTGAGTGGGAATGGTGTGTGTGCTAAGTGCGGTATCACTTAATCTTTGCAAAAGTCTCACAGGGTGAATATTAATCTGTTTTATACATTAGAAAATGAAGGATCATGTGGATTAAGTCACTTGCTTGCCCAGAATCACACAGCAAAATAGGACTGAGCTGAGGTTTAAACTCGTATCAGCCTGACCCTGACTCCAGAGCCCTTTCCTCTGACACAGGGATATGTTCTCAACTTCATATATTTTCCCAGGAAAACATTTGATGTGAGATAATGCTTCTATAGGATTATTCTGTGTGAGTCCTCTTTGTATTAAATGGCTTTTGGAGGGCTAACCCCGGAGCAGAGGCTCTTAGTATAACATTGTCTCCTTGAAAGAACGTTTGAATTTTAAGCAACAGACTCAGAGGTTGGATTTTTGATTGCCACCCATTCATAAAATAGGAGCTGAGTACACTTAAAAGAAAAATCCTAAGGAAGAGAAAAACCAAGAGAAAACGTGCCATCCATATGGAGAAATGATGTATGTTCCTAGAGGCAATCTGTACCATTTGCATAAAAGGAGTAGCACATAATTCAAGTTTTAAAACATTTTATAATACTTAGAGAGGTGTCAGTTTTCACATCTTTTGAGGAAGATGAGGGGCCGCCTGGCATTAGCATATCGAGCGTGCCATAGCTGAGCAGACTACCATGAAAAATGAGGCTGGGGAAACCAGAGAGAGGGTAATAAGAATGATGAATGGTAAGGTTGATTTCAGAGGATTAGGATGGATCAGGAAGAAAAAAACACTTGTTTTGGGGGAGAAGATCTAAGATCTACAATCACCACCTCCCACCCAGAGACCCCTCTTTATTTGAGGCCTGTTTAATTTCATCCTGTGACTCAAGTCCAAGGGCTCTAAGTGCTTTATTTTCTCTGGTCATCACTGTGGCTGGTACACTTGAGGGGTCTCGGGATCAAATAGGAGGTGGCTGGCGCCTGTTCAAGGGGCCTGGCATTTGGCACTGTCAGTTGGTGGCTCATGCTTTGGAGTCACTCGTGCACCCAGCAGACACTCAGAGCACCCACTGGGGGCCAGACTGGAGGCCTGTCATTGGGTTTCTCAACCTCCCTCACCAGTGTCCTCGCATGAGAAAGTAGAGAAATAATCGGCACTTTACGGAGATGTAAAGATTAGAAGAGGCACAGGTGCGTAAGGCAGTTAGCACGGGGCTGGGAGACATGGAGTAAGCCTCATATACCCTATTGCCAGTAATTAATAATTAGTGATGCTCCCACTCTCTCAGTAATTTTCGGCCAGCTGCTGGGCAAAACATGTAAACGAGGGATCTTCTTCCTCATGCATTCCACTGCCCTCCTTTCACAGACAGGACAGAGGGCCCTGAAGAGAGGAAGGGGTCTCCCGAGGTTAACTGCTGGTTTGGGGCACGTCCTCTGGTGCCCTGATAGTGTGCTGGAGAAGGGCATGCTCAGCACGGGGAACTTTGGATAATTTAAGCTTTTGGTCTTTTGTCTTCAACACTCACCTATTCTTTGCTCATTAGCTAAATTTTCAGAACTTAACCCCTTTGGGTATTAGTGATTTAAGTTATCCATCACTGGCTTTGTTATACATAACTGATGAAGTTCAGATGCAATTATTCCCAGAAACATCAACAAAATTCCTAGAAGCAAGGTGCTGCCTCTGGAAAATCTGCCCTACAGTAGCATAGCACTCTTTGGATTATGTACCCAAAGAGTTCTAAGAATTGTTAATGGGATTTCTTTAAACAGCGAGGACCTGGGGAGGGGTGTGGAGGGGAGTTCTGTATACCGTATATACAAAATGGCATATTACGAAGTCCTGCAGCAAGGAATCCTGATGGGTTTGGTTGATCCATGGCATTTCTACAGAACAGACCACTTGACCATGGAATATCTTATGGGACAGGTTCCTTAAAAGCCCACTGTAAGAAGCACTTTCCTGGATAATCTGGCCTCTCTTATGAAAAGGATTTTGAGAGAGGGAAGGCCCAATTAAGCAATATTTGCTGGTTGTGGACACCAGGCCATTGAAGTATGTAGAAATGAGGGTTTTGTTAGGTAGCACAGCATTTTTTACCTCAAAATCCTGTAACAACAGAAACAATTTCAAACATCTGTTTTCTAAAAGCTCTATATCACAAGTTCTTTCTAAAAGTAGTTACTACCCCATTCATTACCTTGACATTGAAGGGTCAGATTACAGTTGCGTACTTTTTTTTTCAAAGGTATGAGCTAGCATACCACTGATAACCATTTTTTGTAAAAACAAACGCATAAATCATCTTTACATATGCTATTATAAGGCCTTTGCCATGAGGTAACTAGCAAAGCTCTATATTGTACAAAAGATTTCCATTGTCATTCTTCATGTCATTTCAAAGTGTTATAAAAGTTCTATGATATTCTCAGCCTCACCTTTATAAAAGTAACCAAATTAGTGACATCCAGTAGTACTTGTCTGCCCTGGCTTCAAGGCTTTGTTGCAAACTTTCCTTCAATAATGAAGTAAAGAAATTCAGTATCACTTTGTGAACTCACTTGGAATCCTTTCATTATTCCAATTAAACAGCTCTACCTGGGATCCCTGGGTGGCGCAGCGGTTTAGTGCCTGCCTTTGGCCCAGGGCGCGATCCTGGAGACCCAGGATCGAATCCCACGTCGGGGTCCCGGTGCATGGAGCCTGCTTCTCCTTCTGCCTGTGTCTCTGCCTCTCTCTCTCTCTCTCTGTGTGTGACTATCATAAATAAACAAAAATTTTAAAATATATATATTAAAAAAATAAAAATAAACAGCTCTACCTTTCATACATGCACTTTCCATAAAACCATTGTCATCACTGAAGTAGGAATTTACTGTTCAGATTATAATTTGTCGAGGACATCTTTCCTTTAGTGCTCACTGAAAAGTTGTTCTTTTGGTATTTCATTATCTAAACCAAATCTTGCAAATAGCATAAGCTGACACACATCAGGATCCTCTGTGCTTTGATTTAACTCTGTAACAAATCTCCCATGTAATTTGTCTTCATACTAGGATCTTCAGGCCAGCTGCACTTATATTTGTGACTCTGCCCAACTATATTTGCTGACAAAGGAATTTACTTCATTTGTTACTGTCTTGTGTGCTTTTTCTGTGATTTTTGCCAGGGCAGGAAAAGCTAGTGTTTTCCTTATTGGATTTTATTATCTTTCGTTTTACATATGAAATCCCCAAAGGGACCACTAAACTCTCTTCATGGGGGTTAGTGGAACGTTGTAAAGTTCTACACAGAGTTTCACAAGACTTTATACCTCATCAAAAAATTACAGAGAAAAAAATAATTTAAAAAATTACGGAGTCTTGTTTTCTTATCCTGGATGCTTTGTGTTTAAGTGTCTTGCCAATCATGCATCCTTGTACTAACATTAAGTAGTATCTTCAGGCATTATACACACTTGGGGTGAAGTTCTTCCTTAATGAAGTGGTTGTAAATCCATATTTGAATCTAAAACAAAAAAATATTTTTTTTGCCAGCTTCTTGTCAGATCTAATTAGGTAGCCATTTCTGTTCTTGGGAACGTAGCTAAGACTCATATTGGAAACAGAGCATCAGCTCGGCTGTTTTCCTGCTGGCCACCTGAGCCTGTCTTACTGGTGTTCACAATCAGTCCATTGCCTTGTAGGACAAGTTTTTAATACCTACTTACTTGGAAGAAGTTTTAGATTTACAGAAAAGGTTGTAAAAGTAGTGCTGAGACTCCCATACTGCCCCCACTCCAGCCGCTCCGCATTTGGTGTCCATTTCCCCTACTGTTAACATCTTACATGGTAATGGTGAACTCTCCAGACTGACAAACCCACATTGGTAGATTGCGCTTCACTTATCTCCACAGGCTTTAGGCATCTTTCACTGGTGTTTCTGTTGGTCTCCTCTGGCCCCCAATGCTTTTTCAGTCTTTCCATGTTTTTCATGACTGACCTTGACCATTGTGAGGTGTACTGGTCAGGTACTTCATGAAATATCCCTCAGGCTTGGTTTGTCCCCTGTATTTTTCTCATGATTAGACTGAGGCTATGGGTTTTTGGAGAGAGTATCACAGAGGCAAAGGGTATCCATCCCCAAGGGCATCACATTGTATCAGGAAGGACCTGATTTTCACACATGGCATCACTAGGGACCCTAACTGTCTGTACCTGGTCAGGGCAGTCTTTGCCAGGATTCTCCACTGCAAAGTGACTGTATTCCCCTTTCATGCTTCATTTTTCAGAAGGGTGTCACTGTACCCACCACACACTGGAAAGGGGGAGATTAAGTTCTACTTCCTAATGAGGAGCAGAATCTACATATGAGAGCTCTTAAAAAAAAAAAAACATATGAGAGCTCTTCTGTGAGGAGATCTGCTTCTCTCCCCCATTTATTTGTATTTATATATTACATAATTTATTTATATCCACGTAGACTCACTTATATTTATATTATACTTTGGGTTACCATGCAAGGCTCTTTTTTTTTAAGATTTTATGTATTTACTCATGAGAGACACAGAGAGAGAGGCAGAGACACAGGCAGAGGGAGAAGCAGGCTCCCTGCAGGGAGCCCGATGCGGGACTCGATCCCAGGACCCCATGATCACAACCTGAGCCAAAGGCAAACACTCAAGCCACCCAGGTGCTCCAAGCCATTTGTTCATTTTGTGAGGAATATTTTATTTAAAGATTGATATTATTAGATACTATTAAATGAGCTAAAAATAGATATTGAAATTGATGGAACACTCACCCAGGAACATTGAAACCCATCAAAATGTGAGATACACTGCCCTCTGTGTTGACACAGATATGGGTGCTCAAATGACACATCAGCTCACTCTCTCCTTTTTCTCCATCTTTCCCATGCTGCCTCTGTTACAGCAGGGTGACTTTTAGTAGTTCCCCAGCCCATAAGTACACAGGACTTAGTTATTCAACAAATATGTATTACATGTGGGCTGTAGGTCAGGCACTGCTCTGAGCACTGGTTATACAGTAGTGTGTAAGATTGCACAGGCCTTGCAATGAGCTTATATTCTAGGGCAGACTGTAGACACTGAACAAGAAAACAAATGGTCAAATTGGTCATTCCAGGTGGTCCAACATGCTATGAAGAAGTCAAAGCAAGTAATCTAAAAGTGACTAGTGCTCATGACCCCAGTTAGAGAAAGAAGACCCTCTTTCTTTCAGTGACTCAGCTAAATGATTCTGTTGACCCCTCTTAAGACACATGTCCACATCTGAACCCATCTTTGTGTTCTTAGGAATGGTCAGAAATGACTCATTGGTCAACCTGAGTCACATGCCCCTGCTTCTGATGGACCAGGCATGACCCATAGCCCCATGAGAATCATGGGAAGAAGGCCATGTCTGGGTCTGCGAGGGGATGATGCAGGACATACAGAAAAAAGATAGGGGGCCACCACTGAAGGTGTCAGCTGGGAACCAGGAAGCCAGCTGCCTTTCCCAGAGCAGTGATTCATATGGTGCCCACCCCTCAGGGCATTACTGATGATTCCACCAAATTGGCAAAATCCCACTAGACTACAAACCCAGCTGCTCCTCAACCAACCTTGGGAGATTCCCTCAGCTAAAGATTCCGTATCATCCCTAGAGGTGGAATCTGCTTCCCTCTATCCTCTCTGTCCCCAGATCAGTAGAGATACTCCCCAGAGGGACACTGTGGGGCTTCTGTGAAATGTGAGTAAAGTCTTAGTAATTAATCCCATAGAGAGAGGGGGAGTACAGGGCCAGTTACATCTGCAAGTCTTAAGTTGGTTGTCTGCAGAGGAGCCACATGAAGACAACACTCATTGAGGATTCTTAGGCTGTTTGTAGTGCTTTGCCATTTCCTGCAATTGGGGCTGCCAGAAATTCTCCACACATATCAAAATCCAGTTCAAACAGATCGTTAACTCCATTTTATAGCAAAATAAATACATACATACATACATACATACATACATAAAGGAACTGAAAATATGGAACGTGATGGCCATGAGAGACTATAGCCAGATCTCCTCATGGATTCATGACTCTCCCAGCCCTGAGTATTATCAAGGATATCTATTTTCCTGTGGTCATTTGTCCTCTCCAACCTCCCCATCCTCAGGCAGGGGAAAAACTAAGAACGGTTACAGATGGCAGAACAAGAAATGGTAGGATACAGGACAGGCCTGTGCCTTCCTTTTCCAGATGAGGATGCTAAGTAATCACTGAGTCTGGTCTGTCCTCTGCCCCCTTCCTGGGGAATGAATGATGCACTTTTGTCTGGGAAGAATTTTTTCTTTTCTTTCTGGGACTTGTAAAAACCAAGAAGCAATAAGAAGCTGTGTAAAAGGAGACAAAGAGTCACCAGAGCCTTTGTGGCTTGGACTCTGAGTTTCAAACCCACTGTTGTTATTTAATAGCCACTCCGGGTAGTGGTTAGGGGTGAGAAAGGAGGAGGACGAGAGCTGGAATAGAATCTTCCACAATTAGCGGGGCAATAGAAGAAGCGGAGTGGATTCCACGGGCAGTGAGCAAACATTGACCAAGCCTGTCACGATGTCTGCAAAGCTGGACAAAAACAGGCCTTACATTCAGGGAGTCAGCAGTCTGGGCTTTAAATAGGTATAGGGGATGGTGTCACTTTAGATTGTCCACCTCTCATGAACTGAGCGCCAGTCTGCTCCAGGCTCTGCAGCAGATGCCTTTACATTTCTTGTCTCATTGATCCTCGGAAGCAGGCAGTATTATTTCCTTGTATCAGATTAGAAAATAGAGGTTCATTTACATCAAGTGGTTTAGGTGACAGAGCCAAGAGGAAGCAGGGGTAAATTTGCTTTGCTTCTGTGCCTAGCAGCCCTCTTTGGTATCTGCTCAGTATTTTGAACTTGACTAGAAGCGTGGGCCTTACTACCTTACTGGATAGCCCCTGGCTTCATCTCTGGGCTTCATCCTGCCCTTCTGCCTCAGGCTGTGACCATCTGTAGTCCCTTGTTTCAAGTCTTGTTTCTCATTCCTCTTTCCGACATAGAGACTCTGTGTTCACCCTGCCTCCTCAGTTGGCAAGGTGGCTGTTTTGTGAACTCAGAACCTCAATTTCTTCTGTAATTTGATGAGCACCTTCAGTATACCTTCTTGTGCATGCATCCATCAGTCCTGGGCTGGACCACCAACTACAAGGTGGTTGCTGTGACATCCCTTTTGCGGGTGAGGGACTGTCTCCGTGAGACCAGGCAACTTAGTGCGGGCCACCAGCTGATAGGAGCTGGAGCTGTGACTGGCCTGCAGATCTGTCTGCTTGTCCCTTTCTCCTGTGCATCGTAATCCTGAGGATGACAAGGAAAGGGACTTGTGAGACTGTTGTCCTCCTCCTTGAAATACCAAACAAGGGTAAGAACAGAGGGAGCTTAAACTCTTTCAAGAGAAAATGACAAGCTGTTTGGCCCTTACACAAAGAAAGGGGGAATATATTTCCCCATCCTAAAGTCCACATTAATAGGGCTTTTATAAATGATTTGCTGTAGACAGACAGAATGTGAGGATTATAGAGAATGTCATCATCATGATTTCCATTCTTGAAGCAAAGGGCAGCTATTGAATACTAACTACCTGCCAGACACTATGGCACTCAGGAAGAGTAATAAGTCATGCTCCCTGCCAGCCCAGAAATTCACATCCCAGTGCTGCCAGGTGCAGGCTTGTAAATAAATAATTACAAGAGTGTGCAGTGAGTTCTCTACAGAGTTAAGTGCAAGAATCTATAGAGCACTGAGGAAGGGCCCAGCAACTGCCCCGGTGTTACATAGGAAAGCTTACAGTGAGAATCAGAAAACTTAGTTTGCAGAGGCTTAAAATAGAGGAGTTTAATTTCTTAGCTAAGAATTCTGAGTAGCTATAGACATTGGCTTCTAGACAGCAGGATGTTGACTTTCTCATAGTCATAGGATAGCTGTCATGGTTCCAGTCATCACATCTGTGTTCACAACAAAAAGGTGAGTAGGATGTGAGCAGAATGGCACCTTCTCTGAACCTTATTATTAGGAAATCAAATACATGCTTCCTCATGTATCTTTTTGGGCAATCCTGAATCATATGGCCAACCTAGCTGCAAGGGGGTCTGGGCAATCAGAGCATAGGGTCATCATGATTAGCTTAGACCTTAAATGGATCAGGATCCATTCACAGATGCTGGGAATTACAACTATAAAGTTAGTGTTCTGTCAGGAATGAAGAATGGGGTAGAGGGACAGACCTACTAGGAGGGAACCGTCTGCCACAAGCGGTCAGGCAGAGATTTACAGAAGAGACATGTATTTGAGCTCCGCCATGGAGGTCAAGCAGGCATTCACATGGTAGAGAAGAAGGATATTCTGGGGAGGGGGATAGAGCATATGCAAAGACACACGTCATGAAAGACAGGTTCAAGAAATACTAGGAAGTTCCTCCAGCCTGGACATAGAAAAGAAATTGTAAGCAGGAGTCAGTTTGCAACAGGCTTAACTACCAGGCTAAGGAAGGTCGTAGAAAATCAAGGAAGGTCTTGAGACAGAGACCCGTTTTCCAGATTACCCCTCATTCCCATAACTTGGAAGATACATAGCCCAAGTTCTTGTTCACCTGGCACTTGCACACAGGCTCTGATGTCTTAGCATTTTGGGCACCGTAAGTTACTTTTAGGAACCCTCTGGGTTGTGAGTGCTTCAGAAGCTGAATTTTTGACTGAGCTCTTTCCATAGCCTTGTCCTTGTACCGAGGTCTTGCTTCTACCTTTGAAATGCTTTTTCCTTGATGGGCGATAGAGTCTCGTGTTTCTCCTTTAATCAAGTTGACTTCTGCTGTCTTCCCAGATGATGTTTAAGTTTCCTGAACAGTAATCAATTTCTGTCAATTTCTCTGGCTCACTGCCTGCTGACTCCCAAGTCTGCACACATACTCAGCCTTCACAGACATTTCAGATCCAAATCAGATCACACCCATGGGGCCCCTGGTGCCTGGCAGCTTCTGCAGCCCACCTGGCATGGCAACCTGGATGCCTCCTTCTCTGCTTCCTGCCAAGATGGAGGTTCAGCCCCTGTACCTGAGAAGTCCTAAACCATCCTCAGCCTCAGGATCCCAGAGATGAGTGAGGTCCCTGTGCTTAGAAGGGGAAAGTAGGATTCTTTTATGATCCAATAATTCTCCTATAAATTTCATTCATTGCTGTGATCAGAGTCATTTAATGATTACAGACATGAGAGAAATGAGAGAGAGATCCCAAGTATCTCTGTCTCTTTGGATTCAAATCCTGACTCTCTCACTTCCTAGCCATGTAACTTAGGGCAATTTAGTGGACTTTCCCCACCTGTAAGATGGGATAAGGAGACTATCACCTCTACTCTTAAATGAATGTGTTAAATGAGCTATGACAGCAAAGTATTGAGAGCAGTGCTTGGCACATAGGAAACATCCTGTATATGCTAGCTGCTGATAGTAATTACTATTGCCATGCTAATGTGCCTCAGCAAGTAGAGTAAGTTATGATAGTTTCCACCACAAGCCTTGGTAGACTCATACACATTTACCAGCTCTTTGCAAAAATCTATTTCAGGACACATTCTCCATTGTCACTCCCATCTCGTGTGTGAAAGCTTGTCAGCAAATGTCATCTACACCACCGGCTTGCTGCCCCCAAGCCAGCAATGATGGTCCCTCAAGGGACCAGGAAATGACATTTCTCAGTAGTCAGATATGCCCTGATCAAAATTATCAGCAATACTAATCCTGAGTTGGATTTTCCAAAGCAGGCATATGGTTTAATGGAAGGAACAGTGCCTCAGGAGACAGAACCTGGGCATGACTTCTCCCTTTTTTGCTGTGTGACTCTGGGCAGGTCTGGGCCTTGGTCTTTCTCCCTCTGGGCCTTGGTCTCTTTATATTCAGGTGGCCCTGCCCAGCAACCATCACTAACAGTCTCTCTTTTAACATCTCCATAAGACCACGTAGCACACCTGTAATTTAAAATGGATGGTTAACTTAATGTCCTGCTCTCTCTCAGTTGTAAGTTCCAGAAAGAGAGTCGTGATCCCCTGTCCATCTTTGCATTCACGGCCCCTATCAGTGCCTGGCACGCGGTCAGTGCTCATTGTAATATTTACTGAATGAATGAATGATGTGGTAGAAAGAAAAAGATGAGGGAGCAAGACAGACCTGATTTTGTATTAGGACTGGTTACTTACTAGTTGGGTGACCCTGCATTAGGATCGGCTTCAGCATTATTGTCTGTAAAATGGGGATACCACGTTGTTTTGAGGATTGCATTGAAAACATCACATGCACGCACACCAACCACGTCTAGTGTATAGCGGGTATTAGATAAACATAGCTATTATTTACTTCTCTAGAGCCTAGCACAGGGGAGTGGAGTATGCTGTGTCCTGCTAAGGAGAAAAAGGCACATCTGAATATACATTAAGTTTCTCCCTGGTGAGAGACTAAAATTTTTTGAGCCAGACGCACATCCCTCAGCCTTCTTGCTGGCTTAGCACTCAGCAAGCACCAGGATCTCGGTCGGAGTGAGCCTTTGAGTAGGCTTCCCTGTTGCTGGGTCGCCAAGTTGCAAAGGGTTTTCCAGAACCCCCTTGACCTGCCAGCAACCACATCATCTTCTCCCCCTTCCTTCGTTCAACCTTTGCTGCTTTCTGTAGAACACCAGGTAGCAGTATCTACCTGGAGGCAATAGACAGACCCAGAGCACTGTCCAGGCACAGAGCAGAACAAGACATGGTGGGATAAGAGGTGGCCTGGAAGGGGTCGGGGCTACCTGGAGACTTGGGTCCTCATCATAGTCTTGCCCCTGTCCAAACACCCCGTGAGATCTTAGGTAAGCCAGCTCCTCTGTAAGCCTCACTGCCCTCATCTGCAAAGCATTCAGCCCATTGATGCCGTGCACGACAGCAGTAAGGAACCTGGGACTTCAGGTGTAGCACCGGCTTCATGTCTCAGCTCTGCCCCTTACCAGCTGTGAGATACAGACAAGCCTGGTACCATCTTTGTAAAAAGGACAGTGGGATCCAAATGGGCTTTATCTGGGGGATTTAATGACACAGTGTCTCCAAAGTCCCTGGCAGATTTGTGCACAAGGAGTAAAGATTTGTTTGTCTGGGGACCCAGAGGCTAGCCCTTATTTTTACTTCCTGTAAGTTTCTCCCTGTTGAGGAACTTCATGTTTCCTGAGTCAGTTGCACATCCATCAGCCTTCCTGCTCGCTCAGCACTTGGCAAGCACCAAAGTCTCTTGCAGTAAAGACATGATCCCCACAGGGTGTGAGTGACACCAGCTTGCATGCAATTATTTTAATGCGTGGCCCAGGACCTTCTCATGCCCGAATTGGTGTATTCTCAGGGGAGAATCTTCCCTCTCCTTCCTTCTCACATCCTTCAAAAGGCACAGGAAGAGAACACATCCTGCATGCTCTTCCTTCCCTGAAATGCAGGCGCCGCCAAGTGGCCTCATTCCAGGGACGGTCTGCTGGCCCTTCTGCACCATCCTGAATGCTTAACCCGCTTCCTTGCTTATTGCTCCGGTGGACTTCATGCTGGCAGGGTTCGGAGAAAGAGGATGCAGAATGCTGGTAGGCAGGCTGCTGCCATCATCTTTGAGGGGAGAAGAGAACCCACAGAATATGGGGCCATCCTGGCTTGCAGGCACTGGGCTAGGCGTTTGTTTTAAACCTCTTAACTCCTTTGGGGAGTTGGGTTTACTGGTTCCCACCTTACACATGAAGAAACTGAAGCCCCAAGGAATAAAACGAGCTGCCCAAGGACACAGTTAGTGAAGAGCATAGAGCATAGCTGAGATTCACACCTAGGCTGGCCTGACGTCCCCGGTTCTTGCTCTGCCCTTACACCATCCTGGTCTTGGGAGGCTGTGGCAGGTATGGTTTGTACTCAGTGGGTTTCCCGTTGTTGCCATGAGAAGAGGGACTTGGTCTTGCAGAGCAGCATTTACCAAGCCAGCGTCGAGGGCTGTGGCTGCCGTACATCCAGGAGACACTGAGAGGGCCCCACTCTCTACTCCGAATGCTGGCTCTGTTCAGGCTCCTGCAGACAGAATGTGGCTAAAGGAGGGAACTAGGGAGGAACCGAGCTCTGGACACCCCATTCCTTCCTCTGTGTCACCGTCAGCTATGCTGGTCCCCCCACCACAGGCGGCAAGTGGGGGAAAGGGGAGAGTGCATTCATATCTTCTGTAACGTGACAAGGCATGAGCAGGGAAGTTTTTAAAACCTGGCTTCTCCTGTTCTCCCCGTGTGGACAGAAGAACATGGGCTTTGGAATCAGGTTTATTCAGACTTAATTTTGAATCCCGGTTCCCATGTTTACCAAGTTTGTGGCCTTGGGCAAGTCACTTCTCCAGGTTCTTCATCTCTAAGATTGCATTCCTCATGCAGGGCACCATGAGGATTAAAAGAAGACCGTGATTATAAAGCTGATGGCAAAGGGTGCTCCCGCCCGGCCCCTGCCCAGCCAGCTCCCCCGCCCAGGGCACGAGCTGTCCCTGCTGGCTGCTCTTCTGGCCCTCGCAGCCTGCATTCCTGTCTTGTCTGTTATGATCAGAGCATCATACTCAAACCCAGGGTTAGTGATTTCCCCCTCAGTGAGGTCCCCAGTGCCACAGCTGAGTTCTGACCATGGCCTGCATGGGGCTGGGCTCTCCCCGCACCCTGCTCACACTTTTGGCCTCATCTCCCACCCAGCACCTGCACTCCGGCCGCAGCACCTGACTTTGTATTGTCCCACGGGTCTTCCCTCTGCCGGCACTGTGCCACCACCGTCCCCTCCATGCTGGCCTCTGCCTCCTGGGGAGCTCTGGTTCATCGTTCAAGCCCCAGCACAGGCATTGAGCTACCTATTCATAGCTCTGGTTCCCATTGACCCTCTCTTCACGAATCACATTCTACGCTCTGTTTGTAGACACATCTCTGGCCAACCACCAGCCAAGCAAGGGCAAGCACCGTCAACAGAGGTGGCTGTGCCTCTCTCAACCCAGTGCACCCCAGGCACATCCTCGCAGGCCTTTCTGGGGTGCTCACCTTGTGCCAGACACTCCTTGCCTGCATTACGGGTATTGACGAGTTGATTTTTCACGGCAGCTATATGATACAGTGTATCCGTCGGCCCTGGCTGGAGGCAGAAAGCATCCCCATTATTCAAACAGAGAATTTAATCTTTAAAAATAGCAACTTAGACATAAAGTGTTGATTTGGTAACTAAAAAAGCAAAAATAAGAAATAGCAGGAAAGAGTTACTGCCCCTGGCGCTGAAGGAACAGAGGGGAGGTAGGAATCATTACATGGGGCTGGCTCCCAGACCTGGGCTGGGGGCTGTAGGCAGCTCTGAGGCAGACCAGGAGGTGCATGCTGCATGCTGGAAAAGCTGCAAAATGCTTCTAGCTGCTGCTAAACGAAGGAAGTGTCACTGCTGCCTTGAAGAACGGAGGTAGGGTGATGCTTGCAGGGACAGGAAGCAACAGGAAGGCCACCTTCCTTTCTCCTCCCCCAGACTCCCAGTCTATCTGGCAGCACCCAGCAGGAGGCGGCTGGCAAGGTAGCAGTAGGGTTTTCAGAGTCCCCACCTCAGCATCAGGAGGCTTGGAGCTGAGAGACAGAAGCTTAAAAGCTGGCACAAGCAGGAACTTTTGCTTTCCCCAGTTCACAGACAAGGAAACTGAGGCACAGACAGTAAGTCACTTGCCCAAGAGCAGAGGCAGGATTGGAACCCGGGCCATGTGGCCTCAGCGCCCTTCCTCTTCACCCCTCAGTTGTAAATGGTGAATGAATGAGTGAGCGAGTGAATGGACAGGCCCCCCCCAATAGTGCTTAGGCCCATGCCACCTGCCTACCTCCTTGTCACCCCCCCAGGTCATTCACTGGAACTCCCCCAAGAAGCTGCGGGTGAAGAACAAGCATGTGGAGTTTTTCCGCAACCTCTATCTGACCTTCCTGGAGTACGATGGAAACCTCCTGAGGCGAGAACTCTTTGGCTGCCCCAGCGAAGCAGACGTCAACAGCGAAAACGTAAGAGGCTCGTGGGGCCCTGGATGGACGAGCCGCACCCTTGCCCCTGGTCCCATTGGGATGGGGTGGGGACACTGGTGCTCCAGCGTCTCCCCTGCTCCATGCTCATCACTGCAGGCAGAGAGGGGGTACGCTCAGCCCCGATGAGGTGCACTAACTGGTTCCTTTAGGGGTAGTGTAGGTGGAGAAAGCGTTAGGTACAGGCTCCAGGCATAGCTAGCACCTGTATCTTCCTGTGTCTTCGCTGCTGATAATTTTTTCCTACCTTATACTTCATGTGATGTGCATAGAAACCCTCTTTCTTCCCCCAATCTGAGTGCAGAGATTGAGGCACAGCAGGTTGCTCACAGCAAGCAAGGAGCAAGGTTGGAAGTGATTTGAAGTTCTGGGGAGCAGGAAATGGGGAAGCCGCACACTGTCATGGAAGAAGGCAGGGCATGCTGGGTCAGGCTGACCTGGGCTGGCTTTAATCCCTTCCAGTTACCAAGTACATGACCCCCAGCAAGTTACTCACCCTCTCTGTGCTTCCGTTTCCTCAACCACCAAAGGAGATGTAAAACTTAAAGGCGGGTTTTGAATTGCATTTAGAGCACCTGGCTCAGCATCTGCCATATGTTAGCTGCTCAATAAATATTTTCTCTCTTTCCTTGACCCTAAGTATTAGAGATAGAAGTGATTGTTCATTCAGTGAACATTTCCTGAGGGCCTCCCTGTTCTGAGCCCTGAGCATGCATAGGTAAAACAAAGGACGATGGTCCCCTGCTGTTGTGGTGCTAATATTCTCATGGGGGAAACACACTTGATAACTATGAATGTTCAGGAAAAATGATCAGCCAGTGGCAGGTGCTACATGGTGGCATATTAATGAGCAGCTGAGCTACTCCACTGGTTTGCAGGGGCCAGGGTGGGGTGGGGCAGAGGGCAGCTTCTCTGAGAAAGTGGTGTTCCATCTGAGTCCTGAATGACAAGAAAGAGCCAGCCATAGAACAGCAAAGGATGAGGGAAATACAAATCAAAGCCACAGTGAGATACCCCCTCACGCCTGTAAAGATGTTTGCTCCCAGAGAACAAAAGATAATGAGAAATGGTTAGATGTAGAGAAGTTGGAACACTGTGCACTGTAATACGATGCTGTGGGTGCTGTGCAAAACAGTATGGAGGTTCCTCAAGAAATTACAGAGAGACCTGCCCTATGACCCAACATCCCACTTCTGGTGTGCTTCCAAAAGAATTGAAATCAGGATCCTGAGGCAGTATGTGCATTGCCGTGGTCACTGCAGCATTACTCTTGATGGCCACAGGTGAAAACAGCCCAGTGCCCATCGACATCACAGATGAATGGATAAAACGCCATGTGTATGAACAATAGGATATTGTCCAACCTTAAAAAAATAAGGATATCTTACCATTTGTGACAACATGGGTGAACCACGGAGATGTTATTATGCTGAGGAAAGAAGCCAGTCACAGAAGAATAGATACCGCATGATGCCCCATGTGTGAGACATCTAAAATAGTAAATGCACAGATGTAGACAACAGAATGCTGGTTACCGGGGAGGGGAGAGGGGTTATGGGGAGCTGGTGTGTTTAGTGGGTATAAAGTTAGAGTTACACAACAGGAGTAAGTCCCAGAGATTTCCTATGCTGCACGGTGCTTGGAGTTAACAGGGTGTGGTGCTCTTAAACATTTTAAGAAGTTGGATCTCATGTGTTAAGTGTTCTTAACACACACACAAAAAAACTAAGAAACTTCTGGGGGTGATGGATAATGTGTATTACCTTGATTATAGTGAAAGTAGCATGAACGTAACACGTCTAAACTCCAAATTGTTTTCATTATGTTAACTTTTTAATTTGCCATTTAATATGCTATGTTAATACGCCGTCTCCCCATTTCAGTAAAGCTGGGGAGAGAGGTGGAAGAGCAAAGGAAGTACATTCCAGGTCGGGGGGAGTAGCTAGTACAAAGGCCCTGGGGCAGGCCACAGCCAACATGAAGACCTGCAGGATGGCCAGTGTGCCCAGGGGCTGGAGCCCAGGGAGGAGAACGGCAGATGCTGAGCATCAGAAGGGCAGAAGGCCGAGTGGAAGGATGTTGTGAGCAGGTGAAAGAGTCAGAATTTCCTTTTATTACTATTATCGTTATTATTTATATTCTTATCTTGGATGTCAGGAGAATTCCTTTAGTTCCCAGCGTCAGGGGATGGTGTCTACGGAAGGTCTGGAGGACGCACTCACCTGGCCCTTTACCAGGGTGACTGGTCCCACGGCCACCCTGCCCTCTGGCATCTGCTCCCAGGTCACAGTGGAGTCCCCTTGAGCTCTGGGCCTTCTCCACATCACCTTCCATGCCTTTGTCAGTGTCTGCCCTTCTCCACCACTGGCAGTAGAGAAAAGAATACCATTAAGCACTTGAACTCTGGCTCAGAGTCTGGAAAGCACTTTAGAGGTTTCAACAAATGCTGTGTTCTTCTGGTTTTGCCACCCTCTCTCTACTCAAATCAGTATTTGCCATCATCATCAATATCTGAGTGCCCATTCGGCACTTTTTCCCTCAAACACTAAAATGAAAACTGTTCTCTCACCTTTGTTTTTTCCTACATGGAAAAGACTCAATAAAAAGCCTTGGCAGGATGAAGCCACCAGTTAATTGTTCTATCAGTGTGCTCCCCAAGTGCACTGTTGGGCATCTTACAAAGTGGGACTCCCTTTATAAACTACCCACTTGCACCTCTTTCCCCTGCTGGGTCATCAGAGTGGGGAAGTCATCGGTGGTCCTTCTCCTAATCTGACTGTATTTATTTGCTCAATAAGCATGCATCAGTGCCAGCCACCTGCCAGACACCCTGCCAGGCCACCCAGGTTGAACTTACAGGCTGACTCCATCCCTATACATAAATCGCTTGTCATGTAACAAATGTTAGAGATGCCAAGAGGATGGTCACCTTGGGTCCAGGGGGGGCCATGAGCAAGAGGGCAGCCTTCCCTGAGCACTCACCACAGCTGTTGTCCCAAACACTCTGCCCTTGACTGTGCAATAGCCACAACCACCACCTTTGTTTCTTCTGCATTCCAGTCCCATTCCTAAAGCAGGGCCTTTGTGCTTGCTTCCCCTCTGCCTGGAACACCCTGCCCCTTAGCACCCACCTGTCTCAGAGGTAGCATCCTCAGAAACTTGCCCCCCTCCCCTAACAGGGGCATCCAGTGATGCTATAAGTCACTGTGATGTGCCCCATTTTCTTTTTATCAGAGCACACACTACTATGCACAATTAGTTGGTTCATGTAATTGTCTCCTATCCCTCCCCCCCCCCCGGAAAAGAAGAGCAGAATATATAAGACCCTTAGAGACTTTGCCTGTCCTGTTCACCTCTGGGGACTCCTTCCTGTAGCAGAGAAGCAAGCACATCATAAGCACTTAACAAATATTTATTGAACGGGTTGAACAAATAATAGAGACAAAGGAAGTACCAGGTGAGGGGAGAGCAGATGGAAAAGCAGGGAGTCCAATGAGAATATGCTGGTAGTCAGTTTCCTAGAGCACAGACCTGTTAGGAGTGACAAGGAATGAAGCCGACCGGAGGGGCCTTGGCTTTGCTTAGTTTAGACTGACCCTGTCAGCAGTGAGGAGCCACCAAAGGGCTTTAATCATGGTCAGATTTACATTTGAGAGAAATCACTCCGTGTAGAGAATACAACGAGAAGGACAGATTGGAGGCAGGGAGGCCAGTTAGACCATTGCTACGTCCCAGGCAAAGAGATGGCAATGGGGCTCTGACCTAGGGCAGCAGCGGCAGGGATCAGAGAACAGGTGGGTTGCTTTGTGGGTGCTAAGACAGGGGCAGATACAACTCCCCCTCACAAATCAAGAGGGTAGGTCCCTGTGCCCTGCTGCAGCCAGGTTCCTCTGGCCAAGCCCACCCCCAGAGAGGGGCTGGGACAAGCAAATTGTAACTTTGGGTCCCCGAACATTGTGTCCCTGGGGGGAGTTCCACCCTCTGGCCCTTTGCAGCATGTCGAGTGTTAGGCAAACACAGCCAGAGGGAAAGCATAAGATCCTGGATCTGGGCCAAAGCTAAATGCTCCCAGCCCTGGGGGTGAGGTCGTTAGAGCTTTGACAAGCGCACAGAGGGTGGCAGTGTCAAAGAAATGATGTTGGGAACCTCTTCATAGGACTGCAGGCCCTAGAGGGGAAAGGTCTCCAACAGCAGTGTCTCAGGCAGATAGTCCTTCAAACAGGCACCAGCTGCAGGGCTAGTGATCCAGGGGAGCGGTGCAAATCAAAGTCTGCTCCAGTGAGGGATGCAGACAAGCGGGGGTCATCCTCCCGTGTGAGGAGCACCAGACCAAGACGGCACTTCAGTAGCCCAAGAGAAGGGCATTTCACCGGTAAGGAAGAGCAGGTGCATCACAGGAGACTCCCTGGAGGAGGGAGGATTTGAAGGCTAAGAAAGGTGGACCTAGTGGGAAGGAGGGAGCAGTGGAGACCCGAGGTGAATGGGAACAGGGCACATTCAGGCGAAGGCAATGTGAGGGCATAAGCAGTTGCACAAGATGGTTATTATTTCTTCACCGGGGAGGTGATGATGGTGGTGATGATAAGATGGTGGGCTCCCCTGTCATCACAGATCACTCATTCAGGAGACACGTGACTCAGAGAAGTCATGTGAGTGCTCTGAGGGTCACCATCTGATAAATGGGGACGGTGATGCCTTTGTCACAGTGTTTCGTGGACACTTTATGTTAAATCACCATAAATGGGACTCAGCACCAGGAACACAGTGTTCACTGAGGTGCATTTTTTCACAGATCACGATACTGAACCCATCTGAGATTGGGCCCAAACCTGTTGTTCCACGAATGGTCTTCAGGTTTTGTTAACATTTTTCCTAGGCAGAACTCCAGAGAGGGGAGCTACAGCGTTGCTTAGAGCTCCGTCTATAAGCATCCCAGGGGCTGTCGCTTTAGCTCTGGGCCACACAATCCCAAGTGGATTTCCCACCAATTAAGAGACTCTGGGTAGGAAGGGGAGGCCTTTGGGCTGACCCTCCTGCTGAAGAGAATACACAAGTAAATTCAGGAAGCCAGTGTGAAGCTACGATGGGAGAAGCAGCCCCCATTTTAGATTCTGTGTTTGGGGTTCTTCCTCTAGGACGAGATGGTTTGGTTTGGAAGAGCAGCCTCCATCTGTGGTTTAGATAGGCAGTAGCTGATGGGACACACAGCCTGTCCTGTCCCATGACATCTCTCCATTTTCCTCAGCAACCTTGCCCCTCAGGTCTATCCAGGGAACCCTGGGACTCCACAGAACACAGGTGGATAAGCCCAGATGTTCTCCACCCCAACTCCGTGCAAAAATCCTGCTACAGCATCTCTAACAGGCTTGCATCCGGCCTCCGCTGGAATCCTCCCAAAGACAAGAAGCTCATCACTTACAACAGCTTCCTCCACTGCTGGGGAAAGCTCCAGATGCTAACCCATTCTTCCTCATGATGAGTGTAGTCTTCCTGTCTGTAAGGAACCCATTAATCTGAGTCCTGTCCTCTAGAGCAGAGAAAAATAAGGGCACCCTACCCCCTGGCATCCCTGACAGCCTGGCAGCTAGGGTAGCATGTTTCCATACATTGGTTATTTGGAAACATGCAGCTCTTCCTAAGCACTGTATTTGTAAAGCGATGCTGTATCATCAGGAGAGCCTTGTTCCACCTAAGGGTATTTTCCAGATAAAGGAAGCTCACCTTTTAAAATGCAGAGTTATTAGAATATATACATTTGAATCCATTTGGATGGGAATCTTGGTCAAACACATATGCCCCCTTTGGTAACCTAAGTATACGAAACTCAGTTTGCAATTTTCAGTAAGATCACTCTGGCTAGGCTGAGGGGGCAGGAATTGGCTAGAGGAAGGAGGATGCTATTTATCCTGGCAGGAAATGGCCTCGGACTATCCTGCTTATTCTGCAGATTCCTTTCTGACAGCTGTCACTTTGAGTTCATCAGCTTCAGAACAACCCTTTCTGGGCTCACCTCCCTGTTCCTCCTTCCTCTGGCAGCTGAGGAAAGAAAAACCAATGGTATGTAAGTTGGAAAGACCCAAAGTAGAAGAATCATGCGCTGTTGTGGTAGAAGTTCAATTATGAGACATAGCAAACCTCCAAAATGTGCAAACAAAGCAAAAAACAAACAAACAAAAAAAAAACGACCCCAGTGAGCTTTGACCTGTACGTGGAATTGTAAATCAATGGACAGTGTCTGCAGACTTAGAGCTTCTTTAGCCCGTGTCCACAGCAGACCTCGTGAATCGATGGCCCAGCCCATTCCACTCGGGCTCAGCCCTGTTCCCAGCATCCTTGCCAAACCGCCCTCCAGGAAACCAGTACCAGCGTCCAAGTGATGACACAGGAGACTCGGAAGCCTGTTGAGTCTGTGTCCCTATGCTAGACGTTCACCACTCTATCTCCTAGCCTGGAGTCAGCTCTCTGCGTCGCTTCAAGACCTTCCTCTGCTTTTTTTAGCCTCTGCCGATTGGGGTTTCCTGCAGGGAAAGAGAAAAGGAAGTGCAACTTTAATCTTCACCCCAATCGAGGGAGGTAGGCTTTATGAGTCACATTTCACAGATAAGGAAACCAAAGCTCAGAAGGGATGAGTTACTTGCTCAAAGTCAAACAGTTCCTATATGGTGGGCCACGATTGGAAAGCAGGTCTGTGTAACTCAGAAGTGGTAACTGGGGCCATGCTTCCCAAGTGGATGGAGCTCCATGGATAAGATGAATATAATGAGAACTACAGGTTACTTGGTGATGGTTCTAGTGGTTTTTACTTTTACAACCATCTCTTACTCTTTCACAAACCCTGCAAGGTAGTGATCACCTCCATTTCTAGAGGAGGAACTAGAAGCTCAGAGAAGTGAATTCCTAGAACAGGTAGTGGCAGCCCTGGAACTCGTGTGAAGCTTGACCCATGGCTGAGTGGTCTTTGTGCAAATATTTATAACTCTTCGGTCTACACCTGCAGTACCTGGCCTGTACCCCAGCACCCCTGTGTCCCAGGCCTCCTGACTTAATTTTTCTGTATAATATGTACCACTAACTCAATAGATTATATTCTTGACTTCTTTATTTTGTTGATTGTGTCTTTCCCTATGAGAATGGAAGCTCTGTGACTGCAGGGATTTTTACCTGTTTCATTCATCAATATATCTTCATGCCCGTAAAAGATTACCTGGCACCTGGTATGTGCTCAGTCAATTTTGGTGAACACATGAACTATTGTTAAGTCCTCTTCTTTTTAAGATTTTATTTATTTATTCATGAGAGACACACACACAGAGAGAGAGAGAGAGGCAGAGACACAGAGGGAGAAGCAGGCTCCATGCCGGGAGCCCGACACGGGACTCGATCCCAGGACTCCAGGATCACGCCCTGGGCCAAAGGCAGGCGCTAAACCTCTGAGCCACCCAGGGATCCCTAAGTCCTTTTCTTGAAACATCTGTGGAGTGCTGGAAAGATCCCTGTACTTGGAATCAGAACACCTGGCCTGAGAACTAGATCTAGGACTTCAAGGGTAACTCTCCCCTCCCACGGCCTCAGTAATCTCACCTGTGAAAAGGTCAGGAAATAATCCCAGCCTAGGCTGTCATGAGAGTTGATGCGGTTAAGGTGTATGGAGTGTCGCACATCCGCAGGAGGCCTGGTTCCGAATGTGGGCCGAAAAGCTCATCCTGACACCTGAGATCCTGCCTCCCCTCTGGAAGGAGGGTTTCCAGACTCAACTCCCTCATCCTACAAGAGTTTTGGGCAGTCTGTGCGGCCATGTTCCCTGATACCAAGCCCACCAAGAAGAAAGGACCACAGCATCACCGTGGCTCAATTAGAATTTAAAAATAAGACATATATAAGCAGACTCTATAAACACTTTGCAGCATCAGTCTGCACGGCAGTGCCAGGGAACAGATGGCTCTGTGGAAACAGCTGTATCCCAGAGAAACCCCAGAGAAAAACCAGAAAGCATTATTGCTGTCACGTGCAAGCTGCGTGTCACCAGCTCTTTAATCACACGGTGGGCAGCAGAGCCCTCGGGTGGCCAGCACCAGAGCCCTAAGACAGGCTGCCCAAGGCCAGCCTCCAGGGGCCCTCCACAGGCTTGTTAAGCTCTAGAGCCCAAAAGTCACAGCGTTTGCCTGGGAGGCCAGGGGAGAGAAGAGAGGGAAGCGCCATGGGGTCAGGATCCTGGAGAGATGTGTCTGGGCTGCAGGCGCCCCATCGTGGCCTGTCTGCTTTGTTCCCATCAAGCTCCAACTTGTACACATCCCTCATGCATGCCCCTAGGCTCTGGTTGTAATCCATCCAAATAGGTCCTGTCCCCTCGTGTATGTTTGCTTATAGCAGCTCCCTGCCCTCTGCTTCTGGCACACTCTCTCTGCTAGCCAGCTCCTTGTACAGTACCTAAGAGGGCAGCCCTGGAGCAAGACTGCCACAGGTAAAATCTGAGGAGTACTTAGATGAGAGTTCAGGCCATATGCTTAAACTCTTTGTGCCTCAGTTTCCCCATCTATAAAAATGGGAGTCTAACTAGTCCGCCTGATAGGCTCAGTGAAGACTAAATGACTCGGGACAGCTGAAGAGCTGTGGTCAGTGTGGCACACAGCACATGCCCACACCTCTGCCCCCCCCCATTAAGTTTCGTTGGTATATGAATATGCAGTATTATGATTGCTAACTCACTTCATTTTTTTAAGATTTTATTTATTTATTTATTTATTTATTTATTTATTTATTTATTTATTTGAGAGAGAGAGAGAACACGAGTGAGCATAAGTGAGGGGAGAGGCAGACTTACCCGCTGAGAAGGGAGCCTGATGTGGAATTGATCCCAGGTGCCTCTACTAAGTCACTTCTTTATTTCCCCACCCAGACTGTGTGAACAATTTAAGCATAGAAACTGGGGTTCATTCCCCATTCCTAGCACAGGGCTTAGCATACAGTGAGGGCCTATTGTATTCTGTTTACAAATTAATACTGGTACCCAGGAGGGAGGAGACTAGGCCTTTTCCTCATTATTTCCTTAGAGCCTGAGTGCTAGAAAGATTCTCTCTGAACCTTCTCTATATAGCCCTAAACCCATGCCTTTCCCCTCCCGTCAAAGAAGGAAAGTGGCCCATTGTTGGCTTTCCTTAGTAAATGTTTTGAGCTTCCAGAACTTTGTTGATTAATACACCCATGAGCTAGTAATCTTTCCCTACCTGTTTGAGTGGTTTAATAAAGCTTTCCTGCTTCATGGAAAGCCACAGGGAAGAGCCCTGAGGTAGGTTTCAGGAGATATGCGTTAAGAGTCCCAGTTCTCCAAGCAAATCAACTAAGGGCAGTAGGGCAGCCCTGCCTGTCTCACTCAGATATTGGGAGGAACAGATGAAGTCAAGGGTATCAAGGCAACAGAAAACTGAAGGTAAATGTTGAAAGTATAAAGCAGCATTCTGGAGAGTTACTTTACCCACAAGAATCTTCCACCCATGCTGCCAAGGCATCAGAAAGAGCAGTGTCATAAGAAGTAGACTCTTTACTTGGTCCGTTGTACTCAGTCTTCATCACTCACTGGCTAGAAGAGGCAAGCAGGTGTGTTAAAGTATCACAAGCAGTGGTGAAATGGGCTCAGCATGCTAGAAATGTATTTCTCACATCGGCCCAAATGGATGTTTGTGATTGGCAGGTGGCTTTTCTCCAGATTCAGGGGGCCAAAATCCTTCCAACATGTGGCTCTGCCCTCCACAGAGCCTTGGAGTCCTCTCCTGGATGCCCTTGCTCTGGCCAACAGAGAGGAAGGTGCACAAGTCAGAGCCTTGAAAGTGGTAACCATAGTAGCCAGAACTTGCCCATATTCCACTGACCAGACTTGGCCAGTTACCTTACCAGAAGGAAAGCTGGGAAGGCAGCCTGGCTGTGCACTCAGGAAGAGAAGAGAATATGAATCTTGGTGCATACAGAAGGTCTCCGCCACGGCAGGGAGTGCATGCGTTCAGCATGGTCCCTGTAGTCATAGAACCATCTAGCATTAGAACTGGAAAGAGCCCCAGAGATTGACTAACAAGGCATTGTAGTGACTTGATTACGCACAAGAACGTGGGGAAAATACGCCTGGAGGTAATATCCCAACTCTCACTGTGTGACCTTGAACAAGTGGCTAAACCTTTGAGATGATGAATGCTTTCATCTGTAAACAAGGTGGACAGTAGTTGTCCCTAAGCCGTGGAGTCAGCGTGAGTATTAAATGAGAAAGTGCCTGCAAAGCTCCCCGCACGTTCCCTGACCCTATTGAGCGCTTGATCCTTGAGAGCCACTTTTATGAAACCCAAACTCTGTCTTACAAATCGGAGAAATGACTTGCTCAAGGTCACATTGAAAATGAGTGTCAGAGGAATCAGGTCTGAGTTTCCGGTTATCCCCATAACCTCTCTCTGTAGCTTTTCTTGCCTTTGAAGAAGGCTGGAGCCATGGACGCACTTCCAACCCCTCTGAATCCTCAGGCATGACCAGCCATCATCTCTGACAGCTCAGAGGTCAATCCAGGCCACTGTCCTTAAGGATGGGAAGAAATAAATGCAAACTGCTTAAAGGGCCATTTTCCCTTGAGTCCAAATCTCCCTGTGCCTCAGCTGGCTGCCCAAAGAAGCAATTTAGCAAATGCATTTTATCTCAGGAGAAATCTGTCTTTTGTTTCTGTGACTTGCTTGTCAGGAAGCCTCCTACTCCCCCCTGGCCAGAGTATGGAGTGCGGTAGCGTTCAGACCCTGTTAATGAAATCCCTCCCTCCAGCTCAGCATCTCCCTGGAGAAATCACCCATAGTTTGGGTGGAAAAGAGGTAGTTTTTAAGCTGCTCCAACCTTCCCCTTGAGATAACATCAGCCATGCAGTCAGCAGTAAGAAGTCCTAGATTAGAATTTGAAAAGGTACATAATGCAATCATAATCACATGACTTAGGTTTTGTGTAGCACTTTACAGTTTACAAAGCAGTTTAACACGCATTAACTCCTTTGAGAAAATTGCAGGGAATTTGTTAAGTACCGAAAAGTATAAAGAAGCCAATAAGATTCATCCGTGAATTCACCAGGCAGAGAAAAGCTTTGTTAACACTGTAATGTGTTCCCTTTGCTCTATTTTCTGTGTGGCTTTTTGTTTGTTTGTCTTTTTGCTGTATTGGGATCATACTGCATATGCATTTTTATGGCCTGCTTTTTCATGGAGCATTGTGTCTTCCACGGTCTCTTTGATCCTTGCATCTATCCCTGGGGAGAGGAGTCACTGCACTGCCAAGGTGTCCCTTATGTGAGGTCCCAAGACTGTATTCTCAGTCTGGAACTGTTTCTCCTGAGCCGTGCAACTAGCAGATGACTGAAACTCCCTGAGACTCAGTTTCCTCCTTTGTAAAACAGAGGTGTGTGCCGAAGGATGAAATTAATAAAGCAATCCGCCTGAAAGCATTTAGCACTGAACCTCATCATGTTGATGAGGAATATAACATTAATCGCCGGGAAGGCATCTGGTTGGTCCAGAGTCCCATAGATTCCGACATCATATGTTGGACATCATATTTGATGTGCTTGCCACAATACCCAGTGCGGTTGGTAGACAAGGGTATTCCCTAGACCCTCCTCCTTAGGTACCGTGATGGCCACAGGTGACCTAGGGGTGTGGATGCCACTGAATCATATTAGTGGTACCATGAAGTTCACAGAGCCTACTTATCCCTCCAGGACTGCTGGTAGACCCTCCCGACCAGGTCAGGCCATGCTTTGGTGATTCTGGGTGCACTTCTTATTGTTATTGTTCCTTTTTTTTTAACATGAGTACATGGCTGGGAGTATATCCAGTAGAGGCTTGTTGAGCACACAGGGTGCTCTAGATGTTCTAGGTATAGGAAATTCAGAAATGAATGGGATACAGCTCCTGCCTTGAGGATCCCACTATATATGGGTGTTTTTCAGAAAATGGCTCCTGGAGCTATCTATCTTGGAATGTTGTTTCACCCTAACTCAAGAGTATGCTTGCGTATATAGAGAGAAATCCCTATACATACATGCATTTCTCATGCTCTGGCCACTAACTTCCTTTCTCACAGGATGAGGATAACTTCTCTTTTGAAAGCTCATCAAGAAAAACCCTGCTCTCCATTATCACATGCCTGGCCACACCCACCCTCACATGTTCCCTCTGTCTTCACTGTACCAGAAGCCATGCACTCCTGTCAACACATTAAAAACACCACATAGATCAAACTGCACCCTCCAACCCCCACCCCCGGAAACAACCCTGTTTTTGCAGAGAGCTTTGCAGATGTTTATTCTCTAAAAGGGAATAATTGCATGTGCCCTTTTGCAGTGTAGTTGAGAGAGAAGGAGGATATGAATTGGTTGTTTCCAGTTGAGGGGCAACATTGTGGTTTCTTGGTATATTTGGGTTCCTCAAGGAAGATGTGGGGACTGTCTCTGACACTCATGAGACAGAAGTGCTATCCAGGCTCAGCGAGCTCCAGCCTTCACTGCCATTGCCCTACTGTCTCCTCCAGGTGGTGGTTGAGGATGGAAAGTATCCACCCAGGCGTCTCCATTTCCTAACTCTGATAACAACCATGTAACAGACGATGTCTGCTGTGTCTTTACTCTAAACACTGTACTCTGCATATGCAGGATCTCTTGGAATCCTCCTACAATCCCCTGGGGTAGTTCCTATTATCATCCCCATTTTTACACTTGAAGAAGTCAGGGCCCAGAAGGGTTAAGCACCTCACCCACTCACCAAAGACTGTGCGGACAGGAGTGGGATAGAACCAGTCGTCATTCAGCCACGGTGCCATGTGTGCTTCTTGACCCAAGGCTGAATGAGCATCTTTCCTGGAGAGGCAGCTCGGTAGTAGAATACAGACCCAGGTTCAACCTCCCTGAGTGACCTCAAGATCTCGACATTGCTTTTCAGCTGTCAAATGAGGCTGCACATGCCTCCCAGAGGGGCTCCAAGGAAGGAGATCACACCTACCCAGCACCTTGCACAGAGCCTGATGCATGCTTGTTTGCTGTCTAACACATTTTCAACCATCACAGACCCTTGAACTGCAAATATAGGAACAAATAATGGGCTTAAGAATGATCACCTTCTATGCATACTGTTAGAGGATACAAAAAGAAAGTTAGAAGGACAGGCCTTCTAATGATTATGGTCTTCATGCAGCAAATATTCCGCATGCATGCAGCACATGAATATTAAGCATCTGTCATGCAGTGGGCACGGTGCTAGGGGCAATGGTACAGTGTCACCGTGTCACCAGGAAAGTTGCCCTTAAGTAATTTCAGTTCAAACTGACAAGTGCTTTAGTGGAGTTATGAATCAAGGGCTCTCGGGGCACAGAGAAGTGGACCAGTCCTACCTGGCAGGGCTAGCAAAGGTCTCAGACAGACAATGTGTCATCCAGGCTGAATTTTGAAAGGTAAATAGAAGGTCCCCTGGTGGAGAAAAGCAGGTGAGGGGAGGGAGGGCAGTAGAGAGGGTAGGACACATACAAAGTCTCAGAGGGAGAGAAAGGCAGGTTTGGGGAGCAGAGAGGGCATTGGTGCAAGTACAGAGTACCTGGGGGTGGGGGCGGGGGAGCGATGGGTCAGGGAGCAAGAATATGATTATCAGCAAGGATCTGGGTTTAATCCTGCATGTTAGAAGGGGCCCCTTGGCTCATAGAATATTAGATGGAATGAGAATTCCAGTTTCCTGGCCTTACATGGGTCACACTGTCGGCATAATAGGAATCTTCAAATAGGCCAGAACTTCAAATTTAACATGAAAAATTGAAGAGACTCCCCTACTGCATCCTTGTTAACAGTTAAAAATTTTAAAGGTGGGTGAGAATATCTCATAGATCACTGGATCTCAACTGATCCTCCAAGCAGCATTTGGAAATATGGGAGGGGGGTGCATTTGGAGTTGTATAGGCTGTATGGAGAACTCTACAAGCATTTAGTGGGCTGGGGCCCAGGAGGCTAACTGTCTGAGGATATGTTGGACAGGTCACATAATGAAAAATCTCCCTGCACAAAATCCCAGTGACACCATATGGGTTATCTGTTGCTCTAAACTTGTAAAACCTCAGTGGAATACAGGAAGCTGAGCTTGGCTGGCCTTGCTCCCACAACTGAGGCAATTGTGGAGCTCCTGCCCTGCTCCAGGTGTGTCTCATCCTCTAGCAGGCCAGCCCAGGCATTCTCTCAGGGTAGTGGTAGAGGCACAAGAAACACACACTTTCTCCTTGAAGCCTAGTCTCAGTATTAGGGCAGCATTGCTTCCCTACAGTTTTATTAGCCAAAGCAAGTCACATGACAAAGAGTAGAGATGTGGGAAGGGGTGAAGAATTGAAGGGATTAAAGCACTCTTCTGCCATTGCACACGTCTTGAGAAATAAAGCTATAGCTTAATCTATCAAGACAATGGTTTTAACTGAGACAGGGTCATGAAGAAGTGAGTTAATATAATTCTTTTTTATTACACTATTGATTTGGAGATTTAAAATATATACATACACCTTTTTCTTAGAAAAAATGCTCTGTTACATTCAGCCAGGTTAGTAGCTCTAGCCCCACAAACTAAACTACATTCAACTATCTGCCATCATGTGATACACTAGGCTGATGTCACAGAAAGAATCTTGTAACCAGCGATTTGACCTTTAGTAAATTCAATTGAAATTGTTTGCATATGTTAAATCCACCCATTCTAAGTGTATAGTTTGTTGACTTCTCATAAATGTATAACCCATGTAACAGTGGGTTACATGTAACACTGTAACCATGACATAGAACATTTCCATTCCACAAAAGACTTCTCTCCTGCTTCTTCTCAGTCCATCCACTCTGCCGCTACACATCCACTGATCTCATTTCTGTCCCTATTGAAGTCCTTTTACTTTTTCATTGCAAATCTTCATCTATAAAACAAGCATAGTCACCCCTGCCTGGGAGGGACACGGTGGGGTTGGCATGACATGGTTGTATATTGGGCAGCTGCACATCCTCAGACAGATCTGCACATCCAGACAGATCTGGATATTGTGCATCTGCATATGCCGGTGTCACACGCTAAATCCTTGTTTCTCTGTTGGCAGGTCATCCAGCTGTTGCATTGGTTGGGGTAGGAAGGCAAGTAGAGCCACGTAAAGAACTTCTCTAGGCAGATTAAGGGAGCGGGACTTCCCAAGAGTTAGAAAGAAGAAAGAAAAGTGGATGCCAAGTCTGATTAAACTTGGCTGAAATGAAAGGAATAGATTTTTAAATTTTGTCTTTGGGTTGGTCTTTTCAATACCTGGTACAGAGATTGAAGTCTGTAGCTCTAGACAAGAGAGAAACTCATGCAAAGGTACTGTTCCATTTGGATTTCGGTACCTTCTTCCCTGTTATTTGAAATTATTGTACTAGGTCACCTATCAAAGCATTTTTTTGTTTTTAAGGAGTTTCTGGTTGCTTATACATTTGTCATTGGTGAACACCATCATTCTCAGCCTAGATGGTGCTTCTTTCCCAGATGGCAAGGACAACTGCCCTTAATTATTGCCTTTTTAAAATTAAATTGCTAAATAAATAAATAACTAGCTAGCCAGCAGAGGAAACTAAGACCAGCGATCCTGTCCTATGTGTGACCCATCAACAAAATCCAGTGAATAACCAACTCAGCCAGAGGCAGGCTCCTACCTCCCTGGAGCTTACCTTCTTGATCCCATACGCGCACCCCCCCCGCCCCCTTCTCCTACTTTTCAGCTCCAGAAGCAGCTCTCTGAACTTGATGAGGATGACCTGTGTTACGAGTTCCGGCGAGAGCGGTTCACCGTCCACCGAACCCACCTTTACTTCTTGCACTATGAGTATGAGCCCGCTTCGGACAACACGGATGTCACCCTGGTCGCTCAGCTCTCCATGGACAGGTAGGCAGACGGGCCCTGCCCTCCCCACAATCACTACCCTGCAGCTCTATACTGGGTCAAAGGGAAAAAGGAGAAATTACCTCACAGGCGTAGGCTTGGGTCACACACCTTCCTCTCCAGCCCTGAAAACCAGGGGCTCTTGTCTTCTGGTGAGGGTGGTGGTTTTGAGAACAGAAGAATTGATTCTTAAAAATAGAGCTCTATGCAAATTACTTCAAGGAAAAGGGGTATAGTATAGGCAAATACATAATCTGGAACCACTATCACTGCTAGAAAGCAATTGCTATTTCTTTTCTTAGTATATCGATGAAACAAACATCCATCAAGCCTTTATCAGAAGTACTGACATGATCCCTGCCCTTACATGGCTTACACTCCAGTGCACTGATTCTCAGCTTTGGCTGGGGACAAATTGAATCACCTGGGGAGTTCTTAAAACAAATTCACCTTTGAACTCCATTGCAAACTAGTAAAGTAAGAATATTTGTGTGGTTGGACACTTTGGATTGTTTTATGCATGCCAGGGTTAAGAACATGAGTATTGTGGTATGAACAGCAAGAAAATAGTTAAGTAAAATGATTATGTATAAAATGATTATAATTGTGATAAGTGCTTGGAAGGAACCGAAACTGATAATAACAATGTCAAGAGAAGGACCTTTTTAAGGTAATGTGGTCAGGGGAAATCTAAGGAGGGGCCATTTCTGCAAAGACCTAAAGGATGAGAAAAGGAGTCAGGAATGTGAGTTGCTGAGAAGAAGAAAAAAAAAAAAATCCAGGTGGATAAAATAAAAAGTGCAAAGGCCCTGTAGTAGAAAGGGGGTTCAGGGATCCCCGGGTGGCGCAGTGGTTTGGCGCCTGCCTTTGGCCCAGGGTGCGATCCTGGAGACCCGGGATCGAATCCCACGTCGGGCTCCCTGCATGGAGCCTGCTTCTCCCTCTGCCTGTGTCTCTGCCTCTCTCTCTCTCTCTCTCTCTCTCTCTCTCTCTGTGACTATCATGAATAAATAAATAAAATCTTAAAAAAAAAAGGGGGGTTCACATTCAAAAACATGATAGAAGATCAGTGGCTAAAGGATAGCAGGAAAGTGGCATGAGATTAAAATTATAGAACAAAGTCACCAAAACATTTGGATTTTATTCTCAGTGTGGTAAGAAGTTATTGAAGATATTTACACAAAGTTATATGATCCAATTTATGTTTTGGAAAGCGTCTCTCTGGCTTCCAGGGGCTGCATAGATTCAGAGCCCGAGGTCATTCACTCAAGGCTGTACCCTTCCATACCTGGGTGTCCTGTGTGTCTCCCTCCCTCCCTGACAAGCTTTCTCTTCCATTTACACATAGCCCACAGTGGCTCCCTACCTCCAGTTTCCTTCATATCGTTCCCCCTCAGCTCCCACAATTAGGGAGTTTGATTGGCTCATTTTCTCTGAGTCACCTCAGAGATGCCCCTGCAGCCTGTGGATGTGATTCCATGGGACCATTTCTAGGATTCAATGAGTTAATGGCTGTTAGGTGCTGAGAATAGTACCCGGCACGCTTGTTAAGTGTTCAGTAAATACCACTGGTTACTAGTGGGGAGTGACTGAAGAATGAGCAAACCAATGAAGGAGCAAGTGCTCAGCCACAGAGAGGTTCACATATGGTAGGAAGTAGTGTAGGGGTTGCAAGGAGTGAGTGGAACCTTGCCTCCAGGGACATCTGGGGATGGGCCATGTAGAGCATGGCTTACAGAAGCAGACTCATCACTTTTATGTGTCCCACTGTGTATTGGCAAATGCTCACTTGTGGGATTCAGTGGCTCCACCGGCGGGTGGTTTCCTGGAGGTTCTTAGGCCTCAGGACTCCTCTGTAGGAACACGGTGAACTTGCCAAGCATAGCAGGTAGCAGGGAAAGACAAGCTGGGATGAAAGGGAAAAGCCCAGAGCTTCTCGCACCAACTCCATCCTGACCTGTATTGTAACCTCAAACAGGGTCTTCCCCTTTCCGTGGCCTCAGATTCCTAATCTGTAACATTCATGAGACCGCTTAGTAGGTATTGTATAATATCTATTGCTGTGGTGTGCCAGGCTCTTGTGAAGTGGAGGATATTTATGAGAAGACCCAGTTTTTGCCTTCAAGGAGTATAAAGCGTACTCACGTCTCAGGGTATTAGTTACCTACTGTTGTAGAACGAATTGCCACAGACATAGCAGCTTGAGTAACATTGAGTATCTTTCAGTCTGGGGGATCAGGAGTCTGGATGGGTGCTAGCAGGGTCCCCTGCTCTGCTCTCAGGACTACAGTCTAGGTGTTGCCTGGGGCTGTGACCTCATGGGAGTCAGGGTCCACTTCTAAGCTCATTCTCAGTTCTACGACTGAGGTCCCCGTTTCCCTGCTGGTTCTGGCTGGGGTCATTCTGAGCAGCAAGAGGCCACTCTTAGGTCTTAGCTTTGTGGTGCTCTGACAGCATGGCAGCTTACTTCTTCAAAGCCAGCAGGGGACTCTCTGCAGTCTGTCATATGGAAGCAGTGTTCCATCCCATTCCTGGGTTCGACTCACACTCAAGGGAGGGGGTTATACAGGAGTGTATGCCATGGGGCAGGAGTTGTGGAGGCCACCTTAGAATTCAGCCTGCTACAGACAGGCAACAGATTCTTCCTGTAGAGAGATGCTGTGCTGGGAGCCCCTAGCCCGGCTAGGGGTGGACAAAGAAAGAGACAGGCAGTGTGTCCGAGAAGAGGTTGCCTGCTTGAGTTGGAGGCTGAGTAGATGGGAGGTGGAAAGTACATGGGGAGAGAAGGTGGGTCCCCAAGGTGGAGCAGGTAAAATAGGGAACAAAGAGGCCACCAGGCCCACTGAGAACACAGGCTCTAGTGTGGTTGGAGCTTACGGCATAGGTGAGAAAGCAGAGAGTAGATAGGATGACAGAGGGTGTTGGGGAAACCAAGGCAGGTGGCCCCCTGCCGGCTCAAACCTACCTGGCTCCCAGTGAGGCTCCATAAAGGACTGACCTATAGACCAGAGCCCCAGGGTCACCCCAAACTTCTCTATCTGGCTTCTCACCCAGCCTTCAGTTTGGGTGCACACACTCTCCCACCAAGCAGCACTTAGTGAGCTGGCCATGACAGACCTCTCTTCCCATTGCGTCTCCCTTCTCCTGTATGCCATTCCAAATGAAAATAAAATCTAATCCTTGAGTTTCATGCTGAATGATGGTTTAGATGAGTCCTCTGTTCTCTGGGCAACACAGATGCACCTCAGTCCCCTCAGATGAAGCTCACGTCCTGTAATCTGCCCAGGTGAGTGAGTTCCAGATAATTCCAGGTTCTCACCTCTCAGAGCATCCCTGGTTTTCCTTGGTCCCATTCATGCCTCCTATTAATACATTCCTTTTATCAATAAAATATGGTGAATCAAGATTAGTAGCCGGTGAGTACCTCCAAACTCAGGAGAAAATAGAAGAGACAAATCTGACATATTTTCTAATCAGAATAAACTAGACTGACCTTGAATAATTTGGTCCCTGGAGTCAGACACTGTAGGGTCTTGGTGGCTCTGCCACTTCTTGACCTTGACCTTTGGACAAGTCACCTCTCCAGGCCTCGGTTTCCTCATCTATAACCTGGAAATGACAATGACAGTAGCCCCCAGCTAAGGTTGGTGTAATGATCAGATGAGATCATACACAGCCAGGACTTAGCCCCGACATACAGTCAATCAGAGGCTCCCTATCATTGATAGCATCATTGGCCAAAATCTTAATATTTGTGGACACTAGACTTAGAGACAAAGAGCTCTGGGTTCAAATCCCACTGGCTTCTTTACTACTCAGCTGGTGATCTTGGGCAAGTCCTGACACCCTTGCTTATCTTTCTCCTTCTACAGAGTTAAAAATATTTGCCTTGTAGAGTCCTAAGATTAAATGAAAAGACTGTCTATGAAGGCCCTTGGCATATATTTGCATTCAATAAATATGTACAGATCTGAGAACTTTGACCACTGCATCTGCACATGGTAGGTATTTAGGAGAAGTAAAGTGAGCCTGGGTGGCTCAGTTGGTTAAACATCTGCCTTTGGCGCAGGTTACGATTCCAGGGTCCTGGGATCGAGCCCCACATCAAGCTCTCTGCTCGGCCAGGAGCCACCTCTGCCTACCACTCTGCCTGCTTGTGCTCTCTCTGTCAGATACATAAATTAAATCTTCTAAAATAAAATATTTTTTTAAAGGAGAGATAAAGTGATATAGGAAAACAAAAAGAGAAATATGTGAGTTCAAAGTCCAGTTGAACCACTTACTAGCTATTTGAATTTGGACAAGATTCTTAGGCTTTTTGAGCCTCATCTTATCTGTGAAGTGGCAATGATACTGTCAAGGTCACAGATCGATGTCTGGATTTTATAAAATAAGAAGCTCTTAAGTGACCAGTAGGTAATAGGTCTACATTGAATATTAGTTTCCCTTCCCTTAGTGTTTTTTTTTCTCCCATGCTAGCTATAGAATTCACAATCTGGAATTTATAGACAATTAGAAAGAAAAGTTTTTAAATTATTAACACTCCAAGTCCATAATTCTGTATACAGTTGCCATCAATAAAAAGATACAAGCAAAACAGAACTCCTCCTTCTAGTGCCAGCTAGAAGCATCCTCCTGGCTGGAGCTGCAGGACACTGGCAGGACCTTCCCTCCCAACCCACTTAAAGGGAAACCCAGGCCCCCCTCATATCTGCCACAAACACTAACCACAGAAGCCTTCCCTTCAAAGCACACCCATCCCTCAGGATGGCAGGCACACAGTCCCCCTTAACGCATTGTGACAAGTATTGCCATCCTGACAATACCCCAGAGAGCCCAAGGAGTTCCACACCCTAACGAAAGCTGCTTAGTGGGACATAATAAAAAAATATAGAGCAGTACCACAAGCTGATGGAGATGGTAGGAATCCCTCCTTTCGCTCCATCCTACACATCCAATTATGATGCAGCAGGCTGATTGGTGCCTGTTGGATTGATTTTTAATTGAAGAAACATTTCGGGTGTGTTTGTAAACCTTTGAGTCAGAAGTAGGCCCTACGTGAATGCCACAGTGAATTAGGGGATCCGGCGCACAGGCTCCTATGCCTGGCTCCCTCTAGAATTCTGTTCAGAAAGAATGAACGTCGCCTGCTACAGCTGTGCAACCAGCAGGTCTCCCCCACTCCCAGCATGCAGGAGACCGCCCTCCCATCCCAGCCGCAGATGAGGATGGTGGATAGGACAGAGGGGGCTGGCCGGGAGGGATCCTGGCCACAGCATCCTTGCCACCTGGCCAGGAGTCGCTTGCTCTTTCGTGTTCCCTTTGACAAAGTCATTGAGGTACTAAGTACTGGTCCAGGGAATCATGTGGTCTTCTCTATTTCCTGTGAGTGGAGGAAAGAAACTGTTAGCTGAGGTAAAGGCGCCCATGCTTCAGATCACCCAGGAGCTTGTTAGTGACACAAATTCTTGGTCCCACCCACACCTAGTGAATGGGAACCTCTAGAGGGGAACCCAGGAATCTGTGTCATAGTAAACCTCCCAAGTGATCTTGAGCATGCTTAAGTTTGAAAAGCACCGCTCTAGAGAGTGAAAGGTAACTCCTTCTCCATGTAACAGCCATAGTGATCTTCTAAAAAATAGATCTTCCTTAAACTTATGGTGGATGGGGTTATAGCCCAATAAACCCATCATAAGCTGAAAATATTATAAGTTGAAAATGCATTTAATACACCTAACCACCTACCAAGCATCCTAGCTTAGCCTCGCCAACCTTGAACGTGCTCAGAACACTTACATTGGCCTGCAGCTGGATAAATTCATCTTAACACAAAGCCTGTTTTATAACAAAATGTTGGCTATCACATGCAATTTGTGGAATGCTGTATGGGAAGTGAGAAACAGAGTGGCTAGCTGAGTGCAGAATGATTGTCAAGTGTATCAGTTGTCAACCCTTGTGATCGAGGGGCTGACCGGGAGCCATGGCTGCTGCTGCCCAGCACCAGAAGAGAACATCCTACTGCATATTGATAGCCTAGGGGAGAATGCAAATTAAAAACTCAAAAGCACAGTTTCTCAATGCATATCACTTTCGCACCATCGTAAAGTTGAAAAATTGTTAAGTCAACCCATCATAAGCTGGGGACCATCTGTATATCAGGCCAATGTCTTTAAAACTCCCCAATAATTTCCTCCTGTATATAGAATAGTAGTATAGCTGCGTGCTCTGGCCTTCCCTGCCCCATAGGACCTGGCCCCTCCCACTTCCCAACATCTTCTTTCCCTCTGCCCCCCTCACTCGCCCATCTTCCCTCTCTTCTTGCTTCAACATACTACACTCGGTTACCCCAAGGGCTGCTCCCTCTCCTTGGAAAGCTTCTTGCCCACACTTCTTCAAGGCTGGGTCCCTCTCCTGATCCAAGTCTCAAATTCATGGCCCCAGTAGACCTTCCCTGGCCAGCCCTCAGGGTTACTCCATCCTATTTCCTGTTCTCCTTGCCTCTTCAGCCCTTTGCTCCCTCTGAATTTTCTCGGTTTGTTCTGTGTCTTCTCCCTCCAGCAGAAGGAAGCTCCAGAAGTGCAGGAACCCTGTCTTTCTTGTTCATCCTAGGGTCCAACACGTAATCCATACCTCGTAGATATTAAATAAATATCTGTTAGGTGGGTGCATGTTTGAGAGGCAGAAATAGAACCTAAGGAAGAAATTACAGCTGCCATATATTGAGTACCTGCTGCATATCTCATGGTAAGTAGGCTTGCCCTATGGCAGTAGTCACAAAGTTCCATGAGCACCTAGGGTCAAGCCCCAGCAAATAAGCACTGCTTAACACTTCTTGTGTCCTGTTTGAAGCAAGTGACATGGCCATCCCAGAATCAGTAATGAGGAGTATCACCAGAGGGTATAGATTGAGAGACAAGAATGATTTGTTGCCATTTTGTGATCTACAGAGGCATTACTGTCTGCACTGTGCACATGTAGAAATGGAAGCCCAAAGAACCATCATCCCTTGCTCAGGAATGCTGACACAGCTCAGAGTTCAGACCCACTTCTGCGTAACCCCAGAGGCCACAGTTGCACCTCCATACCATGCAATCTGCCCTGCTCTCATCAGCTGCCTTGTAGGGAGTGAGTTCCCCATCCCAACAGAGGCCAACTGACATTCTAGAATTCCTTCCAACCCAGGCTTGTAAGTTTCAGACTTAGCTCTTTCCCTGCCTGCTCCCTTGTCCTCAGACAGAGCACACGAGGCTTCCTGTCTCAGTAGGCTCCCTGGGGCAGCCCTGGCTTATCTAGACCTTACTGACATCTCTTTGGCCTTTCCTGAGCCTCTGCCCTCCTCTTCCTAGCATGAAGTGATGGTGGCCCTTCCGGGAAGTGGAGAAAAGCATGAGATGGAGAGTCGGGGCCACGGGTCCTAGTGCTAACCAGCTCTCCCATTCACTCGCTGAGGGCTCTTCAGCAAGCCATGCTCCCTCTGAGGCTGAGCTGCTTTCTCATAAAGATGGCATAATCAATTCTTTCCAAACTGAAAATTCTGTAGCTTAGGTTCACCTTTGTCTCTTGAGACCCTCTCTGTCGTCTCCGATCCTTGCTGTGCCAGGTACTTTATCTGCCAGAGTAAGAGACCAAAGAGCGACTCAGCCCAGAAATGTGGACAAGAGCCGCAGGAGAGGAGTTTAGGGCACAGGTGTGGGGAGACACAACCAAGAGAAGGCTCAAGAGAGCAGTGGGTCTTTGAAGCACACCCCCCGGGAGACTGAAGAGGAGGAGGAATGGGAGGGAATGCACAGAAGCCAAGCCCAAGGGGAGAACACATTCGTGTTTGGGGACACGGGCAGCCAAGAGAAGATCCTTGGGGGCATTAGTCCCAGCCTGCGAGCAGTCTGTGTGGAACATTGGTCTGGTTCTGGGCACTGGGTTCCAACAGACCGGGGTGTCAGTCCAGCTCCCCACCTTTGTAGCTCCGTGCCTTGGAGAAGTCACTTCACCTCCTTGGGCCTCTCTACCTGTGACACAGTGATGACAATCTCAGCGTAAGGGAGTTGGTGTGAATGTTGAAAGCAGTCCCATTGGAAATGCGGCTGGCACACTCCATGCCGCAGAGAAACGGTAGCGATGTTCTGTGTGTCGCTGTCAGAATTTCTGTGTTACCATCATTACATTAAACCTCGGTCTGTCGCTGTTGTTCGGGTCCCGGCAGGAAGCTTGATTTTGAGGGAAGAGAGGTCAGAAAGCTTGGGGCTGGTGGCAGACAGGCAGGCGTGGCTGGGTCGTCCTCCCTCTTTGTTCACAGAGGTTCCACGGAACACCTGGCACCACTTCCAGTAAAGCCCACACGGCTGTGATGTTTGCTGTGGCAGCACCTGAGAACCTGGAGTATTTCAAAATGCGTCTCTGTTCTGATGCTAAACCCTTGGCAGAGCTTGCTCCCTGCTCAGAAAACTCGGACACAGAGTTAAAATCCCAGGCAGTGGGCTCTCCACCGTGGGGGCTGGCCTCTCTCCCTCCACCAGACGTGCATGCCTCCCCCAAGGGTGTCCCCCCAAATGCACAGCCCCCTCCACTCCATAGACAGTGGAAGTGAGGTGTTGATCATTCAAAACCCCCGATTCTCTGAGCCCAGCAGAGGGCCGGGCCTGTGGCAGAAGCCAAACACAAATTTCAGGCAAAGTAGGCATTGTGGAGAATGCAGAGCCTCTCAGAAAACTGGCTCTAGTCAATTTGATTATTAAGTGTTATAAAGTATGAGAAATGGAGGGCATTTTACCCTCACAAATCTCGTAATCCTCCGTCACGAAAGAGGAAACAACTCCTGGCTATAGCAATTCACAGAATTACCAAGAGGAAACTCTGAAAGTCCATCGAGAAAGCCATCGGTAGAAGATAGTTGTGCCCATTTTCTTTTGTTTAGAAGCAGGGAAATGCATGGAATCTATTTCCTGGTAATTGTCCGGAGAAAGTGGGCATTCCTACTGGGAGACTGCTGATTATGTACCTCTTGCTGGGCAGGGTAAAAAACTGAAATAGGCTTTTGCTGTGTCTGAACCGTAGATCCTACCTGCCAGGCACTTCCAAAGCCTTTGGAGGAAAAAAAAAATCTTCACAGATTTCTCTTCAAGCATTTTTGTAGAATCTTCTCCATTAGAAGCACCTTTTGTCCCACCCCCTCCCCCCGGGCTCTTCTTCCCCCTGCCATAATCCTTGGCACGGTGCCTGTCTTGTAGCCTCACAAAATCGGCAGGGACCCTAGGGCAGTAAAGGACTCTGACAAATGAAGACAGCATCACGCCAGGCACGCTTTTGTCCCAAGCATTCACGTGTTCTCCTGTTCCCTTGCCAAATACCCAGTGTTCTCGTTTGTTCTCACTGTCTCCAAGGCCCTGGCCCGGTACCCATCTGTACAGGTCTGGTCCACGTCCAAGAATCCAAGCTGACCAGACATCTGGATCCCCAGTTTCTCCACCAGGGAAATGAGGGAAATGACAGCCATGCGCAGGGTCGTTGGGGGAGTTCTGGAAAGGGTCTGGTGCATAGCTAATGATCACAGTTATTATCACTCATGCTTTAATGCTCCTTGTAACTTACGGCCTCACTTTGGTTAAATCTTCTATGCCTGGTCACTGCTTTAGAAGAGCAGTACAGCTGTTGTTCATCTTTGCTGAGAGAGGAGAGGCATAGGACTTCTGAGCTGGAAGGGGATCTTTACATCATTTAGTGTCATTGTCCCCGCCCGCCGTGAGAAGAGGAGTAAAAAGGAAGGCTTCTAGTGGGATGTGATTCTGTCAGTATCCCACCTTCATTTGGAAGCTGATAGAGGCAAGAACCAGCAAGATAAGTGTTTCGATGCCCCTTTTCCAGATAAAGGAGCTGAGGTTTGGGGATTTGCCCCCATCATGCAGTGATTACTGTTAGAGCAGGGATATGAACTTGGAGCTGGTTGACCAGGTATCTGTGGAGGTAGACTCCCATCCCAGGAGGCTGGTGCATGGACTGGGTCCCCGTGGCTCACCTTACCTGTCTCTTCCAGGCTCCAGATGCTCGAGGCCATCTGCAAGCACTGGGAGGGACCCATCAGCCTGGCCCTCTACCTGTCGGACGCCGAGGCCCAGCAGTTCCTCCGCTACGCACAGGGATCCGAGGTGCTCATGAGCCGCCACAACGTGGCCTACCACATCGTGTACAAGGAGGGCCAGTTCTACCCTGTGAACCTGCTGCGCAACGTGGCCATGAAGCACGTCGGCACGCCCTACCTGTTCCTGTCTGACATCGACTTCCTGCCCATGTATGGGCTCTATGAGTACCTCAGGTGAGGCCCGGGAGGGGGGACGTAGGCTCATGCAGTGCCAGGACTAGAACGCTCCCGAGGATGGTCCTCCAGTCCAGGACGGGCCCTGCCCAAGTCCACCCAGAGATAGAGCTCTTCCTGCCGGCTTTGGCTGGGCCATCGTGTCCTCATTTCCCTGAACAGGCTGGAACCCCACTTTGCATACTGAAATGGTAGGGGCAGAACGTGGTCTCAGAAGCCTCTCTTCTGCTCCCAGTCTAATGCTCTTTCTGTAGCTGCTGTGAAAACGTGTCATCCCTCCCCCAGTTTTGGATCAGATGACCTTCATCTAACCATTCTGGAAAGATCACTGCCTATTCTGTAAAACAAATCAAAGTGATGGTGAAGGCTAGCATTTATTGAAGTGCTTGCTGAGTGCCAGGCACTGTTCTAAGAGCCTGACAAGTAGGAGTCCATCCCCACCCACTGCAGTCCCTATGCCGGCTACTATTATTATCCTCATTTTCGGGACGGGCGTGTGTGGGGCTGAGATCGTGAGCTGTCAGCCCCAGGTTACACACCCTCGGAAGTGAGGGCTGGGGGCAGCCAGTCCTGCCTGCAGAGCTATATGCCGCATGGCTGTCTCGGCTACCTCTGTGACTCTGCAACGACCCTTCCCAGCTCTGGCCACGCGGAGGGGCAGGCATCCAGTGGCTGGAGAAGGCCCTCGACTCGGGGAGCAAGAAGGCTGTGTGGGGAGTGTGGCATTTACTATGGAATAACAACCAATCTGAACTGAAAGGCACTGCTGAATTCATATGGCCCTGAAGTCCCCGTGTGGGTAAACTGAAGTCACAAGATGGAAGTCAAGACGTAAATGATCAAATTTTTTTTTTAATCCTTTGCCGCTGGCTTTTGTCAGCGTGAATTATGTCTGCTACCGGGTGAGTGCTTGCCCGAATCCAGGTACCAGAAGAGGTGGTTTGCACATATTTATTATCCTGCTGGATCTACACACCAAGCCCAGAAGGCAGGCCTGGTCACCCCGTGTCACTGTGGGAACGGGGAGGCTCAGCGCAGCACAGTCCAAGTCCACGTGGCTTGCTCCCGGGCTTGGGCAGCGCCTGGCAGACCCCGGTGGGCTCGCGCACTGCTTCCTGTTCGGCTGGCTGCTCTGGGGTGACTGACCGTCCCCAACGGGGCAGGAGTAGGGTTCCGTCCCTCCCGCTGTCTTGCCGTCCTTCCCTCTGTGTGTCTGTCTCTCAGCCTTCCTCTGTCTCTGGCGCTCTCCCTCTTAAAAGAGCCTCTTCCTCCAAAAGACTGGACACCTCTAGTCCGGAAGCCGGAGCGCAGGTGCAGGGTGAGGCCCCCCTGCTCTCCAGAGCAAGGGAAGGCAGCCTGTGTCCTCGGTCCGCTTTTCGGAGCCCCGCTTCTTTCCAGGTTATCCTGGGACCTCGGAACTTCAGCCCCTCCCTCCCCTGCAAGCGGGAGGGCCCTTGCGGCCTGGCCTCTCTCTGTGGCAGCATGACCGCGGGTCAGGGCGGCGGGAGGTGGGCTTCCCAAAGAGCATGGGCTGTGGCGCCCCGGGTGATGCCGGCCCTGGGCTCCCGGAGCAGAGCCCCAGTGTGGGGTGAGGGCGCCCCCGTGTGGCCAGACCTCCCTTCAGAGCCCGATTCCGGGAGCTTCTGAGGCCTCCACACACACAGCCTGCAGGAGCACCAGCTCTGGGAGTCCAGGGAGGGGGGCGTCCCCCCAAAAGAACAGATGGTGGGGGCGAGGGCCACCCTTCACCGAGAAAAGAGAAGCTTGAAGATCAGGCTGCGGCCCATCCTCCCCGTGCGGGGCTCTTCTGCAGGAGCGCCTCAGGGGCCTTCATTCCTAGGAGTTCGGGGTGAACTGGCCCCCTCTTAACAATCTGTGGTCTGCTCCCGGCCTCCAAGCACTATCTTATTATTTTACCTCATGGGCCTCATGTTTCAAAAAACATCACAGACGAACAGATTGTTTCTATGTTCTAGTCCTATGTTTTATTGATAAAGATGCTCTTAATCTCTAATCAGGACCTTACTCGAGACAACCAGTGTCGCCTACTAATTAACATGTTCTTAACGCTGAGTCACCTGAGGCTTGGTTGGCCTTTGCCACCTTGTTACGAGGAGCTGCGTGGTTCCCCTCAGGGGTTTTAAAATATTGCACATTGCTCCTAAAACTCTGTTGCTGTCTTCACAGGCCGTATAGAAGTCCAGAGACCCTACCCTGAATGAGAAGAAATGATCTTGTCCAGTCTTCCTTTTTTTAAAAATTCCAGTAGAGTTAACGTAGTGTAATATTAGAGTCAGGTGTACAATATAGCAATTCAACACTTCCACACATATGACACTTCCACTCATCACAGCAAATACATTCCTGAATCCCCATCACCTGGTTCACCCCTCCTTCCCCACCCCTCCCCCCAACCCTGCCACCCACCTCCCTCCTGGTAACCAGCTTGTTCTCTACAATTAAGAGTCTGTTTCTTGTTTTCCCTCTCCTTCCTCCCACCCCCATGTTCATCTGTTTTGTTTCTTAAATCTCATATATGAGTGAAATTATATGGTATTTGTCTTTCACCAACTAACTCACTTTGTTCAGCATTATACTCTCTAGCTCCATCCGTGTTGTTGCAAATGGCAAGATTTCATTCTCTTTTATGGCTGAATAATATTCCATTGTGTATATACACCACAACTTCTTTATCCATTGACTTTTGACGGACCCTTGGGCTGCTTCCATAGTTTGGCTGTTGTAAATAATGCCACTATAAATGTAGGGGTGCATGTATCCCTTTGGATTAGTGTTTTTGTATTTTGGGGATAAATACTCTGCAGTGTGATTGCTAGATCATAGAGTCGCTCTATTTTTAACTTTCTGAGGAGTCCCCAATCCTGTTTTCCACAGTGGCTACACCAACAGGGCAAGAGGATTTGCATTCCCACCAACAGAGCAAGAGGATTCTCCCTTTCTCCACATCCTCGCCAACACCTGTTGATTTTAGCCATTCTGACAGGTGTGAGGTGGTATCTCACTGTGGTTTCAATTTGCAGTTCCCTGATGATGAGTGACGCTGAGCAGATTGTCATGTGTCTGTTGGTCAGCTGGATGTCTTCTTTGGAGAAATGTCTGTTCATGTCTTGTGCCTGCTTTTTTTAGTTGGATTATTTGGTTTTTGGGTGTTGAGTTGTATTGTCCAGTCTTCTTGGTAAAGTACACATATGGAAACTGAGATTAGAGAATCCATAACTTGCCTGTCATAGAGTAAAAAGGCATTGTGACTTTCCTTATTCTTCTTCTGCTCCATCCTTAGTATCCATTCATTTTTCATTCATTTAGTGGGTAAACTTTTATAAGGCACCTACTACTATGTGCCCCCATATCTGTGAACCACAGAGATAGGACCTGTGGATCCCAGGGCGGACAGACCAACAGGAATGACAGTTAATGAAAGATGCACAGTCTTTACGTTCTGTGGTGGGGGTGTCCCCTGCCAATGGAATTCACCTCATCTGGAGGTGGAAGGAAGGGACATCCTGAAGAGGTTAGATGCAAATGAAGGCTGTGTTGGAGTCCGCCAGTGGAGATTGCCATGTTCCAAGCAGAAGGAGCTATACTTTCCAGAGGGGCAGGGTGGCTAGAGCCTTGATGGGGAGAACAGCAAGAGATGATGTGGCTAGAAATGTAGGCTGTGGTGGGTCCCACAGGATTTCTGATAAAATATTCTGAGTGTGGACTCAATGAGGGAGGAGAACAGTGGAAGATCACTGAGAGAATGGGCAGATTAAGTGTTCATTTCAGGAAGATCATTCTGGTTGCTTTGCAAAGGATCAGAATCAGCAGGGCCAGAGGAAGGGGGATAAGTGAGGAGACTGTTGTGTTAATCCAGGCAAGAGGCACAAAGAGCCTGATGCAGGGATCAGAAGCAATAGGGATCAGAAGCAGCAGGTAGACAGGCCAGTGAGATTTGACAGCTGAAGTCAGTAACTGCCTGCAACAGTGTCTGGACTTTGAAAGGGAAGACAGGAATCACTTCCTAGTGCTACCACCTGAGTCTTCTTCCTTTGTAAAGCCTGCACCCAGAAGTCCTGCTTGGTTTGGCCTGTCTCTCATGCCGCCCACCTCTTGATATGCTGTGCCCGCGTCCGTCCTGGATTGAGCGAGATTACATGGCATTGACTTTGAGTGTTAGGGTGGACAGGATGCTTGCCGAGGCCCAGGAATCCTGTTCCTGCCCACCCTATGGGCCATGGTGAACTGTGTGACTTCCAGCAATTCTGTTTTTTTTTTTTTTTCCAACCCATTTCCTCATTGTCAAATTAAGAAATGAGTTTATATCAGGAGCCATAAATGCAGACACCCGCAGGGGCCAGGACCTTGGCCCAAAGGAGCCAAGAATGCTGAGTGTGATTCTCTAGAGAGACTGTGGCTCCCATCTCAGGCTCCTGGCTTCTCTCTACTTCTGCCATGGCATGATCACTCTGGGGAGAGGAGGCGGCAGGGCTAAGGTCCTCATTTTTCTTTTTAAAGATTTCATTTATTTATTTTAGAGGGTGGGAGAGCATGTGAAAGGGGGAGGTTGGGGAGGGGGGAGAAGCAAAGGGAGGGGAACAAGAACAAGCGGACTCCCCTCTGAGTGTGGAGCCCACGGCAGGGCTCAGTCCTACCACCCTGAGATCATGACCTGAACCAAAACCAAGAGTCAGATGCTTAACTGCCTGAGCCACCCAGGCCTCCCAATCCTCATGTTTTTCAAGAGGAGCTGGAAACTTGGATTTCTGTGTTTTAATTTTTAATATTGACAACTAGTTTTGAAAAAAACACTGTTGTGTTTGAGCCCAGACCAAATATGTCTTCAGGCTGAAAAGAACCTCCCACTCCCATCCTGTGCCACTAGTTTGTGACCTCTGACCTAGATAATTCCTAGGCACCAGAATTTTGAGAACTGGTAAGGAATATGATTCTGTCTGAAGCCCCAAATAGGCATGCACCCTTACTTTCCTATGAAGGTAACCATATTGGCTTGCCATTGGCTTATGGAAAATTTTCTTTCAGTGAGTGGGCTGCACGTGTTTCTGATCCAAATACTAAAAGTGGTTGTGCTTCGTGACCAGTATTATATCGTGAGTTGGGGATGAGATTAAGGGTACTGTTCACCATGAGAGCCATGGACCCTCTTGGAGACTTTTTTTGGCATAGATACCCAACAAAATGCTCTACCCAAACTCTGTCAAGACGTTAATATTACAAATGATGGTAGTTAGAATTTATTGAGCTCTTCACATGTGCCAACAACCCTGCCAGCTGCTTTGTAAAAATTACCTCTGTGGTTGACACTTCTCTGAGAGGTAACTGTTATCACAGGTGGCCAGATTGAGGCCCCAGAGAGGTTAAATACTCATGTCAGAGGAGGAAAGTGGACTTCCCTCTATGACAGCCTGCTCCCTCTGGAAGGGGCCAGATCACGCTCAAAACCCGAGGACACCTGAGCAGGCTGACTGGCAGCCCTCTCCCTGGACCCCCCCCCCCAAACGATCATATCGCCCTTTGGGGGGGGGACCTACCTGCTTTCTCAAAAACAGTTCAGCATCATAGCTCACTCAGCGGTTGCTTAGCAGCCAGCTAGTATTACAGCAAAAACAAACGGATCAATTGGAAAATAATGAAATCAGTTATTCGTGTGGACACAGCGGCAGAGTTTCACTAAAAACTCTCCCACCCCTTTGCCGGTTTCTTCCAAAGAAGAAACTTGTAGATGTGTGGCTTTCACTGGGTTTCAGAAATGTCAGGAACGATCCAGCAGGGCGTGGCTGACCTGCACATGAATCCAGGTTCTGGCACACCTTCCCTGCGTGTCCCTTGGGCAGCTTACTTAGTCTCTCCAGTCCTCTGTTTTCTCAATTAATAAAGGCGCTAGTAATAACCTCTCGCAAGGGGATAGTAGGCACTCACCTGGGGTGAATTATCTGTCCCTCACAAAGTTCAGACCCCTACCGGGCCAGACCGCCACCCGACCCCCTCCCATTGCAGACTGCCAGCTTTAGTATAGCCGGGTAACTTCACATAACCATCACAGCTTTTTTTTCTTATAAAATGAGAAGCTGTATACTTAGGCTCATTTATCTGAAAAAATATGTAGTGAGTACTGTTACGTGCCAGGCAGTGTGCTGCATGGTGACAGTGCTGTCCCTGGAGTCATTCAGACCAGACCTGCCTTTCAATGCCAAAAACTCCTTACTCATCATTTAGTTGACCTTCAGAAAGGTGCTTAACTGTTTTTGCCAAATGGGGATAATACTACTTCTTCCCTCTTCAGGTCCTGGGAAAATTAAACGAAATAGTATTTGGAAAGCACCTGGCACGATGCCTTACAACATGCCTCATTCCATGACATTGCACAGCTGCCATGGCCCTGCCCTGGGTGCTGGCGTTGTCACAGTGAGCAGGACAGGCTGGTAGGTTCCTGCCGCATGAGGGTTACGTCCTAGGGGCCACTGTCAACTTGCAGTTGTTGCTGCTGTTCTTGTTACCAATACAGAAACAAAGAGAAAAGATACAGGAGCTCAGACTTACTAACAGATGACCCCGTGTGGGTGGACAGGGATGGCCTTGAAAAGACATGGATGGTGATAGGCACGAAGGACTAACAGGTGTAAAGGCGTGATATATTTTGACATTTTCAAAGAATGTTCCAGAATGGCAGAGGAATCGAAGGTGGAGTGTAGAGACAGCTCCTCTCAGCTAGGACATTGCATATCCATGAGACTGGGCAGGCTTCCCACCTTTCTCACTAATCCTGCAGAATCTTCATCTTTGTTCAATGCCTGAAGCTTAAAACATCTGCTCTGCTTTGCAAATGTCGCCTTTGCTTTCTAGGGGACACACATGCCACCCTGCATGGAGACTATATTCTGACGGTGTGCAGGAATGACAAATTTCAGTTTCATTCTGTTCTCTCCAGGATGATGGCTCACCAGCCTCCCCCATCAGATTTCCCCTGGCACACACAGCTGCTCTATAAATACTTGTGAAATGAGTGCTGAAATCTGAACAAGACCAGGTAGAGGTAGCACCAGGCACGGCCAACTGGCTGCCTCCCAAGAGCCGTTACTAGGTGGCACTTCCGCGGGTTAATTCATCATTTTAGTTCTGCTATCTTGATAACATTTAACGTTTACTGGGCACGTGCTATGTGCCAAGCACGGTGACAAGCACGTTGCATGCATATTGTCATTTAACCTCATGTTAGAGACGAGGTGGTTTCGACTAAGTAGCCTGCCCTCAAGCATGACATTGCCAAGAGGACAATTCGCTTATCCTGGGGTTATCTGAGGTGTTCTACACCTAACCTGTTTATTGATCCCATTCCTGACGGGCCCATCTCCACCACCACCATGATGGCCATGACCATTGTCATGGGTCGTATTGGTCAAGTGCATCTCATGCATTGAAAAACCGCCTCTGTGTGAGATAGCCCATTAATCCTCATACCTGCCCCACACACAGGAGGAGAAAACTGTGGCACAAGGTATAAGTTGGTGCAGGGCACCTGCTGGTGAGTGTCCTGCTGGGATCTGCATCCGAGCCACCTGCCCCAGAGCTGCCCTCCAGACTTTGGGGGTCTTGACTATCCTCGCATAATCCACAGCGGGCACCTAACGCAGAGCCAGCACACAGAGCGCTCCGATGTGTGGCCCTGGTTGCTCACAGTCAGCATGGAGCCAGCAGGGTCCTTTTTTTTTTTTTTTTTTTTTTTTATTGGTGTTCAATTTACTAACATACAGAATAACACCCAGTGCCCGTCACCCATTCACTCCCACCCCCCGCCCTCCTCCCCTTCTACCACCCCTAGTTCGTTTCCCAGAGTTAGCAGTCTTTACGTTCTGTCTCCCTTTCTGATATTTCCCACCCATTTCTTCTCCCTTCCCTTATTTTCCCTTTCACTATTATTTATATTCCCCAAATGAATGAGAACATATAATGTTTGTCCTTCTCCGACTGACTTACTTCACTCAGCATAATACCCTCCAGTTCCATCCACGTTGAAGCAAATGGTGGGTATTTGTCATTTCTAATAGCTGAGTAATATTCCATTGTATACATAAACCACATCTTCTTTATCCATTCATCTTTCGTTGGACACCGAGGCTCCTTCCACAGTTTGGCTATCGTGGCCATTGCTGCTAGAAACATCGGGGTGCAGGTGTCCCGGCGTTTCATTGCATTTGTATCTTTGGGGTAAATCCCCAACAGTGCAATTGCTGGGTCGTAGGGCAGGTATATTTTTAACTGTTTGAGGAACCTCCACACAGTTTTCCAGAGTGGCTGCACCAGTTCACATTCCCACCAACAGTGTAAGAGGGTTCCCTTTTCTCCACATCCTCTCCAACATTTGTTGTTTCCTGCCTTGTTAATTTTCCCCATTCTCACTGGTGTGAGGTGGTATCTCATTGTAGTTTTGATTTGTATTTCCCTGATGGCAAGTGATGCAGAGCATTTTCTCATAAGCATGTTGGCCATGTCTATGTCTTCCTCCAGCAGGGTCCTTAATCAAGGGTGAATAGGGATGTGGCGGGTTACACGAGGTGATGAACACGGACAGAGTCCCTGACATAGAGCATGGCGCTGTAACCCCAGCTGTTCTGGGTTTCTAAAATTTGCCCCCAAAGCTCATTCTAAGCTTCCCTTTCTTCCTCCCCCCTCTCTGACTGACAGGCTATCTCCCTGGATATGTTAATACCATGCATTTGGGATCTTGCTGGGGCCTGGGAGCCCCCCCCCCCCCCCCCCCCCCCCCCCCCCGGGCTCTTCAGATGACTCTGCCCATCTCCGACCTCATCCATTATGTGTGTATTTTACAGTCGCACTCTCTGTGGGCAGCCTTCTCACCCTCATTTGCAAGTCTTTGCTGTTGCCCCCACACACCTCCTGGAAGCCTGTCTGCCAGGAGCTCATTTCCTAGGCAACTGTAATCGATGCTGAGGCTGCGCACACCCTGTTACCTGCCTCTGTGTTCAGGGAGGAAGCAGGACCGGCGGTGCCAGGGCCGGCCTCCGGGTTACCGGGCGCAGGTGGCTGGCACTGCAGCATTCTGCTCCCGCCTCGCCCCGGCCCGAGGGAGGCTGGTGGTCAGATGCGGCCCGGGCTCCCTGCTGGAAAGCCATGCATATCTAGTGCTGTTGAAGCTGGGCAGTTTCAGGGGTGGGGGGCAGCCGGAGATGGGGCCTCTGCTCGCCTCCCTGAGGCACACACGCACACATGCACACGTGCGCGTGCACAGATGCCCTTCCTTGCCCTCCCGGGTTGGGTACATGTGTGGCCGCATCTGCCTGCTGCTCCTCACCATCTGCCAGCTCACTCACGGGTTGGGTTTGCACCCTGCCCACACACTCGTTCCAGGAAGAAGCCAAAATCAGAAAAGGGTGGGTGAGTCTCAGACGTGCGCCTCAGCCTTCTCCTCCAGCAGGGATGGCCTCAGCCACGCCCATGTCCTCCTAGACGACATCACAGGACAGTGGGAGTGCACGGCAGCCTGTGAAGGGACAGGAAGGAAGGAGCGCTTCACAGGCGCCTTCTGTGTACCAGGTGCTGGGCTGGCTGCTCGACACATGCTCCTTTTTCTGTGACCACCCAGTCAATGCTCAGAGCTTTCATAAGCAGGAAGATTAAAATGCAGAAGATAAATGTGCCCACAGGCCCTACAGATTAAGTGGCAGGACTACAATTTCAACCCCAGTTTTGGAAACTGTCATTTCCAAAGGATGGTCTTCACAATACCATCTTCTCCTCCATATGACAACTGCAGACTGACTCCTCCATTCCCTCTACATTTGTTGAGCACCTACTGTGTACTGGAGCTGGAAACTCCGCCATGAGCAAGGTTCAGCCCTGACCTGGAGCCTAGCGGAGCTGACAGGTGCACATTCAGGCAGTCTGCTCGCTGTTACCACTGCTACCTCCCACCATCGCCAGTGAGCTGAACAGTCTTCAGAGAACCAGTCCCAAAGAAGATGCCCGCCAGCCATCCAGGGATGCATCAAGGCCAGCAGAGGGGGCAGAAGAGGTGCCGAGGGGCCCAGATGCCAGGAGCCAAGCTCCTCCTGCTGGCTGCGCACAAAGCCTTAAGAGAAAGGATGAGGCCATTCTGGGGTTTCTGAAACAGATGCACATTCCAGCACAAGTTTCTTTCCTGCCTCCCACCCCCTTTTAATATAACTTTCACCTAAATCCCCGGGAACTTATGAGAATCACTTGGACTCCTTACAGCTCGGGTTTGATTAAACAGCGTGCTCTCTGACATTGGAACAGGCTCTGCAAATCTAAGGCTCTGAAGGCTGGTGGGCCTCCTCTCCTGGCTTTGTGACGGCAGCCCCAGTGCCTTCAGCCCGTGGTTCCCAGCAGTTTGTCACCTGTCAGCTCTGGCCTCAGCCATATTGCACTGCCACAAAATATCAGTTCAGCCAGTTCTGTTACGGGAGAAGTTTGCATGGTCAGAGATCGAGGATCCCTCACCCCTGCCCAAGGGGTAGTGGCTACAAGAGGTACCCCATCTAGATGGTAACCAGCACTGTGAGGGCTGATGCACAGAGCAATTCCCTGATCAAAGCCAAGCCAAGTGGGAAGATGCTCTCCAGAATTCTGGGACAGAGTTCTTGAGCTAAGGGCAGAGGGAGTGGTCTTAGCGCCAAAGGTGAGAGGAGTTGAAGAAGATGAGAATGGACCAATCTGTCGAGTTTAACAGTAAGGGGACACTGCTGACCTTGGCCAGATTCAGGGGTTCACTGGCAGACTCCACTAGTTTAAAGAAAGGAAATCACCAGGATAGGAGGCCCAGTAAGCCAATAGGTCCATGCGCACGTCTCTGCATCTCCAGACCCTGCCTGTGTCCTGGCTTCCACACCGCCCCCCCACCCCGCTGCTGTGAGGCAGGACCTGCCAGGCGGAGAAGCATGCTGGTTGTAGCTCCTGGCCACGGACTCCAAGAGGCTCACTGCTCCAGTTGCAAATTCACCGCATTCCTAGACTTGACTCCAGTAGAGCCTGTGATTAATGATCTTTCCCAGTTATTTCTAAGCTGCTGCAGCCTTAACTAATACAGTGAGTGTCTTCTTCACTTGAGGAGGAGGATATGATGATGGTGATTGCACCTGCCAGCTGGGTTATAAGGCAGCTTGCTTGACCTCTCGGAGCTTTAACGACTTTATCAGTAAATCAGAAATACCAGTGCCTCTGTCGCACGTGGTGATGATTAAACATGCTTGAGGGGCCTGATACTGAATATACATATGCACTCGTTATTGCCATTTATTGACCACCTACAGTGTACCGGGCATTCCTAAGAACTTCAGCTCCCCCGAATCCTATGTGCTTTCTCATTTCCAGAACTTCACAAATATTTAGAACCCTCTCCGCTGACCTGCTAACTCCTGCTTCTTAGGAAAAAGTGGCAAGAAGCTCTCTGTGACTCTGCACCAGAGACCCCTACGCTCCTGCCTTCCTCCCTCCCCGAACTTTGAGCTCGGTCCCAGCAGAGGTTTTGCCTCTTCATGCAGCGCTGTGCTCCGTAGCTATGTCTGGCCTCATAAATATCCATTAATTAATGAGTCTTTTATCTTAGTTCTCTTAACAACCAAGTCTGTGAAATATTTATTATCAAGATAAGGAAACAAAAGCCCAGAGAGTCAAGCAGATTGCCCATGATTACACAATTAATGAAGTAGGGGGAGTTAAGATAGGCTCTGTCATCTAGAAGATTGTTTTTTTTTTTTTTTTTTCTCACGATTCAGCCTCCCTTGAAACTGGTGTTCCCCTGGGAGAGAATCAGCCCTCAAATGTGTTGAAATAATTTTAGCTGGCTCCCCTTGGAGCATCAGAATATGTGGCCACATGGATGACGCGATCCCATGCAGCTGCCACGCGGCCAGAGTTGAAGGGCATCTTGGTGCTGGGCATGGATCCGGGGTCACCCCATCCCCTGCCCTGGTCCTGCAGCTCTCTGAGTTTGCCCCCTCCCCCTCACACCCGATAGAGACAGCCTGAAACAGGAGATCATTGCAAAAACCCTTTCTTTCTGTTTAAACCTTACCGTGCTAAATCATCAGAGGTAGATGATTTTTCTCATTTTGTGTTCCCAGAGGTGACACCAGATTGGGTTGGCAGTGCCCAAGCCCACACCCCTGAGAGAGGAAGCATTTGTCTCTGGGAATCCTGACTAGGGTAGCATACATACAAGTAGAGAGGAACAAGTCAGCTGACCCTGTGAGGGAAACAGGCAAGTAAGTCACGTCCTGTTTTCAGACAAGTGTTACCATCTGTGGGACCCCTAGGGGGGCCTAACTGGAAAACAGCCTCCTGTCCTGGCTTGAAGCTCAGTGTTAAAGGTTAGGTGTTAGGAAGTCTTACTCCCTCTCGTCTGCACCATGTGGGTTAATTCTTTCCAACCTCTAATCACATAAGGTGAAATGAAACGTTTTTCACAGCAAAGATACTCATGACAAGGTTGTATGTTTTTGCCAAGTATGAGGTCCCGTTTCTTGGTCAGTTGCCTTGGGCTCCGTAAACATCACTGCTTCCATGCTGACCACCATTGTGCGTTCCGGATGGGGGATGAAGGGCCAGCATGGTGACATGGATCCTGTTCCTGATGTGTGACTCGACCCTGCTCTTATGTTGACTGGATTTGTTTCTGCAGAACTAGGGGGCAGCGCCTCTCCAAATGGCCAAAGCCCTTGCCCCCACCCGTTAGCTGGTCTCGGCTGCTGCTTCAGGTCCTATTCCGGGCGCCAGCCATCCAGAAAGAAGCCACATTGCCAAAAGCCAGTGGTCAGCCTTCACTGCTCATCTTGACTTCTCAGCAGCGTTTGACAGCCAACAGCCCCTCCGTTTCTTTCCTCTTGGCTTCCTGAAGAGCGTCACTGTCTCCTGGTGTTTCTTCCACCTTATTACTCCCTCCCTTTCGTTCTCACCGATGGCTGCATCTCTTCCCATCCTACCCTCCCTTGGAGACGTTCAGTCTCGTGGCTTTAAATGCATTGGCCACTGATCCCCAAAATATCCCCACCCCGCCCTGTCTCTTGACAGGGCTCAAAACTCAACTGTCCAACAGCCTCCTCATTGCCTCTGCTTAGTTCTCTCAAGCATCTCAAACAAACTGTCAGAAACCTAAGTCTCACCTTCCCCCAAAAGTCCACACCAGGGTCTCAGTTGATGGCAACTTCAGTCTTCCTGTGATGCAAACCAAGAGCCTTGGGTCACCTCCTGTCCTCCACCTGCACACCCCACACCCAGTGGGTAAAGAAATCCTGCTGGCTTTAGAACCAGGCCAGTCCTTTTCACCTTCATTGGTATGATCGTGGTCCAAGCTAACTCAGCCGTATCACCTCGGGAGCCCCCTAATTGGTCAGGAGCCCCCTAATTGGTCTCCCTGCTTCTACTCAAGCAACACTGCAGTCTGTTACCAACACCGCAGCCAGAGGGATTCTTTTAAATATAAAAAGCCCCTCATCTCCTTAGCTCGCAGTTCTCCAGCGGCTCCCCATCTCACTCAGTAAAATCCCAAGACCTCTGCATTGGTCTCCTATCGCTGCTGTAACAAAGTACCACAAACATGGGTGTTGAAAGCAACACAGATATTTTATCTTAGAGTTCTGGAGGTCAGGAACAGAAACCGGTCTCACGGGACTGACATCAAGGCGTCCACAGGCTGTGTTCTTTGTGCAGGCTCTAGGGGAGACTGTTTCTTGCTTTCTTAGGGGGATCCACATTCTTTGACTGGTGGCCACATCACCCTCACCTCTGCTTCCATCGTCCCATCTCTTTTCAGACTCTGACCCTCCTCCCTCTCTCTGATCCAGACCCTTGTGATTACTCAGATGATACAAGATCATCTTCCCATCTCAGGATCCTTAATCGCATCTGCAAAGTCCTATTTGCCATGTGAGGTTTCATATCGTCAGGTTTCTGGGATTAGGACATGGACACCTTTGGAGGAGAGAGCGGTGGTGTTCTTTTGCCTCCCTCAACCTTCAGTGATCTCCAAGACCCTGTGTGGCTCTCCTCCCGCCAGTGCCTCTCTGGCCTCATTTTTAGAGACTCCCCCTGTCCCTTATTGTGCTCTTGTTATTAGCTAAGGCCTTTGCACTGGCTGCTTCCTTCGCCTGGAACGCTCCTGCCCCAGATGGCCACATGACTGCCTCCTCGCCTACTGCTCACCTCCATGAGGCCTACCCGCAGCACCTTATCCAAAACTGCAACCCATTCCCCACCTCTGGCATTCCTCACCACCCTGACCCAGCTCTGTTCTCCCTCACGGCAATTCCTTCTTTCCCACATACCCCGGGATTCACTTACTGTGCTGTCTCCCTCCCAGAAGTGTCAGCTCCTTGAGGACAGGAATCTCTACCTATTGCATTTACTGATGTTTCCCAACATGTGCAGTGCCTGGCACATGGCGGGGTGTGTGAGGAGACGAACAAGTGGAAAACAGCAGTCTAGTCACACCTCGGCCAACATTGGCACCAGCCTTTGGGACCATGGTCAAGCCAGCGCCGGAGGATGGGCGTGATCAGAATCCCGGGCAGCGTGCACCACTGCTTCTCACCTGCTGGACACAGGGCCTGCTCGGTCCTCGTGGACCCTGTTGTCACCACCGCCGTCATCACAGACACAGAACGTGCGACGGAGAGGACAGGCAATCAGCCAGGAGGCGAAACCCAGGCAGCCGGGACTCTCGTCCCCACCACCGAAGTGGGAAGAGTTCTGCAGCACGCCACTGTTCCGTATTTCTGAGATGCTTCCCTGTGATCTCTTCATGTTTCCCTGGTGACAGAGACCGGTCCTGGGACAGAGGGTAGGGTGAAAAGGAGCGAGATGGAGGGCAGGCTGTGTGTGTATGGGGGGGTGCACACGTACCACCCACCACTAGGATCAGTCCTGGGGTGTGGTCATACTGAACTGTAGGAAGCCCATCTTTCTAACAGCATACCTTTGGCGCCACCCCCATGGTTGGTACAGGAGTCCTCGCTACCCACTCACACTCTCCCCAGCTCACCACTCTTCCCAGCAAAACAGGCTGTGAACTGTTTGCACACTTGACTGAACAGAGAGGAGACACTGAAAGGAAGAAGAGGTGTAGGAGGACTGGGGGGCCTGAAGACAGACGCTGCCTAGTGCACAGATCCCACCACCCCATTAACTCCCCCTCCACCAGGTTGGAGAGGCCGAACTTGCTCTATCCAGAACACCTGAGTTGTTTTTGACCAGAAGAAGGACCCAGAGAGCTGGCTGGAGACTGGGATCGAATACACTGTTTAAACAGATAAGCAGGTTAGCATCCAACGTCCTGCCCTAGATGCAAGAATCCGTTGTCCTTGCTGGCTCCTCTGCACTCACCCATGTCTGGCAGTTAGGCCCCCCAGGAGGCCGAGCCCGGAAAGGGAAGGGGGCTCATTTGTTCATCAGTTACTCTGGGTCAGTCTCGAGAGTGACTGTTTTTACTTCATCCTTTCAGCAAGCCTGATAAGAGCTGTCATCTCCATTTTATAGACGAGGAGCCTGTGACCAGGAGAAGTTGAATATCGTGCTCAAGGTCATAAGAGCATGGCAGGCAGAATTTGAACCCGATGCCAGCTGGCTCCAAGTCCCGTGTACCTGCTATGCTCTGCTACACCAGCGGGGTTCGGAACTACTTAGGTAGAAGCCTTTTTCTAAGAGTTCCTCAGTCCAAAAATGCTGTAGTAGGTTTGGGAATATTTTTGAAAGTGTCTCTGGCCAGAAGCAGGGACAGCGCATCAACCAGGATTCTTCGGAGAAATGGAACCAACGAGACTGGATACTTGTTTTAAGGAACTCTGGGAACTGGCAAGTCTGAAATTCGTAGGACAGGCCAGCAGGCTGGAAACTGAGGCAGGATTTGGATGATACAGTCAAGAGGCAGAACCTCTTCTTTCCCAGGAAAGCTCAGTTTTGGCTCTTATATCCTTCGACTGCTTAGATGAGGCCCATCCAATGGTTGAGGGCAAGGGCCTTTATTTAAAGTCAACTGATTGTAAAATTACTTATATCCACGAAATACCTCCACACCAAACTTTAGATGAGTGTTTGGCCAAACGGCGGGCACCATAGCCTGGCCAGGTTGACACAGAAGAGCAACCGCTACAGGCTGAACCATCACAGACCTAGTACTTTACGGGTGCTGGGCATGACACCAAAGACTTCCACATGCACATGTGCTTGTCCCTCCCCACAATATTTAACACAAGCATGAACTCTGAGATTCAGGATGGTTCGAGTGACTTCCTAGGAGGAGTCTTAGAATCAGAGCTGGAAGCCAAGTGTGTCTGATTGCAGTTGCACCCGATGACCTTCCAGAATCTTCAGTGTTACTCTAGATTTAGCATTCTACAAGGGGTGAATGAAGTGACTGACCCAATGCCACTCAGCTCGTCACGGCTGGCTCCAGAGCTCAGGTCTCTTGGCTCCCAGTCTGGCCTTCTCACCTCCATGTACGGCCCCTCTGTTCCTGGAAGATTCTGCCTTTGAAACACTCCTGTGGGACTCACTTTCCAGATAAATGGTGGAGGCAATTTGTGCATCCCTAGGTGGTCAGCAAACCCCCTGCAAGGATATGCCAACAGGAAACCGGCCGGAAGGGTCCGAGCTCTATCATTGCCAGCTCAATGAGCAGATGTGCTCAGAGTCACTGTCCTGAAAACCACTTTATTGCTGAAACAACCTCATAATGAGACCCATTCAGGACATCCATAGCAAGACCTCTTTGGACTGCATCTGAAATGGACCTCTCTAGTGACAAACCCATCTTTGTGGCAGTTTGTGTTTCAACGAGATTAAGGGGAATTTTAGAAAGCACTCCAATCTGATGCTCTCTATGCGGAGAGAAATAAGACTTTTTCAGGCTGCACTTTGTAAAGCTTGCCACTTACCGGGTCGGTTTACTCTGGACCTATCAGGGTGGTTTGGTTGCAAATAACAGAAACCAATAGTAGGCAGCTGAATTGAAATGAAAAGAAATCAAAGAAAACAAGACAAAAAAAAAAAAAAACAGTTGAGTGGTATTTCTTAGGGAATCAAAGTGGAATTTGGAAAACCAATACTTGAGACTGTAATTAACCTGGGCAACTCTGGGCTTTCTGCTGCAGAAGCTCAGAAGCCTCTAGAGTGCTGCCTGACATTAGCACGTGTCAGCCCTGTGGTTTCCAATCTCTGCATCTCTGTTCAAATTTCCAGGAGTGAGAAACCGATTTGCTCAGCTTGAATCCAGTGTCTGCCCCTGAACACTGCCCTAGCCATATGTTCCTGGAGCTGCTCCTACATGCAGGAGCCACGAGAAAGAGAATCACCTTTGAGCAGGGCAGTCCAGGAAGTGGCTACTGTAACCATGGTTATAATAGCAGTAGAGACACGTGCACATTCATAGATCTCTGTTGTGGATGTGTGTACACACTTTGCCCATGCTTTGTGGTTCAGTGCTACTGGCTTCCTACGCTTTTTGCAATTATCTTGGCATAATTAGCAGTGAATGCAATCTTGGGCTTTTAGCATCCTGAGACATTTGCGACCAGAATGTAAATACCAAGCAGGAAAGATTCTGGCTGTTTTGTTCACTCTGTGTCTCCAAGTGCCTAGCACGGTGCCTGGCACAGAGTAGGTGTGCTCAGGGATTGTTGAATGAGTAGCAACCACTCATCAGTGCTGGGGTGCTGCTTCTCCCCGCTTCCTGGTGGTTGCAGGGGCTTTTTCGTCTGGTGAGTCCACGGATATTCTCTAGACCCTTGTGGCCCACCCCCAACACTCAGAACCAATAGCTAAGGTATCTAGTTTTCCTGGAGGAAAGGTGGCCAACCCTGGTTCTGCCTATGGCTAATACAGGATTGACATAGAAGAGAAGGCTTGGCCATGGATGAAGGCATCTTGGGTGTTTGAAAACTGGGAAGTCATTGTTCAGGGAGACAAAGCAGGAGAGGAATGCAGACCAAAGCAGCCTGACTCAGGCTACTCATCCAACTGGCTAAATCTAGCTCACCCAGACTCTATCTTGGTGTCATCCTTTATGAGTCTCCCCAGAAATAGTGACATCAGGGTCCTATATCATTCGGTATATAGTTAACATAAACCTAATTACAAAGAATTAATTACAACTGATATTCAGAGGATTCTGAAATGACCTTCTGGTCCATCTCAGCCACGCCCTCTCCAGGGGGCACCGATGCCACCCACCCCCTTAACCAGGGCTGGCTTCTGAGACCTGTCCTTACTCTGACCTCATCATTCACAGACACCAAACCCCGCCTTGTCCTTCTCAAACCACCCCTCTGTTCTTGCTCCACACTGGCCTCAGCTCACAAAGTTTTACTTCCTGGGAGCGTTACTCCCCTTTGCAGACCCGTCCCTGTTTGTGCACTGGTTCACAGTTGTGTAGAGTGAGGTGACTTTAGTGATACAACAATAAGTGATACATCTATGGAGGGGCTACTTCTTCCAACATTTTGCAAAATGCCTTCCAGTGCCCTGATTACCCCGAGGAAGAGTGCTTTCTCTACTTCAGAGATGATAAGCAGATAGCCTTTGCTAGCACCGAATCCCAGGAGTCAGTGGTCTGAGCAGAAAGCCAGAATGAAGTACCAAAGTCATGGCCAAAAGGGATCATTGGAAGATCAAGCCAGGGAACAAGGACCGTGTTGTGGTATAATAGTGACCACTTGTTGCCACAAGCCAGCCGTGTGCCAAGTGCGCCAAACAGTATTTGTAATTTATGTTACCTCGTTCAGCCTCTACAACAGCTCCGCGAGGGAGATCGCATTGTCCCTTTTCAGGGAGGAAGAACCTGATGTGGTAAGAAGCTGAATTACTTGCCTGGTAACAGACTCAGTGAGTGACGGAGCCAGGATTCGAACCCCATCTGTGTTCATTACAAGACTCCTGCCTTGTGTTCCTCTCTAAGCCTTTCTCCCTTTCAAAATAATGGCCACAGAACCGGGAGATGGCAGACAAATCTAGAAGGGCAGGAGCTGGGTCTCAGAGGAGCAGGGCAAGTCGGCCGGGCTCAGAGGTGGGAGCGAGGAAGTGCATGGAGCATGCCCACCCTCATGTGGACACCAGAGCTTGTGTTGGGTGCTGGCTATGGAGGCAGGGCTACCTACTTTATTTTTTTTAATATTTTATTGATTGATGGATGAAAGACACAGAGAGAGAGGCAGAGACACAGGCAGAGGGAGAAGCAGGCTCCTCCCATGGAGCCCGATGTGGGACTTGATCCCAGGACCCCGGGATCATGCCCTGAGCCAAAGGCAGATGCTCAATCACTGAGCCCCCCAGGTGCCCCAGGTCTGGCTACTTTAAAGGCTCAGGGCCTATGGGACTTGGGCTTGAGAAGTCGAAAAGATGGGACGCAGAAATGCCCAGGTTGGTGGCCATCTCATCAACTTGATGTCGGACGTTCGCATGTGGCCAGTGGTGGTCAGCCCAGTGGACTCTGAGGGCTGGACTCCAACCCCTGTGGGTCCCCAGAGACCTGCCTTCTGCACTTGGCTCTGACAGGGACACTCGCTGTGAAAGTAAGCCCCTCCTGTCTGGCCTGCCCTCTGTACTCTCCAAAAAGACTCCGCTTTTAGGATCAGAAGCAACATTTCTTCTCTGGCCTCCTGAGTGGTATTGGACAAGCTGCTTAGCCTCCCTGGGCCTCAGTTTCCCCATCTTTCAACTGAGAGTTTGACTTGGGCTTTCTGTCCTCTCCCCCCACCCCCGTGCCAACCAACTCCCTGCCCTCATGTGGGAGAGGCCTCATGGGGACCCTGTCTCTGCCTGCCCTTTCTTTTCAGGAAGTCTGTCATCCAGCTTGACCTTGCCAACACCAAGAAAGCAATGATTGTCCCTGCGTTCGAGACACTGCGCTACCGGCTCTCTTTCCCCAAGTCGAAAGCGGAGCTGCTGTCGATGCTGGACATGGGGACTCTCTTCACATTCAGGTGAGTAGCCTCAGTGTCCTCCCCTGGGGGTGTCTGAGGCCTTCCTGTTCCCAGAAGCCAGGCTCCAGAGCCACTGGCTCACAAGCTGGTTGCTACCTTAGACCATCTTAGGGCCAGAAAAAGTGCCACAGGCCCCCAACTAGGCTTTTGGGATATTCTCTTCCCACATGCCGCACGCTTCATCTTGTATGTGGCAGTGGACATCATGTGTCTGGATGGAAGGACAGGATGTCAGGTAGGAAGTTAGCTCACGCTTTTTGTACTTTACTCAGGGTAGATTCCTGATCCTGTCTCAATTCTGTCTTTGGGTTTGTGTGTTCCTTCATTCATCTGGGAAGTGGGTTCATCCTGTTGGTTACTATTCCCTCGTTCCCTTGTTTTGTGAGCGGTCCAGATACCAAGGTCCTTGGGCTGAGGATGGGGGTCCGTAGCTTCAACAGCCCAGGGCACCAAGGTGATTCTGGGCTTGAACATGGCAGAGGGGGCAGTCGGCTGTCCTGTTGCCCAAGTGAGAGGTGTTTTGTTTTTCTTTTTAAGATTTTATGTATTTATTTATGAGAGACAGAGAGAGACAGGCAGAGACATAGGCAGAGGGAGAAGCAGGCTCCACACAGGGAGCCCGAAGTGGGACTCAATCCTGGGACTCCAGGATCACGGCCTCTGCTGAAAGGCAGATACTCAACCATTGTGCCACCCAGGCATCTCTGGTTTGTTTTGGTTTTTTTAAAAGAGTTTATTTATTGATGAGAGACACAGAGAGGCAGAGACACAGGCAAAGGGAGAAGCAGGCTCCATGCAGGGAGCCCGACGTGGGACTTGATCCCAAGACCCAGGATCACACCCTGAGCCAAAGGCAGATGCTCAACCACTGAGCCACCCAGGTTCCCCCACAAAGTGACAGTTTTGAACAAGCTCCTCGTTGGCCTGATTTTTCCAAGCCCCCAAGTCCTGCAGGACCATTGCTGGGGAGCTATCCTGCCACCTGTCCAAAATGCCCAGGAAGCGTGTACGAGTGTACAGGTGTGAATGGGTTCTGACTCCCGGGAACAGGCTGTGGCATTAAGTCTAGTGCTCGTGGGAGAAGTAGGAGTCCTCCCTGGTCTCTTGATAGAGCAGTCTGAAGAGAGAGCCACTGCCCCACCTGCTCCTATTTTAAAGAGAAGCCTTCACACAGAACAGTGCAAAAACAGCCAACACTGCCTGTGAGTAAACACGTCACACGTTTCTAGGCAATCTGAATTTTATTGAAAAGGTTATAATAACAACTTTGGTGTCCATACTACTGTTAAGTTACCAGAAGTTTCTAGAAGGCTCTCTCAAATTTTATTTTGGGAAAGTAACCTGATGAGATAGGTTATTCATTCAACAATTCAGAGATGATTCTTGTTCACGTTTCATGCAGATAAACAGAGGAGTAGAGGGATCCTGCTAGAGCCAGAACTCGAACCCCAGCCTTCTCCCTCTATCCAGAATTCTGGAAAGTGACCTGAAATGGTTTAATAACCCCCTAAACTCAGACTTCTTTCTTCCTGGCAAGAAATAACTACCATTTGGCGAATATATAACTTGTACCAGACACTGTCATCAGCTGTGTGATCCTCACAACAAATCTATGAGGCAGATACTGTCATTCCCCTTTTACAGACCAAGAAACTGAGGCACTGAGATGCTAAATAACTTACCTAAGGACACACCACCAGAGCATGGCAGAGCCTGGATTCAGTCCAGGTCTCAGGAGCTGCAAAGACCATGCTTTTAACTCACATACCGTTGAACTGAGTCCTGAATGTTCAGTGTTAGATGCAGGTAAAGACTGACGCTCTGAGACCAGATCTTAGTGTGAGCCTCCCACAGACGCCAGAGCCTGAAGGCTCCATGTCCGGCAAATTTGCAGGGCATCTTTCCTCCCATGTCCATCCCCAGGTGATGTAAGAACTCATTTCAAGGCCATGCCTGTGGCAGGAAAGCTGGGGTTTGGCCTGCCATGTCCATGATTCCTGCTCTGGCCAACAGCTAACAGCCATGAGGCTAAGTGCTAAATTACAGACCTTCTCCCCCAGCCCCTGAGAAATTGCTTGTCACCTGCCCTCCAAATGATGAACTCTCAGGTCCCCTCACAGCAGAAACCCCCTCCCACTGCAGCTGGAATGGGAAGCGTTCCCCACCCCTGCCTCTCCCCTCCCCTCTACGTTCTCAGAGTGGGGTCCCTGGACATGTAGCCTCAGCATCCCCTGGGAACTTCGAGGCTTCAGGTCTCAAGCTGCATCCCGGATGCACTGGATCAAGACCTGTGCGGGTGGAACCCAGTGACTGGTTCGCCAGGAGTCTCCTAGGTGATTCTGATACTCAGCTCAAGTCTGAGAACCGCTGCTCAAAGCAGAGTGCCCCCAGATCTCTTCAGAGTGGCCTCCCATGTGCTGTATCCAGGAAACCTCTCATCTCTGTTTGGTTATTTGTTTTTTGTGTCTTGTTTTTTGTTTTTTTTTGGAGGCTCCTGGTGTTGATGGTCTCAGAGAACGAGCCCTGGAGTCCCGTGTCTGTGGCCTGACAGTGGTTTCCTTGGGGCATAGTCAGGCTCTGGCGTGGCTTTGGGGCAGGTGAACTGTAATGTCACCCTGTCCTGTGCTGACCAGCCACTCGGCATGCTGGTCCATCTTCAAGCTGAGCTAACAGAAGCTGCCTCCCCACCCCAGGGGACACAGCGGCCCTCCCCCTCTCTTCTTCTTTCTCACACTAGGCCAAGAGTTTGTATTCCAAATAAGATGCCTATTGAAAAAAAAAAAAAGATGCCTATTGATACACGAATATCACTGAGAGTAAGGCCCCTGTGGATTGACATCATATCCAGGCCAAAGAAGAGGGAGAAATGAGCACATCTTCATTTTTCGAGGCATCACTATATATCAGACACTGCTCTGGGTACTTTATATGAATTCACATCATTGTCATAAATCCACGAAGGAGTCATTATTCTCTCTGTTTCACCAACAGAAAGAAACGAATAATAATTATTATTTATTAATAATGTCACCTAGAGAAAGAAATGAAGGAACAGAGGAATTAGGTAAATTTTCTACACCTGCTGAGTGACAATTCAAACCCAGACAGCTGGCTCCAGATTCGTTGTTCTTAGCTGCCTTGTTAAACTGCCTCTTAGGGAAGGAGCATTTATTGAGTGCCTCCTGTGTGCCAGCACTGTTCCAAGCTCTCTATAAACATTTCCTCCTTCCAGTTCCTTCGCCATTCAGCAAGAGAGCTGTTCTTTTCCCCAGGGGACACAAGAGGGAAGTGAAAGCTGGTGTAGATGGTTTGCTGACCAAACTCCTCCGCTCCTAAGCGACAGAGGCAGGATTCGAACCCTGATGCGGTGGCCCCACTATGCGGAGCTTGAGCTACAGTGAGTGCCTGGCCGCTGGAGGTGCAGGGCCAGCTCTGTGGGAGCGTCAGGTGCCAGAGAACTGTAAGCTAGTTCACGAATAGAAGTAACTCCTTCCCAGCCTGGTTCTTGGATTAATCCCAACATCTTGCAGTATCCCTACTTCTCACACTCCGTTAAGGGGGCATTACTCTGCCTTTCATTTCCCTTCCCATCGTGTGACTGTGGTTTTGGTGGCGGTTGCTGAATTGATGGAGCCGGGGATTCAGGTCCCTGCCCTCTGCTAGCCTGGCAGGTAGCCCGGCAACACAGTGTCCTGACAGGCCACAGGTTGGCCAGTGCCCATTCAGCCACACTGGGCAGTTCCTGGGTGTCCCAGGGAGGCCCAGCCTCGCAGAGTAAGCAGGTGGCTGCGTCCCTACCAGAAAAGCTCCACTCACCACACTGACCACTGACTCTCACTTACACCTCACCTTAGAGCCTGCCTGAGTGGAGGTGAGGCCCCAGACCACGAGCTCCTTTCTCCCTAAAGCTCCCTAACTTGTTGGGGTCCCACCTTTTTCTGTCTTGCTTTCATATTTTTCTACAATGTTCTTTTTCCCTAACCCCTTGCTCTTGGGCCAGCTCTGCTGCTTCACTAGGCTCCCGGCCTCCTGCCATCTCTTTGTAGTTTCCCAAGGCAGATTCCTGCCCACTACCTGCTCTCTGTCTTAGATACCCCTCAGGTTTTTAGATCACTTGTTCATTAATTTATTCACTGACTCTCTGCTCTGTAGAGGCCAGAGAGTGTGGGTGATGGTGACAAAGAGGAGAGATCACCCAGCATAGCAATTCAGGGACCTGGCCCTTTGGCCAGACTGTCTAGGTTTGAATCCCAGCTCCATCCTTACTATTTGTAACCTGATATTGAATAAGTTACAAGAACTTAAAGCTGTAGGCAGAATATTTACAGTGTAACCAGTATATAGCAAGTGCTTAATATATGTTAGCTTGTTATGATTGCTGCTACGTGGTGATATTCACTTCTGTTGCCATATAAGGAATTTAGAAGCTTTAAACAATACAAATTTATTATCTCACAGTCCCTTAGGGTCAAAGATCTGGGCATGAGGTGGCTGGATTGTCACTCAGGGCCTCGCTCGTGGGGGCAAAGCTCCAGTTCTCCAGAGCACTCCTCTAGGCTCCCTGACTTTCTTCCTTACACATGGAGGACTGTGGTCACCATTTCCTGCTGGCTGTCTGCCACATGGCCCCACAAGCAGCTCACACATGGCTCTTTGCTCTCTTCCCCCACATCTAAAAGTTCACATGATTCGGCCAGCCCCACGCCCCACCAGTAATTCCCCTTTGTTTAACCCAAAGTCAACTGATTAGTAACCTTAATTACATCTGCAAGGATCCTTTTTGCCAGATGATGTAACATAAGCACAGGTTCTGCCTCAAGGGGGAGAACGTTCTATGAGGGACAGGGTCACTGTGTTCTCTGGTAGGAATAACCAGCACAGACCGACCTGCCCTTAGGTCCCTATGAATGATGCAGAGCTCTCCAGGAAGTCACTTACCTCTTCATTGTGAGAGTCTCCTCGTTAATGGAGGATGGAGATGACAGACTGGATTAGTTTCCTAGCACTGCTATAACAAGATGCTATAAACCAGGTAGCTCAACACGGTGGAAGTTCTTTCTCTTAATTGCAGAAGCCAGAAATCCAAAACCAAAGTGTTGGCAGGCTCATTCCTCCTCCAAAGGCTCTAGGGAAGAATCCTTCTTTGCCTCTCTCCAGCTTCTGGTGGAGGCTGACCATCCTTGACATTCCTTGGCTTGTGGGTACATCACTTCAGTCCCTGCCTCCACCTTCCCATGGCATCCTTCTGGTGTGTGTGTCTCAGTATCCACATTTCCTTCTTTTATTATTTTTTTTTCACATTTCCTTCTTATAAAGACACCAGTGGTTGGAATAGAGCCCACCCTAACCCACTGTGACCTCATCTTGATATATCTGCAAAGACCCTCTTTCCAAGTAGGTCACATCCACAGGTACTGGAGGTCGGACTTGAACCTATCTTTTTTTGCATCACAGTGCAACCCACACAAGGACTGTATCCGCATATACCTTTTCTTCCTCCAAAGCAGTAGCATTGGTAAAGCTGAGCTTCCTTCCTTGTACCCAATGGCTTTTCTCCATGTGACCCAGGTACCACGTCTGGACGAAAGGCCATGCTCCCACAAACTTTGCCAAGTGGCGGACCGCCACCACGCCTTACCGTGTTGAGTGGGAGGCTGATTTTGAGCCATACGTTGTCGTGAGAAGGGACTGCCCTGAGTACGACCGGAGGTTTGTGGGCTTTGGCTGGAACAAGGTGGCTCATATCATGGAACTGGATGCACAGGTGAGCTGATGGAATGTCCTGGAGCTGTTGCTATGGGGGAAGAAGCCATGTAGACTTCAGGGCTGAAAGGGGACCCTGGAGGTCAGAGAGCAGAGCATGGAGACAGAACAAGATGTGGTCAGGGACCACAGAACAGAACATGACAGTGCTAATTCTCAGGGCCGCTGATTCCCAAATCATTCCTCTTTCTCTACCTTTGGGTGAGAGTTGGATTCCTGAGCAGGACCCAGGCAAGTGTGAGTGTCCTGTGACAAAACATTTCATTCCCCATCCTCACCCAATTTAATGATGGGAACAAAAAAAAAAAAAAAAAATCATCACTTGGCTCTTGTGCCATGTAACTGGCACAAAGCATTCTACAAGTTCGATATAAGGGTCACAAGAAGGCATGTGGCTTGAGATGCAGCGCATTATCTTACTCTGTCACTAAAAGCAATGATTTGGGGGCTATGTTTAATTGTGAAACATTTTCATTCATTCAACTAATACTTACTAAACACCTACTTCAAAAGAAATTGGCAGAATTCTAACAGGATACACCAGGTGTCTGCAAGCTTTCTGCAGACGACCAGATAGTAAATTTGGGGGCTTCGTGGAGCCTACAGGTCTCCTTACTCAGCTACTCAACTCGGCTGTTGTAGTTCAACTATAGACAATAACTAAACATGGGCGTGGCTGTATTCCAATAAAACTTTATAAAAACATATAGGAAGCCGGACTTGCTGCAGTGTTAAATAAACAAAAGCACAGCTAAACTAATCTGGTTAAATTAGGAGAAGGATGCCTAGGCCTCTCAAACCCACCTTTTTCCCCTTTATGTGTTATTCTCCAAGGCTTCTCCTCATGGAGCACGGGATAAATATCTTTCAACAGGAGCACCTCAAATTAAAAAAAAAAAAAAAAAAAAAGGCAAGGTCGGATGCTCAGTGCTGGCTACCCCGAGAATCACCTGGAGAACTTTCCAACAGTTCCAGTATGTTTGAGAGCAGTCCTGAGTGATTTTAATAAGCATCTAGGGTTGCAAACCACTGGTGTAGATGGGAGGTTGTAGAATAGTGTCCATACTTAACAACAGAAGCATGATCTTTAGTATCCATTTTTTCAGTACTACTGAAGGTAGTGCAATGCTGCTCACAGAAACGTTCAGGCTGCCCCAACTTCTGCTTGAAGGAAAAGAAATGCCATATTCTTGTGTCCAGCAGTGCGGTGAGGTGAACTGGTTCAAATAGTTAATTTTTTCCAGCACTGAGACCCGGCTTTTGTTTGTTTTAAGGCAATTTTGACAGAACTCTTGAAAATGTCTTGATTTATTTTTCTTTCTTTGCTGGTAGCACAGCCAAACATAACTTTACCCTTTCCAGCGATTTCCCGAAATAATGAGTACATACCCAACAGGTAATCCAGCACACCTGTAGGGCTAGTGGGATTGGCCAGGTTCTTTGTCCCCACAGGAAAGTCCCAAACAGCTAAGCTCTGGGAGCCCTTGCATTTTCTCTTCAGTATTTATCTTATTCCTCCCCACCATCAACTGTCATTTCTTGCTGCTGTCAGCGTTCCTCCATCTGGAACAGCTACCTTTCCCCATTCTGAGTCTCCCTTACAGAGTTCATTCTGATCTGCTCTGGGCCAGAAAACTAGATGACCAAAGCTTAGCAGACGTTATGTCTGAAATCAGAGCACATGGGGTCTGAGGGAAGGTGTGCTGGCTTCTCTTTAGAGTTCCGTGTCCTAAATTTGTGTCACCTATTTTGGCTCTTTGGAGGCGTTTTATTTTTAGTCTGAATTTCTAATGCTGAGTGGAGGCTACTATATGGTAGCGTGACTTATCATAAGGATGAGTAAGCAAGAGCTTTGTTCTAAGTGAGCTTCTATCCAGTGGGGTCTTTTTTTTTATTATTCTTTTTTTTTTGGTCCCCTCTTGTGTACTAATCTGTTGAGGCTGTCAAATCTCATCAAGTCCTATGAGAAATCACATAAACAGACATCATTTAATTGAACAAGAGCGTCTCTCATGGCTTGCATCATTCTAGAACAACCACATGGGCACGTGCTCACATTTACCAAGAACCTTTCATGGGCCAGGAGCTCTGTCCAGCACTATTCCGTACATTATTGGTCATCTTTCAAGGTAGGTATTATTACATTTGCTTTATAGATGAGGAAACTAAGGCAGAGAGAAGCCAAGTAGTTTGTCCAGCGTCATGGCAACAGCCCTGCACTGTCCCTCTCCGGCATGGCTGTCTCTCCATACACCCTCCTTGCTGATGTCATTCTCCACTTCATTCATTCACTTGGTCATCTGATCACCCACTTGGGCATACACCGTATAGGCCTGAGGGTTCTTGCAAGTGCTCACGCCGCTCTTGTCTTCCAGGAATATGAATTCATCGTGCTGCCCAATGCTTACATGATCCACATGCCTCATGCCCCCAGCTTTGACATCACCAAGTTCCGGTCCAACAAGCAATACCGCGTCTGTCTCAAAACCCTGAAGGAAGAGTTTCAGCAGGACATGTCCCGCCGCTATGGCTTTGCTGCCCTCAAATATCTCACGGCCGAGAACAACAGCTAGCACCAGGAAGTCCGCCACTAGGGAGAGAGACCTCTTCTACAGGGGGAACGCCACTTGCTCTTTGGGGCCCAGCCTTCAAACTCAAAATTGAGTGATGCTTTTTTTGGTTTGTTTTTATTTGTCTTTTTGGCCCAACAAAGCCGCCCACACTATAGAGATCTGGGATAAGGATCCGGCCAGCGCCTCTCTGCTCCAAAATCTGACATTCCCAGGATGCAGAAGGATAGCTCATCGACACAGTCTCTTCAAGAATGGGACACAGAGGAGTTCGAGGGAGCCAGGGGGTTATCCGACCACAAAGCCTCAAAACCAAGCAGGTCTTTAGGATGTTCTCATTGCATTTTAAGAAAGGGAAGTCAGGGTGCTGGGGGTTAGCCATCCCAGGAAATAAAAGCAAAACTGTCTCTTCGTTTGAAGAAACTTTCTTTTGTGTCCTGCAATCTAGCTGCGTATCCGGGGTGGGAGGCAAACCAATGATCTGAACCAACCATTTGGGAAAACCCAGTGGGGACATTATACCTGGTAGGACCTGGAGGTGGGGTTGGTTGGTTCTTTATCCTCAAGGACACTCTTGTTTTGCTTTGATTTGTTTTTGTTTGGGGGGATTTTGTTTGTCTGTTTGTTTTTGGTCTGGGAATCCAAAATAGAAAACCTGATCTTTTAAGGCTCTGAAGGAGAATCCGCTGCCTCATCCAGCATGCCCCCATCAGCAGTGGCCCAGCAACAAGTAGGAGAGTCTTTGGCCAATATTTAGACATGGGCAGCCTTCTTCAGGATTATCACCGAGGCCCCCGTGACTTTGAATCCCCTACTCTCCAGAATCCAGGGGCTAAGACAGAGACTGCGGAAATACCAAGACCAGTGGTTCTACAACTGGTCACATATGCTATTGGCCATGACCGGTTTGTGGGGAAAGGGCTCTGAAGGGACTCTTGCGGTGCACACGGAAGGCACCAACCTCTCAGGCTTTAGAAGAACTGCAGTAGTTCACACAAGCCCAATACTGAAGACCCATGTTTCCATCTGGAGACCTTCGGGAAGAAGGCCTTGGGTTCCTCTGTGTTCATGCCGCCTCCCTGTGGCTGGGACAAGGTCACGGCCTCAGGCTCCCTCTGGGACCTGTCGGGGGTGGGGGCGGGGGGATAGGCAAGCACCTTTACCGTTACACGGATTGAGGAGACACTGGACTTTTTACCCATTTTCTTGAATCTTCAATATTAATGTTGTGTTTACATTGATGAGAACAAGAGTCCACGCCTACTCTCGGCGAGGCTGTTTGTACTAAGTTGCAATGTGACCAGCGAACGCTGCATTCAATAAACGAAAGTACGGACTGTTTCTTCCCCGCTCCCTCCCAGTCTTGTGAGATGATGCTGCCGAGACACATGCCAGTGTAGAGAGCAAGATCCATAAACGGCAACCTTACACTTTCTGTTCTCCCATTTTGTTTTTCTCATCATTCGAACCTTAACCTCGCTCGTTTTCTCCTTTTCTGAGGTTAGATCTCACTTTATGCCCCAACCCTCAAAGCATCTTCAGAGTCTCTGTCCATCTTCTGTCTCAGCGCAGAAGCTAGACACTTTATATCCCAGCTGCTAGCAAGGGAGATCCTGGTAATCACTGGGAGCAAGCCCCCAACTCTTTGTCCTGGTGGTCATGTGACACCCACAGCACTCTTACGAGATCCTTGCATGTGTTATATGCTCAAGTGGAGATCTCACTAAATGTATTTAAAAAGCTTAGGAAAACAATTATTTGGACTAATCCTCAGATACGGATACATTTCCGTGTGTATGTATATGAATGTGTGTATGCATATATATTTATCATATATATGTTACATATATATAGTATATACGGAGCATGTACATCCCCAAATTAATACACAAATACTATAAAAAGATAGCACAAACGTATTCAAAGTACGTGTTAAAGTCCTCTTTCTCCATAGGTGTGTGAGAGCCAGCTCCTGCCAGCTCACAGGAACTTAATGTGTGCATCTCCTTCCTATGCTTGTGTCCGGTGTTTCATGTTCCTACTTTGAAATTGGCCATGATGAAAGTATTTACGCCACGGCAATCAGAAAACCACAAATCAGGTCACCATCACCACCCCAAGAGCTGATGGTTAAACATTTACCAGCACACCAATGCCTTTTTCTCTTCCTTCTGTATACACACACACCAACACACACACACTTGCTCAAAAATTATCTTTTATAGAGAAGACCATTGTTAATGTAATTTTTAATCAGTCACTACTAGCTACTTAAGCTAAGTGGAAATGTACTAGTACTACTGGTTCCTTGACGCTAAAAATCAAATTTTAATTCCCTAAAGCCTTTTATTTTTTACAGTTCCTGAATCCTGCCCAGCCACCTTGCCTTCCTTTGCCTTTCTATGGGTAGAGTCGTGACCATATAACTTACCATGCAGACTGGGTCACTTCTGAGAATAAGAGAAGGTGCTAAGTACTTTGAGACAACAGGTGTAAATTGGAGGACGATGTAGCTTCATGTACACTGAATTTATTAAAGCCAGAAACTGACTCTCCACACTGACAGGAGAAAATCCTATTTCCCCAAAGACAGGTGCCTGACATAATGAAGCTGGTCTCACTTAAGGCTAGAGCTCAGATGCTGGCTAATGCCCAAGTTCAACACTGAGGCTGCCAACCCAGTGGAGGCTGAGTTCTGCAGAGCCTCAAATAATTCCCAGAATTTACATTGAGAGCAGCAGCTCCTTACCAGCCCCAGTTCACGGGCAGGGGGAGCTTCAGCCCTCAGGGCAGAGGCAGTTCCTACCCATGGTGATTCCTTAATCTCAGTTCCCCAGGGCAAAACAAGCTTATAAATGGGTCACGCTGGTGTTTTCATGCTTTAAAAAGTCAATACCATCTTGGCTTTCAGCTGGGAGGAAAGAAAGGTTTCTCTCGCTTTAGCCTCCATAATATCCAGTGTCTGGGAGAGCTAAGATTCATTGAGTAACCACCATGTAAAAGGGCCTTGTGCATGCATTAGCTCATTGAATCCTTGCAGCAAAACTGCAAAATGAAACCTGCTATTTGTAGGTGAGGAAATCGAGTGAGCGCTGGGAAATTAACTTCCCTAAATTCATCGTCACTATATGGCAGACCCAGAATTTAATTTAAGCCCATGCCTACTTGGATGGATACAAAAACCACATAACCTGCAATGCTGCTCCCTTCCCCAATAAGAAAGAAACATGGACTATTGGCAGATGAGAGGCTTTGAGCCTATATAAGAAGAGTCTTAGATTTCTAGTCTTCCTCCTTCCACACCCATCCAGTAGCACACACACAGACCAGACAGCAATCCCTCTTAGATGCTCCAAACCTTACTATGCCCAAAGACTTTCTGAAAATTCATTTGAAATAGACCTGGCAGTCCTATAATCCTAGTGAGATGGCTGGGATCGACTCAGGGGCAGTCATGGATTCCCTGAAGGCTTCTCCTGGGTTACATGGCACAGATGACACGTTTTAAGCTCCTCTTGGACCTGAACTCAGCTGCTTGCTGCTTCAAAGTGGACTCTGAATGTGTTGAGCTGATTTACAGAGCACATATTTGCTGAGTTGATTAACAGCTTCTTTGTACACCATCGTGAAAGGACAGACCCCACTTTAATTCTATTCCTTTCAAAGACTCTACTGTCTTTGAGCTAAGGCTTCATTTGTGGTCACCAGGCCTTTAGGGAGCTCTGTGTTTAGTGGAAAAAACGTGATTAAAATCCCCTCAGACATGGCTTCTGCACACTCTTAGGAAGACAATGAGAGCTGCCCATTTACTGAACCAAGACTTCTGTGGTAGTTGGCAATGATGAGTCTTCACAGCAGCATAATAACATAAGGTATTATCATCCCTATTCTTTCACTAATGGAACCAGACCTCAGAGAAATTTTGTGAATTGCCCCAAATAACACAGGTTGTTCGTGGAAGTGCTAGAATTTGAGCCAAAATCTGGCTCACTTCACAAATCCATGTCTCCACTCCGTGCTGCTCCCTGTCCATACCACAGTGAAGTCGACTTAGCTACAGGCATATGCGGCCTTATGCTCATGATACACTTTTTTTCCCTTGCTTTTTCAATCCTAAGTGTTTATTTCCCAATTTAATGCCACTGAAGTTTATGAAATGTCAGTTATCTGCTAAGTGCATTCTAAGACGTTTCAGACCCATAGAATCTAATGTCAGAGATACCCTGGTTTCTGTCTTCATTCATTTAACAAAACTATTCTTAGTAAGTACTCTCCAGTTTGAAGCAATGGTTGCTGATATCTGAAAGATAACGGGAGTACCACAAACATATAGAGTTTCTGATTGTGACTATTTGACACAATTGGTCCTTGGTTTTTTCCACCACTTTCAGATAATCTTGAGAGACCATATTTTCTGGAATCAAAGAATGTAGGTCAGTTTCGGAAAAGGATTTCCCAAGGTTTGGAACCATTGCGGCTGGGATGATGTCACAGAATGACTGACAGAGTTGCCTAGAGCAAGACTCGTCAGCAGAGTCCTGGGTAGGTCATGCTGCTGAGATTCTCCTAATGGAAGAAAGGAGGGGCTGCTGTGGTGGCACCATAATTTCACTGTACTCCCTGTTCTGTCTTCTGCATTCCGCTAACAGTTATTGAGCATCCACTCGGTGATCAGCACCGTGACGACAGCAGGAACCCGGCGCCGGCAGCTTCCATGTACAGTAACCTGGAGAGCTGAAAAGTACACATAATGCTGCGACAGGTTTCATTTTCTTACATCCATGTAAACAATTTTAGTTTACCGGTTCTTTTAAAGATTTATTTATTTGAGAGACAGCCAGTGGGGGAGGGGCAGAGGAAGAGAAGAGAGAATCTCAAGCCAACTCTGCACTGGGTGGGGGACCCCAATGCAGGGCTCCATCTCATGACCCTGAGATCACAACCTGAGCTGAAACTAAGAGTCAGACGCTTAACCAAATGAGCCACCCAGGTGCCCCTACTTTATTTTTATTTTTAAACTTGGATACTGAAGAGTCCTAAGAGTAATACAGAGAACTTCTGTAAACTCTCCATTTAGATTCACTGATTATTAGTATTTGCCCACCTATGCTTTATATCTCCCTGGCTATATTTTTTTCTGGAACCTTTAAGAGTAGATTGTAGATGTCATTCCCCTTTAAATCTGAATACATTGGCATGTATTTTTTTAAAGGACATTCTCATATAACCACGATTCAGTGATGAAATTCAAGAAATTTTAGCTACAGTACAATCATCTAATACACAATTTACATTCAGAATTTTCCATTTGCTCTAATAATTTCTGTGTGACAGTAACCATGGCCATCCCACACCTGACTCCAGGGTCCAATCCAATCTAAGACACATTGTGTTGTTGCCTGCAGTCCCTAATGAGGAACAACTCCTTGGTCCTTTGTACTATGACAATGACATTTTTTGAAAAACAGTCATTTTTCTAGTGTTTTGAATGAAAAATAGGTATCTATACATAAGGTAATTCATAAAATATATATGTATATATATAATGACTTTCTAAATTCCTAATTATTATTATATAGAATATTACATAACATAAAATTGTATGGCAGATAGTGTTAAAGAAGCCAGACCCTGGAATGATCACCTCAATGTGGATGTATGTGCATTGGTGGGATGGTCCAATAGGTAGGACCCTATGGCAGGCAGCACATACTATCATAGGGACACACTGCTAACCCCACTTAAGTGTTCTTATCACTAGACAATGAAAGTGATCATTTTCTACTTGCTTGAAAGTCTAGTAGCAACTTTTAAGAGACACTCCTTAGCTGAACTGCTTTGTGTCAGGGTGAATGTATATTATATGTGGATATAAATGTGGACATTTTTTGTTCAGTTTCTCAGAGCTACAAGGAAAAAAGATAAAACAACAATAGAAGAATTCTAACCTTCCCCCCAACTTCATTATGTATGGATGCACATTAGCCAGTTCATTAATATCTTCAACCTCACCAAAGAGTATTTAATACTTAGGTAGAAGTGAGCAACTTGGTTTCCTTCTCCATGAATATGAAGATCAGCATCTAATATTCAGACCTTTAGAAGATGAGAAACATCTAAGTAGGTGAGAGAAAACTGTCTCACCCCGCTGATATCAATAGTGGAAACGATGTGGAAAGACCATGAGTGAGCCCTTTGTGTACACTGGCTTGGTAATCTGGCCTCAGAACAAAGAGCGCCACTCAGAAATGCCCGTTTTCCTGGTGGTCCATGATCACCATGTTACACCAAGTTCATCACACTCGGACTCCAAAGTCCCAGGAGCACCAGCATGCATGATGCACCCTGCAGTCCAGGGTGGCTTGTGTACATGCCGCAACAATGGCAACTCTGAGCCTGGGTTTTCCATCAACCCTGAGTTACTGGAATATAAAAACCTACATCTAGGGGGCACATGGCTAAGCATCTGCCTTCGGCTCAGGTCGTGATCCCAGAGTCCTGGGATCTAGTCCTGCATCGGGCTCCCTGTGGGGAACCTGCTTCTTCCCCTGCCTAGGTCTCTGCTCTCTGTGTCTCTGATGAATAAATAAATTAAAAAAAAAAGAAAAGAAAAAAACCTACATCTAATCCAGCAGAAAAAACTGATGGAAGACCCGTAGTTAATCATGTCGTCTGGCAATGGGTCTGTTTTGAACATTCTGATACTGCTCATAGCTACCTATAGCCAATCCCAGCTATCTTTATGCAGCATTTAATGTGCCAGTGTGCTGATTCCTTGCTCCTGTTGTCTACAGGAATCCCATGAGATGAGGGATTATTATTTTCAGAGATGGGGAAACCAAGTCTCAGTGGGATAAAGTCCATGATGAGGCCACAAACCAACACTATTTTTCTGACTCCACAATTTTGGTGGATGGAAGTGGAATGAGTATGGGGCCCGGGAACAATGAGCATGGGGCAGATCAGTGGGCCTGCTGGTCTCCTGTGGCATTCCCAAACCCACTGTAGACTAAGCTAGACCCCATGGTCTCCCTCCCTAAGAGTCTAAGTCCTCTTATACTGCTGCTTGAGTGTCATGAACCATTCTGAATGATGCGGGCAGGGATCAACTGGAGTTGGGAAGGAAGGGAATGGAACAGACCTTTGCTGACTAATACATGGTTTGCATTATCTTATTTAACCAGCAATAGAAGGTATAATATAAGTAGTATCTCCATTTTAAAAGTAAGGAAACAGGGGCACCTGGGTGGCTCAGTGGTTGGGTGTCTGCCTTTGGCTCAGGTCATGATCCCGGGGTCCTGGGATCAAGTCCCTGTGGGGAGCCTGCTTCTCCCTCTGCCCGTGTCTCTGCCTCTCTCTTTGTCTCTCATGAATAAATAGATAAAATCTTTAAAAAAAAATTAAGGAAACAGAAGCTCAGGTTAAATAAGAACCATGACCATCAAACCCAGATCCATGTGCTCCAAAGCTCATGATGTTTCCAATTATCTTCACTGTTTCCCAGGGATCCAGCCAACACAAAGTTATAGAATCTTTGTTTTTCAAAGGACCTTAGTAGTGAGAATAAGCCTAGTCATCTGCGGGATATGTCTCTTTGGCCTACAACTAGTGCTTCTCTGACTTTAGCGCTTGGGAATCCTTTGTGAGGATCTCATTAAAAAGCAGATTCAGTGCGTGCAGCCTGAGATTACATTTCTAACAAACTCTCTTGTGGTGCGGAGGCTGCTCGTCCACACACATAAGGTGGTCTCTTCATACCTTTAAGACTCTCAGCTTCTTTCTAGATCTTTGTAGAGCTCTGACAGGATGTCAGGCAGGTATCACTAGATACCTCGGAAAAATCACTGTTCAGGAGATTAATTGATTCATTTTTAAGAAACAGTTCCTGGGGTTCAGCAATATTGCCAGGTGGTGATAATTCAAAGATGATTTAGACACAGTCCTTAAGCTCATGGAACACCCCCACCCCAACCCCATAAGAAGACAGGTGTATGAAGAGTGACATATGGAGAAGTAGCAGGAGAGGGGCCGAGGGTGCTATGGGAGCTTGGCAGAAAGAGGTGCTCCTGGAAGCCTCTCAAAACAGATGACGCCTATTAAAGAAAAATTACTGATTGACATTTGTTAAAATGGTAAGAATGGCTTTATTTAGGTGTCAAGATTATTGGCTTTGAATACAGGGGAGATTCATAGACAAGGAGCTGAATGGGGGGACTGGTGGATGCAAAATCATGAAGAGGAAGAACTCAAAGGTAGTGGAATTCTTGCTAAACCTCATTAACAAGATTCTTGCTGAAGGCAGGTCAAGGATTTATGCATCACAGGTGGGGGTAACTCTTATATTGTTGGTAGGAAAGCAAGCTGGGGTAGCCACTCTGGAAATCAGTGTGGAGGTTCCTCAAAAAGTTGAAAATAGAGCTACCCTACAACCCAGCAATTGCACTGTTAGGGATTTACTCCAAAGATACAAATGTAGTGATCCAAAGGGGCATCTGCAGCCCAATATTTATAGCAGCAATGTCCACAATAGCCAAACTATGGGAAGAGCCCAGATGTCCACTGACAGATGAGTGGATAAAGAAGATGGAATTATTACTCAGCCATCAAAAAAATGAAATGACATGGATAGAACTAGAGGTTATTATGCTAAGTGAAATAAGTCAATCAGAAAAAGACAATTGTCATATGATCTCACTCATATGTGGAATTTAAGAAACAAAACAGAGGGTCAAAGGGGAAAAATAAGGGGAAAAGTAGGGGGGAAAATAAGACAAAATTGGAGAGGGAGACAAACCAAAAGAAACTCTTAATCATAGGAAACAAACTGAGGGTTGCTGGAGGGGAGGGGGGATGCGGTTCCTGGGTGATGGGCATTAGGAGCCCATCATTACAGGGTGTAATGAGCACTGGGTGTTCTATAAGACTGATGAATCACTGACCTCTACCTCTGAAACCAATAATATGTTATATGTCAATTAAATGAATTTAAGTTTTTTCAAAAAGGTGGGGGTGAAGAACTTAATCAGATGTCAAGGGTGATCAGCTCTCAAAGGTGGGGGATTCTTACTAAGCTGTTTTAGCAGGATGCTTTGCTGCACTGGCTGGGCTCACCAAACACAGGGAGGGGACCATGTCATAAGGAGGGTGCAGAGGAGCCTGTTCAGAGTTGGGCCAAGGAGAGAGTCTTTGTCGTGCCTGACAGAGGACAGTCATTGGCCTGAACAAGAAAGCAAACCTGATTTAAGTGGCTCACCCAGCAAGGAGAGACTGGAACTTGCCACCTTTCTTCACCCTGAGTTAGGCCTGAGTTAGGCCATGAACAGATGACAATATGATGTCATCCTGTGGACTCCACGAGCCTTACCTTCAGGAGTAGATGTCGTTTGTGAATTTCAAACCATATCTCTGACCTTGAACAAGATGTCTCTGGAGCTCAGTTTCAATGTCTGTAAGATGAGGCCATTGGGCGTGTGTGTTTTTGGACACAAATTCTGTTCTCCTCTTTGGTTTTGATTTGCTAATGATTTTAGGAAGCACTTGGGTAGTACCGAGCATCTTACATTTAGAAAATTCAGTAAATTAGTTTAAGTAGTGACCCAAGGTAGGTACTCTTACTAGACCTATCTTGCAAAGGGGCAAATTGAAGCATAGAGAGGGTAAGTGGTTTGCCCAAAGTCACACAGTAAGTAGCAGTGCTGGGATTTGAACCAAGGCAAGTTGGCCTCAGAGTTAACATTCCCAACCACTATGTCCTACTGCCTCCCTGATGGCGGAAGAAATAGCACACAGTTATAACAGATGCTTCGTTGTGCACTTTCTGTCTTCATGGAGCGTATCCATTTTCTATGGCTGTGTAAAAAAGTCCCACAGACCAGGTGACTTAGAGCAACACACCTTTATTATTTCATTGTACCCGAGGTTCAGGAGTCCAGATATGGGCTGGCTGGGTCCTCTGATCTGGCTCTCACCAGGCTGCAACAGAGAGGTCAGCCATGGTATGGTTCTCAGGTGGAGCCTCTTCCTTGGTCCTCTTCCAAGTTCTTTGTTTGTTAGAAGAATTCAGTTCCCTGTGGTTGTAAGACTGAGAGCCCCACTTTCTTATTACTTTTTTTTTTTTTTTTAGTTGAAGTATAACATACAGTGTTCTGTTAGTTTCAGGTGTACAATATAATGATTTGACATTTCCGTACATCACATGGTGCTCAGCATGGGAACTGTGCTCTTAATCCCCTTTATCTAATTCACCCATCCCCCCACTCACCTGCCCTCTGGTGACCACCAGTTTGTTCTTTGTATTTAAGCATCTGTTTTTTCAGTTTGTTTATTTTGTTTTTTAAGTTCTACATATAAGTGAAATCATATGGCATTTGTCTTTCTCTGATGGATTTCACTTAGCATAATACACTCTAGGTCCATCCATGTTTTTGCAAATGGCAAGAACTTGTTCTTTCTTATGGCTAATATTCCACGGTGTATATATACCACATCTTACCTATTCATCCATCGATGGACACTTGGGCTACTTCCATATCGGGACTATTAAAAATAATGCCACAATATAAAGCCCTGCTTGCTTGCTGGCTGGTGGCCATGACCATTTCTTACCAAGTAGAGGACCTGCCAAGTTTCCACGACATGCTGATTTCCTTCTTCAAAGCCAGCAGGAGAAGCTCTCCCTCCAACTTGCTAAGACAGAGTCTGTTACAGGATAATATAATCATGGGAGTGACACCCCATCACATACCCAGGGGTTGCCCACCTGGGGCAGGGAGGAGGTCTATAGGGCATGCATAGCAGGGGATGAATATCATCAGGACCTCCTTAGAATTCTGCCTGGAGGGGGTGGGGAGGCGGGTGGAGCCTGATGTGAATTTGTGGCCAAAAGGATTTCTGTAGAGTGAGCCCACTGCCTTTGAGGGAAAAGGAAATCATTGGTTATCATTGTACCTGAAAGGCACAGAGTTCGTGAGAGCGTGGAGGGGCACCCACCACGGGCTGGCCATCAGTTCAGGCCTCCTAAGGAGGTTACACTTGAGCTTAACATTGAGAGGTGGGTAGAACCAAAGTCCTTCCTGCAGAGGAACCCAGGCTGTATTTTTTTGCTTTTCTCTTTTTTTTTTCTGTCTTTTTTTTTTTTCTTTGTAACTAGGCTTATAGATTTTTATTTGTTAGTTCCTTTCATTTCCTTTTCTCTATTTTTCTTTTTTGGTTCACTTATGCTAAGTGAAATAAGTCAATCAGAGAAAGACAATTGTCTTATGATCTCACTCATATGTGGGATTTAAGAAACAAAACAGAGAGTCAAAGAGGAAAAATAAGGGGAAAAGTAGGGGGGAAAATAAGACAAAATTGGAGACAAATTTTTCTTTTTCTTTAGCAGAAAATAGTGTGACTTAAACAGAAAACAGTGTAACTCTCCCAGCCATTCCCCGTGTCCCAGAAAGGGTTTGACCAAATGCAAGGGAGGCAGAATTTCTGGAAGTTATTTTATTTTAATTCTTAAAAACTTTTATTTATTTATTTATTTTTTTTGAGAGAGACATAGTGAGAGACAGCATGAGCAGGGGGGAGAGGGAGAAGCAGACTCCCTGTTGAGCAGGGAGCCTGCCGTGGGGCTTGATTCCAGGACCCCAAGATCATGATCTGAGCTGACTGCAGATGCTTAACTGACTGAGTCACCCAGGCATCCCTGGAAGTGTTTTTAGAATGGCCTGGTCCAGTGGCAGTTGTGGCCTGGTCATAAGAGCTCTGTACTTGAGGTCAGACCCACATGAGCTCCTGTCTCTTCCAGACCACTTAACAGCCAGGTGATGGTGAACCCAGTTAGCATCTCTGCCCCAGGTTCATTCGACTGTGAAGGAAAAACTGAAAAATCCTCCGTCTCTTAAGATTTTTTGTGAAGATTGAAGGCGTTAACGTAAGTGGATATGTTTTACACTTAAAGCACCTCATCCATACAAAGTACTGTTTGCTAGAAAACTCTTCATGCATTTCTCTTCCTTTTCAGCATGTGTGCTTCTTTGAGTGGGGAAAGGGAGCCAAGTGGTTAGTTATCACGAACATCCCTGGAAAAGATTCTTCTGAGGCACCTGTCTGAAGCACTAGGAGGAAATGCCACAGCCCATGTGGCCACTGGTTGCCACACAATTTGATTCTCTACTCTTGGGAGGGAATAAATCATTTTAGGGATGGGAACCAGAGGCTAAAACAAAACGAATTCCCAAACTCATGGCAGAGCAGATGCAGTCCTCTGACTCCAGGACTCATTTCCTTCCCACTTCAACACATTGACAGGGCAACTGATGTAGAAGCTCCTCAATGAAATTCTAGAATCAACCGCAGATTTGAGTGTTATCTGGGTTGGCCTTTGACTCCAGATTTGTTGGAGTTTTTCTTCTTTCTTTAAAAGATTTTATTTATTCATGACAGACACACAGAGAGAGGCAGAGACAGGCAGAGGGAGAAGCAGGCTCCCTGCGGGGAGCCTGATGTGGTCTCAATCCCAGGACTCCAGGATCATGACCTGAGCCAAAGACAGACACTCAACCAGTGAACCACCCAGGTGCCCTTTATTCTTCTTTTATTTTGTTTTGTATAACATCTTGGCCTCGGTTCATGTCATGTTTTCTTTTTCTTTTTGTAAGAAACAGCCTTTTCACACATTCTCCTTCAGAGGACTCACAATTTTAATCTGGGACACAGAAAAATGGTCCCAATGCCTGCAGTCAACAGTTGCATCCAAGGCCATGTCAGGGGTGAGCATACGTAAAGAAGAGCCGAGAGCCTGAGACAGAACCCTCAAAATCCCAATCACCATGGTTCTCTGGATGTTTAAACATTGAAAACTTGGGAGAAAAGATAAATCCAAAGAAAAACTCTGAGCATCAATCAAACATCGTGTGGAGAAACATCTAGTTGGCACAACCAAGCAATCACATCACCCTCCTCTGTGGGCCAGACTGTGTGCCCCTTGAGAGAAAGAGCAGCTGCTGTGTCCCATGACTGGCACTGTGTCCTCAAAGGGGTGCTCGGGCCTGGCTCAGTGTAAATTGCCAGATGCCATGGAGACCATACGCCTCTTACTCTGAGCAGTGCCAGGTGTGGTACCAACATACACTGGCCACTAATGTTTCATTTTGAAAACACTGACATCCAGAAGGTGAAATCCCTCTGTTCCATGACAGTTATCTTTACTGGGTACCTGCCTACCCCTTCATTGTCATTTTTCTCTCATTCTTTGCATTCACTCTCTTCCTAGGATGGGACAGGGATGTTCCTTTTTCTTTAATCAAATGCAGCAAATATTCAGAGAGAACTTTAGTGCGCTGGCTTCAGCCTCATGGGCACTGTAAGGACGTGGAGAAGAGGCTCACGGTTTAGGGAAGATGAACACAGAGTCAGGTAGGGGAACACAACTGGACACTAGGAACAGCCATGACCCCAAGGGAGGTGCTTCCTTCCTGCGATTGACTGGGTGGGATCACTGCTACAATGTGACCTGAGGGGGTTCCTCCGGAAGTTGTTTTCTGTTGTGCCTGGGAAGCAAGGTAGCCTAGTAGGCAAGAGCTCAGACTCAAAAAGTCCTCGTTTTGAATTCAGGATGGGCCACCTCCCAGCTGGTCCTTGCACGTGGCGTGTCTCCATTTCTTCATTTGGAAGGTGATGACACTGAGGATCCCCACTTTCAGGGGCCAAGAGGTTTACCCGGGACAGCACCTGGGGCACAGTAGGTGTGCGGCACACGGAGCTGATGCTTCATCTTCCCTGTGTTTTCTCTGCCGGCTTCACACGTGTTCCCTCTAGAATCCTTGACTTAAGGGAGTAATTCAGGTCTCTCGGCGCCCCGGGGGGGGGGGGGGGTGGCGATGGGCAGGGGGAGGCCCGGATGGTGGGGGTGGGGGGATGGGATATACTTCCTATGCCAGGAAGAGGAGAGGGGAGGGCGACACACAGAAGAGGAAGAGACGGGGCCTCGCGACAACCTTCTCAGTGACGCCCAGGTCGTGGCAGATAACGAGAAGGGCTGAGGCACGGCTGTCCTGGCCCATAGCCCGCACGGGCCACCGGGACTGGCCAGACTGCAGGAGGCCGGCAGGCCCGGCAGGTAGCGGCAGGCCCCGGGGTGGCTGAGGCTCAGAGCACCGCGCCCTCCGGAGGTCCTGCCACCGCGCCTTCCCTCAGGCCCGAGGCTGGCCCAGAGCCCCGCCCCCAACCCCCCAGTCTCCACGGGGCTTCGTCGGCGGGGCGGCGGGGCGGCGGGGCGCGGGGAGGCCGTGCCGGGCCGCCTCGCCGGCGAGGGCGGGGGGAGCAGCCGAGGCCCGGGGCCACGGAGAAGCCCGGTCGCCCCTCGGGGCCAGGCGGCGGCTCGCTCCCCGGTGCCAACGCCTGTGCGTGCTGCCTACGGAGCGGCCCCACGTGGCGGGAACGAACCCCGGCGCTGGGGGGGAAAGGGATAGGAAGCAGGGGCTCGGCCCCGCCAGCCCGCGGAGCCCCCCGCGACCTCCCCGCCGGCGTCGGATCCCCTCGCGCCCCGCCCCCACCCAGCGCCCCCGCTCGGCCCGGCCCGACCCGCGCTCGCGGGCGCCCCCTGAGGGCGGCTCGGGGCCCTGCCCGAGGCCGCCGGGGACTGGCGAAGGGGAAAATCGAAGGCTCCGCGGGGCTGGAGGTTAACGCCTGCAGGCAGCAAAGGTCGCAGAGGTCGCCATCAGTCACCCGCGGCTTTGCGTCGGGAGGCGGACCCCGAGGCGGCGCGCAGAGCAGAGCCCGCGGGGAGCGGGAGGCCGCCGAGGCGGGGCGGGGGGGTGTGCGGGGGGCGGGGGCGGGGCCCGGGCAGGCGGCAGAGGCGTCCCACGTGGGAATCTCCGGGAGAGGCGCCGAGGAAGAGGCCTGGCGACGTAGCTCTTCTTGATTCAGGTGCGGTGAGGCCGGCAGGTGAGATGATGGTTATTGAAGAGTTTGCTCCTCGCAGCTCCCAGGACGAGGGGGCGCGGCGCGCAGGGCCCTGCGGGTGGGTCAGGGCAGGGGCGTCGGAGGACCCTGGGTGGGTGTGGGCAGGGGAGTCGGGGGACCCCGGGCGGGTCAGGGCAGGGGCGCCGGGAGACCCGGGTGGGTCAGGGCAGGGGCGCCGGGGGACCCCGGGCGGGTCAGGGCAGGGGCGCCGGGAGACCCGGGCGGGTCAGGGCAGGGGCGCCGGGGGACCCCGGGCGGGTCAGGGCAGGGGCGTCGGAGGACCCTGGGTGGGTGTGGGCAGGGGCATCGGGGGACCCCGGGCGGGTCAGGGCAGGGGCGCCAGGAGACCCGGGCGGGTCAGGGCAGGGGCGCCGGGGGACCCCGGGCGGGTCAGGGCAGGGGCGTCGGAGGACCCTGGATGGGTGTGGGCAGGGGCATCGGGGGACCCCGGGCGGGTCAGGGCAGGGGCGCCGGGAGACCCGGGTGGGTGAGGGCAGGGGCGCCGGGGGACCCCGGGCGGGTCAGGGCAGGGGCATCGGGGGACCCCGGGCGGGTCAGGGCAGGGGCGCCAGGAGACCCGGGCGGGTCAGGGCAGGGGCGCTGGGGGACCCCGGGCGGGTCAGGGCAGGGGCGTCGGAGGACCCTGGGTGGGTGTGGGCAGGGGCATCGGGGGACCCCGGGCGGGTCAGGGCAGGGGCGCCGGGAGACCCGGGTGGGTGAGGGCAGGGGCGCCGGGGGACCCCGGGCGGGTCAGGGCAGGGGCGTCGGAGGACCCTGGGTGGGTGTGGGCAGGGGCATCGGGGGACCCCGGGCGGGTCAGGGCAGGGGCGCCAGGAGACCCGGGCGGGTCAGGGCAGGGGCGCCGGGGGACCCCGGGCGGGTCAGGGCAGGGGCGTCGGAGGACCCTGGGTGGGTGTGGGCAGGGGCGTCGGAGGACCCTGGGTGGGTGTGGGCAGGGGCGTCGGGGGACCCCGGGCGGGTCAGGGCAGGGGCGCCGGAGGACCCTGGGTGGGTGTGGGCAGGGGCATCGGGGGACCCCGGGCGGGTCAGGGCAGGGGCGCCAGGAGACCCGGGCGGGTCAGGGCAGGGGCGCCGGGGGACCCCGGGCGGGTCAGGGCAGGGGCGTCGGAGGACCCTGGGTGGGTGTGGGCAGGGGCATCGGGGGACCCCGGGCGGGTCAGGGCAGGGGCGCCGGGAGACCCGGGTGGGTGAGGGCAGGGGCGCCGGGGGACCCCGGGCGGGTCAGGGCAGGGGCGTCGGAGGACCCTGGGTGGGTGTGGGCAGGGGCGTCGGGGGACCCCGGGCGGGTCAGGGCAGGGGCGCCGGAGGACCCTGGGTGGGTGTGGGCAGGGGCATCGGGGGACCCCGGGCGGGTCAGGGCAGGGGCGCCGGGAGACCCGGGTGGGTCAGGGCAGGGGCGCCGGGGGACCCCGGGCGGGTCAGGGCAGGGGCGTCGGAGGACCCCGGGCGGGTCAGGGCAGGGGCCCTGGAGGACCCCGGGTGGGTGTGGGCAGGGGCGTCGGGGGACCCCGGGCGGGTCAGGGCAGGGGCGTCGGAGGACCCCGGGCGGGTCAGGGCAGGGGCCCTGGAGGACCCCGGGTGGGTGTGGGCAGGGGCGTCGGGGGACCCCGGGCGGGTCAGGGCAGGGGCGCCAGGGGACCCCGGGCGGGTCAGGGCAGGGGCGCCGGAGGACCCCGGGTGGGTGTGGGCAGGGGCATCGGGGGACCCCGGGCGGGTCAGGGCAGGGGCGCCGGGGGACCCGGGTGGGTCAGGGCAGGGGCTCCGGGGGACCTCGGCGGCAAGCGCCTGGATTGGGGCGGTAAGCGGGCTGAGCACTGGCTAGTTGGAATAACTCCAGGGAGCTCTGGGGGTCGGGCTGTGTGGTCCCCAGCCCTCCCGGTGACTAGAGCAGGGGAGTGGCCCACGGTGCAAGAGGCGATGAAGGCGGTGGTAGGGGTGTCGTTGGTCTGCCTATGGAAGGCCAGCCACGGGAGGGGCCGTCTCTCCAGGGTCGTCAGGAACACACAGTTCTTGCCGAAAAGCAACATTCAACCAGGCAAACAGACATCACAAACCTTCCATAGTGGCTAATAATGATGCTTCTGGGTCTTTTCTATGTTCTGGAACCAGAGAGTGGAACTCCATAACACCAGGAGAGACCTCTCAATTGAATTACCACCATTTGGAGAAGTAAGGATGGGCATTATTTTCAGCACCCTGACAGCAAGTAATTGCAGATCAAATGACCCAAGTGGATAAACTAATTGGAATTAAATGAGATTAATCAGAATAAGCTCTGTTATTCCTGTATCAGGAGTGTCAAGACACTGTTTGCTAAAATGAAGAAGTATATGTAAATGTGTGTGTGTGCGTGTGCAATGCACACACAAATCAGGCTTGCAGAGAAATAGAAGGCATTTGACTGCCCCGGTGGCCAGGAAAGTGTGACATGACAAGGGACTGAAGGAATGTTGTTCCAAGTTATTTTTTCTTCCTTTGGATGGTTCATGGATATAAATAGAAATCGGATCTGCCTCCTGTATTACTTATCCTTAACACTATTTGTCGGTGGGCTTAAAGGCAAGGAATGGAAATAGGAATCAGATAAAGCTTTCAGCACTTCTTAGGGTGAGGATACAATTTCTTATCATGGCTTCTGGGGAGCCACAGACTCTAACTTCTACCTCCATATCTAACCTCATCTCACACCTCGCTCTGCCCAGCCGCCTGATATGCCATTTGCTCCCTCATCCAGCCACCTCAGTCATTTTCCCGTTGTCAACTCCCGGCATCCAGCTGAGGAGCAGGCCTCGACCCCCATCCAAGCCAACACCTCAAACTATGCTGTCATGGCACCAAGGCCTTCTCCGTAACACCTTCTGCAGCTATGTCTCACAGGTCTTTATGTGGACATTTGCTCAGTGACTCCCTCTCTGACAAGGTTGGAGGCACTAGAAGTAGGAAGAACTGAAACTGGTTTCACTCACTGGGGTAGCTCAAGACCCTAACACATAGGGGATCCTAAATAGATATTTGCTGTATGAATGAATAAATGAGTGAACTTGGATTCTCTTCCCAGACCCATCTCTACACAGATTCTCATTCCTGAGCTAGTCACGTTCCCTCTCTGAGCTTTCCTCTCTTCACCTGTGAACTGGAAACACTGATCGTAAGGGTTTCTAGAGCCTCTCCTGTTTTCTGTGCTGTTAAGGGCTGTTCAAAGGCTTTCTGTGCCCTGTGTATGTGTGGGGGGGAGGGTGGGGGTGGAGGGAGTGTTATTGCCTAGCCAGCGAGGTTTGTTTCCTCCTTGTGGCAAGGAGAAAGGGGCTTCTTAAAGATATGGGAAGGCTATGGAGGAAGAGGGGACTTGTAATGTTAATGGGTGGCTAGGGAAAGCCTCACTGATAAGATCAGAGACTTAAAGGCAGTAAGAGTGAGTCATGTGGATATCTGGGAAAGAGTAGTCAGGTAGAACAACACATGCAAAGGTCCTGAGGCAGAAGAATCCTCAGCTGGCTAGATGATTAACAAGAATGCAAGGATGGCTAGAGCAGATTGAATTGGGGAAGAATGAGAAGCAATGAGGACCCAGAAGTCAGGAAAGGAGGTGAAAGAGCACACAGGGCCTACTGGGCCATTGTAAGACTCTGGCTTTCACTCAGAGTGAGATGACAAAACATTGGAGGGCTTGGAACAGAGCAGTGACATGAGTTTGGGACCTAACTGGGTTCCTGGATGACAGTGAACAGATCAGCTGTTGTAAATGGAGCTTGTATTCCCTACAGAAGTGAATTCCCTCGAGACCTATTTCCATGAATCTATGTCATGCCATAAAGACACAGTCTGTACTGGAGAACACAAATAGACACAAATACGTGCCTCGTAAAAGACAGCCTTGGAATTCCAGTCTCTTCTTCCCTACTGCTTTCCAGTGGCCTCCATGTGTACAGTATATACAAATATACCCCGGCTTTGGAGTAAACCTAGAACTTGAATTTTGTCTCTAAAAGTAATCACTATGAGACTCTGAGCAAGTAATCACTTCAATTCCCAGAAATTTGTCTGCAAAGTGAACACACAGAAACGTGTTAATATGCACCACATGGGGCGGTGTGAAGGTTAAAAGAAAACACACATATAACATATAACATCCTTAGCGTAGCACTCGGTGCGTTCTTGTTGCCTAGCACATGCAGGTCTCCTTTCCTCTCTTTGCTTTTAAATGGCTGGAACAATAACTAATATGGGGATGGGAGGCTGGGATTTAGGGCGCATTAAGATTATAACACTACTGTGCCATTGTTTTTTTTTAAGATTTTATTTAGTTTATGGAGCATGTGAGAGAGCACAAGCAGGGGGAGCAGCAGAGGAAGAACAAGAAGCAGACTCTCCCCTGAGCAGGGAGCCTGATGCAGGGCTTGATCCCAGGACCCTGAGATCATGACCTGAGCCAAAGGCAGATGCTTAACCAATTGAGCCACCCAGGCGCCCCTATTTTTTTTTAAAGATTTATTTATTTGAGAGAGAAAGAGAATGTGTGCGTGAGGACAGAGGAGGGGGACTGGGGGGCTAAGGGGCAGGGGGAGAGCATCTTTAAGCAGACTCTCCTCTGAGCATGGAGCTGATGTGGGGCTTTATCCCAGACCCTGAGATCACGACCTGAGCCCAAACCAACAGCCAGACACTCAACAGACTGTGTCACCCAGGAGCCCCAACCATACTGTACATTTAAAGAGACCTTAACTAAGTTTCCAAACACTACCAGACAATTCTGTGAGCTCTCCAGAAGAGAGATTATTATCCCCATTTTATAGATGGGAAGAGTAAACCCCAGTAAGTTCGAGTAGCTCGTACAGGATCACAGAGTGAATCAGTGGCAAAGCAGGGGGTTTGCAATTCACCCAAGAGTTTTGCTTTTGCCCGTTTCCCTCTGTGCTCTTTCCAGCTCCTTTTCCCCAGTGTTTGGCTTCAGTATGTTTCCAAGGTCAACCAATTTCAAAGAATTCAGGGCATCTATGAATGGCTTTAATAGCAAAGGCTTTCCCCATAGGTGTTGTCCACACTATGCCTAAGAATCTCTTTTGAAGAATCTCCACATGTGGAAAATCACATTTGAGGGAGTCAAGGAGCTGTGTGTCTTTAGGTAGATTAATTCGGCTGGAAGAATTACTGCTGATAAATTCTTGGCTTGCCTTGCTGGCAGTTCCCTGCCCAGCTGGTGGAGGAAGCAGCAAGAACTGCCATTCCGGACTTGTTTTAGATCAGTAAGAAACAACTGACTGCTTGTCTGGAAATGACAATGAAGGAAGAGAAACGATTCAGCATGGGGTGAAGGGAGGGAGCTCCCCCTCTCCCCAGGCCTGGAACTTTGATAATGCAGATGTCAAACATGAGGCAAAAAATGAACATGGTCCCAGGAACTGATTCTTCACAAAAGCAAAATACTTTGGAAGAAACCTAAAAATGAAATCTGACAATATAATTCAAAGTATTCCTAGCCAGAGATGGGTGAGACACCTTGAGAAATTAATGCATTCGCACAGGTAGGGTCTGTGTCTTAAATAGGATCCTTTTGAGTACGAATTTAAAAATCACTCTGAATTAAGTTTTAAAAATCAAGTAAAGAGGTATCTATTTAAAGCATTCTAGGATAAATCATAAAATCCAAGGATGGCTAAGCCTTTTTAATCTGAAACAATAAACTCAGATAACATGAGAAATATTACAGCAACTTACATCGGGCTTCGCTTCTCCTATCTTGTCAGGTTGGAGGGATATAAAATCTTGGTTCTCTGAGGGGACATCCTTGCCTGCCTTTGTCCAAGGGGGCACCAAAGAACAGAAGAGGCCTCCTCAGTTTTTGATCAGCAGTCCTGAGTTTCCACCCATTGCTCCATTTTTGCCATTGTCCTAATCTGTCACTTGGATGATGAATCAGACAGGATTCAAGCTGGCTGTGCACAAAAGTTAAAAACAAAATAGCAAAGGCTTGATTAAGATAAGTCTTTTTCCCTCCCATACAAAAAAGATCCAGCTACTTTGACATGGGAGGCCAGCTAAAATTTAGCAGGAGGAAGGAAAGAATAGAAATTGGGGGGCAAAAGTAAAGAAATTGAGGGGCAGCTAGCAGTGTGGTTTTCATGCGAGCCTCTGGACGTGGGGACCTCTGGGGAGACGTAGGAGCAGGGTCCTATTTTCTCAGACTCATGAGGCAGCCCTCCTGTCTGAAGTCCTCAGACACCCTGTCAGAGTGTTGCCGGAACCACTGCTCTTCCAGGCCATTCTAGCCTCTACTTTAACTGGTTGGGTTCCTCCCAATATGCTCCAGGTCCTCAGAGGTGCTCCTCGCTCTCTTTCACCTTCTGGGACATGTAGCACTGCTCTTGAGTTAGTTTCGGGCTTTGGAAAAACACACAAACAAAGGTCATAAAAACACCTTGCACCTATTAGTTCTTTTGTGACATGATGGTAATTGTTCTAGGGATTTTACATGTTTAGTTCATTGTCACAATAATCCTATGAGGTAGAGGTAGGCAGCATTATCCTTATTTTACAGATGGGACAGCCGGGTGATTAAGTCACTTGCCTAGGTTCTCATAGCCAGGAGGTGACGTGGATTCTTCTAAACCAGATGGCCTGTCTCAAGATTCTTGCTCTTACCTGCAGCCCTGCACTGCTTCTCCGTTGCCATCAAGCCGTCTTTGCTTTCTGCCCCGTCATGTGGACAGTCAAGGAAGTAGCAATAGTCTAGCTCCTGCCTCGTAATGGGAGTGGGGGGAGCAAAGAATACAAATTGAAATTTCCAGAAATTATCCTGCCATGCTTTACTAGGACCTGGAAAGCCATCAGGAGCTCATCTCCTTGGCTCGGTATCTCCGTCCACTTCATTCTACACATCTGTCCATTCTCCATTCAACATGGCAGAGGAAGTAGGGCATCATGGGTCCAGGTAGTGAGCAACAGTAGGCAATCGAATTGAATCATGGGTCAAAAATCAATGATGACATTTCCAATCTTGGGAAAGAAGAAATGGCAAAATTGAGGACTGATGTTCACTTAGTCAACAGTCTGTGATTCAAGCTAATTCCCTGATCTGGGGGTGGGGGCTTTCTGAACCTGGTCAGAATTTCTAGCATGAGTCTCTCAATTTCTCAGCATTTGCAGAGCACTTTATTGGTTGCAAGCAGAACACCGATTTTATCTTATATCCAGCTTGATAATGAGTAGCTTGAGACATGTCCAGGTCCCACAATCAGCATATTTCCTACTCTTTATTCTTTCTAAATTGGAAGATTCCAATTCACAATTGTAAGGATATTTAAATAATTCTGGGTATTCAAATAAAACATTTGACTCAGAAAGAATAGATTTATCACTGAAGATTGCTTTCCATGTTCCATTAGAAATAAATACATCATAAGCAAAGTTTTAACTTTCAACTTGAAAGATGAATACCAATTCATTCTTTGGTTGAATGTGTCTCTGGAATATATCTCTAAATGGTTTGTGGCAGCATTGGGATATGATTTTTCAAACATTATCAATAATATATCATCAGTTTCTTTCTCTGACAGTGGAAGAAAATTATTAGCCATAATGATCGAAGGATTTCTTCACAATGTATTCTTAAGAAATTCTAATATTGTGTTCTGAACATTAGAAATTATAATCCTTTAGCTCTGAAATGACAGATTCACTTTATTCAAGATACTTATATTTTGAAATATATTAGTTCATTCTAAGTAATTGAAGTGATCAAGTCACAAAGAATTGATTTTTTTATTTCTAACTTTTAAAAATCCATTTATGTTTTTTACCAACCACTATGTGTCAGTATGAAAAAAAAATAGTTTTGTATTCACCAACCATTTCTCAACACGTTGCAGTGGAGAGAGATGTACATATACCGGCTATGATTCAGTCACATAAAATTTCCCCAGTATTTTCAATCTTGGATCAAAATTGAGAGGCATATTGTTGGCTACTGATTAGTCTCTGTCAATAAAATATTCAAGAAAATATGTGTGCACTGTTGGTATGGGTCCCAGTGTATTTGTACTGTCCTCTTCTTGGCTCACAAAATCATTTTCTTTTAAATTAAGAAGTCTGCTTATGGCACAGGCTTTCAGTGATAATGAGCTGTTGAACATGCCTCTGTCATATATGCAGAGCACATATTCAAGGAGTTGACTTATACTCTGCATACCAGTAGTTTGATCTACATGTAAAGCAAACTTTGTGCTAGAAATGCACACCTAGTGATTTCTCTTCACATTTTTTACCATTGATAGTATGCAGTCTCCAAAAGTGTTATTGGATTAAGGAATTTTTGCAGTTTTCATGACCTTTTTGACTAGTTTAACAGGTTTTTCAGCAAAGGTGGTGATCTGTACATTTTTTAATAATGCCTCTGGACTCTCTTCTACATTTGGATATACAATTCACTTAAATCATACTAGCAAATACTATTTGGTGCAAGGACTGGGGGGGGAAAGTGACTGGATTACCAAAGAGGTTCTCTTTTATTTAAAAATGTCACATATCTTTGGCTGTCAGTATTTGCAAAGACTTAAAACTGACAGTTCCTGGGGCATCAGAAGCAAATGGATTGCAAGCGTAATAAAATATATTTTCAGGTATGTGTTATTACATTTTACATTTACTTTTTGGAGGGCTGTAGATTTACTCATCACTCTATGTTACATGAAGACCTTTCCATAATTTGTAATATTATTTTAAATTTCTATTCACTCTGCATGTATGGAGATCTTTCCATAGCTTACATTTATAATATCATTATGATTTTCATTACTTTTGTGTTTCAAAGAACTGCTTAGAGGCAATGATACATTTTTTAAGGAACATTTTGGAACATAAGGTAACACAGTAGAGTAATATTGAAAAATGAAGCTTTATGAATGAAAACAAGCACACTGATGATATAAATGATGTAAAGTATTACACTATGGCCATGTGTGGCATGCATACAATTTTTAATGAATGCAATGATTTTAAGAAACAATGAGATTTCTATAAAAAGTATAAGTAATTATAATTCGTGTCAAATATATGAGCAAAATTATTTCCTTGTTTTTATGCCTCCTTCTCTGCCAAACCACTTGCAAATGCATTAACTATTTGGGGTGGGGGTGGGGGTATACTCTTAGCATAGAGATAGGGAAGTGAGAAGGTGAGGGAAGAGGGAGGTCAGGATATGGAATGTGATCTGCTAAGAAAAGGGGCATGTTCCCATGTCGTCTTAGGGATGCCCACATCATCAGGAGCAGAAGGAAGTACCCAAAAGGCATGACTGGGCCATCAAATACCAGAGCGTGGGAATCATATTTAATAATCAAATCCCAGAGAAGGGATGGGAGAAGCTTATTGAATCTTGCTTCAGCTTGTACCTTCTTAGGAGCTGAGAGCTCTCTGAGACAGGTGAGAGCTGGCAGTAGCTCTGGTTTGTGTAACCTGGAGTCACCAGAAGCAAAGGGAATAAAGCAGAGCTATTACTTCAGTTGCTGAATCTTAGATCTCAGAAGGGAAGCTTCTCAAATTTAATGAAAAAGAGATATGAATGACAAAAGCAGAACTCCAGATTATCCTGGCAGGCTAGAATGAAGTGTCTAAGGCAACTAAGTAAAAATTTGTAGGTTAACACGAAACGTGTCCATTTAATTTCCAAAACTCAGTTGCATGAGTGGAAAGGAGACCTAAATGGACAGAATTCTTGTGAGAATGAAAGAGAAGATATTTGCAGGACCACAAATTCAAGAGTACCAATTCAGCATCTAGAATATTAGTGAAACTTCAGTTACATTAATCATTGTGTCCAGACATAAATATGTAAGAAAGTAATGGTAATAATAATGGCTTACCTTTTGGCAATATACTATTAGCAAAAGTATTTCATTCTCTTTGTGTTTTCCCATTGCACTCTGCATAATTTCATCCAAAATGGGATAGTTCTTGTCACTTTATTTATAAGATGATAGCCCTTTGAGTCACCTTCATGAGGTTGTCATAAATAAATTAGATTAGGATATGGGAAGCCAGCACAGAGCACAGAGCAGCTCCATAAATGATAGTAGAGTCTAAAAGAGCTGAATCCATAGTGGTACATGAAAGCATGAGGATAATATTTTTCTTCTAGATTATTTTATCTAGTTTAATCTTCCTAATAACCCCATAAGCTTGGTTCTAGATGCTCCTCACCTGGAAAACTGCTGTATATTCTTAAGGGCTTACATTAAATATTTTTTCCTCAGGGGATGTCTACTCTAGTCCCAAAACAAGGTTCAGTGGTTCCATTCCATGCTCTCATTTAATTCTGTAATTTCCACCTCCTGGTGCTTGTCTCAATTTGTTGTTAACAGTTGTTAATTATCGTTACTCCTCACTGGATTACCTACTTTGTGAAGTTCATGACTGCATCTGTTTTGTTCGATATTATATTCCTAGTACTTGGACAATGCTTGGTTTAAAAAAATAGAGCTTAACAAAGATTGGTTGAATGAATGAATAAATAAAATTGAGGTTCAGAGTATCGGAGATGCTAAAACTCTCATAGTTTACAAGTAGTAGATGCCTATAACTACACCCATATTATCTTCCTCCAAATGGTTTGGAAGCTATGTCCTGAGTATTTACTTTAGGAAAGATCTAAATTTTTTCAAATCCTCAAAAGTGTGTCATATACAAGGAGTCAATTTGTTCTGTTACTTCAGTGAACTAATCTGTATCTAATAACCTATAGGGCAAGTAATTTCATCTCCAAATAGGAAAACTTTTTAAAAAATCAAGTAGAACTGTCCCATCACGGCATTTAGTACCTCTGGGGTTTCTTGTCACTGAATGTTTCAGAGCAGAAGAGAATAATCACTGATCAGAGATGCAGATGCTGAAATTAGTAGGGATCCAATCACTTTAAAAATTTTTTTAAATTGTGGTAAAATATACATAACATAAAATTTACCATCTTAACCATTTTAGGTGTACAGTTCAGTAATGTTAAGTGTGCTCACAATGCTGTGCAACAGATCTCTAGAACTTTGTCATCTTGCAGAAATGAAACTCTAAATTCATTAAACAACTCTCCAAATCCCCTCACCCAGCCCCTAGCAACCACCATTCCACTTCTTGTTTTTATGAGTTTTTCTACTCTAGCATCTCATATAAGTGGAATTACATAGTATTTTTTTTTGTGACTGGTTTATTGCATGTTGCATACTGTCCTCAAGGTTGATCCATGTTATAGCATATGTCAGCATTCTCTTGCTTTTTTAAAAAATTTTTTATTTTTTCTTGAAAGATACAGAGAGAGAGAGAGAGAGAGAGAGGCAGAGACATAGACAGAGGGAGAAGCAGGCTCCCTATGGGGAGCCCCATGCGGGACTCAATCCCTGGACCGAGATCATGCCCTGAGCCAAAGGCCTCTGAGTAACCCAGGTGTCCCGCATTCCCTTCCTTTTTAAAACTGAATTATATTCCATTCTATGTATATGCCACATTCTATACATCCACTCCTCCATCGATGGATATTTGGGTTGCTTCTACTTTTTGGCTATTGTGAATACTGTTGCTATGAACATGGGTAGATAGGGGAGCCTGGGTGGCTCAGTCAATTGAGCATCTAGCTCTTGACTTCAGCTCAGGTTGTGATCTTAGGGTCATGAGATCATGCCCTACATTGGGCTCCATGCCCAGCATGGAGTTTGCTTGAGATTCTCTCCCTCTGCTGCTCCCCTATTTGAGCTCTTTCTCTAAAGTAAATAAATAAATGAAACCTTTAAAATGTAGATTTAGATATGAATATAGATATAGATATATCTATCTTTGAGGTCCTGCTTTCAATTCTTTTGGTATATACCCAGAAGTGGAATTGCTGGATCATATGGTAATTCTACTTTTAACTTTTTCCATGGCAGTTTTACCATTTTTACCTTCCCATCAACAGTGCACAAGAATTCCAATTTTTCCACAGCCACATCAACACTTTACTTTCTGTTTCTTTGATAATAGTCATTGTTATGGGTATGGGGTGATATTTCATCATAGTTTGATTTGCATTTCCCTAATGGTTACTAAAGTTGAGGGGGGATCCAGTTACTTTCCATTGTCCTTTCCAATTCTGAGTCTATGATAGTGGATTCTTTGATGGCCATGTGTTACATCAGGCTATTCAAGCTTTTTCTAATTGAAGTTCTAGTGCATCAATATAATAGGAAGTAAGTATTGAATTTGTAAGTCACTGTCAGGAATAGGGAATTTTCATTTACTCATTCATTCATTTCTTTACTTATGCACCAAGACAATGTATTGATCTTATTATGGCAGATCATAAGAAAGCCATAGGAACACAAAGATGTAGTTATTGATTAGTTCATGTTGATCAAGAATTTCCCTGAGATAAACCAACAGATCAGAGAGTTTACTTACCATAGGCTAGGTACTGTGCCAAACTCCCTAATATGTTAACTCAATCCATAGAACTTACTTGACAGGTAAGATATTTGTGATAGGCAGAATCATGGCCCCCTAAAGACATCCACATCCCAATCCCTGGGACTTGGAATTATGTTATGTTACATGGTAAAGTGGGTTGAGGCTGCAGAAGGAATGAAGATTGCTAATCAGTGACTTCGAGATAGAGGGATTGCCCTGGATTATCTGAGTAGGCCCAATATAATCACAAGGGTCCTTATAAGTGAAAGAGGGAGGCAGAAGAGAGAATATCAGAGTGATATGATGTGAGAAAGGCTAGATTGGCCATTACTGACTTTGAAGATGGAGGGGTTGCAAGTCAAGAAATGCAGGCAGCCTCTAAAAGCTGAGCAAAATAAGAAAATGATTTATCTCCTAGAGCTTCCAGAATAGGAGGCCACTTTGCTTATGAGTCCAGTGAGACCCACTTTGGACTTCTGACCTCCAAAACTGAAAGGTAACTGTTGGTTTGAAAATTGGCCCCCATACACAGAGGGAAGGAAATTATTGAATAAAGAGACAGACCACTCCAGGTTGATAGGTTGGCAGTTCTAAGAAGCAAGAAAACTTAGGTACAAGGCTTTTCCTGGGCAGCTGCAAGAGGAGTAATCTCTGTAACCACCTGCCAGAATCTTAAAAGTTTATATAGAGGCCTTAGTTGGGTTCCATACTGTATTCAGTCCAGATGATCTCAAAAACACCTTCCTCTCTCCAGACTATGTCCTTGAAAACAGTACCTATTATGGGAATGATGGGCAGAACATAAATTCCAAGGACAGAGGAAGGAGTGAGAAGGCGCTGATCTTTAGGATTGAGTTTGTGCGTCAACTGAGGATCATATCCTCTTGATTACCTCCTTCAACAGTAATACATCTATGTTGTCTTAAGTCACAAAATTGGTGGCAATAGGAAATGAAGACAGCATTATTATCTATTTTAGATACAGGTAAACTAAAGCTTTGGGAGGTTAAAGGAAATTCACAAGCTACCACAGCTCTGAGAGATGGGGTTCCAGTCAATGTCAAAGCCTGGGCGCCCTACCCCCTCCCTTATGATCAGCTGCTTGGAAAGGATTACATCTTCTGTACACAACAAAGCCTCCCAGGTCTACTGGCAGACCTGGTCAAATGATGCCATTTTGCAGATTTCATCAACTTGCAAAATTGGAAATTGAGGGTTTGGTGGAATTTTTTTGAGGGAAGTTGTTTTTGCCACTGTTGTTGTGGTAGTTGTTATCCACTTCCTCTTTTCTCCATACACTCCATGATGGAAAGCATCCAGGTGGCCACAATAGCTCTACCACTTATATATTCCTTCTCTGATTATTTAACTAATGCATCATCATGTAAGACTTGGTGGTCCAGGCCATCAGTGAGAGATCCTTAACTATGGTAGGTCAAGAATGGGGACTCTTTAATTATTTGACTTCCATCTGCCTAAAGAGACTACTATGTGTTTATTCCCTGAGATCCTCAAAACAGACCCACTGCTCACATTCTGAGGTGCTTAGGTTGTCCTGAAAAGTGCCTCCATCAGTAACTCCCTTCTACTTTGACTCAAAGTGGAATTTTAGATAAAAAGGCACTGGAGGATGGAGCTGAGGAGAAAAACAGCATGATGAGTCAGGCTTGGGTTGATGCTCCAGTTCGGTTCTGGAGAGTGAATTTGCCTCTTTGAGACTCAATTTCCTCATCTGTAAAATAGGGATGTCACCTCTGCCTTATATTCTAAGAGTTTGTGACAAGAATGGAATTAGCTCATAAGTTTGGAGGGTTTGTAAACTAAAGACCACCATGTAAATTCTAACTGTTATAAGTATATAATATTGCAATGATAATACCTATATTTTCACCTGGGATGATTGTTAGGACTCTTATCTAGAGTGGGTAAATCCACAGGTATCTGCTAACCCCAGGGAAGTACTTGGCTGACTTTGCTACTTACAGAATCAAGAAAGGTGACCTCAAAACTGGTTTTGAATGACCCAACACTTCCAATCTTAAGTATTTACCTAAGAGAAATGAAAATGTATGTCTAACAAAAAAGACTAGTGTATGAAGGCTGATAGCAGTTTTACTCAGGAAAGCCTAAAACTGGAAACAACCAAATTGTCCATCAAGGAATGAATGGATAAAGAAATTTTTGGTATGTTCACAGAATTGGATGCTACTCACAATAAAATGTTAGGAAAGGTCACTGAAAAGACATCACCACCAGTTGACCTGTGACCAGTGGACCCTGGCATTTGGAGGCTTTTGACCCCTTCCCCTGTCCTTGGAATGTGGGATCCACTTGCCTTTCCTGCTCCCAAAGGCTTCTTTTAGGACATGGCCTTGAGTATGTGATGCATTGGGGTGCCTGAGTGGCTCAGTCAGTTAAGCATCTGCCTTCAGCTTAGGCCATGATCTTGGGGTCCTGGAATCAAGTCCTATATCAGGCTTCCTATTCAGCGGGAAGTTTGCTTCTCCCTCTCCATATGCCCCCTTCCCACTTATACACTCTCTTTTCTCTCAAATAAATAAACAAAAAAAGAAGGAGGAAATCTGGAATACAAGGAGAAGGCCACATGAAGACAAAGGCAGAGAGATCAGCATGATGCTTGTATAAGCCAATGAATGCCAAAGATTGCCAGCAAACCACCACAGGCTAAAAGAAAGACATGGAACAGATTCTTCCTCATAGCCCTCAGAACAAACCAATTCTGTCAATATCAGACTTCTAGCCTCCAGATATGTGATACAATATATTTTTGTTGATATGCTTCCCAGTTTCTGGTACTTTGTTAGGACACCCATAGAAAACTAATATGTGTCTCTAGAGTTGAGTTTTCAGCCTTGTTAATTGTTAAATCCAATTTATGTTTATTGAATGACATCAAGGTATCCTATACTATCTTAGGCCCTGTGGGAAAACACAAGAAATAAGAACTTTCCTCCATGGGGAATGTATATATGAAAAAAATGGAAAGAGAAACAGTTATTTAAGTTCCAGCAGGGGTTCTAAGATTGTATCCATGTCAACCAAAATAATATGATTGCTTTAAAAAACAGAGAGCCAAAATACTCATTTACGATGTGCCAATAGGCTAAGAATGCATCCACCAGCCAACACATTTCCGTCCCTTTTTAAGAAATCTACTTGGGAAGTGCATTAAGATTAGAAGACTGATTGGTGCATATAAATTGAATATGGATAAGGGATATTTTTAACGAGTGCTGGGAGAAGAATGAGTCATCTGTCTCCACCACAGGTACATAACTGCCATGATGTCTTTAGTGAGTCAGGGTTCCCATTCCTAGGAGTATATAATATACTGACCTACTGACAGTGTCTACTTATTATTAATTCTTTCATTTATTCATACATTTAACAAATACTGATGAAGAGCTTTGTATGTGCCAGGCAATGTGCTAAATATTGGAAATTGAACAGAGAAAGACCCAGTCCCTACCTTCAAGAGGCATAGTGTAATAAGGGTGCTATGAGGATTTCCCACTGTTGTTGAGAACTCAGAGAAGGGCAGCTAAACCAGCCTGGAAGAATCAGGGAAGGTTTCTAAGCTAATGGGATGGGAGTGGGTATGTCTAGAGAGGGGAACATATTGTTTCAGGAGATAGTTATAGGATATGCAAAGGTCCAGAGGTGAGAGAGCATGTGTGTTCAAGGAGCAACTAATGGCTTATTATGGCTGAAGGAAGAGCACAAGAGAGTGAATGTAAGTGATGTGGCTAGGGAATTATGAAGGACTTTGACCATGTGAGGGCTTGTATGCCACATTAAGCTGTACTCGTGGAAGTATGAGGCATCCCATGGAAGCTGGTAATGAGAATGCTTTGTTGCCAGGACAGAGAGGTCATTATACGGAGTACATAATCTGGGCAGCACCCACCCAGGAAACTGAGTTTAACTGCATGGCAAAGTGAAGAGTATAGGGGACTCAAATACAGAAGAAAATAAGTAGTGCTGAGATCCAGAGTTAGCAATGGACAAGAAAGAGTTCCCCGAAGTCAATGGCTTTATGATCAATATATAAAAATACCCCTTTCCCCAGATTGATCCATAAATTCAATGCAATACCAACCAAAGCCCCACTGACACGCTTATTCTAAAATGTGTGTGGAAATACAAGGAATTTTGAATGGCTAAAGCAACACTGAAAACCAAGGAAAAAGTTGGAGGACTTAACCTGATTTCAAGACTTACAAGATCGAGACAGAGTGTTATTGACATGAGGAGAGACAGACAGATCAATGGAAGAAAATGGTCCGGAGATATATCTACTCATATAAGGTCCATTGACTTTTTGGACAAGACACAAGGTCAATCAAACAAGAGTGGGAGGTCTTTTTAACAAATGGTGTAGGAACAACTCAATATTCTTTTGGAAAAAATTGGCAAAGGATCCATACCCAAAATATAAGAATATAAAGAAGTCCTTTAAATCAATGATAAAAAGGCAAATACCTAATAAAAATGGGCAAAGACTTGAAGTAACACTTTAGAAAATAATTTATGAATGGCAGTATGCAAATATTAATCTTCAGGAAATTTTAAATTAAAACCACATATTTCACACCCTCTATAATCTAAGGTAAAAAGGACAGACAAAATCAAACGTTGATGAGGATGTGGAACAGTAGGAACTCTCATCCATTGCTGGTGGGAGTATAATATGATACTACTATTTTGGAGAATAGTTTGGCAGTTTCTCATAATGTTGAATACATTTCTATATTATGATCCAGCCTTTCCACTCCCAGGCATCTATTTTCTAAAAATGAAAACATATGTTCCCAAAATGGCTTGCAAATATGTTTTCTCCCATATCAGGAGAAATTTGCTATGCATTTAACTGCCATAAGATTGGTGTCTGGAGTTTATAATGAGCTTCTACAAATCTAAAAGAAAAATGTAAACAATAGTAAAATGTGCAAAAGATATGAGGGGACAATTCTCAGAAGAGAATATATGGAAATAATGTCAACTTATTAATAACCGGGAATATTCAAATTGAAACCACTCTGATATACCAATTCATGCTTATGCAGCTGCAAAAAAAAAAGAAAAAAAAAACCCAAAACAATGAATAATAAATGGTGGTGGAAGTGTAAATTAGTTATTTTGTAAAGCTGGTTGGCTATATGTATTTAATAGAAAGTACTCTTCAACCTAGTAATTTTACCCGTTCCCCCAAATTCTGGCATGAATAAACTACCAACAATGTTCAGTATAGCATGGTGTTTTATTGTTTAAAAAATCTGCAGATCTGTCCATTGCTTCTCTTTTCATTCCTAATAAGGTTCATTGTCTTCTCTTTTTTAAATTGATCTTTTGTTTGATTTATTAGTCTTTTGAAGATAACTTTGATTCGGTTGGTCTTATTGTTTCTTTGTTTTCCATTTCATTAATTTTGACTCTCACTCTTAGTATTTCTACCATTCTATTTTCTTTTGGGATTATTCTGTAATTTCTCTTATCTTCTTTATTGTAGCAGCTTCCTAAATTATTTTCAGAATTCCTTGTTTTTCAATATACAAATTTAAAGTTATAAATTTCCCATAAAGTACTATGTTAGTAATATCACAAGGTCTCCTGTATATACTGATTTAATTGTTAAACAATTGTAAATATTTTCTAATTCCCACTGTAATTTCTTCTTCAAACCATTAGTTATAAAGATGTGTATTTTCAATTTCCAAATGTGGCTTTAGCGGATTGTATTTTTGTTATTGATTTCTAATTTTATGGCACTGCAAAATATTTATTCTTCATTATCTGCCAAAATCTTACCTAATAGCTACTTTGTGGTCAGTTTTTGCATTGGTTTCTCACGAGCCAGAAAACAAATATATTCTCTGCGGTGGTGAATTCCTCTATTTGTCCGTTAGCTCAAGTTTGCTTATTAGATATTTTTAAATGTTCTAAATACTATTAAATTTGGTCTCCTCAATCAGTTTCTAAGAGAGATATCTTAGAATATCTTTTTGTAATTGTAGGTTTGTCACTTTTTCTTTTAAATTATGTCAATTTTTGCAATATGTCAATATTTTGAAGTTCTTTCGTTTAACCACTAACAGGCTGAAGATCTATTTTGGAATCCTCATTCTACCCTCAATGTCTAACTTCTATTTCACGTTTTCTTTCTCCATATCCTTTTGCTGCATTCTGGCTAATTTTCCCAGTTTACTTGTTCTTTCTTTAGCTATATCTAATTTAATTTTAACCTAACCACTGGGTTTTTCATTTCAGTGGTTCTATTTTCACTTCCTGCAGTTCCTTTTTTTGCTATTTTTAAAAACTAGTTTTTTTCTCACATCTATCAGTATTTTTATTCCATATTACTTTGTTCATTTTAAGTATACATACAGATCTTTTAGATTTACTATATTATTTCCAATTTAACAGAGGAGGGCAGATAAATTTCCTAGCATGAAGGTTCATTTGCTTATGTACTTTGTAATTTTTTCCCTAGTAAACTCCATTTTGGCAGAATTTTTTTTTTCACATTTCCTTTCTGTTTGAGAATGGGAAGAGGGAACCATAACCCCTTTGTTATGAAAATGTTCCCTCAAAGCAGTTTTACTTTTGATCCTATTTGAACCCTGTCCTGTTGTTTCAATCTTCTTGGGCTAATTTTATTTTTGGATTTTCAACAAGGGCTTCTTGTCATGCAGGTTTTTTTTACATCCATGCATCGCAAAGGCATGGGTTTTTGTCATCTCATGGATGACTTTCTCTCCACCTCCTCTGCCTGCTACTAAATTATCTGGACAGACAGCAAACTTCCTCACCTCTGATGGCTGTATCCATAATGCATTTATATGGTAGTGAGTTCCCTGTTAGTGGAGAGATATGGTAGAAGGATTTGTTAGGAGCTGGAGTCAATCATGATCCAATGCTAAGCATCCATGATAATCTCTGCTTTTATTTGTTACATCTTTCAAAGCTTATCCACATCCACTGTCTCAGTTAACAACGAGATGCCAGTAATTCCATGGTCTTTAAGCTTCAAGCCTTAAATTTCAGATTCCTAGTAAACAACAGGAGAACAGCCTCCTGAGGCATGCTCAGAAGACACAAAGACTTGTAGATACCTCTTCAGTGCTTGGGACACACTCCGTCTTTTCAAACCCATGGGTAGCTGTCGCATATGCCCATTTCCTGTGGTCTTCTAGCTTTGGGCTGGACTGGCCCTGCTGTTTTGTGTGAAGTGGCAGCAACATCCACCAATACTTTGGTGGTTAATTATGGTTCCTTGATCTCAGCCACAGAAATTGTCAAAACTTTAGCTCCATCTTCACATTCTGCTGAGAAAAAGTTTGAAATTCAGTCTGGCAGAAAGGGCAGTGAAACTTGCAGATTGACGTGTAAACTGTAGCCCTAACCCAGGGGAAAAAATGTTATTGGTTTGTTCACACTCCAACACTTTCCAAAGTTCCTTAAGCAAGGAACACACACATACACACACGCACACACACTGGCTCATAAATAAAAATAGAACATATGAATTATTAAAAGAAGGGGAACCCAAACTATAGCTCCTGAGGCTATTACTGTATGAAAACTAGTAGCAGGTTGGGTCTTGATGGTATCTGTCATCGCTGTTTTTCTCTTCTGCAATGTGACCTTCACGCTCATCGGGAAGTGGAGTTTCTCCACCTGTTTATTAGTTTTCTAAGGCTGCTGTAACAAATTACCACAAATTGAAAGGCTTAAAGCAATAGAAATTTATTTTCTCATAATTCTGGAGACCACAAGTCCTAAATCAAGGTGCCTGCAGGGTTGGTTCTTTCTGGGGATTCAGAGAAGATGTTCCCTGCCTCTCCTAGCTTCTGGTGGCTGCTGGCAATCCTTAGTGTTTCTTGGCTTGGCAGTACATCACCTCCATCCCTGCCTCTATCACCACACGAGTTTCTTCCCTGCATCTCTGTCTCTGTGTCTCTCCTCTTACACAGGATGCCAGTCATTGGATTAGGGCCCACCCCAATCCAATATGACCTCATCTTCACTATGTACATTAGTAAAGACCCTAGAAGATAAGTTTACATTCCTGAGATTCTGCATGGATATGAATTTGGGGGAACACTGTTGAACCCAGTTCAACCCTCTTGAGTCCAGCCAGACCTTGTCTTTGCTTCAACTATTAGAATATTGTAGATGTGACTCTGTGCTAACTTCAAGCTAGATTCTGCTTTCTGCGTCATGGAATGTTTGGTCTTGGACATCTTCTATTGGAACCCTACCTTCATGCTGTGAGAAGTACATACCACTCAGAGAGGCCATGTGTGGAGGGGCTCAGGTGGAGCTCCAGTTGAGCTACCAGCCATATATATTCGGTGAGCTATCTTGTACATCCAGTCTGGTGATGCTTTCATATGACTGTGGCCACAGCTGACATCTGACGGCAACTACATGAGAGGTTATTTCATTTCTTAAGTATGCCAAGCTTATCTCAACCTTGAGGCCATGGAGCTAACTAACTTTTTTGGCCAAATGACTTTTCCCTCAAGCATTCACATGGGTGGCTCCTTCTCTTCAGGTCTGACCCCCTCAAAGTAGCTCCTTTATCATATAACTTCATTTTCTTTTCACATAGTATTATTGGTATTTTCTTGCTTACCTAGTTGTTTCCTTGTTTTTTATTCTAAGTCTCCTCTGATTACCCTAAAATTTAAGCTCCATACAGGAAAAACCTGCCTGTCTTGTTCACTGCTGTATTCCCAGCTTCAAAATACTGCCTGATATATAGCTGGCTCTCATTCAGTAACTGTAAAATGAATGAATAAAAAATGACAGCATGCATTTTAAAATTGGAAGGGTTTTGGAGTCAAGCAGATGAGTTCAAATCTTTTTTTTTTAAGATTATTTATTTATTTATTTATGAGAGAGAGAGAGAGCATGAGCAACGGGGAGGAACAAGCAGACTCCCCTCTGAGCAGGAAGCCAGGGTATGGGGCCTGATCCTGGGACCCCAAGATGATGAGCTGAGTCAAAGGCAGATATTAACCAACTGAGCCACCCCAGCACCCAGGGTTCAAATCTTAGCTATAGTATTTAGTAGTGTCTTTACACAAGTTACTTAACTTATAGGGGCTCAGTGTCCTTTTCTATAAAATAGGAATAAAATATCATCTCAAAGTGGTGTTTGTAATTATTTGATAAAATAATTTATGTGTATTGTGTACAAATATTAGCTGAAAACTCAGCTATTTATTTATATTTTAAAATATACAATTACTTAATCTTATTTAAATTATAAGTTCCCTGTGTCAGAACTATCATCTCAGAACATATGAAATGACAGGGCAGCAAGGGTGTAGTAAGGGGTCTTCAGCTACCACTTGTATGCCAACAGACAGAGAAGCATTTCCTTTTATCATCAGCGTGGACGTCTTGTTGGGTAGTGATTGATATTAGCTCCAGTCAAGAGCTTGGCCTATGCTTTGGAATCTGGTTCTGCCACTTCTTTGCCTGTAACCAGGGCAAGTTCTCTCCATGGCACAGTTTTCTCATCTGTAAAATGAGGGCAATCATAATAGCTATTTTGTAGAGTTGATGATAGAATCAAACGATCTGATTCAGATGAAGCTATAACCTAGAACAGCACCTGGCACACAGGAAGGGTCACACAAATAGCAAGATTGGTTATAACCTCTATGCATGCTGACATTCTCTGAGATGCCCTTGTTCGTAGCTTAGAAAGTAGGTTCCTTTTCTCTTTTTCCTGATGACACAGTTTTTAGAGCCTCTGCCTATCTACGCTAGGTCTGACCTGCTCTTAGGTACAAAGGGCTTGGCCCCGCCACTCTGAATTTGACAAATTTTGCGAGGCGAGCTCATGCTTTCCTGCATGGATATGACATGCAGCCATTTCTACTATGGAATCTTGTTGCCTTGCTATTCTACTTGGGAAAGAGAATCTAGCAAATCCTCTGTACTTTCCCCTCTTTCCTTAAACTACCTAAGGTTTTATGGTGTTCCTTGTGCCTTAGGCCATTGTTATGGGCTAAATAATGGGCCCAGCAAAGTTCATATGTAAAAACACTAACTCCCAGTACATTAGAAGGTGACTGTATTTGGAGATAGAGTTTTTAAAGGACATCTAAGTTCAAATGAGATCATTACGGTAGAATCTAGTCCAAAATGACTGGTATCCTTATTAGAAGAGTAAATTAGGACACCACAGAGGGAAAAACCAGCCACATACAAGCCAAGAAGAGAGGCCTCAGAGGAAATGAACCCTACCAACACCTTGATCTTGGACTTCTGGCTTCTAGAATCATGAGAAAATAATTTTCTGTTGCTTAAGCACTCTGTGGTATTTGTTATGACAGCCAAAAAACCTAGTCAAAAAGTCAATGCAGCCAGCTCTCAGGGTGTCCAGCTAGGAGGCTCTTTTCTTAGAGGTCCTCATCAATACCAAAGCTTTGTGTCCTCTCTGATGTTCTCCCTTTACCCTCATCTGGGAACACTCATCTGCAACCTGCAACCATATCTCTATGGCATAACTCACCACACCTTTCTCTATCTCAGAAAATCTGATCATGGTCTGTGCCTCCCACAACACAGACTTTGCAATTTGAAGCAAAAAAAAAAAAAAAAAAGAAAGAAAGAAAGAAAGAAAGAAAGAAAGAAAGAAAGAAAGAAAGAAAAAAGAAAAGAAAAGAGAAGAGGTAAGGGACTAAAAACAAAGTATGTGGGATGCCAGAGAGAGGAGAAAACTTATGACACCTGTTGTATATGAAGATCCTAGTGTAAATCTGACACAGACTAAATGCTTTGCAGGTCCGAAAGGCTAGTACGGTATCATCATTGTCAGAAGCAGCAGCACCACCACATAGGCTGCTAACAACCTGATGTAGGCAACTCCCTCTACGGGAAGTTTACCACTCCTACATCCTCATCATACTCTCTTTCCCTAGAGCCTCTCAGAATTCCTCCTTGCTTCCTTATATGCTCAGATGCTGGACCTGCCTCAGAAAACCAGCTCCTGATAAGATTTAGCAAATGTTTGGAAAATGAGAATTTGAATGAGCTGTAATAACTCCAAATTCAAAGCACATCCTACCTTTGAAACTCCGCAGAAGTTTCTAAGGCATGTGAGTTTCCCAGCCCAGAAGACAAATGGTGTGCAGAAATGCCACATGAGGCATGAGCATGGGCTCCTGCTTCCTGCTCTCAGAAAGGTGGATTATATTTGGTGTGCAGTCACTTGTTCATTTTTCTCCATCATCTTGAAGCACAATCACCAAGTTCTAAAAGACATATGAGTCCATAAGTCCCACATCTTGCAAAATGGCTACCATCACTCTCCTGTTTTTCACACTGCCTTACAAATAGCCCCCATTTATCTGTGGCTCCCATGCCACACAGCTTTCTCCTCCCCATTACTGCTTTGCGTTCTTGTCAAATAGACTTCAGTGAGGCCATCGTTTTGGGATACACTTTATCAAAATAATTATGCCAAGAGCTGGAATAGAGGAGCCAAAGTGAGAAAGCTGAAGTTTCAAGGCTTTAGAAATACAGGGAGGAAGACAGGACTTATCTAAAACTAATCTTCAGGCCATCTTCTGCCAGATTCCCAGCCCCATGGTGGTTTTATCTTGGTTAGTTTTTTTGTTTTCCTTTTCCCAGCAGATAAGCATGACAGAGCTCATCCTTGCCCTTGGTCCCCAGATGACGTCCACAGACTTGTCATTTGCAGGAAACATTGCAAGTCAGTGGGTGCACTCCACTTTGATGCTGTTACAGTTCTTGGAACAGAGGCATCTGCTGGGTGTAGAAAAAAAACTGTCAGCCTGTGCTTTTTCTAAATCATTAAAACACCATTGGCATTTTGACAAATTGGCACTGATCATCAGGCTCAGCAACTGGGAGCAATCTGTTTTGCAGACTGAGAGAAACAGCTGTAAAACTCTGGCACAAATCTGTTCTATTGTGCTCAAATACATTTAGGTAGAGAGGCAGATTGGTGAAGTAGAAAAGGTATGGTCTTGAGAGCTTTGGGTCTAGGTTTGAATCCTGACTCCTCTGCCCACTGGCTGTGAGTGGTGAGCAAGCTACTTAAGAATTTTCTCATCTGTAAAATGGGGAAATAAGTAAAATTCTTGCAGAGTTGATATAATGATTAGAGATAATACATTTTTTGAGAAAATAACTTTTTAAGTGTCTAGTGCAAGGCTGGTGCATCATAAATGGTTTCTAGGGGGAAGGTAGTGAGGCTAACACAACAGTGGCATTAGTTATGGTTGTGGTGATAGAGGCAATAATAGCAGTGGTTGTTGGGTAAGTATTATCAGTGGCTGTTGTTGTAATAATAATAATAATAATAATAATAATAATAATAATAAAAGTGTAAAAGTGCTGATTTGGTTATGAGCCAGGAGACTTGGATTATACTCATGATAAAGCTGATAGAATGAAAGGGAGATTGAGAATCAAAGACCTAGTATCTAGTCCCAGTAGTTTCTCTACATTTTGTGAGTAGGTATAGGATTATAGAAAATTGGAAGATCGTATGGTCCTCTTTAAATCTTCATTTAGATGCCCTTCTCTTACCTGCAACAATATGTAAATGAAATAGCAAATGTTTCTTCCTCATTCTGTGTTGATTAAGTGTTAATAAAAATAATGGCAATGCATGCTAACTTATATTGAGTATGTGCCATGTATCAGGCACATTTTAATTTTACATATATTGCTTCATTAAATTCTTGCAAGTACTATATGAGTAATGCCTTAATTTTATTCTTATGGTTTGGTATTGAGACACAAAGAAATTGTATCTTACCCAGGGTCACAGAGCTAATGGTAGAATCAGAATTAGATCTCAGACCTGCCTCCAAACCTTGCATCTTAAACTTCTGTAATATACTATGAGCTTTAATGAAATCTGTCACAACCTGGAGGTTAGGTCACATACTTTGTGTAATAGAGATTTCTCTTTCTGTACAACCTGGTTTATAATCTATCCACAGCAAGTTAGCATAACTGAGATGCTAAGACATAAGGAGATAGGAATTGTTTTTGTTTATTCAGCCACGCAACTAATCAACCAACAGGCAACCCATATCTATTTAATATGTAGTTCTTAAAATGAGACTTGTTTTCAAGGGTTAGTGAACAGTCCAACCATTTGGAGGAGAGTGTTAGTTTGAGAAGTAGTGAAAGATTATCTTGGAGAAGTTATGATGGGACATGATAGTGAAAGACAGAATGTCAGACTGAGTCTGAACTATAGACAATGAGGAGTTGGACATCTGAGTGGCCATGGCACCTCACTTTTCTCCTTTAGAGCACACTCACTCTTTATGGGGATTATAAACTTACCTATTTCATTCAGTATCTCATAAGCTCTTCAAGACTGTAACAATATCAGAGTTTTCCTGACCAATCCAGGCAACTATGTGTGTCTTCCAACAGGGATTCTCAGGCCAGTTCAATCACCTGCCTGTAATATGAACCCAGCCTATCTCTGAGAACAGATTTAATCTGAGAGGCTGGAGTAGGTTAAGAATCTGAAATCAATCCTCATATATCTGCCATGGGATTCCCATCTTTTTCTAGAAAGAAAAAGATGGTTCTATTTTCTTTGGGGGAGGGGGGATTCTAAGTCCATAAGTACTGGTTTACAGTGATTTCCAGTGTCCTTTTAATCTGATGCTCCATGGGGACAAGGCTTGGACCTAATTACTCTAGGATGCTCACCAATGTACTGTCTCACCACTGCTCTTGAGTATGAGAGCTGGCATTAAATTCTAGGATGGCAGTTATTTTAATAAGAACTTTGAGATCATTTTACTGTTCTTTGGTCTTTATTGCTGTTTATAGGAACTCTGCAGTCAATCTAATTATAATTCTTTCTTGGATAATCTTTCTTTTTCTCTTAGTGTTTTTAAGGTTCAGAAGTTTTACTGTGATGTGCCAGACTATGAGGTGGCTATATTTTCTCTTCTCAGAACTTAGTGTGTGTTTCAAACTACCTTTGTTTATTTTAGAAAAATTCTCAGCCATTATCCCTTTATATATTGCTTCTCTCTCATATTTTCTATTCTTTATATTCACTCTTTATATTTATATTCTTTATATTCACTCTTTCTGAAATTTCTATTACAAGTACTCTTAAATGTTCTTATGTCCTCATTTAAAAATGAGTCATAATTTTATCTCTCTGTGACATAATCTACTTTATTTCCTGAGGTTTATCTTCCAGCTTATTGATTCTTTTTGCAGCTGTATCTAATCTTCTACTTAAATCCAGCATGCTGTTTTCAATTTTAATGACTATACTTTTTGTTCTTCAAAGTTTTTTTTTGCTTATTGTTCAAATATGCATATTATTTTCTGCATACTCCTTCTTTTTAAAAGATTTTTGAAATTTATTCATGAAAGACACAAAGAGAGGCAGAGAACATGCGAGGGAGAAGCAGCCTCCCTGCAGGGAGCCTGATGCAGGACTTGATCCCAAGAACTCAGAATCACAACCTGAACCAAAGGCACTTAACCACTGAGCCACCCAGGCATACCATACTCTATTTTTTTTTGTTTATTTATTTATTTTTTATTTAAAAAATTTTTAATAATAAATTTACTTTTTATTGGTGTTCAATTTGCCAACATATAGAATAACACCCAGTGCTCATCCCGTCAAGTGCCCCCCTCAGTGCCCGTCACCCATTCACCCCCACCCCCCGCCCTCTTCCCCTTCCACCACCCCTAGTTCGTTTCCCAGAGTTAGGAGTCTTTATGTTCTGTCTCTCTTTCTGATATTTCCTACCCATTTCTTCTCCCTTCCCTTCTATTCCCTTTCACTATTATTTATATTCCCCAGATGAATGAGAACATATAATGTTTGTCCTTCTCCGATTGACTCATTTCACTCAGCATAATACCCTCCAGTTCCACCCACGTTGAAGCAAATGGTGGGTATTTGTCATTTCTAATGGCTGAGTAATATTTATTTTTAAAGATTTTATCTATTTATTCATGAGAGACACACACAGAGAGAGACAGAGACACAGGCAGAGGGAGAAGCAGGCTCCATGCAAGGAGCCCAACATGGGACTCGATCCCTGGTCTCCAAGATCAAGCCCTGGGTTGAAGGCGGCACTAAACCACTGAGCCACAGGGGCTGCCCCCATACTCTTTATTTTTAATATGATTTCTGTTTTATCATTTTTGTCTCTACATATTATCTTTTTATTTTCTTGCCAGCTTGTTTTCTTTTTTCCATGTTGTGTTAATTCTTTTTATTACCTGCTGAATTCCCTATTTCCCTTTGATTTTTAATTTGCAATTGAATAGGGAACTCATGTTCAGAATTTTTCCCCCCTGTGGTAGGTCCATGTATCCTGGAAGTATTCTTGCAGAGTGGTTTTAAATTTTCAGCTGTTAAGATCCTTGTAGTCACACTAATTCCAAAACAAATTTTGCCTCTATTTCCTATTTGGGTGTTTTCTGAATTATGATAATAATAAGAATTCAGGTCATCTACCATGTGTGCTTCAGGCTCAACATTTCTTTTTTTAAAAAATATTTATTTTTATTTTAGGAAGAAATAGAGTGTGCAGCCAGAAAGAGGGGGAGAAGGAGAGGAAGAGAATCTCAAGCAGACTCCTCCCCACTGAACATGGAGCCTGACGTGGGGCTTAATCCCACAACCCTGGGATCATGACCTGAGCCAAAACCAAGAGTCGGACACTTAACCAACTGAGCCACCCAGGAGCCACAGGCTCAATATTTCTATTTCTTATGGTGATTTTGTTTTCTCGCCTACAGTTATATAGAAACTTCTGTGAGCTGGAGACTGATGTTTTATCTCCTTTTCATGGATGCTTTTCATCTTCCTTTTTATAGAATAGTATTCAAAGCCCCTAGCCTTATGCATGGGGCTCAATCTAACTGGGGGTCTCAGTTGCAGCTCAATCTCTCTCTCTCTCTCTCTCTGTCTCTCTCTCTTTCTCCAAAGTCAAGTATCTTGCCCTTGTGTATTGTAAAAATCTCAATCAGTAGTTCATATGACCTATATATTAGACCAGTAATCCTGTGAACCTGTACAGCATTATCTCTTACTTAACACTTTTGCTTAATTTCCTTTGTTTCTAGCACCTAGGTATTTCCTTTGATTCCTTTAGAGTACAAAATAAGGTCAAGCACATGGCTGGTATGAGAGAGAAAGTATATATGTTTAAAAGACTATGTATTCATTTTTTTCTAGTTTTAATGTAGCTAGTATTCGTAGCACTAGAAAAGTCCTGCAACATGAGTTCAGTCTGACCTATTGTCAGAAGTTGCCGTCTCCCAACATCATGGATTCTTCATTTTCACATAGAGCCAAGATTGAAAAACAATATGTAGATAACTTCAGAATTGCTTCCATAGCATCCCTCTGATTTTGAGGCACTGGTCAAGAAACAGAACCACTGCGTTGGATAAATTTTTACTCCCATGTTACATTTGTTTAACCAAGTAGAGTCATGGTAAGGATGCACTCCATCTCAGTTATAATGATTAAATTTGAGTTGCAGCCACACTACACTTACCTTTTATCTGTAGAGCCAGTACCTACCATTATGGTTGACAAATGATAATAATAATTAACATTTACCAAGCTCTGATCTATGTGCCAGGCACTGCTATTAGCACCTCATATACCACTTTGCCTTTTCAACAAAGAACTGAGGTGCAAAGAGGTTAAATAACTTGCTGATGGTCTAAGTAATGAACCACGATTCAAATCCAGACATCGCAATGGATGCACACCTCCAGTGAACGCCTAAATAGCCATTAGATGAACAGAACTATATTGAAGGCATTATTATTACTATTGTCATTGCCATATTTGAAGAAGATGAATGCATTTCAGAGAGAGAGCCTCACTGACTGTGAGTAATGGGAAATTGATGGGCAAGGAACATAGGGGCGGAAAGCATGTTAAGGAAGCTGTGCAGCAACATGCCTGGGCCCCAAAACTTATATTCTAATTGTAGCAAATTGCTTTTTCCTTTCACACATGGCTCAAACACAGTACTCATGCAATTAATCACTGCATAATCTTGTCTTTGAAATTTAGTTTTTCTCCTTCTGAACTCTTCAAGCCTTACTTAGCATTGCAGATAAAAGATTAAAAATAAAGCTAATTAAAAAAAAACACAAAAACTATCTTTGGTAACACCATATAGACACAGTGCTCTGTATAGTGGAGAGAACATATTCTTTATTTTTTAAAGACTTTTAATTAAATTCAATTTGCCAACATGTAGTATAACACCCAGTGCTCACCTCATCCTGTGCCCTTCTTAATGGAGAACATATTTTTTAAAAAGTCAGACAGGTATGGAGTCAAATCCAAGCTCCACTGCTTACTGTGCCTCAGTTCTCCCAAATGTAAAACTGAGAGAACATACAACTAACAGGGTTGTTATGAACTGGGGAAGGGGTTATAAGACAATATTTCTGAACCTTGATGGTGGAAAGATGACACACTGGACAGCATTTCTTCTCTTTTGCCCCACTGTGTAAGCCTGGGCTTGTCTTTGGGACTAGGTGTCCCTCTGTGTGGATGGGGACCACTACAGAGAAGTGCGGTCAAGTAGTTAAGAGCATTGACTACAGAGCCAATAGACCTGGTTAAATCCTGCTCTGCTACTTTCTGGCTGTTGATGTCAGATGAGTTATCCAGTCTCTCTGTGCCTCAATGCCCTCATCTATCAAATGGAAGCAAAAGTAGACAATAACCTCTTATGATTGTTATAAGGATTTTTAGAAAATATTTTATTATTTACTCATTAGAGACAGAGAGAAAGGCAGAGACATAGGCAGAGGGAGAAGCAGGCTCCAGGCAGGGAGCCTGACATGGGACTCGATCCCAGGACCCCAGGATCATGCCCTAAGCCAAAGGCAGACGCTTAACCGCTGAGCCACCCAGGCGTCCCTGGTTGTTATAAGGTTGATTAAATGGGCTAATATTTGCACAGCACAGTGCCTAGCACTCAGTAGGTGTTATGCAGGTCTGCTAAATACATACATACATACATACATACATACATGAATACACAAACAATTTAGTCATTCATAGGTAAAAGCAAATGATGAGTTTCAAATGCATATACTTTAGACTGGATGGTCAAAATTTGTTTAATAATTATAGGGCTGTCTTCATCATGGGTAATATACCTCCAGCAAGTTCCTTTTACCTTTTAAAAAAATCTTCTGTTTCCTCCTGTGAGGCTCTGAGGATGAGGAGAAAGAGAAGGGGGCTGAAATTGTAAACATAGGACTTTTAAAAGAGAATTTTTGTCTGAGTGGATAAATAAGCCCCCATGGCATGGTGACCTCATGCTTGCTGTGCTTTGGGGCTTTAAAGAGGATCCTGCATCTACTCTGGTAGTGAGGTGTGTGTGGCAATGTGCAAAGTGGTTGAGAGGCTAGACCATGAGACGTGATTGAGGCAGCCAACATGAACAAACTTAAGTTCAGAAAGCAGCCTGGAGTGAGGCGAGGGGGAAGTAAATGGGTTTTTTTTTTTTAACATAAAGCAGTCTTTGGAAACCTCAGAAATGCCTGGGAAATGCCCTGGCTTTCCAGCAAGTTCAGGATGAGTGCTTACATTATTTGGTTATCTACAAATGAAGGCTTACTCTGAAGTTTCATAATGAAGGATATACAATGTCTATTCTTAAAGCAGCCAGCAGTGCCTAACACACCTTCTTCCCCTTATTTTCCTGAATTTTTTGTGGACTAAAGTATGCCCAAGGCACCCCACAATTAGAACCAAGAGGGAGACAGCTTCTACAGCTCTGCTCCCAGGCACAGAGTGGCTTCTGTAGCTTTGCTCAGCAAGTCAGGATCAGCTGCCTCTCCTGGCTAGTCTTTATCACACCCAGAGCTATATGACCCAAGGACACCTGTTCCCTGATAACCAAGCAGATGCAGGAAAGCAGTGTCTTTTGTCGGGATGCTGAGCAGAAGCTCTCTCACTGAGTATTGGACAGCCCTGACAACCGATGCCAAGGGGACTTCATCAGCAAGTGAGAGTATGGAATTATCTGGGTTTCCAGACAGTGACTTGGCAGGTGCTAGTTCCCCAGTAGGGGTCATGCTTATCTAAGCATTTCTTTCAAAAGAAGAAAAAAGTCTCTTCCCTCTTCCAGACAAATGACTCTGAATAATTGTTCTGATTCATTTCCTCTGGCTGGCAGGTGTAGCTCTGTCTTCTTTTGATGGAGTTGACAGCTTGTGAGCCTGTGAGCCTGTGGCCTACCTCTCCGAGTTGTTCCAGACACCAGCTCTTCCTGTCCTTTTGCTAACAAGTGTCACAATCTGTACTGCCTTTGACAAGGCCTGTGGGTTGCATTATTCGGCTGGCACCAGGGAGTTTGTTGGATCTTGATTCAGCTCATGGTGGACCCCAGGACCTAGGGCAATGCTTCCTGAAGCGTGATATTTGCACAATAGTTAATACATGACATGGTTTTCCATGGTGTGAGGTTCGAACATTTTAGTAGTAAAAAGATACCAAGATGCTGTTTTTCATTCAGTTAGGAGTTTTACTCAAAACATTTAAGGATAAAAGTGAGTCAATTTAAAGAATACTAACAATATAATAGTTCTGGAACAACATGGGTGTGGGGAAAGGCACAAAGGTGATATATGAATGAATAAATTTTAGACAAATGTGACTCAGCAAGGATGCTGCACTATGTATACATGTGGGGAATTTACCCATTTATCTATTCATTCAACAGCTTTTTTGAATACCTCCTGTGCTAGGCTGTTGCAGAGATGGGGATTGAACAGGGATCCTGACCCATGGCTGGGCTGCATAAGCATTAGTAAATTGTTTGGGGATTGGGTGAGTGGTATTTACCATGACAAACTGGTAGGGTCAGGTGTTTGGTAGTTCTGAGAAAGATATGGTATCTGAGAATACCTAAAAATATCCTAAAATAGGACGACATAAGAGGCTGGTCTGTACAGAATGTGGATATCTTCAGATAGATATCACCATGGATGGCTCCTGGAGCTCAAACTGAGTCACAGGGCAAAGCCAATCCAGTAAGAGCCTCTGAGGGACTGGACAGATTTGCATGAGGGCTGCTTCCAATGAGCAAGGGAAGAAGGAACTTGGTGTATGGGTGTGCCCCTTTCCCCTAAGATGGTGTAGGACACCAGTCTTTTTAACTGGCTCTGCCTGAAGGATAGATTGTACAACTCTAAAGGGCGCCAGTCTCATCTCAGGCATTGTCTATTTGCACCCAAATTGTGCCAATTTCCAGAAGATGATAGTAAACTGTCTCATTCTATGTAAATCCTCATATTATGACCATTTTCCAGTAGCTGGATGTAGAGTATCTTAAGGAAGAGGTGCCTCTGGCAAACCCCAAGCTATTTCACACTGGGTATCTGGTTCCTTTTGATCTGGATTTTGCCTACCATCAAAATTCTTGGCCCATTTTTTTCTCATGGCTCTACCTTGCCCTTCTGGCATTGATTTTTTTGAGGTTTTAGGAAGTGATTTAGTAACAGGCTACTTTCTCCACCTGAGAGATGGGCAAAAAAGTCAGATAGACAGAGATTAAAATATCACCCTTATTACTAATGAAGATGAGTAAAATGGACCAAGCCTGGGGCAAAATGGTCTTGCTAATTAACCCTGAGTAAGACATGCTTATTCATCCTGACACTGGCACAAATTCTTCACACTCACATGCCTCTCCTGATAGGGGCAGCAGAGAGCAGATGAAAATATGCACATGGGCAGATCCTGAATAGCAGAAATAGGGAGGGTCTGGAAACTCCATAATAAGTCATTTTGCTTTCTGTGGGAAAAAAGGCCAGGAATGTTACTCGGATGTCCCTACTCTACAGAGTGATGTGCAGATTCAATGCAATCCCTATCAAAATTCCAATTGCATGTTTAATAGAAATAGAAAAGATAGTCCTAAAATGTGCATGGAATCACAAAAGACTCTGAATACGCAAAACATCTTGAGAAAAAAGAACGCTGGAGTCATTACATTTCCTGATTTCAAGCCATAGTAATCCAAACAGTATGGTACTGGCATCAAAACAGACACATAGATCAGTGGAACAGAATTGAGAGCCCGGACATAAACCCATGCATACACATATGGTGAATTAATTTATGACAAAGGCACTCAGAATGCACAATGGGGAAAGGACAGTCTCTTCAATAAATGGCATTGGGTAAACTGGATGTCCACATGCCAAAGAATGAAACAGGATCCCTAAGTTACACCATATACAAAAATCAGCTCAAAATGGATTTAGGTCTTGAATGTAAGACCTTGAAGCCATAAAACTCCTAAAAGAAAACATTAGGGGTCAGCTCCTTGATATTGGTCTTGGGAATATTTGGATTTGATACCAAAAATAAAGGCAACAGAAGCAAGAAGCAACAGGTAGGCCTATATCAAATTATATTTACCTTTTATAATTAACATTTTCTTAATACAAAGAAGAAGCAAAAGTTTTTGCTTCAAAATTATGTCCTGGCTTTCATTCATCAAGTAGCCCCTCGCAGAAGAATATCCAGACTGTCAGGGGAGAGAGAGTGAGAATATAAGAGAAGAAGAGACGGCACAGCCATGTCCCCCAGGTGTTTACAGTTGACCCTGCTAGCCAAGTGAACAACATAATATTTCTAACTAGAGTTGTATGTTGAAATAGCCTTTTCAATGATTCCTTTTTGCCCTTCACTGTCTCTTTTCAACAAGGGCAACGTATTGAGCAGAAGAGAGATGCCCCTTACACTTCTGTTTCCTAACGGTGGGAGATGTCCCCTCCTTCTACATCTAGGTGTGTGTGATGAGGCGCAAACTCCTAGATGCCCCATGGGACGTCCTGCCTGACCTTCCAATGTTTCAGTGTTTCCCTCCTATGGGAGTGGGAGAGGAGAATGGGGCAGATCAGAGTCCAGAATCCTTGCTCTCCCCACGCAAAGCCGGTACCTCTGTCCCCTAAACAGCAAGGGACTGCATGCAGCTGTATTTCTAAGAGAGCAAGCATGAGGGATTCAGTTGAAAGCTTTTCTGGGAGATGGTGAGACACAGAGGAGGGCAGCCGGCACGGGCCAGGAGAAGGCACCAATCCAGAGACTATTCTTTTTTTCTGTGTCTGCACCCTTCGCTAAACAGCATTAGACTTACCGTGTCTCTGGACAGCCTCAGTGCTGTGCTCAGGCAACTAGAAACTCTCCAAAATTATCCCTCAATATCTGCTTCAGATTCAGTGGAAAGAAAAACCAGGGTCACTGACAATTTTGGGGAGGCATCAGGACACTGAGAAGCCATGCGCATGCTCTCCTCAAATGAAAGAGGATGAAGGCAGGACCTAAATTTTCTTCCTCTTTCACTCTACCACGTTTTTCAGCTGTCGATGTACTCTGCTTCCTTTCTCTTTGCTGACTCTCCACTCCCCTCCCTTTCCTTCTCTAGTCTTTTTATCTGGTGTGATTTTTCTTCTCCCTTGACTTTTCCACATTTTAAACCACCATTAAAACAAAACAAAAAATAAAGCTGACAAAAGAGCAGATAAATATTGTTTTATAACCTAACCTCTGAGCCTCTAACAGTATTAGCATAATATCTTTCCCTAGAGAGACCGTCATTTTGAGAAAACAGCTTGAGCTGGCAGCAAACTCAATAAATTCCGTGCTTCCCGAGCGGTACGTGACCTCACAAATCCAAAAATGGCCTTTCTTTGTCTCTTTCCATTAAGAGAGGTGAGCAGTTCTCTCCCCAGAGTCCATGGTAGTGGAATTCAGGGTTGAATCAAATCCACCAACAGTTGGATGATCCTAGGGGTTATCGGTTCTCAGAGAAGGCTCCACAGAAATCAAGCTCACCACAGACTTTTATTAGAAAGTAATCATAGGGGATCCCTGGGTGGCTCAGCGGTTTAGCATCTCCTTCACCCCAGGGCGTGATCCTGGAGTCTTGGGATCAAGTCCCGCATCGGGGTCCCTGCATGGAGCCTGCTTCTCCCTCTGCCTGTGTCTCTGCTTCTCTCTCTCTGTATCTCTCATGAATAAATAAATAAAATCTTTTAAAAAGAAAGAAAGAAAGAAAGTAATCATAAACTTTTTTTCTCTTCTCAGGACAAAGGCTATTTGAGGGGGAGGATTCAGGTTGTTTATGAGAGATGTTACTGGGAACAACTGTCCCTGGTTAACAGTGGGGAGTTTGACCTTTACTGCCTCTCAAAGCTTCAGGCCAACTACCTCTCTGTGGACAGGCTGAGCAATAAGTCCAGCAGGCATGGGGTTCTGGCAGCCTTAAGAAAAGCCTCCAGAAAAAAAAAAAAAAAAGAAAGAAAAGAAAAGCCTCCAGAATGAAGAACAGCAGAGGGCCATTCTAACAATGGCTTAATGCCTTCCCAACTTAAGGAATCCTAAATGGCGCCATGCAATCGGGTTTAGGGTACCCGCACTGGATCTGGAATCCAGAAGGTGTGGAGTCCTTTTCTGCATCACTGCCCTGTTGGCTCGTACTTTTGTTCACTGACTTAGGCAATGCTTTTGGATCCCCACTCTATGCAAAGACTATCCGAATTTTTTGGACAGCATTGCTTTAAATTTAAAGAAATTTCTCAACATTTAGCACACACCACGTTTTTCTGGGGAGATTTTTAATGATGCAGATTTCTTTTCACAAATACTAGGGATTTTAATTCAGAAAAACCTGAGGGAGGTCCTAAGCTCACATCTGTTACAGGCACCTCTGACTTTACCCCTTTCTCAATTCTAACGATTTTGAGTTTTTAAGAATCTAATTTCCCATTGTGTTAAAATCCTTTTTACCTATGCCTCTTCCTCTTCTAAAAGCCTTGTATTATCACGAGTACCGTGTCTCATTTATTTTTATATTTCTGTATTATCTTGTATATAGTAGGTACTTAAAGTTGGCTGCATGGAATTGTGCCTAACACAACAGAAAGAAGACAAATTGCAGCATCAATGCCCAGAAACTTCTCATGGTGCCTAAGCTTGGTGAACCCAGAGAAATTCATACGAAAGATGGGGCCCACTAGAATACTGAACATGAAGGAAAATCTTACACGCAAACACTTCACTAGGGAGCATTGTCTCAAGGGAGTAAGGGAAATGGGGCTGTGTGGCAAGGAAGGAGAACAGAGCTGGCCACAGCTTTTTAAGGGGCCAAGAGGTTACTTGGTTTCCAAGGTCGTGCTCAGAGACTGCCTAAAATTACTGTGTCTCCAAATAGCCAGGGAGAAGAATTTTCTACTGGATTCCATCTCACAATTAGCCAAACATGCCTATCATTGGCTGAATTGTGACCCCTCCCCTGCCACTTAAATTCATCGGTTGCAGTCCTAACCCCAAGTACCTCAAAATGACTGTATTTGGAGATAAGGCCTCTAAAGGGTGATTAAGTTAAAATGGGATTATTAGGGTGGCCCTAATCCAGTATGACTGGTATACTTACAAGAGGAGATTAGGACACAGACACACACACAGAGCAGAGACCATATAAAGACACAGGAAGAAGGCAGCCATCTACAAGCCAAGGAGAGAAGAATCAGAAGAAACAGCCAGCCAATACCTTGATCAAAACTTCTAGCCTCCAAAAGTGTGAGAAAATAAATTTATGGTGCTTAAGCCACCGTATCAGTGGTCCTTTGTTACAACAGCCCTAGCAATCTAACATAATGCCCACAGGTATCAACTCCCCTACAAAGGAGGGAGCAGCAGAGGTATCAATGGAAGGAGGTACAGAGCATGGGAAAGGCCTGTGAGCACTTGAAAATCAGAGAACACACCTCCCGTCTGCCCGCCTGAGGGGCCTACCCAGGTGAGCCTGTGTGCACACAAGCACTTGGGAGTTGCTCAGTGGGAATGAGGGTGAAACAGGGAAAGCATGCATGGTGTCCTTGCCAGGCTTGAGGCAAGGAGTTATCAGGCCATGCCTGTGAGTGATGTAAGGGCTGGGAACAGCTGGTCTGTCGGCAGGGCAGGCAAAGCACAGTGAAGGCGAAGACTGAGTTCAGCAAAGATCAAACCTTTTCCTCTGTGGTTTCCAAAAATGCAGTTCATCCTGGTGACCTTCCTGTAACGTCATTAGGCACATGCGATAGAAAACCATGCCTTAGCCAGTGCAAAGATGCACACAGGCAGGGTTCCACTTGCGACTTGCTCTTATAATTTTCCAGGAAATGGGACAATTGACAAATTTATTTTCACCACTAGATGTCACCCTAGTGCCACCCAGGCTTCCACTTTCGCTAGGGCTGTGTTAGGCACTGGGGCAAAGAGGGTCTGGCAGGGCAGGTCCTGTGGAGGCCTGCAGAAGTTTGGGGCAGGGTAAACGACCAAGGATGAGGAGTTAAGGGGAAGGGGAAACGGATAGACTTCTGGATTTGGAGCACACAGTTCTGGAGTACTTTACCGTAGTGTTTCTCAACTTCAGCTGCACATCAGAAACTTCTGAAAAGCCTTAAAAAAAAAAAAAAAAAAAACCAACCTGAAGCCTGGGTCTCACTCTCAAGACCCTCTGTGTAATGAGATGGGTGTAAAAGCCCTCTAGGTATTTTTAAGAGCCAGGATTAAGATTGAGAACCACTGCTGCAGGCTATTATAGTGAATCCTGATATCGCATGTAAAGCAAATATTCATCAATTGAATCATTACTGAAATGTACTCTGGGAACCTGCTTTTATGAGCAAAACAGAATAGAGGGAAGTCTGTGGAATTGACCCCCATACCATTACATTTTCCTATGTTTGAATTCAACTTGAAAGATACCTATTAAGTAGTCATTTTATGTCACATCCTGTATGGATTGCATAACGTAGTACGTTATAGCTCTGAAGAGTGCCAGTGGGGGAGGCAAATTACTATAGATTCCATCTGCTGCCTGTGTAGGTGTCAGCTCTGGAAAGCTAGGGTTATGGAAGAGAACCATAGAAGGCAGTTACAAAATGGAAACTGTAAAGAAAAGAGGTGACCAGGTACACGTGATCTTTTTTGACATGTGTTCTCTGAAGGATGCTCAAACTTCCAATGGCCATCACACTAGGAAAGCCTGGGATGCAATACAAAGAGTAACGATGCTTCTGACGCTACAAAGAACTATTACAAGGACTAACTAGAAGAATAATGATGATGTAGTCACTGTGGACTCCTCCTGTTACCTGCTACTAAGGAGCCCAGGCACCTTCAAAGTGCTAGCTTGCTTGAAGTCTAAAACACCCAGGCAAGAGGAAGGGATGGACATATCCTTATTTTTGGGGAATGAAGTATTGAGGGAGATCTGCCAGCCTGTTCTACATGCTTTGCAACATTTCCTTGGATCTCATTTTCTTGGCCTTCCACTTCTAAGTCCTCACCCTTAATTTCTTTTTCTAGATCATCTGCATCTAAACAGGTTTAGCAGAAACTGCAAGCTAATGCCCTAAAACTGAGCACAATGAGCAATGAGCATCCTGCATTATGAGTACTGCACTCCTCTCCAGGTTTATTATGACGAGCCCCCCCCACACACACACACTACTGTGACCAGCACCCATTCATTCCCTCTCCCATCTATAGAAAGAAAAGACTAGAAATTTGACAATGATTGCCTCAACTAACTGAAATTTGTTAGAATATGGAGTCATTCTTTTCAGGGGAGAAAAGCTGAATTTTTTTTTCCTCTTCCCTCTCCTCTTTATGGCATTTACTCCCCACCAAAGTCAACCTGGGGGGTGTTCTGGAAGGACCATTTATAAAGCCTGCATATGGAGATGCCTGGTGGCTCAGTGGTTGAGCATCTGCCTTTGGCTCAGGGCGTGATCGCTGGGTTCTGGGATCGAGCCCCACATCGGGCTCCCTGCAGGGAGCCTGCTTCTCCCTCTGCCTGTGTCTCTACCTCTCTCTCTGTGTTTCTCATGAATAAATAAATAAAATATTTTTTAAAAAGCCTGCATGTGCCTGTAAGATGGAAGCCCAGCATCCCCTTGTCCTGTGGACAGCTGCTGGAGCAGTGGCTTTCCCGTCTTCCCCGTTGTGTCTGTTTTATTCGCCAGCTTTGTTGAGGTGTAATTGACAAATTGGAATTGTACATATTTAAGGTCTATAACTTGACATTTTGATATATGTATATATGTATACATTGTGAAATGATGCCCGCAATCAAGCTAATTAGCACATCCATCACCATACATAGCTATCATTTTCTTCTCTTCTCTTCCCTCTCTCCCTCCTCTCTTCCTTCCTTCCATTTGTGTGTTGTGTGGTGAGAACCCTTAAGATCTACCCTTTTAACAAATTTCAGGTATGTGATACAGTATTGTTAACTATCGTCACCATGCTGTACATTAGATCTCCAGAAGTTATCCATCCTACAGAAGCGAAACTTTGTGCCCTTGACCAACATCTCCCTGTTTCCCTCCTCTGTGTAAATTTGAGTAAGGGGAAAAGAAAGAAATGGATTGGTAGCAGGGGGACGAGAACAGCCGGTAGAAGAGCAGCCTGAGTCCTCACTTCCTGGTGTGGGTCACGTGGAAATCAAGACTTGGCCAGAGCTGAGCCTGTCTTGCCAGCAACCCCTCCTTCCCACCTGCACAGATCCTGACCAACAGGTGAAACTTGTAGTAATAAGTACTCTGGAGTGCATCCCCTGGGGCAGGTGTTTGGTCAAGTCAAAAGGTTCTCCCACATCCAGGAATCATGCGCTGGGGAGTCCTAGGGACTTGCAGAAGCTCTGAAATATGCAACTCAGTGGAAGTCCACCATAGCCAGGGAAGAACCGTCAACCGTAGCTACCAAGAAAAAAATGATTTTGCCACTTTCCTCTAATTCCTCCTTTGAGATCCTGATCTTGGGGAGGTTCAAAGCATCCAAAGAAAGGGGGAAGATGTATGAAGGAGAAGCAAAAGCAAAAAGGTCCAGTCCCCAGTGTGCAAGGCAGGTCTGGGCTGGTGGAAAGGGGAGATACTTTGAATTGGATTTAAGAATAAGATTTTAAATCTGGGGGACCTGGGATGGACATTTTAACATCAGCAAGGGTCTGGAAAGCTGTGAGATCTTCAGGAAAGGAGCAGGAAAGGAAGAACCAATAGCACTTGTTTGAAAACTGAAGGGCAAAAGATAATCTCTTGTAACCCACCAAGTACAGGCATATCTCATTTATTGTGCTTCACATAAATTGCATTTTTTAAAGATTAAAGGTGTGTGACAACCTCACCTCAAGCAAATCTATTGGTGCCATTTTTCGGACTGTATTTGCTCACTTTGTGTCTCTGTGTCACATTTTTGGTAATTCTCACAGTATTTCAAACTTTTATTTCAAACATTTTTTGTTATTATTATTGTATTTGTTATGGCGATCTGTGATCAAAATCTTTGATGTTACTATTGTAACTGTTTAGGGGTGCCATGAATAGTGTTCATATACAATAGTGAACTTAATTGATAAATGTTGTGTGTGTTCTAACTGTTCCACTAACCAGTTGTTTGCCCTTCTCTCTCCCTCTCCTTGGGTCCTTATTCCCTGAGACACAACAATATTGAAATCAAAAGCTAGAAATGATTAAGCTTAGTGAGGAAGGCATGTCAAAAGCTGAGACAGGATGAAAGCGAGGCCTCTTGAGCCAGTTAGCCAGGTTGTGAATGCAAAGGAAGAGTTTTTGAAGGAAAGTAAAAGTGATCCTCTAGTGAACACACAAATGATAAGAAAGCGGAACAACCTTATTGCTGCTATAGAGAAAGTTTGAGTGTCTGGATTGAAGATCAAACCAGCCACAATATTCCCTTAAGCCAAAGCCTAGCCCAGAGCAAGGCCCCAATTCTCTTCAAATCTGTGAAGGCTGAGAGAGGGGAGGAACCCGCAGAAAAGTCTGAAGCTAGCACTAGTTAGTTCATGAGGTTTAAGGAAAGAAGCTGTCTCCATGACATACAAGTGGAAAGTAAAGCAGCAAGTGCTGGTATAGAAGCGGCAGCAAGTGACCCAGGAGATCAAGCTAAGATCATTAAGGTGGCTACATTAAACAACAGATTTCAATGTAGTAGAACAGCTTTATTTTGGAAGAAGACGTCATCTAAGACTTTCAGAGCTAAAGAGGAGAAGTCGATGCCTGGCTTTGAAACTTCAAAGGGCACACTGATTCTCTTGTTAGGGGTTAAAGCATCTAGTGACTTTAAGTTGAAGTAGCCAATGCTTATCTATCATTCTGAAAATCCTAGAGCCTTCAGGATTAGGCTAAATCTGCTCTGCCTGTGCTCTAGAAATGGAGCAACAAAGTCTAGATAACAGCACATCTGTTTACAACGTGGTTTATTGACTATTTTAAGCCCACTGTTGAAATGTACTGCTCAGAAAATAAGATTCCTTTCCAATTATTACCACTCATTGACATTGGACCTGGTCACTCAAGAGCCCTAATGCTAATGGAGATATACAACGAGATTAATGTTGTTCTCAGGCCTGCTAACACAACATCCATTCTGTAGTTCATGGTTCAAGGAATACATTTTGCAAGGTTATAGCTGCCATAGATAGTGATTCTTCTGATGGATCTAAGCAAAGTAAACTGAAAACCTGGAAAGTTTTCACCAGTCTTGATGTCATTAAGAACACTTATGATACATGGGAAGAGATCAAAACATCAACATAAACAGGAGCTTGGAAGAAGTTGATTCCAACCCTCATGGATGACTTTGTGGAGTAAGTACCTGGAGATGTGGTGGAAACAGCAAGAGAACTAGAATTAGAAGTAGAACCTGGAGGTGGGCTGCATTGCTGCAATCTCATAATACAACTTGAACAAGTGGGGAGTTGCTTCTTATGGATGAGCAAACAAAATGGCTTCCTGAGATGGAATCTATTCCTGGTGAAGATGCTGTGAAGATTGTTGAATGACAACAAAGGATTTAAAATATTACATAAACTGAGTTGATAAAGCAGCAGCAGGGTTTGAGAAGATTGACTCCAATTTTGGAAGAAGATCTACAATCCTATCAAATAGCAACACATGCTACAGAGAAATTGTTCATGAAAGGAAGAGCCAATCGATGCAGCAAATTTCATTGTTGCCTTATTTTAAGAAACCGTCACGCCCACCCCAATGTTTGGCCACCACCCAGTCACCAGCCAACAACATCAAGGCAAGATCTCCCACCAGCCAAAAGATTATGACTCGCTGAAAACTCGGATGATGGTTAGCATTTTTTTTTTTAGCAATAAAGCATGTTTCAATGAAGATATGTGCATTGTATGTTAAACATAATGCTGTTGTACACTTTAAAGACTATAGTGTAAACATAAATTGTATATGTTTATATAAAACATACAAACACTGGGATATGTAAAATTCATCAACTTGCTTTATTGCCACATTCACTTTATTGTAATACTTGCTTCATTGTGGTTGTCTGGAACTGAACCTGCAATATGTCCGAGGTGTACCTGTGTAAGTGTTCTGATTTTTCAGTCAGTCAGTCAATAACTTTTGCTCATTATCCAAGAAAGGACAATCCTGAAGTGAGTCTTACCATACCCTCCCCATTATGACCACCTTAGTCCCGTCTCTCCCTTCATCTCTCTTCCTCTCTATACTTGTAACAGGAAAGTTGTTCTTGAAGTTGATTGAGGGATAGGAGTGATGTGGAAATTTAAGAGCTAGGTGAAAAAGAACTGGAGATTAAATACTTGGAGATACATTTTATAATTAAAATTGCTTTCTGAGGTTCCCTCCCTTCTTTTGGTGATTAAGAAGGACATGTTGCCTGGGCAGCCAGAGGAGATAATTCAGGCACATATTTAACCTCCAAATCTGAGTTGCTGGCATGTTCAGAATTCACTAGAAATTCAGTTATGGCCCCATTGGAACACATTTAACTGACCACTTGTGCTCGAGGATAGGAGAATTAAAATTTTTTTAAATTTACTTATTTATTCATGAGAGGCATAGAGAGAGAAGCAGAAACACAGGCAGAGGGAGAAGCAGGCTCCATGTAGGGAGCCTGATGTGGGACTTGATTCCAGATCCCGGGATCATGACCTGAGTGGAAGGCAGATGCCCAACCGCTGAGCCACCCAGGAGCCCCTCAAGAACAGAAAAAAAACCTTTTTCTGAATCCTGTGTGGCTCACTGTCTTCAGATCCACCTGGGGACTGGACATACAAGAGAAGGCAATCAGAAAAGCTCATTGATAGGGAAGGGTGAGTTAAGAAAAGCTGGATCCTAACTCTGGGAAAAGAACAGGGGTAGTGGAAAGGGAGGTGGGCAGGGGTTTGGGGTGACTGGGTGACGGGCACTGAGGGGGGCACTTGGCGGGATGAGCACTGGGTGTTATGCTATATGTTGGCAAATTGAACTCCAATAAAAGAAAAGAAAAGAAGAGAAAAAAAGGAAAGGAAAGGAAAGGTAAGGTAAGGAAAGGAAAGGAAAGGAAAGGAAAGGAAAGGAAAGGAAAGGAAAGGAAAAGAAAAAGAAAAGAAAAAAGAAAAGAAAAGAAAAGAAAAGAAAAGAAAAGAAAAGAAAAGAAAAGAAAAGAAAAGAAAAGAAAAGAAAAGAAAAGCTGGATCCTGGGACGCCTGGGTGGCTCAGCGGTTGAGCATCTGCCTTTGGCTCAGGGAGTGATCCCCGGATCAGGCATTGAGTCCCACATCAGTCTCCCTTCAGGGAGCCTGCTTATTCCTCTGCCTGTGTCTCTGCTCTCTCTGTGTCTCTCATGAATAAATAAATAAAATCTTTAAAAAAAAATAAAGAAAAGCTTGATCCTCCCTTGCTTGTTCCCTCAAACTTGCTCCTGGCACAGTCATTTATTTGCACCAGCAGCTGCATAATAAGGCTATCTTCTCTCAAGTGAGACAAATCCCTCTTCTGTCTCTAGAGGGTGCTCCGAATCCACTGATCTAGACAGAGGCAGCTTCAGAAGAGCCAGAGCAGGAATAACACAAAGGAGCTGAGAGAGCTTCCCTTCCCCTACAAAAGGAAGGAAAAAAAAAAAAAAAAAAAAGAAAAGAAAAGAAAAAGAATATAGAGCAAAATCCTCCTCCTTTAGGGCAAAAGAATCAGTGACCATTGGTTCTCTGGTCTGTTGGCCCACAATATTTCAATGATCACTGGGCCTTCATTCAACAAGCATTTTTGGAGACAGAACTGATCTGTACATTCTTCAGTGCCAGATGCCAAAAGGACAGCAGTATTTAAGAATGGAATAAATACAACTATCATTAAATGTACATCCATTTTGTGTGTCACTCTTTTCAAGATGCTTTACCCACACACTGTATCTTATTTTCACAGCTACAGGATATGTTGAGTTTTATTGCATTCATTTTATAGATGGGAAAATTCAGTTGCAGAGAAGGTGAATAGCCTGCCCAAAAGAAAAACTGCTTTTTGGTACTGGAATAAATTTCAAATCTACGGCTTCTCCAATACACCGTCCAGCCCTTTTCTCAAGATCTCAAGAAGTCCATAATTGAGTAAAGTAATCAATGATTGACACCCTAATGCAAAATAGCAATGCATGATACAGAATTTTAAATGTAGCATATGGAAGATCTAAAAGCAGAAGAATCTCAGGGCTACCTGACCTCTGAGGCCATGCAGTCCAAAACACAAATCAATGAGTCAATCTTCATCACATATTCACAGGGGCCTCTTCAGCTTCTGTTTGAATGACTCTACTGAGAAGGAATCTACTACTTCACAAATATATCCTTCCACTGATGAACTACTCTGTCAGAAAAATTTTCCTCGTGTGACCCCAAGTCTGTTGCTCTGAAACACTGAACTAGCTCCTAAAGCCATCCTTTGCAGCTATGCAGGTACAGGACTGGTCTTCATTTAATACAGCAACATTTCATACGTTGCATGCCCATTGAGCTGGCCCTACCCCTAGGATTTCTCATCTCCAGGTTAATAAACAAAGTCCCAGTTCCTTCTCTATTGCCTCATATGGCACAGGTTTGAGACTTACCCCCATTCTATTTGCCTTATTCATAGCCATTCATAAAGGTGGAACCAGGAATGAACAGGTATCTATTCATCACACACACATAAAACAACTCACCTCTGTCCCATCCACTGCAATTGGTTCCTAGACTGTTTCCCTCTGGGATCATTGTGCCCTTCTCAGTGCCACTCCTCTTTCTAGAGCATAGTGGCATGTAGCATTTCTGGGTTGTAATTATATCTCCACATCTGTTCCTTGAACAAGAATTTGAAGGCAGGAACTATATCCATCTTGACGGTCTTAACACAGTGTCTGGAACATATTGGATGCTCAATAAATGTTTCAGTTCTCTCATGACAGAGATTTTGTCTATTTTGTTCACTGATGTGTTCTCAGCACCTAACCAGAGCCTGGCGCTAGTTCTCAAGAAATATTTACTGGATGAATGAGTGAATAACTCAATATAGTGTTCCAGAAAAAACACTAAATCATGAATTCTTTTAAATGGTATCTGCCAAGCCTATACTACATGTGAGGCATTATTCAATTTAAAATAATTCTATAAATGCAGCTCAGTGTATCACTTCATTATTTTGACTGATTAATATGATACAACAGTCTAGGTTGTTTACAGTAAAGACAAGACATTAGTCTTTTTTTTTTCCCAAGAGTCCTCAGTGAAGCCATCCCTCTCACTTACACTCATGCCAGTGTTTGGAGGTCTAGAGGCAATGTTTTAGATTTATTTCCAGCGCAATTCAACTTGTTATTTTCATTCCTTCATGCCAGGCTATTGATAGTTTTGTGAATCCCAGTTTTCTATTATATAATCCATTTGTTCTTCTCCTCAGCCTTGGTGTATCCTGAGATTTGATTAGAGGGCTATCAATGCTGTCATATGAAACACTGATAAAAATGTTCAAGTAGAAAAGACCAAACCTGGAGCTCCTTCACAGAGACCATTTTTCTAGGTTGACATTGATCTATTAGCATTCTTAGGACACAGCCATTCAGCTCATTCCACTCAGTGGTAATGTCATCAGTATTTTGCCATTTGTTCACAGAGGCATAATGGAATTTTTGGTAAATGCTACACTAAAACTTGCATGCCCTGTGACTCTGGTAATCCTGTCAGTGATTTATTTATGAGCAAACAAACAAATAAGGTGAGTTTGGTATGATTTGCTGTAAGTAAACCTCTGATGTTTCTTTGTAATCACTTTTATTTTCCCAGTCTTCATGTACTATCTTCTTGGTATTCTTAGCTAGAAACTCTCCTAGAATTTCCATTAGGCCACCAACTATGGTTTATGACTTCCATTTTCTGCCTATATTTGAAAATGGGCACCATTTCCCTATATCCCCAGGAATCCAGTCTCAATACCTCTATGATCACTAAAGCTGTTCAAACAAATTAAGCTGCCTTTGAACACTTAATGCTAATTTTAAAAAGGGCAGGGATATAACCTGAGAAAAGTATTCACAATACTATGACTGAGGGCACTGTTTATGTTCCCTACTCTGAGAATCTGCACCAGACCATCTGCTGGCAACTCACTGCCATTCCCCACCGTGTCCCCTCTGTGATCGTCCCTGTGTCACAGGGGCCAGAAAATTATGAAGACAGGCCACGTATTCCAGAGTCCCTAACAACTAGTTTGCCCATGAGGAATTTTCACAAATTATGGAAGACTGGGATGGATGGATGAATGGATGGATGGATGGATAGATTGATTGATCATAGGTAGTCACTGCTTCTTTGGAAACAGAAGATGTGTGGGCTGCAGCAGATGTGAAATTTTGAGTAGCCTCCAGGCATTTTCTTGCGGCTCACCCACCACAGCACTGAAGATGTTTGTAGTTACTGCCAGCAGCTTCCTGTTGAGGCCCTTAGCCTTCCTGATTGCTTGAAAACTAGCAACATAACTGAAAACTGCCACCTTCCTTGGCTTTTTTCCCCCTCTGGCTCTTACTGCAGTTGTATAAGCATCTAATCTTCTATATAAAATCCCTTACTGCTTACAAAATAGGGAGTGTTTTCTGTTCTTTTAATCAAATTCTGATAAAGGATGCAATCCACCTTCACCCTATGTGAACCTTATGGAACTGACAATCAAGATATCATTTTCTTTCTAGCCCAAGAACAGGTTTCTACCTCAGACTGGCCAATGTACCCCATCCTCTAGTACAGTGATTGATCCAGAGGTAAGTATCTAAACCAAGTAGAGAAAATAAAAAGAGTATTTTAACTTTTGCTATTAGGTCATTGGAAAACAGATTTCCCCTCCTCTGCATAACGGACTGTAAGGATGTAGGGCTGGGAGTGCCAGTGACTCTCTGACCTGCTTCAAAGAAGATGCAGCCAACACAAGAGGAAGGCGGGTCTAAAATATGGAAAGAAAATGTCTTGACATTGCAGAAGCCCCGAAATCCAGATGATTCTGAAGCCAGATGTGTCCTGGGACTTCCGGTTTATATTGTCAATGCCCTCTGGCCAAATATCCCCAGTGATGCACCTGCAGTTGAACAAGTTGGGGTTCATGATTACTGCGGTGGGAAAGGTGGGACAGGGAGAACAATGGACTGTTTCAGTAAAAGGGCTTTAGAAAGGATATAAAGGATTTGACATTGGTTGTGTGATTTGGGGAAGGGTATAAGGAAGTGGGCTTTGCTCTAGATTGGAGATTGTCAAGAAGCAGGGGTTGTTTTCTCCTTGGATATCTTAATAACTCTTATCTACAAGGAAGTAAGACAGGAGCAAGGTTGAAGGAGGAATTGGAAAAGAAGCAGAAGTCACTCCTATTACTCAGGATGTTTGATTATTTTCATGGTCATGCTTTTATCTTGTTCCATGTTAGTTATAGAGTGACTTTGCCTACTATTGGCATTTCTGTGAAATTGTTTGAGTTCAACAGACCTAGCTGAGTTCCAGGCTGGCTTCTAGAACACCAAGCCTTCTCTGCCAGCACCAGGCCAGCTTCTCGATGTCAGAGATTGCTTTTCTTTTTCTCAGCATGCACCCAACTAATGTTTATTAAATATCAACTATATTCCAGGTACTCCTGGATATTGACATTCCTGAGAGAGACATATAATATGTACACAAATAAGATGTAATAGGTAATTACAGATTTGGTTAAGTTCTATACAGTAAAGAAATAGTATGACCTTCAATTACTGAGTAACTTCCAGTGGCCATTTTAAGTAAGATGGTTAGGGAAAGACTCATTGGAAAGGTGACATACGGCATGAGACATGAAGCATGGGAATAAGAGAGATGTTTCAGGCAGAGGGAATAGCAAGTGCAAAGACCCCAGAGCAGACAAAGGGTTTGAGAGAACTCAGAAAAGGAAAGGAGATTCGTGTGCCTGGAATATGGACAGCAAGAAGGTAAGACCAAATAAGAGAAAGAGTCAGGAGGCCAATCATGCCAGGTCTTGTAGGTTCTTAGTAAGGACATTCCAACCTCCACTCCTTCTGTCTCCATAGGATGCAACTGGACTAAAAGTTCTAGTGTCCTCCTCTTTCACCTACCCTTTCTTTGGAGGAACAACTTATCCAACATATGACTTTTAGAAAATGAGCCCTAGCCTTTCCTTCTCTTCTTTAGCATCCAAGGTGCCTAAAGGAGGCAGATATTCTCTGTTCCCCCTTGCCATAAATTTTACATGGTCAAGCCCTTCAGGAGGAAGCCTGAGGTTGTCCACATCTGTGTATGAACCTATAAATCAGACTGTCTCTTGGGTGCTGTCTTAGCAACCTCCTGTATTAGTTTGCTGGGGCCACCGTAACAAAATATCACAGACTGGGTGCCTTAAACAACAGAAACTTATTTTCTCACTGTTCTGGAAGCTGGAAATTCCAGATCAATATGATTGGGTTCTACTGCATGCTCACGTCCCCCTCTCTTCTTCTCCTCCTCTTCCTCTTCTTTAAAGATTTATTTATTTATTTTTAAAGATTTTATTTATTCATGAGAGACACACACACACAGAGGCAGAGACATAGGCAGAGGGAGAAGCAGGCTCCGTGCAGGGAACCCGATGTGGGACTCGATCCTAGGTCTCCAGGATCATGCCCTGAGCCGAAGGCAAACGCCCGACCACTGAGCCATCCAGGCATCCCTAAAGATTTTATCTATTTATTTATTTGAGGAGGGGTGGAGAGAATCTGAAGCGGATTCCACACTGAGCACAGCCCAACTCAGGGATCAATCCCACAACCATGAGACCATGACCTAAGCCAAAACCAAGAGTCAGACGCTTAACTGAGCCACCCAAGTGCCCCTCTTCTTTGTAAAGACATCAGTCCTATTGGATTAGGGCTCCACCCTTATGAACTCACTTAACCTTATTTACCTCTTTAACAACCCTATCTCTAAATACAGTCACACTGAGAGGGCTTCAACATATGAATTTGGAAGAACACAACTCAGTCTATAATTCCCTCAGATTTCAACCTATTTCTCCACAGACTTATGCCATATACTCCAAACAAATGTATGGAAAATATTTATCTATGGCTTCCTCAGTTCTGAACTCAGGTGGGGAATGAAAATAACATGTTCCAGGCTACCAAAAACCCTCACATAGACCAAGGTAAGGCATAATAATGGGACTGTTTCATGCAATGGGAATATTTCAGAGTTTAAGCGGGAAAACAACACAATGTGATTTATAAGGATTAATCTGGCTACTGTGTGGAATATTCATTTTAAAGCACTAAGTCTTTTTTAAGCCCAGGTGACCAGGTTCAGTTATAAGTGTCTTAAATTACTGAATTTGTCCTTACTACCACTCCAGAGATCGATGTTGTTATCCTCATTTTGCAGGTGAAGAAACTAAGATTGAGGCAAGTAGCCTCCCTAAGGTTGTGCAGTTCTGTGGATCAAGCCAGAACTAACATTAACTACATTTAACCCATAGTTAAAAATGAAAATCACATGGAAACAAGTTTAGATGGTTGTTTCAAAAGTATGAAGAATGAGAGAGAAGCTATTAACAATATCTGCGTCTGGATATGATGATGTTAGCCACCATAATGTAGTGCAAAGAAGCTGCAAATAGCAGTTAAGAGCACATGCTCTGGAATATATGTATAGATAATAAATAATGGACATCAGCACTTACTATTTTCCACACACTGTGCTGAGTGTTTCACAGATGTTAGCTCCTTTATTCTTCAAAATAGATCTGCCTGCCCTTAAAATCCCATTCTTTTCCCTCTATTGAATCTTGTCTGGACAACTGACATTCTTCTAACAAAATAGCATAAGGATGAGACTACTACCAATAATATTACTATCAGTTAACAGTCACTACATACCAGGTACTGTTCTAAGTCTTTAACATATATTAGCTAAGTGGATCCTCACAACAACAGTGGGTACTATTCATATCCCCATTTTACAGAGGAGACACCGAGGTACATGGTTATGTTACTGTTGTTTAAAAAAACAACAACAACATGGATTTATTAAGTTGGAGAATCAGGTTTCAAACCAGAGCACAGCTCCAGTATTTGAGTGCACATTCTGGTTATCATCCTCCCTAAACAAGTGAAAACAACCAAGGCTTAGTGGGGAGGTTAAGTACCTTTCCTGAACTAACAAGTCATGGACATAACTGGGTGACTGTGCACAGCTGCTTACATTCTCTTGGCCTCAGTTTCATTAGCTGTAAAATGGGTAAACCCTACATGCACAATAAGTTTGGGGTGATAATTATTTTTTTTATTTTTAAAATTAAATTAAATTAACTTAGTTTTTTTAATTTTTTTTTTAGAGAGAGAGTGCATGTGTGCACACTTGTGAGGTGAAGGAGGGGCTGAGGGAGAGAGAGAATCCTAGGCAGGCTGCATGTGGGGCTTGATCTCATGACCCCAGGATCATGACTGGAGCCGAAATCAAGAGTCAGATGCTCAATTGACTGAGCCACCCAGTGCCCCTGGGGTAATAATTAAATGACATAAATATGTAAAAGGCTTTATGCCCACTTCTTGCCACAAAGTTAGTGCTCAAAATAGTCCCTATTGATAGCTTGAGAGTTTTACAATGAACATACATTCCTTCAAAATCAGCAAAAACAATAAAGACATTCCCATTTTGAATTGAATGCCTAAACAATAAGACTTGAATGCATTTAACAGAACAAGACACACTCTCAACATTTTTTATTTCCTCCAACCAATGTTAGCTCCCACTCTCCTGACTCAATGATTAATTTTCCTGGCAGGAAGGACAGAGGCAAAAGAGGACTCTGGTCATAGGTTATACTTCTTCTGTGGACTTCTTGAACCGAACTAAAATAGCCTTCCTATCAACCTGGCTGTTTCTGTTTCCAGACCTCTTCAAAGGGGCTCTAGTCTGCCCACCCCACCTGCCTCATTTTGGACACCTCTTTTCCATGTCCTACGTCTCAGGAGAGCTCGCCACCCAGACACATTGACCTCCTTAGACAATAGCTCTCCTCACCGCTCCACTTCCTTCTCACCAGGCCATTTGTACCTTTTAACTAGGATTTCATTTTCCAAAGGGTTTTTCCTTGTAGTCATTCATTGGTTGCATGTGTTACATTCTCTGAGTGCATCCTGTGACGATGGCTGTCACTGCCAATGATGACAAGTGCTTCTACTCACTACATGGCAGACACTGTGCTGTGTGCTCTATGTGCATGATCTCATTGAATCCCTTAACAACTCTAGGACTAGGGCACTATTATTATCCTCCATAAATAGTTGAGAATAAAAACAAAAACAAAATGAAGTCTTAGAGAGGTTCAGTAGCCTGTCCGACACCACAGAATGAACAAGTGACACACAGTCGTCCACCTTCCTCTATACCTGCCACCACTCCCAGATCAAGCCTGCCACTCCATCACCTGACTGGTTCATCAGTTTCCTAACTGGGCTGCCTGTCTCCAGCCTTGACCTTCTGCAATCTATTCACTACTCGGGCAAGTTGAAGTTTTTAAAAACATAAATAGGCCATATTGCTCCCTTGTTTAAAACCCTTCAGTGGCTCCTCATTTTTCTTATGATAATATGCTAAGTCCTTATATGGCTTTGAACTATGTGGATTAGCTTGAGCTCTACAGCCTTAATTATTCCCCTGTCTCTTCCCCATAGCCTACGACCCACCTCCATTAGACTTCGTTTGTCCCTAGGCTTTGCATGGTCCATGCCCTCAGCTCAGAAAGTGTCCCTTGCTTTCCCCCCGGATCCCTGAGAGAAAATAAAGGCATCTCTCCTGCTGCTCTGCTTCATACTTCCTCCAAAAGCACAGGAATTTCCAGGTAATTTAATGCATTTGCCAGGTTTCTACTGCATCGTTTAATTCATCCTCACTCCTCTACAGATGAGGAAGCTGACCTCAAGTGACCCGTTCAAAATCCTAGTTCTAGCAAGCGGCAGGGTAGGGGTGCCAGCTCATGTCTGTCTGCCTCCAGACACTGATCTTTCCTCTGAGCTTTGTTGCCATGACGTTTGTCGAGGTTAGAAACAACAGCAGGTAAACATGGGTACAGCTGGAGGGAGGGATTGTCTATGAGGCTGAAACTGATCTAATAAATGGAAAGAAAAGACATTTTAACCTATGCCACTGACAGTGGGAAGGTCAGGAATTGAGCTCCAGCTGGAGAGTGGTTTCTGCTTTTTGACCGAGAGTAATTTCCTTGTCTACCTTTGTGTGACTACAATGACAGAAGCTGTTTTATTAATGCCCTTGGCAAAGCGCAGTGAGATGATCTGTCCTTAGCAACGAAGGGGTATCTGAGGTCAGTTCTAAAGAGCCAGAGACTCAACAGGGCACTTGCAGGAGAACAGAAAGGAAATTTGTGAGGCAGGCAGGGATCCTGAGAAACCAGGGTTCTAGAAACTAGCTCCAGAGGCTCTTACCACCTCTCCCACAAAACTGAGTTCTTGCTCTGCTTTAGGACTTTCTCATGTACCATCCAGCTTTAGTTCCTTCCTTTAAAAATGTAATAAAAGTGCTACTACTGCACAGGGTTGTTGTGATTTTCTTGACATCATTATAGTAAAAGGGACTAGCACAGTAGCTGGTACATAGGCAAGTTTTTGGTTTTTCTATAACTTATCTATATGCTGTCACTGTCCTACTCCCAGAGAAGTGAATTGAGAAAATGCAAAGATTCCTGTGTAAGACGGAATGCCTGAAGCTTTGGGCCTATGCCTGCACCTAACTTGCCTAAACAACCCTCATCTGAGTCCCCTCCTCTCCTATCTGAGCATCAATCTGCTTGCAACCACTGAGTGCCCCACTATTTGCCATGCACTGAGAAAAACAGAGATGCATGTAACCGCTCATTGCCTACTGGCCCAGCAGATGGACAACTATCCTTCTCGTCTGCTAGGGCTGTTTCATCTATTAGGTTCCATGGTAACAGGAGCTGGGGCCTACATGCTTTCCAAGGGCCTAGGGAAATCCTTGAGATCGCAAATACAAAATTATTGGCTCTGAAATACAAGAGTGGTATAATTTAAACTAATTAATGTTTTGGTTAGTGTGTCTACAAAATGCATCATATCAATTTTTATAATTTTTTTTTAAATGTAAATTTCCTTTTATTTATTTATTATTTTTTTTAAATTTTTATTTATTTATGATAGTCACACACAGAGAGAGAGAGGCAGAGACACAGGCAGAGGGAGAAGCAGGCTCCATGCACCGGGAGCCCGATGTGGGATTCGATCCCGGGTCTCCAGGATCGCGCCCTGGGCCAAAGGCAGGCGCTAAACCGCAGCGCCACCCAGGGATCCCCAATTTTTATAATTTTTAAACAACTTTTATAGTGTCATTTTATAACTTATCATATATAAATTCTATTTAATGTTGGACGTGGGGGCAATTTAGTATGACTGAGCTGAGGAACCAAAGTTAGAAGCCCTAAAGTTAAAGAACAATTGTACTAGGACCCCAGAATGGACAAACTCCATCTGCTTCCTGATAAACCCTCACTCATTTGGTTTTCTTTCCAGAAATGACTCCTCCCCACTTTGCAGCTAGTACTGATTGGCACTGGGCAGGGCCCTCTACCTCCTCAGAAAGCTGTCCTCTCTTGGCTTCAGCACTCCTCTATCACTCTCTGTTAATATGGTTCAACTTCACAAACCCTGAGCCTACCCCTGGGTGTTGGGGGCTTCCTTCCTCATGGAGAGAGAGCTTCTTTGTCTCTGAAGATCTCACCTTTGCATGAGGGATGTGGATAAATCCACACAAAAGCACAGCATTAAGCCAAACTTCTAATGGATGGCAGGTATCCTCTCTGGCTTTCTCTGTCTGAGAATTACAGGGATTTGTAGGACCTCTCGTTAAAGTTCTGGAATCTCTCTTGGCTGGACCCATTGTTTTCGGAAGGTGCCTTGATTAGGGCATGTCTCTGTAAGGTCCTCTATGGATAGGGGGAAATCAGGTAAGTTTGATAATAGCTACCACCAGCTCCTCCTAATTGATAATCAGGTCTCCAAGGGAACTGGTGCTTAGTGTGTGATAAAAGGCTCAGTGCCTTGCTCTGTCTTTGGCCCAATTCAGTTTAGCATTTTTTAAAACATGCCAGACGCACATCATACAGTTTTATCTTTATATAAGCCTTCCTTTTTAGCAGAGCTTTTACATCTCTGCCTCACATGGAATTTTCCCCTTTGTTGTTTTTATTATCTAAGCAATGCATATTTATTATGGAAGAATTAGACCAACAGATAAACAATGACTCAAGCCACCATTACGTTGGCATTGTGACTGATGATCAAATCTGCCACGATAGCAGAATGCCAAAAGCCTTCTGCCAGATGGTAAACAACTTGGGTAGAAAAGCCAAGTCTGCAGCCAAGCACTGTAGGAAGGCATGGACTGGGGAGTCGCCCTGGTTCAGACCTGGGCTTAGAACCCAGCTCTCTGTTTTGCTGGCTGTGCAGAAATCCTTAGTGGGACCATTTGGAACAATAAGGACATCCATTGGCCCATATCGATGGAAGCTTGAGGGTTAGCTTAATCCAGTAGTGTCTGTGATTCCCCTGGCCATGCCCACCCCTTGCACCATGGGCACCCACCTTCAGGCTGACGGCAAGAGGGCTACAGCACCTCCCTCTCCCCCTGCACATGTTGGAGGACAAGATTATCTCCTACTGAGGATTTCTCTAATGAGTGAAGACAATATTTGCAGAAGGTGCAGAAAACTTTCCAGTGTACCTTTTTGATCCAAATTTACACTCAGCTAATCCTGTGGCCAACAGAATGCTCTGCACTAGTTGGCTTAGGCCTGGGTTCTCCCGCTGGAGACTGGGATATGATTTCCATGATTAGCTGAGATTAATCAAGCCCTGCCCCTGCAGATGGTGTGGACTAGACGTTGGGAAGTCGACAGCAATTCTGTGGTCTTGGACAAATTACTCAACTCCAATGAGCATGGATACTGTTGCTTATAAAACCGGAATAGTGATACACATTGTGTGGTGGAGAACACCTGAGGTAATTCATATGAAATGGCAAAACACCATGCTTGACCTTTAGTAGGGGCTTAATACGTGAATAAGTGTTTGATGAATCCATTAATTAATTAGCCAGGGTCTTGAAGGTGACAATGCCCAAGTAGATTAACATTCTCATTTGAACCCAGAATCTGCAACTTCCTGACCTTGGAAACATGACTCTCTCTCCCCAAACCTCAGTTTCCTCCTAGGTAAAATGGGTCAACAGTGGGTCAACACTCATTAGACATTCTGCTTGACAGGCACCATTCTAAACAATGTACAGGTAGAGTCTCATTCAATCTTTTCCACCACCCACCATCTTGGCATTTTCACGACCTCACTATAAAAGAAGACGACTGAGGTACGGAAAGTTACTTGCCTAAAAGTACCAATTTATTAAGTATGGAGTCAGGATTTTAATATAAATAGTTTAGCCTCAAAGCATAGCTTCCTGATAATTAAATTCTACTGCCTTTCAGTAATAATAGATCTATCTCAGGGATTTTTGTGGGGATTAAATAATAAACGCGGGGGATCCCTGGGTGGCTGTACAATGCTCAGAAGGCTCTGTACACATTATGAATTATTATTATTTGAAACATGTGGTAATGAAAGAGACTTCTATGTAAGCCCAAAACTTCCACTCCACTGTAACAATCATCCCCCTAAAACTTTTTGATTCATTACTTCAGAAAATACCTATTGATCGTTCAGTCAATCATTCCCTTGAATTTGATGAGGTTACATGACCCTGATGGTTCTCCTGTTCCCCAAGGAAAAAGTCCAGTTTCTCCCTGGATTCGGCCCTCACCATGGTGCACCACGGAGCCTGCTCACCAGGCCTGCATGCTCCACTCCCTTTGTTCCCTGTGGCGGAGTATCACCTGTCCACCCACCATGCTGACTGACAAACTCCATCTCCTTCAGATGAATCGCTCCTTCCTCTGTGTCCTGGAACTAGTGGGCAGAGCCGTCTGTTTGTATAGACTGTAACTGATTTGTTTCCTCTGTTTACCTGTCTCCCTCCTGGTCCTGGGATGGGACACTGTGTGCCAGTCATCTTGATACAGATGGCACATGATACAATATTTGTTGGATATGGATATTTGTTGGATATTTGTTGAATAAATCCCCAAATCACAATTAGGATAAATACCCATTAAACACTGACTGTGTACGACAAGGTAACATCCTAGGTGCTTCACATGCTGATTACAGCTGTGGTTATGAATGAAAAATGTGTAATTTACACAAGCTGATGAAAAGGAGGGGAATCTATGTGACAGTATAATCTGGTTTTTTTTAATAATAAATTTATTTTTTATTGGTGTTCAATTTACCAACATACAGAATAACACCCAGTGCTCATCCCGTCAAGTGCCCCCCTCAGTGCCCGTCACCCATTCACCCCCACCCCCAGCCCTCCTTCCCTTCCACCATCCCTAGTTCGTTTCCCAGAGTTAAGAGTCTTTATGTTCTGTCTCCCTTTCTGACATTTCCCACACATTTCTTCTCCCTTCCCCTATATTCCCCTTCACCATTATTTATATTCTCCAAATGAGTGAGAACATACAATGCTTGTCCTTCTCCGATTGACTTACTTCACTCAGCATAATACCCTCCAGTTCCATCCACGTTGAAGCAAATGATGGGTATTTCTGACTGGTGGTTTTATACATATATTTATTATATATGGATGGATACATGTCTTATTCGTCTTCTGGATGCTTATTTTTATTCATGTTCCATGTGTATATCTCGAACTTTACTTATTTAATTTTTCAAGTATCAAAACAAAAACTTGAAGGTGAAATATCTCATTAATTAGAAAATCACAAAATTAAATGATGCCTCATGGTAGTATTTGGAATATTAAAATATGTAATTAAATTTTAATATTTGTTTTAAATGTGGTTTAAGATGCAATGTCTTAAATAAATGTTTTAAAATGATTAAAAGGCATATTGGAAGTGCTAGCTGCAGTAAATATATTGGATGGTAGTAAATATATTGGATGGTAGTAAATATATTGGATGGTGATCCTAATAGGACTAGAATCTTCACTCACAGGCATTATTAAATCTTTTACTCTTGGGATTAAAAGTTTTCTCAGTCAAGGGGTGCCTCGATGGCTCAGTCAATTAAGCGTTGGACTCTTAATTTTTGCTCATGTCATGATCTCAGGTTCTGAGGTCGAGCCCTGTGTCTGGCTACCTGCACCGGGCATGGAAGCCTGCTTGGATTCTCTTTCCTCCTCCCCTCTGCTCCACCTCTTCCACCACCAAGCATACGGGGATGCAGGTGCAGGTGCATGCTCTCTTGCAAAAAAAAAAAAAAAAAAAATATCTTAGTCAAGTGGCCCCTGTCACTGCATGTGGATGATTTTTCTTTCAATTATGGGGATACTCAGGGGTAAAAGCCATCCTGAACTATTTTTGCTGTCTGGAGAAAACTATATGGATATTAAAATGTTGAATCATCTGAGGAAAATGAATTTTGACCTCTCTGTTCCTTTCATACTGATCTCTCTCTCATTAAAACTTTTGGTTGAGATGGAGAAAATCTAGTATCAGATCGAAGCCCTCTTCCACTTGGACTACTGTGGACTGTTTCCATTCTGAGTTCCTTTTGTGTATCTTTTAATCAGGGCTTAGTGAGGCCATTTGTGCTACTGGTTAGCTTCTTTTTAAAGAAATTTTATTTATTTATTTGAGAGAGCAGAGTGAGAGAGAGCACACATGAGCAGGGGTAAGGGGCAGAAGGAGAGGGAGAAGCAGACTCCTCACTGAGCAGGGAGCCCAATGCAGGGCTCCAACCCAGGACCCTGGGATCATGACCTGAGCCAAAGGCAGATGCTTAACCCACTGAGCCACCCAGGTGCCCCTACTGGTCACCTTCTTGTTGTTCATATGTCTGTGGACACTCTTGTTTGCTGGACAGGGAGTTTTTGAGGGAGACTTTCTTTTTCACTTCTCATCCCCAGCTGTCTCCCAGATGCCTGGCCCAATAAATCAGTGGATGCCAACTGAGCCTGGTTCATGTAAGCAGCATCTGCCATGGGCCATGTCAGCATTCCTTTCTCCACATTTAACATCCATGCCAGTCTAGGACCTGACAGTGAACCAGGAGACCTGGCAATTGGTAAGTAACTCAGATAAACTGAAAGAACTCCAGAGCCAGAGGGAAACTTGAAAATATCTGGACTTAAGTTTTTATCTTGCAACTTAGCAAAAGGAAACCCAGAGGGGTAAAGAGCATTACCTGATTCAACACAGCTGGTCAGCAGGGAACCTGGGGTTAAACCTCATGTCACTTGGCTTCCAGCCCAGGCTCCTCCTCCCTTGTCACCATGCTTCCCCAGCTCAGAGGGATGTGTGCCTTCCCTTTATACTAGCACAGAAAGTTTCCACACTATGAAGTACCACCATGCCATCTCCAGGAAGGGGAGCTTGCTGCCACCTTGTCTTAGGAGAGCTCATTTTTCAGACTTACAGCTCTTGGCATAAACAACCTGGGGCCTACGGGGGATGTTTCTTACAAGGAGCTGCAATGCAGTGATTGTTCACTCTGAGAGCTCTGACTCACCCCTTTCTCAGCCCCTGGGCTTATTTTAGCCCCACTTTCTGGAGGAGGAAATGAGAACATGATCCTGTGGGAAGAGCCCAGGGGCCTCCAGTTCTCACTGGAGGCTTCTGGCAGCAACTTGCAGCTCCAGCTTCATTAGAAATCCACAGCCAGAGGCTCCTATAGAATTAGGGCTGCTAGCCTGGCCAGGTTACAGTGCACCTGCTTTAAGAAAATCTGCCATCCAGAAATGAGAATTAGGCAAAAGGGATGAATTTGAAGCTGATTATTGACCTAGCAAGGAGCTTCTTTCCTTTCTTCATTAAATGTGGAACAGTAGAATGAGCAAGGCTGTTGGGAGTCCCTGCTTCCATTAATGAGCTATAAAACCTTGAGTTTGGGATTAACCTTTCTGAGATTGGGAAGTTGGGGGTGTGCAGGGGAGGAACCTTGAGCTGGGTCTTGAAAGACAAGTAGGGAGGAGGAGAGGGAGTTAGAGCTGGGGGAGGGGTACACACAAATTCCCAGAGGTGTGAAAGTACAGGGAGTCGTCTGGACCATCTGCAGCAAAGGAAGAGAAACTGGATAGGCAGAGTCTGGAGCAGTCTCCTCCCTCTTCCCCAACATAGCATGCATATTCCTGCCCATACACTTTTCCTTAAATCAACCCCCTTACCTAAATGCTTTCCCTGTTCTCTCCAGTTACCAAATCCTACCATCCAAAGCTTAGTTGGGTCACTTCTCAGGGCCTCACATGACCAAAATCAAGGTGTCGACCAGGCTGTGTTCCTTCTTGGATGCTCTGGAGAAATCATTCATTTCCAAACTCATTGAAGTTGGTCAAAATCAGCTCCTTGTGGTTGTAAGCCTGGGGTTTTCTTTGTCAAGGGCTTCTCTGGGCAACTAGAGGTCCCCCATGTTCCTTGCCATTTGGCCTCCATGGGCTGTTTACAGCATGGCTGTTGCTTCTTCTTCCAGGCCAGAAGGAACATATCTCTTTCACTTCATCCTCAATGACCAAGTGAAGAAAACTTTCTGCTTTTGTTTGTTTTGTTTGCTTCGCCATGTGGTTTATTTATTTTTTATTTTATTATTATTTTTTGCCATGTGGTTTATTATTATTTTTTAGTAATGCACATTATAAGTAAATACATATTATATATTTATATAGATTTCAATTTGAAAATTACAGATTACATATATATATATATATATATATACACTAATCGTCATAGTTATTCAGTGATTTGTTTCTAAAAAGGTTATAGTAATTCCTATTACCATTAGCAATGTTTGAGAGTATGCAACTCCCCATATCCATACTCACAATTGAAGATAAGAATTTTAAATGTTTTGTTTGGAGAAAAGTGACTGTATTATTTTAATATGCATTTGTTTTACTGAGAAATTTATCATTTTCACATGTTTCTCAGTTATTTGCACTTATTTAAATTTCCTGTTTATCTTTTTTATTCATTTTTCTTTTGGGTTATTTATCTTTTCTTGTCCATTTGTTACAGCTCATTTTTCTACTGTAGATATTAATCACTGAGGTATCATTATGTGACCATTTTTTTCAACTTATCTTTGGTTTTATGACATCAAATATATCTACATGTCGTTAATAACTTCTGGGTTTCCAATCTTGGTTAAGATCTCCCCTGCCTGAGATTATACACAGTGTCTTAGATTATACTGTAGAACAATTTTATTATTACTACACTTATGTGTGTAATATATCTAGAAGGTCTCTTTCGATGTTTTAAGGGCAGGATCCAATTATACTTTCTTCCACTTGGATAGCCAGTTGTCAGCACCATCTATTAAGTTACCCATACTTTTTCATTTGGTAAAATCACTTTAGTCAAATACTAAATTATCATATATGTTAGGACCTACTTTAGGATTCTACATTCTGTTCTACTGACTGATAAGTTAGTCCATAGCTATGTCAATGTCATATTTGTGAGAACCCTCTGTTTTCAAAGTGCCCACTTGAATAGGTCAAGCTCCCCTTGAGCTATCCCCCTTTCTTAAAATCAACAACCATGTAACACAACCTAACTACAGGAGTAAAATCTAGCATGTTCATAGTCCTGGACATAATGTAGGGTGTGCACTCCAGGAAGCAGGAATCTTAGGGAACATTTTAGAATTCTGTCCATCATACCCTCCATGCTCTTTTCTATGGAGGAAGGAGTTTTGCTTTCAGGTCAGTTTCTGAGCTCTCTGTTGTAACCCAAGAACTGGACAGATTTCCACCTAGAAGCAGTGAGAGCTACAGCCACACTTTCTTTCCCAACAGGTGGCAAGATATGGAGAAGGCTAGGAGTATATGCTTTCTGAAAGGAAGTGGGCCTATGAACATCAAGACTGGAGGAGGAGGATGTCAGAGGAAACAGCTGACGAGTGAGGGATGGGCAGGTGGGAGAGGCAAGTTCTGGGCCTTACTACATGAGTAGGAAACAGGAAGAAGCAGGTAGGGAAGAATCATGGGCTTGGTTTCAGGTAAGGATTTGATGGGAATATGAAAATGAGGAAAGGAATCAGGAGTAACAGGGAAAAAAGATCCTAAGAAGCACTGCTCTGAGTCACAAATTATATCCTCTAAGACACTTATTAAGAAAAGCCAGTACAGGGGAGCCTGGGTGTCTCATTTGGTTAAGTGTCTGCCTTCTGCTTGAGTCATGGTCCCAGGATCCTGAGATATAGGCCTGCATCGGGGTCCCTGCTCAGCCAGGATTTTGCTTCTCTCCCTGCCTCTGTGCACCCCCTCCCACTCATGCTCTCTCTCTCTTTCAAATAAAATCTTTCTTTTTTAAAAGAGAAGCCAGTAAAACATAGATTTGCTTTTAATAATGTTAATACTGGACTGTCTTTCCTTGACTAGGTCTGTGCAGAGACTGGGTCTGGTGACATATCTTTCAATTGAGTATGTAGGAACTTTATCTTACTGTTTAAGCTACAAGCCGGGTTGCCCTATAATGTCAACAAAAATACCAAGCTGCAGAGTACAAGAGAGGCATAGATTTTCATAGAATTTGCCATCTTTTTCTTATTAAACAAAGTACATAATATCTCATTCTCAAAGACCTATACTGATGCCAGACATCTGCAATTCTACCTAGGAGCCCTTTTAGGTAATGATCATCACTGTGCTTCCTAGTCCCTAGTATAGGGTAGATACATGAGAAAATATGCCTTGCAATAAAATTTATTTGATTAATAAATATAATCATTAACACTTACAAGACACTTCCAAAGTATCAGACATTATAAAATACTATTCTATCTGGATGATAGAAACTGTGGCACAGAGAGGTTAAGTAACTTGCTCAAGTTCACACAGCTAGTAGATTCTAAATTTAACATAGGCATTCTGATTCTTTAATCCATGCACTTGTATAAGCCATGAACTTCTAGTAAGGGACAAAGGGATTAATATATTATGTGTCCTTTTTTACCTTGAAGAAAGAAAGAAGACCCAGGATGGGTGTGGAAGGAGTTAATGCAGAAGCCTCCTGGGCACCATCTCTTTCCTACGAGTACTGGAGAACATGCCCTGACTTCTTAGTCTCTGCTACTAAAGGGTGGCTGGTGAACCATCAGTGTCAGCATCACCAGGGAGCTTAGTGGAAATGCATATTCTTAGGTGCCACCTCCAGACCTAATGAATAAAAATCTGCTTCTTAAAAAGACCCCCTCGGTGATCTCTATGCACATTCAAGTCTGAGCAGCATACGGCTTGAGCCACATTACCTAGGCCCATGCAGCTTAAACTTCCTGCTGTGATGGGAAAGTCCTATATCTGCACTGTCCAATACAGTAAGCGCTAGCCACATGCAGCTAGCATGACCAAACCAGTGAATTTTTCATTTTATGTAATTTTAATAAATTTAGATTTAAATAGCCACACATGGCTAGTGGCTACCTTTGTGAGCAGCAAAGATTCTAGATTTGTTGTTTCCCCTAGGTTTATTTCCCTATGATCCAATAACCCTTTGTGAAGTCTTATTTAAAGAGCTTTGTCTTGAAACAGCCATGTTAGGGAATATAGTGGAGGATTTTGTGTCTCTTCTTGGCTTGGGTCAGAGCATTAAAGGAGGCCAGAAATCATAGCACAGAAGGAATTCCATGGTCTGACTGACCTTGTTGCCTGCCTGACACACCTATGTGCTTCTTCAGCTGTCTGTGCATTCCACGCTCACATAGGTAATATCATCTTCTGGTTACTCACCTGTATTAGCTGCCAAACACAAGCTCTCTGAAGACAACAGCCAAAGCCTGATTAATAAGAGAAAAATACACAAATTTTATTCATATGTGCAGCATGCATACACACAGGAGAAATCCAATGATGAGTAACTCAAAGGGGTGATTAGAACTTGGACTTACATAGCATCTTTTTTTATGATTGTATTTATTTATTCATGAGACACACAGAGAGACAGAGACATAGGCAGAGGGAGAAGCAGGATCCCTGGAGGGAACCTGATTTGGGACTCAATTGCAGGACCCTGGGATCATGACCTGAGCCAAAGGCAGACGCTCAACCACTGAGCCATCCAAGTGCCCTATCTTTTTTTTTTTAAACTTAAATTTAATTAGCCAACATAAAGTATGTACTTAGTTTCAGATGTAGTACTCAATGATTTATCAGTTGGGCATAACACCCAGTGCTCATCACATCACATGCCCTCCTTAATGCCCATCACCATTTTCTCTTATTAATCTGTCTTTGGTCAGTTTAATATACAAGTCTTCAGCAGGGCCTCCTAGAAAACATAGAGAGTAGAGGAGAAAAGTTTTCTTCCTCCCCTGCATGTATCAGATGGAAATAAGTGGTACAGAGAAAAATAAGCATGAAAGGTAGATAGGAGTGTAAAAGAGGAGGGTGGTGATTTAAAACAACAACAACAAAAAATACATTTAAAGGGTTTCATGTACCTAGTTATTTATTAATAGCTACCATATGATTGAGTTTGCCACTATATACCATGAGCATTTGAAGCACTTGACAAACATTATGTCATGTAATTTTTACAGTAACTGACAGAGTGGTGGTATTCTTTCAGGTGAAGAAACAGACAATCAGAACAAGTGCATCCACCTTCCTCTCACCTGACCTAAACGCTTGATTTTTGAGTTTGCTATTCAAAAGATATGAAAAGATCTTCTAGGAGCCACTGGAGCTCCTAATGCTAAAATTCAAAGAAAATGAGTTAATTCTCTTGGATAGAAGTGTCTTTAGAGGCCATTAAGACACAGTACTCTGTGCTGACTTATGCTATTCTTGGGGAAAAAATCGAATTAAATTTGATTATCTCTTTTGCTGCCCCCTTCCTCCATATTAATAGTTTAATATGCATGATAAGTGTTGTATGTGCACCGTGGGGCTGTTTACAGCAATTGGTGAAGTGTTTAACATTCTAAAGAAATTAACTGTTGGTAAAGAGGACTCCAGAGACAGAAGAGTAAGAGATAGATAGATGGGATGTCTGATAATCCTGGTGTTCTGGAACGAGGATAAATGAAAGTTTCTTTCTGGTTCTCCTCAAAACTCACTGATCGCTCTCATTTTCTTTCACTATTATTTCTTTCTTTGCTGTGGATGTTCCCGAGGTTTATCTCTGGCTATCCATTCCTCCAATGCTGCACTGTCTCCATTGGGCCTTCTCATCTACCCAGTGTCTCTCAGGAGGCAAGGAGAGGAGCCTCAGATGAGAAGCATCAAGAACCCAAGACCACCCAAGGTGGTATTTAAACATATACCCTTCCATTCCCTTCCCTTTACTTCCTTCCCATTTCCTTTCTTTTCCTGTAGGAAATCCAGAGATTCCAAAATCATTAACCTTTAAGAGAATTCTTTGGGGGTGCCCCAGCCTTGCCCAGAACAGAACTAGAATAATTTGGCTCCAGAAAAAGAACTGTGATCTGAATATGGCCAGTCACCCCACTGCATGGACTCATATACATTCAAAACCCTGCAGAACAGCCAGGAGGCTGCAAACCAAATGAATCCAAAAGCCTCTGGAGAGTTCCTTGGGGATGCTCTGGCCTTGCCTGGCACAGGTTCTAAAACTGTGTCCTCTGAATCTGGATGGACTGGTAAAATTTCACAAATAAGTGACTGATTGACAGCATGCTGCTACCATCTAGAAAAAGAAACATGCCTGGAATAAAGCAACATATAGAAGGAAGCAGAGCAAAGAGAAAGAGAGGCCAGATAATGTAGCATCACTGGGACTCTTGATCCAGCCATGCTTGAAGCAAGACTATCCCAGGACTTTCCAGTGATATTCTTAATAGAATTCAAACCTCCATCTTTTTTACTGTTTTGTTTTAATGTGGCTTGAATTGAACTTTCTATTCATTACCATCAAACGAATTCTAACAAAATTTCCATCTATGTATAGATGACCTCTAACTGGACACCTACCTATATCTCTTTCTGGAGCTTCAGACCTGGTATTCAGTGACAAACTTATCTGGATACTTCCCTGGAAATCCTTACAACTGAATATGGCACCATCTGAACCTGCCATCCCTTCTCCCCTACTTTTGTCCCGACCCATGATCTGCTTCTATGTCAGTCTTTATTATCCCAGCTCCCAATCACCTAGTTTCCCCTTTTCATTCCCTGCACACAACCATTCATTCATTGAGCTGTCCTCCAAAATAGTTTTTAGAGTTCCTTCTCTCTTCAATTCTCCTTGTAGTTCCTTGAGTCAGCCCACCATCACCTCTTAGCAAAACTTCTGAGTTGGTCCCCATTCTCTGTTTTTTCCTGAGTGTAGCCTACAATCATCCTACTCTGTAGATATAAAACTGTCTCTCTGCCCTCACCCTACCACTTTAAAAGTCTTCCATGTTACCCCATAACTTTCAGGATGAATTTCAAATCCTTTAGCATGGCATTCAAAGTCACTTCTAGCCTTCCCAGTCTCCATCCCTAGTCACTGTGCCCACTTCTCCCTCCATGTTCTATGGTTTTGTTGTTCCCAGAGTATTCCATGCAAACTGACACCTTTGTGCTTTTGCACAGGTAAAACTGCACCTGCTATCAGTACCTTTCTCTCTGCAGCCATCTCTGACCACATCTCTGAATCTCTGAGTCAAAATTAATTGCTCCTTGTGTACTCCCTAAAGCACTATATATGAAACTTCGTTAATGAAACTTTTCCCACTGTGTTATAATTAATTTCTGTCCTATGTTTATCTCTTTCACTAGACTTCTGAGAGTTCTGTGAGCAATTGAACAAGAAGGACTTATCCACTTTTGTATTCATGAACTTAACATAGTGTCAGACTTAACAGATGCTGAATAAAAAATACTGACTTAAATTGAAATTGAAGGTGTCATTGACACCATCTCTCAGCTTACATATTTCATGTTCCCTATTCACAAACAGTCCTCATTTATTTGCTGGTCTTTGTAGTAGGACATACACTTTTTTTTTTTTTAAGATTTTATTTATTTATTTGAGAGACAGAGGGTGAGTGACAGCAAGAGAGAGCACAAGTGGGGGTAGGGACAAAGGGAGAGGGAGAGCAGACCCCCTGCTGAGCAGGGAGCCAGACCTGGGGCTTGATCCCAAGACTCTGGGATCATGACGTGAGCTGAAGGCAGACGCTTAATCAACTGAGCCACCCAGGCATCCCAACATCTACACCTATTTGAAAAGTTGTAATGTGCTATACATATAGGGCAGAAACATAACTTACTAAGCAAAACAAATAAAAAAAGACATTGATCAGCTGAGTATTATTTGGTCATTTTATTTGGCCTCTGCCAGAGCAGGAGGAGGAATACTGAACAATATTTTGTTCCTATCCTACATCTATCACTTACTAGCTGTAGCGAATTGTAAAGATAAACACAAATCTTCCTATCACTATATTCTTGCCCTTTTGTAAAGTGACCTTAAAGCTCCTCCCATCAAAAGGTGGGTGCTAGGGCAGCCCCGGTGGCGCAGCGGTTTAGCGCGGCCTGCAGCCCAGGGCGTGAACCTGGAGACCCAGAATCGAGTCCCATGTCAGGCTCTCTGAATGGTGCCTGCTTCTCCCTCTGCCTGTGTCTCTGCCTCTCTCTCTCTCTCTCTGTGACTATCATAAATAAATAAAAAATTAAAAAAAATAAGTGAGTGTGGCATTATGATGAGATTCAGGATATCTGAAGTTACTGGACCCCAAGGGCATTTTTGAACCCTGGGGACTGTCCAGAAGGAAAGCAGGGTCTGCCATCTTTCAGAGTCCCAAGGAAGTATTGTAAAGACTACCAAGAGCCACAAGAACAAGTATCAATATTCAAATGCTTTTCAACCAAGTGCTTGCATCGTATTTGCTACTGTCTCATATGGTCAAGGCTATGTTCAACATAAATCATGTGGTCAAGGCTATGTTCAAGGAGCATATGGTCTCTACCTCTTGATGGGAGGAACTGAAAGGTCACCTTGCATAAGAGTGAGAATACTAGGATAGGAAGATTGTGCATCAAAATACATTTTGAATACCAAATAACTAATAAATTATTTCTGTGTCCAATATCTCAGCAACCTAAAGACTGGGTGTCATCCCCATCTCACAAGTGAAGAAATAAAACACAGAGAATAAGGGTGGGAAGTGGGGACTTGCTTCAAAAGATCCTACAGGTCTATACTCTGTGTAGATGCAGAGAGTAAAACCCTCACTACTGCTGAATGGGAACAGGACCCTGTGATCCTCAGGTAATGGGGGTCCCAGCTGGATGTTAACACCCCTGAACTTACTGCCAGGGAGGTCCTGAATTAGTCATGAGCACTCTGGCATCAGAAACTCTGGTAGGTCTATTTAAAGCTATTTAAAGTTCTTACTCGGGGTTAGCTCAGGATTGTAAAAGATACAGGTACTTTATGGGGAGGAAATGAGGGCTGAAGCCACATCTTATTCTCCTCTGAAACCTCAGCACCTAGCATAGGACTAGCATAGATGAGGGCACACAGTGAATGAGTGTATACTGAGATAACTTATTCTTCCTTTTACTTGTCATTTATGCCTTCACCATTTAATGAGCATTTTTATGTACCTCTTATATGCCAGGCAATGTCAATACATAAATATATAAAAACTGGTGTTTTCAGTAGAATTGTGTCTCCCAAATAAGATATTTTTAAGTCCCAACCCTCCCCAACCTGCAAATGTGACCTTATTTGGAAACAGGGTCTTTGCAGATATAATGAAATTAAAATGAGGCCTTATTGTCAGATTATATGGACCCTAATCCTGTGACTGCTATCTTAGAAGAGAAAGGAGAGGGAGACTTGCGTAGAGTCACAGGGAAGACGGTCATGTGACAACAGAGGCAGAGATTGGAGGGATGCATCTGCAAACCAAGGAATGCCAAGGATTGCCAGCAATCACCAGGAGCTAGGAAGAGGCAAGGAAAGATCTTTCTCTAGAGCCTTCAGTGGGAGCATAGCTCTGCAGACACCCTGATTTTAGACTTCAAGCCTCCAGTTCTGTGACAGAACACACTTCTGTTGTTTTAAGTCAGTATGTGGTACTTTTATGGTAGCCCTAGAAAAGTACTATACTCTGTCCATTCATACTCTAGTGGAGGAGACATGAAGAGATCACTGTAATAGAATACATCAATTATAATGCAATGGAGCTATGTGCAAAGTGTTTTAAGAGCATGGGGGAGGGAGTAATAAACTTTTCCTGAAGGAACCAGTAAATCCTCATAAGTAAAATGATATTTGAAAAGGATCTTAAAAAATGGATGAGAATTCATTAAGCAAAAAAACAAAACAAAACAAAAAACAAAACTAAAGAAGGTTATTTCAGGCAGGGTTGGCAGCATATACAGAGGATATTGGAGGCTGGGACTTGAACAGTATTTTTAAGGGATTGAAAATAATTTTAAAACCACAACTAATGGGGCACTGGGTGGCTCAGTCATTTAAGTGTCCAACTCTTGATTTCAGCTCAGGTCATGATCTCAGGGTTGTGAGATCAAGCCCTGCATCTGGCTCTGCACTGAGCATGGAGCCTGCTTGAGATTCTCTCTCTCTCTTCTCTCCCTCTGTTTCTCCTCCCTCTTTGTGCATATGTACATTCTCTCTCACTCTTTCTCTAAAAAAATATGAAGAATAAAAAAAAAAAAAGAAAAGAAAAAAAAAGACCACAGCTAAGAGGAGGCTGGTTATAAGGTAGGGAAGTTCCACTGAAACAAGAAAGTGAAGTAGGCAGGAGCCTCTTGATTGCCAGGAGAGCCATTGAGAGTAATGTCATAATCAGAGCACAGGGAGAACTGGGGTTGAGACTGGAGACAGGGACCTAGATAGGAGATTGCTAAGTACAACAGTCCAAGCAAGAGATGAGGAGCTCTCAACCAGGATGGCAGAGAGAAGGGCTCAATTTGGCTAAATAACCAGTCCTCATATTGGTCCTGATATGCTGCAGCCTTTTTCCCAACTCCCCATCTCCCACAGCAGAATGGCTACAGCCCTTCAGGGACAGTGTCTGCCCTTATCCCTCGGCATCAGATGGGCAGTGAAAGTCATATTCATTGCAGAGCTGTGTCCAGGATGGGAAAGACAGTTCTAGTGACATCCTTTCTGCCATATTACAAGGAAAGAGCCCGCTCTCCTGGATTTAGAGTAAAGGCACATTATGTTACAAGGTTAGGCAGCCAGAATGTAGGGGAATCACTTCATCCACTCCTTCCCATAGTATTTGCCCATGACCTCCTGAATGACTCCCTAAATCACCTCTACAGCCTCTAAGGAGCTGGACATTGGGCCAATGAAACTTATTCACTGTATTTTTAAATTTGTTGAAGGAAATAAAACCCCAATAGACTCTACATATCTCCTATTAAGGGATTAGAAGAAGAGCATAAAGAGTATTTCTGCTAGGGACTTAGGAGGTTGTATTTTATGAGATCAGGCTCTGGGAATAAAATGTTACAGAGGATGTGGGGAGGGAAGTGTTGTCAGAAGTACAGAAGAGATTTTCAATAACCAACTTCAAACCCTTACAAGATTCCAGGCAACTATAAACTCATCAAACTACTAAATTTTTGCAACACATCTCTATCTTCACTTCACAGATAGAGAAACAAAGGTTCAGAGAGACTAAACTATTCTCCAGAGCCACACAACTATCAAGGGGCAGTGCTGGGATCTGAACCCATGCCAATTGGTTTCAAAGTCTTCCTCCTTCATTATATGACCATCAGGATGCAGGCCAACACCCAGTCCAAAGATGGGATGTCTCTGTTCTGATCTTCTCCAGCCAGGCACATCTGGGCTGCCTTCTGGCCATAAAGTACATAGAGCTGGAGCAGAGTCAGAGGAGAAAGAGCAGAAATTGCATATATTTGTCATACAAGAAATGACAGCAGGAACTGGATATTGGCTTACGGAAGAGAAAACTCTAGGGATGTGGCAGCTGTCTTCAAATATTTGAAGGGCTGTCATGAGGAAGAAAAATTAGACTTATAGTCTGAACGGCCTTCAGGGGGTAGAAATAAAGGTGATGGATGGCAGTGACAGGCAGTCAGATATCAGTTTGATGAAAGAGAGACTCTTCCACCAGGCAAAACTAGAAAGATGGGTTACCTTGGGAAAATGAGAGCACTCTGTCACCAGGGTATCCAAGAAAAGGCAAGATAAGATGACTCTATGCTGGCAATGCTGTGGAAGGAATTCACAGATTGGTGAGCAAGAAAACTCCATTCTTTTAAAGGTCTCTGATAAAAAAAAAAAAGTCTCTGATAGCTCAGAGAATCCAATTTTGCAGTCTATTTATACTCTCAATGCCTGAACTGATTTGGAATCACTATGCAATTAGTAATACTAGGCCACAGTCTTCACAGTGTCCTACAAGGCCCTATGTGCTATGGCCCCACCTCTGTCACTCCACTCCAGACACATTAGCCTCTTTACTGTGCTTTGAATAGACCAAGTACACTCCCTCCTCAGGGCCTTTCCAGTGGCTGTTCCATTTCCTATCATACTCTTCTTCTAAATAACTCTGTGCTTATTTCCCTGGCCTCCTTCAATTCATTTGCCCAAAAATCCTATTCTCAATGAGACCCAATCTGAGAATTTTGTTTAAAATTATTCCCCACCTCTGTATCTGACAGTTCTAATTTCCTCTAGTCTGTTCAATTTTTTTTTTCATAGTGCCATAATTTTCTAACATCCTGAGGATTTTGCTTATTATGCTACTATTTATTGCCCATCTCCCTTTACTAGAATGCAAGCTCCAGGGAGGTAGGATTTTTTTTTTTTACTATTTTGTTTACAGTTGACTCCCCAAGCACAAAAAACAATGTCTGACACAAAGTAAGTGATTAATAAATATTTTTGGAATGATTGAATGAATGATATTTTCCTTTCATTCTCACTTTCTGCTTCTTGGGAGGAGATTCTTTGGTAAGCCTAACTAAAGAGGCAGAAATTACTTAACAAGATAACGCAGCTAAATTAAGCTATGAAATATGGTCAAAGTCACAGGAAGATTAAATAGATATTCTATCCTGCAGAAAATGAAAGACTTATTGCCGCTTCCAATGATGAGCTGGAGCTTAAGGACTTGTGATTTCTTAAGTTAGAACCAGGACACTGTGTGTCGGACAGAAGGATTAGGGGGGAGGTAGATGGAGAGAAATCATAAAAAGAAGGAAATTCCTGAAAAAGACAGTCTCTTCAATAAATGGTATTGGGAAAACTGGATAGTTACTTGCAAAAGAATGAAACTGGAAACTGGACCACTTTCTTATACTATATACAAAAATAATTTCAACGGATTAAAGACTTAAATGTGGGACCCAAAACCATAAAACTTCTAGAAGAAAACATAGGCAGTAATCTCTTTGACATTGGCCTTAGCAGCATTTTTCGAGACAGGTCTCCGTGGGCAAGGGAAACAAAAGCAAAATTAAACTATTGAGACTACACCAAAATAAAAAGCTTTTGCACAGCAAAGAAAAAGGAAACTTTTGTTTTGTCAACAAAACAAAAACACAATATACTAACTGGAAGAGGATATTTGCAAATAACATATCCAATAAGGGTTAATATCCAAAATATATAAAGAGCTTATACAACTCAACACTCAAAAAATGGATAATCTGATTAAAATGGGCAGAGAATCTGAAAAGACATTTTTCTGAAGCAGATACTCAGATGTCCAAAAGACACATGAAAAGGTGCTCATCAGGGAAATGAAAATCAAAACCACAATATAAGAAATAGTGAAAAGGATTATAAGGGAAAGGAGGGAAAATGAGTGGGAAAAATTAGAGAGGGTGACAAAACATGAGAGACTCCTAACTCTGGGAAACGAACAAAGAGTAGTGGAAGGGGAGGTGGGTGGGGAGATAGGGTAGCTGGGTGACAAGCACTGAGGAAGGCACTTGATGGGATGAGCACCGGGATTTATGTATGTATGTATGTATGTATGTATTTATTTATTTATTTATTTATGATAGACATAGAGAGAGAGAGAGAGGCAGAGGAGGAGGGAGAAGCAAGCTCCATGCCGGGAGCCCGACACGGGACTCGATCCCGGGACTCCAGGATCGCGCCCTGGGCCAAAGGCAGGCGCCAAACCGCTGAGCCACCCAGGGATCCCCGAGCACCGGGTTTTATTCCATACATTGGCAAATAGAACTCCAATAAAAAAAAATATACAAAAAAAAAGCACAATGAGACATCACCTCTCACCTGTCAAAATGGCTAGAATCAAAAGGACAAGAAAAATCAAGGGTTGGCAAGGATGTGGAGAAAAAAGAACCCTTGTGGACTGTTGGTGGGAATATAAATTGGTAAAAACACTGTGGAAAACAATACGGAGGTTCCTCAAAAAATTAAAAATAGAAATATCTTATGATGCAGTAATCCCACTACTGGGTATTTACACAAAGAAAACAAAAAATACTAATTCGAAAAGATAGATGCACCCCTATGTTTATTGCAGCATTATAGGTAAGTTATGGGAGCAGCCCGAGTGTCCATCAATAGATAAGTAGATAAAAATCTGGTATATTTACACAATGGAATATTAACCATATAAAGAATGAAATCTTGTCATTTGTAACAACATGGATGAAAAAAAAAAAAAACAACATGGATGGACCTAGAGGGTATTATGCTAAGTGAAATAAGTCAGAGGAAAACAAATACCATATTATTTCACTTATACATGGAACCTAAAAAACAAAACAAATGAATAAACAAACCAATCAAAAAAACGGACCCTTAAACATAGAGAATAAACTGGTGGTTGCCAGAGGTAAGGTAAGTAGAGGGATGGGTGAAACAGATAAAGGGGAATAAAAGGCACAAAGTTCCAGTTATAGAACAAACAATTCATGGACATGAAGAGTACAGCATAGGGTATATAGTCATTAATATTGTAATAATGTTGTAGGGTGACAGATGGTGACTACACTTACTGTGGTGAGCACTGAGTAATGCATGGAATTGTTTAATCAATATGTTGTACACCTGAAAATAATATGACATTGTATGTTCATTATACTTCAATAAAAAAAGAAAAGGGGGGTACCTGGGTGGCTCAGTTGGTTAAGCATTCAACTCTTGATTCTGCTTAGGTCATTATCTCAGGGTCATGAGATTGAGCCCCGTGTCAGGCTCCACACTCAGCTTAGAGTCTGAGTCTGCTTGAGATGTTCTCCTCTCCCTCATCCTTTACCCTTCTCCCCACTTGCACTCTAAATAAATAAATAAATAAAATCTTATAGAAAAAAAAAGAAGGAAATTTCTAGGTGTTCATCCACAGTACATTCAGCATGGATGATAATCATCATTAACCATTTACTGAGAGCTTACCAAGTATTCTTTAAAACAATTTATAAGGGTTATCTCACTCTTTTATCAACTCTAGGAGTTAGGCCCTGTTATATCTCATCCCCAAGCTATAGATGACAAAAATGAGCCATGGCAAGTTAGTTAATGTGCCCAAAATCATACAGCTGCTAAATCCTAAATCCTAAATCCAGAATCTTAAATCCCTTGGCAGCTGAGCTGGGTAGTCCTGCTTACCACGACATGGATACTTTCTGATTGGTGTGGCAATCAGCCTGAGACAGATTTCCCACTGGCAATGACAAGACAAAAACACTAACATTTGGACAGCGTTTTAAAACTTATAAATAGAAATATTTTTATTTGATCCTCACAGCAAATATGTGAAGTATTGTAAGCAGTCTATTTTTCTTTTTTAAGTAGGCTCCATGCCCAGTGTGGAGCCCAGCATGGGGCTCAAACTCATATCCTTGAGATGGAGACCTGAGCTGAGATCAAGAGTCAGATACTTAAATGAGAGCCACCCAGGTACCCCAATAAGCAGTCTTTTTAAAGGAGGAGAAACCTAGCACACCCAGCTAATGACCTATAGAGTAAAGATTACAACCCTAGTCATTTGGCCTAAGCTAAGGTCTGTTGATTTTCTCCATCATACCATGCTGCCCTCATGGTTCAACTACTCCAACCTCTAGAATCCCCAGTAGTCTACTAAAATTTGGACATTGTCTCTATATCATTGATCTTAGATTAGAGAGGAGTTGAAAATGATGCAACTATGTTTAGGTCTCAGTTTCCAGGGTTCAAATGTAAAGTTGGAGAAAGATATATACCTGAGTCAGCTAATTCTAAAGATGGTTGTTGACTGCATACAGTGTGTTCAGTCTGTGCTGTCCAGTTCAGTAGCCTCTGGTCACATGTGATTTTTGAGGAGTTGATACTAATGTGCTAATGTCATTGAGGAATTAAAATTTTAATATTATTTAATTTTTACTACTTTAAATTTTAATTTAAAAATGGAAACAATATAAAATACTTTCTATTAAACATAGGTTTGTTTCAGTAAAAGAATACTTCACTTTAGCTTTTGCATTGCCTAAGACAGTACTGTTGTATAGTAATGTAGTTATCGGGTAAATGGATTGTTTCCACTAACACACATAAACACATCACTGGTCTAGTTAAGGCTGATGGATTGATTCAGTTTGAATGATTTTTTTTCTATACATGCAATATTATAATGTTTCTTAGAATATTCTATGCTGACAGCTCCAGCTACTGTGATAATTATGTGAATTTTAATCAATAATTAAATTGAAGTATTTGCTACTATTTTAATGATAATACCATTAGATTTACTTATTTATTTATTTATTTATTTATTTATTTATTTTTTATTGGAGTTCAATTTGCCAACATATAGCATAACACCCAGTGCTCATCCCATCAAGTGCCCCCCTCAGTGCCCATCACCCAGTCACCCCACCCCCTGCCCACCTCCTTTCTACCACCCCTTGTTCGTTTCTCAGAGTTAGGAGTCTCTCATGTTCTGTCTCCCTTTCTGATATTTCCCACTCTTTTTTTTCTCCTTTTCCCTTTATTCCCTTCACTATTTTTTATATTCCCCAAATGAATGAATGGTTTTTTAATATAAAGAATAAGTATGGAGAAATTTTAAAATTTCAAAACAAAAAGCAGACTAGTGATAAAGAATTAAGTGGAAATGCAAAAGCTAATACTATGATCAGAATAGAAAAGAAAATAGGAGATTGGAAAAAACTTTTACAGGGAATGGCAATTGCAGTTTATTGTAACAGAATAAAACAAGGAAGCTCTCTGTTTTGTTAATAAAAGATAGTAGACAATATTAGGAACACTTGCAGCAATATGGTTAATTTGATAAGATGTTTCTTTTCAATAGTAAAAAAATAATTGACTAAATCACCTAATATCAGAATTAAGCATTAACCAAAAATTTTAAAGATTTTTAACAGAATCTGAGCTTGTAATTCTGGCAAGCCATGCAAGACAATTTTTTTTTTAAGATTTATTTATTTATTTATTTATTTATTTATTTATTTATTTATTTATTTGAGAGAGAGTGAGAGTGCTAGTGCATGCAGAGGGAGGGGCAGAGGGAGAGGAAGATAATTTCAAGCAGACTCCCATGGAGAACAGGGTTCAATCTCACGACCCTGAGATCATGACCCGAGCCTGAAACCAAGAGTTGGACCCTTAATTGACTCAGCCACACAGGTGCCTCATATACAATACATATACAATACAAATTCTTACATACACAGAACCATTTTTGATAGTAAAATGAATTGTTATTGCATTTATGAAATTTTTTTTAGAAAATTATGAGGAAAATACTAAAAATGAAACTTTTACAAAAGTGGAAGATCTTCAATTAACACACCAAACAATTGCTGACAGACTGTAAGACCTTTCTAACAATAGCAAAGATCAATTAATCCAGATTTGAAAATTTCAAGTATTTTTTTAGCTTTTAATGGTTGGTAAATATATACTGCCTAATTAATACCCTGCGTACATGTTGTCTCAAATTTATAATAAATGTTGTAATTTGTATATGTAAATGTAAATGTTCAAATTTATAATAAATACATAACTTAAAACATCAAACTTGTGGCATATTTTTAAACCTTTTATATCTGTCAAAGAAGAATTTTACTGAGATGTAAAATGAAGTTCCTATCATGGATGATGCTCTAGCTAAAGATTTAAAAAATAATTTTGATTTTTTTTTTTGGAATTTTGAACAAGAGACTGATACTTTAATTTTTTTCACTGTATGATTTATGTTGAAAATATTTGGACTGGGGATCTCTGGGTGGCTCAGTAGTTTAGCACCTGCCTTCGGCCCAGGGCGTGATCCTGGAGTCCCAGGATTGAATCCCACATCAGGCTACCTGCATGGAGCCTGCTTCTCCCTCTGCCTGTGCTTCTGCCTCTCTCTCTCTCTCTCTCTCTCTCTCATGAATAAATAAATAAAATCTTAAAAAAAAAAGAAAGAAAATATTTGGACTAAGGTTATAAAGCATACTCTATAATAAAGTGTTATGTTTGTAGTTGTTAAATTCTTTAGTGTATATATATATGTAAATGTTGTGAATCATTGCCAGTTTACAGATCTGTTGAACAAAACAGAAGAGCAATGAAGTCAATGATCTGTTGGGGGTTTTTGCCAGTACTTATCAGTTGAGCTTTTTTATATAAAAATTTACTGTATTATTAACTCTAATTCAAGATTTTCGTGAAACAAAATTCAGTAAGTCAAAGACAAAAAAATGTCAGTGTGATACAATATCATACTACAAAAGAACAGGGGAAATTTGAAGTTTCATGGAAAAGAAAAGCTTACTTGTGACCCAGCAAAACCAGTGTGAGAACTTGCTGAAATTAAAAATTCCATTACAGAGAACAACAATAATTTTGTGCCTTTTTCTAATGGGAATCAATATGCAGAAAATTGTCAGTGCAATTAACAAAATTATGTACTTTGGCTGCAAAAATGACAAGAGAAATTTGAAGGTTTTTTGTTGTTGTTGTTACTGGTAAATTTAGACCTGCTTTTCAATTTACACAATATCTTTTGAACCCACTAATACTGAGTTGACAGAGGAGTTGGTGGATCTATTGTGCACATAGTTTTGAAATGGATATGTTTTAGCTTGAAAGTCAGATTAATTGTACTAAAGATGATGAGCCACTTTTTGTTGATGTGGATTTGAATATTAAAGGAAATGACATATTTTTAAAAAATATTTATTTGTTTGAGAGAGAGAGAAAGAAGAGAGAGAACATGAGCGGGGCAGGGGCAGAGGGAGAGGGAGAGAGAATCCTCAAGCAGACTCCCCACTGAGCGTGGAGCCTTATGTGGGGCCTGATCCCAGGACCGTGAAGTCCGGAACTGAGCTGAAATCAAGAGTCAGACATTTAACCAACTGAGACCCCCAGGTACCCTGGAAAATTATATATATATTTTTTAGTTTTCTTTTATCTTTTTAAAATATATATATATATTTTTTTATTGAAGTTCAATTTGCCAACATACAGTATGACACCCAGTGCTCATCCCGTCAAGTGCCCCCCTCAGTGCCCATCACCCAGTTACCCCATCCTCCACCCGCCTCCCCTTCCACTATCCCTTGTCCATTTCCCAGAGTTAGGAGTCTCTCATGTTTTGTCACCTCCTCTAATTTTACTCACTCATTTTCCTTCCTTTCCCCTATAATCCCTGGTTTCACTCATACGGGGAATATAAGAAATAGTGAAAGGAAAATGATATTTTTGAATTTATATCAGTTTTTTAGAAAACTTTTAAGAATGTTTGGAACAGTTTGAGCATGTGGTTATACTTTTTTGAGAATAAATTTTGTAAAATCTAAACATAGATCAAGTATTTCTGATGAAAATGTAGTTTCTGTGTTGACATGGCTGTAAGCACAAAATACTCACCAGATTCTGAAGATTTAATGTGATAAACAGAATGTGAAATAGCTCGTTTATTATTTTCTACACCAATTATGTGTTGAAATGGTAATGTTTTGAATATATTGGGTAAAGAAAAACAATTATGAAAATGAATTTCATCTGTTTCTTTTTACTTTTTAATGTGGCTCCTAGTAAATTTTAAATTACATATGTGGCTTGCATTATATTTCTGTTGGAAAATGCTGAATTAGGCAAAGAGGATATAGAGGTAAGACCTAGTTCCTTCCCTTAAAAAGAAAATGAAGCACAGAGACAACTCATGGTAAAACAATATGGAAGCTAAGTGATAGAATCCAAAAGATGTGGAAGAAGTAACAGGGAAAGTACCTAATTAGATTGAGGAAAATCAGGAAGACTTCTTGGATGAGGTGATAACTGGATATGACCTTTAAAAGAGGACTAAGGGGGGATCCCTGGGTGGCGCAGCGGTTTGGCGCCTGCCTTTGGCCCAGGGCGCGATCCTGGAGACCCGGGATCGAATCCCACGTCGGGCTCCCGGTGCATGGAGCCTGCTTCTCCCTCTGCCTGTGTCTCTGCCTCTCTCTCTCTCTCTCTCTCTCTGTGACTATCATAAATAAATTAAAAAAAAAAATTTAAAAGAGGACTAAGGGGACGCCTGGGTGGCTCAGCACTTCAGTGTCTGCTTTCAGCTCAGGGCATGATCTGGACCCTGCTTCTCCCTCCGTTTATGTCTCTGCCTCTCTCTCTCTGTGTCTCTCATGAATAAATTAAAAAAAAATAAAAGAGGACTAAGGATTATATAAATGAAAAAAAATAAAAATGACTTTCCAATGGAGTATTTATTATAGGCCAAGGCCTGAAGGGGTAAAATAGTATACTCATGTGGGGAATGAAAAGCAATATGGCTTCTGAGGGTGTAAAATGTGAGAAGAATATGGCCAGAGATCAGGCTAGAGAGGTCTGTTGGATCATCATGGGCCTAGTAGAGCATGCTTGGATTGGAACTTATTTTGCAGATGAATGGTACACTTTGCCAGTAAATTATGTAAACTCTAGTTCCAATAGGTTTTTTTCTTTCCTAATCTGTTTCATTGGGGAGGAGTGGGCACGCTGTTCATTTTCACTGAGGGGTTGAATAGCGTCAGCCGCAGGAAGCTTCCCTGCACCTCCCTCTTTTTTTTTTTTTTAAGACTTTATTTATTTATTCATGGAGGGGTGTGGCACAGACACAGGCAGAGGGAAAAGCAGGCTCCATGCTCCATCGTGGGACTTGATCCAGGGTCTCCAGGATCCCGCCCTGGGCTGAAGGTGGCGCTAAACCGCTGAGCCACCCGGGCTGCCCGAGAGATGAACTCTTATTGGGCAGCTGGTTTCATGTTAGTAGATTCAGACTATTCTCATATAACATATTTCTAACTCACATGGCTGATATTTTGGAGCCTGAAGCCTTATATTTCAGCGTTTACTTATTCCACTGATCACTCTCTGCTATAATACATATTTGTTTGTGGTTCAGGTTTCCCCCTTGGAATGTAAGTTTCATGAGGCAGAGAGATTCTGTCTTGTTCATGACTGTTTCCCTAGCACCTATAACAGAGCCTTTCAAACAGTAGGTATTCCTTAAACAGTTTTGAATATATAGCACATTAGATAAGATGGTGGTACCTACTGGCAGCATGTCATATTGCAACCTAGCTCTACTGCTTCTGTAGATACTTGTATAAGACACTAAAGAAGCCAAATTCCACCAACAGGGCGTTATTATTTCTGAATGATGCTGACCTAACTGGCTCAAAAAATTAACTACAGCAAAAAAAAAAAAAATAACTACAGCAAGTGGAAAAGTCAAGGGAGGAAAATGCATATCTAGAGAAATGAGGCAGCCTCGTGTAGTGAAAGAAAAAAGACTTTAGACATGGATTGTCAGGTTTCAACTCTCAGCTCAGGCTTTTACTTGCTGTGTGACACTGTGCAAAGAAACTCACATAGCTGAGCTCAATTTCTTCACCCTGTAAAATGGGTAATAAAAGCAACAGTGTTTTGACATTGGAAATAACATATTGAGAGTGTGTTCTATAAAGGATAGCTAGTAATAGCTTCAATAGAAGACTGTAAGAGGGAAGAAAATGGAGTGAATGATTTGCTTTTCTGTTACCAACTATTCCACCTTCATTTTGGTCTGGGAGGACCCTTCCAATCATTCTCATGCCCTTGCCTTTTCAGAGAAGTTAGTTTCTTTGCTCATCACATTAGAGACTATTTCCTGGCCCTGTGTGGTGAGTGAATAAGAAGATGCATAGATTGTTCAGGCTGATGAGACCAGAAACCTCTCTCAGGAGGTTTTTCAGGCACTAGAAATCAATATCTATTGTCAAGCAGCTTCAAAGTGATTATCTTGAAATGAATGGTCATGATTCCTTTTTAGGTCACCATCCTCCTCTTATTCAAAGGGTTGGCTGTAATACATTAGGTTCCTAATTAAGAAAGATGATGCTCAGCAAATGACTTTTTTTTTTAGCAGAATACTAAACCACTGGACAGTCTTGGAGCAGGTCTTCTGGCTTCCACACAGAGACAACATATGTGGATAGAGTTGGTGCTGCCTTAATTGGTAGTGGTGTAGGGATTATATTTCACTGCTCTGCTGGGAGTAATAAAGACTGACGTTATAATCAGTGTGACAGTAAAGAAATGGAAACAGAATCTGAGCTGCTCTGCTATTCAACTAGAGCCGGTTGAAAAGGAAATGGATACTGCCCCAGCTGGTTGAAAATACAGATCCTCCACCTAATAGTAAAAATACCCTCGGTAGAATGAAACTGGAGCCTACATCTAATGATAATAATAATATCTCTGTAGTGAAGCCAACCTTGATTCAAATTCTTGGTCTTTCCTTTACTACCTGTTTAGCCTACGGTATATTGCTTAGCCTCCCCAATACTTGGTTTCATCATTTATAAAATAAGACTTTGAAAAATGTGTTAAATAAATAAGTTATCACAACTGGCAAAGTTTGTGGCACAGAGAAAGCTTGCCAACAATGTCAGTTTCTTTCTCCCTTCGCTTTCCCTATGTACTGTTCAAAATGTCTTTTTAAGAATTCAAATTCAAGGGATGCCTGGGTGGCTCAGTGGTTGAGCATCTGCCTTTGGCTTAGGACGTGATCCTGAAGTCCCATCAAGTCCCACGTCAGGCTCCCCGGGGGGAGTCTGCTTCTCCCTCTGCCTTTCTGTGTCTCTCATGAATAAATAATCTTTAAAAAAAAGAAGATAAAAATTTAAATTCAATTAGCCAACACACAGTACATCATTAGTTTCAGATGTAGAATTCAGTTCCTTGCATATAACACCCAGTGCTCATCAAAACATCTTTATATTTTCTACAACTTCCCAACCTGTGGCCTGGATGGACATGACAGCTGGGGGCTGTAGAACTCCTGATATTATATGTAAAATGTTCTATGAGTTTTGTCTTTTCTGGTGAGCACGTCTGTGGTTTTCAGCAGATTCCCAAGGGGGTTTTTACCCCAAAACATAGTGTAAAGTCACTGGTCCATATCTTTCTTCTATGGTCTGGTTTCTGCCTCTCTCTGCACCTTCATTACCTACAATTTTCCTCCTCATTCATTATACTCAAGCTATTCTAACCCTTTCTCTGTTCTTCAAGCATGCCACACTCATTCCTACCTCAGAGTCTTTTGCTTGCAATTCTCTCTGCTCCCTAGATGTTCACATGATAACTCAGCTCAAATATTACTGCTTGAGATGGTCCTTCCCTGATCTCCCAATCTAAAGAACTCCCCACCCTGTCCCATTCTATCATATGTATCATTAGTCTATGCAGGAAGGATATAGACTGCTGCATAGACTGGGGGGTTTAAATGAAAGACACTTATTTCTCACAGTTCCAGAAGCTGAGAAGTACAAGATCAGGGTGCTGGATGATTCAGTTTCTGGTAAGAACTCATGGGTTGCTGATGGCTACCTTCTCACTGTGTCCTCACATGGTGAAGAGTAATCACTCTTTTTCTCTTTTTGTAAAGCCACTAATCCCACCATGAGGAACCCAGCCTCATGACCTCATCTAACCCTAATTATTTCCCAAAGGCCCCAACACCAAATACTATCACATTGAGGGTTAGGGCTTCAATACATGAATTTTAGGGGGACATAATCCAGACCATATCAGTATCATTGTGTTTTATTGGCTTCAAAGCCTTTATCCTTACCTTGTTTATTGATTCACTCCCTTTTTTATTTTATTCTTTACCCAATGCCTCAGAGGGTGTAGAGGAATGTACCCTTCACAAGCACAGGAACTTAGTCTTATTCACTGAATCACAGCAATTAGAACAATAATTGGCACATAGTAGGCATGCCAATTACTGCAAGAATGGATGGATGGATACCTGGACGGATGGATGGATGGATGGATGACTTTTGAGTGTATCCTTGTGATATAGAAGAAATCTTTTTTCCCCATTTTTCCAGATGAAGAAACAAATTTAGACAGATTCAGTGCCTTGGAAAAGGTCTATGCATAGTTAATAGGAGCAGTCTCTAGAGCTGACCACTAGAGTTGAAATCCCAGCTTTGCCATTTAAAAACCCTACGACCCAGCAATTGCACTGTTGGGGATTTACCCCAAAGATTCAGATGCAATGAAACGCCGGGACACCTGCACCCCGATGTTTATAGCAGCAATGTCCACAATAGCCAAACTGGGGAAGGAGCCTCGGTGTCCATCGAAAGATGAATGGATAAAGAAGATGTGGTTTATGTATACAATGGAATATTCCTCAGCCATTAGAAACGACAAATACCCACCATTTGCTTCAACGTGGATGGAACTGGAGGGTATTATGCTGAGTGAAGTAAGTCAATCGGAGAAGGACAAACAGTGTATGTTCTCATTCATTTGGGGAATATAAATAATAGTGAAAGGGAATATAAGGGAAGGGAGAAGAAATGTGTGGGAAATATCAGAAAGGGAGACAGAACATAAAGACTCCTAACTCTGGGAAACGAACTAGGGGAGGTGGAAGGGGAGGAGGGCGGGGGGTGGGGGTGAGTGGGTGATGGGCACTGAGGGGGACACTTGACGGGATGAGCACTGGGTGTTATTCTGTATGTTGGTAAATTGAACACCAATAAAAAATTATTTTATTAAAAAAATAAAAAATAAAAAAAATTAAAACTAGGTAATTTTGGGCAACTCACTTAACCTCTCTGTTCTTCAGTTTTCTCATCTGTAAAATGCTGATAATAATAGTGTATTATGGTAGCCTTAGAGCTGTTCATCAACATTCTGGTTCTCTTCTTTCAGGCACATAGTAAGAAATTTCTTCCATGGCCACTTGAAGTTAGGACTTGAGCAACTGTGTCATTTCTATATGGAAGTTTTTAAGAGCTCATGTGTGATCTGTCCTTTTCTTTTCCCTGCCATGAAATGTGAAACATTCCAGATAGATATTTTTTTATTAGCCCTGGTCCTGGGGTAAACATAATGTGGAACCTACCAAGAACATAAAGCATGAGTTAGAAACAAACCACTGGGATTTATTTGTTATTGTAGCTTAACCTAGCTTAGCTATATATATATCCCCCAAATCACTGAGCTCTTATGAGGATTAAATGAGTTGATGAAAGTATCATGTCTAGAACAGTGTTTGGCACGTGGTAAGTACTACATAAGTAGTTATTATTATTATTACTCAGTTAAGGTTGAACCTAGGACTGGAACTCAGGTTTTCTGACTAGGATTATGATGTGATTATCACTACATTTTGTTATTCCACAATCTACAAAAGAACACTTGAGAGGGAGAAGGGAAAGGATAGGCAGAAGTCTTACCCACACCTGCCAGGTGCCTCTGGTTCTAAGAATCCCAACCCTGGAAGGATGATTGCTCCTGAAGACAAGTTCTGAGCACATGCAAGAGCAGGGTCACCCTAGCCAATGATTTCAGTTTGGGGAGAAGAGCAGTGACCCATTGCCGTGGTTTTCTCCCTCAGCAGAGCATCCTTCTCATCATTTCCTTTCCTTTTTTCCTTGGGGTCCAGAGTGAAACTGTGCCTTGAGGGGAAATTTCTAAGCAGCACTAGTTGGCTGGGATATTCTCAGCAGAAGAGACAGTTGAATTTTTGAAAGGAGAAGGTCACTTCTTGTCAATCTATTTTGTGAAGAAACTGAGTTTGGTAACTGTGTTGATGCTTCTGGAAAGCTGGGACAAGCCTGAAAGAAGATGATAGTGTGTGGTCCAGTCTAGTCCATATGATCTTTAATATAACAATAAGGAATTAATAAAGTAATAAGGGTTGTGGGTTATAAGAGTGATAACTAGCTACTGTGGGGTGCTTTTAAGAAAAATGCCAGGCCCTGCTTCAAGTTATTTGTAGACCTTAACCCATTTAATCCTCACTGCACTATCAGGGAGTTATTAGTTTTACCATCCTCATTGTATGGATGAGAAACTGAGGGACAAATAAGCTAAGGAGGTTGCCACTGGTTACGAGGTAGAGCCAGGATTCAAATCCAAGCAGTTGGGTTCCTGGATCTGTGCTTCCAATCACCATGAGGTACTCTCATCTGTCTCACACTTCCCTGCCTTTGCCTGTGCTGTGTGCTCTGAATTTTTAAAACTTACATCCAGAATCATCTCACTGTGGAGCTTACCCTGACTTCTCCCATCCTCCCCTTTGAAGCTGTCACTTTTTCTTCTGTGACCCTCTCTGCCTTTATTACAACAAATTTCACACTAAGCCATGAGTACAGAAACTACATCTTAATAATTTTAGCATCCTTGTATCTGGCACAGTCCCTGGCATAAAATAAAGGTTAATTTATTGTCAATGAATCGCTGTGCAAAAAATTGAAAACCATGAGTACATAGAAGATGGTAGACATAGCAACACAGAGTATATAGACTCTGGAATCTGACTGTTGAGCTTCAACTACCAGCCATTAATTTTCATAACTCACAAGAATGACCATGGGAATTTTTATTTTATTTTTTTGTGGCTCAGTTTGTATGTCTATACAGTGGTAATAATAACACTACAAACCTCCATGGGTCACTGGATGGATTAAATGAAATAAGGTAGCAAAGAACTTAGCCTGTGTCCTGGAACATAATAAGTTAATGAATGTAGTGCTCAATGTTAGCTCCTCCCGCCTGAGCATCCTGGAACATTTCACACTGAAGGTGCATTATAGCTATGCCTATCACTGACTAATGAGAAAATAGCTCAGACGAATAAGGCTAAATGATGACAACTTGGCAGACTGAGAGATGTAAGCCAATCTATCTGTAAAGCTGCTGTACTCTCGTAATTTAGTGCTTGCCCAACAGCAATCAGCGCATGCTTAACATTTTTCCATTCAGATGGATGGAGGTTGAGCAGTGAAAAATGGGGAGAAAGAAATAACCCTGAGAAAATTGATTATATCATTACCAGTTATCTTCTGGGACCATAATAATGTAGCTTTCATTATTTCTTTTATATGCCAGTCTCTTACTGCAAATTGAAAATAGTACATGCAATTCAGATATCTCTGAAAAGAAGCCTAGTTTTGAAAAGAAATGGATGCAAAACAATGGTGTATAAGCACATCCAGCCTGATTAGACATGAACTACAATCTGTTATATTCAGTGTGCAAGTGGAATTTGAGGTGAAGAATGTTCAGTACTCAGGGTTAGACTATTAACCCAATAAACTCAGAACAGATCATAAAAATTATTTTAATATCTGGATTAGATGTGAGACAGTAAACTAAAAAGCATAACATGTTCTAATCTCTGTGTCAAGATTAGTAGATAAAATATAGTGTATGTTGGGATGCCTGGGTCGCTCAGTGGTTGAGCGTCTTCCTTCAGCTCAGGTTGTGATCCTAGGATTCTGGGATCAAGTCCCGCATCACGATCCCTGGGAGGAACCTGCTTCTCCCTCTGCCTATGTCTCTGCCTCTCTCTGTGTCTCTCCAGAATAAATAAATAAAATCTTTTAAAAAATATAGCATATGTTTAGGACCTACATGCTAATTGTGCTTACTGGAAAAGGAATAGAAAAAATACTGCTTCTTTTCCTATTCCCTCAAGTAAAAAGGCAGAAATATTGGAAATTCATCATGTTTTCTGTGAGGCTATTATACCTCAATATTGAAGGAAGATTTTCAATGTAAAAATCCCCCTTGAGCTACCACTTGATCATCTATAGACAATGCTCCTTCCAGACCCAGACTGCTTTCCATGTTACCAACTTGGGGAATCAAAAATATTGAGAAATAGTAAAGTGTTGTGTTTAAGGGTCCAGATTTTGGATCTAGATAGCCTAGGTTCAAGTCTTAGTTTTATTTTTTAAAGAATTATTTATTTATTTATTTTAGAGAGAGAGAGAGTGAGCAGGGGGAGGGACAGAGGAAGAGAAACTCAAGCAGACTCCATGTAAGTATAGAGACCAATGTGGGGCTTAATCTCATGACCTGAACCAAAACCAAGAGTCAGACACTTAAATGACTGAACTATCCAGGCACCCCCAAATCTCAGTTTTAAAACCGCTATGTGGCCCTGGGAAAGTTACCAAGGCCTATGAGGTAACTTTGTCTATGAGGTTCCTCACTTTATGATGGAGATAATAGGGATGCCTGGGTGGCTCAGTGGTTGAGCATCTGCCTTTGGCTCAGGGCATGATCCTGGGGTCCCAGGATTGAGTCCTGCATTGGGCTCCCTGCAGGGAGCCTGCTTCTCCCTCTGCCTATGTCTCTGCCTCTCTCTGTGTCTCCCATGTATAAGTAAATAAAATCTTAAAAAAATAATGGAGATAATAGTAGCGCCTAGATCGTGATACTGTTGCAAGGAATTAGTAAATTAATATGTCACTTACATAATAATCTCCCAATAAATTTTAATCATTATTATGTGTCTTGACTATCTTTTTCATAAATATCCTTAACAAAAGGCATGGAAAGAAAAAGTATAATAACAATAATGCATAGCACTTTCAATGTTACAGGTTCAGTTCTGAGTAGTTTTTGTATATTAACTCTTTTGATCTTCATAGTAACCTTTGAGGTAGTCTTACCAGGTAGAGGTGAAATGACTTATCCAGGGTCACACAGATAGTGAGTAGCACACCAGGGTGTGAACCCTGACAGTCTGATTTTAGAGGTCTCATTTTTAAGTGTTAAATGTATATTCACTTCTTTTGAGCACTATGCCTGAATGTATTCACCATCCACTCAAAAAATATTTATTGAGAATCTACCCGGCACTAAGTACCAATCTACTCTGAGATATGTTACTAAACAAAGAGAGACACAGGGTCTCTCTCCCACATATTTAATATGTTTAATACATACTTCTATATGTATTAATATATATTAATATATATAATACATACTTTTATACATGTACTGTTTCTTTTAAGCTTGTCTATGTTCATTTTGTTCATAGGGATAAATACTATTTTCCAGGTCTATAGCTCTTTATGAAGTCTAAACATTTGGTTTTGTTTCTTTTACCTTTCCCCTACCAGCTTAAAGTATCCACCTTTGAAAGTATTCATTAATGTCTTGTACAATTCAGCACCAGGGACAGCAGACAAAACCTATTAGCATTAGGAAGATATATGAATTTTTTCTCTCAGAATTCATGAAGATTTGATACTTCAGAACACACATGCAGACACACACACACATTAAATATTCAGAAAGATCTTAGGAAGAATCCTACAAATTACCAAACACATAAGTCCCTGGAACAGAGAGGGAAATGCGCATCCACAAGGCCATACATCTGAAGCCAAGAACTAAGTTCCTAGGACTAGTCTAGTTACAATTAATCTCAGTGCACTGTCATCACCAAGCAGAACTGTATATATTCAGTGACATGGATGTGGAATACGGTGACAATTCCTTAAATAGGAATTGAGGAAGAAGTCAAATACTCTGGTTTAAGCTCCAGAAGAATCCTTATTCACTCAGAAAGATTCATTTCCTAATAATGTTATCTATTATTTCATATTCCCTATATACTTCCTAATATATTTGAAAGCATGGGTGGAAAGAAGTTTCAAGGTTCATTAGAGGAGAAACAGATCCAAGTTACTACTGACTCTGCCTTACACACTACATTTTTTTTGACATCATTCAGTACATTAGAATTCTTTCCGGCCTATCAATGTTTATTAGATTTGATGCTGCCTAATTCTGACGTCCCAAAGGAAGGTGACTCACTCCCAGTAAGTGTGTTATCAGTTTCTAAGGACATGTCTAATCTGGATGACATCATCTTGTCTGGAAGACACATTTTAGGTGGACAGTTCCACAGCTCATGAAAGAAAAACTTTCCATTTGCTGTGTTTCACTAATCCCATTCCATTAAAGCAGCTATGAGAGCCTGAAAGGAAAAAGAATGTGATCCTGTGAAGGAATATAGAATTATAGATTTAATCACTCAAGACTATATTTATTATAATAATCAGTGCAAAGCTCTTCAAGGAGTCTCTTTTGATATAAATAAGGATCACCCTAAATCTTTCTCCTCTGAGATACTTTCAACAATTATCCAAGTACTAGCATGTAATCATGGAAAGTTACTGAAGTCCTCTGGGTCTCAGTCACCTCTTCTGTGTAATGAGGGCTATTTGACTTGTGATTCCTCACTGGGGCACTGTGAGGAATAATGAGATAATTTGCTACCACATGGTATAAAACAGTGGCAAGCAGAAGCAGAGGAAATGGGGCACAGGTGGCTGATTCATCTAAGGGTGCTGACATACAGATTTTTAAGAAAAAGAATGAAGGAAATCCCCCTAAAGACTGGAAGAAGGACTTTCCTTGTCACTGCCAAGAAATTTCTTCAACTACTCAAATGTTAAAAAGCCATGAAATGGGACACCTGGGTGGCTCAGTGGTGGGATGTCTGCCTTTGGCTCAGGGCATGATCCTGGAGTTCTGGGATTGAGTGCTGCATTGGGATCTTGCATGGAGCCTGCTTCTCCCTCTGCCTCTTATGAATAAATAAATAAAGCCTTAAAAAAAAAAGCCATGAGATTTGAAGTAAGAACCTTCCTTAAATCTCATCTCTAGCACAGATTAGCTACCATATCTCCCTTCTTCTCCAACTTTTACTTCTTCAGGCTACAAAAAATATAATTATTTCACTGGAATATAGTTACCACCATATATTGGTAAAAGATCTAGCTAGGAGGTGCCTGGCTGGCTCAGGGTTGTGAGTTTGAGCCCTGCATTGGGTACAGACATTACTTAAAAATAAAATCTTTAAGATAATAATAATGATAAAAAGAATCCAGCTAGTTACTTGGATTAAAAAGGTAGTTAATAGTGCAGGCTCTAACAGTGATTGGCTTAAATTCTGGTGCTACCACTTACAAACTGAGTAACTTTGGGCAAGTTCCTTAATTTCTCTGAGCCTGCATTTACTCATCAGTAAAAAGGGATAATATCAATAACCCTCTCATGAGGATGTTATGAGATTAAGAATGTTAATAGGTATAAAGCACTTAAAATGGTATCTGATACATAATAAGGACTCAGTAAATGTCACAATATAGAGAACATGCCAACCAAACATAAAGTAGTTCAGGACCTTCGGACAGGTACCCTCTTTACTTATTTCCCAGACAGGAGACTAAAGCCAGAGAATCTTTTATCCTTTGTAGATCTGCTTATTATGAAACCATATCTTATTTTTCATTTTTTAATTTTTCTTAAGGCCATTCTTTGCTCAGTTGATGATAATTGTGATCATGATTATGAGGGCTATTGCTTCAAAGATATTTTATTCTAAATCACAATGATGTATGAAGAAGTGAATTCAATGGAAGTAAAGGAGAAGTGGAGGGGGTCTGAGTGAAGGAGCAGGAGACCAAGCTATAAAGAAAAGTGAAGAAGAAGGCATGAAACCAAGCTTTGTGCTCTTTTCCTAACATTTACAAATACTAACCTAGACCTCTGTTGATTCAGCCAACTTGTCATGCCTTCCTGTTGACATGAATCCAGGACATAGAAATATAATAGTAATCACTAGAATGAGCAGAGGATCTGGAAGAGCTTAAGATGAGAAGGGGAGAGAGATGCAGGAAGGACGCCTCTAGTTAGGCATGATGAGGGGTCTGAACACCCTCATGCTACTGTGGGAGGATTATAGGAATACCATAGGAATACTATTATAGTGGTTGTCTACAGAACTGTGATCTGTAGTATAGATGATACCCCCAAACACATACATGAAGGATACAAGATTTATTAGTGTGTCCATGTTTCCAGCCTCCATATGCTCTATGTCACCCCCATTAAACAATTTTTCTTATTTGTTCAGCAATCGGTAGCGTTTGGTTTGCTATTCCAGTTACTACGGTTTTGTGACACAAGTTCAGAAGAACAGAAAGAATGTGAAAAGAGAGACAGGTCTAGAGATCCAAAAGAAAGGAAAAGAAAAGAAAACAGTAAAAGCTGTAGGGGTTAGGTGTTGAGGTCTGAGGGATTTCATTAGGATGGGTTCTGTAACACCCATGGGGTGGGATAGAATGGAGAGGATTTTAGAGAGTTGTTCTAGGTTGTAAAATGGACTCCTATTACTGGTTTTCTTTTCTTTTCTTTTCTTTTTTTCCTTTTCTTTCTATTATTGGTTTTCAAGAGGGCTAAGTATAATTTAAAATTCCTTTTGACTGCTAGATTAGACTTTTTTAAAAAAGATTTTATTTATTTATTTGAGAGAGAGAATGAGTGGTGGGGTGGGGCAGAAGGAGAGAGAGAGAGAGAGAGAGAGAGAGAGACAGAGAGACAGAGGGAGAGAGAAGCAGACTCCCTGTTGAGCAGGAAGTTGATGTGGGGCTCAATCCCAGGACCTAGAGATCATGACCTAAGCTGAAGGCAGATGCCTAAGCCACCCAGGGCCCCAGGATTAGACTTTTATAAATATTACTTTATTTAGAGACTGATGCGGGGTCCAGTAATCAGGGTTATGGATGTGCACACTAAAGTCTAGAACTTCACTCCCATTCACTAAAGACATGGATTGGGACACACAAGCCCCTATATTCCATTAAAGGCAAAAGGAATGGTTGGTGAAGGCAAATGAGAAAATATCAAGTTTTATTTAAACTTTGAGAATAAAGTTTAAAGAGAATAAAACAAAATCAGTCTTTTCTTGAGCAGAAGCAGGAGGAATTTCACTATCACTTCTAACCCCTATGGGGAAGAAAAGTCAGTCAAAAGATGACCTGTTTAAATTGGATGGGACTGACATTATGTGCACATCATCAGGGAAATTAACAACTCTAAGAATAGGAAATGTATATCCCTTGAGACAGCTGCAAGAAAAATTGCTCAGAAATGACTGTGCTGGGGACTCACAGGGAGTGCAGCTGGAATAGGAACAAGCCCTGGGGTTTCTGAGACCAGTGTTTGACAGCCAGGACTGTAAACAGCCTTCACTGGCATAAGCAGAGGATCTGGGGCTATGAATGTAGTCTGCGGCGGGTGGCACTGGGCTGGGACTTAGACCCGGGACAGAGAGAATCAGAGTTGGCTTACAGAGAAGATGAGGTTGTGCCAGGCTGGGAATTGGCTCATCACCCACTAAATGTTAGCCCACACCTGCCAGTTGGGCTACACATCAGAATCTCCATGGACTATCTTTAGAAACACACATTCCTGCACCTTATCTGTGGAGACTCTGATTCAGAAGATCTCAGATGAGGCCTGGGCATGACTCTTTCATAAGCTTCTCACATAATTCTGGTGAAGCTTATTCGCACACCAGAATTTCAGAACTGCCAGTTGAGGCAGTCACAACTATTCTTTTTCTAACCAGACCATTAATGCAATGATTCCATTTGTCACAAGCTAGTTAATTAGGGGCTTTTTTTCATTTCCATAGTAAACTCTCTTCAGGACAAGATGAAGAAGAGTCTCATAACCTCTCTTAAATGACCATGCAATCTTCTTCTCTTCCTCCTTCTCTCTCTTTCCCTCCTCCTCCTTTTTCTCCTCCCTCAACCCCCTTTTCCTTCTTTTTAGTTTCACACCAAACACAAAACAGAGATTTAATGTGTACAAAATCTACATCAAAACATAAATGGGCTTTACCACATAGCTGTCTTCAAGCAGTTCTTGAGAGACAATCTTGTAAACTCAGAAATGCATGAGGGAGTCATGAGTGTTTTGGGAGGAGGTGCTGAGAGGTGGGAACAAGAAGCAAACATCTCACCAGTGTCAAGTAGATATGGTTCCCATTAGGATTTGTGCTATATAGTACCCACAGTGCTCCAAGCTCAGTTCAGAGGATTCTAACAGGATCAGGAAAGTGGGCTGGTGGCTCAGGTGCAGTGAGACCAGGGGCTTCAAGGTCCCAAGTGGCAAGAGTCAAGAAGAGCCAGTATATGAAAGTTGGGGCTGTGACACACACACCTGACATCAGGTGGCCAATTGAAGACACATCATCTGTGATTGACAGCACAGTGATTCCCAAATACCAGCTTCTGGACATCAGAAGTAGTCAAGGAACTAGTTCAAAATACAGACTTCCAGACCCCACCCCAATTGTGTTCTTTGACACTCTCTCTCTTATTTATAATATTCATTTAGTCAGTGCATAAACATGTATAAAGTGGCTACTCATGATCACTAGTCTGCTAACTGCATGAGAACAGGAACTGCATCTGACTTGCTCAGCCTCAGTGTCTATCTAGCATAGTGCCAAAAACTATAGCCATTCATTTAAAAAAATGCAGTAAGTGCTTACTTTCTACCAAACTGAGCTAGGCACTAGGACACAGTGATTAATAAGTATGCTCCCTATATTGAGTCTAGTGCGGGAGATAGCCTAGGGATTAATAAGTTACATTAACATGATAAGCGTTTAAACAATATACATAGATATTTCCTACCTTCTGAATCCACCCCACACAGGAGCCAGGGAGATTATCCTAAAACACGAATCCAGCTATGATATTGCTTAAAAAGAGTCAATAGTTCTCCTATGATCCCTCATCCCAAAGAGGGTCTGTAGACTCCATGAAGATAGATGTCTAGAAAAGAAAGAAGTTTCCATGGTCAGATAACTGTGGAAGACTGGGATAAATGAAACAAAATGAATCAAGTTTGTTTAATGCAGGATTTTTCAGAAACTGTAGAATACTAATGAGCCTTTTAAATCTCCAAAAGGTAAAGGGGGGGAGGTAAGTATAAAATGGGGGAAAGGAGTAGTATTCAGCACATTCTCATTCTTATTTGATTGTGACCCTTTTGGGGCACATCTTAAATAACCGGTGCTTAGAGAACAGACTTTAGAAAATTCTTGCTGGCCACAACATGCCCAACATTCACATTAAGCATCATAGGGTCCCCCATAATCTCCTGCCCAAGCCTCTGCTCCCCACTCTGCTTCTTGTATTTTTTTAAAAGATTTTATTTATTTATTCATGAGAGACACACACAGAGAGAGAGGCAGAGACACAGGCAGAGGGAGAAGCAGGCTCCATGCAGGGAGCCCAACGTGGGACTTGATCCCGGGACTCCAGGATCACGCCCTGGGCTGAAGGCAGTGCTAAACCGCTGAGCCACCCAGGCTGCCCGTGCTTCTTGTATTTTAACAAAACCAAACTCCTTGTTTCCAAGCCTTTGCTCACATTGTCTGCCCCCCAACACACACACACACACACACACACACACACACACACACACACACACACACTCTTCAAGCCCTGAAACATCCTCCAACACACATGGAATTTGCCTGAAGATGATACATGTCCTTGAAAAATCAGTTCAGACATCAGCTCCACCAGAAGCTTTTGCTGTTCAGGTGCTTCTTCTGTATGTGCTCAGAATGCTCTGTCACAATTCCCACAGAGCAGTGTGCTGTATTATTGTGGTCCCGCTAGACCATGAGGTTTTGGAGGGAAGGAGTCTTTATGAGGCTTTATCTCTGCTCTGCTATACTGGAGTTTCTCAACCTTGGCACACTTGACATTGGGGCTAGATGAGTCTTTGTTGTGAGAGGCTGGCCTGTGCATGGTAGGATGTTTAGCAGCATCCCTGGCTTTTACCCACCAGATGCCAGTAGTGCTACCAGTACCTGATCCCCCTTCCCCCAAGATGCAAGAACCACAGAATCTCCAGACACTGTCTGATATTTCCTGGGAGAACAAAACCATCCCTCATTGAGAATCACCGTCCTATATCTAGTATAGTGCCTGGTATTCATTAAACAAATATTTACTGAATATATACTACTTGTCAGGCCTTGTGCCAGGCACAGATAATACAACTGTGACCCAAACGCTTGCCCCTGCCTATAATCTTCAGGAATCAGGAAGTAAACATACATGATTATGATTGTAATGATAACCATAGTTCTATGAAGGTTGAGAGAGACTTGTGTATTTTGTTCATTTTTATATCTCTCAGCTCCTAGGACAGTACCTGGTACATCGTAAGAACTCAATAAATATTTGTTGATGAAACATATTATCTAAAATTTACAGAGCACTTATAATGCGCCAGAAACTATTCTAAATCCTTTGTTTATATTAAATTAATTTAGCTCCATAATGAAACTATGATATTCTATTATCATACTCATTTACAGATAAGTAAACTAAAACATACAAATTTTAAGTAACTTAGCAATGATCATGTAATGAATGCAAGGTAGAGCCATGACTTGAACTCAGGCAGCCTGGTTCCAGAATCCAAGCTCAAGTGCCCCACATGTTACTGCCAAGGATGACAAACATTGATGGAACCTTCCTTTGGACTGGCATAACAACAACACAATAGGTTGTTTCTTTTATCTCATCCTTAGCACCATTTTATTTGAGAAAATGTAAAGCACAGAAAGGTTAAGTAACCTGAATTCTTCCATAAATGGTAAGTGCCTAAACTGTTTTTTTTTTGTGCTCCATCTGACCATAGGGACCTGTGCCCTTGACCACCATGCTATACTGCCCCAAATATGGAAGCATAACAAATAATGATTAGATGACTGAATAAGGAATGGTTTACATGCTTTCTGCATCCCCCACACCACCAAGCAGAGAAACTAACATAGATGATGCCCTCCCCCTCCCCACATGATTTTTTTAAATGATAGCAGTGAAGTACAAGGAATGGGACACTCAGTTAGGGATCAGATCTGACTTGTCCTCCTGATTCTGCCTTTGAGTTGCTGTGTGACCTTGAAGACTTCATTTCCTCACAACCAGGTCCCCATTTAGTTATCTAAAATGAGAGGTTTTGAATTTCTTGAGTTCCCTTCAGCTCTTTTTTTTTTTTTTTTCCTTCAGCTCTTTTGCTGATTCTAGCAGCCATAGTCCTGAGTGAACCTGGAGAGCTCTCTTTCCAATCACAGACCAACCAGGTAAAGCTCCTCCCCTGACTGTCTTGATTGGTTTGCTCACCTCCTGTGCAGGTGCTGTTTTGGTTGCCTGGTAACACAGTGATAGAGACTGCCAGTTCCCAGAGGAGAAATGAATGAATGAGCAGAGATAGTCACACTAGGAGCAGTGGCTACAGCCAGAGCAGCACATTGCAGATTTCATAACTCCACCTGTCTGGAATGGGCTTTTCACATAATGCTGATACAGCAGCCTAATGGGGATTCTGGAGGTGGCAAAAATCCTAATGCACAATCCTATTTCCCCATAAGGAGGTGACTCTATCACAAAAATTACAAGCACAGAAGTGTGTTTTAGTATCACTAATAAAAGATCTCCCTCTGCTCTCTTCCATGTAAAAGACTACTGTTTCTTGTGTTCCATCCTGCCTTTAAATCCAGGTTCTGTGCTACTGGACAGGTCATGTAAATTGGAATTGATCCCCATGATCACTCTGAAAAACAGGCAGAACAGAAATTCAACAGATAGGGAAGTCTTTTAAAAAGTTCAGAGCAATGAACAGAAATAATGTAGACCTGGGTTCAATTCCTGGCTTTGCCACTTATGAACTGTGCAACTTTGAGTTAGTTTCTCCATCTGTAAATTGGGGGTAATATATCTATCTCAAAGTGTCACTGAGAGAACTAGGTAAGGTAGTAGAAGCTGAAGCACTAGTCCAGATGCTGGAGTATACATGCACAATTTTTATCATTATTATTGTTAGTGTTTAGGGTCACACACCACTTAAATGACAAAATTGGGATTTGAATACAGGTCTCTAGTAGTGCCAAGGCCAACTTTTGTCATTATTTCATTCCTTCTTTGAAAGGAAAAGCCATAACCATGCGTTTTTTCGACAAATACTTACAAGCCACTATGTGATGGTGTTGAAAATGATACTAACTCTTACACAGCAGTTTTTAGACCAAGCAGTGCTTTTGCATGCATCCTCTCACTTAATATGATGGCCACTTCTCTGATGTCTGGATGGAGATCATTCTGGACAAAGCAATTATCTGCCTCTGGAAGTTAAACTCTCCTCTTTCCCCAGGAGCTTGAAAGCCAGGAGAAGCCTCATCCCCCAGTGCAATGGAGCCAGCCCAAGGGCATGCTGGCAAAGGCCACTGAATTGTGTGCTTAGGTTCCTGATCCTTTATGTATGAGTATGTGATCTTAACAAGTTCATTTACCACTGTAGGCCTCAGTTTTCAAATCTGTAAAATGGGAATCATGTATATGCTTATCTCTCAGAGTTGTTGGGATAATTCAATAAGCATATGACTGCAGAATGCTTAGTACAGTATCTCCTCGGCAGCTGCCACCATGAGGATGACAATCGGCATGATTCTTATGATTCTTCCAGAGGCCTGCCTGCAATATGGGTACCTACCAAGGAAGGTGGGCCTAGGTGAAATACTACAGTCAGCCTATAATCTCTAGGGGTCATAGGAAAAAGAAGAAAGTGAAAGAGGAAGGGGCAAAAGGAACACCTTTTACTGTCTTCGTAGCTGGCTCCAAGAGAGTAGGGTCAGAGGCAGGTGCCAGACATGATCGATACTGTTGCAAAATCCATGGTCCATTAAAACACTTGTAGTCTGGGGGCACCTGGGTGGCTTAGTCCGTTGAGCATATGCCTTCAGCTCGGGTAATGATCTCAGGGTCCTGGGATCCAGCCCTGCACTGGGTTCCCTGCTGTGCAGGGAGCCTGCTTCTCCCTTCTCTCTGTTCCTCCCCCTTCTCGTGCATGTTCTCTCTCTCAAATAAATAAATAAAATCTTAAAGGAAAAAATAAAAATAAAATACTTTTCTGGGGGATCCCTGGGTGGCGCAGCGGTTTGGCGCCTGCCTTTGGTCCAGGGCGCGATCCTGGAGACCCGGGATCGAATCCCACATCGGGCTCCCGGTGCATGGAGCCTGCTTCTCCCTCTGCCTGTGTCTCTGCCTCTCTTTCTCTCTGTAACTATCATAAATAAATAAAAATTAAAAAAAATACTTTTCTGGGACAAATAATAAGCTAGTGGTGCTTAATGTTAGGCTCCACTCCTCTGGGTTGCAGTCTCTTATAACTCAGGGATCAAGGGATCTGCTCATTGTTTGAACTCTAGATGATGAGATCTATGTTGTTCTTTTTGGAGAAATCTTGGATTTGATCATTTCAATGCAAGTAAAATGGGAGCACTTGAAGACCAGTTATTATGTGCCAGGGACTGCCCTAATTTTCTATGTTTTAATAGATTTCACCCTCCTGCGACTCCTGAATGTAAATTTATCACCCTCTCTGTGTAGATAAGGATCCCAGGCAAACAGCTTGCCCAGAGTCAAAATCTAAGAAGTAGCAGAGCAAGGATTCAAACAGTCTAGTGCCAACTTTCGTGTTCTCAACAGCTACGTTACTGGCTCTCCATGTTGTCAAAGGAAAAAGAATCCATTCTCTGTCTTCCCTGGTTATTCCTCTAGTGATTGAGCTTGTCTGAAATGGCGGGGGTCTATATAGAGGCCAATCTATGTAGAGTTATTATTCTGTGGGGTTTAGGAAGGAAGAAAAATGATGTGGAAGGGGTAGATTTTGTTATGTCTCTGTCCTCCAGACACTCAAAGTGGTGGAAACGGACAGCAAGCAAGGAGATTTAAAATTTTTTTTTTTAAGATTTTTATTTATTTATTCATAGACACACAGAAAGAGAGGCAGAGGGAGAAGCAGGCTCCATGCAGGGAGCCCGACGTGGGACAGATCCCGGGTCTCCAGGATCACACCCCAGGCTGCAGGCGGCGCTAAACCGCTGTGCCACAGGGGCTGCCCGCAAGGAGATTTTAATACAAAGAAAAAAAAAATGTGGGTTTCCCAATCCCATGCTGGTCCTAAGTCAAATGCAACTCTATTGAAGTTTTGGTAATGGCCAGGCTCCTTGGTTAAGCTTCACAATAGTCCTGCAAAAATGATTATATTACCTTATTTTATAGCTGAACCACCCAAAGCTTGGAGAAGTGAAGACGCTAGCCTGAGACTTTAAGCCCAACAAGAAGCATGGGCCTGGGACTCAAAATCAGCTCAGCAGTGCTCAACCTTGATTATACAAAGGTATCACTTGGGATGCTGACAAAATACATACCTACTGGTGAGAATATATACCAAAATATATACCAGTGATGTGAATTGCTGTCTAGGTGTCTTCATGGCCCATCATGCAGGAGCTGGTCTTCTTTCTGCCTCAATACAGCTGCTTCCCAGTGAGTCGTGAAGGCAGATGTATTAGAACATTACCTTGAAAGTGACTTGATCAGCTAAAACGTTCAAGCACCCTTAATTACAAAGGAACACCCACTGACATCTGCCTCCCCTTAAGGGGGACTCCAAGGATTTGGAAACTTATTTTTCTGGTTGCCATGACAATCTTTTGCAACGTCAGCAAAAATGCTCTGTGTTACAAACAGGCAACCATAAAACCACTCAAAATCTTTAGCTCAGAATTTGTCTCAGTTCCAGACCATGCCATGCCCCCTCTGAGCCTTTACCTAGACTCTAGAAAAGAACTGTAGATATTAGGACCTTCTAAACACTCCTCACATTTTACTAGGGGTAAGAGATGAAGGGAACTGCCTCACGTCAGGGAGTAAATTAATGTTTTCATATTTTCTTTTATTCTATACCTCACTTCCTCATCTTTCTAAGACATTTTTTAATCTAAAGATAAAATAGGTGAAATTGAAAAGTTCTCTCACGTTTATCTTTCTTTTTTTATAAATCAAATTTATTTTTTATGCTTTTTAATTAATTTACTTTAAAATAAAAATTGTATCTATTTAAGGCATACAACATGATTATCTGCATATACATAGTGAGACGATTACTATGTCAACCCTCTTTGGATAGACTCCAGAGGCTTTATACTCCTGTAGGTGATAAGATTTTACATTTTAACTTTCAGAGGCTTATTTGCATTTGTACCCTCAATCAATCTTTAATTATAGCAATTCATCTTTGTGCAGATTTAGGCAACATGAAAGGTAGAGAGGATGATATACTGGAAAATCTTTCTTGTCATCTTAAAAATCTTGCCATTGGCCGCCTTGGTAGTAAAGTGTCCAACTCTTGGTTTTGGTTCAGATCATGATCTCAGAGTCATGAGATCTAGACCCACCTCAGGCTTGAGCTCTGTGCAGGGTCGGGATTTTCTCTCTCTCTCTCTCTCCCTCTCCTCCCCTCCCCCTAGTCTTGCTCATGCACGCACATGTCTGTACTCTCTTATAAATAAATAGAATCTTTAAAAAAAACTTCCTATGGTTGGATAACAAAATTAACTCTGCCCTTTTTGGCAAGTATGAACAAGCCATAGCTGAATAGGTGTTCCAATAGAGTGGAACTTTCCTGACTTGGGACCTGGGTTCCACCTGCACTCTGTCACTCACTAGCTCTGTTACACGATATCAAGCTGTGTGCATTAAAGGCACACATGGCCTTCATTGTCAGACAGCATTTTGAGTTCTCACCTCAATTTTGTGCTAAGTGACTTTGGGCAAGCCTCCATTTCCCCTACGAAATGGAAATATTCTCTCCTTAACAGGGTTGTTGCTTTCTGGGTATGTAAAGCACTTATCACAGTGCCTGGTACACAATAATCAATAATCAATAAATGATAGCTATTATTACTTTAATCCATTAATACTATCTAATCTGCCTACCTCACAGGAGAGCATATGAAATGAGGGACTTTGAAAACTACAAAATTTACATGTAAAGGGGCTTATTTCTACAGTTGTTTTGTTATTATAAGGACTTGCTCACTTTTTTTAGATCAGATAAGAATAGCAGATCTGGATTCTTCTTATCAAAAATAAATATCTTTTTAAACCACCACCACCACTACCACCACCCTGTAGGGTTGGATTTCTCAACTGAGTGGTGAGACAATGTGTACACCTGTCACTGTGGGTGCATCCATATGTATGCAAATTCCTGAGCTGAATTGTTCCCCAGAGAAAGGATCCTATGATACAATATGTTTCTTTCCTTCCTGGGCCTGTCAGGATTCTTGGTTAAAAGTAAGAGAAATAATGTAGGCTGTTAACCCAAGAAGGGGATTTAGCAGAGATGGAACATTCACAAAATAAAATTGGATGGGGGATGGGATGGCATGAAGAATCAAGCTTGGGAAACAGGCAGAAATCAAAGGAATTTGGAGGTTGGCCAACAAGATTCATGACCAAGCAGTAACCACTGGCCCAGCCTCTTTCGGATGCTGAGATGCTGCTGCCATCATCAGTCTGATCAATCTCACAGCCCATCTCTTTCTTTCCATCCTTGTCAATTTCTGAAGAGACAAAGTTCCAGGAGTGTGCATCTAATTGGCCCAACTTAGGTGACATCCCTCAAGTATTTTTGGGGACTGAGAGAAAGCAAGTCATGGGAGGATCTGGCCCCGGGAATTGCCAGGTCCTCACACAATGAAACACTTCCCCTAAAGAAATGTGGAGGTATAAATATCTTCTAGGAAGCCACCTTTGGTCAAATTCTTATTTCATTGATAAAGAAGGTGCAGAGAGGTTGTTCAATGACTGTGTGTCAAGTCTTCCAGCTTCCAACCCCATATTCAGTCACTCTCTTACACAAAACCCAGCAATTTATAAAGTCATAAGCTCTTTCTCCAGCTTTAAGCAACACTCAGGTGGGGACAAAGGGACTGACTATGGAGAGTCATTATCTGTTTTCAGATTCTTTTTATTACATAAGCTCAGCACATAAGAATAAATAATGCTGGCATGCAGCTGACCTCCAATACATGATGGGAGAATCTCATTACTGCAAAACCCTTGGCGATAAATATAGAGAACTGGCTTTGATACATTGAATTTTCAACAGAAACCATTAAACACTTCTGCATCTAACTGCCTTTTCTTTTCTTATTCATAGTGCAATAAAAATAATTTTCCATGCCATAATTTGCCTGATTTTTTCCTCTACACTTCCATCCTACTTCCTGTTTCTTTTCTTTGTTTAAAACTGATACTAGTGAAGCTTTTTGAATTTATAGACCCAGACAAGAACACCCTTTCCATTTTTTTCCCCAAGCAACTCTCCTGTGCATATTTGAAAGCCAATAGTTTTTTTTTTTTTTGAAAACTACATATAAGTCCAAATCTTAGAGTTGGGAGGTATCTTAGGGGAGCTCTTCTCTGACATCATTTCACAGGTGGGGAAATGGAAACTTAGAAAGGATATGGCAGGTGGGTAGAGGCAGAGATGGGCCAAATACCATCAAAGACTATGCTGGGTTTTTGAGTGGAGATTTCCTTGATCCTCTTATGTCCACGATTGTCATTATCTGGGTGTGAACAGAAACTTAGGAAGAATCTGAGGTACTGCCTAATACAGAGGTGGAAAGTAGTAGCCAAAGGGGCAAATCCTGCCTGTACATGGGTTTGATTTTGCTCAACATTCTTGGCTCACACAGTCCTTTAAATTTTTTTAAAGTTAATTGCCAACATGTAAAAACCTGGAGATTTAACATCATTTGATTTTCTGACCCTTTAATAAAACTCAGACCATCTGGCAACTCAGGGTCCCACTATATGGCAAAAATGAGTTGTTACTCAGTAACAATCTGCCCCCCTTAAGCAGGTACACACATCTCAGTATGCCACAGTCTCTACCCTGCCCTGCTCTATCACAACTTGCCAACTTCACTTGTTACATTACTGCCTGTCACCAAAGTTTGTGATTCCTGAGCTAGTCTTACTCCCTTAGTTACTACAGTTGGGTCACTCCCTCCTGTTGACTGAGGTCACTTACTAAGGGTAATGCAGTAAATGGAGATGTTGGAAGACAAACTTCCAAGGGCTCAGTCCTTGGCTCTCCTCTCCTCTCATGATGCCTCAGGTCAGAACACTACCCCGGGGAACATCTCCAGTCCCAGACTCACGTCTGTGCTTTACACTTGGGTATCCAGCCCTCACTTTGGGCAAGTTGCTTAAGCCTTTCAAGTGCCTTCATTTCCTCATCTGTGATATGGCGACAATGAGAGTACTTTTCTACTATATGATTATTTTGAGAATTATACGTACAATTGGCTAATATATGCAAAACAATTTGAAGAGAACCTGACACTGTTGTTGTTGTAAGTTGCCTCATGGGTCTTTAGAATGTACACGGTAGAGCTTTTAATTTCCTTCTGCCTCCAACCTGTTCCTTCCTAGTCTCCATGTCAGTAACAGCACCATTATCCCATGGATGGCTTGAGCTAAACACCTGGGAGTCATTCTTTGTTAATCTGTTTTCCTCATTCCCTAAATCCAATCATCATCAAGCCTATCCAGGATACTCTAAAAATGTATTTCAATTGGTCTCCTCTCTCCATCTCCACTGTCACCACCTTGGTCTAAGGTGATGTCATCCGTTGCCTGGGTTTCTGCAGTATCCTCCTGTTATGCACTGAACTATGCTCCCCCCATTCACATGTTGAAGCCCTAACCCACAATGGGATGGTATTTGGAGATGGGACCTTTGGAGGGTAACTAGTTTGGATGATGCCTTAGTAACTAAGGGAGTAAGACTAGCTCAGGAATCATGAACTTTGGTGACAGGCAGTAATGTAACAAGTGAAGTTGGCAAGATGTGATAGAGCAGGGCAAGGTAGAGACTGTGGCATACTGAGATGTGTGTACCTGCCTAAGGGGGCAGATTGTTACTGAGTAACAACTCATTTTTGCCATACAGTGGGACCCTGAGTTGCCAGTGGGGACCTCATGATGGGGTCAGTGTCCTCATACGTAGAGACACGACAGAACTTGCTCTCTTTATTTCTCCCTGCCCTGGAGGATACAGGGAGAAGGCAGTCATCTACAAGCCAGGAAGAGAGCTCTCAACAGAAAAAGACCACGCTGGCACCTTGCTCTTCACCACCAGAACTGTGAGAAAATACATTTCTGGTGTTTAAGCCAACCAGCCTACCGTATTTTGTTACGGTAGCGTGAGCAGACTAAAACACCTCCTAAACTGACCCCCCTGCTTTGTCATGCTTTCTCTTGCAAAATCTATTCTCCACACAACAGCATATCTTTTAAACATGTCATGGCCCTCCCTCCCCTAAAACGCTTCTGTGGCTTTTTTTTTTTTTAATTTTTTTTTAATTTTTTATTTATTTATTTATGATAGTCACAGAGAGAGAGAGAGAGAGGCAGAGACACATGCAGAGGGAGAAGCAGGCTCCATGCACCGGGAGCCTGATGTGGGATTCGATCCTGGGTCTCCAGGATCGCGCCCCGGGCCAAAGGCAGGCGCCAAACCGCTGCGCCACCCAGGGATCCCTCTGTGGCTTATTTTTGTTCTTCCAACAAGCCGAAGCTCTCCGGGGTGGCCCTCGGGGCTCTGGGGACTTCCGCCCCGGCCACCTCTGCAGCCTAGCGCACCTTGCCCTCGCCCGGCGCTCCGGGCCCTCCTCGTCTGCGTTCCGGCCGCAGAACCACGCTGCATCTGCTGCCCCCTGCCGGCCACGCTCTTCCTCCAGCCGGGGAATCCCTTTCACATTTCAACTCTCAGAACAACTCCCACCTCCCCAAGTGGCCGCAGGGAACCATCTTACTCACAGCGTCCCCGACCCCCTTTCTTATTGAAAACCACCTTTCTCTGCCATAACAATCTGACGTGATCTTCTTCGTTTCCCCGCATTTAGCTTGCCCCCACCCAGGCCCCATGCGAGCTACTGAGGGCGACAGACTTGGTCCTGTTCCTGTGGCACCCCGGGCGCTGAGTGCCCCCCACACTACCTGAGACGCGCGCAGACGGTGCGGCCGGGTTTCTCGGGGGCGCCTCCTGAGGTCCCGGGAGGTCAGGTGCCTTCCCCAAAGCTGGCTTCCAAGGGCGCTGCACTCTTCGCGCTCCCCAAGGGGCGTCGGGACGCTAGAGATGCAGCACGATCACGGCACTCGGCTGCCTGAGCCAGGGCAGGGAGCTCAGGGTCTGGGAGCAACTTTCCCCGCGTGGAGGGGTGAGGATCGCTGCGGGGGGAGGCGCGGGGAGGGCCTGTGGGGGCGGGGCCTGCGGGGCGGGGCCTGCGGGGGCGGGGCCTGCGGGGGCGGGGCCTGGCCGCCCGAGCCAATGGGGCGGCGCGGCGCGGCGCGGCGCGGCGGGGCGGCCAGGCGGCCGAGGGGAGACGCTGGAGCGCGGTGGGGCGCGGAGGCTGAGCTCGCGGACCCGGAGCGCATCCTCAGGCGGGCGCCGCGGCCGAGGCACCCCCCTCGCCACCCCCGCCCCGGGCGCCGGCTTCCTGGCGGCTCGCACGGTAAGAGGAGCGCCGCCGCGAAGTAGACTTTGTGGGGCTACGGAAACTGGGAGCCCCTCCTGCCCTCGGCGCCTCAGACCCGGCTGCCGGCGGCGTCCTCGCGCCCGGCCGCGTCCCCCGCGCGCCGGCCCTGTGCCCGCGGGAGGCGGGCGCGCGGAGGGCGCGGGAGGGAGGCGACGAGCCGCCGCGCCCCGCGCCCTCCCGCAGCTGCCGCAGCCCGGCCGGGGCCCGACCCTGCGACCCACAGGTCGGCGCGCGGGAACTGCCTGGGGCCCGGGAGCCTGAGGGGCGCGGGACGGCGGCGTCGGGCCGGGTCTCCGGAGACTTGAGGACCTGTTGGCCCGGGGCTCGGGGTCAGGTTTGCCGCGCTGTCGCCTCTTTGCAGCCGCCCTGAGGCGCAGGAGGTCTCCGAGCGGCTCCCGGCGGAGCTCGCCGCGGAGACTGGCCCTTCATACCGCGCCGCACGTAGTTCTTTATTCAGCGTTTACCCGGCTGCCGCCGTGTGTGCCAGGCGCTGTGCTGAGTGAGCCCTGAGGCGCGAAGACGGGCCTTGGAGGGGCTCCTGCGGCGGAGGGGCGCGGTAGGAGGGATAGTTACCCAACAACACTAGTACCGGGCGCGAGGGGGAGAGCGAGCCAGGAGGGCTTCGGCGCGGGGGTGACCGCCCAGGGTGGACTGGAGGAGTCGGAGGGTCAGCCCCGCTGGGAGCGGGGGGGAGGGGGTGCCGGGGGAGGGCAGGGGGATAGCGGGCGTTCCAGAGAGATTTTCTCGTGCGAAGGTTAGGGAGCCGAAGAAGTCCAGTCTCCCATCGGGTGATCGCGTAGGACCAGGGCTTACTGTGGGTAGGAAACGAGCTGTCGGCGTGCAGGGAGGGGGCTGATCCACGCCCAGGCCTTCGAATGCAGCCTTGGACTGCCTCGGATTTTGTCCTGGGATGGGCTGCAGTGGAGGAATTCCGACCAGTAACCAGGTCCCTCTGGCAGCTCTGTGGAAAAATAGGTGGAGCCTGGAGCAGCGGAGAGCTGGTAAGTGTAGCTGCTGTTCAGACTTGGGAGTGAGTACTCTGGGTGGGGAAGACAGTCGCAACTGCCCAGGAGCCCTGCTCCCCGGCCTCTGGGCATGGATTTGGGCCAGGGACTGTCGTCCGTGTGACACTTGCTTCTGCAACCCGGGGGCCATTTTAATATCGTTTCTGGAGGCTTGGACCTCAACCTTGCTATCAGGGATGGACCCTGGAGGATTGGGAAGGGTACCGCTCCCCTTCTCTTTCTGTCTTACAAAGGCTCAGTCTCAACCGTGAGAGGTTGTAAAAAGCAAGGTGTCACTGGAGAGTCAGACCAGAAAGTCACTTTAGCTATGTGCCTGGAGGATGTAATCAATCTTTCTGATTTTCAGTTTTCTGATTTAAAAGGAAATATATAACTACCTTTATTAGGTCAGGTTCCCTGGAAAAAGGACTCAGAGATTCTGAGGTTTGTCTGTAGGGGAACTTTGGGGGAGTAGTTTCACTGATCCAAGGTGGGTGAGGGGTGAGAAAAACAGGATTGGGCAGAGGGAGAAGTGAATCTGTGGTGCAGTGCAAAAGAGGCCTCAATTGAGGCATGGGGGCGCCAAGCCTTTGAAGCCCCATGTTGACCAGCCAGTAGATGCAGGGGCATAACTTTGGTTGTCCCTTCAGCAAGACAGTTCCTGAAGAAGGACTCAGCCAGCACTCCTGGACGTGGAGCATATAAGAGTAAGGAGCCTTGGTCTTGGAGGGGGATTGAGAACTGTACCGCAGCAGCCACCTCTGCAGGGTGGCCTTGGGAAGTAAATGTAACAACTTGACAGAAATTGGTTAGCACTACATCTGGTGCAGAACAGGCATTTAAAAAGTGTTCCTTTCTCTCACCGTTAAACTTCTTGACTGTGTCTGAAAGTAGGTTGGGAAGTTAGAGCTGGATAAATAGACATTTTAGAGGAAAGGACTTTTAACAATAATAATAGCCACAATGACTACCACTTCCCGTTATTGAGTGCCTGGTATCTATATGCATTCTCTCCTAGTTGTCTAGTAGTATTCTGTGTCAAGTATTTTTACTCTTATTTTATAGCTAACCCAGTCGTTTCCAAAACCCAACAGAGTATGTGTCCTTTTGCCATAAAATAATAGCAGTAACAACAGCAGCAATCAAAATAATGATTTGTTACACTTTATGAAGTGATTTTATTGGTGGCTTGTTAATTAATTCATTTATTTATCAATTATTAATTCAACAATGTGCATTGAGTGCTTCCTAAATGGCAGGGTGCTGTCCTAGGTACTGGGAATACAGTGCAGTCTATCAGGGAAGAGACAGACATTAAATGCTTTGATTTTTCAGGAGCAAACATTTAAGGATAGAACATCCCATTGCACAACCAGGAAGGAAGTGATAGAGAGTAATTGGCCCTTTTCCCGATTGACTTTCTCATTCTTCAGTTTTAGTATAACCTCCTCAAAAAGGCCTCCTGGACCATCCTGTGTGAGGCAGGTCCCTCCCTTTTACTCTCCTCTCATAGTACTTGTTCATTCATTTCATTTATTTCCTCGTTAGTGGTCCTCCCCATTAGACCGAAGGCTTCAGAAGGTCACATATTGCTTTATCCTAAGATCCCAGCACAGTGATTAACACATATTTCTTGAATGAGTGAAATGAATGAGACGTCTATCTGTTTAACAGAGTGGCTAGGGGAGGTCATATTGAGGAGTGATGTTTATATTGAGATGTGAGAGATGAGAAGGACCCAACAATGCCAAGCAATGCCAAGATTAAGAGGCAGAGAGAGCAGCTTGTTCAAGGATCATGAGGTGGAGGAATGGAGCCCAGTGCGATTGGGGAACAGCTTGAGATGAATTTGGAGCAGTAGACAGGTCCTTGGAAGGCCATTCTGAGCTTGGATTTTATTCACAGTGAAAGATCATTGAGGGGTTTTAAGCCTAATAATGACTTTGTCCATCATGCCTCTTGGAGGCAAATTCCATGATGGAAAGTGTTCAGTAAATATTGTTAGAGTTAATGGATGATCTGGTTCATGTAACTACCAAGTGAAAAATGGAGGAGGGAGAGGAATGGGTTTTTATCACAAATTAGGAGTTAGATGAGAGAGAAATGTTGGTGTCTTTGCTACAGAACAGCAATGGTGTTGGAGAAAAGTAGAAGGACTAGAGTTGTATTTGGTTATAAAATGGAAAAGGACTTGCTGATACATTAGGTGTTGGGAATAGAGGAAAGGGAAGAAGAATCAAGGGTAACCTGTGGGTTTATCACTTAAGATTGGGTAGATGCCAAATGTCTATCAACAGGTGAATGGATAAACAAAATGTAGTACATACTAGGAGTAGCATATTATTCAACCATAAAAAGGAATGAAATGCTCCTTTTACTACAATATGAATGAACCTCAAAGACATGCTAAGTGAAAAAAGACAGATACAAAAGGTCATATGCTGTATGATTTCATTTATATAAAATGTCCAGAGTAGCTAAATCCATAGAGACAGAAAGCAGATTGGTGTTTGCCAAGGACTTGGGGAAAAGGGTAAATGAGGCATAACTGCTTAAAGGGTAAACAGTTTCCTTTGGGTTGATGAAAGTATTTTGAAACTAGTTAGATGTGGTGGTTGTACAACATTATGAATATACTACATGCCACTGAATTGTGCATTTTAAAATGGTTAATTTTGTGTTATATGAATTTCATCTCAATTACAAAAAAAAAAAAAAAGATTGGGTGGTTGAGAGCACCAATAACAGAGTAGAGGAGACTGGGTAGGGAGCAGGTTGTGGAATTCACGTGCTGTCTTAGAGATACCCATGAGACATCCACATGGAGCCTAGGGGGAGGTCTGGGCTGGAGATATAAATATGAGAGTTGTCAGCACTTAGATGTCAGCCAACAAAATGGATGAGATCTAGGGAGAGACAGTGTAAAGGAGTACATCACAGCCTGGATGGTTCTTTAATTTGGCCTTCATACCTACTTACAAGGGAAGTGCTCTTGTCTTCATTATCAGATGAAGAAACCAGCCGCCTTCCCTTGGCTCCCAAATAAACTTGCCCGGGGTCAGACACTTTGTTTATGTGCACCTTATGGCTTTCAGGGCTTTGCTGTTCCCATCTTGGCATGATGCCATTTAGAACTCTAGCAAGGGCCTTACCTCCCTTCTCCCTCTCCCTCCAATCCAGACTGAGTACTCACAAATGGCAGGCACTGTGCTGGGCATATGTTGGTGGAGAAGGTAGAAATGGCTCTAATTTTGTGGAGTTTACCCAGTAAACAAGCAGCTGCAGTCCACTGATATAGGGGACCTTAGGAGCCTGGAGCAGGGGCATCTACCCCAGGTTTGGGAGTAGGAGGAGGCTTCCTAGAGAAAATGGCAGCTAAGCTGAGATTTGCAGTAGAAGGAGAAAGATGGAGCCCTAGAAAGAGATGGTTCTCTGGAGGGCTCATGATCCCTAAACACCTGCTATGGGAATTCAGTGTTCTCTTCATTCCCCAGTTCTTCACAGGTTACTTGCATTTTCTAACTTATTGTGAGGGTTTTCTGTATTTTCTATAGCTCTGGAGGCAATAAGCAGACAAATGGCTTAGTTTGACTTCTAGTGGGAGCTTCAGAGGGGTAGCCAGGTAGAGTGCAAACAGCCAGGTTTTCAAAGCCAGCCTCCATCTCTTGAGCAAGTGACTTATTCTCTCTGAACCTTACTTTTTATACCTATGAAATGGAGCCAATAATGTCCATTGCTTAGTGTAGGAAATAAATGAAATGATACAGTAAAGTATTGGGTACATAATAAATGCTCAGAAAAACAGTATCTCTTTTATCTTTTGGAGAGGGAGATTTTCTAAATAGACCAGTAGTAGTCCTCCACTCTATACGCTATTTAAAATACAGATACCCGTCTTCCCTCTGAGGGCTCTATGGTTCCAGATGCAGCACAGTGATCTGTATGTTTAGAAAGCAGCCTACATGATCCTGGTAAAAACAAGTCCAGGAACCATTGGCTTTACCAAATACTTGAGTCATTGCTATGATGAACATGAAAGGGTTAAGCACCTAAAAGCAGAATTTTTCCTTCTAGGAATTATTAGCCAATGACAGTGCTGACCGATGATGTAATGGCTTTGGCTGGCGCTCCATTGGTTAAGTGTATTGTTTCTCTCCCTGCTTCAGCTGTGTGAGGAGCAAAGCTGGAGCCCAAGGGTTAATTATTCTGTGGCAGCAGATAGAGCTATTTTTTTCCCATTCCTCTTCTGCTAGGGGTGAGTGTACAGCCCAGCTTAGCAGATTGTTGCCCTTCTCCTTCCAATAAACAGCTGCATCTTCCTCCTTACCTCCTCCCAAGCAGAGCACATGTCTCCGTAGTACTACAGAGGAGGAGGAGGGAGAGGGAAGAAGGAGGAGGAGGAGGAGCAGCAGCAGCAGCAGCAGCAGCAGCAGGATCCTTTAGGGAGGAACCTTTCAAAGTTCCACGCGGCAGTCTCTCCTTGCCACTGGGTACGGGCACAGCCCCCGGCTGCCCTGGCCTGCAAATGTCCCACTGGATGAATTGCTAAACTGCCACCTGCTTCTGGGCATTGTTCAACCTGTCAGGATCCTCAGAACCAGGAGGTGAGCCTAGGGTTTCGGAAGAGGGAGTGGGCCTAGCAGAGGGGAGCTCTAGACTAGAGGTCTAGAGAGAGGGAACAGCTCTAGGCTGAAGGTCAAGCTTAGGCTCCATCTTATAGCCCTGGCATGTGGTGTGAGCTTGGGCAGGACTGTTTCCCTCTTTGGGTCTGTTTGCTCAAGTGCACAGTGTGAGGCTTGGATTAGGGATATCTAAATTCTGGGAGACACTGGCCACAGTGTCTGACCAGAAGCTATAAACAAGCATGTTCTTGTTGTAGCTTTCTATCAAATGATCTCTGTAGTTGAATGCTTTGCTCCGGCAATCTTGGGCAGCAGTGGAATGTCAGGTGAGGGCTTTCTCCTGGAGCCAGCTATCACCCAGGCCCCTCCTCATATTGTCTGGACTCTCTCTTCAATGCCCCCACTCAGCTGAGCAGCCCTTGGTAGACTCTGGGCTGAGGTTTCTCTAGAAACATCTGAATGGTCTCAGGGATTTTGATCATGTCCTTTGAGGGGAACTTTGGGGTCACACTGACCCTTGAGTTATCAGTGTGCCTTAATTTGGCTTTCCTAGTTGTCCTGTGCTGGAGCTCCTAAGGTAGGAGAATTATTTTTGCATTATTGGATGGCTTAGCTGTGACAGTTTTCTTGTGTGTTTTTAGTGGGGCATGGATTATTGCCCCAGCCTGAAACTTCTCACCTTGTCCAAAGAGGTCCTAGTGTAAGCGTGTCAGCCTCAAGGTGTAAATTTAAAAAAGTAGAAATGGGGTGGAGTGGGGTGAGAAGATGGTGGCTAAATAACTGGAAAAGGCTGATGATAAAAAACTCTGACCTTCATTTCATTGTAATTCAAGAAAGCCTGCATTTTACAGATAGGCTCTGATGCTACTTCCCTCTTGCAACACTCCAAACAATACAGAAATAAAAGCTCTGTTATTTTTATTTTTCGGAATTTAGTTATGTGTGGGGAGTTATCACTTTCCTTGGGGAGAGTAGAGACTTCAAAGTGTTCTGTGTCTTGTATAACCCTTGGTACCAGCTGCCCTGTGTTCTGGGTCAGGCTTTGCTGCTGAAGAACATATGGGCCCTTGGGCAAGTCGCTGTGTCTCTTGGAGCCTTGTTTTCTGCATTTGTCAATCACAGGATCAGGAGGGAGTTGGACTGACTTTTAGAACCCTTATAGCTCTGGCTGTCTGTGCTTTGGATCACAAAAAGCCTTTGTGATTTGAGGCTGTTGATGAAGTGGGTTGGATAAGTAAAGAATCTTTGAATAAAGGAACATGCAGCATGGGTCCTGTAAGTGTAGGGCTGTACACATGTTTTAACTCATTTCACTCCCTCGGTAGCACTGGGAGTAGATGGAATTAACCTCACTCTACAGATAAGAAATTACTCAAGATCATCATACAGTAAATGCTGAGACTGGTATTTGTGCAGGTGACCATACTGAGATGGTGGCACGTCTTAGGATAATGAAAGGGCTGGAGCTGGAATCCTTACCTACCTTTGCTTCCATGCATGCTCTTCTTTCTACTATAAAGCAAGTACTGATTTTAAGATTGACTAGTCTGGCCAGATTAATGTGGACTATCCAGTTTAATATCTGGGACAGCAGAAAATTAGGGGACCCTGGGTCTGGAGGTGAATCCTTTGGACAAGGCTCTCAATTTACAGCTGAGAAAAATGGAGGTCCAGAGAAGTTAGGTGACTTATTCTCTGTCACTCAGTGAGTCAATAGATGGCAGGGATGGAAACCAAGACTCATTCACTTAGGTCTTTGAAGGTGTATTGTTATTAATGAGTTTTTTTTTTAAATCTTCATCTGAGAAATTTGGCATCATTTGAATTTAGCTATTCTCACCTTTGTGTATTCTCACCAGAATTTGTGAGATTTGTGTATTTGGCTCCTTTGAAGTGCCAAAGGGTTGAGGTAAGAATCATTGAATACTTAACCTGCACTTGGCATTGTGGCAGGTGTCTGAAACATGAAAGAAGAGTGGTAAGCAAGCTGAGTATGAGATGTGGCCAGTTTCCTTCAGGAGCCTCACAAATGCAAGCTGTATTTCATGAGAGTCTAACTCACAGGTCAGCAATCTTTCTTCTTCTTCTTTTTTTTTTAAGATGTATTTATTCATGAGAGACACACAGAGAGAAAGGGAGAGACACAGGAAGAGGGAGAAACAGGCTCCATGCAGGGAGCTCGATGCGGGACTCGATACTGGATCCTGGGATCACGTCCTGAGCCAAGGCAGACTTGAGCTCAACCGGTGAGCCACCCAGACATCCCAGCAATCCTTCTTAGTGGATGAACTGGGTGGGACTCTGACCCTTTTTCTCGGTATATGGCTGGCACCTAATTTATACCACTACAGGAATACTTGCCACATGACATGTGGTCTCTGTTCTTTGTCTTTCCAACTAAGCTTCATGTTTCCCAAAGTGTGGAATTTAATCAGTGGGGCTGCCTAATGGGGAGGTAGATGTCAATGTCTTGGATATGCAGAGATGTACACTCAGAAATAAAAAGCTATCAAATGATTATTAAGGGCAGCCCTGGTGGTGCAGCGGTTTAGCGCCACCTGCAGCCCAGGGCGTGATCCTGGAGACCCTGGATCCAGTCCCATGTCAGGCTCTCTGCGTGGAGCCTGCTTCTCCCTCTGCCTGTATCTCTGCCTCTCTCTCTCTCTGTGTCTCTGTGAATAAATAAATAAAATATTTAAAAAATGATTATTAAAAAGAGCAATGCAGATACTTGACTCCTTCCTTGATCAATGTAATGAAAGAATCATCTTGGAGCAATGTGAAGAAGAAGAGGCGAGAGCAACCCCTGGATCAGCCAAAGCGCGTGCACCGCTGCATCCCCACGTACAGTGCTTATGCCCTGCTGCTGTCACCACCATGCCCAAAAGAAAGGCTGAAGGAGATGCTAAAGGAAATAAAGCCAAGGTGAAGGATGAGCCACAGAGAAGATCTGCAAGGTTATCTGCTAAACCTGCTCCTCCAAAGCCAGAGTGCAAGCTTAAAAAGGCCCCTGCAAAAAGGGAGAGAAGGTACCCAAAGGGAAAAAAGGGGAAAGGTAATGCTGGCAAGGATGGAAATAACCCTGCAGGAAATGGAGATGCCAAAACAGACCAGGCACAGAAAGCTGAAGGTGCTGGAGATGCCAAGTGAAGTGTGTGCATTTTTGATAACTATGTACTTCTGGTGACTGTACAGTTTGAAATACTAATTTTTTATCAAGCTTCATAAAAATACAGAGAAAGAGAAAGAATCATCTTAATACCATGCTTCAAATATCCTAATGATTATTACAGGAGAGAGGAGTTATAAGTTTTTTGCAGGGCTGAAGGGCAAAGCTAGCAGCAATGGGTGGAAGTTGGAGGGGAGCAGGTAGCAGATAAATAGAGGGAGAGTATACTGATGGTAGAGGCTGTCCAGTGGGTAAGTCCACCTTCTACACTTTTGTCATCAAGATGTCATGTGCAAACTAGTGTGTAAAACACTGATTTAGACTAAGAGAAGTAGCACCACAAAGTCTATATGCAGTTGTTTGGGTCTTTCTACTGCTTTGTCTTTAAAGTAATTATAAAATTCCTTACCTGCATGGGGTAAGGGATGGAGAATTTTTAAGTGTCCTTGCTTGCTTGTAGTTATAATGCTATTCTGTTCAGATAAACAGTCTTTAATACCATTAAATGTGTTTAACAGTTTTTTTTTTTAATGATAATGAAAATTAAGTGAAATAATATGTGTAGAAACCTTGAGCCCGGGAACTGTTACAGAGTAGATGCTCAGTATAATTTTACTGAAAAGAAATCAGCAACTTGCTTTGCATACTTGTCTATGCTGGTCTTTGAAAAGTTTTAGAGAAGAGCCTGGCCACCTGTGTCCAGGCTGGCATTTCCTATTTGAGTTTGGCATGTCCTGTTTGGCTCCTCTGCATAGTGTTCACCCTCTTACCTCTGAATACTGCTTCTAAAATCCAAAGTAAAAAAAAAGAATGAGTTTGAAAGCTTCACAGACCTGAGTTCAAAGCACTAGTTCAAAACATTACCTCGCATATCATTTTCTGGCATTGGCCATGTTACTTAACCTCTCCGTGTTTTTTTTTCACTTATGAAAATGGGATCAGTATACCTCACCTTGAGGGTAGATGGGGGCTTAAATGAGAACCTTAAAAGAGTGCCTGAACATATATAGAGTAGGTGTTCTGTAAGTGGCTAATTTATTTGTTCTCCACCGAAAAATGTTACAGAGACATGGTTTTTTTTCCCCTTCAATCTTACCTCAAACTTCTTTGCCCACATTAGTAGTATTTCTACATAGTTTTGTATAAACTTTCAGGAAACCTCACGTGACATTATTTTTAGAATGCATTTGCTTGCAGCCTTATTCCCTCCTCACTCACCTTCATGGCTGTCACCTAACTAAGCACTCAGAAGGGAAATGTGTTTAATCCAGTTGTAAAACTCTAGTAACTGATTTAAATATTCTGGGCTGGAATGCTCTTTACTCAGGGGCCAACTGAGCAGGTAATTTGAGGGTTTCTCCCCTCATAGCTCCAAGTTCAAAGCATTGGGGAATTTCATCATTGAATTTTCATTCCTTGGGTTTGTGTATTTATCCATTTAACAAATATTTATTGAGTTCTTATACTGTGATAGGCAGTGTGCTAGGTACTGGGATCAATGACCATACAGACAAGATGTTATATTCTGATGGGGGAATGGAAAATAACTACGAAGCAATTAAATTATAGGATGTCAGTGGCAAGGGCCATGAAGAAAAATAAAACAGTGTAAGAGGCATAGGAAGAAGGCCATATAGAAAAATCCATTAAAAGTCTCTGAGGAAAGGAGAGAAAATGAGTGAAAATATCAGTGAGGATGACAGAACATGAGAGACTCCTAACTCTGGGAAACGAACAAGGGGTAGTGGAAGGGGAGGTGGGCAGGGGATGGGGGTGACTGGGTGACGGGCACTGAGAGGGGCACTTGACGGGATGAGCACTGGGTGATATGCTATATGTTGGCAAATTGAGCTCCAATAAAAAAAATAAATTTAAACAAACAAAAAAGGTCTCTGAGGAGTTGCTATTTCAGCAGAGGGAAAGTTTGAGAAGGTATAACTAGAAAAGTACCCAAAACCAGGTCTGGTAGGGACTCATGGGCTGTAGAGAGAGGTTTGCATTCTACTTTTCCCCAGAGGCTTTGAGCAGGGAGGTTAAATGGTTTGACTTATTCTTTGGGGTTTTTTAAATTGCCATATAGAAATTTGACGTTGTTTTGGTGTAGATTCATGGAAGTACCAACATCACAGTGAGGACACAGAACAGTTTCATCACCCAGAAACTTCCTCCTAATGTCCCTTTGTAGTCACAAACTCCCCGTCTCTGACATTTGGCAACTACAGCTCTACTTTCCATCATGACCATTTTGTCTTTCTGAGGATTGTGATGGTCAGGGGAATCATACCATATATAACCTTCTGAGGCTGCTTCATTCCCTGAGCACAATGCCTTAGAGATTCATCCATGTTGTTGCGGGTGTCAATAGTTTGTTTTTGCTGGCTAAATATTGTGTGGTTGTACCACAGTTTGTCTATTCATTTACCCTTGAAGGACAATTGGGTTGTTTCCAGGTTTGGGCAGTTACGAATAGAGCTGCTATAAACATTTGTGCTCAGGTTTTTGTATGAACACACATTTTTGGATCTCTAGGATAAACACCCAACTGTTGGATCACTGGGACATAACAAAAAATTTGCACTTAATTTGTTAAGAAACTGCCAAACCGTTTCCAGTGTGGCTTTACCATTTTGCATTCCCATCAGCGATGTGTAAAAGCTCCACTTACTCTGCATTCTTTTTTTTTTAATATTTTATTTACTTATTCCTGAGAGATGCAAAGAGAGAGGCAGAGGGAGAAGCAGGGTCCATGCAAGGAGCCTGATATGGGACTCAATCCTGGGACTCTAAGGATCATGCCCTGAGCCAAAGGCAGATGCTCAACCGTTGAGCCACCCAGGTGTCCCGTACTCCGCATTCTTGTCAGCACTTGTCATTGTCAGCATTTTTCATTTTAGCCATTCTAATAGTTTATTATTTCTTTCCATGGTTTTAATTTGTATTTACCTAGTAGCCAATGATATTGAATATCTTTTCACATGTTTATTTGCCATCCTTATATCCTTTTTAGTGAGGTTCTGTTCAAGTCTGTTATCCATTTTTTAAATTGCTGTTGTGTTTCTTACTATTTAGTTTGGAGTATTCTTTATATCTTGTGGATATCAGTGCTTTCTTGAATATGTGTTCTGTAAATTGTTAACTTGTTTTTAAGGAATCATTCTGGATTCTGTGTGGGAGGGCTGCTGTAGTGAGGAGGGGTGGAAGCAGAAGGATCAGTAGCAGATTATTGTAGTAGTCCATGGGGAAAGATGATGGCAATTTGGATTAAAGTCATTTGGATGTAAGAGGTGAGAAGAGGTAAAAATCAAAGAAACTTTTGAAAGTAAAGCCATCTGAACTTGATGATGGGTAGAATGTGAAATGTGAGGGAAAAGAGATGTCAAGAATGGCTATAGTGATGGAGGGGCTGAGAATTTAAATATAACTCAGGTATGGTATCTGCCCTTAAGAAGCTCTCAGACTAGTAAAAGGAGACTTACTGTAAGCAGTTTACAGAATACAACTGAGTGTGCTCAGAGAGATCATGTGAAAAGAACTAGGATATTGCAGGTGATGGAAAATTTACTAAGGGTAATATTTGTGAGGCCAGCTCTCTGGACAGCCACTCTCAGACTTCAGTGTCTGTAAGAATCAGGTGAGAAATTTATTAAAAATGAGCTGGTTAGGCTCCTGCCCCAAAAGTAAGAAGCCTGTGGTTAGCAACACCACAGATCATTCTGTGTAGGGGATTGGTTGACCATTATGAGAAACCTTTGGGGGAACTGGGAGGACTTCAGACAAGTGATGCCAGAGTTTCAATGTTCAGTGGGAATTCTGACTTGAAGGAAGCTGTGGAGAGGGCAGCCAGGCATGGCTTTGTGGGAAGAGAAAGAGTAAAGGCTTGGAAGAATGATAGAGACTGGCTGGATCCTAGAGTAGTATAGTATAGGTGGGGTGATGATGATGACTATTGACCAGAGAGCATGTGTCTGGGAGTTAGTGATGAATCATGGAAATTCCTGTGCTCAATGAGTCTAAAGTGGTTGCCACCACCCAGCAGCTGCCCAGATACTAACAAGAGGCCTGCCATAGTGAAAGGTATCTGGCAGTCCAGTGCTGGGTGTGCAGAGTGACTGTCTTGTGACCAAGTGCCTTTGAGGAGAGAATGAGCCAGCTGGGGGTACTGTGTGTAGAGATTTGCAGAAGGATGCCCTGCCTCTAGGACCACACTGGGTCTTCTTTGAAGCTTACAGACTCTGTATTTCCTGTTCACACATGATCTTGCCAACTTACCAAGGTTGCTGAGCCCCATCTTCCTGTAGCATGACTACTACTCACTGTGCGTCAAGCATAGTTCAAAACGCCTTACACGGATTAACCCATTTAATTCTCCCAACAAGCCTGTGGATGAGATAGAATGGCTATTTCTGTTTTATGATGAACAACTGAGGCACTGAAATATGAATGACTGGCTCTAGGGTGCAGTGCTACAAAGTAGAAGAGCTGGCATTATTAAGCAAGTAGTTTGGACTTCAGAGCCCATGGTTTTAACTGTTATGCCGCATACGCCCTCTGGGGGCATCTGTAGAGGGTGAGAGGCTGGAGAAGCCGGAGTGGCAGCAGTAACACATACGCTGTGCTTACAGTATCCCAGTCCTTGGGCGACATTTGTGGGGTTTTCCCTGCAGGTACTATTTCAGTAATACACTTTTATGTCAGAAGTTTTCTTCTTTGATTTTAGCTTTTGGGTTAAAACTTACTATTTTTATTCTTTCTTGTCTAGTTAATAGCAATATGGTATATCTATTGTGAAATTTGAAAGAGTAACATAAGGTGTTGTAGTATCATGATGCTCCTTAAAATTGTTGTTATATGTGGAACTGTTTGCCCATACACTAAATGGCCCCAGGTTATTATGTTTTAGAGTTCTTTTAAATCTGTCTTTCTCCATAACTTCCTGTGCTTCAAGCAGCTAGTGTGTTTTCCTACAGCAAAATTCTTTCTGATTTATCCCGTCTGTTTGGCTGAAGTCAAGGAAGGCAAGCGACCAAATATATGTGCATTGTTTCCTAAGGAAAAATCAATAGGCTCTGACTAACAGGCTTTTCTCCTTTTTTCTGTAGATTTCAGAGAGAGGTACAATAAACTGATGGGTCTGAGGCCACTCCCACTTTCTTTTCTTCTTTCTTTTCTTTCTTTTTAAGATTTTACTTATTTATTTATTGGGGGGGGGGGGCGGAGAGATTGGTGCTAGGATCATATGAGCCAAAGGCAGACACTTAACTGACTGAACCACCCAGGTGCCCCTTTCCCATCTTATTTCAAGGTTCTAAACTGCTGCTGTACCAAATTTCTGTAGACTGGGAGTTTAAACAACAGACATGTATTTCTCACAGTTCCAGAGGCTGGGAAGCCCACAAGTCAGGGTATTCAGTGTATTGGGTTCTAGTAAGAGCCTTCTTCCTGGTTCATAGAGGGCCATCTTTTTGCTGTCCTAATATTGTGGAGAGCAGGAAAAGAGGAAGTAAGCTTTCTGAGTGTCTCTTCTTAGAAAGGCAATCATCCAATCCCATCATGAAGGCTCTACCCTCATGACCTGATTATCTCCCAAAGGCCTCATCTCCAAATACCATCATGTTGGGGATTAGAGGGGTTCAACACAGGAATTTGTGGGGGACACAAACATTTACTGCATAGCAGTTGAGTAGTTGAGTTTGCTACACAAGAGAACTCCAGACAGTGCAGAAGGAGTGTAGTGTGATCTAGGAGAGTTTTAAAGTTCTCTTAGCAGAGAGAGAGCTGGAGTTCTAGGGAGGCTTCTGAACCTAGAGCTGAGTTTTGAAAGATGAATGGAGTACACTGATCCCATGGGGTGGGGTGGGGCTTAGAGAAGAATAAAATCGGATGCCATTCCAAGAGGCAGGAACAGCATGTACAAGAACACATGGCAAGTGAGCAGATATGTGTTAGTGAATGTAATGGTGCCACATGAGGCTGGAGACAAAGCTGGCACAGATCAGAAAGGGCCTCAGTGCTGCATGGAAGGGCTTGGGCTGACATCAAGGAGCAGCTGCTTTGTTTAAGTAGGATAGTGACCTGGGCAGGCTTTTTGTTTTTAAAAAATGTCTCTGACAGTCTATCCTGTGGAAATGCATTTGGAGGAGACCTAAATATATGCAGGGAAACCACACTTCTGCAGTGGTCTATGCAAGAGATTACATGTCCGAGCTAGAAGTTGAGAGAAATGAAGTGACTGTCAAAGCTTCCCTTTTATTGAGCCCCACACCCAGAATAATCTCCTCTGTTATGGGGCTGTCTGAAAGTAAATTTGATATGGTCTCTGTCCTCAAAAAGCTTATAATACAGAAACATCTAAGAAACCATTGGCAGTGCTGAAGATGGATTCACCAAGTTTCTTTGATTCACGAATGTCTTTTGAATGTTTTCTATGTACCAACCCTTTCTGGTTGGTGCTCGAGATGTGGCAGTTAAAAAAAATCAACAAAATTCCTGTCCTTATGGGGATCACATTCAAGTTGTAGGGAGCACAGAAAGGAAACATGACAAAGGTAAGATACATGTTATGTGACAGTGGGTATTACAGACAAAAGAGGGAAGGGGGAGAGGGGTGTTGGAGAAGGGGCTGCAATTTTTTAAAAGGTAACATTTGAATAAAGAGCTAAAGGGGGAAAGGGAATGGTATCTTAAATATACAAATATAGAGACTAAAATACCTTTCTGGAGTGTAACAACTTTGAACATGAGCTTTGGGGAAAGGCAGACTTTAATTTGAATCCTGGCTCCATGCCATGCTGGCTGGGTGACCTAAGACGTGTTATTTTCACCTCCTTGAATGTGGATTTCCTTATCCCTAAAGTAGAGATTGATGACATTCATCTCCCAGGATTGCTGTCAGGATGGAAAGAGATACTTCTTGCTTAGTGCTGAGCCTGGTGCATCGAAAGTGCTCATTGTGTGGTACATACTCAATGTTAGAGATGATTCTGGTAGAGCATCACCAAGGAAAAGGGCCCTGGGAGGTACACCAGGGGGTCTGAAACAGGATTTCCTGACTAGGGCTCTCAGCTCTGCTGTTGCAGAACTGAGCCATGGGCCCTGGGGGCAGAGAGGCAAAAGTTCCAGAACAGCCTTTTCAGTAAAGAGTACAGGAGAGCCTGGAGACCCAGTGTCCTGCTATGTTGTGTGGTCCTTCAAAGTCTCTGCATCTTGGGAAGGATTCTGTCCTGAGGCAGGTCCCAATTCCCTGGGAAAGGATGTGAGAAAAGCTTTATGTGCTTTAAAGAAATAATGGAGGTGAAAATTGGTGGGTGTGAAGGCGAGTCTGGCTTTTGTTCAGCAGTTTTACTGGTGAGCACAACAGAAATGGTTGTTTTCTGCGGGGGCTAGAGGAGGCAGCTGCCAAAAAAGCCCTTCCTTGCCTGCGAGTGACAGAGGAGAGGGCTGCTCTCTGGAAGGAGTCGGCAGCAGCTGCTGGGGAATCTGGGTGGAAATCTAGGATATGAAAGCTCTGCTTCCCGTGGGCGCTTCCCTCTGCCTGTCACATGTCATCAACCATTGGTATCATGGTGCCTGCCTGAGGGGGCATTACTGCCTCTTGGCTAAGGCTAGCCATTTCCCAAGACTGCTTTAGGGGGAGGGTCTGGCAGCAGCAAGCCACTGCAGAGCAGGGGAGTGAGTAAGAGTACAGCATTGGTTGGGATTCCTCTAATCTAGTCCTTTTTCCTTTTTCTCATTGTCCAAGTCTTCTGTTTTCTTTTCATCTATTCTGTTTCATTATTTTATTTATCTACCCCTCATTCTTTTTCTTCTTTTTCCTTCCATCCTCATGTTCTTCTTAGATTTTTCTTTTTACCCCCCTTTGTTCCTCCTTTTCATCTATTCATTTGTTAATTCATTATTAATCCATCAAGCATGTTCTCTGCACAGTGCTAGCCCGGGGCACTTATAACACCTTTCCTGCACTCAGGAACTCAGCTGCTGCAGTAAGGGGGAGGAGGGGAAATAAACAGGCAAAGCCTGCAGTGAAGGACCTAGACCCTAGAGTCAGACAGACCTGGTTGGAATTTGCCACTTATGTGTTATGTTGGGCAAGTTACTGAACCTTTCTGAGCCTCACATGCTACAGCTTTCAATCAGAGTACTAGACCCTTCTTCCTAGGATTGCTGGGAGTGCAGGAGGGAGTGCAGGTAATGTGCTTAGCAGAGTATGAGGCATGGAGCAAGAATTCAGGCAATGTTATTATTAATATATTCTGGCAAATATTATTAGGCATCAAGATAAAGGAAGGGAGAGAGAGGAAACCACTTTTCTGTGTCTGGTTCTTGCCCCTGAAAGTAAGCATCAAAGATATGCAACAGAGTTCCTCAGTCCTCATTTTATAGATAAGCAAAGAAGCCTATGAGTAGAGAGGTGACCTGCCTTGGGGATGCCTAGGGATACAGTAGAGTCCGCCATCTGGGTCAAATCTTCATACCACACAGAATCCTGGTGGCAGCTGTGCAAGTTACTCTACCTTTTGGGCCTCAGTTTCCTCTGTATGTAAAGTGGATGATAACAAAGGATTACTATTAGGACTAATTGGTTTAATATATGACCAGGGCTTAAAAAAGGACCTAGCACCTAGGAAATAGTATAAAAATATTAGCTGCTATTACTATTGTTATTAGTATTACTGTCATCATTTTCACTATAGTCAGGGTCACACAGAAGGCCAGTGGTAGTGGTCACCACTCACCTCCTTTAGTGGACATATGTATGCTAGCCTTGCCCACACCAGCCCCTTTGTGCGAGCAGTGAGGCTGCCAGCTTTCCTAGCCTGCAAGAGGGAGTTATGTCCCCATAATTGCAGCTGAGCCCGCATAATTGAGCTGTTCCCAGAACCTTCTGAACCAGTGCCTGGATTCAGGCTCTCTGAGGTGAAGGGCACTGCAGAGTCTGTCACAATGCTGCCCAGTAGGTGTCAGGTTACAGGGAGTACCCCACTGAGGTTTAGCACCAGGAGAGTTAGGGGAGAGTAGGCCAGCAAGCCAGGGCTGTGCAGTCGTTGAAGGGCTGCATCTGGAGACAGACTAGACTGATGTAGAGGCAAGATTGAATTTTGCCACTAACCTGGTACATGGTGGTCTGCAGTTCACTTCACCCCCTTCAACCTTAGTTTCTCATCTGTAAAGTGGGTTAATGGTACTATTTGCTTCACAGGGTTCTGTGAGGATTAGTGAGATGATGCTTGTAATGAGCTCAGTGCTAGGAAGCAAGTGGGTCACATGGTGGCTATTACTTTCAGCTATTTAATAGAAGAGTGCTCCCTGTCTGGAGAGGGTGAAGTGAATGACTGGGAACTAAGCATTGATATACAGAGAATCTTATATTTTAATTGTGGTAATTTGGAGTCAGGAAAAAAACACGAGCTAAAGACTTAGGAGACCTATGTTCTGGGCCTGGGCTGGCCTCTACTTCATTGAGTGATCCTAGATAACTCTCTTCCTTGTGTGTGTAGTCTCCCCATCAGGTAACAAGGTCATGGGAGCGGGGCTGCCACACTGCGCAGTTCTGTGTCTTTCACAGGGGCCCCTCTCCAGGTCCAGACCCTCCAGGTAACTGTCTCTGCCAGAGCACAGCCCATGCCCCCCGGAATCCCAGAGTTCTTTACCAGATGCTTCCTCAGTGTGCAGTGTGTCAGTCCTGCATCCAAGTGCTGTGCACGGTGCCAGGATGAGAATGAAGTGGGCAGGGTCATGGGGGAGTCTGGCAGGAAGTGAACCCACTCTCAATATAAGGAAAATGCTGCAGGATAAGGGAAGAAGATACACAGTGGGCCCCCCTTATCCGCGGTTTCACTTCCCGCAGGTTCAGCTACCTGTGGTCAACCTCTGTCTGGAAGCAGATGGTCTCCTGTGGTAGCGTCAGAAGGTCATAGCAGCCTCTATGCTGTGTCACCATACCTACATCATCCGCTTCACTTCTTCTCATCACGTAGGCATTTTATCATCTCACATCGTCATAAGAAGGGTGAGTACAGGACAACAAGCTATTTTGAGGAAGAGACCGTGTTCATATAGCTATTATTACAGTGTATGGTAATAATTGTTCTATTTTATTATTAGCTATTGTTGTCAATCCCTTACAGTACCTAATACATAAATTAAACTTTATCATAGGAAGAAAACATAGCATAGAGAGTATTTGATACCATTGGTGGTTTCAGGCACCCACAGGGTGTGTAGGAACATACCTTCTGTGAATAAAAGGGGCCTACTGTAGTTGGTGAAGGGCACTAGGGTCAGTATTAAATGGAATGGTCAGGAAAGGACGCTGAGGAAGTGACATCCTGAATGACAAGGAGGCGGCAAGGGGAAGACAGAAGAAAATTCTGGGCAGAGGGAAGAGCAAGTGCCGAGACCTGAGGGTATTGGGGCAGGGATGCTAGAGAGTGAAGTCAGCTTGTTTGAGAAATAGAAGGGCCAGTTTGGATATAGAAAATGAGCTAAGGGAAGGGAGTCCAGATGATGTGTCTTTTCCTCCCCCCGAGGCCGTGAAAGAAGCTTGAGTGCTATCCAGACCACAGTGGGGACCGCTGAGGGGTGGGAGTCACGGCAGGGAAGCAGGTGCCAGGGCAGGAAGGGCAGAGGGGAGCTTCCTTGTTGGTCCAGGTGAGGATGACGATGGCTTGGACCCTAGTGGTAGCTGTGGAGTTGGAAGAAGTAGATGCACTCAGAGGCTGTATTGGGGAGGAGAGTTGATGGCCTGTGGAGGGTGGCTGGAGAGGGGAGAATTATGGGATCTTCCCACATTTCTGTCTTAAACAACCAAGTGTGGTATTTACTGAGATGGGAAGATGAAGAGAGGGCAGTTTGGGGTGGGGAGATGGCAGAAAATGGAGTTCTGTTTGGGATCTGATAAATTTAAGATGTTTCATAGCATGCTTTTGCTGCTCTCCAGAGTAAACTTGCTAAATTACTCATTAGGATGGCACCTGCCTGCCAGAAGCACCGCCAGGCTGGCCATCTGCCCTGCCAAGCTTAGACAGGAGGCTGCGGACACCTGAAGGTGATAGGATTGGATGTACAGTAATCAGCCTGGTCTCCACGGGCTGTGCTCTTCCCCTGTCTCTCTTTTTCTACTTCTGTCTCTCTCTGTCTCCCTGTCTCTCTCTTGCTCTCTTTCTGTCCCTCTCTATGCCCTTCTCTGTCTCTGTGTCTCCCTGTCTCTGTGTGTGTGTGTCTTTCTGTGTGTCTCTCTGTCTCTCTTTTACCTGTTAATAGCTTCGTTCAGATGTTCCAGATAAAGTTGGCGTTTCCTTTCATTTCAGTCCTTCTTCCTTTCTCCAAGTGAGCCTCTCACTCTCAGAGTGAGCCTCTCCTGTATCTCTAGGAAGAAGGTTATTTATTTGGCTCTGTGTGTTTTCTGATCTGGCACAAGGAAACACCGTGTCTGGTTCCTGGATTGTAGTAATGCTGGCATCCTTCTTGACTCTGGGCTCCCAGCTGTGCCTACTACTATCTCTAACTCAGTGATTCTGTAGCCAGACATGGTCCCTCCCCTCAAACCACAGGGACAAGTGTGCACAGGGCTTTGCAGGGACACAAAGCAGCTCTCTTAGTCTTAGTTGGTTGGTGAGAGTAGTCATGGAAGCCTCCCTAAGGGAGAAGGGAATGAGCTGCATCAGAAGTAACCAGCTGAAGAACATAGAGTGAAGGGAAGGTCATGCCAGGCAGAGGGAACAGAGATGTAAAATCATTGCATGGGGGCCAGGGCGTAGGTGACCAGAACTCTGAGCAGCTCTATACACTAAGCTATGTTTATGGAATCCTAGAAGCCAGATTGCAGATTCAAGGAGGCCCAAGGTACCGTGACATGAGAGAAAATCAATAGGCCCCATGCCCTGGGTTTGAATCCTATTACCATCAAGGGGCAGTGCTGCCTAGTGATTAGGATCATGCTCACAGGAGCCTGGTTGCCTGGGTTTGAATAGAAACTCTGCCTCTTAGCAGTGTAACTTTGGGTCTCATTGTCCACTTTTGTAAAGTGTAGGTGATAATAGCACACCTGCCTCATAAGACTAGAGGAAGCATGAGTTAATATGTGTCTGGTGCTTAGAACAATGCCTGACAGAACTGTGATGATTATTTACAAATTGAGTGACCACATAAATTACTTATCATTTTTGGTCCTCAGTTTCTTCCTCTGTAAAGTGAGGGTAATGGCACTTCCTGAGCAGGATTCATATATATTTATATCCTGGAAACAATAGCACTGTGTTTGGCACTTCATAGCTGCTCAGTAAATGATAGCAGTAAGTTTTACGTTACAAGCCCTATAGAAGGGAGTTCTGCATGGACTAAGAAATAGTATCAACTTCCAAGTCCCTTTCAAATTCAAAATTAGGAGCAGCCAGGTGGCTCAGCGATTTAGTGCCGCCTTCCTCCCAGGGCGTGATCCTGGAGAGCCAGGACTGAGTCCCACATCAGGCTCCCTGCATAGAGCCCGCTTCTCCCTCAGCCTGTGTCTCTGCCTCTCTCGGTCTCTGTCTCATGAATAAATAAATAAAATCTTTAAAAAAAATTCAAAATTAGTTCCTGAAAAAGCAGCTCTGATTTAATGGAGAAACGGAAGATAAAGAATTAGGAAGAAAGAAAAGAAGGAAAGGAAGGAAGAAGAGAGGGACGCCTGGGTGGCTCAGTGGTTAAGCACCTGCCTTTGGCTCAGGGCATGATCCTGGAGTCCCAAGATCGAGTCCCACATCAGACTCCCTGCATGGAGCCTGCTTCTCCTGCCTGCCTATGTCTGTGCCTCTCTCTCTGTGTGTCTCTCATGGATAAATAAATAAAAATCTAAGGAAAAAAAAAAAAGGAAGGGAGAAGAGATGGAGGGGGGAAGGGGGAAGGAAAGAAAGCCTCCTTGGAAACACTCTTTGTAAATGGGACAAAGACAAAAAAGACGGAGTTGATGCCACCCAACTTATATTTTCTGAGCAATCCCATATGCAAGATGAAGTACTGGCAGCTCTGCTGAGGGTATCATCAAGGGTCCCCCACTGTATTCTGCTGTTCCCAGCCATACTATGCACCCCACTGGCATACCCAAAACCTCAAAACCTCCTGACTTCATACAGAGATAATCCAAATGTGTTTCCTGGCCTGTTGCTGCAGAGGGAGGTGTGGGCAAGAGGCCCTTCAGGCAGGTGCTGCTCCAAGGGCACAGGCATTGGAGAACAGAGACCCACAGTGATTGTGCAGAGACTTGGATATTCCCTTGAATACTATTTTCCCCATTGTATACAATAGCCAGGTTTTCTCAACAAGATCAGGACAATAGGGGCTTTCTGAGTTTTCACTGGCAGGGATTGAGGGAGCAGAACATTCTCCCTGCAGAGAATGCAGAGCCTGGAAGTGGCTAGCCCTTGAGTTTCCAACCAGGTAGATGGGCATGGCAGCCATAGCACTAGGAGTTACAGATGCTCTCCCAGGAGTTAGGAAGTAGATCCTCCTGGGGGAATGCTTGGGGACCAATCCTTGAAAGAGGGCTCTGGGACCCCAGTCATAGATTCAAGGCAGAGATTGGATACCACAGTCTTGTTGGATCACTGGGGGCTGTTGAAGTAGAAACCCCAAATGACCACAGAAAAGAAAACCTAAGCAAGGTCAGCCCTTGGGCCACTCAGATATCTAATGTTAGGGGTAATAGGCAGTGGTATTTTGACCTCAGGATTATACAGGAGCCTGGGGTGCACATGGACAAGCTCTCTGTGTGACTGCAGGAAAGGTGATCTGGGGACCCGAGAAGTCCCAGCCTTTGTAGTTGGTTTTAGAAAAGTGAGTTAAACCTAACCCCTTTCAAACAGGGCCACAGGGAGCATTGATTAGAATTTTCTCAGGAAATAGAGAAAGAATCAATCAATTAATTCTATTATCTACTGAGGTTGTACAAGGTGCTATGGATACAGAGCTGGAGTACAGACCCTGCCTTCAGTGATCCCGAAATCTAAGCCAGTCATTGCTGTATTAGGAGCCAATACATGACACACAATCACAAACTTGATGGTATAGATTGATAAGCATTTGTTTTATTCATGCTTCTTCAAGTTGACTGGGAGCTGACGCATCTTGGTGGGGCTCATCTGGATGACTCTAAGGTACTGCTTGGGTCTAAGTCTTCTTCAGGTGTCTCTGTTCCTCATCAGATCCACGGGACATGTTCTCATGGCACTGGCAGAGGTACAAGAGGGCAAGTGGAAACATGTGATGTCTCTTAGGTCTGTGGCTCAGAACTGGTGTACTATCACATCAGCCAAAATTAGTCACATGGCTGAGCCCAAAGTCAGTGGGCAAAGGAGTCACTCAGCTTCAAGTGGAAACAACTGCAAAATCACTTGACAAACTGTAGATTCTGGGAGAAGTATAGAATTGTAACGAATAATTCAAACTATCAAATTGCCCACCCCAACGTAGGTGTGTTCATCTATGTACACATCATGAATATTTTACACATATACTGTAACCACAAAATGTACACACAAAAAAGAATTTAGATTGAAAATTTGGAAATAAAAGTTCAAACAATTTTTTACGTACACTGCAGTGCATCATTTTGAAAAGCCTTAGGGGATGCACTTCCCATTTTGGATGTTCTGATCCAGAGAAGTATTTCTCAAAATGTGGTATATACAACAACTGCAGCAAATCATTTGACGAGCTTGTTAAATGCTTATTCTGGGCTACTTTTCCAACCTACAAAATCAGAGCCTCTGAGGGTGAAGCCTAGAATTTGTATTGCTAGGAGCTCCAGGTGATATGGGTATATCACTGAGACTTGTGAACCAACAAAGCAATCAGCCTCTGGTGGAAAGAAATTGAAAAGTGGTTTCCAAGAACATTGGAATACCCCCCTTACCCATTCTGGAGTGTGCTAGGGGTGGTCAGGAAGGCCGTCCTGATTGAGTGGTGCAGGAGGTGAGTACTGAAGGAAGGGGGGATTTAACCATGATGTGTGGAGAAGGCTGAGCCGGGCAGAGGTCTCTGCATGTGGAAGAGCTGTCCTTGAGAAAGGACCTGCCATGTTCAGGGAGCCCTATGGTTAGAACATGTGGAGCAGAGGATAAGGAAGGCATCCTGAAGAGTGAGTTAACAGATAAATAAGGCTGAGCCAGAGAAATAAAAGGACAATGGATTGGGGGCAGAAGTGGTCTGATCCAAGCTGGAGGTGAGAGGGCTGGAGTTTCCATGCCTGAATGTGAATAAGATAAGGATCTTGGAGGCCATGGGCAACCACAGAAGAATTTTCTGCGGGAAGTGACATGATTATATGTAGGCAAGGGATTGGAAGTGGAAGCAGGTATGCAAGCTGTCACACTTGTACCCCAGAGAGATGAGGGTGCCCTGGCACTGCAGGGAGGACAGAGATGAGATTGGATGCCAGAGTTGTTTAGAGAGAATCTGTTGAGCACTAGAGAAGCACCAAAGGAGAACTGGGGAGGTATCTTTGAGTGTTGAGCTTGACGGCGTGAATATGAAGTGGTGATGGAAGCAGAGCTGTTCACCCTGAGAAGCGGGGTTTGCCCAAAAGGGTCTACATTCTAGATGATCACCAAAGTGGGTACCTCTCTGGCCCCAGTTTAGAGTGAAAATCCCTGGAAATAATATTATGAAACACACCCCCAAACTACATATTGTTTATTTTGTAATAAGGTAACATTGCTAAAAATCACCTTTATTTATTTTAAGGGCCTATGACGGGCAGCAATCACAGAGGCAGCCCAAGATGGCCATTTAGTTCCAGACCTCAGGTGATCAGGAGCCTCTGTTTAGATTTTTAGCATGACCTTCAGATAAAGGTCTAGATCAATCAGAGGCAAGCCAGTGTGATTGTCAGGTAACATTAAGCTTGTGTCTCAATCCTGCCTTGTGCTATCTGGAAAGCTTTATAAATTCTGCCTGTAAATAAATCCTGTGGTTATTTTGTGGGTAACAGTTATATATAGTTGCTTTATAATTGTAGGTTAAAAACTTGAAGCTATTTGATGTAAATGCTCATGTACATGAGTATTTTTTTGTGACCCTGTTTTGACATTTCTCCATTTGAATATAGTTTGAATTGAGGTGGGTGATCTCAAATAAATGGAAGACTCTCACTTCTCTCGATCCCTGGGAGACTCTCTTCCATATAATTTCCTGACATCTGGAGGTGCTCTCCAACAAGGGGAGGGAATTATTGATACAGAAGCCTCTCTCACCCACAAATCCTAGCTTTAAAGCCTGAATCCTTGGCTGGGGACCCACAGTGTCCCACCTGTGGGAACAAGAGTGTTGCCACTCACAGGAGGTAAAGGCCTGTGTGAGTGGATTTGAACTCATCAAAGACAGTGGATACTTTCATGTAGATGTGGCTCAAACAGAGCTCTGCAGATGAAAGACCCCACAGGTCTGTCTGTAGGTGGAGATGGAGCTGCTCCCTTGGCAAAGATGCAGGTTTGACCTTTTTTCAGGAAGTTAAGTATCTCTTAGCTTTGCAACTTGAGTGGTACAGCCTCTGGATTCTCCGGCTCACCCTAGGCTCCCACACCGCCAGTGCTCATCAGTATATTGATGAAGCTGAGCCCATGTTGTCTCCATGAATTTTTAAACTTTCTGCTCCTGCAGAAAGGGTTTTAGCAGCTGTTAATTACGCAAATGCTAGTTCCTAATGGGGAAGGAGGAAGAAAAATCTGTCAGCATTCACTGAACAGAAGCTGGAGAGAGAATTTATCATCTTGGTGTGTTTACATGAGGGAAGAGCTCACCAAAAATTAAATCAGATATTCCTTTGCATTATTCCAGCTTAGGCTTATGTGTCAGATGTTCTGATAGTTACTTTCCTTGTATATAATTGTATTTTTAGTCCTCACAAAAGGTGAGTGTGGTTTAATTTCATTCATGTTATTTTATTTTTTTTTTTTTTTTTTTTTTTTTTTTTTTTTTCTCATTCATGTTATTTTAAACAAATTCACTCAACAAATATTTATTGATCCCCTACTACATTTTTCTAAATGCTTGGGATATAGCAGTGAACAAATCAGACAATAATCTCTGTTCTTAGGGCACTTTCTATCAGAGGGAGCAGAGAATCAACAATAAGCAAAATAAGTATATAGCTTTTTTTTTTTAAGATTTATTTATTTGAGAGAGAGAGCAAGCACGCAGAGGTGGAGAGGGACAGAGGGAGAGAGAATCTCAAGCAGACTCCCCGCTAGGTAAGGAGCCTGCACTGGGCTCAGTCTCACAACCACGAGATCATGACCTGAGCCCCAATCAAGAGCAGGACACTTAACTGACTGAGCTGGTGCCCCCCAAAGTATATAGTTTTATGGAAGGCAATGCATGCTGTGGAAAAAAGAACAAGTGGAATGGGGAAGGAGAGAACCAAAGTACCAGACGGTTTAACATTGGGTGGTTAGGAGGAGGCCTCACTGAGAAGGTGACATTTGAGCAAAGATCTGAATGACATGAGGGGGTAAGCCATGCAGGTTTCTGTAGCAAGAGTGTTCCAGGTGAAGGAACAGCCAGGGCAAAGGCAGCTGGTGAGCAGGAAGTTCAATTGTTGGAATTCATCTTCCTTTATTTTCTAAGTTATATGCCAGGCCTCAAATGTTCTTTAGCTAATGTCCCATTGTAAGAGATCCAGGTAATAGCCCCTGAAATATTATGCAATTGACATTTGCAGAGCACTTTAAAGATTAAAAAGCAATTCCATGTGGGTCGATGGAAATATTCTGTACCCTGGTTGTGGTGGTGGTTACATAAATGAGTTAAAATTCATAGAACTCTACACCCAAAAAGTCTATTTTACTCTATGTTAGCTTATAAAATAAATATTTTGAAAAGCAACTTAATACACTTTATTTTGTCTGCTCAGAGACCTGTGAAGTAGGAAGGATAAGGATTAGTATCCCTGCTTTGCAGATCAAGAACCTGTGGCCTGGATATTACTTAGTTGCAAGAGGCAGAGTTGGGTCTCAAAGTCAGATCCTTTCCAAAGCCAGTTCTTATGTAAATACTGCAGTCTCTGCCACTTTGTCTCCCACACTAGTGCTGACCATACTGTTTAGACCTTCAGGCAATGGGACATGCACAATGTTAAAAAACAATCAGAATAATAACAGCAGCTAACACAGATTGCTCATCATATGCCAGCATTATTCTAGATGTATGTAAAAGTCACTTAATGCTCACAAGCATCCTGTAAGGTAGATACTATTAGACTATCCCCACCTTACAGGTGAGAAAACTGAGGCACAGAGAGGTTAAGAAGTTTACCTGAGGCCATGTAGGTACTAGATTGCAGAACTGAGATTAGAACACAGGTCCTGTGGCTCCAGGGTCTGTGAGCATAACCTTCAGGCTTGCTCCCTCTGTCCTGCAATGTCCAGCCCCAGAATGGTGAGGCAACGATAGTCTTTAGCCTGATCTTGGTAGAGGTCTTGCACTTAAGAACACCCCCTTTTTTTATCAGAAAGGCATTATATTCTTTTTAGTTTAAGGTTCACGACAAATTAAGGGGAAAGTAGAGATTTCCCATGTATCACCTAACTCACACACAAGTGTAGACTTTCCCACTATCAACTTCCCCACCTGAGGGTACATTTGTTACAATTGTTGAATGTACACTGACACATCATAATCACCCAAAGTCTGTAGTTCACTTTGTGGTTCACTCTTGGTGTTGTATATTCTATAGGTTTGGACAAATGTATAGTAATGTGTATCCATCAGTATGGTGTATGCTACAGAATATTTCTGCTCTCCTAAAACTCTAGGTACTCTGCCTATTCAGTACCCACCCTTGCCCCAGCAACTCCAGGCAACCACTGATCATTTTACTGTCTTTGTAATTTTGCCTGTTCTAGAATGTGATATAATTGGGATTACAATTATACCATATGTAGCATTTCAGACTTGCTTCTTTCACTTAGTAATGCACATGTAAGGATCTCTGTGTCTTCGCATGGCTTGACAGCTCATTTCTTTTTTCCTACTGAATAATATTCCATTTTCTGGATTACCACATTTTATTTATTCATTCACTACTGAAGGACATCTTGGTTGCTTTTAAGTTTTGGCAACTATGAGTAAACCTGCTAATATAAACATCACTGGTGGGTTTTTGCATGGTCGCAAGTTTTCAGCTCCATTGGGTAAATACCAAGGAGCATAACTGCTGGATAATAAGAGTATGTTTAGTTTTTACAAGAAACCACCAAACTGTCTTCCAAAGTGGCTTTACCATTTTGCATTCCCATTAGCCACATCTTACCCACATTTAGTGTTGTCATTGTTCCATTCTAATAGGTAGTATCTTGTTTTAATTTGTATTTTCCTGATGACATTCAAGGTGGAACATCTTTTCATAGATCTTATCTTCTGCCTTTTACTGTCTTTGGCCCATTTTTAAATTTATCAGCATGTGAACCAAGACTATGGTAGGAGTGATGGAGAGGAGTAGATGATATTAAAGATGTTGGGAGAGACAGCAGTGACAGGGCCTGGTGACCGAGTGGCTGAAATGGTGAGGGTCAAGGAGTGACTATGAGAGTCCAGTTTCTGGCCTGAGTGGACAAATAGTGGTACTTCTGGGAAGAAGTGAGGGATGGGGGCCCAAGTGCAGAAACTCATTTGAGGTTGAGCAAGGAAGTGAATCTGCAGTGTCTGTGAGCCATCTGAGCACAGGTGTTCACTCTCCTATCCAGGCTTATCAGTTGCTCATCTTTTCCCAAAGTAGCCAGTGTTACTTGTGAGGCAGCTCTTATTCTAATGGAGTCTTTTTCACTTTTAAAAAAGATTTTATGTATGTATGTATGTATGTACGAGCATTGAGGGGTGGGGGCAGAGGGAGATGGAGAGAATCTCAAGCAGACTGCCTGCTGAGTGGGGGGGGGGGGGCTGATGCAGGGCTCAGTCTCACAACCTAGATAGAGATCATGACTCAAGCAGAAATCAAGAGTCCAGTCTTTCCTACTTCCATGCAAAACTTGTGTCCCTATGATTTACATTTTTCTTCTTTGTTGTGGCTCAACCGACAGTTCTGAGAAGTACCTTATTTTTACTCTTCCCAGTAAAGTCTTCCTTCCTGCCACAGCCCCCAAGAAGGAAGCTTGCGAAAGTTATTTTCTGCAAGTGTTTTTTTTTTTTTTTTTCATTTTTCCTTTCTGGTGTGGCCACTCCTGCCCTCTAGTGGCCACTTGTGGGGCAGCATGGGGCTGTGTACTCCCCCTGGCTTACACCATTCTGTCCCAGAGAGATTTCCTACCCTTCTTTTCCTCCTAGAATCCTTCTCATCCCCACCTTGTCTCACTATCAGATTACATTTGACACTGAAGAGATATTCAGTGTCCAATGGCACAAGAAATGAGTGACCCACAGAATAGGAAAACACATTGCAAACCGCATAATCCAACTCGCTTCTTTCACACCCAAGGACCCCAATAATGGCAACAGCCTCCTAACTGGTCTGGCTGCTTCTATTCACACCCTCTACAGTCTGTTTTCCACTCCGTAGCTAGGTTGACTAGTCCATGTCTCTCTCTTGCTTACTTTTGCACTTGAATTAAAATAGAAATTATCATAAGTATGGCCCTTCATGATGTTGTCCCACTACTTCTCTAAACATTTTCTTAGAAAAATCTCCTTCTTGTTTCCTGATTGGGCTGCCCTTCCTTCTATTCTTCAAATGTACCTAGCTCTTTCCTACTTTTGGTCCTTTGCATATGTACTTCTCTTTCACCTTATCTTTCACAACTTAGCTGAAAGGTCATCTCCTCAGAGAAGCCTCCCCTGGCCCAACACCACTTAATCTTTATAAAAGCACTCTATATTCCTTACTAGCACTTGCTGCAATCGAGGAATATTTGTTCACTTTTTTTTTTAAGATTTTATATATTTATTCATGAGAGACAGAGAGAGAGAGAGAGAGAGAGAGGCAGAGACATCGGCAGAGGGAGAAGCAGGCACCATGCAGGAATCCTGATGTGGGACTTGATCCCAGCATCGGGGATCACGCCCTGAGCCAAAGGCAGACACGCTCAACCGCTGGCCACCCAGGTACAGGATGAGCCTTTGACTAACACTGGAGTTGGTCAAAGGATAATGAGGTGATTTGTCTGCAGGTGTGGAATTCCCAACAGTGTAAGATTGACCAGAGTTCCCAAAGAAGGGGTTGTTAAATAATCTCTAAGTCCAGTCAATTCTAGTATTTTATTAACTTTTCTATCCAGTAGATTAAAAATGGAAGAGGTCCAGATTGAATAATGACTCAGTAGCTCATGTTGGACTAATCCTTGCATAGTTGATAATTATAAACTTTGGGTACAGTATTTGGGATCCCTGGGTGGCGCAGCGGTTTGGTGCCTGCCTTTGGCCCAAGGCGCGATCCTGGAGACCCGGGATCGAATCCCACGTCGGGCTCCCTGTGCATGGAGCCTGCTTCTCCCTCTGCCTGTGTCTCTGCCTCTCTCTCTCTCTGTGTGACTATCATAAAAAACAAAAACAAAAAACAAAACAAACAAACAAAAAACTTTGGGTACAGTATTTAAAAGACACCATCTGAGGTTCCTGGAGAGAAACAAAAGTAGGTAGAATCTGGAGAAGATATGACCCTTGAAAGAAGAGAATCACACCCGCTAAGTGAGATCTACATTTATGTGCCTCTTTTCTTAAAGCATTCCCCAGTCCACATGGCACGGAGCAGCTAAACCAAAGCAGAAAGCTGCAGTTGTATTGGTTTGACAGGTTAGCAGAGTATAGGCTAAGGAAGTAGCTGGAAAATGAGGAAAGCTAAAAAGATGCCCAGCTCCATCAATAAGTCTGACTGATGCCTCCTTTAAAACTGTATTGCAGTTCAACTCATTTCTGTTTTTCATACTTTCCCACATTTGCTAATCTTGGGAGCACTCTCCAATAAACTTCTCGCTTGCAAATCACCATAGCAGAGTTGGCTTCCTGGCTGAGGAAACTGACTTGCAGCAATCCAATTGATATTTATGGAACATTACACTGAACAACTGTAGGACTACCCATTCTATTCAAATGCAAATGGAACATTCATTAAGATAGAGCCTACTGAGCCTACATGAGTTTCAATGAATGTCAGAGATGTCAAAAGTTTAGAACCTTATAGATTATGTTCCTTGCTCACAAGTGAATCATATTAAAAATAATAAATTATCTGAAAGAGTGGTGGAATTTGAAAATGAAACATGTTTAAATAATACATGAGTCAAAAAAGAATCACAAACAAATTAAGAATAATTTGAATTCAACAGTAATGAAAGTTATGAAATGCCAAGTTTCTGAGATGTAGCTAAAGCAATGTGTAGAGGGAAATGCATTGCTTTAAATGCTTATATTAAAAAAGATAAAAGGTTTAAAATTAATGGTTTATATTTCTATTTTAAGAATCTAGGAAAAAAATCAAACTCTTAAATCCAAAGGAAGGAGAAGAAAGGAAGTAATAAAGAGCAGAAATGAAATACAAAACAAACAATGGAGAATATTGGAAAAGCTGCAAATTGATTCTTTAAAAGATTAACAAAATTTGTAAATTCCTAGCAACACAAATTAATCCAAAAGAGAGAAACAACAAATTTCTCCTATCAAGAATATCAGGGAAAATATCCTACAGGGAAAAGGATCCTCCAGAAAATGAAAACATAATAAAAAAATTTATGAATAAGCTTATGCCAGTAGATTTCAACAACTAAGAATGGACAAATTGCTTGAAATCACATATTGCAAATACTGAAATAAGAAACAGAGAATATGAATAGATTTATAAAACAGATTGAGTTCATTATTAAAAACTTTTCCATGAAGAGAACAGCCCCAGATGGCCTCACTGTTGAATTCTTCCAATAATTTAAGAAAAAAGATAATACCAATATTACATAAACTTGTTCAGAAAATAGAAAAGGCAGGAACACTTCCCAGCATATTTTGTGAGCTCAACATTACCCTGGTACCAAAATCTAGCAAAGATATTACCAGAAAAAGAAATTATAGACCAGTACTTTTCATGAACACGGATGCAAAAATCCTCAACAAAATATTATCAGATTGAATCCAGCAATATATAAAGCTGGTAATTAACTATAACCAAGTGGATTTATCTCAGGAATGCAAGTTTGGTTAAACATTGGAAAATCGATCAGTTGATTCACCACATTAAGCAAATAAGTGATTTTAAAAACTATAGTCTTCTCAGTTGAAAATCGCTTCGCAAATTCAACATCTGTTTCATGATAAAAACTCTCAGGCAACTAAGACTATTAAGGAACTATCTTTGATAAAGTGCATTTACAAAAATCTACAGCTAACATCTTAGTAATGTGAATTAGTGAACATTTTCCCCCTAAGATTAGGAAAAGGTAGGTGCCTACTTTCATCATTTCCATTCAGTAGTGGGATACTAGACACTGTAATGAAAGAGGTGAGGAAAGGAAAGGCTTTAAGGTTGGAAAAGGAGATGTAGAGACGCCTGGGTGGCTCAACAGTTGAGTGTCTGCCTTTGGCTCAGGGCGTGATCCTGGAGTCCTGGGATCAAGTCCCACATCGGGCTCCCTGCTTGGAGCCTGCTTCTCCGTCTGCCTATGTCTGTGCCTCTCTCTCTCTGTCTCTCATGAATAAATAAATAAAATATTTAAAAAAAAAAAGGAAAAGAAGAAGTAAAGATGTCTCTATTTGTAGATGACATGATTGCTTAAGTAGAAAATTTTAGGAAATGTATAAACAACCACTAGAAACAATAATTGAATTTATCACATCAACATATTGACAACAATTGGCAAATATATGATACTAGCAGAAAACAAATGGAAATTGAAGCTTAAGGAACAGAGTCTTAAAATGCCACCCCCCCAAAAAAACCCAGAAGAAATATTAGGAATCAGTTTAACAAAATACGTGCAACACTTCTATATTGAAAATTACAAAACATTTCGGAGAGAAACTAAAGAAGATTTAGTAAGTAGAGTGCTCTATCATGTTCATAAAATAAAACATCCAGTAGCGTTGAGATCTTATTTCTACCCAAACTGAGCCGTGGATTCTGTATAATCCCAAACCATATCCCAACAGACTTACATACAAGTTGATTTTAAAATGCATATGAATATAGGACCTAGAATACTCTAAACAATCTTGAGAAAGAAAATCTAAGTTGGAGGACTCATTTTGTCTGATTTTAGGCCTTTAAAGCCGCAAAGCCATAGTAATCAAGGCTGTGTAAGGACAAACAGATCAATGGAGTATAATAGAGTGCAGAAATAGACCCATACATACACAATTCATTAGTGCCAAGAAAGCCACCAAAGCAATTCATTGGAGAAAAAATAGTTTCATAAATGGTGCTAGAAAACTGGATAAATGAACCCTACCTCACACCACTCGAAAAATCAAGTTTGGCTGGATTATAGACCTAAACAAAAAAGCTAAAACTATTAAGTTTCTGTAAGAGATTAGAAGACAGTATCATCATGATCTTGGGGTTGGCAAAGATTTTAAAAGCAGATACAGAAAGGTTTAATGATAAGAAAATCTGGACTTCATAGAATTTTAAATTTGTTTAAAACATCTGCAGATAAATGTAACAGATTTCATATATGTACATATAAATATGTATCCCTGACATGTATATGTATATATATTTGTATGTACATATAAAATACTCCTAATCAAATAATCCAAATCAATAATAAAAATATAAACAACCCACATTTTAAAAATGGACCAAAGACTTAAACCGACACTTCACAAAAGAAGATATGTTAATGTTAAGATATGTTAATGTTAATGTTAAACCCATGGAAATTGCTCAACCTTTTTCAGTATCAGAAAAAAGAAATTAAAATACAATTAGATACTATTTTATACCCAAAGGAATGGCTAAGATTAAAGATTGACAGCAACCAAATGTGTTAAGGATGTAAAGCACTGGAACCCTCAAATGAAATATACAAAAGAACACAACCACTATGGGAAAATTTTGGTGGTTTCTTACAAAGGTAAACATATTTCTACCCTATAATCCAATAAATTCATTTCTAGATATTTTCCTGAAGAAAAGTCTCCTTTCACTCTCTCTCACTTTCTCCCTTCTCCCACAAAAATGCTTAAATAACAAATCCCCGTAACAATCATATTCATAATACCCTCAAACTGGAAACATTTCAAATATCCATCAAAAGGAGAGAGTGTAAAAAGTTGGGTTTATTCATCCAGTGAAATGCTACTTGGCGACTGAAAAACAGAATGACTATTGGTATGTGTAGCCTAGATGAGTCTCAAAACCACTCTGTTGAGGGCAGAAAGCCCTTCACAAAAGATTAGTGCATATAATTACCTTTATATGAAGTTTAAGAAGAGGTAAAATTAATATATGGTGACAGACATCAGAAGAGGGTTTGTCTATGAGAACGTGTGGACTGAGCAGAAAGGGGCACAAGAGAACTTCCTGAGGCAACATAAGTATAATAAATCTTATACCAGTTACTTGTTCAATACCAGAACTCAAAGAGTTGTACACTTGAGAACTGTGTATCTCAGCAGAAGTAAATTTCACTTCAATAAAACTATAATCTCAAAAAACTAGAAGGGATCTAATTGTATCGTTTAAATAATCATTTTTCTCAGTGGGATATCTGGATCTCAAGTGAATAATCTGTTTTTTCTGAACTTATTTTTTTCCGTCCAGAAAAGTAATATATATTAGTCTGCCCGGGTTGCCATCACAAAATATCACAGACTGTGTGGCTTAAAGAACAAAAATTTATTCTTACACAGTTCTGGAGGCTGGATGTCTGCGATCAGGGTCCCACTATGTTTGGTTTCTGGTGAGGGCCTCTTACTGGCCTGCAGACAGCTTCTTTCTCCCTGTGTCCTCACCTGGTGGAGGGAGAACAAGCTCGTTAGTGTCTCATTTTATAAAGGCCCCAATCCCATCATGAGGGCCTCACCCTCATTACCTTAACTAACTTTTGTTACCTTCCAAAGGCACTATCTCCAGTTACCAGCACACTGGGGATTAGGGCTTCAACATGTTTTGGGGGATGCAGTTCAGTCCACACAGTATACTAGAAAATCTGGAAAATATAGGTAAGTGGAAAGAAAGTAAAAGAAAAAAAGCCATGTCATTGCATTACCAAAATATAATTAGTTATTATTCCAATGTATTTGGTTTTCAGTTATTTTATCCCTTATGTGGTAGTTGTTCTGTCCCAATAAACTTGGAGCGCGAGTTTTTTAATTACAAATGAAAAGTTTTCTGTGGTACTAAAATCTCTTTATATGTACCCCTGTCTAATAGCCACAAAAGTTTTCTACTGCATGACTGTGCTGTAGTTTATTTATTCATTATTTTGTAACTAAAGGTTGGAATTCTTTCCAGTATTTTGCTAGTATCAGTAATGCTATGAAAAACATATTTTGTGCAGGAGGCTTTTTCTATAACTGAGATTCCTTTCTTGGATAGAATTCCAGAAAATGGAAATTGTAGGTTAAAAGGTTATGCTCTAATTACATGTCGCCAGATTCCTTTCCAAAAGGATGTCTCACTTTATACTGCCCCCAGTAGTGGAGCAGGAAGATGCCATATCTGTTTGCTCTTAAGGGGAGGAGGTCATTTCTACTAATGTGTGTGTTGGGTTGTTTCCACAGGTTAGCAAAGACAGCTGAAGCCAACTTGTGCAGGATTCCCCTGGCTCTTCTGGCTTAAGACCCTACCACCTCCTCTCCTCGGCATCCTGTGTTCTGGGCCTCACCCAGACAAGTCTGAGTAGGAACAAGCCATCTCTTCCATCCATAGCCATGAATTTCCTCCGGCGGCGCCTCTCTGACAGCAGTTTTGTGGCCAACCTGCCTAATGGCTACATGACAGACCTGCAGCGCCCAGACAGCTCCACCAGCTCCCCTGCCTCCCCAGCCATGGAAAGGAGGCACCCCCAGCCCCTGGCAGCCTCCTTCTCCTCTCCAGGATCCAGTCTCTTTAGCTCCTTCTCCAGTGCCATGAAGCAGACCTCACAAGCCCCCGCAGGGCTGATGGAGCCTCCAGGTCCCTCTGCTCCCATTATTCAAAGGCCCAGGATCTTGTTGGTGATCGATGATGCCCACACAGATTGGTAAGCCAAAATCTACAGGTGCTTCCACCTAGGCGCAAGAGAGGAGATGGGGCTTATTTCAATCTTGGAGGGTAGTGGGGGTGGGGAGCTGAGAGGCTTGGTGATATTACAGATAGGCCGGAGGGAAGGAAACTGAAACGATGTTTACCATGTGGCTGCTGTATGCCAGGCACCATGGCACCTTCTTTGTGCTTTACATTTACGGTCCCAATCCTTTACCTGCAAATCCAAAACCCAAAAAGCTCTGACAACTAGAAAATATATTAAAGATTTTATTTATTTATTCATGAGAGACACAGAGAGAGAGGCAGAGACACAGGCGGAGACACAGGCAGAGGGAGAAGCAGACTCCCCTCAGGGAGCCTGATGCAAGACTTGATCCCAGGACCCCAGGATCACACCTTAAGTCGAAGGCAGATGCTCAACCATTGAGCCACCCAGGCATCCCTAGAAAATATTTTATAATCCATTTGGCAGCAAAGCCTGGTCTGAGGGAAAGTGAGACTATAATAGTCTTCATTATACTACTCACTGTGCTTGACCATATGAGCTACTGCAGTCTTGTTTTACATTAGCTATGGGGGTGCTGCCCAGAGCTCATCACAAGTATTACATAATATATGGTATGTGTGCCATATTACCTTCCTAAAAATGGAAAACTTTAAAAATTTGAAATAACTCTGGCAAGTTGCTTACTATCTTTCTGCCTCAGCCATCTTCCATCCATTCAATTAGGTTGCTGTGAGGGTATAAGAAACCAACATAGGCCCATGGTCCTTATCTAACACCCTTAGGACCAGAGTGCCTAATTTTGTATCCCATCTCTTCCATGGACTGGCAGTCTGGCTCCAGAATATATTCTTCTAACACCAAGTATGGGCAGAAATGATGTGCCTTCCAGCCTCTCGTTAGGCATGCTGAGAGATGGTTAGCTCTCCAGAGGCAGAGACTGGGCACGTGTGTCCAAGTCATTGCGGCAGCTATCCCCCGAGTAGTTATTGAGCACAGCAGAGTACAAGTCACAGTCTTAGGTACTCAGGTAAGTGATGAACAGACCCTGCTTGCGTGGATATCTGGCAGTTGGAGAATAAGGTCCTATACCAAATTTTTGGTAGAGATAGGTGATAAATATTATTATCAGTCCTAGTTGGAGACATAGAACTTGCAGTCCAGGAAATAAGTCCAAATGTGAGACATGGAAGCACTCTCTCCAGGGCATTTCTGATAGTAGACCCCTAAATGGTCATGGGGCCAGAGAGTGAGGTTGTATGCTTGTCTCCAAAGGCTGCCACATCACAGGTTCTCAGTAATTATGTCTTAGGTAAAAAAAATTAATGCATTCGGTTCACTGAGCATGCCAGAGGCTCTGCTATTCCTACATGCATGTGTGTACTCACATTCATTCCTTGAGAAGTTAACTCAGGTTGGGAATGATTGAGCTTGTGCTTTGGAGTGGGAGATATTTATAGTATATAATACATGTTCAGGACAGTCAACATGGAAGCATGTTCAGCAGGTGTAGACAGCAGTCTTTACTTTCCTGCTAAGAAATCAGTTCTCCTTAAGCAAGATGGTCATATGCATGGCCTCTTTTCTGATCCAGTCTACATTGTCTTCAGTGTTGCTTGAAGCCTGTCATTGTGAAGCCTCATTTATCTGTGTCTGTGCTTATGTAAAGCACCATCTTTAGGTTCTGAGTGTAGCGGTTGATTTCTGCAGAGATGTTGCTTCCAGGCATTCTTGCCTATATAATCCTGCTGCCTGTCTGCCCAGTAATGAAGATGCCTGCATGGCCTTTGCAGTCCTCTGTTTCTTTTTAACCCAGTGCTTGACCTTGATTTTGAGCATTCTCTGCTGTGTTATCTTTGGCTTAGTCAGGGTTTGCCATGATATGGTGGTAGTGGTTGGGGGGGGTGTTATTTAAAAACCTGTTTGTCAGGAAAGTTACTTTCCTGTGTGGAGGCTGAGCTGATAAATGACAGCACAGTACAATGGTGAGGAACACAGACTTCAGAGCTAAGCTGTCTGGGTTCAGATCCCATCTCTACCCCATTGTATCTAATTGACCTTTGCAAGTTACTGTACCTAAATGTGAATAAAATAGTACCTACCTTGTAGAGTTAATGTATGTAATTGGGTTAAAATCTGGGTTAATATAAAAGTGCTTAGGATGTGTCAAGTAGACAGTAGGTGATACTTAGGTGTGAGTTACTATTGGAGACTATTTGTGACCTTCTTTGCAACATTAATCATCTTGATGACAGCCCCTCATGGGCATGTTTATTTAATCTCTTCATCCCCAATAATGGGCAGAGTGGATTAGGATTTATCCTGTTGTACAGAGTTTTCTATTAATCATTCGGACCTGTTAGCTCCTGAGTGATAAAGTTGGGTCTTATTAATCTGTCCTCCTGATGTCCATGTGGTAAGTAGTATGGTGTAGGGGCACAGTAAATGAGGTTGAAATGCAATGAATGGCCTCACTCAAGTAATATTTATTTATTATTTTAAAAAGTTTTTATTTAAATTCCAGTTAGTTAACATACAGTGTTATATTAGTTTTAGGTGTACAATATAGTGATTTAGTACTTCCATACATCATTCACTGCTCATCACAACAAGTGCACTCCTTAATACCCATCAGCTATTTCACCCATCCAGGTAACATTTAAATTTTGACTTGGATCTTCCATCTCTAATCCACAAGCATGACTAATGGATGAATTACAGGCTGTGCATACTGATGAGTGACATGATTTTGGCCAGAGGAATGTCTCCTGGTGTTTTTCAATCATGCCTTTTATACTTACACTTCAATCAGGTCTCAAAAACAGCAGTCTTTTTCTTGCCCCTCAGTGGGTAAGAACAGGGAGAAGGGAGAAACTAACACTCATTAACTTACCTGGGAGCTGCCTCTGCATCCATTGGACATTTGTGATAGAGACTTCCTGCCTGCAGGCACATCAGCTTTTCCTGCAGGACTCCATCCTAGATTCTTCTCCAACTTCCTATATTCTCTGAATCTCAATACATTCCCAGCTTTCTCCAGATCTATGCAGGCAGCCTGAGAATCCCAGTCTTCCTTTGCAGAGTTCCTGAAGGATGCTGGTCCCTGCCACCAGGAGCCGCCAGCAGGTGGCGAGCCAACCCCACTGTCCCAGGCGGCTTTGGCAGAGCCTGGGCTGCCTTGGTCAGCCCCCGCCCAGCCCCTCCTCCATTGTGCAAACTGTCTCCTGAGAGGAAGAAGTTGCTAAAGGGGAGAAGCCAGCTCACAGGGCCCCCTTTTTACCGCCCTTTGAGATGATAATGAAGGGGGAGATAGCCACTGTCTGGACTGAGAGTGAACCCACCAGGAACAATGCTGCTCCCTTTTTTCCTTCTCAGCCCCAGATCCTCTGTCTTCCCATTCTGGGTCCTAGACCTGCCTGCAGAGTCAAGTTTCCTTGTGGTGAGGGAGTTTGTGGGGAAACCCCCATCCTCTCCCTCCTAATGGGGCCAGCTTGCAGATCCTCTGAACCAGTGTGGGCCCCCCAAGGACTATCTGATACCTGCCCAGTGACCTGACTTTTCATCCTTGGAGGAGAAACAGAGGGCCCCAAAGTAACCTTTGCTGAGGTAAACAACTCATGGCTGAACTTTGTAAGATCACCTTTTGGAGTTGGCCCTGGAGGTGAGCCTGGCTAGAGCAGTGGCGTTTGGGGAACTTTGGACCAGCTCAGTAGTAGGTCTGAACTTAGGTTGGTGTCCTCTGGGATTAGGGGAGATCAGTCAGTCTTGAGAACCACAAGGGAAAGGAGAAATAAATAAATGGATTTCAAGCTCAGTATTTTTCAGCCCTACTATTTGTCTACTCATTCTCCTGCCTAGAAACTTCTAGCAGCCTCACTGGTCTCAGACCTCCAGTCTTGACCTCTTGGTTACCTCCCATGTTACCACAAAAGAGTCATCTTTTTGAAACACAGACTTGATCAGTTTGCTCCCATCGTGCACCCCTAGTTATAACCCTCTGTTGCTGCATCATTGCCCTCAAGTTCAGATTCAGTCATCAGCTTGCCTGCCTCCCTCTAATTCTGTCTCTGGCTCCACTTCCTGTGTATATTTATTCTGCAGGAATAACAAACAACCTGTACTTCTCAAACACACTTGCCTTAGCACATTCTGCTCCCTGCTACCTGGAATACCCTTCCCTATCTTGTTCACTTGTCCAATGTCCATTCATCCTTTAAAAGCCTGCTCAGGTGTCACTTCTTCTGTGAAGTCTTCCCTGGCATGCTCTACCCTGCCAGCAGTGCTAACAACCACCTCCTTTATACGATTTAAACATATGTCATTGTGCTACCGTAATTTCACACTGCATTATCATTGGCTGCTAGGTGGCTGTCTTTTCTGCCAAAACAAGGCCCATGTCTTGTTCTTCCTTATATCTCTGGTGCTCAAAACACGGTCAGTGTTCAGTTAGCATATGTCATTGCCTCCACTCCAGTCCAATGAGGATAACTTTTAATGGGTATAATGGGGCCTGAAAACTGCCTTACCTTAGGAGTCAGCAATGTAATACATATAGTTGAGGGGTTTCTGTTTTTACTCACCTAGGTATAAAATCTTGGCTCTTTATTTTCCAGTATGTGAGGGTAACTATGAGCTGCTATTCAAGATCATTAAAAGAAAGTTGGCACAAAGTTTTATTATTACCCACAGAATGTACCAGAACCCCAGATTTAATTTTGAAATCAAACACTGAATGTGACCAAAAAACAAACAAACAAAAAGATTGCTTATAATTGAGTTTGGGTTGGATTTACCTGTCTGCTCATGATTTTACCTACAAGATCTTCAGAGCCTGGATGGAGTTGAGGAGCGGGGTTGGGGTGAGGTGATAGAAGCAGCTAAGCCTTTGCCCCCAACCCCTCCCTCCAGTGGCCTGTGGAACTCTGGCTCTCCTCTCCTCTTACCTCACCCATGGCCTTGTTCCCAGAATGTCTGCTATTCCATTTCAACAATGATCTATTGTTACCTTCCCTTCAATTCTCCACGCTTCTCTATGTTTCTTTTTTCTTTTATTTGTTGGGGAGGAAATGAAAAAAGTATTCTTGGTTTGAAACACTCCTCTCCTACTGCCCTTCCAGGCTGGAGTGTATCAGGACACTGTCCTACCAAATAATGATCGGTGATACCCATTAAACCATCTGGTGCATTTCTAGATTCACCAAGAGATGCTGTATGATAATTTATGTTCCCACCACCACTCACCCCACCCACTCCCAGATGGTGTCTTTGTATCTCAGCACCTACAACAGGGCAGGCAGTTAATTAGGAAATGTCTGTTGATTGAATGAGTGACTTCGGAAGTGATGAGTTATTGGTAAGGACAGGTAGGTGTGGTGACAATGAAACTAAGGAGTGAATTTGGACATTCTGAAATCCTTTTTTCCCCTCTCATCTCATTCTTAATCCAACAGAAAGTCACAGTATTCACATGAAAGTATTTACACCACAGAAATTGGCAAATGCTACAAAACACAGGGCTTTCAGTTCTCCCCCAGACTACTGGTTATTAATCATCTGCCAACACAGCACTGGTCGTAGGTACTTCCTGAGATGCCCAGGGGGCATAGTACAGGCAAGGAAGCAGAACACAGAGACCATACCCCTGCTCAAAGAACTGTTGGGTGGCTAGGCTGGGACTTGAACAGGACCAGCTTCTTAAAAGGAATTTCTGGCACCACAGCTCCTGGTAACCCTCACAGAGGACTTCAGTGTTTGGCAAGATGTAGATATTAAGAAGTCTTGGTTAAAAAAATGAATAAACACCCAAATGAATAAACTATGAGCAATTTGGGGTTGGGGTCATGTTTTCATCATTGTCATGTGGCAAACATTTGTGTACTTTCCACCACCAGACATTGTGCTAAGTAGTTTTCATAGTTTTCTAATTCAATCCCCCCAACAACTATATGGAGTACTTTTACTATTCCCATTTTAGAAATAAGGAAAACTGAGGCTCTGAGCCCAAAATTGAAACAGATGTCAGTGGCATCGGGGACCCAGCTCAGACCATTCTGGACACCCCTGTTCTCTCTGCATTTTTACCCCTCCTACCTGAGCATAGGCCCTTCTGTGCTGTGTGAAGCCTCTGGCCTGCAGAGCCTGCCTGCTCAGGAGGCTCGCACATGTACACACACACCCACACACACCCAGTGTCTGAGAGTAATGGGAGGAGACCGGGTGGCAGGACTCCATGTAACAGCACTGTGGCCAAGCACAGGATCCCAGTGACCTCACCCTCAGAGGAAAGTGCCCCACCTCAAGCCAGGCAGCCCCACCCTACTGGAGTCCCGTGGGCAGCTGGAACGATCTGGTGCCAGGAGGAAAAGGAGTTCCTATATCCATCCAGACACTCGTGATCTCAGGTTTGGGAATTGGATCCTTCATAGAAACTGCCTTTGGGTTATTATCTTCTTTTTAAGGTTCCAACAGGATCTTTTCTGCTTTCTCCTGCTGTGTTCCCATGTTAAATGTGTAATTTCCTAGCACATTTCAGACATGATGCCTACGGGAGTTAAAATGGGAAGGAAGATGAAATGCAGAGAGCTTGGGGCTGGCAGGCTGCAGGTCAGGGTTGAAGCCCCAGCTTTGCCATCCACCAACTCTGTGGTCTTGGCCAAGCTGCTTTACCTTTCTTTTCTTTCTTTCTTTCTTTTTTTTTTAAGATTTTATTTATTTATTTATGAGAGATACACACACACACAGAGAGAGAGAGAGAGAGAGAGAGGCAGAGACACAGGCAGAGGGAGAAGTAGGCTCCATGCAGGGAGCTTGATGTGGGACTCCATCCCAGGACTCCAGGACCACACCCTGGGCGGGAGGTGGCACTAAACCACTGAGCCACCCGGGCTGCCCTACTTTACCTTTCTGAGCCTCAGTTTCCTTATCTGTAAAGTGGGGACCATAATGCCACTACTCTTGCCATTCCACGAAGCTCGCAGAACTGTTAAAGCCTCCAGTGAGAGCACATTGTACCTTCCCCTCACAAGTGTTGTTCCATATGTGCAGTTTGTTTGCCTGTGCTGTGGTCCTGTGTCAGAGCATAAGCTCCAGGAGGGTAGAGCTTAGGGTTCCTTTGTTTGAACACCATATTCTCAGAGGCTAGCATAGTACCTGGCACAAGGTAAGGCAGGATACATGAATGCTTCAATTAGCAAATAGATGCTCTTGCCAAAGGCTGATATTACTGTTAAGGAAGAGTTCAGGATTGAGGATGCCCTGGGGAGAGTCTCTCTCAGAGAACACAACTGCCATGGAACTCGAGAAGACTACCTAAGGTCCACATGCTATGCCCAAGGCTCCCCTTCCTTTTTGTACAGCTGGGAACTCAAAGGCTCCAGCTTCCACTTGAGGGGCTGAACTGCCAAAGGTTGCTTTGACTGAAGGCATGAGGGCTTCAGGGCATCTTGACAGGCCCCTCGAAGCCTTGCAGTGGGCCTAATTGGCCCCATGGTGACCAGGATATTTTGCTTTCCATTGTGCCACCTACAGGGGGTGTTTGGACTCAGAGCTGGTGTCACCTGCAGTACCTTTGGGGTAGGGTTGCTGGATTCAGAAAAAAAAAAAAAAAAGAAAAGTACAAGATCCTCAGTTAATACTTAGATAAATAATGAATCAGTTTATCTCATGCAATATTTGGTATAGACTTATAATATATACTTAACACGTTGTCGGTTAAGAGTTGTCGGTTTATCCAAAATTCAAATTTAATTGGGTGACCTGTATTTTATCTAGATAATCTATTTATGGGGGATGGCAACAGAGAGAGTTGCCACATCTCGGCCCTGGTAACACAGTCCCAGTGAGAGGCTCCCTTTGCACTTCCTTGCCTTTTGGTTGGAGAACCAAAGCAGGCCCCCACATTGATCCCATTCTTGAAGGGCAGCTTTCCCCTCCCATGACAAGGACTGAGGACTGTTAATTACCAGCAGGGAGGAAGCAAAACTAGTAGAGAGTCCCACGGCCTACTGCCTGGGTCTCTTCTCCTTCTCACTGTGTGACCTTGGGAAGTCTGACCTCTGAACCTCACATTCTTCACCTGTGAGACGGGATGATGGTATATCTTTTGTGAAGGGTCATTGCAAAGATTAGAGATGATGGCTTGGCTAGGGCTGGTACAGGGGCTTAACTTGTCATAACAGGCACTGAAATGGTAACTGTACTAACAATTAATTGCAATTACTAATTGCTGATGAATATAATGGTGCTGGAAGCCAGGGGGAAGGAAGCCACTTGGCATGCTTCTCAGTTCAGTTGGATAGGCTCAAGGGCTGTCTTCCAGAAGCCCTGGAGGAGGGATAGCTGGATGCTGGTAAGCTGGCAGGCACTCTACTGTGAGGATGAGAAGACGAAGGCCTGGGTTGGTCCCCCCTAGACTCACTTGGGGGTGCTCACAGCAGAGACATGCACCAACCTGTTGAAGAGACGTGGCTTTGGGAAACAAAATCCTTACATATACCCCCACCACTTCCTCTACCCCTAAACCTTTCCTTGAACAAGGCAGGCCCTGGCTGTTGCCAGTGGGGGAATGTAGGGGTGGAAGGGAGAGGGAGAAAGGAAAGGCCTAATGTCACCTTCCTCCTCACTTCATTCACCAACTCACATAGGCCACCCAACACCACCTAGAGTGGCTCTGGACTTCTGGACTTATCCCTCCCAATCTGGGCACCTGGCCTGCTCTCCTGCCCCTCCCCCTTGCCTCCCTGGCCCTGGCCCTGGTGCTGGGGAAGGGGAGGGGCCTTGGGCATTCCCCAGCAGCCTGCCTAGTCGCCTGGAGACAGGCTCCGTTTTCCCAGGCCCGGCCCCTTTTATCAGGGAGACAATGTGCGCACACAGTGAGGGCCTTGTGTGGCACCCAAGCCCCAAGCCCTTTGACTTGAGGAATTTTTCAAGTGCTGACCTCTCTCCGTGAGGTCTTCCTGCTGTCCAATCCTGAGGCCTGGTGCCCCTGCTGCTTCCTACCCAGCTCTTTCAGGGAGAGAAGCAGGAGGTGGGGGGGTAGGGGAACAGTGAAGAGCTGTCTCTCCCCTGGTAGAGTCTTCACCCTCTGAAACTGGCTAGAAAATCTGGGGGAAATGTCTTTGAGCAGAAGGGAATGTGGGGAGAAATTTGATAGATGCTTTTTCTTCTGGATTACTCCCTTCTCTGCTGATGCTGGATCTTAGTGGAGTCACTGTTCTCTCTGGTCCTCAGTTTCCTCATTGGTCTAATGATGACAGACTAAGATCACATTCCCCAAAAGACTGTTTCTATCAGAACAACATTCAGATTCCCAGGCACCTTCTATATTAGGAAGAGTTCTTTGTTTGCAAGAAAAAGAAATAGACTTTGGCTGACTTAGTCAAAATGGGGATATATTGAATGTGGTAGGCTCACAGAAGCAAAAGAAAATATGAAGACCAAAGTCTCGGAGAGACCAGGACCCAGGGCTCCACTGGGATCTAGGAGGCTGGGACTTGTGGGCAGCCTTCTCTAGAGAAGTCACCTCCTGCTTCCCTCCAGCCATGTGCCTTCTGCTCACAAATCAAATTCCTGGGGAAGAACAAACCTGGCTGGTTCCACAGTGTGTCCTGGGACAGTCCGACCAAGACCATGTGCTGGAGAACTGTTTGGTTTCTTCAATGCAAATGCAAATGGAGGTGCTGTTGCTGGATTGGTACAGGACAGGCCACACTGCCATGTGCCCTTAGAACCACTGAATCAAAATATCTAGAGTGGAGCTTGGGAAACTGTATTGTTTTTAAATGATGACGAGCCAAGTTTAGAAACCATTAAGTTAGAAGACTTCTTTTCATGTGGCTCCCAACTGGTAGAGCCAGGAACAGTGGGGCCACCTAAGCAGAAGATCTGTTTCAGTTCAATATATAGAATGGGAAAGTCATCCAAAGATCAAGTGGGCTGCCCATTGGGAGTGAGCCTCTCATCATTTGCACGTTCAGGTACTGGGCTGGCCATTTGGGGAAAATGTTGCAGAAGAGCCCTGAGTATAAAGGGATTGACCTATAGCCTTTTCAGGAGGTTTGAGCCTAAAGCTTTGTGTTTTTTCCTCTCTGCCTTTATGTCTCAGTAACTTCTCTGGTCTTGCCTTGCTTTTCTCTGAAGAGTTCAGCTGTTTACCTTGTGAATCTCTCCTCTCCCTCCAAAATGTGGTTGTCTTGCCCAGGTCCTCTGAATGACCTTTTCAGTGTAGTCCCTCAGATGCCATGCATGGCTTTCTTAGCAATAGGTGTTCCAGTGCTGGAGTCTACAGACTTCACCTCACCTCATGACAGCCTTGCCCTGGGGGAGGCAGGTCACTGGGCAGATGCCAGCCTCATTACAGAATGTCTCTTCTCCTGGGGCCTGTGGAAGCCTGCCTAGGATGTGTTTCCTTGGCAGGAGGGATGCTGTCTGTGATGGCAAGAGAGAGGATGGTGCTTTGTGTCCATTCTCCTGACCTCCCACCTTGGATCTTCAGGAAGGGTAAGGATGCGGGTTTCCTGAAGATTTGCACTGAGCTAATTGCCAGCTTTACAGGACTTCGTTAACTTAGGAATTGCCTGTGCCACTACTTCCAGGCAGGATGGCCAGTGACTGAAGGGGCAGGTGGTAGGAAAAGGCACAGGCATAGAGAAATATTTCCCTGCTATAAGGAAAACAACAATACATGCTTTATGACAAATGGTATCTGCCCACTTGGTTTCAGCTTCAGCAAAATGATGGCGCGTTGGAGACTGTGTTAGGTGTGAGAACTGGTGTCCCTTCTGAAGGTAGCAGCTGCAATTCACTCACTCAGTTGTTACCATGCAGGAGTAAAAGGCTGGTGTTGCCAAATCATTGATTTTTCAAGGGCAGCCAGAAATCTTAATTTTTTATATGAATTTACTATTTTGAAATTATAAGTATAAAATTTAAGTCCAAATTAAGACTGTGGACTTCATGAAGTTTACCAGTTGGTAGCTTCTGATAAAGAAGACAGGAGTCAGGATGAATAATGCAGTCTAGCCCTTCTTCTGGGTCTGTCTCCCAGCTAGATGATATGTACTCTTTTGTTTAGTGCAATACCTAAGGTCTAGCACAATGCTGGGCACAGAGTGAACCTTGGATAGATGAGTGGATGAATGAATGGATAAGTAGTTGTATAGATGGATGGATGGGTGGGTGGGTGGATGGATGGATGGATGGATGGATGGATGAATGGATGGACAGATGGATGGATAAATGGGTGGATGGATAGAGGGAGGGAGGAAGGAAGGACAGGAGGGAGGGAAGGAAGGATAGAAAATAACTTTTCTCAGCCTTTTTCTTCTGTTCCCTGTCCTTTACACCTTGACAGGGCCCACACCCCCTTTCTAAATCAAACATTCGATATTCTCATGGTCCCCTTCTCATCCTCCTTATACCATCTAAATCCCTTTTCTGGAATGACCAGATATTAGTCACTTGCACCTTGTATGAATTACCTTTCAGTATATTACCTTTCCCATGGGCATTTCCCCAGGTTGGACTCTTAGTAGATGCTCATTAAATGTTTGCTAAGTGAATGGCTTAGCTTTCTAAATGTTAACAAACTCCTTTGTGTCATAAAGATTGTGGACTTTCAGATATTTATAGGAATGAGGGTGACACAGTGTAGTGTCTCTGGTAAGGAAAGGGGTAAAGACTGAGATGACATTCTAGCCTGATATCTGTAGTCATGGAGAGTGGGTGGCAGATGACTTTGTTTGCCCTAAAGGCCTGTACTGGGGAGAAAGAGGAGATCCCAGGGAGTAGTCAAGGCAGGTTTCCATTATGCTAGACATGAAGCAGGAGTTCCATTTAGAGCAAGGAAGATACTGCTACTTCCTCCTCTTAGAGAAGAAATAACATGTCACTTCCCCGGGGACACACCCAACTGGCCTCAGCCCTCTACCCATCCTGGTGAAGGTCAGAGGGGAAAGGGATGAACATTAAATGCCTGCCATGTGTCAGGATGTGTCAGGGATATTATTCATGGGCACTTATAAATGAAACAGGCTTGGAAAGGTTGATGCCTGTCTGAAGCAACATAAGGAAAGAAACAGCAGAGCTAGATGAGACCTAAGTCTGTCTCCAATGCTAGCAGTGCCCATCCTACCTCTTTACTTGGAAAAGAGAAGTTCCATCTTTCAGCCCACTGGTGAGCAGCATACTTGCTAGCACATTTTTGGCAGCTTCCCAGAGTCCTCCAAATCTGCATCCTCATTTAAGCCTTATGCTAACCCTGTGGGTAGTCTTCCTGTCCTTATTCTACAGTTGAAGAGGTAAGGGCTTGTCCAAAATCATGTAGCATTTGCCCCAGCTGCCAACTCAAATCTAGGTCTTCTGCTCCATGCCTGTCGCTCATTTTTTCTACACCTTTAGGATATGCCCCAGGAGAATTCATCACCTCCCTAAGCACCCCCAGCAGCTACCCATTTTGTTTACCCTTGTCTGTGCCTTTCACACATACACACACAGCCAGACCCTCTCATATTCATCTTGGTGGCCCTTGGCCTTGACAAAGAAGAGGCCCCAAATATTGGATGCAAGGATGGATGAACTGGGCCACTTCACAAGGGAAGTAGCCCCTGACATTTAGACTAGACTGGGTGTACCTTTTTTGGGCTGATGTCCTGTGTGGTCATTGTCCATTTATGAGTCTCTCCCTCCTGTTAGGTGATAAGCTTCCTTAGAGCCTGCAGGCCCTGGCCCATAATGATGATCAATAAATATGTGTTAAGCATCTTCCAAAGCCTTCCCTGACCAACCTAAGTCAGATCTCCCCTGCTCTCCACATCTTATCCTCTATCACTTTGTGCATTTTATTCTTAGTACTCACCATTTCTTTTTTACCTGGTTGGTTTTCTGACTTTTCTGGGAGCATGAGCTCCACAAGAGCAGGCACCATGTCAGCCTTTTCGCCTTATACCTAATAGGGTGCCTGGTCTGTACGAGGTTCAGTACATAGTGGTTACATAAGGGAGTGAATGGTGACCATATCTACCCATAAAAATCTCCTTTCCTGTTACTGTCAGAAGCCAATGAGGGGACATTTGTCATACTCTGTGGTGTGGAGCTCTAGTTTCTTACCTCCATAGATCTTTATATGGGTACAAGGGGCCTGGCCATGTCCTTCCTCTGCCTGATTCACTGGAGTTCCCTAATTGCAAGGTGGTATGGAGAGGCTGCCCCATAACTGGAGGATCCCCTCTGGGAGTGGGAAGGGGCCAGGCACATTAGCTATTTTTCAAGTAAATAATGGAGCTAGAATGGATCTCTGAATTGGACCTCTGTGTTCAAAAGTCCTGCTTTTGCCACACCTCCATCCAGCCTAGGTGCCATGTGATTCTCCTCATCTTACTGACCGGGAAAGCCTTGAGCATGTCTGCCTCCAGTGGTTTCCTGCATGGTCCGTACTCCATCTCCCCCTGCTTAAGTCCAGGCCATGAATAAGCAACCAATATGTTACATCAGAAACGTGAGACTCCCCTCCTAGGGCCAGTTCCCTGCATCCCTGCCCGCCCTCTCCCTACAGGGGTGACCTGTGGAAAGAGGGCTGTGTCTGAGACAGAACATTCCTGATCCCTCCTCCCTGGGAAGGGCATAGCCAAGGCCCAGCCACATTGACTCTACATCCCAGACACATTTATTAGGAGGGTGCCGCTTGGACACAGGTGGATCCTGTTTGTGCTAATTCTCCTCTTCCTTCTGCCCCTGCTGTCGCCATGAAAGAACTCAGTACCCACTCCTCATAAATCTCTCTCACACACCACATCCCGCCTCCCCAAACTTGGGATTTCCCACCCCAGGCAGCACTGGTTTTATAATATTCTCCTTCCTGGTGCCTCTGATGTGGCAGTAAAATATGAGACCACCCACAGAGAAGGAAGCTTACTGGAATCAAGAGTTTCCCCCACCCCCTTCCCAAGGCCAAGGCCTGAGTGATTGGCTGGGATATTCAGGGAGCTCATTATGAGAATAAACATATTAGGGCAGTAGGAAGAGGTCTGTATTAGGGAGACAGCCTTCGGGCACAGTGAGGCCATCAGTTTTGCCTGAGGTCAAACAGCCAGGCAGTTACAAAGGCAGCAACCCCAACCCCCAAGGCATCTAGAATTCCAAACCATCCCTACCCTTCCCTCTGCCAGACAGAACTGTTCAGAGGCGGCTCAAGCCTGAATGAGCCCCCGGCAAGGAGGCAGCAGTCTGTGTGGCCTGTCAGGAGACAGACTTCTGACTCCCAGCCAGGCAGGGGGATGGACTGCCTGACCCCCAGCTTTAGCCCGAGTCCATCTGCCAGGCTCTGCAGTAAACATTCCAGAGATGGGCAAAACAAGTGTTTCTCCTGGGAAGGTGAGGCCTTGTGAAGGCCAGAGCTGCTTGGGTGGTATTGTTATAGGGTAAAGTGCTCTGGGTTCTGGTTAGAATCGAGTTGAGGGCTACCAGTCAGTCATTCAGGTTGGACGCTGTACAAGGACCCCACATCATAATCAGTGCAGAATTGTAAGTGTATTACAGCGGTGTACCAGTAGATGACAGTAAAGTGTCTTAAGGACAGAGTATGCTGTGACTTATCCCTGGAAGACATTGTTCATTTACTCAGTGCGCAAACGTTTGTTAAACATGTGCGTTGTGCCCTGGCACTTTGTACCAGATACCAGATGCAGTGAACATTGAGACAGTTTCAGGTTTCTAGAAGCTCACAGACTAGGTATGTGGGTGCAAGGTAAAAACAAACACCATGCAATCACAACATGGAATGATATGTGTTTTAATGGTTGTTAGTATAGGATGCTGTATGGAACCCCAAGGAGGAACCCCTAACTCAGCCTCATTGTGGAGGAGCACTTTCAGGGAAAACTTGATGGAGGAGGTAAGTGAAGATCTTGGAGACAGCCAGGCAGAGAAGAACAAGAAGCCATCCTAAGCAGAGAGAACAGCCTGTGCAAAGTTTCTGAGGCGTCAAATGTAGGATGAGGCTGGGGAATCACAGGAAGTTGTGTATGTCCATGAGGTGGGCAGAAAACCAGAGGAGAAATGGGCCAAGTCAGCAGGGCCCAGATCATGAAGGACATAGAGGGTCTGAACAGAATCCCCAAAATCTTGAAGCTTAAGATCTAACTCACCATAACGCTTAGAGATTTTATATGTCATTGACAGAGACTTCACCTGGAACGTGTGGGGACTGATCCCTACCATTTCTTCTCTCAGGGTTGATATTAGAGTCAAATAGGAGGAAGGATGTAAAGGTACTTGCAGGCCTTATATACCAACAGCATCTATTTATTATTATCATTGCACTGATGGAACAGATCAATGTGATGTGAATCACATTTCTGTTTTGCAACCTCTGTGAGGGCAAGATTATGTTTTATTTGTGGATCCCCACCACATAATACCCACAGGCATAGAGAAAACATTTAATAGTTCTTTGTTGTTGATTCTGTGGTAGGCCCTGGGCTGTGTACTTTGGAGCTAAGAATGTGCAGGAACTGTTCTGAGTGCTTTTATGTATCTTATCTTGGTTAGTTTTTACAGCAACCCTGTGAGTTAGTTACTAGTAGTAACCCCACTTTCCAGGTGGGGAAAGTGAAGCACACGGAGGTTGGAGGTTGAGTGAGTTACCCAAGGTTGCACAGTAAGTGGTAGAGCTGGGATTGCATCCATGTGGTTGCCCTGAGTTAGCTACTCTATTGCCTTGTTGCATAGAGAATCAGGTGAATTTATCCCTACAGGCTTGGCTATAGATGTTATCACCCTTGACAAATGAGAAAACCATGACCCAGAGGGGTTAAGTACCTTGGCTTAGAACATGTGGTGAGTGAGTTGTAGAGCTCAAATTTTGCCCAAGTCTTGCTTTTTCAAGTGTACCAGTGATTGTTCTCATTAGTTACCCTCTGAGGTCTCACCTAGTACTTCTTTTAAACCCAAGCTAGAAGGAACCTTGCTTAAGTCTGATTCCAGCCCTTACCAGCTGTACCCCTTCTGACCATGGAGGAGGTCTCTGCACAGGACCCTGTAAATGATACCTTAGACCATGCACTGGATACACAGAACCCTAGAGTTCCTTGCCCAAAGGGACCCTGGCCCAATTCCATGCCCTCTGGAGACCAGTTCCCTGATTAATCCTCCCAAGGCACAGTTGAGGGGGCATGAGTGAGGAAATGAAGCATGACACATAGGCTGGGCCATCCATGAGCCTGCACAAAAAGCCTAGGTGGTGCAGGACAGAAAGGAGGGTGGGAGGAGGATTAGGGAGGAGGGTAGAGACCAAGATATGGCGATCCCCATGTTGCCTTGTTCTGAGTAGAACCCTAAGAATTCCACGAAGTCTAAATTCTGATCCTTCTAGATCATTATGAAGTTGTATTTGTCAAGGAAGGAAGACAGAAATGTTTTATTTAAATGTTTGCTGGCTTTATATATCAATTATAAATATTAGACATATGATACATAGGCCTTCATTTGTTCTTTTGCCCCAGGCCCCACAAATATTAGAGGTGGACTTATCCCAGTGTCTGCAGTTTGCTGATGCTACCTTTAAAGGTTTGTGATAAAATTCACAAGCTAGGTGGAAAGGTTCCCTTTGCATGAAGCCTCACTGCCCACATGTTTTGTCAAACACCATGCCTGAAAGAAAAAAGACCACATCTTCCTTTCAAGTCATAATAACAGCTCCTATCCCACTAAAGTTTTGCCTAGTTGACAGCTAAGTCTGTCAACATTGTGAGAAAAAGTAATGTTAATATTAGAGCTATCAGTCAGTGATTTGGGCAGTCTTGGAAAGAAATGAACTCCATTGTCATCAGCTGAGTGTAGATAGAAACTCTTTGGAAGCAGGCAGACAGAAGTTTGGTCAGAGAATTTGTAGAAAGGATTCTTTCTTTCCAAATGAAAGGTTGAAAAAATAGCAACATGGATGTTCCAGGAAAAAAGAATAGGGGAAGAAACTAAGAAGATTGTTAGATGACTACTTACAAATTATTGATTTGAACTCAATCACATGACCACACCTAGCTGAATAGAGTTGGGATATTCATTCTTGTGTGTGTGTGTGTGTGTGTGTGTGCGCGCGCGCCAATCCATAAACTCTCTTACTTTGTGAAGGGGAGAATGGGTATTGGAATAAAGAGCTGTCTCTTCCCTAGAAAGGTTTATGGAAATGCTTAACACAGTGCTCAGTTTACAGCAAATGACTAAGAACTGTTAGTTTCTTCATACCAAAATCCAAAAGAGCAAACGGAAACTTTTATTACTTTTGCCTTGTGTGTGGGAGGACGTCTAAACCCAGAGTACCCCAACATTTGCTGCTATTTTTCAAGGTTGAACAAAAACATAGATGTGGAATTAGAAGAACAGGATAAAGTTCTTTAGGCAAAACATTTTGTCTCTCTGGGTTTTGGTTTTCTTTTTTATAGGTTGGAAATAATAATGCTTTCTTCATGGTGGTGGTTGGAAGCATTAAAGGAGAAAGGCAATATAGGTTAAAGCCTACAGCACAGTTTCTGGCACAGAGTAAATACTCAACGAGTGGGTTTTTTTCCCCATCTATCTCTTCATTCATTTATTCATTCAAATATTACTTGAGCTCCTACTGTGTGTTAAGCACTCTGGTAGGTGTTGAGAGTATTTGTTCTTTACCTCAAGAGGCTGTGTTATATAGTATATTGAGACAGAAGAATTAAACACAGTTACTGATTATAACTAATTATAATTGTAATAAGTACTATGAAAGAAGAGTATGAAAAGAGAATTGATATGAGAAGAGAGATGAGGGGGCCAAGATTGGGGTGCTTATAGAGAAAAAATGGGCAAGTGGATGGATTTGGGAAATAATTAGAATATAGAGTTAGTGGGTATGGGGAGAGAGAAAGAGAACAAAAATGATGTCTATGTTTCTTCCTTGAGCAGTAGGTAGATGGGATGCCATTTACTGAGAAGATAGAAGTAGGGGTGTAGAGGAAAGATGATGGAAGGATGGCTGGCTGGCTGGCTGTCTGGATAAAGGGACAGATGAGGGCTGCTTCATTGGACAGATTGACAAATGGACGAATGGGTGGACAGATAATTCATGAAGTATATAGAGTGTAACTCACTAAAATAATAAAATAATTCTCATTACTTATGTAGGATTCTTTATTTCATTTGATCTTTAAAATAACCCTTAGAAATATGTCATGCAGGTATTAATATCTTCCTTTTACATATGATAAAATTGAGGCAAAGGGAGGTCCAGCCATCTGGCAGAACCAGAACCTGAGGCTCCAATCTTCCCATTCAGTATTCTTTCCCTTCTTGCACACAGTACATACAAATAATAAGAAAATCAGTCAAGGTAGGAGGAGAGAGCATGAAGGTACAGATGTGTCTGACATGCACTTCTTGGGGTAAGTAAGGCCTTTGGAAGAAGGAAGAAAACAGTAAAGCAGTCTGCACTCTTACTCAGTAGCTTTCTTCCTCTCTTTCACAGGACCAAGTATTTTCATGGAAAGAAGGTGAATGGAGAGATTGAGATCCGAGTGGAGCAGGTAGGTTGGAGCTAGGTCTTTTATGCTATCGCCTTGATGTTTTCCACAGGGGAGTCATTCCCAGGAGCAGCCTTGATCCTCATGTTATGTGGCTACCATGAGTCAAGATTACCAGAAAATCCTGGCTTATACATGAGAGTTTTATTAAATTCCAGAGTCATTTAGCTTAATGGTTTTTGTTTTAGCAGCAGAACCTTTCTTCAAAGGAAATCTCAAGTAGGAGGCCATTGTGCAAAATAGAGACAAGTAGAGACAAGAGAACTGATGAAATGGGCGCGGGGAACCCAAAAGTCTGTCTGCTCCATCCTGTTCCACTTTCCTCCAATTCCCCCAAAGCCCCCAAGGCATCTCCTTGGAACCACTGGAGCCAGAGAGCACAGTGGGTTTGAATCCTGGCTCTCTCATTTAATCGGTATGGGGCAGGTAACCTAATTATTCTATGCCTCAATTTCCTTGTATCATTGTTGGGATTAAATAATTTAAAACCTCAAAGAGTTATGAATATTGGCTCTAATGTCAACATCCAGGCACCTCATTTATTGGGAAAGAAACACAGACTTGTTCAAGGCTACATAGGAAATCTGTGGCAGAATTGGGACTAGAACTTATGACCTCTAGATCTAGGGCTCCTCCCATTCATTCAGTATATGCCAAGCATCCTGCTCAGCCTTAGGAGAGCTAAGGCTCAAAGCCTGGGCTCTGGAGCCAGACTTTAGGTCTGAATCCCAGTGCCACTCCTTACTAACTGCAACTTTGATTGGGCTGTACTAAGGTCTTTGCAGCTCAGTTTCTTCATCTATACAATTGGGTAATAATAGCATCAATTTCATAGGGTGGCTATGAGGATCAAATGAGTTAGTCTCTAGGTATTTGGAATAGCACCTGGCACTTAGTAAATGTTATTCATTTATCATCATCATCGATGTCATCATCATCATCATAAAAGACAAAGAGTTAACAAGATAGACAAAGTCCCTACTATAAGATGAAGTCAGAAAAGTGCAATAAGAAAATAGAGGGTGTGACTTTTTTTAGCATTCTTTGAGTTTAGTGTGTTAGAAGAACAGAAAGCCTTTCTGAGTATCCAATTTGAGTTGGCTTAGTATTAAAACACCTTAAACTTGAATTTCAATTTGATCCTGTGGCTTTCAAGTCAGTCCAATGTCTACTGGTTTTCCTTCCATGGCAAAGAGTAGGTTATTTTTGTTCACTTAACAAATATTTGTCAAATGTCTACTTTGCTAGTTCACTAATATGTGGGAAAGGAGGATATAGAAACAGAGGCTCTGTCCCAAAAAGTTTGTGGTTTAGGAAGGGAGGCAAGATAAGTCTTCACAGAACCTCAGTGCAGGTGGAGTCCAGGAAAGGGAAGTCCAGACTTAGTGCCAAGGGCAGCAGAGGCCATGGGGAGTAAGAATGGCTCTAAGGAGGAGGTGGTATTTAGAGGGCATCTTGGAGGATGGGTAGGATTTCAATAAGTGGATATAGCCACATGAAGTGTACATGAGATGGAGCAGTGTGAGCAAAAGTAAGGGGGCTGAAGAATAGAGAGTGTGGAATGGTGAGATTCCAGTTTGGTTGACTCCAAAATGGGGCACATCATCTTCTCCTAGCCCCAACTTACTTGTCCTCCCAAGTTACCTCTCTCAATAAGAGTGTCACCCTCTACCTTCCCATTAGTCAGAAACCTGCACAGGCTCCTGGATGCTTCGCCTCCCTCCACCACTACACCCATTCAGCTACCAGAACCTGTTGACTTCACATTCCATGTCTCCAGTCCACGCACTTCTCTCCATCCTCATTACCTAGATCCTCAGCTGAACCATCATCAGCTCTCATCCAATCTTTCTCATCAATAGCCTTCTAACTCTTTTTACCCACTTCCAATTTATTTTTATTATTAAAGCTGCAGTGATCTTTCTAAAAAACCAAATAGATTCTTTAAAGTGTTAGCTTCTTTTAAAAAAAGGTTTTATTTATTTGAGAGAGAGAGAGAAAGACAGCATGAGCAGAGGGGAAGGGTAGAGAGAGGAGAGAAACAGACTCCCCACTGAGCCGGGAGCCCAATGTGGGGCTCGGTGTGGGCTTGATCCCAGGACCTTGAAATCATGACCTGAGCAGAAGGCAGACACTCAACTGACTGAGCCACTTAAGGCCACTAAAGTGTTAGCTTTTAAATCCGTTCCTCAAGGACTCTTCCTTTCATACCTTGATCTAAATCCGCTAACTTGGTTATTCCCTATCATAGCACCCAATTTGGCCTTCTTAGCCCTTATCCATATATTTAGCTGTGGGATTATTTGCATGAGCATAAGGACCATGACTGTTTGGATCTCACTTTGTTAAGTAGCACACGGCCTGGCACATACTAGAACTAAAGAAATATTTGCAGAATGAATGACTGATAGATTCCACAGATTCCAGGCTACTTGTCAGTTTCCAAGGGAGATAAATCATTGCTTCTTAATCCCCCTCAAAAATCTGTTTTTTTCATAAACCATCTGGTAAATGCTCAGTTGCCAGTTCAGCCAGCCCTGTCTCATCCCATTCATGAAAACCCCAGAGACATGTTTTAATTTTACCCATTTATCTCAATGATGCCCCTAGCCCAGCTTATGGGTATAAAATCTATAAGTAGGAGCATCATTGGGAATTGCCCTAAGAATAACTCACTCGGCTCTGGGGACACTCAGCCAATCAATGAAGGCTACAGTCATACTGGAAAACATTGGCTTATTTAGCATCATCCTGATTTCTAGCCACGCCCCTCCATAGAAGCCAGAAGGCAAATTAGCCAAATAGCAGGTTATTTGGGCATTTTTCCCTGAAAGACATGCCTTCCTAAACTCATCTTAGAGTCTGAAATGATTGTTTTTTTCCCATCTGGATGAATGGTTGGGTCACATAAGCAACCCCCCAGGAATCTCACACGTATCCTCTCACACTGAGGAAAAGTCTTAGGATGGAAGCCACTGTTTAGTCTGAGCTGGACTCACATTTTGGAAGTCTGTCTCCCAACTAAGGGCCAAATTAACCAGATAATTGCACTGTCTGGGTTTTGCTGGACAGAGCAAATGAGTTAGTTGTGGTTGGCCTAGAGGAAGCCTCCGCCTCTTCTCTCCACCCTCTTCCCCCCAAGTTCAAAAACTGCTTGCCTCAGCACTTACAGAGCCAGGAATCAAGAAACCCTGGGGAGGCTGGGGAGGTGTGTGTGTGTGTGGGGGCTGCATCATGTTTCATTCCATTACCCAGAATGCCCTATTGACTCTGTGGGACCTCACAGCAGTGTCCTTGGAGGGTCTAAGACGTTTGGGCCAGGGTGGTTGACCTGTCAAGTTCTTTTCTGTTTATATTTGAGCAGAGGGTCTTTTTCTCCATAGGTACAAGTCACCCCTCAATGGGACTAAACAATGAGGTTGATGAATGGATTAATATTGAATAGACTCAGTTCTGAGAGATGAGCAGACTAGGACTTGTTCGGACAGAGCCTTGGACTTCTTTCCTCTCTAATAAAAGACTACGATTACAATGGTCAGTCTTTCCTCAGTGATAATAGAGGTACCAAGGCATAAGCAATGACAGTGTCCTGCTCTAACAGATGGAGGGAAAGACAAGAAGGTGAAGCATCTGACCTTGGCTCCAATGGAGGAAGCTGGACAAGCCACAGATTTACATATGAATGCCCTTGGAGTCCTGCTCCCCCTGTGATATTGGAGTTGCAATAGGGTTAGGTCGATGTGTGCAGATCCCAGGAAAGGTTCTTGATGCAACTGCTATTCACCTTCTGCTCTTTATATATTTCCTCAACTCAGATGTCTTAGGGAAGCAAAGGTAGGATTTTTTTTCCTCAACATATGTAAACACTCTTATCATAGTTTGGCTATTGTGGACATTGCCGCTATAAACATTGGGGTGCAGGTGCCCCATCATATCATTAGTAGATTTGTATCTTTGGGTAAATGCCTAATAGTGCGATTGAATGGGAAGAAATCAGAGAGGGAGACAAACCATAAGAAACTCTTAACTGTAGGAAACAAACTGAGGGTTGCTGGAGGGGTGGTGGGTGTGGGGGTTGGGGTACCAGATGATAGGAGGGCATGTGATGTGATGAGCGCTGGGTGTTATATGCAGCTGATGAATTACTGAAGTCTACATCTGAAACTAATAGATGTACTATATGTTGGTTAATTGAATTTAAATTTAAATAAAATAGTTTAAACACTCAAAACCATCATGTATATAATTTTGCATGCCCACTTCAGCTTTCTATCCACAGTTCTCAATGGGTCAACCTTTCTTAGAATGAATCTTTGCTGTAGATGTTATATTGACCATAAAGATCATGTGATATTTCAAGAAGTAGTTGTCAACAAGATAGAGAAATAGAAGTTGGATGTTAATTCAGATCAGTGAATTGGTAACAAGTTGAACATTACCCCCATTAGGAAATGATTACTTGATAGAGATACACCTTGAGAGAAATACATGTAATAGCAGAGCCCTTGGCTTTATTCTTCTACTTAATTGAGACTTGTCAAATTATATTTGCTGATGACTTGAAGCTGAATAAGAGAGAGAATATGCCATGCTAAGCCTGATACAAGCGAATTGAAGGAGGTTGTGATATAAGGCCCTATGGAAAAACTCAGCTGAAGAGGAGCAAGATTAGGGAGACTTTGCTTATTAAAATCACAAGGAGGGGGAAGGGGATTCCTGGGTGGCTCAGCGGTTTAGCGTCTGCCTTGGGCCCAGGGCGTGATCCTGGAGTCCCGGGATTGAGTTCCGCATCGGGCTCCCTGCTTGGAGCCAGCTTCTCTCTCTGCTTCTCTCTCTACCTCTCTCTCTCTCTCTCTCTCTCTCTCTCTCTCATGAATGAATAAATAAATAAATAATCTTTAAAAAAATCACAAGAGGAAAGAAAAGACCTAAGATTTGAACAAATTCTTAATATCTGTAGAGGAAGTCTAATGTGGAGGTTAAGATTGTGACTTCAGAGTAGGAGGGACCAGAGGTGGATCTCAGCTCTACCATATTTTTTTGTGTTGGCCTTCTATTTATAACATTTATATGCACGTTTTGTCATCTGAAAAATGAGAGTAATAATTTCTATCCCCTAGAGTTACTGTGTCGATTATATGAGTCAGTGTAAGTTATATGCTTAGCGTAATTTCTGGCACATATGTTAGATGCTCAATAAACTATAGTTATGGTTGCTATTCTCCCAAAACCTGATACCTCTTTAGGCTGTGTTATCAAAGTACAGCATTTAGAATCCGGGAAGGTGCTGGTACATAAACACACATGCACACACACACACACACGCACACCCTTACACCCCTACACACCTATACTGTCCTGGTCAGACGCTAGGGACAGGTCCAGTTTTGATGTCACATCATAAGGGGGTATTCCACAGAATGCCTTGTGAAAAGAGTGATTGGAGTCAGGGGAATCTGACATCTGTGAGCAAAGGGTATCAGTATAAGGAACTGAAGATGTTTAGTCCAGAGACAAAGGTCTTTCAGAGGATCCCATCTACTCTGTGTAGTGTCTACTACCTGAATAAAGTAGGTGAAAATGGTAACAGTTACCATATGTTAAGCACTTACAAGATCAGGCTAGATGTTTTTCATTGTTGAATGAGCATTGTCATTGCCTCCATCTTAAAGAATCTGAGACTCAGAGGGAGTAAGTGGCTTTCCCAAGGTTGCCCAACTTAAAATTGGCAGGAGCTTGTCTTTGAACCCAGGCAGTCTGACTTCAAGGCCCTCCTATATTATCCACTGCATTTTTCTGCCAGTGGTGCAGGTATTTAGAGCCATAATCGAATGTGTTGGTTAAGTCACATCCATAATCTTATTCCGGCCTCACCACAACCCTTGGAGATGGTTGCTATGATGCTCCCTGTTTGGCAGATGAAGAAAATGAGGCTCAGAAAGGTTCCATAGCTAATCTGAAATGAGTGATAAAAGTGTCATGTGTGAGTGTGCTGGAAAAACCACCCCAGATTGTCTCACTGGGGTTACAGTTCAGGCTAATAGTACTATCCTGCAAGAACATGGATTTCAACTTGGTATGAACAGAAACTATGAAGCAGTACTAAGTAATGATAAATGGGCCACGCCCCTTGGTAGATGCAGAGTTCCAGTAGAAACTGGGTTGATGAATGTAGTGAATATTTCATAGGAAATTTGGGTACCTAATTGGAGATAACCTTTGTTTTTTTTCTCTTTTATTTATTTTTGGGGTAAAGATAATATATACAAATAGCAAAAGTTGAAAAGATTAAAAATGGTATCTAATGAAAAGTTCACTTCAACTTTGCCCCTACTAATCTGTTTTCCTTAACCATCCATGAACTTCATTTAACCATTATCACTAATTCCTTGGGCAACTTTCTAGAGAGGTTTTAAATGCAATACCAAATATATGTGTATGTGTATTTTCCTTTGTTTTTCATAAATAGTAGTTGGTTTGAAAAACAGAAATCATTGTAGGTATTTCGGAAGAAGACTTAATGGGAAGATTAGTTACAAATGGTTCAAAAGGGAAAATCATATTACCCAGAACCACAGCAGCCCTACATTCACTGCTGCTGTTGTCACTACCACCATGGCCAGTGGAGAGCCATGAGTCTGCCCTCCCACTGCGCTGCAGGAATCGCCACCAATCTGCTCTATCTGCAGAGGCTGTCAGTGAAGCTTCTGTAGCTACCACCAGAAGCAGAACAATTGCTATCTCCTTCTTAACCTGAACTCTTGCATAAATGGCTCCCATTGTTAGAAATTAACTGAAACCATGTGGCAAAAGCATCTGGGATGTGTAGCTTTAGGCTTTCAGCCCCCATAGTGCAGGAAAGAGGGATGGGTGTGGGACTGAGTGGCAATCAACAGTGAGCAGCACAGTCCATTCTTTTAGCTGTTCAAGGTCCACACATACCCTTCTACATACCTGTACTGTTCTGAACCCTGACTTCTCACTTAATATACTGGTTGTTTCTTCCATGAGAGTATGTGCAGAGCTGCCTCATTCTTGTTAATGATTGCCCGGAGCACCGTCATATGGATATCCAGTAATTTATATTCCATAATTTTACTATAACAAATAATGCCAAACCTGTGTCATTGCAGACGTCTGTTAGCATACCCATAGGATTCCTTCCTAGAATTAGAACAACTGGTTCTAAGAGCAACGCATGCCATGAGTGCTGTCACGCACCTGGAATACAGGGCTTTCTGCAGCTGCTGGCATTGCTACCACCCTCAGCAATTAGCTCTCTTCCACCCTCAGCAGTTAGCTCTCTTCTGGAAGTGGCCCAGATGAGGACAGCTGCCTTGCCCAAGCTCACCTCTCTTTCCTGATGGCAGCTTCATTCAATGACCGGGCAATGCAAAGACCTTGCCCATTTACCCCAATTTGGGACAACTCTGAAGGCCCATCCCAGCTTCAGAGCTCTTTGTGGAATTGACAGAGGCCTTTGCTGAGGTAGCAGTGCAGTCTAACTTCTCCTTCTGCCCAGTGCTGCTGCTTTCCATTTTCTTCTCATCTGATAGTGGTGATACCCAGAGCACTCCCTAGTAAGCCCCCCACAGGCTGGTGTCTATCTCAGAGTATACCTCCCACTATGAGTGTACACTTAGGATCCTGATAGCTATTGCCAGATCGCCCTCCATAGAGGTTGTATAGATGATCTATAAGACCCTTCTGATGTGGATTTCTAGGACTGTAATTGACCCATGGGTTCTGGTGTCCAGCGTGCACAGAATGTCCTCCTGGTTTCAGCTTAAGCATTGATGCTGAACACTGAAGTACTTCATAATTTGCTCTTCCTATTTGACCTTCTTGTGTTTGAAATTCACCAGAGCTTGGCGTTTCTCTGCAGGGCTGAGTCCGGCAGAACTCTACCCGCTCTGATCCACTAAGCCTTGTTTTGTTAACACAATCCTGCAAGATTTATTTGTTTGGCTTGGCTTACCCTGACCTCAGACATTCTGTTTTGTATTATTTTTAAAAGCGTGCAGGTCTCCATGGAGGCCTTTTTCTTTTCAAATCTAAGAACCAGCTGGGGGAATGAAAAAAGCAGGTGGGACACTAGGGCATATTAGCTGAAACATAACTCATTAGAGGAGCAAGTGTGTCTTTTCTTAACCATGGCATTATGAATGTGGGTGAGTTAATCACCATCCTGGCTCTATCTTTAGGCCCACTAATTTAAGAAGACAACAGAGAAATGGAGAAACAATAGCAATGGTGATGGTGGTTAACTTTGATTGAACATTTTCTGTATGCTGGGTGCCATGTTAAGTGCGTCCAGTGCCTTAACTCATCCCACATGATGTGCCTATTGCTGAGGAAGCTGAGGCTCCAAGAGCTTAGATAAATTGCCCAGCCTGGGTCACACAGCTGGTAAGAATGTGCTGCCGCTGGGATCTGAACCTAAGTCCAGCTGACATCAGGGGCCTGCTTAACCAAAGTAGATCTAGTAGAGTATATGTTGAGTTTTGAATTTGTCTTCATTAAGCTCTTTTTCAGTTCCCCTCTTGGATCAGGTTCCTCAAGCACATAATCCCACCGTCAATTCCTATCTTACCTTACTCTTTTGATCTGCTGGATAAATTACAATTTCTTAGGAGGTGTCCTTCTAGCAAAAGACTCCTCCTTTTCTTGCTAACCCCGGTGGCTCTTACCCATCATTTGATGTTTCTGGCTTATTGCTGGATAGTCCTCCTGTTAACAGTTCTGTTTGTTCTTTGTTTTCCTCAAAAATAAATATTTACTATTTGTCTCTAAGTGTAGTGGTACACTTCAGACTATATTAAGACTATAATAGCCCTGACTCTGGAGTCAGACCAGGGTTTGAATCCCAGCCCTGCCACTCCCTAAGTGACCTTGAGCAAGTAACCTGACTTCTCTGTGCTTCAGTGTCCTCAAATGTAAGATGAAAATAATAATAGTAATAATAATAACCACAAGATATACCTACAGAATTGCTAAACCCATGTTTCAGTCTCTGGGATTATTCAGAAATGGAAAGGATATAATTCATGCTTAAAGAAGTTTGTTGTATAGTTAGGGGTGGATAAGAAATATAAAACATTCATGTTTATGTGTGTGTTTTTATTATTTACATATATTTCTAATCATATTTCCCCAAACATATGGTGTTCAACTGGCATCTGGTGCAAACTTCTAACTTTTCCTTGATAGCAGATAGTATAGGTCCTGGTCAAGGTATTCAATAAATGTTTGTTGAGTGAATGTGTGAATGAATGGATAGTGTGGTACAGTCATAGTAGGGTAGGGCCAGAAAGGGACCTTGGAAATCATCTAATCCAACCTGCATGTTTAATAGCTGAGGTTCAGAGCAGGGAAGTGAGTAGACCTAGCACACACATCAAATTATTGTAGTTCCATGTAGAGACCCCTGGCTCCCAACTCCCATATCACCCTTTTTCCTACTACATGTCTCCACTTGTCAATGTTATCATTTATCTTCCCCATTTAAGAAACTATTAGTGTCTTCTGATGGTTTTGGTAGCAAACAAGTTAATCTAATTCTGTAGTCAGGAAGTCCATGTTTTCCACATTTACCCACAAGATGCCTTCTCCTTGTGAAGGCAGGGGTGCTAGGATGGATTCTGAGCCACAGCTAATGGCCGAGGCAAGCTCCAAATAATGAGGGCTGGAGGAAGATTGAGACTATGGTTGGATGAGCCCTGCTGATCCTAAATGCAACAGGGACTGCTTTGCCACTTGGATAGTTCTTCATGGCCTACCTCCCTGGTTTGGCTATACTACTCATTAGCCACTTAATCAAAGATGAGAAGAAAGGTTCCATGAGAACGAGAGCAAGTCCATCTTCTTGTGCTGGGAAAGCTGGCTCATGGTATCATAGCCTCTACCTACTCTGATAATTTTCCTGTCCTTGATGCCATCTCCCTCCATCAATATCTGCTCTGCTCTATCACATTTATCATAGATAAATGTGTCTCCAGTGGAAATTAAGCAGCAGTTCTGAAGGAGAACTTAATAACCCTTTAACTTCTTGAGTGGTGTGTATTAAAAAAATAAACAGAACTTGACTTCTCTCAGCCTGCTTCTTAATTCAAGAAAACACTTACTGAGCACCTGCTCTGTATTTGGCCTTAATGACAGCCTTCCGCTCTCACGGTATGCTCCTTCTGGTGGAAAGATAGATATTTGGGGGGAGTGACTGTAATACATTAGAGACCTGTGCAAACCTTAGTGAGCACAGAAGAGGGATTGCCACCGTTGCCTTGGGACATTCTTAGGAAATGCTTCATGGAGAGGTTAATACTTGGTTGGGATTTGGGGAAAAGAATTAGCTTTGCATCAGGCTGCAAAGGAGGCAGATGTGAATACCAGGTCTCCCAGCTCAAGAACATACTTTAAATTTCAGCTTGTCACATGTGGGGAAAATGACTGGAGTATAGGGTGCATGAGGAGTGGGAGTGGGAGATAAAGCTGGAAAAGAAACAGAACAATCTCTTCGGGGTGGGCTTTGTGCAGCAAGGCAAGCAGCTGGAAATCATGTCATAGAGGCAGTGGGGACATACCTGTCAGATTTTTAAGCTGTGGAGTGACGTGATCATGTTTTCATTTTAGGATGCACATGCTAATAGTGGTTTAGAAGATTGGCTGGGTAGGAGCGGTGGCCTGAGACTGCTTGTAAATCCCTGCCACATGGTCTTTAGCTTCATTCTCTACCTGCAACTTGCATTTGAAAAGGGAGAAGATGACCTACTTTTTCTTTAAAGCAGAGAGGATGGAACCAGAGCCACACAATGTGTTTGAGCTAGCATCCCATAAAAGCAAGTGCTATCAACTGCTTCTTATTCACCACCTTTGTCCCAGCCACTTGCCCAGACCCAGTTCACTCCCTACATTCCACTTTACTCTCAATCTACCTAAGCTCTCGCCTTGTGGTGCCTTCCACTGCTTATGATTACCACTCCTCTGCCCATTCCTCTGCCCACTCCTCCCCACTTTTGCCCCTCCTTACACCCTTTCTGGCTTTGTCCTTCAGCTTTTGCTTGGCTAACTTTACATTTACTGCCAGCTCTGCTGTCAATCTCTACCATTTAGAGTCTGGCTCACTCCCTGATGAAGGGAGCTCCCACTGGCTTCACCCCAGCCCTGCCAGCAGCCCCTGCCCGGATGTGCTTACACACAGGATTTCAGTAGGAATCAAGGGTTATTAATTAACCCAGGGTGGAGCCCATTATGAAACATCCCAGAAAGCTGGAACAAACCAAAGGGACTTCTGAACTCGCAGCAGGGAAAAATGCCTTTTAATTGACTGGGATGACTTCACCACAAAAATCTGTCTAGCTGTTATGCTAAACTGGAAACTAATCTATTAGATTGTCTAAGGAATCTCCCACCCCACCCTGACCAGAATCTCCCGAGGAGGGAAGTCAGGCCCGCACATAAACAGGACTTATGCTTTGAAATGGATTCTTTTGGATCCTACCCAGACTGGCTGCATTTTCCAGTCGCTGGGAAAGAGAAGGGAGACTGGTATCTGAGAATAAGTTTGTATGTCCTATGGTGTCTACCTTTAAGATCACAGGGGAGATTTTTAAGGTACTGCAAACTTTAGAATTCAGCCTAGGCTGAACCTGTCTGGGACCTCTTCTCTCAGGAAGTTTAGAGAGTGGCATGAGAGAATTTCCATGGATGGTGTTGTCTTGGGCTTGGAAGGGACTGATAATAGCCACTGCCTAATCCCATGCTTACATGCCATGCACACACTGAGCACTTCGTGTGGATTAGTTCATTTCATCCTCACAGCTTTCCTGTGAAGAGTAAGTATTCTATAGTTTCTCAATTTCCAGATGAGGAAATGAAAAGGGTCAGAGAGGCTATAAGGCTGCACAGCTTACAGGTGGCAGAGCCAGAATTCACAGTCTAATTCCAGATGCTATTTTAGCAGGCAAGGTTTATTACAGGAAAGTGAAATCCAGGCATAACTTGGTGAATTTCTTCTCATGTGTAGAGAGAGCTGGCTTGTGCCTGAGACTTGTTCCAAGGGACACAAGCATGGCATCCAAGCTAGCCCTTGCCTGCCTTTTCTTCTTCATCCCCTCCATTATGTAGCTTAGATTGTAGTACTAGCAAACCCTTTGTGGCTCCTTTCCTGTCCAAACACCATCTTGTATTTACCCCATCCATGCCTTTTCTTATGGAAATCTCTTCTCCTGGGACATGCTTTTCCAAATTTTGCTTGTCTTCAAGATTTAGCCCTGGTATTATTTTCTTTTCTTCCCCTGACCACCCAGAGGAGGCAGGGCGAGTTGCTCCTTATCTGTGTTCTCACACACCTCATGCATATGTCTATTATTACACTTACCATATTGCTTTGGAATTACTGGTCCACCTGCCTATCACTCCCTTTAGACTCTGGGCTAATAGAGAACATGGATAGTACCTTTAGTCATCCTAAAAATGTTTATTGAGTGCCTACTATGTGCTAGAGCTACAATGGTGATTAAAAACAGATGTAGCCTCTACTGGATAGAGCTTAAAATCCAGTGGAAGAGTCGGACATCAACTGCATCTTCAGTCTTTCTCTCTCTCTCTCTCTCCCACACACACACACACACACCCCACACATCTCATAATTACAAGCTGATTAGGAGCTGTGAAAGAAAGATTCACAATGTTATAATAGCATCTGTGGGTAGACTACCACTGGGCACTTGTTCGCATACATAGTAGGTGCTCTGTGTACTCAGATACATGATCTGTGCTCACTTAATATCTCTAACTTATCTGTGATAGGGAGAAATGAAAAAGGAACAGAAAATATTGGATCCACCAAAGAACGTCCCAGGAGATAGACTCACCCAAATATCCTTTTGCCTGGTAAACAACACAGGTCAAGCACTAGTCTGACACCAATGATATAGAAAAGCAGTGATACAGTATCATACAGGGAAGGCAGTGCTTGACATTAAGTGAGCCACCATCTAGGAGTTTACCTCTATAAATTCATTTAATCTCACCACAATTACACCAAAGAGACACTGATGGAAGTAAGACTCAGCAGGGTTAAGTGTCCTGCCCATGGCTGCACAGCTAGTAGGTAGGAGAGGTGGAGGCTCCAAAGATGCTCTGGAGCCCACACCGCTGACCCTACATCTTACTGCCTTACACCCTCCTGTAGAACTGGGACTCATCATGGCATACTTCCTTGCTCTAAGTCATGATGCTGGTAATAGTAGAGCCAAACTACCCCCACTTTGTCTCCTCTATTTTGAAGTCTGGCATTCAAAGCACCAGACAGGTGGCAGAACTGAGCCTCATCTTGGGGGATCTGGGGTTACACGTTGGGGGTTCAGAATGCGTGTTAAAGGAAGGAAGGAAGATTGGCTACTGCAGGTCTACTGTGTGCTCTTCATCACATCACATATATCATGTTTCTATATTCAGTCCTTCAGCAACACCTGGGGTGTGAGTCTTGTTATTGTCCAGATGAGGAAGCAGGCTAGGGGACGCAAAGTAGGTGTTTGCAGAGTTAGTGGCAGAATTATGACTGAAACCTATATCTGTCTGTTTTGAAAGCCCATAATTTTCCCCTTAACTCACCTGTTGCCTAGCCAGACCTGGAAAAAAGGCTTGCTTTGTCTGGCCTAATGCAGTTTTTCTGACTGATTTTCTCGGAGACCATAGACAGACAGCCCATCTGGGTTTTCTGACTTCCCTCTATCTGTGTTGCTGGAACCTTTTTCTGATCTCTGAGCAATCTGAGCAATAGCCCTGAAGTTCCCTTCATGAGCTTATGGGTGGGTTCTCAGCCTGTTTAAGATAAAGTGAACCAAGTGACTTCCCACCCACCCCAATGGACCTACATTCTGTCCAGACAGGGAGGAGACCAGCAGCCCACCCCTCTGGCTGCCAGGAAAAGCAAGGGAAACGGGTGAATCTCCACTGACTGGGCCAGGACATACCAGGGCCCCAACTTTGCGTTCATTAGACAGAACCAGGTTTTGATCATTTGTCTTAATTTGCTTATTTTTGTACAGCCACTTTGGTCTCCCTCTGGCTGCCTTTGCTCTCTAGGCTCCTTCATGTCTATGGGGATAAAGGGGCCAAAGTCCTCAGGCAGCACCAAGGCTCTTCCCAACCAGGGACCAGCCTGCCTTTCTCACAACCTCTTTGCCTCTTTCTGCTCAGTGCTGCCCCCAAGAGTCTTTGGAGGAGCCAATATTTAATTTAGATAGTCTCTTGTTTATAGCAGCTTTCCCTTTGGTGCTGCATCTTGGTTTCCAAAAATGTTATTTCTATGAATATCTATCCATCCGCCTCTTCTTCCATCCACATACCTATTTGTTTATGTGTTCACCTTCTCTCTGGAACCTAGGTCTCTCACCACTCCTTTTTTTTGTAGTCTCAAAGCAGTTTACAACTAGCCTTCTTTCCCCTGAATACCTTCATGAAATTTAGTATTTCATAGTACCTACCAATAATAGCGATAATAGGACTTTTGTATATTAATCACTTGCTGCACACACACACACACAGCTCTGATACTCTGGCAGGAGCTTGCTATACATACCCTCACTTCATCCTCACAGTGACCTTGTAAGTTGTGTATTACTGTCACAGGTCCCACCAAGCACATTTAAGTTGGCAGAGCTGTTTTGAACCCCTGGCTCCCAAGCAGCCCATACTCTATAAAACACTATATTTTCCTAAATCTCACTGCTAACTCACCCCTCATTCCTGGATATGCATCTACTGCCCATTCTGGTTTCTTCTAACCTTTGCTTTAAATGCCCTTTGCATATCTTTATTGGGAAATGACACTGAGATTCTGGAAGCTAATAGGCTCATTTTTATTAATGCTTATTACTACTGTATATTTTACTTATATAGAGGAAAATTTATTGTTGCCTCAGAAGAAAGAAAATAGTTTGAGACAGTTCGGTGTGATGGACGAAGCTGTGCCTTGGATCAGAAGAGCAAGGGATCGAATCCTGACACTGCCTCTTATTACCTGTGGGACTTTCGGCATGTGACTCTGTGTTCCAAACTTCAGTTTCTTGATCCAAAAAATGAAGATGATGATGATAATAGCAGTACTATCAGCACATTGTAAGAATTTGATCAATTTTCATTAAGTCAGAGGGGATCCTGGATCTAGGTTGATCATTTGTAAAAGGAGGAATTGGCAAATGCATAGAGCACTTTCTACCTGCCAGCCCTCCCCCAGCCACAACAGATACCACTGCTCAATGAAGGCATGCTTCCCAGCCGAGCTTAGGGCAGCTTCATTATTCTTCACACAGCAGCCAGAGCTGGCAGTAAAATGAAACCCATTGGTGACCCCAGAGGAACTTTCAGTTCTCACATTCTGTGGGTTTAAGCCAAGCCTGCTTAGAAAGGATGGCAAATTATGGATAAGGTGGTTGAATCATGAGAGATGAGCTCAGCTAGTAAATATATGAAGGGAATGAAACCAAGAACTCTGAACAGCAGACCTCTGAATCCTATTCTGGTGATCCGTAGCCTGGAGCTGTCTGCTAGAGCAACTGTTTTCCAGTTGTATACCTTAGAACCATGGTCTTCCACTGGGGTACCTAGGGTTGTAGACTCCTGAGCATCTTTGGAAAAGCAGGGGCAAGAAAAGAAGGAGGGAGAGGGAAAGAGGAAGAAAGAAAGGGAAGTGAGAATGAAAAGGAAGGGAGAAGTAGGAAGAGGAAGAATGAGAAAAGGGAGAAAGCTTAACCATTCCTTCTTCTATATCAATAATTCACAACCAGGAGAGATTTTGCCCTCCAGGGGACATTTAGCAATGGCTGGAAACATTTTTGGTTGTCACAACAGGGAAATGCCACTGACATCTATGGGTAAAGGCCAGGAATGTTTCTAAATATCTTAAAATACACAAGCTAGCCTCCCACAGCAAAGAATTATCCAGCTCAAAATGTCAATGCTCCAAGGTTGAGAAACCCTGTTCTAGAGAGAAACAACTCAGAGATGACACCTTTTGTGTGGTGAGTCTTGTTGTTCCCTAAAGATAGGTGATGGTAGTATAATTTATAGTGGTGAGGGCTTCCCAAATCAGACCTCTCCAAGGAAACTTCACCTTCACAGTTCCTTTTAGTCAGCATCGTAGCCTTGGAACAAGGACAGGGCAAGGGCCTTCTCTCCCATTCTTACCTGACAAAGACAGTGAGGCAGAAATTCCTGTGTGACTTCCCCCAAGATCACACAGCTAGGAAATTCCAAGAATGCAGTTGAAACCTAGGTCTATCTTATCCCATGTTGAGTGATTTTGCAACACAATCCCACATAATAAATGTGTCCCCTGGCTTGTACCCAGTAGCTCAGCAAAGGCCTAAAGTCTGTTGAAATCTTTAAGGGCTGGACCAAGCCTGTTGTAAAAGTACCAGGATTTGTTTTAGTTGAATATGGTAAGATGCAGAAGTGACTTACATGAATGATCAAGTTCATTGTATTAGTAGTCCTCTAAAAGTAGGGATGTCACACACTTTGGGGGACCACATGAACACCATGGCCAGTCAGGAGGCAGAAGGAGCTAGGGGGAAACGTGGGCAAGAGCCTTTGTTATGGTCTTGCAGGAAGGAATGGGCAAGCAGGGTAAGCAGCCTTATGACTGGCTAGTTGGAATAGCTTCAGCAGGCTCTGGGGTGTAGGGGGTTGTCCTTGGTTTTCTGGTACCTGGCCCTTGAATCTTAGGGGGATGGTCGCCTAGAGTGTGAGAGCCCCATAGAGCAGGTGGTTGGCACATGGGCTCTGGATTGGTTTTGGCTTGCATTTGAAAGGCGTTCTCTGTGGTGAGTTATTTACCATCTCTGGGAATTGACTAAAATTCCTGTGAGAGGCAGTCTTTCCAGGGTCAGCAAGGCCTCAAGATGTCAAAACATCAGAATACAGAAAATAAGACATGGTTACTACACCTGTGTAAAATCCAAAGCCTCACCATACTACAGCTTTTTTTTTTTTTTTTTTTTTTTTTTTAGATTTTATTTATTTATTCATGAGAGATGGGGAGAGAGAGAGAGGCAGAGACACAGGCAGAGGGAGAAGCAGGCTCCATGCAGGGAACCTGACAAGGGACCCGATCCCGGGACTCCAGGATCACACCGTGAGCTGAAGGCAGGCGCTCAACCGCTGAGCCACCCAGGCATCTCTATACTACAGCTTTTTAACAGTCTTTTGAAACAGGACTCTTTTATTTCCAATTAAATCTTTTTTTTTTTTTTTTATAAATTTTTATTTATTTATGATAGTCACAGAGAGAGAGAGAGGCAGAGACACAGGCAGAGGGAGAAGCAGGCTCCATGCACCGGGAGCCTGACGTGGGATTCGATCCCGGGTCTCCAGGATCGCGCCCTGGGCCAAAGGCAGCCGCTAAACCGCTGCGCCACCCAGGGATCCCCCAATTAAATCTTATATATAAACCTCACATTTAAATAAATTAAAAAATAAAAATTACTGCTTTTCTTGATTCTTAGCTGGAAAACCCTGAATCCTTTGAACCTTCAGGAAGTGACTAAAGCCCCCTCCTTAGATGGCCTCTTCAGAGGTAATTCTCCCGCAGTAATCCTACCATGACCTCCAGGCCCACTGCTCCCCTTGCCTCAGGTTGCAAGAAGTCTAGTAGAGTAGCTAAGAGCAGGGAGCCTGGAGCCAGACTGCTTGTGTTCACTTGGTCTGTAACCTCCCAGCTGTGTGACCTTGGGAAATAAATGCAGTGTCATTGTACTATAGTGCTCCCAGCTATAAAGTGGGCATAATACTAAGAGGACCTACCTTAGGTAGTTACTGTCCTTAGAACAGTGGCTGGCACATAGGAAGGGCTTAAAAACTATTATTCATTTTAATCATAATGTAAATATAATTTACTATATGCAATTATAAATATATTGCCACTGGAAATACCAGTGGTATTCATAGAGCTACCTCCTCTCGTCCTATTATAGCTAGTCAGTAGTATCACTACTTTCATTTCTGCTTTTCCAAAGACTACAACTGCTGCTTCTACTTTTGCCTCTGTTGCTCCTGTTTCTCCTACTATTGTTTCTACTGGATAACTAACCACTGCCACCACCACCACTGAACATTACTACCACCGAGTAAAAGTAATGTCAGCCAGGTCCTTAGAGTCAAAGCAGGTGTGAAGGTGCAAAAAAAGGCATGATCCATCACTGCTGGGCCACCAGTGACACACTCATCCTGTTTCTCTTATACCCTTTTTGCATTCCCCTTCTTCTGGGTTTAGGGGAAGTTATTTATGAAGTCTCCAGACATGTGGGGCCATCATTGATGAGGCTCTGTATGTGATTCTAAATTGATGAGGTGTTTTTTTGGCACTGGATATGGGAGTGCCATTGTGAGTTAGCAGTGCAGAGGTCCACCCTGCTCCTGGAAATGGACAGAAGACCCTCCTTCCCTTGGCTTCTTGACATGGGAATGCATTGATTTCAGGTGATTCTTCTTGACACTGTCCCTTGCAGTCCCCATTGGGAGATTCGATTCAGGTTGGCCCTGAGCCCTATCTGGATCATGCTGTTTTGGAACTACTGGTGCCCCTGGGGAAGAAAATGAGCATCTGAGAAGAACTTGGCCTTTAGAAACCAGAGTCCCTGCTGAGGAAAAGGAATCGAGGAACAGCTCCTTTGCAAAGAGGAAAGTGGCCCTTGGTCTCCCCCTTTCCTGAGCCCAGCCTTAATTTGGAGATATTTCACAGTGGACTTTTGAAGGGGTGACTGGTTCATACCAAGCTGCCTTAAAGGCTTGGAGCAGAAACCTATGGGGACTTGCAAATCAACCTCGGGAGAGAAATTAGCTATGTCTTGTCTCAGAACTCCCAAAGCCTGCTCCAAAATAAACACATAAGCTGTGCCGGCAGGGAAAGCTTGGGCCTTTTTTCTTCTTCATTTTAGAAACTCCATGTGTGCATTATTTTAAATAGGCGCCAGCACACGAGGCCCTTTTAACAAGATTGAAAACAGATGGGGCCTCAGGCTGTTCAGTAGCTCTCAGAAATGAACATGGGAAGTGCTAAGCCATCTTGTGTCCAGGCAACGTTCATTTTCTCCTCGAAGCATCAGTCGGCCAGGCCTCTCATTTCCAGGGAGCACAAGTCTGTTTCCTGCATCAGGTGTGTCAGCCAGGGGAAGGAAGTATCTCCTTTCACTGAATTTATCCGTGTTTGCATTTACTTAACCCTTTGGCAGCTTGGGAGAAAGGAGGATTGTGCTATCCTTGGAGGCCCCAGGCTTCTGGAGCTGGTAGCATTAGATTTACCATCCTTATTATCAATGGGATTATGATCCTTCATGGTTCACATCTCTCCAAAGGCTCCCAGTCTTGCTCCATCTATTAGCCAGAGTCCTTCCCATAGCTCTAGACCCTTCGTGGTGTGACTTCTCTGGCATTCTTCCTGCCCTTTCCTGCCTTGTCCTTCTTGCTTACTCTGATCCAGGTACACTAGACTTCTCATGGTTCTTTAAAATCAAGGGACAGAAAACAAGTGTTGGTGAGGATGTAGAGACATTGGAAACCTTGTACACTGATGGAAGGAATGTAAAATAGTGCAGCCACTGTGGAAGACAGTATGGCAATTCCTCAAAAAGTTGAACATAGACTTACCATATGATGAGCAATTCTACTTCTGAGTGTATAACCCAAAGAACTGGAAGCAGGGACTCAAGTAGATGTTTTTAAATTCATGGTCATAGCAGCATTACTCACAATAGCCAAACGTAGAAGTAACCTAAGTGTTCGTTGACAAATGATATGTAAACAAAATGAAATCTATCCATACAATGGAATATTATTCAGCCTTCAAAACTTCAAAAGGAAGGAAATCCTGACAAATGCTTCAGTGTGGACAAACCTTGAAAACATGCTAAGTGAAATAAGCCAGACGTAAAAGAACAAATACTATATGATTCCACATATATTCACATTGTGAATATACTTAATGCCACTGAACTATATGCTTAAAAAACAGTTAAAGTTGTGAACTTTATATTTGGTGTATTTTACCACAATGAAAACAAACTTTAAAAAACAAGTGAGCACACTCTGCTTTAGGACCTTTGCTCTTGCTGTTGTTTTTGCCTGGAACCATCTTCCCCAAGGTATCCTTACCGTGGTTCTTTTTTCTTTCTTCTTCTTTTTTTTTTTTTTTTAAGATTTTATGTGGGATCCCTGGGTAGTGCAGTGGTTTAGCGCCTGCCTTTGGCCCAGGGCGCGATCCTGGGGACCCAGGATCGAATCCCACATCGGGCTCCTGGTGCATGGAGCCTGCTTCTCCCTCTGCCTGTGTCTCTGCCTCTCTCTCTCTCTGTGACTATCATAAATAAATAAAAATTAAAAAAATAAAGATTTTATGTATTTATTCATGAGAGACACAGAGAGAATGCAGAGACATAGGCAGAGGGTGTAGCAGCTGCCTGGCAGTGGCCTTCACGTCTACATCTCAGTCTCCAAGCCCCCAAATTGTCCATCGTTCCTCTGGGGAAATGTGGGGAAACTTTCACACCTGGTTTGCTTAATCCTATAAATACACTTTTCTGAACATTCAGCAGAAAAGTGTTTGAACATGTGGAGCAAGCTCTGCAATGAGGAGAAGTAGAGAGAAGCAGATGTCAGGGGGACATTAACCATCATTCTCTTCTGCATAGTTAAACTGTGGTCTTAAAATTCCTGAACATTTGCCTGATCTGTTGCAGGAGCAAAAGTTTGTGGCAGGTGGCAAAGTTCTTTCCTAGGTCTCTCAACCTTAAAAGCTCTGGGGGCTGAGGTGGTGCCACCATTCTGTTCCCCTAAAGGCTTCCCCTCCTTCTCTTTTCCCCTCTCTCTCATTCCTCTTCCCCACTTTTCTCTACCCCCGCTTCTTCCCCTTCTTCTTCATTTCCTTCTTTCCCTGAAGACATTATCAAAAGCTTTCACTTTTTTTCTTTTAAAGATTTTATTTATTTATTCATGAGACACACACACACACAGAGAGAGAGAGAGAGAGAGGCAGAGACACAGGCAGAGGGAGAAGCAGGCTCCGTGCAGGGAGCCTGACTTGGGACTCGATCCCGGGTTTCCAGGATCAGGCCCTGAGCTGAAGGCGGCGCTAAACCGCTGAGCCACCCAGGCTGCCTGCTTTCTTCACTCTTGTAGCTGACCTGGCACAGGGAAAAGGACGATGGGTACAATGGTTGTTTTTCTTTGATTCTCACTTGCTCTTGTTTCTTGTGGGTCTTTGATTCTCACTTGCTGTTGTTTCTTGCGGGTCCAGTTTTTTTGGGAACCGGAGCAGGAAGGGGTAACTAGCAGGGCAGAACTAGGGCATGCCTGGGTGCTCTGGCTGACATCCATCAGAACCCCACCTTAATCTCTACTCAGTGTACATCTAAGCCCTGGAGAACAAGCAATACTGGGCCATGAAAAAAATTCCTTAGAAATCAGAGTGCCACACTTACTGGTGATTTTTTTCAAACTGGACTTCTTGAATTCTTGCATTGCCAAATATGATGATGATGGCGGTGGTGATGTTGAATCTTCATCATTATCTTTTTTTTTTTTCATCATTATCTTCATTGACAGTGTGAAGATGATAATGTTGCTCATGAGGATGGTGATGGTGCTAACATCTTAACCCTGTGATCCAGACGAAAATCCTTACTGGGATCAATCCACTGTCGTTTCTCCAACCTCTTCTTCCACTCACTCCCTCACTATCTCTGTTCCAGCCACACTGCCTGCCTTGCTGCTCTTGAGCTACATACATAATGCTCCAGCCTCTAGGCCTTCCTCCTTGCTATTCTCCCTGCCTGCAGACCCTTTCCCCCTCTTATTGTAGGATTTGCTCCCTCCCTTTGCTTGTAGCACTGATAAAGTGCCACCTTCCCATGACCCTCCTTATTTGACATAACGCTCACCTCCCAGCACTCTGTCCTCTTTCCAGAATCTGTTTCTTTCCCTGACATATTGTTTATTGTTAATGGCCTATTTTCCCCACTAGATACAAGTTCCATGAGAATGGGGAGTTTTGCTCATTTGCGGTCGTGTCATTAGATCCTGTCCTTGGCATAGTAGCTGTCAAGTGCATGAATGAATGGATGAATGGAGTCAGAGTTGTAGCTCTCTTGCTCCATAACCTTGTGATCTTGGCTGAGTCATTTGTTCTCTCTGCTCCTCAGTTTTCTCGTCAGCTAGTGGAGATACTAATACTTCGCCTCATATCAAGAGGTTGTTGTAATGATCCAATTAAATAACATAACCATGATAGCTAACATTTATTGTGCACTTATTTTTGCTTATGCACCTTGCTAAGGGCTTTTATCAATTCATTTGATGCTCACAATTACCATGGGAAGGCTTATTTTATAGACAAGGGACTGAGGTATAGAAAGGCTAGCCTGCCTCAAGTTTTACAGCAGGTAAGGCATAAGAGCTCACAGACTCGCGGTCTGATTCTGAAAACCAGCCTATACCAATCACTTTGTAACCTGCAAATCACTGTTGCTGATTTTTTTTGTTTAGTTTTTAAAATGTGGTTAACTCCATCTGATTTTGGATTTTCTATTACTTGAACATTTAAGAATTTAGGGTTTGTCATTTTAACTTTTTCTGTATTTTTATATTTATTTTGACATGTTTTTATGGATTATTGCTCCCTGCCCTGCCTTCTACACACACACACACAAAGTGTTATGTTTTGATGAGCTGAAGATACCTTTGCGTCTACACATTGTAGCTGGGTGCTTTCACTGAGCTGCCAGGCACTGCTCCTGAGTGAGATTTCCTCATCTGGAATGGGCCACTAAGAGAGTCTGCAGACTCTCAAAGCCTCTTTTGTCTACAAGGTGAATCTGAACTGGTGGAAAAGACTTCAGATGCCAGGCAAGGAAGTCACTGAGCCCACTGGGCCCTCAGAACTAAAAACACAGCCTGTGCTGGGAAATCTACAGGAAGCAGTTCTTGCTGACAGCAGGCCTTGGGCCACCTGCCAAGTGTTTGCAGGAGCGGGGCAGTTGGAAGAGGTAGAGTGGTGAAGGAGGGGCAGGGGCCCATGGGCTTTGCTGACATGGGAAGGTTTGAAAATTAGGGCAGCCACATGCACAAGCAAAGCCCAAAGCCAGCCAAGCAGCCCTTTAGCTGACCCAGCTCTGTGCAGTAGAACAGAGTCACCTCTAGTAACCCACTTGGTGCAGTGTGAAGGATGTTGGCCTGGGTTTGAGTCCCAGCTCATGTAACTATTGGGTTGTAACTTTTAGAAAAATCACTTTGCCTCCCTGGGCCTCACCTCTGACATCTACAAAATAGACATTCATTTATTCAATGATATTTATTAGAGCATTGTGCTGAATGTCAGGTACTGGTTTGGGTGCTGGGATAGAGCCATAAATGAAACAGACCTCTGCTCCCTACTCTGGTGAGAGAGATGGACAATTAAATACTAAAGTGGAATGGATGTAAATCATGTCAGATGGGGAAAAGGGTACAATTATGTCATTGGGGATGAATGTCGTAGGGAGAGTTCAAGCAAGGAAAGGGGGCATGGAGTACCGCAGGTGCTTTGCAGGGAGGTGCCTCCTGGGGGTGCCACTGAGTAGAGATGTAGGTAGAGTGGGAAGGTGCCCTTGTTGCCATCTCCAGGAAGCTCTAGGGGTTGGGGGACTGGAGCCTGGAGTTTGCTCAGCATGCTTGACAATGGGAAGGTGACCAGTGTGGCAATGGCAGAGTCAGACAGAAGTGGAGAATAGGGGATGGTGGAAGGCCATCAAGGAGGTCATCAGTTCTTTAGTGTCTAAACCATGTTGGACATTAGAGACCAGGTAGCGCTTAGGTTTTTTGTGTTTAGTGCTACTTGATTGTTGTTGTTGTTGTGCGTCCTTCTAATGAGTCTCTTGGACGTTAGGAAACTCTGTGAAAGAACTTAAGACATGGAGAGGATCAGAGTACATGCAGAATGCTGATTGTTTTTAAAGGAATTTGTTAATGACACAGTTTGGTTCCCAAGAGTAAACATAACAATCTGTTAGGGATTAGAGTGGAATTTTGATGATAACTTGCTAAAGGATGCAGGAATGCCCTAATCCTACCTTGAAAATCACCACCCCTGTTCTAGGTTCCTAAGGTAGCCAAATACACAGGGAAGAATAGCAAATAAGTCCTGGAATACCTTTAATCGTTAGCTGGCCTGGGCCCCCCACCCCAGTGCAGGGCTCTTTGCTAGAGCTGGTGTGAATCCTGCAGTTAGGCTCCAGATCATTTGTGGATGTTATTTATTAAGCATGTGGCTGTTATTACTAAATAGACCCAAGGTATGACAAACACAGTTATGAAGAGAGAAAGCAGGACATCTGGGACTTTTGGCAATCAGAGTTTACTGCTGCCAACTCATGGAAGAGAGAGCAGTAGAGGGAAAGGTGGATGCTGAGATGAGCATCTATGAGGAGCTACAGGCAGAGGAGAGGAATCGACATGATGACCACACACATCATCAAGCACTCAGCTGCAGAGAAGCCAGTGTCACATGTGGTTGCCTGGCTTTTCAACCTAGCAATGACCTTGCCATCTGTCACCTGTAGCATTATGATACCCTGACCTGCAGATTAACAGTTCCTCTGCATAGGGTGTAATGGGAAAGGTTGGAGAATGGGGCTGAGGGTCAGAGGTTGACCACCCAGCATTAGAAAAGGTACTGGAGGCTGCCCACCTTCTCCTGTCGACTCTGTGTCTGTCTCTTTCTCTCTCTTCCTTCTGAAAAATCTGTGATATGCTTAAGGCTTTGAAAAGGGGCACATTCTAAGGTTTAAGGGTACAGTCTCGACCAGATGGGTCTTTACAAACTGGCAGGAATTTCTAGTATCTTATCAGCCACCCTTGGATTCCAGAACAGTCTGTCTGCAAGCTCCTTGCCTTTCTCAGGAACTCTGGACAACATCTTTTTGTGTCAAAATCCTCCTTCAGTCAGGCTTCATGGTCAAGGCTGAAAGCTGCCACCTTTGCATTCCCACACATTCTTGGTTTCTTGAGCACATTCCCATCAGTCATCCAATTGCAAGTCCCACTTTCAGTTTTTCTCTCATCGATCTGTTGGCCTAATAGCATCATTCAGCTTATTGTAATGATGACTGCACACACCATTTCCATTCTATCATCAACATCATAATCACCATAGATGCAGTTATTAATAACCAACCATGAATACCCCATACTTTCAGTAATATTATCTACTTGGCATCACGTGCTTGCCAGGTACCAGTTCCAGGGAGAACACCCTACGGGTAGCCAAATACCCTACGGGAAATTGAATGCATTCTGTCTTTTTCCCTGTGTGCATGCGTGTGTATGCTTGTGTGTGCACATGTCCATGTGCGTGTGTGTTTCAGAACGGGACATGAGTTTAATTATAAAGAGGTGCTTATGTTGCCTTCTGATCTAGGGGGTTGTGGAAGAGATTTTGTTAGTGGATAGGATTCCAACCATATCTAATACCTGTAACAGAGCTTGGAGACTAGAAAATTCTTTGTCAATATTTGTTGTTAAATATGTAACCACTCCCCTCCACTGCAGCCTCTAGTGTTTTCCAGCGGCTTCCTTCCCCCCCCCCCCCCCCCACAAAATGTTATACCCTACTCCCTGGAACCTGTGAAAATGATATTCAAAAGGGACTCTGCAGATGTGATTATAGTTATGGACCTTAAGATAGGGAGAGTGACCCTGATTATTCAGGGCCCACACAAGCCCTTAAAAACAGAATTTACTCTGGCTAGAGAGAGAAATGTGGCAGAGGGGGAAGTTAATAGATTTCTAAGAATATGTGACATACAGTGCAAGGGGCCTTAACTGTCTTGGAGAGGCTCCCAGCTGACACCAGCAAGGAGGCAGAACCTCAGTCCTTCAACCACGAAGAGCTAAATTCTGCCAACCACCTGAATGAGCTTGGGAGCAGTTTCTTCCTAGAGTCTTCCAATAAAAGCCCAGATGATTGACACCTTGATTTGGGCCTTGTGAAGCCCACAACAGAGAAACTAGCCAAACTAATATGGGCTTCTGACTACAGAGCAGTGAGATAATAAACTTGTGTTGTTTGAAGTACTTTGTGGTATTTGTTATGAAGCATGCATATATGCATATACTTTGTGGTATTTGTCATGAAGTATGCATGTATATTTGTTATGAAGTATGCATACATTTGTTATGTATACATATGTATGTATACATCATATACATAGATGAATGCACTATACAATGCACAGCAGAGTTCAAGATCCTTCTGGACTGGTCTCTGACCCACTTTTCTACTTCTGCTTCCTATTATTTTCCTCCATAAACTCCATGCCCCAGCTACAAAAGACATGTCACCATTCCATTGATCCAATAGCCCTGTATTCTTACCTGTGCTTTCATTACTAAAAGCTTACATTGGGCCTTTCCCCTCCTTTCTGCCTGGAAACACCCTCCTCAATGTTATAGGCTAATGGATCTGGCAACGGACAGTTTCAGAAGGCAAGCTACATACATAGCATTAGTAGATATCTGCTTATCAAAAATAAAAATAACATTTTATTTAGCAAGCATTTTTGAATACCTACTGTGCTCCTGAAGCTGGATATGAGGCAGTGAAGAGCTTTCTAACAAAAATATTGCTTGGCATTCCTTTTTCATAAGATGTGATGTGATAATAGATTTTTCCTTCAGTGATAATTGAGGGACGCTAGTTGAGAAATAAATATCTGTAAAAATGAAAGGCACTGTAGATGTGATTGACTCAGTTGATTATAACTCTTTCATTTTAAAGATGAAGAGAGGGCAGCCGCGGTGGCTCAGTGGTTTAGTGCCGCCTTCAGCCCAGGGTGTGATCCTGGAGACCCAGGATCGAGTCCCACGTTGGGCTCCCTGCATGGAGCCTGCTTCTCCCTCTGCCTGTGTCTCTGCCCCTCTCTTTCTCTGTGTTTCTCATGAATAAATAAATAAACAAATCTTAAAAAAAATAAAGATCACGATGGAGAAGTATTTGGATACCTCTGTGTTCATATACAAGTTTTGTTTGTTGAAATTTTTAAAGAGTAAAATATAGAAGAGTGCCCTCTCTTTACTACTGTGGCTCTCTATGCTTGATCCAATAGAGGCTTGCTACCCCTAACAACCGAGGCATTTACCTCCTGTAATTATTCATAAACAGTAACTGGGAAATAACTCTAGAAATCCTGACCTGAACATGATGAACTTCTAACTTGTATATCTAAACCTGAGTGTGTCTTTTTTCCAGATATCTCTTTCCATTTGGGCAGCAAGACAGCCCATGAGGCTTTGCCACCTTGGAGTTGGAGATTCTATCATTCAAGATTGATTTATTCCTTTTCTTCAAATTTTTGGTGCCCAAATGTTCTGTGTTGCAACTTTCTTCTAACTTCTTTTCTCTACACAGTCAAGCAACAACTTTTATTGCTAATTCTTTTTTGTATTCTCACCAGTGAAGTATCTTAAACATGATGGGACTGAATTTTTAGGGCCTTAGACTTAATAAACAGGTCATTACCACTATTTACTAATCTGGACTCATTAACAGAGCTCATTGCTTTTCACCTTGCCACGACATAATGAGGCTATTAATTAATGCAAGAGATGTAAGTGTCCTGGGTTTTCTTTAATGCCATCTGGGGAGATGACTAGGTCTTTGGTCATAATTCTGTTAAATGTTTCCAAGGGGATACATTTCAGTCACTGTGAAATGATATTTTCCTTCAATATAAACTTGCTTTTCTCTTAAAATGGGCTATTTTAAGGTCCCTAAAATTCGCAGTTGTAATCCACCCGGTGCCTTATTCAGCTAAACAGTGGGGTAGTGGGGTATAGCAGTTAAAAGCATAGGCTGGAGTCAGACTGCCTGGGTTTAAATCCTGGGTTTTGCAAGTTATTTAATCTCTCTTTACCTTTTTTTTTTTTTTCCCCAATCTGGACAAGTATGAGGATTAAATTCATACATGTAAAATGCTTAAGACAGAATCTGACACATAGTGAGTTTTTCATATGTAAGAGAAGTTATTTATATTCATTTAATCCTGAGAAATAGCTTTTGGCATCTATTGTGTAAGAGGCACAGTTTGGTAGTATGCATTTTCTAGGATGGGGTTACAAGTTGAAGTGTCTGCACCCTACAAAATTTACATGTTGAAATCCTAAGCCCCAATACCTCAGAATGTGACCTTATTTGGAGATAGGATCTTTATAGAGTTAAGCGAGGTCATTAGAGTGGACCCTAATGCAGTATGACTAGTGTCCTTATAAAAAGGGGGTCTTTGGATACAGAGACATGTGTAGGAAGAAGACAATGTAATGAAAAGGGAGAAAGTGGCCATCTACAAGCCAAAGAGAGAAACTTGAAACAGATTTTTCCCTCACAGCCCTCAAAAGGAAGCAACCCTACCAACACATTGTTTTTGGACTTCTAGCCTCCAGAGGTGTGGGAAAAGAAATTTTTGCTGTTTAAGCCACCTAGTGGTGGTACTTTGTTATGGCTACCTTAGGAAACATGGTTATGATAACCTGGAATCACTGTCCCCAGGGAGTATATAACCTGGTAGAAGGGATGTATTCCATAGGGCTTTGGTCACAAGCAACAGAAATTCAGCAGATCTTGCTTAAACGAATAGGAAAACAAAAAGATGAACTTATAAAGATACAGATGTATTGCAGTAAAGCCTAAGGGCAAGATTATAGCTGGCACATAAACATCAAGACTACTCATCTCTTGTCTCTGCCCCTCTCTTAGAGACTGTGACATTTTCCCCTCTGCCTCCTTTTTTTCTGTACTTTCCCAATCCAGATAGCAGAAAACATGGTCTTTGGTTATACTCAGGTTTTGTATATTAAATACAGCCTGTAGAAAGAAACTGTGTGAATCACTCAGCAGTTTTAAATTCTAATACAAGGGCACCTTATTCCTCCACCCTGGGTCAAGTGCCAGCCCCATCAGCTGTGACTGAGGGGCTGAGAACTATTTCAATGCACAGCTCTGGTGCTTCTACTGTAACCATGTAGGTGGATGAGGGAGGGGCTATGACCAAAAGAGGTAGCAGTGGGCAGATGATGAGGAGGACTCCATTAACAGTGATAAGCAATCACTAGCTGTGATGTCATACTACTGCATAACCTGAAGCTGGAGAAATCTAGGGAAAATGTTATATTGAACAGCCTTTGGCCTCATGTAGTCCTGAAGCTGGAGTTGCTTCTTCCACTTTCAAGGAAGTAGAAATTAGTAGTGGCTAATAGCATGGGTCTGTGAATCGGAGACATAAGAGTTTCAATCCAACTTTGCCTTTTATTATGTGACCTTGTACATAGCACCATGCTTGTGCACCTTGGATTCCTCATGTTTCAGAAAGGGAAGTAAAACATTATCAACTTCCTAAGATTCAGGTGAGATATAAGTGTATACTTGGCACATACAAGTACCCAATAAATGTTAATAGTTTTTAGCATCGTTATTTTTTTACGAATCCTTTTGTGTTTTGCTTTCTCCTTCAGGCTGAATTCTCAGAGTTGAACCTAGCTGCCTATGTTACTGGGGGCTGTATGGTGGACATGCAAGTCATGAGAAATGGGACCAAGGTTGTGAGGTAAGGAGGACTGAGATATAGAAAACCTTCATTTGAGAGGCATGTGTGTGGGTACCTCACAGAGCTAACCCCTCTGTCTGCTGCCTCTGACCTGACTCCCACACCACATGTACTTTCACATACTGAGTGTTACTTTCAAAGAGTTTTAGGTGTCGTTGTGATTGGAATTACTAGCCACACAAATAATATGGAGAAGCAATGGTGGTGTGCTGGAACGAGCCCTGAGCTTGCAGAGAAAAGACTGGAGCATTTATGGCTTTGTGACGCTATTTCAGGTATATTATTTAGTCTCTATTACCCTCAGATTCCCATCTGCAGCATGACGATTGCAACACTCAAGTAAGAGACATGTATGTGAGGGTGCCCTGTTCATTCTAAAGTGCTATACAAATGTAAGGGTTTATTAGAATGAGCTACAGCCTGCTTCCAGCATATGGCAGACTAAATGTTCGAAGAATCCCCTCCTAGGACATCAAACCTAAAAGTACTGTATATACCATTTTCCAAAGAATCTGTTTATAATGTATGCTGAGCTTGAAGAGGAGTAAGGGAATTCTGCAGAAGCCCAGAAAAGTCAAGAAAGTACAAATCCACAGAAGAGATAGAGTTGTGTTATATACTTCTACCTATTAACATATTTCTACCTATATTTCTAATATTAATATATTAACCAGAATAATACGGACCAGGTCTCCTGAGGATTTAGCTGGGGGAGAAATAGGATTCAGATTTGGGGAAGTAAGGAAAACAGGAAGAACTTTTGAGGAAGAGGGGGCATTGGTTTTGAGCCTTGTCAGTGGTAGAATATGGGCATTCTCTGCATCATAAGGGTAGGAAACAGTCTTTGTAAATGCAGACAGGCAAAAAAAGAGAGCATGTTTGGAAAATTATGATAATTCAACTAATTCAGCCATCATTTACTGAGAGACTACCATGTGCCAAGAAAGACGTTATTTGGCTATTTCTAATAATGATGGGCTAGATTATTTGGACCAACCTTGCCACTGAAAACAACTTAAAAAACTGGTTTTAAATAATGATCATCTTGAAAGTCTTCAAAGAGTTGGCAAGACATTAAGGAATTACCAAGAAGAGAATAATGAGGAAAAGGAAACCCAGAAAGATGAATAAGTACAAAAGTTACCTTTTTCTTGAGAGCATTTGCGAAGTCTAGCAAATTTGAAAATTGATTTTGATAGCCTAGCAGGAACAAGGGAGACAGAGGTCAATGTCCAAGGCCACACAAGGTGGGGAAAGTAATGATAGCCCCCCCACAATAAGCTGAAACCCCAAAGGACCACATCTTCAAGATAAATGAGAATTCTAAGTACATGAGTCCTCACAAGTAATTGCAGTTTAAATTGCAGTTTGATTGAACTTCTAGGCAGCCTTAAACTTGGTTTATGGTGATCCCAAACATGCCAGACATAAAAGCAAATTGTATGTAGAGGAAGGTACTTTCATCCTAGGCTTGATAAATTTTTTTTAGAATAGCTAGCATAAAGCCAAAGACAACCAGGCACAGACACCACGAATGAGAAGAAACAGAAACAATAGACAACAGAAAGAGACCCTGAAAGATGTAAGGTACTGGACTTATCAGATAGCAGTTCTTTAAAAAAATAATAATTAAGTTGAAAAAAATCAGATTTGAAGATATCTTCTAGAAATAGAAAACATAGTAATAAAAAGTGACACAACCATTTTTTTAAAAAAACAAATACAACTTCTAGACTTGAAAACTATAATAATCAAAATTGTTGGATGTGTTGTGTTTAGCAGCATATTACACACCATTGAAAAGGTGATAATGAAGTAAAAGTTGAGCTGAAGAAATCTAATGAAGCACAGAGAGAAAAAGATGAGAAATGCAGGAGAGTTGATCAGATCTTTTGAGAAAATCTTACATTTAAACAATCTCAAAACGAGATGGAGCAGAGGCAATATCTTAAAAATTGATGTTTGAGAATCTTTCAGAAAGTTACCAAACCACCAAAACCAGAAGCTCAGCAAATTTCAAGCAGGATCAATAAAAAGAATTATACACCAACACGCAATAGTGTAAGTACAGAAAGATGAAGAAAAAGCATCTTAAAAACAGCCAGAGAGAAAAAGGCAGATTCTTTATTGGAGTAACAGACTGAAAGCTCCCAGGCAGCAGTGGTAGAATGACATCTTCAAGATGCCAAAAGAAAATAATTGCCAAGCTCTAATTTCATCTTCAGGGAAACATTTTTTATGAATAAAGGCAAAATGAAAACATTTAGACAGAGAATACCCTCACTAAGGGAAGAGTTTAAAGAACATGCTTTAGGCAAAAAGAAAATGATTCTGGAATAATATAGAGCTGCAAAAAGATATGTACAACAAAGAAGGTGGTAAATATTAATAAATATTGTCTTCAAATAATATCTATAATAATAATCTATAATGTCTTATAGATTTAAAAAATATGTGAAGAATTAAAATACATGACAGTAAGATAGTAGGGACTGGGAGAAAATAGAATTAAGGTGCTCTGAGGCCATTGTATTGTCAAGGAGGTAAGTAAACATATTGATTAATAATAGGCTTTGAAAAGTCAGAGATGAATGAGGTAGTTATACTGGGGTAATTATGTAAAAAAAAAAAAAAAGAATGCAGTAAAACTTAAAAGCTATAAGGGAGGGAGGGGCACCTGGGTGGCTCAGTCAGTTAATTCTCCAACTCTTGATTTTAGCTCAGGTCATGATTTCAGGACCTTGGTATTGGGCTCTGCATTGAGCTCTGTGCTCAGCGTGGAGTCTGCTTGTTCCTCTCTTCTGCTCCTTTCCGCCACCCTGCTCTTGCTCTCTCTCAAATAAATACATAAAGCATTTTTTTTTTAAAAAAAAAAAGCTATAAGAGAGGGAAAAGAAGAAATAGTAAAAGAAGACATGAAAGGCAAGAAAAACCAACATAGAATGTGTATTACAAATAAAATAAGGCGGTAGATTTAAATCCAGATATATAAGCAGACTGATATAAATGGCCTGTACAGCAGTGCTGGTTATAAAGTACTGAAAATTTTCTATACAAGTTGGTCAATAGCTTCTGCTCATAACCCAATGAATACCTTCAGCTACACTTACCCCATGGATGGGCATGACCACTGGGCTGCTCTTTTGTTCCCCAGTTCACCACACTTCTGTCCTCAAGCACACATCCTTATTCTTCCCATGGTCAGAGGATGCCCAAACATTGTAGGGAAGGCACACCCTTGGAAGCAGTGGTGGAGAGAGAAAATGCCTGGTTTCTTCTGTCCCTTCAAGGCTATAAATGTCTGAGTCCACTGGAGTCGCCCTCTCATGGTCACTTGTGAGAACTACAACCTTCAGAAAGTATCCTGTAAGTTAAACTATTTGCTATCAGGAGTATATATCATTAATTGCATTAAGTATAAAAGGACTGAATGCTGTAATTTATAGGGCATCTGCATCAGAATTTTCACAGTAGGTTTTTAAAAATCCAGCTATATTCTATTCAAGATATTTATCTAAAACATAGGAATATAAAATTTTGAAAGTTAAAGGATGGAAAAAAAATATATATATATACCATTTAACTGAAAAGAAAGCTAGGTGATGTAGCTGTACTAATATCAGGGGGGAAAAAGAGATTGAAAAACATTACTAGGGCAAAGGAAGTAATGCATTATCATAAAGATAAGAAAGAGACTAATTTTAAATTTATGAGCACCAAACAAATGCCTCAAATTATACTTCAGAAATTATCAAATTTATCTGTGCTTATGCCCCACTCTATCTGGGAAAGGAACTGAATTGTCTTATTTTGTAATATATAGAAACAAGAATGTCCATCCTATTAGACCTCAAATTTGGCTACAGATTAGAATTATCTAGGAAGTGTTTTAAAATTCTGATGGCCAGGCAATATGCTAAACCAGTTTCGCCAGAATCTCTGAAGGTGGATTTGGGAATCTGTAGTTTTTACACTCCCTAGGTGTTTCCAGTGTGTAGGCCGATGGAGAACCTCCCCAGAAAGCTCTCACATCGGCCCTGCACTGGGTCTGGGTCAGCTGGGGCTACGTGTGCTGCCTGACACAGAGACAGGGAAAAGTGCCATGTGATGATGAAAACAGAGTGAAGTGATGTATCTACAAGCCAAGGAAAGCCAATGATTGCTATCAGTCACCCTGAGGGAGGGACAGACATGGAACAAATTCCCTCTCAGCCCTCAGAAGAAACCAATTCTGCTGACACCTATATTTCAGAATTTTAGCCTCCAAAATTGTGAGAGAACACTTTCCTATTGTTTTAAGCCATCCAGTCTGTGGTACATTGCTTAGGTGGCCCTAGAAAACTAATACAGTAGTGCTTTCCAAATTTTAAGTGCCTGTCAACTCCCTAAAGACCTTGTTAAAATGCATATTTCCATTCATTAGGTCTTCGAATAATAGCACCTGAGATCCTGAATTACCTACAGGCTCCCAAGTGAAGCTAATGCTGTCAGACCTGAAGCCTCAGCTTGAGCAGCAAGGGTATGGGCAAGCTCCCAGAGGCTGCTAGTGTTGGTAGAAGACCATACCTTGAGTAACCAGAGCTGTGAGGGCAGTGCCAATATAGCCAAAGCACTGGGTTCAGGGTCCATGCAGCTGTTGAGATTTATTCTGTCCAAGTCCAGGATGGTGCTTACAGTCAGCTGGACAGCTTGTTTTGGCAAGCCACAAGTTCACAGACCTGAGAGAATGTGCATACAAACCAGGTAGCTCCAGCCCAACTCACGATGTATCCTGCAGGAAGGGACGGAGTCAGTAGGAATCTTCCTCTGCCACATAGTACTGTTTCAAGCCCAGCTGTGGTCTACCAAAGTAGGAACGTTGAGCAGAGTTCTTGACTTGCAATATACGCTTTCAAAGAGACTTAGGTGTTGCACTGAAAATGACTTTAATCACTTTCAAATGTGCAGTATGAGCAAGGCCTACATTTTCTGAAGTCATGCTTATAAGAAGTGCCTTCAGAAAAGTTGACCAGAATGGATGGTAGAGCAGACCACAGCTGGTTTTCTCCAGCATCCATCCTTTCTACTCTGAGGCACAACATCTAGATTTTTCATATGGGTGACCCCTTCCCAGTATACAGTCTGTGTGGTGTCTAGAGCTGATGTCATTTGGTGTCAGACTGAATCAGAATATTGTAATGGGATCTAAGACAAGCCAATGAGGATCCATTGTGAGGCTTTTACTGGAACCCTTGAGTGGGAGACACAAGTGCATTCTGCTGGGGCTGCTGAGCTGGTGGGACGGATACCTCGAGCTGCTGGTGGCCATCTCTTTTTTCCCTTGAGGTTTTGCTAGGGTTGAAGCCAAGGCAAAGGAAAGTATAGCCAAGGGAGGGACAGAGAGTGAATGACCCGATGATGTTATTGAAGGCCCTGGATCCAGATTCATCTCCAAACCTTAGCCAAAAAATATCCCTTTTTGATTAAGCCAGCTTGAATTACACATACAAAATTCATGAATTTTTATTTAACAAACACTTTATAGCATTTCCTACGTGCAAGGCACTGTTCCAAGCACTTAACATGTATTGACTCATTTCATCCTTTCAGCAACTCTATAAGGTATGTACTATTATAATCCACATTTTCTAGATAAGAAGGCTGAAGCACCAGTGAGTTGGGTAATGGAATCAAGGTCTCCAGCCGGTAAGTGGCAAAGCTAGTATTTAGACCTAGGCAGTTTGACCTCAGAGCCCCTGTGGGGCACCACTTCACTGGACCCACCTCTTCAGCACGGGGGAGACTGCTTCATAGAGCTGCTTAAAGAGGCAGTATGTTCCTCCTTATGAGTGTTGTGCAAAAGTACCACAGCCATCTGGTAGGAAAATATTGAGAAGATTCATGCACCTGACTTTTAGTCGGTAGGAATTTACTGAAATGAAAGGACACTAATTAGTGTCCTTAGATAAACATGAAACATATGAAAGAATAAAATTCATCGATAAAGTTTAAGTATTTGGTCAGATGCAGAATATTCTAATAATGTAATACTAGTGTGTAAGTCACTTTTAATGCTCATATAATATTTCGTCTTTTTTTTTTTTAAAAAGTTTCGTGTCTTTTAAATGACTATTTAAAAAACTATAGCTATACTAATTTGTTAATGAATATACAATATAAAAAGATGTGAATTGCAACCTCAAAAACATAAAATGTAGGAAGAGAGAAGTACAAAAGAATCTGTATATGATCAAAGTTAAGTAGTTATGGCTTAAAATAGACTGTTATTAACTATAAGATGTTTTATGTAAGCTCCATGGTAACCATAAAGCAAAAACTTATAGGAGATACACAAAACAGAAAAAAGAAAAATTCAAAACATACCACTATAGAAAATGTTCAGCCATAAAGGAACACAGCAAGAGAAGAAGAAAAGAACAAAAGAACTACAAACCAGCCAGAAAACAATTAACAAAATGGCAATAGTAAGTCCTTACCTATTAATAACGACTTTAAAAGTAAATGGATTAAATTCTGCAAAAGACACAGAGTGACTGAATGAATTAAAAAACAAAAACAAAAACAAAAAACCCCCAAGATCCTGCAATACGCTGCCTATAGGAAAGTTTAAAAACACTTATTTTAAAGATATACATAGGCTGAAAGTAAGGGGATGGAAAAGGATATTCCATGCTAATGAAAACCAACAGAAGTGTCACTATACCTATATTAAACAAAATAGGCTTTATGTCAAAAACTGTAACAAGAGACAACAATGGACATTATATAATGATAAAGGAGTCAGATCATCAAGAGGATATAGCAAATGTATTATTATCTATGCACCCAACATCAGAACATCTAAATATAAAAAGCAAATATTAACAAGTCTGAAGGAAGAAATAAACAGCAGTACAAAAAAAAATAAACAGCAGTACAATAATAGTAGAGAACTTCAGTACCCTTAAGTTACATCACTGAGACAGAAAATCAGTAAGATAACATTGGACTTGAATTACACTTTAGATCAGATAGACCTAACAGAAGGACACAGCACTGCATGCAATTGCAACAAAATATATATTCTTCTCAAATGCACAAGAAACATTCTCCAGGATAGATTATGTAAGTTAGAAAATAAATTTTAGCAAATTTAAGAAAATTGAAATAATATCAAGTATCTTTTTAGACCACAATTGCATGAAACTAGAAAAAAAAATAACAGAAGTAAAACTAAAAAAAAAAAAAAAATCTGCACAGTAAAGGAAGCAATCAACAACATGAAAAGACAACATTCAGAATGGGGAAAATATTTGCAAATCACCTGTCTGGTAAAGGGGTTAATATCCCAAATATATAAGGAACCGATACAACTGCAGAGCAAAAGACCAAATATCCAAATTTTTTAAATGGACAAAGGACCGGAGTTGACATTTTTCTTTTTTTTTTTAATTTAATTTTTTTTATTGGAGTTCAATTTGCCAACATATAGCATAACACCCAGCGCTCATCCCACTAAGTGCCCCCCTCAGTGCCCATCACCCAGTCACCCCAACCCCCCGCCCACCTCCCCTTCCACAACCCCTTGTTCATTAGTAGACGTTTTTCTAAAGAAAACATACAAATGGTCAACTGGCACATGAAAAGATGCTCAACATCACTCATCAGGGAAATGCAAATCAAAACTACAGTGAGATACCATAGCACACCTGTTAACATGACTATTAACAAAAATGGCAAAGGGTAGCAAGTGTGGGTGAGGATGTAGGAAAAAGGGAACCCTCATGCACTATTGGTGGGAATGCAAATTGGTGCAGCCACCATGGAAAACAGTATGGAGGTTAAATTTTTAATAAAAAAATTAAAAATAGAGTTATCATATGGATCAGCAATCCCACTTCTGGGTATATATTCAAAGAAAAGAAAATATTTTGAAGCGATATTTACACTCCCACGTTTATTGCAGCATTATTCACAGTAGCCAAGATGTGAAAACAACCTACATATTTATCAGTGGATAAATGAGTAAAGACAACGTGGTATATATACAATAGAATATTATTCAGCCTTAAAAAAAAATAGGAAACCTGCCATTTGCAACAACATAGATAAACCTGGAAGACATTATGCTAAGTGAATTCAGACACACCAGGGAAATACACATGATTTCACTTGTATGTGGATTCTGAGAAAGCTAAACCCAATAGCAACAAATAATAGAATAGTAGTTATTAGGGGCTGGCAGATTTTGGGGAATGGGAAGACATTGGTTAAAGGGTACACACAGTTATAAGATGAATAAGTTCTGGGGACAATGTAGAGCATAGTGACTAGTTGATAATAACGTATACTTGAAATTTGCTGAGTGAGCAGATTTCAAGTGCTCTTAGGAGGGAAAGTGGTAAACTATGTCAGGTAAGGAGAATATTAGCTTGGTTGTGGTAATCATTTCGTAACATATACATATATCAAAACATGTTTTACACCTTAAATATATGCAGTTTTTATTGGTTAGTCACACCACGATAAAGCTGGGGCAGAGGAAGAGGCAGCACTTGGATTTGAACCGTGATTTCTGATTCAATGCCAAGTGAATTTCCAAGTGTCTTTATGTCCTGAGACTCTGTTATTCTCTTCCTCACTGTACCCACGTCCATTCCATGGCCTCTGGCCCTGTCAAGCCTACCCCAGACTGGCATGTGTGGACTCTTGAGTCTATACAGGAAGCAGCAGGACTCAGAGATTTCTCCAGACATTGAGTGTGGTGTAAGCTCATCCTGGGTATAGGATGTGTGTGTTGCTCTCCGTCAGAAATGTGTTGCTCAGATCTGAGAATCCACTTCTCTGAGCCTTCATTTCTTTATCTGTAAAAGGTAATCATATTTTACATAGTTTTGGTGAAAAGTTTACTCATTTGTTCCATAAATATTTATCAAGGGCTTGCTAGGTTGCAAGCTTTATTCCAGATATTGAGCATTGTATCAGATGGGAGCTAAGCAGAAAACAGAATTCACCCACAAATGGTTTATATAAATATTGTAACGAAGGAACCACTTACAGAGAGTAGTGTGTGGGGCTAAGGAAACGTGATGCATCCAGAATGTAACAACAGCAGGAAGCAATTATCATCCCTAGGGATGAAAGGGCAGGAGAGGAAATAGAATTAATAGATTTAATCTAGTAGGTTTCACCTAGACTTAAGCAGGAGAGTCCCGCACTTGAACCAGCAGTGGCGGAGGAACATGGCCACCTCCAGAGTCATGGTACTGAAGCAGGGTGGGCATGAGAAAGAAACACCACCACCCTTCCCTCCCCTGCCCTCCAGGCTCCTGCTGGGGCCTCAGTTCGGCCAAAGAGAAGCAGAGACTGGTGAGCGGGATTGATGCCTTCCACAGATGCCCCACAGCATGAGGGTAGGAGGCTCAAAAAGAGACTCTCTTAGGAAGTCACCACTGAACAAAGCAGACCAAGTCTCTGTTCAAGGTCAGATTCTAGTAATGTTTTATAAATAGCAAAGTATTGCATACAAGTTGGTTAAATCATCAGTAATTATAGCAATTAAAATGATAGAGTCCCTTACTCTGGTTTCTGTCAAATTCCCAAACTAGGGTGCGCTGCCAGGCAGCCCGAGGTGCTTAAGAGCAACCCAGACATCCAGGTTCTCAGTAAAGTTGCAAAATTCTATTTAGAAGGCAGAGCAGGGGCCATCCCAGGGCATGTTAAGATTCATGCTTTGTGATGGCCGTGGCTGTTCTGGGCCCAAATTCAAGACTGGCTCCACAGTGGAGTGATAACAAAGGGCAGCCGTGCCTATACAGACAGATGGGATTCAAAATGCAGGACAGGAGAAATCAGGAATGAAAAATACCCAAGGAGGCAGACGTTAATGAGGCCCCAGCCTAATTACACAAGCCCTGCTCTCAGTTTCCAGCATTAGGCAACACTAAATTACAGGCACCCGTTCAAACCACAGTGGCTGATAATGTGCATCCGCTCATTAGAAGGTCAGACCTCAGAGAGGGTTGAAGAGAGGAGCCAGAAAGCATAAGTAACACAAGACCTTGAGGAAAGGCATCAAAGACTCCGATATTCCCCCTGGTACCCACCCTAGTCTTAACCGTTTCCAGGGAAGATGCTTGGGGCAAGACAGATGTGTCAACCTGTCCCACAGGAGAGGATATTTTATTCAGTCTTAGAAGTCCAGAGTTAGAAGAGTCTCTCTTCCCTTTTCTTTGTGTCCTCATTTTACAGATGGGCAAACAGTAGCTAGGAAGGTTGGGAAGAGGGTGATTTGTTCAAACCACCTATCACATTAGCTCCTGATGAGCTCTCAACTTCCCTGTCTCTGTCCTGGGAACTCTCAAACACCCTATCAGAGCACATTGTGAAACAATGTTCCTTTACTCTTTATTTCACACATAATTGCCTAGAGTCTTCTGACCCTCATGAACCTAGAATTTAAAATTCCATTGGGCACCTGGGTGGCTCAGTCAGTTAAGCATTTGCCTTCACCTCAGGTCATGATTTCTGGGTTCTGAGATCTGAAGTCCCTCATCAGGCTTTCTGCTCATCAGGGAATCTGCTTCTCTCTCTCCCCTTCCCCACTGCTCATTCTCTCTCTCTCTCTCTCTCTCTCAAGTACACACCAGCAAGTATTATGAAGAGTGAAGGATCTGCTCCCACCTCAGTCCCTGTGCCTGTTTGGAAAAGTTCTCCCTTTAGCTCTCCTAAATGGTTACAGACCCACTGAGCATTCCCTGCTTTCCTTTCATTTATTCATTAAAGATGTGCCGGGCACAGAGGATACCACAGTGAACAAAATAGGCAATAGCCTTTGTGGAGCTGAGATCTAAATTGCAGAAAGTGGAAAACAAACAAATAAACAAATATGCATTCTAATGGCAGGTCATGAGAAGTAGTTGAAGCAAAAGAAGACCTAGAGAGGGACTGCTATTTGAGGAAGTGTGAGCTGGGAAAGTGACTTAAATAGAAATTGAAATGAAGTGAGCAGAGTGAGCCCTATGGAGTGGGAGGAGTTTCCCTCTCTCTTGGTGGCAGACATGCACATGGGTGAAGGTGAGGGATAGCTGCCTGGGGTGGGTCCAAAGCCCACCTTCCACAAGCCTCAGGGCCCTGGACCTCTGCACCTTTCTAGCTCTTGGTTTCCCAGTCTGTAAAGAGGGAAGAAGTGGTCCTTACTCCACTTGAGTGATTTGTATGAAGTAGTGATTTGTATGAAGTAGATAGAGCAGGGCCTAGTGCAGTCTTTACACTTGCTTTCTTCATCCTGAAACACTTCTGCAAATATTACCATGCCCCACCTTCTCACTTTCTTTCAAATTCCTGATCAAATCCTGCCTCCTCAGAGAGACTTGCCAGACTATATATTATCTCTGCTCTCGAGGCCTAACTGAACACTTTTTTCTTTAAGCATTTATTCCTGCTTGAAATTATAGATGATTGGTAGGTGGCCAGCTAGCTAGACAATAGATAGCTAACATAATATAAATAAGATGTAATAGATTTTATTGTATTATTTTCTAGGACAGAAGACTGTAGGCAGGGACTTTGTTTTGTTATTACTGTATTCTCAGGCCCTAGAACACTGCCTATCACATATAATAAGGTTCTCAATAACTATTTGTTCAGTAAGTAAAGGAATGAACCAGCCTTCAACTGATCATTATTGTTTAATTCCCCTGTCTCCCACTGGACTGGACCTTCCTTGAGGATCAGGTTAAGGACTCTTTTTCTGAATTGTACCCCCAGTGCCTGGCAAAGTGCCTAAATCTTTGCTGAAAGCATTCAGGACCAGCCGACTCTTCGAATGAATAAGAATCCCACAACTTTGCAAAGTAAAGCAGTAGCTTGCACTGGGCGCGGACTTGCTGACCAGCACACCGCCCACCTCCTCCTCTCCCTGGGAGGGGTTGGGGTCTGGGAGGCCAGAGACAATGAATCATTGAGGTCCCCAGCAGCCTTGGAGGGGGAAGGCTCCGATCTATCTCTTCACCCAGGGCCTTTGCCCTCACCACTGCAGGAGAAAGCAGGATCCCTGGGGACTTGCAGAGGTGGGGCGTGGGAACGGGAAGAAAGCTGCATAAGAAAGAGACAGTGAGAGTCTGTAAAGAAATGCCAGGCTCTGCTGCCCATGCGTCTCCAGCCAACGGGCCAGCGGCAGATCTGCCAACTCCCCCAGGAGAAGGAGCAGCACTCTGACAGAGAAAAACAGTGTGGCTCCTGATTCCCAGAATCACAGAAATTGGGGGTGGGAGAGGCCTGCAAGACCACGCAATCTTCTGCACCTTCCCACATGCTATAGCCCCTCCTGGGAATGGCTCTGGTGCTGGGTCCCATTTCATGTTCCCTTGGGGGACCCACTCCCAGCCTAACAGTTTACTGTGGAAGAAGCTGCACATGGGGTGCTTGGGTGGCTCCGACTCTTGATTGTGGCTGAGATCATGCTGTCTGGGTCGTGAGACTGAGCTGCGAGACTGAGCTGCGCATTAACTCCGCACTGAAGGCAGAGCCTGCTTGGGATTCTCTCTCCCCGCTCTCTCTGCCCCTCCCCCACACTTGCTCTCATTCTCTCTGTCTCAAAAAAAAAAAAAAAAAAAAGAAAGAAAGAAAGAAAAAAGAAAAAGAAAAGAAATTGCCCTGATGGTCACTTCACCCTTTTGGTTTCGGTGTCCTGGCCTTTTCTCATTCCTAAGCAATTACTTTTTACTGAAAGGCTACTGGGTACCCGGTACTTCTCAGTGGCAGGTAATTTCATCTGCTTTTGAAAGAAATGGACACTTTGCAAGAAGGGGAATGCCTAGTTGGAGGCCACACAGCTAATGAGTAGAGGAGCAGGGTCCACAGTACTGTGATTTTGTTATCATACAATTCTGCTACCTTAGGGGAAAACCTTAGGGTCAGAGTCAGGTGGTGGTCTTGGGTTCCAATCTTGACTCCCCACTTGCTCTTTGTATGGCTGCATGAGGAACCCCACCTCCTGATTTCCAGGTTTTTCAATTGTGAAATGGAAATAATGCCTACTTGGAGGGACTAAAACAGGGTAGGTCTGCCACCAGTGTCCACTCTCCAAATGCGCACTCTGCCCCTTCCTCGCCCTGCCACCCCATCACTTGTCTTGCACACTCTCTCCTTCCTGGCTTCTCAGGATAAGCCTGGTAGAAGGAGGGAGGGAGAGGAGGAGACGATCTAGGTCCCCCTCCCCACCCCAGGCAACATGGTAGAGTGAGAAGAACCCCACAACATGCATGCAGTGATCATTTATTCTGCTGAACTGTTTTCAGACTCTCTCTCTGCATTTAAGCAAGTCCACCTGCTTCCTCAGGGTGTGTAGATCCACCAATTCAATGACTTTCCAATTTCCTGTGAAGGTGATGAATTTGGGAAACTTCTGCCCTGCTTATTAAAATGCAGATGCTCAGGCCCCATTAGCAGAAAGCCTGATTCCTGGGCAGGGCCCAGGAATGTGCATTTTGTCGAGCTTTCTCTACTAGATTCCAATACCAGTTCCTTGGACTCCACTTTAAGAACCATTGTACAACCAGCCAAATGGAAAGGAGCAGGAGGCAGACAGCTGCAACACAGGATGCTACATGATTTTATTTTATGTAGTTTTAAAATAAGTGAAAATTTTAGTGACATATACTAAACAAATTTGAACTTGCTGAGATGTTGTATGTTCAAAGTCTGTCTCTAGCACTTACTGCCTGTAGGGCTTTAGAGCAATAATTATTTCCTCTCTGAGCTTGTTTCCTCATTTGTAAATGAAGGACAATTGATAGAATCAAAGGAGGTCATATATATGGTCATATTTGATAGACTATAAAGTCATATATAAACATCAGATGTTATATTAAGATGGGCAGTTTTTTTCTGGGACATTCCTACCATAGGCCAACTCACCTTTCTCTGTCTCATGGATTTCTGCAGTACCCTCCTCACCGGTCTCCTTGCTTCTGCCATCACCCACGTCTCAATTGCTATATAACAAACTTCCCCATAACGTAGTGGCAGCTTAAAGCCACAACCATTTTTATTTGCTTGCAATCTATGGGTCAGGAATCTGGACTTGGTCAGGCAGTACTTCTGCTGCAAGCAGTGTTGGTTGGGCTTGCATGCAGCTTGTGGCTTGGCTGGGCTGGAAGGCCCAAGTAGGCTTCATACTCAGGCTTGGTACCTCAGTGTCCCTCCACCTGACTGACCCCTCTTTCTCCACATGGCTAATCCACTTCCTCATAGGAGTGCAGTCTCAGGAGAGTCAGACTTCTCATATGGCAGCTGGTTTTCAAGAGGTCAGGTTACAAGAGGGGTGGAAGGTGTCAGTGTCTTCAAGGCAGAGTTAGAAGGTACACAACATTACTGCTGCCATGTTCTAGTGGCCAGAGACAGGCACAGGGGAAAACTAGATTTAAGGAGACCCCATCTCTTGATGAAAACAGCAGTGGAGAGTCTGAGGACACATTAATTCCCCTTCAATCCATACTCCAAACAGCAACCAAAGTGATTCTTCCAAAATTTAATCAGATACCAAGCCCATGTTTAAAATCTGCCAAAGATTTCCCATCCTTCTTAGAGTGAAATTCACAGTCCTAACCATGGTCTGCAAGGCCCCTACAAAAGTGTTCCTTATCTGTCTCCAGCATGAAAATATAAGCTCTTTGAGTATACGAATCTCACCTGTTTTACAAGTCACTATATCCCTAGTGCTTATAATAGTGGCTGGCACTATTTTGGTTGAATGAGTGACTGATTCTTATATTCCTCCTTTTGTTTTATTTTCTTTGTTTAAGCCCACTTCCCTGTCACCAGGCTGAGAGGTCCTCAAGGGTAGACATGTTGCTTTCATCATTGCAGCTAGCTGGCACCTAGCATTGTACGTGATAACCATTGGGCTTGAGTCCTACCCTTTGTTTGAAGCCTCAGGCTTATGCTTTCAGAAATTCTTATTGTCCTTCTTTGTTCTGAAACATATATTGATCTCTTACTATTCTCCATATAATAAGCTAGTGAGTTACATCCATCTTATCATTTATTTTTTTTAAAGATTTTATTTATTTATTTGAGAGAGCAAGAACAGAGAGAGCGAGAGAGAGAGCACGAACGGCGAAGGGCAGAGGCAAACTGAGAAGCAGACTCCCCACTGAGCAGGGAGCCTGACTCGGGGCTCGATCCTAGGACCTTGAGATCATGACCTGAGCCGAAGGCAGACGCTTAACCAACTGAGCCACCCAGGTGCCCCGTAACTTATCATTTCATTTAATCCTCAACACAACTCATGATATGATATGTCCTGTTGTGATCCCCCTATTACAGATGTGAAAACTGAGTCAAAGAATAGCTGAAAAGCTTGCCCAAGGTCACACAGAAAGTGGAAGAGCCAGGATTTAAACCCAGGCAGGCTAATTCTAATGCCTGCTCTTAACAGCTAAACCATACTGCTTCCCACATGATGTAATCATTGATTGTGGCTGGTCTGTTTGGTGCCATCTTATAACCATTCTGTGCTGGCACAGCCTATTTCCCCAGTTAACTCAAGTTTGTATCTTTCAATCTTTTAAGCCCACTATGTCACTTACACTGTGCAGGCTGATGAATTGTTCTGTGACTCAGTTTCCCTGGATACAAAACAAAGATAATTACAGTGCTTAGTGCAAGGCCTGGTTGAGGAAATGAAATGGGCTTATTCACATAAAACACTTAAAACAGTACCTGCCACAGAGTTAGCTCTCAACAAATCTTACAGTTATTGCCACTGATTTTCCCCAAAGCATGAAACAGCTTTAGCACTGGGGCAGCACTCTGATAAATACTTTTGCCTCTGCTAATAAATGGTGAGATGTGTTTACCTGCTGTGAAGCTACCTGTGTTTTACCATCGCAGGATGTCCACTACCACCACATAAAGAGCTTTTGTGTCCTGACACACTTTCCGATTCTTTACATTGTCATACTCATTCTTTCACATTAGGCTAGTGTGAACTGAATGCCTGTCTTGTGCCAGGCTTTCTGCAAGGTTTTTCCAGTACACTGTGTCACTTTATATGCTTGTCCCCATATCACAGATGAAGAAATTGAAGCCCTCAGAGCTTATGTGACTTGTCTAAGGAGCTCAGCAAAAAAACAAAAAACCTAACTGGTCCTCCCCATTCTCCCTGCCCACTCCAGTCTATTCTGTACATAGCAGCCAGGGTAAGTTTTCCTTTTTTTTTTTTTTCTTTCTTTCCTTCTTTCCATCCTTCCTTCCTTCCTTTCTAACTAATAGACTTTAATTTTTAATTTTTTTATTAAGATTTTTATTTATTTATTCATGAGAGACACATAGAGAGAGGCAGAGACACAGGCAGAGGGAGAAGCAAACTCCTTGAGGGGAGCCCAATGTGGAACTTGATCCTGGGACTCCAGGATCATGTCCCGAGACAAAGGCAAACGCTCAACCACTGAGCCACCCAGGTGCCCCTAGGCTTTACTTTTATAGAGAGGTTTTAGGCTTACAGCAGAATTCAGCAGAAGGTACAGAAGATTTCCCAAATACCACAGGTGCGCAGCCCCTGCCACTATCAACATCCACCACCAGAGTGTTACATTTGAACTTACACTGACATGTCATAATCATCCAAAGTCCTAGTTTACAGTAGAGTTTACTCTCCTTGTTGCACATTGTGTGGATTTTGATAAATGTATCATGGCGTATATCTACCATGTATCCTATAAAACAGTTTCACTGCCCTAAAAATCCCATGTGCTCTTCCTATTCATTCCTCCCCCCACCCAACCCCTGCCAGCCACTGATCTTTTTATTGTCTCTATAATTTTGCCTTTTTTAAAAAAAATTTTTTTATTGGAGTTCAATTTGCCAACATATAGCATAACCCAGTGCTCATCTCGCCAAGTGCCCCCGTAGTTTTGCCTTTTGCAGGATATTGTATAGTTAAGATCATGCAATGTGTATCCTTTTTATTTTTTTATTTTTACTTTTTAAAATATTTAATTTATTTATTCATGAGAGACACAGAGAGAGGCAGAGACACAGGCACAGGGAGAAGCAGGCTCCCTGTGGGGAATCTGATACAGGACTTGATCCCAGGACCCTGGGATCACGCCCTGAGCCGAAGGCAGACGCTCAACCACTGAGCCACCCGGTCGTCCCTGTGTACCCTCTTTAGAATCAACCTTTTAATACTCTGGTTTGATGATGTCACTACGTCAGTCAAAATCCTTTCATGAGGCTATGTGCTCTAGTCCCTGCCCACCCCACCCCTGGCTGCCTCCTCAGTGTCACCAGCTTTTCCTCAGGTCTTCAATCCATTTTTTTCCAATCACTGGTCTTCACAAATTCTGTTCCCTCTGCCTGGAAAGTTGTTTCCTCCCTATTTCACCTAGAAAATTTCTGCTCTGCTTTCAGGTCTCCGGTCAAGTGTCACTCCTCTAGAGAAATCACTTAAACCCTCCTATATGATATTCACTACACCTGGTCCTCAGTGGGCTTGCAGCCAGTCTTCATTACGTGAAAGGACCTATCTGTGGAGCTATTTTAAGCTCTTACTATGTCTCGGGCACTATGCTGGGCACTTTGCATTTGTTATATCTAATTCTTACATCCTCCCTGTATGATCAGTATGATAAGCTTGGGAAATTGAGGCTCAGAAGGGTTCAGTATCTTACCGAATGTCCAACAACTCACAAGGGGTGGGGTTGGCTTTTGAATCCAGCTCTGGCTGAATGTAAAGATTATGTTCTTAAAACGATACCACCCCCCCTGCCTTTTCTTAATGCTGGAGCCAGTGCTTGAGCCTCTGTTGGTGGCAGGGCACAGGGGCTCTCTGGGTGGGTGGGCTGGTGACTACCCATTTCCTTGGGTCAGAGGTCAGGGGAGAGGTTGTTGCCATTTTAATAACATGCAACAGCAGCTCTGCAGTTGGGCAATTGGAGCATTTGTTCACCATATGACGGTTTGGCTTCCATTCAGCTCCCCAGAGAGAGCTATACAGCCATCTTTTATTACCACCCTCCATGCTGAGAGAAAAAAACATAAAGAGATAAAGTGACTGTGTGGCTTGCCTTTGCTTTGGGCGCTTGGGATTACCCAGAGCTTCCTGACTGCACAGCCTGGCTGCATGGTCCCTCCTCTCATCCAGGGCTACTACATGCATCAGGGCAAGTCTGAGACCATCCTTTGTCTCTCATCCAGCCAAATTTATGCTCTCCCTGTGCTTCTCTGTACCAAATACTAAGGCGAGAAAAGTAAGGGTCATTGTGTAAGATTGTGCGGCTTGTGCACTGCTCAAAGGCACGTGGTACCCTTGGAGGGTCTGCCTCTTCTCTCTGTTCACCTGTACTTCTGGCCTTTTTCTGATTTACACAAAGATGTCTATGTCAGTAGGAAAGGCTGGTGAATGTGGCGTGGAGAAAAAAAACCCTGTCAGATAGACTTGGGCTCTGGCAACCACACATCTCCCAGTCTCTGCTTGCGACCTTCATTCACTAATATGCCCAGACTCTGGACCTGTGATACCAAAATTCATATGGGCATAAATTACTGTAGTAATCATTAACTTCCCTTCCACCTAGGCTTAGAATTCCTTATGCAGATTATTATGACTAAGACTCTGACCTTCAGGGTCAATAGCAAAGCAGTTTGTGTTAAGACCACAGTCTGTGCAGTTGAGCAAACTTGGATTCAGGTCCTCCTTCTGTCATTTATGAGCTGTGTGACTTAGGGTCACTCACTTCCCCTCTCCATGCCTCAGTTCCCTCACCTGTGAAACAGACTTATGCTTACAACGATTAAATATATAATTTATGCAGTCATGATAAAAATGGCTAACTACATCCTGCTGCTGTTATAGGCACTATAGAGATTAATTTCTTTAGTCCTCTGAACAACCTATTTTCCAGATGAAGAATCTGAAGCATAGAGAGATTAACCAACTTGCCCAAGGTCACACAGCTGCTAAATTGGTGAAGCTGGGATCTAAATCATGGCTCTCTCTTAACTCTCAAAGTAATGCACGTGGAAGTGAATTCCAGCCCCTGGCACAAAGAAAGTTTTCAGTAAATAAAAGTTATTGCTTTTATCAGCAATGGCAGTGACAGCTACCAGGGTCAGAGGCTGCCAGGGCATGAGATTCTGTAGATCAGCTGTCATGTCATGTGGTTCTTGAACCCCATTCCACAGAGGTACCTCCTGGTCTCTTTCAAATTGTTGGGTCTGAGAGCTGAGTGGGCAGGATTCCCTCTCCCCCCTTCACACTCAACCATCTTTATCCAGAGAATCAGTTCCAATTTCATTTATATATTAAAATTCCAAGTGAAAATTTGTTTTAAAAAGAGCTCTGCTGCCGAGCAAGAGTTTAAAAACACATGGCCCACCTTAACCCATTCATTTTTAAGTAAATATGCCATAGAGAGGGGAGGTACCTTGCTCAAAGATATGCAGCGAGTGAGTTGAAGACCATGCCAGGACAGAGCTACTTCTTGATTCCCAGAGCAGTGGCTTTTTGCTAAGCGTCTTTCAGGGTCTTGTTTTTTGCTAAGCTTCTTTCAGGGTCTTGTTTTTTTCCTCAAGTGCAACCTGGAGAATGTATTTTGCTCACATTTCCCAGAGCCCCTCATTCCAACACACTTCCTCTCAGTTTCTGAGCACACTGCCTATGTCTGTGTCTGACCTGGGTGCACCCTCTCATGTGAATGCTGACAGGTGCTCCCAGTCCCAGGCAGTCTGACCCTGGCACCACCCTGTTTCTCAAAGGCAAGTCCATGAGGCTGACTTCACACTGCTGGCTCCATCTCTCGCTGTGCAGGTCAGACCTGAGCGCAGAGAGGAGGGAGGGCTGACAGGTTCATAGTGTTAATGGGATACATTTGAGAAATGCTAAACCAACAGTGTTTGGAAATTCAGGCCAGCAGCCAGGCATAGAGCCGGCCAAATTTCAGCTGGGGTGGGAGGGGGTGGTTATTCTGAGGCGGAATTAGTGTCTTTTAAAAAACTGGATGAAGACATTGTTTATTCAAGACCCTGGGAGCACAAAGATAAAACATGCATAATGGATTTGGGGTCTTTCAGCAGACAGCTCTCCTAAACTGTCTCCATCATAACAAAGAGTTGCAGCCATCCGCTGAGGCCTGTTCAGTGGCCTGTGCTTGCTAGCTGTGCATAGATCCTCTCCCCCTGTGGTAAACTGTATGGCATAGGTTAGGAGGCTGAGGTTCAGAGAGGTGAAGGAACTCATTCAAGGTCACATAGCTGATGGGTGAGAAGGAGCTAGGATTTAACCAGGTTTCTCCCAACTCTCAAATCTCCATTCTTGATTGAGACTAGGTCCTAAGGCTAGGATCCTGCCCTCTAGTGTCAAGGGCAAAACAACTTAGGTAGAGTGTTTAACCATTGGATTTAGATGAAGACCATTGAGTTTATCTAATCTGGGATGGACAGCATACTGGGTACAGATAATTAAGGCGTCCTTAGAACACTTTAAGCCTTCCCATCAACTTAGGCTATCAGGGCAGGTTACCATAGCAACAAGACCCTGTGAGTCTTGGGTTGTAATGGATATGACAGAAAGGTTAGACATTCCCAGTTAGGGTCCATCTAATCGTTCCTCTAGACTTCATCACAATATGATATGCTAAGGCTTGAGCATTCATTCATTCAGTGAACATTTATGGAGGACCTTCCCTGGGCCAGGCATTGTGCCAAACTCTGGGAAACAAGAAAGTATTGGCATTCATCGAGGAGTCTGTAGCCAGGGAGAGTTGAAAAGTAATAGTCTTCAGAGACACACCTGAGTGCCTAATCCATCTCTGTTCCCTTAACTTCACTCTCTGAGCTTCTGTGCTGATCACAGGGTATTCTACAGTGGTTGAGGGTTGGGCTTATCAAACTTCATCTATTAAGGGCCAGATAGCAATTATTTTCAGCTTTGCAACTTATATGGTCTCTGTCACTACCACTACACTTTATCATTGTGGCATGAAAGTAGACCTACATAATGCGTAAATGGATGAGTATGGTTGTGTGCCAATTAAACTTTATTTATAAAAACAGGTGGTGGACTGGATTTGGCCAGATTTGGCCTATGGGTTGTAGTTTACATACTTACATACTTCTCTGGTTAAAAGAGTATGGCCTTTGGAGTGTGGCTGCCTGGGTTCAGATTTTAGCTCTGCCTTTTACTGGTTGTGTTGACCTTGGACAAATTATAAAACTTGTGCTTTATAATTTGTGCTTTAGTTTTACCATATGTAAAATGGGGATGATTTCTGACAACAATGAGGTTGTGAGAAATAAAATAATATTTGTAAGGTACTTATAAAAACAGTGTCTGGCATATTGTCAGCCTTCATAATCGTTAGCCACCCAGAGGGAGATTAGTGTATGTGAAACAGTAATGGTATTAATACCTCCCTTTTGGGGCCATTGTGCTAAGGGTGATATCATTTGTTATTGTGAGCTCCATTAGGGCATGCGTTTTTTGAGTGTTTTGCTTTTATATTATTGCCCTCTAATAAAAATTTATTTACAAAAACAGGTGGCCAACCCATAGACCATAGATTGATGATTTGGTTTCTTTAAATATTCCATTTAAATATTATTTATCTTGATTACTGAATTTTAGGGCACCTCTCCCACAAGTTTTATGCCCAAGTTGAATGCTTCACTTACCTCATCCTAGTCCTGGGCTGGCCAGAGCTTACTTAGAACAGTTACTGGCACATAGAGGACATTCAGTGAAAGTCTGTTTAATGCCTGAAGTGCCTGGGCAGAGAATCCAGCACCCAGTGGGTTTTCCATAAATGGAACCTCCCTGCAGTGTGTGTGTGTCACTGGGATTAAGAGCTCCAGTTTGGGAGCCAGATGGCCTGGGTCAGTATTTGGATCAGCCACTTACTGTGTGACTTTTAAAAGTTTCTTAGCCTCTCTATGCCTCAATTTCTTTATATGTAATATGAAGCTAATGGTAGTGCCTATACTATAGGGATGCAGTGCGGATTTTAAATGAGTTGATCCATCTAGTGTTTAGAAGAATATGGGCAGGTGGTGAGCACAAGAGATATTAACCTTTTGATTATTTTTTCCCTACGTTTAAGGATCACTGATGGGCAAAATGGCAGAAATGAGTAGTGCTACTAAGGAAGAACTGGGTGTAATTATTTCAGAGAAGTGGGGTTTTCACTTGTTAAACCTTGGTGAGCGTCACAACTGTCTAATGAGCTATTCTAACATGCAGATTCCTGTTCTCCCCTCCCGAGGATTTAGATTCATTATGTTGTGGCCTGAGAATCTCCTTTTCCAACATGCCAGGTGCATGTGATGCAGGGGGTCCCAGGAGCACACGTTGAGAAACTCCAGATCTTCAGTTTCCAGGGAATGGCTTCTCTCAGGCCTTGCAGCTTCCTGAGAACAGGCAGATCAGCCACTTCCTGTCTCCTTTCCTCCCTCCTTGTCCCTGGAGGAGGCTCTGCTTCCAGATGGGGTCAGTTCATTTCAGCTGCTCCCAAGCCTGTCCCCAAGGCCTCCAGCTGTGCAAACCTCTGGCTGAATTGTCTCAGAGACTTGTCAGCTAGTGTGTTGAGGACTCTGTTGATGCCTGCCCTGCTGCACACCTCTGCTGAATATGGGACCTCTCAGCCAGGGGCACCCTGCAAGCTGAGCTTTCCCCAGCAATCTGACTGTTATTCTTGACTGTCAAAGGGCAGGATGCCAGTATCTCTCCTTCAAGAGCTGGGAAAGTGAGAACAGCTAGAAGAGTTGGGCAGAAAAAAAAAAAAAAAAAGAGTTGGGCAGAGCTGTGCCTAGAGTGGAGCAGGGGCAAAGGGGAAGGCATGCGGGTTCTGCAGCCATACAGACCTGCTTCACATTACCTGAGTGGGGGCTTTGGATTAGTGAATTAATATCCATGTGCCTCTTGTATCACTCTTCTTTGCACAAGGACATTCTTGTCCCCTTAGCAGAGCTCCTATGAGTGTGAAATGAAGTATGAAGACAAAGCACCTCACTAGTGTCTGGGATGCAGCAAGTGCCTGGAATTTAATTGCGCGCATAGAGAATCAGTAATTGGAGGCAGGTCAGGGGAGATAAAGTGGAGGTTTTCCCTCTGCTAACTGACCATCTAGACTCCATGCCTCACTCTCTAGGATGTTTCTTAGTTTTGTACATGTAGTAGTTGTCTTCCCAACTAGGTTGTAGGCTCAATGAAGTCACAAGCTAACAGAATATTCTACATCGGCTTGCCACCCACCTAAAGCATATTGAATACTAACTTTTTGTGAAAAGCAACTAACAGTGAAGAATTCCAATTGCTCTTTTATTTTTCCCCAAAAAAATCTTATTCCTTTTCATTTTGTGACTAAATGAAATAATGTGGAAAAATGACCCATCCTGGAACCAAAATAATTGCTTTTTTGAATGAGATTATAGCAAGTTATAGCTGACAAGAAACTCTCAAGTTCATCTGATTCCACCCTGTGGGGTTACAGATGAGAAAACCAAAACTCAGAGAAGGGAAGTGGCTTGCAATTGGGGGATCCTCCTCTGAATCACAGAACATAGAAAACTATGAGAGTGTCTGTTTTCACAGTTCTCCCAGGCATGGTACATAACTCGTACCCTTGCAGATGGATAGGAGAGAAGTTAACTCATCACATACAAGGATGCCTTTGGATTAAGGGCTTAATTTTCTCCCACAACTGGTTGAGAAGGGTACCTGTTACTATATAATGGGTACCAGAGCTGTGGCTAGCCCAGACACCCTCCCATAGTAGATGAGAGTCACAGCCCAGTGGTTAGTGGTGTGGAAGAAGGGACTGACCCATCACTTGCCCAAATGCTTTGTAAAATCCAAAGACCCTACAAACATAAAGGGTTCTTTGTTTATTTGGAAGAGGGTGGAAAACTATTAGATGTAAAGGCGAAAGGCCTCTAAAACACATGTCCTGGTCTTATTGTGTATCAGAGTAGGCTAATTGTTGTGGGAAAACAAACTAGGTGGCCTGATGCAAAAGAAGCCCATTTCTCACTCAAGAGTTCCATGTGGCAGAACTTTGTCAGTTTACTCAGGTGCCCAGGTGGGCCCCTCTCATCTTGTGGCTCCATCCTCCCTAGGTCCTCAGAATCCTCTGCAGGCTGTCTGCATCTGCTAGCTGATGAGAAAGAGAAGGAAGCAGACTCTATGGAAAGATCTAGGTCCATGCATCATTCTCACTAGCATTTCATTCCTTCCAGAGGCCTGAACTCAGCCACATGGCTGCCCCCAACCACAAGGGCTGTTGGGAAAAGTAGTCCAGCTTGGTGCCCAGGTGGAAAAGGAAATAAGTTTGGCCAGCAGGTATCTAGTTCCTGTAATGCTTTGTAATTGCAAACAAACTTTCTGCTATTACCCATCTTTAAACCCAGGGAATAAGTCCTGCTTGCAATACAGGATTGTTCCAAGGATAAAGAGACATAAAGGCTGTCATGGTGCTCAGAAGCACTACATACAGGTAAACTTCATTGCCTCCTGAATGCCTGGCCCAGAGCCAAGTCTATAGTAGGTGCAAAACAAATGTTGTGGACTTGCTCGTCTTCCCACCAGCCTCCTGAATGCATGCTTTGCCTCCGCTAGCTAGCATTTGATTCACACACACATCTTTTCGACAACTTACCCATTGCAATCAGTCATTGCCGATTTCCCCTGCCAGCTATGAGCTGGAACACAGGAAGGGTTTTATCTGAAGCCTGAGACATCCTGAAAGGATGAGGCCTCCCTTCTTGGGTCCCTGGAAGGCTGCCCATGGCACCTCACATTCTTTTCAGCCTAGCGGCCGATGGTAACCATGAGCTCACTGAGGGGCTTCCGCAGCCAGCTTCTGTTGCTGATGCATGAAGCTCAGGGCTTGTGGTCTGGAGACCTTGGTTATTTTCCTCGATCCCTCCATGAACCTTGATGTTACTCAGAAGGAGGAGGAAAAGGCCCCAGAGATGCTGTCAGAACCTGATCATCAGGGTGTACCTAGCTCACCTTACCATATTTAAGTGAGTGTTATGAATGTTTAAGACAAAAGTCAACTCTCAAATAGCAACAGTAGTAATAGCTTACACTTCTGTAATGTTTACTGTGTGCTAGGCATGTTAGCTTAGTCTCCAAGATAAGCCAATGAAATGGGCATAATTATTTTGCCCATCTTACAAAAAAGAAAATTGAGGCACAAAATGTTCACTGGCCTTACCCAGAATCAATCACAGAAGCATTCCTTTGGTTGAGGCATGGACTCTGTAGTTCACTGTAGTTCTCACTACTCCCTGATGTCTCCCAGACAGAGGCTGAATGTCCATTGCCATTTCTCTGTACAAAAAAAGGCAGTCAGAGTGTGATGCTTTAAGACCATGGACACTGAATCCAGATCACCATAGTTTAAATCCTGGCTCTGCCACGTTTCAGCTATGCAAACTAAGGCAAGTAATAAACCACTCTAAACTTCATCTGTAAAGTCTGTCTAAAATCACTGGCTCTCTGTGCCTCCAAGGGCTGTATTTAATCTAGGCTACTAATGTGCAACTTCTGACTTGAGACATATTCAAATCTACTCCATTCGCCAATAGAAGTGCAAAGGAACCTCTGGCAGATGAAAACAGATGTGGAAATTAGAGCTCAGAAAGTTCAAGTAACTTTTCCCATGGTCAGTGACAGTACCAGACCATCCGTGAGAAGTTGGGTCTATAAATCTGCCCACCAGCTGCATCATCCTTTGATGTGCATGTTTTATAAAAGGCTCTGTTCCCAGAATCTGTGGTGGATGTGTTGGAACAACCTGCACTTACTTGCAGGGTAACTTCAAGCAAGGTACTTCCTGAGCCTTCATTTTCTCATCTAAAAAATGGGCTAATAAAAACTTTTCCATAAAGTTGTGGTCTGGAGGGTTGGCCCATCATGTCTGAAAAACCCATTTTGCCCTCTCACCTTCAGAGAATATCCTTGGGCACAGCCAACTCCCACCCATCTTGCTCATTCCCTTTTAATACTTACTTGCATTTAGAAGCCCTCACTGGCTAGGTTTTCCCTCAGTCAGCCCAGCCTGGGATTTGGGAGCTGTGTGGGCTTCCCTCACAACATTGTTTAGAAATGGCCTATGCCCGTGCTTGTCTCCCAACACCATCCCAGACTCAAGGGCTGCAAATGTCTTGCTCAAGAATTTATCTCTAGCTCCATGCCCTGGGCTCCTACAAAAGAAATGTGTGTTGGGAACAGCAACAACCCAGGGGGTGGCATGGGTGTGCCTCTATTCCCTTCCTATGGTGGGGAGTTTGAAGCAGAGCTGGAATATCTTCCCTGACTATGCTGTGCAACCTCTCAGTTCTTATAGGGCTATCTGGGCCTCAGCAGGCTGCACTATTACATGGCTCTGCTCTCCTCAGAAAAACAAAGATGCTGGGAGGCAGGAACCTGGTTGTCCCTCCCTCAAGCAGTTTCAGCTCTAGCTGGCAAAGCTGTGCCTGGCTCAGAGAATGATTGGGGACTTTGTGAGGCAGAAAGTCAGTGTGGCTATTGGGTTCCAGAATGCAGCATTCAGAACTAGGCATACCTGTGTTTGAATCCTCGCAGGATCACTTCCCAGCTGAGTGCTCTCAGCAAGTTACTGAACTCTCCTGGCCTCAGTTTTCTCATCTGAAAAATGGTAACTGACTTCCGAGGGTTGCCCTGGGGACTAGGAATTAAAATCTGCGATCTTCCAGTGATAAGATAAATAAGGACTAGGGATGTAATGTACAGCCTGATGACTATAGTTACACTGCTGTGTGCTATATATGAAAGTTAAGAGAGTAGATACTGAGAACTCTCATCACAAGGAAAATAACATTTTGTATTTACAGGAGATAACGGATATTTACTAAGCTTATTGTAGTTATTTCATGACCTATGTAAGTCAAGTCATTTTGCTGTACATCTTAAACTTATGCAGTCCTGGATGTCAGTTACATCTAAATAAAACTTGAAAAAATCTCTTGAGCATTTAGTTTAGAATAGGATATGGTACATAATGAGTGTAATAAAAATACTTGTTCAATAAAAATCTAAGCAGGAAAAGTAGGGTACATGATCAGTCCCTGTGAGAGAAGCAAATGGTAGGAACAAATGAATGGGAGCTGTGTGATGATAAAAAGAAAAAAAAAAAAGATTTGCTGAGACTAAAGAACCTGGCTTAGGGCTGGAGGATGGAGAGGGTCTGCTTTAATGGCAGGAAACAGTAGCAGCTAACACTCATGCAGCTTCGACTCAAAGCCAGACACTAGTACGTTTTTACCATGCATTTGCTTACTCAGGACTCACATTCCCAGTGAGGAAACAGGTGTTCAGGTATCACCTGAAGACTCAGCTGGTAAGTAGCAGAACTGACATTTGGACCCAGATAGTATAGGCTCTGAAGCCCATTTTCTAATAATTAACCTATAGCAGGAATGCAGCCTTTTGCCTTTCACAGCACTGTTTTAGTTGACTGTCAGGTACTTGTTACTGTACTGGAAGACCAACTCCCATTCATAAGTGCCTTCTATGAAGCACATAGCATCTGCTGTGCTCCCATACCCACCTAGACTGATTAGCACTGCAAACTTCAACTTGCATCATTTTGTATCTCCTGCATTTGCCTCTTCATTCCCTAGTACTCATTCATTCAACATTTTTGAGTGCTGTGTGCTAAGTACATGTATCAGATGCTGTTGCTATATCAATAAACTAGACAGACATTTCTAGCCTCATATAGCTTAGAGTGAGGTGGGCAAGGGAAAGATACTACTCAAATAATCAAATGTCCCATCTTAGAATCTAAGTAGGAAAGTGTTAGGCACTGAGTCTTGTCCAGCAAAGATTCTCAATACTTAATAAATGTCAGTGCATTGTTTGGTATGGGGTAACAATAATGGAAGTATTTACTCCCAGGTCTTTATATCATCAGGAAAAAAAAATGTATTAGGGACACCTGGGTGGCTCAGTTGGTTAAGTGTCTGACTCTTGATTTCAGCTCAGATCATGATCTCAGGGTCTTAGGACTGAGCCCCACATTGGGTTCCACACTCAGCACAGAGTCTGCTTGGGATTTCTCTCTCTCCCTCTCCCTCTGCCTCTCCCCACCACCCCCCAATAAAATCTTAAAAAAATATGTACTGAGTATATGCTATCTGCCAGGCATTCCAATGGAGAACTAGGGATGAGACAAGGAGTATATATATAGCCATTGTCCTCATAGAGTATACAGTCTAATAGGAAGGCTGACGTGTAATTTAAAGCCTAATCACACAATTACAGAGGTTTGTGCAAAGGGCTGGATAGAAAATGCTTTCCACGTTAAAATAATATGGCATAGATTTTATTTTTTTCACTGTATATCTAGAAGAATCCTGGCACATAGTAGGTATTCAGTAACTAGTCACTGAATGAATAAATGACATGATATTTACCCTAGGTTTTGAAGGGTAGATAGAAGTTTGTCAGGAAATTTGCCTGGAACTGATGTAATGACCAAGATGTAAGGGATTCCATCAGAGCTGAAAGATGGAAGAATCTGTGAACAAGGATCTATGAAGATGGTCCTGGGCTGAGTGGCATTGTAAGACCTATTCCATTTTGAACCCTCTCTTGACTCAAGTCTATCATGAAGTCAGTCTTCATGCATTGGTCTCAGTTTTGATTGTAAAGTTCCATCAGAGACGGAGCCAGGAGATCACATTCTTTCAGGCTGTTTTAGCTGAAAAAGAAGTTGTTATATTTCACTTCCTCATTTTACCCATAAAGGGGCTGAGGCTCAAGACTTGTTCAAGGTCTTGGGCTGGTTAGTGACAGGGCCAGGACAGGAAGCAGGGTTTTAACTCCAGGCCTGTGTTCTTTCCATTCTGTGAGGGCTTTCCAAGCCTTTTAAATTTATTATTTTTATTTTAAGCAACAGAACCTTTTTTTTTTTTTTTAACTAAGTAAAAGCTTACATGGATAAATGCAGAACTGCCCTGGATAAAGCCACATGGAGGGCCAGTGGTGGACCCGTAATCTCCATCACGGACCAGTTCTCCCCTTTCTACCAGCACACTCCTTCTTTGATAGAGAGAGACAGTTAACATTCTCCCTGTCTTCTGAGGATGAATGCTGTCTTGATGCCCTAACTCCGTTCCCTCTTACAAAAAGATCTTTTCTCCTAAGTCTCACTTCAGAACCAGTGTACTGTAGGTAATACAAGTTAAGCTCTCAATATAGCACCTGGCACACAGTAAGTGTTCAAAACATGTTCATTGTTATAATTTTTATTGTGGATTTGGCTCGGTTCATGCAAATGAGAGAGTGGAGAAGGGATCTGCTGCTCATGGGCCACCAGCTATGAAGTGGGTGCAGGACGAGACACTTACCATACCTATCTTGGTTGATCTTCTGAAAGAGGTCAGTACTACTGTCTGTGTTTCACAGTGGAGGATACTGCAATTCAGACAGGTCCACTACTTGCCTGTGGTCACCCATGTAGTAAGGAGTAGGCTAGGAGACAAGTCCAGGTTTCTTTTTTTTTTTTTTAATTTTTATTTATTTATGATAGTCACAGAGAGAGAGAGAGAGAGAGGCAGAGACACAGGCAGAGGGAGAAGCAGGCTCCATGCACCGGGAGCCCGATGTGGGATTCGATCCCGGGTCTCCAGGATCGCGCCCTGGCCAAAGGCAGGCGCTAAACTGCTGCGCCACCCAGGGATCCCCAAGTCCAGGTTTCTTAACAGCCTAAAACCCTCTGCAAAACACACACAGAGACTTACACACACACACACACATACACACACACACACACACAGTGAATTCAGCATTCTTTGTCAGGCAAACTGCTATTTATTGTTTCATTCAGCCCTGATAGCAGTACCATTCCTCCATCAAATGAATATTGAGCACCTATTATGTGCTAGGCACTCTAGTAAGCCCTGCGCCAAGCATAGGCAGGATAGATGGGAACAGACAGCACATGAGTAATCACAGGTGTTACTTATTATTACCAAAGGAAGAAAAAGAATGATTTCAGTCTGTGTTATTACTCTCCATTATACAGATGATGAAACTGAGACTCAGTTAAAGACCTGCTCAAAATCACAGGGCAAATGATAATAATTGAAATTCATCATGTGTGTTAACTACATGCCTTCATGCATTTTTCATGAACTCACTTAAATTCTCTTAACAACTCTATGAAGTACTGTTTCTCTCTTCATTTTCCAAAGGAACCTGAGTCATAGAGCATGAAAGTAACTTGCCTAAGACTGCAGGGCTTGGAAATGGTTGAGTGGGGATTTGAACCCCAGCAGTCTGGCTGCAGAGCCTACATTCTCAACCCTTTAAATCCAGATCTGATGGCCCCCACTGCTGCTGTTTCTGCAGGAGGAGGGAGCTAGAAGCAGGTTCAGAGTCCCTGCTCTTTTGGGCATCCTGGACCTCTCTCTGAGTGTCACTGTGTAATTGTCATATCTGAGAGAACCCTGCTCCTGGAAAGCAAGGATGCCCTTCCTGGGCAGTGACAGCTCCAAAACAGCATCCTGCAGCACAGCTTGATCCATGAAGCACCTCCTTGAATAAGTGGTGCTCCCCAAGGGTGGACTTCAGATCGCAGGTGTTCAGAGGGAGATTCATGCTTCAGGAATCTGAGACCTCAGCGGAAAAGAAATCAATGTCTGTGCCACCAGTGTACCTTTAGCTCACATGGGCAGGTGCCACGCCTACGCACTCACATTCCTCAGGGGCACAGGTGCTCAGCAGTTGAGTAGTCAGCTTGGCTGAAGTGGGGTCAGAGCAGCTCCTTCACAGCCTGCCTGGCCCAAGGGGCGTAGAGTTTGGAGGCCCAAAGAGAGCCAGAGAGCGTTCTCTGAGATAGAAGTGTGTTAAACAGGACCCTCAGTAAGGGGATAGGCCCCTTCCAGGGGACTGGGATGGGGGTCGCAGTACAGGCTCCCAAACATCACCAGAGATTATATGATTTCTGAGTTACCACACGGTGATAACCTCACACACTTTAAAAAAAAAAAAACTGTTTTAGAAAAGTTAGAGAGTATATTTCCTCTTGCCACATCCCATGTGAGCCTCGCAATATATCCACGGTCTTTCATCTGTGAAATGAGAATTATGCTCATTATGTAATACAGTGAGGATTAAAAGGAGACCAGGTTTGGAAAGAATTTCACATAGTATTTGCCCTTTCCTCACAAAATTGTTCAAATTCATGACAATGCTTTAAAATTCATGACAGATACTGTTAAAGGATGTTAGAAAGTAATATCTTTTGCTGTTTTACATTGTCACAATTAATATCAAATCCTGAAGCTATCCCCAAATGCCTTGATTCTTTTGTTAACACATAATAATGGTTTTGTCATCCACCAGTTTATCTAGGTCTTCCTTGAAGGCTGAGTTACGTTTTTAGCCTCCTCTCTCTCAGAATAATGAGGTGCTAAGTTTACCTTAGAATGGAAGAAGTAAAGGGGTCTCCCTTTTTTCAGTTGTGGATGTTCAATCTTTAAAGTTTCAGTGTCATATTTGTATATGCATGTGTTTCTCAATTTCCCAACCAGATGCTCAAACCCCAAGGATCTGACCCACGTTTAATTCTTAGCTATGATTAGCATTTATTGAGCCTTCTATGTGCCAGGCACCATTCTGGTTGCCTTACATGAATTCATTGAATCCTCCTGCCAACGCTATTAAAGAATCCTGTTAGGATCTCTACTCTACTAGCAAGGAAACTGATACACATAGAGACTAAGTAAGTGGGTGGTGGAACTAGGCTCCCAAGCCAGAAGATCTGGGCCCAGAATCGCTACTCTTTGATGATAATTCTACTGTCTTCTTGAAGCTGCTCACTCAGAACCCCACATTAAGAGGCACTGTGAAATTTTGTGGGTTTCATTTAAGACTATTCCCTTCCCCTGTCTTACTCTGATTGTATAGCTGAGGAAATGAGGCTCAGAGATGTGAGCTAATTGGGTGGGTCAGGAATGCTTTTATTGCATGTAAGTGAAAACCTGGCGTGTACCAGTGTAGGCAATAAAGACATTGCTTTTTCTCACATAATAAGGGTCTAAATGGAGGTTCATGCTCCTTCGCCACATGTGTATGTATAATTGTGAATCTATGAAGTGTCCACATTGGGTGCAGTGAGAGATTTTGCTGTCAAGGATCTAGATTTTGCTTCTTGTTTTTATATACTGCCATCTTTAGCATGTTGGCTTTTTATTCTCATGTTGAACACCTCAGTGTCTCTGTTAGTCTGAGTTCTCCAGAGAAACAGAACCAATAGAAGCAATATATAAATATGTGTAATATACGTCACATATACATTATGTACTAATATGTATAGATTACAAGGAATTAATTCAAGTGATTATGGAGTTCAAGGCGTCCAAGATCTGTAGTCATAAAGCTAAAGAGCCAGGAGAGCTAATGATGTAGTTCCAATCAGTATCCAAAGGCTTGAGAAGCAGGAGAGCTGATGGTAAAAATTCCAGTTCAAGTCCAAAGGCAAAAGGAGGTTGTTGTCCCAGCTCAAAGTCAGGCAGAGAGAAAGCATTGTGTCTTACTCAACTTTTCTTCTATTCAGGCCTTCAACAGATTGGATGAAGCCCATTCACATTGGGAAGGGCAATCTGCTTTACTTAGTTTATAGATTGAAAAATTAATCTCATCCAGAAACACCTTCACAGACATAACCCCCAAAATACTGTTTAACCAGATGTCTGGGCATCCCCCGTGGCCCAGTCAAATTGACACATTAAAGTAACTGTCACAACTTGTCCCAACTCAGCTGCCATAGTTGGAGGAATCGTGTCAATGTTTGGGTCAGGAAGAAGAGGTCCCAGGTGGCTCTTTTTCTCTCATGCCAATTCTGTTTAAGGGAAATAGAAACTTCCCTAGAAGTCCTTCCCAGATTTCCTCTTTTGCCTCATTGGTTAGAATTGGGTCACACAACTAGAGCTATATATAAGGGAGGTTGGGAAAATTGAGTATCTGACTTTTCAGCCTCAACAATAGAAGGCCAAAAGAGAAGGATGAGTTTCTGAGTTTGCCATCCACTAGCATTTATCATGGTGACCTGTGTAAGGGCACAGGTCCATAATAGAAATTTGAAGTAGGATCCTGGACCATTTACTCTTTTTATAATATGTAAAGGAGAATAACATTTTATTCTCTAGACTATAATTTTACGTCTAAAACCCTCATTCCACAATTCTTTCAATTTCTGTTTTTCACCAGACCCTCGCTCCCAGCCTATAAATGTTTGTTACAAGGTGAAACTTTCAGAGGATAAAATACACACAAACAGGCCAGTGGCAGGGGCCCAGGATCTAATCCTCCTCTAGAAGAAGACTGTCCAGTTGAACAAACACTGAGTGCCTACTATCTGACTGTCACAGTAATAGGCTGTGATAATGCTGTAAAAAGGAAGATACTGCCTATGCTCTGGATGTGTTCCCAACTGGTAGAAAACCAAGTTGCAAAACAAATGTGGGCCGTTGGGGGGCTGAGGGCCATGAGAGAGAAGTGTATGAGATACAGTAGAGCACAGCAGAGAGAGGCCTGTTCCCCTGCAGGGCTCAAGGAAGGCTTTCATTACCAAGAAGGTGATATTTGAGCCGAGTCTGAAAGGATGAGTAGATATTTGTCAAGCAGACTGGACAGAAAAGGCCATTCCAGGCCAAGGGAGCATCATATGCAGTGTGGTGTGAACCTGTCAGGTTTCCCTGACTCTGGAGTGAACATGCTCCTTCCCCACACGTGTATGTATAATTGTGAAGCTATAAAGTGTTGACACCAGCATTCTCTCCCCACAGTGTCTTAATTTCCAGTCTCCTGCACTTAAGCACCCAACCAACCAAAATTTTAAGTCTCTACTTAAAGGTGGACTCCTCCAGGAAACTGTTTCTGACTGTTGTAGGCCTCCCTTCTCTATGCTCCTGTATTATCTCTGCCATTTCTTTATCATTTTAGCAGTCTCTGTATAAATGTGAGCACCTTCCAGTGCTCCATGACCTCCCTGACAGCAGAGTCTGTGCCTTGTTCATCTCTACATCCCAGTGCCTGGTGTTATGCCTATAAGCCAATAAGTAGCTGAGGAATGAAGAGAATGGGCAAGCCCTGGAGGTGGGCATAGCAGACGTGCTATTCCTACATACAAATGAGAGAGCTGAGGTTCAGAGCATTAGGCCTGTGGTCTCACCGGTGGTAAGTGACCCAGTGGGACTGGAACCCAGGTCAGCTGATCCAGTTTTGTTCTGTTTTCACCATGCTGCCTCCAGAAGGAAGTGGGGCCCATTTTTCATTTTGTAAAGACCAGGAATAGATTCCAGTTTATCAGAATTCCTAGCCATTTCCCAGTATCCCAAACAGTGACACCTTCTCCCATATTTCTCTCTAAATTCCCACTTCTCCTATTCTCTAAACTTCTCTCCTTCCCCCCCCCCCTTTTTTTAAGATTTTATTTATTTATTCATGAGAGACAGAAAAGAGAGAGGAAGAGACACAGGTAGAGGGAGAAGCAGGCTCCATGCAGGGAGCCTGACGTGGGACTCAATCCTGGGTCTCCAGGATCATGCCGTGGGCCGAAGGCGGTGCTAAACCACTGACCCACCAGGCTGCCCTCCTCTCCTTTTCCCTTAACCTCACCTCTCTGAATTCTGGTTACGCAGCCACCCCTCCATCCCCAACTCCACTTCATAAGTGGGCAGCTCTTCCCAAACGGTCTCCAGTCTGTAACAGGCTGGCATTCCTGAAGCATCTGGATAATCTGAGGGCAAAGAACTGTTCATCATCTTCCTGACCAAGATCTGCATTTCCACTTTCTGAAACTTTCTGATCAGAAGGATGGATAATGGGAGATGGGGCAGGAGATGATTCTGAGGGCCCTAAGTGGCTGTGATGAACAAGCCACATTTAGGATTCTCAGGAATTGCTAGACCACTTATTTTTTTTTTCATTCCTTCCAGATTTATTGAGATATAGTTGACAGATGGTATCGTGCAAGTGTAAGGTATACAGTGATTATTTGATATATGTGTATGAAATGATCAAGACAGTAAGGTCAGTTAACACCTCTATCACCTTACATAGTTACTGTGTGTGTGTGTGTGTGTGTGTGTGTGTGTGCGCGCGTGTGTGTGTGTTGAGAACACTTAAGATCTACTCTCTCCACAACTTTCAAGTATACAGTACAATATTGTCCATGGCATCCCCAGAACTAAATTGTTTCATCCTTCTACCCACTATTGCATAAGAGCAGGGACCACATCTACCCTGTTCAACTCCTCAGCTCCCAGCACAGTACCTGGCACATAATAGGTGTACAGCAAAGCTTTGTTGAATAAGAAAATAGTTTTTATTCTTAGCTAAAAATTAGTCTTCAAGCAATGCCCGATCTTCATGTAATACCTTTTATATAGACTTAGACTTTACTTCCAATTGTATTATCTCCTCTGATCTTCACAGTATTTCTGAGGTAGTTATTAGAGTCCCTACTTTGCATGGAAGAAAAGTGATGAGTCTCAGAGAGCTTAGTTAACTTGCCCAGAATCATGCTAATGCAAGGAAATGCAGCTTGATGCTTGATAAGGAGGTAAGTATTGAGCATCTGCTGCTTGTCTGAGTCTGCATGGCCCTGAGAACGGTCCCCTATATCAGGCATTATCATCCTAATGGTATGATTTTTAGAGATAAGCCAACTAAGGCACAGAGACTAAGCAACTTGCTTAAAGCAGGAATGGCTGAGCCAGGATAGGAACCCAAGCAGGATAGCAAAACCATCCATTTCTATTATATTCTTTGCAAGGAAATCTGCATATAAAGGATGACATGTTTTAGTGGATGCTAGAGACTTTGCAGGGAACACCTGCAGAGAAGAGGGGTGAGAAAAAAACCTGAGCAAGTAAAGAAGTGGCAGGATTCTGAAGCCAAGGGAGATACTAGAAAAATCCACTGGAATTCAGTGCTGGCAACAGAATATACTGTAGGAATTTTTAAGCAGAAAGGAACTTACTATAAGGATTTAGGTATCTAGACCACCATTGAAAGGACTAGAGAAGTGGGCTCCAAGCTGGGCCTCCGGGAAGCTTCTGGAGTACCACAGAAATGACCCACCAGATGTTTCAATTCAAGAGCATTTTGACGTCACTGGGATTCAGAAAGCCAGAATCTGGAAACTTCTGCCGTCTCAATGGCCTCTCAGCACCCAAGAAGCTGGAGCAGGGCCCCAGAGAAACCACATTTATGCCCCCAGAAACTCATCTGCCAGCAGGGAACAGAGGGGGCAGGGAGATGATTACCACCTCACTTCTGCTCTCCGAAGTTCAGCAATTGTTCCAGTCAGCCAAATCTGATTTATATTCAGAATCTTGGCCACAATAGAGTCGAAAATTATGTTCCCAACATTTCATCCTCTGCAGAACAAGAAGACACACTAGCAGGAGGGTAGATTACAAGTTGTGTGAGCATCCATCCCAGGAGGCACAGAGAATCTTTGATACATCTCATACCAATGGGACAGTAAGAGCCAGGAAAGCTAGAATGCCTCCTGGCTTGCTACCAGGTAGCAAGTAACCTCAACTCCATAGCTCCCTGGGGAAAAAAAAAGCCTAGTCAAAGAAATGACAGATTTGGAGAAACTACTGCAAACTATGACAAAGGATTATTACCCTCATATTTAAATAGTCCTTATAACTTAATAAAGATGAATATCCCAATTTAAAAATAAATAGGTATAAACCTAATTAATTAAAAAGATTGGCCTGTGAACAAATAGGTAAAAAGATGCTAAATCTCAATAATTATCAAAGAAAACATAAAGGAAATGAGGAGACATTTTTTCAGATTCAAAAAGATTAAAAGAATTGATTTCATGCTGCTGAGAGAGTAGAGGAAACTGGCTTTCCAATTAACTATTCATATATAAATGAGATTCTCCAATGGACAGGATAAATTTAAATGTTCTTTGATCCTGTAAGTTCCCTACTAAAGACTTTGGTAAGGACAAAGTTAGAAAGCCCAAACAGAGTAGTAGAGGCATTCTTTCCAGGACTGTTTTTGTAATAGCTTTTAAAAATTTAAATGGGTACCACATATACTATATTGCCAACAAAAAGGTTTAGATGTTTACATTTTGTTGTGCAAAGATCTCTATGAAATAGTGCAAAAAAGAGATTGGGAGATGGCATGTTTGTATAATTCCATCTTATTTAGAAATATGTGCACTTATATGTATGTTTACATATTAAAAATATGGTGGGGGCAGCCCCGGTGGCGCAGCGGTTTAGCGCCGCCTGCAGCCTGGGGTGTGATCCTGGAGACCCGGGATCGAGTCCCACATCGGGTTCCCTGCATGGAGCCTGCTTCTCTCCCCGCCTGTGTCTCTGCCTCTCTCTTCGCTCTCTCTGAATGAATGAATAAATAAATCTTTAAAAAAAAATATGGTGGGAAATACTTTGGAATATCAATATTGTCTCTGAATCTTGAGAGTATTCTTTTACTCTGTTTCTTATATGTTGCTGTGCTGTTTTTTTCTTTAATCACATCTTATTTATTAATAGATAAATCCCTTTAAAACTTTTTTTCCCCCTTTGAGAGAAAATTTGGGCCTTGTAAAGCTTATTGGGCACAGTCACTGCCTTTACCCTTCTCCAGATACTTTAGAAAACCAACCTTCTAAGGCCCCTTGAAGTAAGGGTGTTTAGATTTGTGACATGGAGCTTGGGGCCATGGGATTAATTAGAGTTGGTGCAGGAGGAGCACTGAGGGAGGGAGATGTGCTAATTTTAGCATCTCTGATAGTTGTTCAGGATTCCTGTAATGTCCCCTCACACATGCTTAGCTCTGTCCTGCAGCCCCCTCCCCAGTGATTGCAGGGCTAACACAGGCAGCAATAGACTTTAGATTGTAACAAAATGATCAAAATCTCTGCTGCTTTATTTTTTTTAATTTTTTTTTATTTATGATAGTTACAGAGAGAGAGAGAGAGAGAGGCAGAGACATAGGCAGAGGGAGAAGCAGGCTCCATGCACCGGGAGCCCGATGTGGGATTCGATCCCGGGTCTCCAGGATCGCGCCCTGGGCCAAAGGCAGGCGCCAAACCGCTGCGCCACCCAGGGATCCCTCTGCTGCTTTAAATAGAGGTGTGTGACACCTTTGGGTGGCAGGTCTGGCAGAGCTGGGGCCCTTAGCACTCACCCTACTTTGAGGCTCTGCAGTGAAGCCCCTGGAATGCCAGCCTTCCCTTCATTTCCAATATCTCTAAGACAGAACTCCCCACCATCCCTGTGCTGGGCAGTACCTCCTTTGCATGAAGTCATCCAGCTCAAATCCTCTGGCATTCCTGCTCCACCCCCACTGTTACTTAACTTCTTTCACTCTTTTTCCTCTTCCCCTTCCTCAGGATAAGGATTTAGAATATATTATTAAAAGTACTCTTTGTTGGGGTGCCTGGGTGGCTCAGTTGGTTAAGTGTGTCACTCTTGATTTCGGTTCAGGTCTTGATCTCAGGGTCATGAGTTCAAGCCCTGCATTGGGCTCCATGCTAGGTATGGAGGCTACTTAAAAAAAAAAGAAGCATACTTTGTGGGCCCTTTATAGAATCATAGAACTTTATCTCTTAAGTGACCTTAAAAATAGTATAAGGCATAATAGATTTCTTTTATTTGGTGTCTATTAAATGCCAATCACATTATATATGTATTGCTTTAAGATATCGGGATGGCAATATCTTAAGATTTAAACAGCTACTGACAAAAGAAGATATATAAAAAATGGCCAATAAGCCCATGCGATGACTCCAAACATCCTTAATTACCAGGAAAATGCAGGTAAAAACTATAATGAGATATCGAATTAAAAAGACTAACAATGCAAACTATTGGCAAGGATGTGGAGCAACTAGAACTCTCATATACAACTATTAGTGTGACATGGTACTGCCTCTACAAAACAGTTTGACAGTTTCTTATAAAGTTAACTATATGTTTCACTATAATCCATCCATTCTTCTACTGGATTTTTCTCCTAAGAGAAATGAAACATGTCTACTGAATGACTCATACAAGAATTTTCCTAGCAACTGTATTTATAATCACCCCAAACTGGAAACAACCCAAATGTCTATCAACTGGTGGATAAACAAAATATGATACATTCACATGATGGAATGCTTCTCAGTGACAAAAAGGAACAAACCATTGAGAGATATGTATTAGTTTTCTGTGCTGAGTAACAAATCCCTGCACGTATATTGACTTAAGATAACACATATTTATCACCTCACTGTTTCTGAGGGTCAGAAGTCTGGGCACAGTTTAGCCATATCTTCTGTATGACTGCAATCAAGATGTCATCCAGGGTTTGGATCTTATCTGGAGGCTTGACTGGCAATGGAACCACTTCCAAGTTAATGCAAGTTTTTGGAAGAGTTCTTTTCCTTGTGGCTTTAAAACCAAGGCTTTTTGCTGGTAATCAGCTGAGGCCACCCTCAGATTCTGGAGGCTGCCCACAGTTTCTTGTCACATGGCCCTTTTCATAAACTCTTGTATGATATGGCAGCTTGCTCCTTCAAAGCAAAGGGAAAAGAGAGTGAGTCTACTGGCAAGACAGAGACTTATATAATATAATGTGATCATGAGAGTAATATCTCATCACCTTTGCGATATTCTAGGAAAAAGTCACAGGTCCTGCCTATATTTAGAGGAGGGGATCATATAAATGTATGAACACAGGAAGCAGTAGTCATGTTGGCTACCTTCCAGCCCATCCTCCATAATACACAACACAGAATCTCAAAAATATTACATTGAGCATAAGAAGCTAGACACAAAGGAGTGTGTAATTTATAATTCTACATTTATGAATTCTAGAACAGGCCAAAGTAATCTATAGTCACTGAGAGATCAGTGTTTGCCTAGGGAACAAGGGAATGGAGGGGATTGACTATAGAGGTCACAAGGCAAGTTTTCAGATAATACAAAGTACTTATCTTGACTAGTGTGATGGTTAGATGAGCATATACATTTGTCAAAACTCATCAAACTATATGTTTTAAATAGGTACATTTTAGTTTATGCAAATCATACCATATGAATGGCCATATGAATTCCATATTTTTTATCAGCATTAATCTGTGAGGAAACTGAGGTGCAAAACTTTTGCATAGTCACACAGCTGGTGAAACTGGAATTCTAAGCCAGATCTAACTGCAAAATCCATTCCCTTTTCCTCTATCCATAACATCTTATTTTCCTGCAAGCCACCACTTTCACAAAGGAAAAAAGTAGAGGCCCAGAAGGATAAAGAAACATATCCTAGGCCTCGCATAGAGAGTCAAGAGAGTCTCAAGTTTGTGTTTTCTGATTCAGAGTCAAGAGTTCTTTGTACTGCTAGGTCTCCATTTGTCCTGCCAGACTCCATTAAAGTCTTGTAGCAGATTTTAAGAGTTATTAATACATTTTTAAGTTTATTCATATGTGTCATTATAAATACACTTAACAATATTTTTCTCTTAAAACATATAATGCTCTGAGCCAATTCTTTGAAAGAACAGCATATGGTCATCCATGAAAATAAAGGTTTCAGAAGGTATGCTGTATGCTGTTGGTTGCTTACCTTCTTTCTTTCCTACCAAATCCTGAGTCTATTCAGATGTTTGGTGGCCATATGCTTCAAGGAAACATAGGTCCCTCTCTGATGCCAGGGCATGAATCTTGGTTCCTTTCAGCCAGTTGTGGTCATTTTGTTCCCACTGAGAGATGTGTTTAGGTAAGAGCCTGAGATGCAGTTCTGACCAATGAGGCCTGAGAGGCATGTGCTGGGGGATTCTGGGAAGTCTACCAGGCTTCTTAAAAGTGACAGAAGAAGGGGGCCCTTTCTTGCAGGCATGAGGGTATGACCCAGGGATCTTGAGGCTCATTGATAACATGAACGGACAGTAGGAGGACAAAAGCTCATCCTTGAGAGTAAGAGTCAGAAGGATATAAAGGATGATGTTGAGCCCCTCATGTACTCACCCCTGTGACTCCCTCATCTCAGTGATGTAAATAATATGCTTTTTTAAAAAGGTTTTTTTAAGTTTATTCATGAGAGACACACACACACATGCAGAGAGAGAGAGAGGGAGGCAGAGACACAGCCAGAGGGAGAAGCAGGCTCCATGAAGGGAGCCTGATGTGGGACTCGATCCCGGGACTCCAGGATCACACCCTGGGCCTGAGTGCTCAGGTGCTCAACTGCTGAGCCACACAGGTGTCCCATAATACGCTTTCTTTATTGACTTAGTTATCACTGTTAATTTGTAGCCCAAATCATCTTGCATACAGAAGATATAAGCAAATACTGTCAAATATCTTTTTTTGCACCCAACTCTATGGCACATAAGATTATTATAAATACTTGTTGGCACTACATTACTTTCCAAATTGTACGGCAAGCAATTGATGTTGTATATGCCAGGATTCGTTTCATTCTCAGAAGTGTTTGTAGATAGCTACTGATTAGAAACAACCTAACTGTCCAACTGAGATTGGGTAAATAAATTAGTAAAAAGCCATATAATGAGATACAATTGGAATAAAGATAAAGGAGTATCTCCATTTGTACTGATATGAAAAGATTTCCAAGATGTGCTGCTATGTAAAAAAATAAGAGAACACTATACAGAAGTCTTTGAAGTCCATGGTCATGGAAAAGCATCTGAAACTCATTGCCAGGACTGTGGTGGTACAGGCAAGGAACTTGGAAGGTGGACACAAAATCCTAAACAGAATTTTCACAAGGGGTGGGGCCACTGAGGATATTAAGTGATAATGGTATTGGAAGAAGCCTGTTGCTGTCAACAGCAGGAAATCTGTGGAACCCACTGATGGAGCTACAACATGGAAACAGCTAGTGAGATCTGGCTCTTGAGGGAAAGCATTAAGGATCAGGTGGGCATATAACAGGGCTGATGTATGTGATCTAATATACATGAATTCCCTACGTTTAAGATATTAAAGAACTTTTTAAAAAAGTCATATTCATAGAAACTCTGGAGTCACAAATAAATGCTACCTACCTGTCAGCATCAATATTTAGCTAACGTAACATTAATCAAGAGCTCTCTATGTGCCAGGTGCCAGCCTCAATTCTATCTGGATTGGCTTATTTGATCTTGTAGTAACACATGAGATGCATGTTATTGTTGCCATTCTATTTTTTACAGCTGGGTAAACTGAGGCATCAAAGTGTTAACTACTGTTCTAGGATCATATAGTTGTTAAGTGGTAGAAGCAGGAATTGAGCCCCAAGTCCACACTCAGAACACTCCACTAGTCAACCTCTACGGTTATTAGAAAGATTAAATGAGCTCATGTGTGCTTAACCAGTGTTTGCCTTAGCCAGTGATTCTCAAAGAGTAGTCTATGCACCAGCAGTGTTAAAAATTTGTTAGAAATATCTTTAAATTCTTAGATACATTGGCCAGGTTCAGCCAGACTTGGTTTTATGTGATCACTGCACACTGACATGTCTCTTGGATGGCATTGAGCATGTGAAGTCCCACCCAGCAGGGGAAGGGATAAACCCATGCCCTTGCCAAACCTTGGGAAACTACCTAAGTATTGTATATATAGTTACTACCTTGCATTCTTGTTTAACAGCCATTTATTGACAAGCACTCTGGACTAGGCAGGAAATTACCCTCTGGTCAATCAGTTGTATCTGATGTGGTCTTAGGAAGTACTAAGACCCGACAATTCCCAGTCTGGGTGTGTGATCTGTGCACGCCAAAACCAGCTGAATAATTCATCTGCTCAATTTAGCTGCTCTATGGGACAAAGATCTCAAACTCCTTCCTTCCTCAGTGTCTGTTATATCATAGATGCAAGTGCATTGAATGAAGATGCCATCAGAGTTCACCTGGGTGGTAGTTGTCTTTTTTGCAAAGAACACCTAACAGAAGTTCTCAGCCTTGGCTGTCCATTATAATCACTTGGAGGGCTTCTAAAAATCCCCAGCCTCAAGCCAATCACAAGAGAATATCTGAAGGTGGGGGAGGAGAGGGAAGGAAAAGGTGTGAATAGTTTTGAGAACTCCCCAGGTGATTCCAATATGCTGCCAAGATTGAGGACCCCTAAGCTAGAAGGAAGAAGGCAAATTGCAGAGGATTGGCTTTGGCAACAGCCAAACCAGCAAAGTCACAGTTTGAGATGCAATGGGTAAAGCCCAGATGGCTTCCTCGAAAGCTGCTTCATCCCTCTACATCTTTGATGGGCATGTGAGCTGAGCTGGAAGCAGCCAAGATCCTGTCTTTAGAAGTTCCTGTGCATAGTGAAAGGTGCAGCTGGAAGCATTTATGCTGGAAACCCTGACTGGGTGATAGTCCTAAAAATTATTGCCATATGTCTCCAGCAGGGAGGGCAGGGCCCATGTTTGTTCCCTCCACCCTCCACAGCCTTGCCTCCATCAGCTGCTCAGTCTTCACCCATGGCGGCCCCTGGAGTGGCTCCATTTAGTTTAACAATTTTATGGAGCATCTATATTTCTTGCAATAGGCCAGGCCCTGGAAATACAGATATAAATCCAACATCACCCCGTCCCTGGTGGAGTTCACAGCCCAGAAGGAGAAATGGGAAATAAATCTACAACTAAGATGTGGTATGATAAGGGCCATGAGAATAGTACAGAGAAGAGAGATCTTAGAGGAGGGGGTGAGGAAGGGGCTTTGAGGAGGCTCCAGAAGCTTTTGAGAAGTGGTAACAATGCTGAGGGTTTTTTCTTTTTCTTCTGAAATGTTCATATATATTTTTTAAAGTTTGGAAGAATTTTAAACACGTATAGTTGAACACATCAATTTTAAAAATAAAAAAAAAAAATTTAAAAATATTAACATTACGCCATGCTTACTTCAGAGCCTTTAAAAAAAATTCTAAACTATTTCAAGCATAGAAAAAGTACAGAGAACTATAACAAACACCCATATACTGAGGTAGTTGAGCTCCCATTCTGGAGCCAGGCTACCTGCCTGCCGTGTGACATTAGTGAAGTTACTTAACTTCTCTATGCCTCTGTCTTATTTAAAAAAAAAAAAAAAAAAAAAAAAAAAACCACCACCCACCTCAAAAGGTAATTGTCAGGATTAATTAAAGTAAATCTTTTAAAAGACGGAAGGTCCTCACACACACTATGTGCTTAATAAACACGCTTATCTGTGTATTAATGACTCTGCTTGTTGAATCTTAACATTCTGCTCCATTTGTTTTTGATATTTTTTATAAATAGAAGTTTCCTATTACACATTTTTAAAGAAGCCTCTGCATACCTCTCCTGTTCTGACTGCTAAGATAGAATAAAGTTAGCCAGAGGTCCCTGTGGGAAAGTCTACCACAAGGCCCAGGGCAGGGCAGGGCAGAGCAGACCTGGACTTCTGAGGAAACCCTCTGGTCTGGCCAGAGAGGAGGATGACCTCTGGGCAGGGGAGGAGACTAGAGAGATGGCCAGGGCACATCAGGGAAGCCCCCCAAGAGCTCAGACACTGTCCACGAAGCCCATGTCGGGGCCATTTCCCTTTGCAGACCTCATATCCAACTGTCCCTTGCCAGGAAATCCTCAGGGTGTCTTTTAATGGACTCCCTGCAAAACATCAACAAAACAATGAAAAATAAACCTCACCCACACTTGCTCCTCAATCTGGAAAGTTCCACCATGTATGAGCTAGCTTTGAGGAAAGTGGGAAGACCCACTGGGGCAGCAGGATGGGAGCTTAGCCTCCCTGAAGTTATTGCCACCTGAGTGCCCCAGAGGCAGGAAATGAGTGATTTAAGGCTGTAGCCCAGCCCAGAATGTTTAGCTTCCCTGGGCCCCATGACGCTTGCACTGAGCAATTACCTTGGGGAAGGAGTCTTCCTTGGAACTGTGTACCCGCCAGGTGGATACTCATGCTGAGTGAGCTGATAAGAGGGCCCCCTGACTTGTTCGATAGTTAACCTGACAGAAGCACATCTGTGGCTTGTCAGGCATGGATATTTTGGGGAAGCCTTGGGTACAAGCACACACTACCACCCAGCCTGGGTTGAAAATGTGTTCTGTCACCTCCCAGCAGTACCATCATCTTTTATCTCAAAATGGGCTGTCCCCCCATCTTCCCCTCCCCTCCACTGCTTCAGCATCCGTTCCAGCCGCTGCGGAACAGCTGCTCTGAGGTCCGTCTCTCATCAGCTGCCTTATCTCCCTGATGAATAATGTTCCCCTTCCCTGAGCAGCAGCCTGGCAGGAGGCCCGCCCTGAGTGGAACAGGCTGCTGACAGCCCTTGGAGCCCAGGCAGCTGTTGGAGAGCGGGATGGCCCCCTGGCCCCTGCCTGGGGTGAGGGCTGACCCCCACCCCCACTTCACAGAGACCTGCCACCCTGAGGGCACCCCCCACCAGCCCTAGCAAGCGTCAGCTCACAGACTGTCCCCAGTTGCTAGGGCACATGGGGCCTTCAGGGGTGGGGACTGAGGGAGATGCGATTTGTACCTGATAGCACAAACCTCTCTGTACTGCATGTTTAATCACTCCAGGGCTCAGTTTTCCACATCTGCAGAATGGGCTAATTGTCGTGGTGTATAGCTGGCTGTGGTTCTCTGCTCCGATCCCCTTTGCCAGCCAGTGCACCCATCCCCCAGCACTGTGAGTGCCATAGTAACAGTTGTTCCTCTAGCTTCTTCAGAGCCTTTGGCTGATGGGCTGATGGCAACCGCATCCCTGAGATAACCCAAAGGCTAACTCCCTCTGCTACCCTTCCCCTTTCTGTCAGGGGAGTTGGTAACTGAATGATCCTGGAGAGGTGGAAACCCAGGCCTCTGCCCTCAAGGTGGGACAACTTCTGAGCCAGCCCCACAGATGGGGCCGAGACTGGGCTTTACTCACAACTACACCCCTTCCTGTCCTGTTTCCCTCACCCCCTTACAGCTCTGCCTCAAGGGCACACCCTCCCTCCATGAATCATAGCTTTTTAGAAGCTTGTTTTGGGCTTGGGTTCTAGGGGACCCAGCCCTGGATAAGTACCTACTTCACAGGGGCTTTATGTGAGGATTCAAGACGATAAGACTTGAAAAGCCCCTTGTAGGAGCCTGGCACTTGGCAAGTAGCTGATCTCGATTCTTGTCAACTACTGCGGCATGACAGAAGGTCATAAGGGAACTCGGACAGACAACAGAGGTAGGTGTTGAAAGCCTTGATTCCAAGTCTGGATTGGAGGCTGTCATCCCAGGAAAGGACCCTCGGAGGTCATTCAGCCCACCTTTTTTTGTTCTGATGAGGAAACTGAGGCCCAGAGAGAAGCAGCAGTCTCTGAGACTCATGGCAAGTCAGGGGCAGAGCTGGACTGGATGATGTCTTGCTTTTTTCCCCTCACTCTGCCATTTGGCATCTTCAGGCCCTCTTTTTCCTGCCAGTTTTTGAAATGTTTGTTGACTTTAGATAGTCTAGGACCCTGAGAAGTAAAGCCAGAGCACACTTCTTTTCCGTGTAGATCTCTTTAGCACCTACTGTGGACTAGATACCTTCTAGACACTCAGGGAAGGATTCACAAACATATATACCAACCCCTGGTTGTTGCAGAGAGCTTCACCATTTTCATTGTGTGTGTGTGTGTGTGTGTTGATTAGTGAACTCTAGCTTTCCCAAGAAGTGAACAATACCAGCCCATTCTACAGGGGAGATATTAAGAGCAAGCTTTTAAAGACCATTCAGAACAGATGGGTGGGCAAGGAGATTCTTGACTCACTGTGTTTCCATATTAAGCACTTAGAAATATTCTTAATTTCCATAGTGCTCTCTCTGAATGGTCCTTTGATACCTCTTTCATCTCCCCCAAGTCTGTATGGAGTTGCAAACATGAGACAGATCATGGCTGATCTGGGATCTCCCAGATCTGGGAGACAGCTGTGGCCCCACGTGGTTGGAGTATAGAGTGTATCCTGGGGGATGGCCACAGTGGGACTTGAGAAGTAGACCAAATCCATGCCAGATGCAAAACTTTGTGTATCATTCTACTTCAGTCTGCAAACAATGAGCAACATCTAAAACCCACTGTCCAGAACAGTGACACGCTCAGATGTGGGTCCTACAAAGATCTCTCTGGGCACTGTGAAGAGGAGAGTTCTGTCCTCAGTAGAGGACACCTTTGAACAGGTGAAAGGTGAAGTAGGAGGCCACAACTTGTGAGCTGTCAGGAGATATCATGTGGATAATTTCCACATGACCAAGACATGAAGGTGATGGGAATGGAGGATAAGGAGAAATCACTAAGGAAGTGGGATCTGAGTTGAGGGAGTCTTCAAGGGGCAGCTTCCCAAGCATGAGGAATGGTACAGACAGCGCAATGTGAGTAGATAGAAGATGAATATGGAGGGAAGCAGAGCCAGGGGGCCAGGCAGAGGACGTGCAGCTAAGAGGAGACCCAGGCCACTTTCTGGGGAACACTGGATGCCTGGTGAAGAAGTAGGCACTCCCACCTGTAGGCAATAGAGGCTGTTGGAGGGTTTTGAGCAGCGGAGTAACATGAAGAAAGTAGGGTTTGAAGACCAGTCCAGGAGTGGGATACCAAAGAGGTTGGTAGTGGGAGAGTTACTTTCCTAAGTAAGAAGATCACGTGACCTGTCCAGACCAGTTGGGATTGCCTACCCAATGTAGTCCAGCATTTTTAAAATGGAGAGATTTCATGTGAAAGATCTCACATAAAAGGCAGGTTTCCGGCTTCAGGTGAAAAACAGAGGATTTGGTGAGACCAGAGCAAGTATTTCCACGTGGCTGCTGCTGTCTGCTGGAGTCAGGTGGCCATGGTCCCCTTTAGGTGTAGCTTTGGGTTTCATGAGCATTTTCCCATAGAAATCCTGCTTTATTTTTGGTGCCAGTCTGCATGGTGATTTTTAAAACTTCTTTTGAATGAGTCATCAATATTTAAGTTTTTTAGAATTTCATATAAATATCCAGATTTGGGCCTTAACACAGTCATTAGGGCCACCTGGGACCTCATTCATACATGGCCATAAACACTAGAGCTTATGCAATTCTCCCATTCACCAGCCCCCTCCTTCCCCTTGCTCTCTACAGAGGCCTATGTTAGCTGCCATTTATCAAAGAAGTTTTTATGCTTGCCTACAGAAAAATGAAATGTTTCTTGTACTCAAGTCATTATCAAAAGTGGGAAAATGAAAGATGGAGTAAGGTGTATGCCAAAAAGGCCAGAGAGTGTGTTGTGGAAATTAAGAATATTTCTCTGTGTTTACTATGGAAGAGGATATGTGTAGAAGGATACCACCGAAGACGCTACTAGAAAAGGCTAGCCAGCCCTGAGGTCACCTGCTTGGGCCCTGGTATTTAGTTTGGGAGTCCCTGGGGTAGAGGCAGGGAAATTGAGTAACACTCAGCAGTCAGGATTCTGAGCCAGGCCCTGTGCTACACAGAGGAATAAGGTAAAGGATTGTGACCCCAGGGAATGGGATCTGGGGATCTATTGAGGTATCCTGGGAATGAGACAATGGGAGGGACATGAGAGTAACGGGGTACCCTTCTGGAGGGGACAATCAGCAACATTGGTGGGTCCTTACACAGTTGGTGTCAGAAAGAATTGCAGATGACTTCAGGGTGACAGATCCTGGGCTCTTGGGAGCATGGTGGGTAAGAGAAGTCAAGAGATCCACTTTGAGGGAGGCTGATAACTTGGGACCTGGGTGCAGGGAGTTTGAAGTGCTGAGTATTCAGGTGGGTGGACAGTGCTGGTTGCATGGTGGTTATGCATGTTGGCTTTGAATCACTCGAGTCTCTTGTGGACGTTGTTCTTGCTTTGCTTAATCTCTCCATGCCTTAGTTTCTTGAAAATACTTTCCTCCATGCAGGATCATGATGAGGATCAAATACAGCATAATTAAAAGCTTAAAGATGATTCCTGGCACAGGGGAAGTGCTCTGTAAATCTGAGTCATTTTCACCCTTGCCTGTGAGTACAGGGTGGCCAATGTGCTGAACAGAGATGATTCCATAAGCAGAGAACCAACGTGGAAGCTTGGACAAGAGCCACAGGAAGGGAGAAAATGATGAAGTAAGGAGCCAGGAAGAAGCAGCTGGGAAACAATGGGAGAGGGTGTCTTTGAGGCAGGGACGAAAGATTTGGGAGGGGAGGACAAAGATCATGCTACAGAGGCCATGGAGGAGCTTTACAGCAAGAATTCACCACTGGGGGAAATTTACCCCCCAGAAGACTCTTGACAATGTCTCCAGACATTTTTAGTTGTCACAACTGACCTTGGGAGTGCTATTTGCATCTAGTGGTTGGAGGCCAGTTATATTCCTGACACCCTACAATGCACAGGACATCACCCCCCCACCCCCCCAAAAAAAAGGATTATCCAGTTCTCAATATCAATAATGCAGAGACTGGGAAACCCTTCTCTAGAGAGCCAGGAGGTTCTCAGATTTGACTCATGGTTACATCACACGATGTGTGATTGTGGCGAGTTTCTTAACTATTCTCTGCCTCAGGTTTCCTTGTCTGGAAAATGAGGATAACACCTGCCTCCTGGGACTGCTGTCAGACTTCAGTGAATTAAGATATAGAGAGGGCTTGGAATGGAGGCTTATGGTACATTAGTCGTCATTAGAAATCAGAGGAAGTACTGAGGGGGGGCACTTGGCGGGATGAACACTGGGTACTATGCTATATGTTGGCAAATTGAACTCCAATAAATAAAATTTTAAAAGAAGAAGTCAGGGAAAGTGAGGGCATAGCAGAGGCCATGGCATCTCAGTTTGACATTTTAGAGTGACCTCAATGTGGTTTCATAGAGGTAGAGAGGAGGCTGATCCAGATGCAGAGGGTTGTGGAGATGGGTTCATGGGAATTGGGGCTGGCAGGCTTAGACTGCCCTGTCCAGCAGTTGTAGGAATGGAAGAGAAGAGGCTAATTAGATGACTGCCAGGCCAAGTGAAAGGGCTTGCTTCACATTGATTTCTGTATTGATGCCAACCTAAAGTTTTGGCTGATGTCCAAACCGTATTGTAATTGACCCTTGAACATGTGGATGTTAGAGGTGCTGATCTCTTGCACAGTCAGAAATCTGTGTATAACTTCCAACTCCTTAAAAACTTAAGTACTAATATCTTACTGTTGACCAGATGCCTTACCAATAATGTATACAGTTAACACTTGTTTTGTATGTTATGTGTATCCTATACTATATCCTTATCATAGAGTAAGCTAGAGGAAAGAAAATATTATTAAGGAAATCATAAGGAAATACATTTGCCTTATTGTACTATATTCATTTAAAAGATCTGCATATAAGTGGACCTGAGCAGTTCAAACTTATAGTGTTCAAGGGTTAACTTGGTCAATGGAAATTTTCAAAACGAAAGACATCACCTGTAACCTTACCACCTTAACACATTAGGAAGTTTCCATCTCCTCTTCCAGAACCAGCATTTTTACTGTGTGCCCTTTTCTATTGTTTTATGTCACATGAAATTGTCCCATAAGCATTTTCCATGATGTTCCATCATTGTTATATTTATCATTTTTTTTCCAAAATGAAGATAACCTCATTGTTTTTTCCTGGCTGTTAAAATGCTCTGTTCCCCCCTCCTTTTAATGCAGATAGTACCAAAACGTCTGAAGAAGAATATAACTCCCATTTTCTACCCCACCCTTCAGAGATAACCAGGCTAGCATTTTGGTAAATATCCTTCCAAACTAATCTCCATGCATTTATTGATGTGTTGACTTGTTAATTCTTTCATGTAAATATGAACATTCCTTAACCGTCATTTCATTTTCAGCCTTAAGGCAGAAGTTTCTAATTGTTGGGGTTGGGGTTGTTGTCTTGGCAAGTGGGGAGGTGGCTGTGGATGGGCACACCCAAGAGCAGAGAAAGTCAGGAAGCTCAGAAAGTGGCTAGGAGGAGGAAATGCTGACTAGGTGTGTGGTATACCTGTGTCCTGAGGCTGCTGTGTCCATGCACCACAGTCTGGATGTCTCAAGCAAGACAGATGTCATCTGGCACAGTCCTGGGGGCTGCAAGTCTGTAACTAAAGTGTCGGGAGGGCCACACTCCCTTCTCAGGGATGCAGGTGAGGGTCCCTCCTTGCTTCTTCCGAGCTTCTCATGGTTGCCAGCAGTTCCTGGCACTCCTTAGGGGTGTAGATGTATCATGCCAGTCTTTGATTCCTTTGTCACATGGCATTCTGCTCTTCCTGTGTGTGTCTGTGCCCCAGTTTCCCTTCTTCTAAAGACACCAGTCCTGGGATGAGGGCCCAGCCTACTCCAGTGTGACTTCATCTTGACTGGATTAAATCTGCAAAGACCTAATTTCCAAATCAGGTCACATTCATCAGTAACAGGGAATAGGACTTTTGTACCCCAGTGTACCTTTTTGGGGGACACAGTGTAACTCATAACATGTAGGATCCCTGGAGTGATGGAGGAGGAGAACGGAGCAGGGACAGAGCAGTGAGGACTCCTCTGAAATGAAAGGGAAGGAAGAGACGGAGAGACAGAGATTCTTGAGGCTGAGAAGGGAGATGAGGAAGCCTCCTTCCTCCAGCAACTCATGTCTGTATTTTATTAACCTCCTAGTGGTTCACAAAGGGGGCCCTGGGATTCATCAGAGAGCAGTGGCCATCCATACGTCCCACAGGGCTCCTTCCCCACCATCATCATACTGTGCAGCTGGCAGCTGCTGTGCGGGCCCCACAGGCCTCGCTGCAGCATCCTGTTGTCTGCTCCTTGCCAGACTCTTGGTTGGCTGCCACCTAATTTCTTTTCAGCCTGGACTAATTTCTTGCAGTCCTCAGGCTGGCGGGAAGCATCCCTAATTCTCAAAGCCCTTCCATATGGCCCTCCATCTGCAAAGTATGCACAGTCTCCTCTGTTGTATCCTTGTTGCAGGACAGTGGTCCACAAGCCTTCAGGAGCATGGAGACCATTGCTGTGTTTTGATCTCCTCCCTTCTTCTCAGGACACCTGTTTTTGCTGGTGTCCTCAGTTCTTTTGGTCTCCTTTTTCCAGATGCCATACCCAAAGTTGAATTTTCAGAGGTGGAGGGGGACAGAGGATTGAGGAGTGTGGTGACACTTCTGAGGAAACTTGAAGCCTCTCTGCTGGTGGATGCTGATATCAGAAAGTCCACAGCATTCCCAGGTGTGCCTGGGGTCAGATCTGAATGTGATGGGTAGCATGTGACCAAAATGAGCATCATTGATCATCACACTTTGTCATCTAGAATCTTGGGGAACAAGGGACCATTACAAAATTACAGTCAAGTGCCTGAGAATAATGAGGCTTCTGATTATTAACTTAGGTCCCAGGCAAAGCCTAGCCAAGATCTGTTCTTGCCACCACAGGTTTCTGCATATTTGAGGGAAACATTATACTTCTCTGATGGTTAAAAGTCACTCAGCCTTTGGCGTCCTGCCTCTATATACTGCCTGAAGCATCCCATAATCTCCCGGCACTGCATCACCTGTCCCATCTCTGCCATTTAATTATATGTTGTCTTTGGTTTCCTCTCCAATACTGACAGCCACTTCTGAGAAAGATCTGGAATCAGGAACCCAAATAATATAGCTCATATTAAGTCCAAAGCTGAAAGAACAAGAAAAGCCAGATACTGGCTCCAGCCAGGATGTGGGGTATTGAAAGACTTTCTTGCCCAAGTGTGAAAGATGCAGGGCTTGGACTCAATGGGACTATCGAGACAAGGAGGCAAGAAGAGGCTCATGAGAGCCATTAGAGCATCTTACCCAGCCTCATCTCTTGCTACCACCTCATCAGACCTTGTACTCCAGCCATGTAACAATTGCAAACTTTGCCACTTCCTCCCAATATCAGAGCAAGAGTAATGACAAGCACTGAGCCAGTTCAGCAGTGTAGACAACAAAGGGAACTTAATAGGTCAGATAGCTAAGAAGAAAAAGATGGGTACAGGGGCTGTTCCCTTTACCTGGAACACCTGCAAAATGCTACCCATGTGACAAACCCATACTCTTCCTTTAAGACCCAAGCCTTCTGGCACATGCTGATCCACCCCCACCCCCAGACAGAGTTGAATGCATCTTTGGTCCACCTTTGTACACTGTACATGCTTCTGTTATTTCACTTACTTCCTGGTACACTTCATGAATCCTAGTCCTTTAGAACTTCACTCAACTCCTCTTGGATTGTGGGTGTCCTTGCTTTCAAGGATCATGTCCTTGTCATCTCAAGGTCACCAACCTCTACCGGGGTGTTTGGCCCACTATGAGGGTCTGAGAATTGGTGGCTAAATCCTTGGATGTTGGGGTGGTATTAGGATGTGGCCATTCCCTGGCTGGAGAGGGTGGAGTACTGGGTATGAAGAGAGGCACTTCATGCCATAGGTCGCCTGGCTCAAGTCACTAATTTTTCTGTGTTCCTTTCAAATCCCTCATACCACTGTCAGGAGGGACCCTGTGCATTCTATGTAGCAGTAAATTGCAGCATTTGAACTATAACACGTTCCTGGTTTGCCCAGATATATCACTCATAGAAAGTGTTTATTTTTTCACACATTATACCTGAGAATGTTAAGAGGTTCATCTTGAATTCCTTGGGGTTAAAACTTTCTTGATGATGCTAACCTATCTCTGGGAATCAGAGCATGTTCCCTGGTAAAGCAGTCCCTAGTTGTTAGGGCCACATGATATATCCTGGCAGCTCTGGCTATCAGCACCAGCTCTCTTTTCTAGAGCTACAAGTAAAGAGGTCCCTACCTTTTGCAGTGGTCATTTCACTTCATGCCCATTCATTTTCCCCCTCATTTACACATGCATTCATTAACTTAGTCATTCATTTAAAAACATTAGTATGGTCTATTTTGTTCAAGAGAAGCACTTCTGTTCTCATTGAGCTGTCATCTGTAGAGGGAAGAGCAGATAATAAAAAACTAAACAGATCAACAGGAAAAATAAAATTGCCACAAGAGCCGTGAAGAAAGGAAAATAGGGCAATATGGGGTTTGGCACAAATTTCAATAGAATGAGCAGGACAAGTATCTTTGTGGAAATGAACCTGAGCTGATGAGTAAGTGATGGGAATGAGACCTCTGGGGCTACATTTGGGGAAAAGCATACAGGAAGAGAGAGTTAGAGGAAGAGGAGGTGTAATTGTGGCTCAGTGAAGGTGAAGGAGAGACAAAGGTAGAAAGTGAGGATGGAGAGGTGGGCAGGGGCTCTGTTGCCATGGTAAGAAGCCTAGGATCTGCTCTCATAAAGAGGAAGACTTCAGAAAGCTTTTAAGCAGGGAAGGGCTATATAATTTTGAAAGAGCACTTTGAATATAGCATCTTGAGATAGATCTCCAAATCCTTAAAGACAAAAAGGAGGTGACCACTACTTTTATTTCAAAGAATCAGAAAGATTCCAATTGAGAGATTAGTTTTAGAAGTCCTGGAGAGAAAGCACATTATAATATCTGGGGCTGGTATTGGGCCGTCCCAGGACACACCCTCGGATACTCCTCTTGGAAGATGATCTTTGGAAGGGCACCCTCTTTCTCTAGATAGCCAGATTTCTCCCCCAGGCTATGTCTGTCTTATGAGTTCTCCACAAACAGTGAGAAAACTGGCAAACTAACCAGCATGAGACCTTTAATTGTTTCCTCCTGGGGCAGAGTGGAATTATCCCCAGTGAGACACCAGGTTTGCTGCCGCTTGTTGTCTGTGGGAGAGGCCAGACTGCTGGGAGTAAGGGGTATCTCATTGTGAGAACCAGGGCCCTGGAGGACCCTCTGATTATCAAAACAGAGAGAGAAATCAAAAGGGAAAGACTGTAGATTTGACTAGGTGGGAATGGAAAATGGGTTTATATGGTTTTTGGAAGATGCACAGACAATAGAAAAAAAGACAAGCAGACAGCTAGTAAAAATATTGCCATACCAGATGATGTGATAAAGTTAAAGGGAATCATCCTATACACAGAGCTCTGTGAGCAGACTTTTACAGAAAAGAAAATGCACACGGTTAATGAAAGTACTTAAACTCACTAAAGTCATAGAAATGCAAACTAAAACAGCAGTGGGGATACAGGGTATTTTGGGGGAAGTTGCTTATCAAATTAAAAAATGTATTTTTCAAAAACTGCTGTGTTGGTGAAGCCATAATGATATGGACACTGTCATCTGCAATTGGTGGCTTAGACCTTTAGAAAGGGGGCACATTTGGATACTTAAAAATTTTTCGTACCCCTTAAGCCAGTAATCCCACTTCTTAAATTTTATTTTAAGATAGCTTAAAAAGGAAGGCATTGGTTTGTATGCAAAGATGTACATGTGTGAAGTGTGGGAAACAGCCTACTTGATAATAGTGGATGATAAGTTGACTTCATTATGGTATATACATTCAGTAGACTGTTAGGTGGCTGTCAAAAGTGATATTTTGGGGGACGCCTGGGTGGCTCAGTGGTTGAGCATCTGCCTTTGGCTTAGTGTGTGATGCTGGAGTCTGGGGATTGAGTCCCACATTGGGCTCCCTGCATGGAGCCTGGTTCTCCCTCTGCCTCTCTCTCTCTGTGTCTCTCATGAATAAATAAAATCTTTTTTTAAAAAAAGAAATAATATAAGGGATTTTCTCTGAGTCAAGAATTACAGATAATTTTATTTACTTTGTGTTTTTGAAGTTTTTTTTACACGATGAACATATATTCCTTTTCAAATCATAAAGAAACAGAAAATGGTTTTTTGTTTTTGTTTTTAGAAAATGGTTATATTTTGTTAGTGCTGTCTGTTGTCATCAGATCCCTATTAGAGACACAACACTCCTTCCTTCCTTCCTTCCTTCCTTCCTTCCTTCCTTCCTTCCTTCCTTCCTTCCTTCCTTCCTTCCTTCCTTCCTTCCTTCCTTCCTTCCTTCTCTATTGCTGCAAGAGCCAGTGAAGTAGAGCACAAACAGCAAGAAAGTCAGAGGAGAGACCTGGGTGTTACCTACTGCTCTGGCATGGTTTTGCCTGGGACACATCAAGGCCCTGCTGTGGTCCTTTTTTTTTTTTCCTTTGGTATATTTTTTATTGGAGTTCGATTTGCCAACATATAAGCATAACACCCAGTGCTCATCCCATCAGGTGCCCCCCTCAGTGCCTGTCACCCAGTCACCCCATTCCCCCTTCCACCTCCCCTTCCACCACCCCTTGTTCATTTCAGCTATGGGCCTTAGTTTCCCCATCTGTAAAATATATTAGTTGGACTGGTTCAGCTCCAAGAATGCAATAAGGATATAAACATAATAATTCCAAGCTTCTAACCCAACTCTGACCCTAACTACAGAGTGACATGATTGACCATTTCCATGAACACAACAGTGTCAGCCATACCCAAGATACCACCATCCACCTGGCTCCCCTGGGATGAGTCACAACTTAATGGGGGGGATCTCTGCCATTTTCTTTAGGGATTAGGGGGTGATTTTTGTGTATATCATTCCTTCACCACGCACTTATTACACCTCTGCTCCCATGGCACCAGGCCCTGGGGTTATACAAGAAGACCCAAGCTCAGAAAGATTGAGAAATGTCTGCACCTGCAACACATTCTTTCCTTCTTTCTCCACTGGGGCAAGTCCTCTCCATTTGACCATTATTTTAAGTTACATTCAATTTATTTGAAAAAGAAACAGTTTATTTGAAGCTAAATGTCTAACTCTTATGATCCATAAGCCAAATGGATCATACCATTTTGAGTATAAACCACCTATATACTGTGAAGCTGATTTTCTTGTGTGACCTAGAAGTGAGGAATCTTGATATAGATGGATCCTTGGGCAGTGTGAGTAAAACAATGTTTGAATTTACCTGGAGCCATGTGACGGAGGGAAGAGTATATGCACTTAGAGTGAGATCACCTGAGTTCACACATGGCTCTCTTATTTCCCAGCTTTGTGACTTGGAGAAGTTCACAACTTCTCTGAGCTGCATGTTCCCATCTATAAAGTGAGGAAATAGTCTCGATCTTACCCAGGTCTGCTTGTGGGTACTTATCAGGATTATGTCTCCAAAGGGGCCTAGCAAAGAGCCTGGCATATTCTTGGCCATCACATTAATGCCCTTGCTGCTTTCCAGAGGTTGCTACTTTAAAGGGACAAGACATGTTTGAAGTATATAGGATATATAAAGCATACATATTGTGTCTATATATCTGAGTGCATATACATACCATGCTGCATGGTGGTTGAGAACTAGGGCCGTGAGGCTGCAGGCACCTGGCCCTGCCGTGTACCTGCAGCATGTCTTTTTGAACAAGTGACTTAATCTTTGTGAGTCTCAGGGTGCTGTTGACACAAAATGAACAAACCTTTTAGAATTTCTTTAAAAAAAAGAGAGAGAATTTTATTCAAGCCCAAGTTAGGACAGCTGCCCGGGATATACAGTCTTCACAAAGAAGAGAGTGCTCTGATAAGGGAACATTTGATGTAGGTTTCTATACATATTTTGCACAAAATGTTGCAAATTATTAGACAAAGAACATTTCAGAAAGTTGCTGGCCTATCTTAAGTTTCTAATATTGGCAGGGCTGTATGACTTGAGTCTTAGGGGAACCAGGAAGTGTTTTACTTTTTCTTATCATTTATGTTCAGAATACTCCTTTTTGATTATTTTCTTTAACAAAGCAGATGTCCACTATGTGCTCTTGGGGCAGAAATAGAGTCTGTACTTTGAGGTTTTGCCAAGTCATTTTGACCTTGGTAAATGTTGGAGTATAGCTTCCCTGGGAGCCCAGGAGCAGGACCCACAAACAGTAAAAGTTGAAAATTTCCTTTATCAGTGCTCCTCTGTAAAATGGAATTGCTGGCAGCATTGCCCACGTTCTTGGGCAGTTATGAGGATTCAGTAAAGTAATATGTATTGCCTAATAAAAATGGAAGTATATTCACTGAGTAATTTCATACATTTTCCTCTGATTGTAAATGAATATTTATTCAATGTAGAAAATCTATTATGCTGAGTGAAGTAAGTCAGTCGGAGAAGGACAAACATTATATGTTCTCATTCATTTGGGGAATATAAATAATAGTGAAAGGGAATATAAGGGAAGGGAGAAGAAATGTGTGGGAAATATCAGAAAGGGAGACAGAACGTAAAGACTGCTAACTCTGGGAAACGAACTAGGGGTGGTAGAAGGGGAGGAGGGCGGGGGGTGGGAGTGAATGGGTGATGGGCACTGGGGGTTATTCTGTATGTTAGTAAATTGAACACCAATAAAAAATTTAAAAAAAAAAAGAAAATCTAAAAAAAAAAAACACCTAAAAAAGAAACATGAATAAAATATGAGTTGTTTTCAGCCCTTTTATTTTGTAGCTGCTGTGTGTTTGCATCTGACTGTCCCCATTCACACTCCCCCATCCCATCCTCATTCTGAACTGAGAGCTCCTGGCTGGCCCCCACCATGCTGGGTCAGTGCTATCCTCAGCAGGCTGTGGCCCGATGCCCTGGTGTTTCAGCAATGCCCCATGTAGTAATACTGCTACCGGCCCCTCTCTTTGCAGATCCTTCAAGCCAGACTTCATCCTAGTCCGTCAGCATGCCTACAGCATGGCTCTGGGTGAAGACTACCGAAGCCTGGTCATTGGCCTTCAGTATGGAGGGTTGCCTGCCGTCAACTCCCTCTACTCTGTCTACAACTTCTGCAGCAAGCCCTGGGTGGTAGGTGATGGGTCAGGCTGACCTAGAGTGAAGTGGGTGGCAGTGGGTGGTCTCCCAACCCTGAAATGGGCCCATCCTCCAGCATGGAGGCCTCAGTAATGGGTCTTTTTTAAGCAACTTAATAAGCAGATTGGACCCCAGGCCTCTTCTGTTAATTATTGCCTAGCGAATATTCTATAACAACATAGTATGAACATAGTATGACATAGTGTTATCTTATAATAACATTAGTGGTATACTGTTCTTACTAATATTAAATTAGACCATTTGTTAGCAGTGGGCACTATTTATTGAGCTCTTACTATGTACCAGAAAACTGTAGCTGCCCGATGCTCAAACTATTGCTGTCTGGCGAAGTGGACATCATTACTCCATTTTGCAGAAAAAGAAGCTCAGCTTCAGAGCAGCTAAGGAACTCACCCTGGTCATGTAGACCAGGAGGGGTGAAACCAGAACTCGAAGCCATATCTCTCCAACCCCCAAGACTTGATTTTCCCTGCTTTGTAGTCATTAAATTAGTTCATCCCTTGATTTATTTGAATCTCCATTCAAATGTTACCTGTAAGAGAGACTTACTAGGATACTACCCCTCCATTCCCCCAAATACTCTCGATACCCTTATCCTGATTTATTTTTTCCCCAATAGTTATCTCCATATAGAATGATAGATTTATCCATTCTTTTGTGTATTGTCTGTCTTCCCCCCTAGAAGTAATTCATTCATGCAACAAATATTTATTCAGCACCTACTATGTTCCAGGCACTGTTCTAGTCCTAGGAACATGGCAGTGAGCATACCAGACCATAATCCCTACCCCATAGATCTGGTATTCTAGTGAGCAGGGGCACATGCAGTATATTAATAAATATCCCAAATATATAATAAGTCATATAAACACCAACAGGGAAAATAAGGCAGGGAAGGGAGATAGGAAATATGGAGCTGTGGATATGTACAGCATGCTCTGTGGAGCTCTAGCCATCTTGTCTCTTGTTTCCCTCTGCTTGGTCTCTTGGTGGTAGGACAGTGATTAAGAACAGGGGTTATGGAGCCTGATTGCCCAGTTCCAGGAGCCTCAATTTATGAGCTGTCATCCTGAGCAATTTGCTTAACCTCTCTGAGTTTATTTTCCATATTTGTAAAATGATGATAATACTAGGGTCATCCTGGTAGGGTTATGAGTGAATACATTTGGCTGGCACAAAGTGCACACTCAATACATGGTGACAATTATATTCATTCAGTAAATATCGAGTGCCATCAAGGTCTCTGCAACATTGGCATTCAATATTTATTGAATGAATATATACATTAATTTAGTATATATGAATAGTTTTTAACCACTGTTACCATGGCTCTGGTCTCCTCATTCTACCCTGAGATCTTTGGCCTATGGCATCCCATATTTGATGTCACTGTCTGGAAAGGGTCTCGATGGTATTGGCCCACACCCCTTGTTTTTCGATGCAGACATCATGATGATAGCAGCTACTGTCCATCAGCACTGTGTGCTGTGCTGAGCCCTTAACATACATATTGTATTTGATCTTCAGAACACCCTGACAAGTACATATTGCTAATATCTCCATTGTATGGATGAGGAAATTGGAGGTGGGCATCTCCAAAACTTGTGTGCTTGATCATAGACTTATTTTCTCTCTCTCTCTCTCTTTCTCTCTCTGGACTTCAGCATCCTTATCTGTAAACTGAAGGATCTCCTGTGATTTCTCATATTTCTGAGGTCCCTCAAGCCCTCTAAGTGGACTCCCTGTGGGACCACATCTGCAGATTGTACCCCAAGAGTTTGCAGACCAATTCTAGCCTGATGCAAAAAGTTACCCATTCTGTCTGAGACATTAGTGTTGAGTTACTCCTGAGTCAATCTGGTGTAAGACTTAGCACCCCTGCTAGCTATTGGGCATCCACCTTAGGCCACAAACTGTAGCTTACTCCTTCTTCCATACCATACCCTTTACACTTATGGCCACCAGGAGTTCCCTTGTTTCTGGGTAAATTCAAAGCTCCTTGTGCCAGCCTTTAAAGGCTCCCAGTGGTCTCTCATGAATCACCCTCCATCGTCATCTCTCATTGTTCCCTGTACCCAAGGCCACGGCTATGACAGCCACTGTCTCCAGGACACTAGTCTCACTACACACCTGGAGTACCTTTCCATCTTCTCTTGTGTCATCTGCTCCAGGGAGTCATCCTGACCCCTACTCTGTCCCTCTTCCAGGCCCCTCAGTCCCCTTGCTTTCCTCCAGCAAGACATCATTATCTCAGCCATCTGCCCACACTATCTCCCCTCAAGGCCTGGTCTCCCATGCTCAGCTTGTTCCAATATTAAAGCACAGTGCCGAGCACAAAATGAACTCCCAAGGGCGCTGAGTGGTGTGGGGTAATGGAAGAAAATGTAAGTCCAAGGCCTGCCTTCCAGGTGCTTACCCTCCAGCTCTTGGGATGGCAGCTACCTCTATGGCAAAATAAGGCAGTGCTGAAACAAGAGGAGCCAGGTATGGAGGGAATACAGCTCAAGCAGTTGGAAATGAGTGCAATTGTAAAAGCAGAAAAAAAAAAAAAGAGTTGACTCTTGAACAGTGCAGGAGTTGGGATGCCAACACCCAGTGCAGTTGAAAATCTGTGTATAACTTTGACTCCCCCAGAACTTAACTACTAATAGCCTACTGTTGATTGGAAGCTTTACCAATAACATAAACAGTCAGTTAACACAATTTAATGTTATATGTATTATACGTTGTTTTCTTACAATAAAGTAAGCTAGGGAAAAGAGAATGTTATTAAGAAAATCATAAAGAAGAGAAAATACATTTATAGCACTGGCATATAGCATTTATAGCATTTCAGTATTTACTGAAAAAAAGCTGTGTATTTAGTGGACCTGTGCAGTTCAAACCCATGTTGTTCAGAGGCCAACTTTATTTATGATTAATAATAATATCTAGCATTTGAGTATTCCTAGGGACCAAGTACAGCTTTTCATACATTGTGTAATACTGGATCTCTTTTTTTTCTCCATTTACAAATGGAGTGACTTTTCAGGCTACACAGTTAGTAAGTGGTAGAGAATTTGAATCCAGAGTCTACACCATAAACTGTCATGCAGTACAACTTCTCTAGAAAGGCTTTGCAGGCTGGGGACATGGCATGAATATCAGCAGGTTATGCTTGTGTGAGATGCTGACAATGTAGTAAATGTTCACTAAATGTAATTTAGCTGAATTTGGTGGCCTGACAGGAATGAAGGGTTGATGCACCTAGACGATTGAAAAGATGAATTTCCAGCCAAAGAATCTGGTTTTCATCCTGTAAACAGGGACTGACTAGTGCAGCTCAGCTCAGAATTATTAGATACCTGAGGCCTGAGATCGAGTGGGAAATCCCACCATACTATATAAAGATGATTGACCAGTACTCTTCCCCCTTCTTTTCAAGTTCTCTCAACTCATCAAGATCTTCCATTCCCTGGGTCCTGAGAAGTTCCCACTTGTGGAGCAAACATTCTTCCCCAACCATAAGCCAATGGTGAGTGCCCTTTCTTACTCTGATTACCTTCATGATACAGAATGAACACAGATGTCCATGTTTTCCATCCCTTTGGATGGATGAGTAGGCTGAGGGGCCACTCCCTCACCACCTGGGCTCTAGGGAAGAGCTGTGATGTCCTGTAGGAATACCTGGCTTTCCTAGGGAAAGGATTAACTCTTTGGGTAAAATTTCAGGTAGCACGGCAGATGGCAAAGGTAGATGGCATTCCCTGGGACATCGGGTATCGTCAGCAAATCTGGGGACAATCTGAGCTGTCATTTTGGAGCCAAAGGTTGGTAATAAGGATAAAAGATGTTTCAAAGTTTGGAAGTTGTTTCCCCTGAGCACTGGGCAGACCTGATTTCAACTCTTATTTTAATAAAAACAGTAATATTTTATTTGTGTTGATTGTTGAAGAGCGGTTTCTCTGTATGTTCTCTTTGCATGTTGACTTTTGGATGTACCTGAGGTTGTCTCTGGGAAGTGGTTGGAGCTTCACTTGGAGCACATGGTAGAGCCTCTCATTTGGAGGACAGCTGGGTGGGAAGGTTAACATCTTTCTGAATAGGGTGGTGAACTCTCCATCCTACAACCAGAAGAAATTGGGTGGAAGAGTTCTGTGCAGCTGGAAATAACCTGTGATGCATCTGCTTGTGTGTTTTGGTGGTCTTCCTAAACTGATCAAAGAAATGCAGGGCCCTGGCCCCATGCTTGCCATGTAAGGAATGTGAATCTTGGGAAACAGGGTAGTTAATAGGGTATCCAAATGTCTCAGCTGGGGACTGTGGCCTGTTTGTAGAATCCCAAGCTCAGGCTGCTGACCTAGAAAATTCTGTTTTGAGACAATGATGGGTAGGACTGTAGGCTCCAAGAAGGAGCAGTCTAAACAGGCAGAGAGGTTTTTCCATTGATTATCTTTCCCTTCTATCTGATCTGCTAAGAGTCATCAAATCCAGGATATGCTGCTTGGATAAGAAGGGTTTGTGGAACCTGGCATATTCCAAAAAAGCATGAACACAGTAGAGAAACTTCAAGGTTTATTACCAAACCAGAATGAGTTTGAATCCTAGTCTGCCAGCGTACTAGGTCTTGAGCAATGAATGGTCTTGGCTTCCTCTGAGTCTTGGCTTCCTCTGAATCTTGGCTCCCTCAGCTGGAAACTATGGAGGACAGTGGGGCAACCTCATTGGGTTGTTGAAGTTTAATGTAATCATATAGAGAGAGTGCTGTGCCTCATATACAATTGGTGATCAAAGTAGACTAGCTTAAAATAGGGGCAAAAGTTATACCCTGGAAAATTGTCAACAATGGGATGAAAGTTGGGTGAGGGGTCTGCAGCCAACCCAGCCCATTGAGGATGACAGATCCAGTTGTAAGCTCTGAGAGGGGCTCACCTGCTAGTGGGACCTCTTGAGTTCCTGGCATTCCCAACTAGGCCAAGCCATAGTTGGAATTCAGGTAGGTATTTGGCATCAGGTACTGATATTTGCAACCTTTTGTTCTCATTTCCGTGGTGTAAGATTCTTAGGAAGAAAACAGGGAAAGCCATACCAGGGCTTCCAACTGGAAATACCTGTACTACTTACCAACAGTTAATTAGATTGAGATCCAGATTCTATAGAGTTATGGAGAACCCTGACCATGGAATCAGGGAGCAAGCTCAAGGCTGGATTAGCAGTCAGAAGGAAATCTAGAAAGCCTCTCCTGAAATCGCTCCTTTCTTGAGAAAGGACTGGAGCTGGGTAGGCTGAAGCTGTAGAAGTGGATGAAGGGAGGAGAACGTGCATGGGCCTGCAGCCAGGACAGGAGGGACCAGCTTCCAAAGCCCTCTGCTGTCCATATTACCCTTAAGGACAGTCAGGATAAACAGGCAAGAGACTACAGGTGTGTGATAGAAATAAAACCATTTTACTGTTTAGAATAAAGGACACACTATAAAAAGTGAACATTATGCAACATTACAGACAATATACATTCACGGAATATAAAATTCATAAATAACATGGAGGAAAACTGTAAACAGTGCTACAAAATTTAGCAACAAATACATTCCTTCCAGATAGGGTTTTCTCTGGTTGGTTTCTCTCCATCACTTCTGGGTCTCAGGACAGCAGACTGGCTAAGGGGAAAGGTGAGAGCCTGGGAGAATCTATGAAGCCCCTCCCCTCAAAGCATGACCTGGTCTTTAAGTTCTTACCCTCCTTCACAACTCCCAAGAGCCAACTTGGGGATTGTTGACATCCACCTCCCCTACACTCCCACATTTTTTTTTGCTTATAGTCATCAGATTTTTAAAGTTTTTTCTTTGTGTAAAACTATTGTAGTGATCTTTTTCCTTTTGGTAGCCAGGAGACAAACACTAGGGTGCCAGCCTGGGGTAATCCATATCAGCGACCATCAAACCCAAGATGAAAGGCTGGAGCAGAGGAGGGTACTATCTCCCAGGAGACCACAGTGTCTCTGAGACAGGATTGTTCCAATAAGTCATTTGTTTCTTTAATTGCTCAAGAATCATTATATGAAAAATGGTGCTCATGGGCTGTATCTCAACTGCCATGATATAGGCCTGGAGCTGAGTGACAGTAAAGGACAAGAGTCTCCAGCATTATCTACTAACCAGATGGAGCATAGGCCTGAGAGGAGAGAGGCTGGGTATAGTGCTTTCTGGATAGGGAGGCAGAAGAGATGGCCAGATGAGGTCAAGAGATCTTGGAATCATAGCTCCCATGGCCCTGGATTTTTAGGAGAAATCATGGCTTCCTAATTGGGTGGTCAAGTTGGGGACAAAGAATGGGAATGGCCAGCAGACTGCCCAGTGCCAGTTGATATAGAGCGAGGACATGAATGTAACTTGCTGTTTTCTCTTCCTACTTCCTACTCCAGAAAGCACTGGGTTGCCAACAAAGGGAGGAGGTTGGATGAGTCTCAAGTGCTAGTTGCTCCTCATTTCTCCAGTTTGCCAGTCAAGCTGCCTGCACAGTAGAAGTATTTTACCCTCCATTCCACGTTAGAATTTGATTCAGGAAAATGGCGGCATGTGGGTTTCATTTTTTTTTCTCTTAAACACAATGTACACATATTAAAGCCTACACATGACACAAGATTTAGCAAAATAAAACGTTCACGATATGATTGAAATACGGAAGTGTCTCAGCTACATAAATGATTTTAAATTATACAGTAAGTGAACAGGTGAAATAAACAAAGCTATAGCTTATAGAAAGCTCAAAAACCGCCCTCTGCCAACATTGCTTTGCAAAGGACCCTTCTTTGCCCAGGACCTGCTGTTCTCTTTGCCAGGGCCTGACAGATGGGACTGTGGTTCCACCAGCATTTCTGCAAGGAAACTTCAGATATGACTCACTCTCAGGCCTCACCCCAGGTCCCGCCTTGTGTGAGTGGAGGTGGCCCCACCAGGGACCAAGAATCACCAATGCTTCATGGAGGGGATACTGATGTCCATTTGTGGGAGGGCACTTGTGTGGGTTGGGTCAGGGGGTCCACCTTATAAGACTTCAAGGTTGAAATCAATAAAATCTCAGGACACCAACGCTGGGGCTTACTCCTTAAAAACCACTGGCCTGCTGACCTCAGATCCTTTTGCTTACACTGCTGCATTGAGAGGGACAAAGCCTCCCATTTCTCACCTGCCAGATGGCATGATTATAAGGTAACAGATATAAGATAATAAAATAGATCCCACAGAAGCCAGATGCCTGTACTGCCTTCCCACTGAGGAGTTCTGCCGAACACCTTGCCTGGGCATTTGTGCGTGCGTGTGTGTGTGCGTGTGTGTGTGTGTACGCAAGACATCACAATGTGTTGTCTGCTTTTTTTTTCTCCTATTTCAATTGGCAGCTCTGTTTCCTAAAGTGGAATGAACTGAAGATACAAATACTAAGAGGATAAATACCCATAATCTGAAAAAAGAGAGCAATCATGTTAAATGTCACCATCCTACCATCCCCAAATCAGTAAAATATACATTATCACCTACTCTTGGCATCTCACTTTCAACACTTAAACTTAAAATACTTTTATTTAATCGGATAACTTATATTATAGTTTTATTTCAAAAAACACAACAAAAACTCTACAGCGGATTGCAGAGTCAGGCTTCCCCAATGACCACCGATTTTAATCCCATGAGGTAAGGACCTCAGGAATGGTGTTCGCCCACCAGTGAGCTGGGGCAAAAAGAGCAGGCTGTCCTGAAACCCAGGAAAATGGCCATCTAGCTGAGGCAGGACACTTTGCAGCTTTCCCTCCTGTGCCCAGACCCCTGACCCACACTAACTCTCATCTCCCACCTGAGCTAAGCCAATAAGGCAATTAAATGAAGGCCCCAAACATGAAGCAGGAGAAAAGGAGAGGGACAGAGGTCAGATGACCCCAGTTAGAAGGATGTTGAGGGTGTTCAGAATTTCAAATTTTAATTAAAATGAAAAAAAAAGTCAACTTGGAATGTCATGATTTTCTTCAAACAAGCAATGACAACAAAATAGAAGAGATTATACTACTGGCATATTTAACAGCATTGAACAGAATTCTGTGTCCTGTAAAAAATTAGCTTATGTCCCCGTGTGGGTATATGCAAATGTGTATACAAACACATCCCCCTAGGTGAGCTAAACCCTACTTTGGAAATAGTACTCTCTACCCAAATCTACTTAGCTATATCTGTGGATAGTGTATGGTGCATGTATTCCTCCAATTTACATAAAGGTAAGCTCCTGGCCAAATCTACCAAAGAGTTTTCCAGGAGGAAGTCTTGTGGGAGATAGAGAGAGGAAAGACATTCATCTCAGTCTTTCACCTGAGCTTTTGTACAAGGCAGGCAAATTGCCTCCTAACCTCAGGCAGATGTTTAAGTCTTCATCAACTAAGAAAGTTCTGTTATTCTGGTCTGGCTGCTTACCCCAGACTCAGAAACATCTGGTCAACCCAAGCGGCACTGGGCTGGGGGAACTGTGTGTGCTGTATCTTCTCAGACCCTCTCCTGCAGTCTCTTTCTTCCCTCCCTCACTCTTATGTGCAGACACAGACAGACACAGTCTGGTTGGGACATGCAGTAGCATCTCCTCAGTGTATAAGATCTTCTGTGTACCTTGAGTCTATCTGCTTGCTGCCCTGGACTGCTCCTAAAATGGTTCACCTCTTAGCAACTTCCTTGTCTGTGTCTTTTATGTCCTGGGTGGAGAAGGGCCAAGAGAAAAGGATCTTGGAGATGGTGAGGTGGGGAAGAAGAGAGAGGGGTATGTGTTACAATGCCCAAATGGGATAGTTTTTCGATTTTTGTTTTCCTAAAAAAATAGATTATATTATCACGAAGAAGAGGAGTGTACATTCCTCATTCTTCCTGGCATGGCACCAAAAATTCCCACGTGGAAATGGGTGATGTCAAGGCCAAAAAGAACGGGTAGGGTGGGGCCAGGAGGATGGTTCCAAATAAACTCCATATGACAGCATAGACTTTTCCTTAAGTGTTCGAAGTGCTAAATTTGCAAGAAAACAGGCACTAATGTCATTGTCATCATCTGGGAAGAGTTAGTGTCCGAGGGAAGCTCAGCGAGAAGGGAGGGAGGTGAGGTGGGGCAGGGTCTGGTGCTCAGGGGTCTGTGGCATTGATGATGCTTTTGTCTGGGGGCGCCCATCCTCGGTACCAGCTGCAGTAGCCACCCTTCTGCCGGATGCAGGCATAATGTTTGGACTGGTAGCCAGGGTAGCCAAAATTGGAGAGCATGTCGGTCCAGAGGCACTCGTTCTTGGAGGTCACAAAGCAAGGCAGGTAGTAGCAGGATTTGATCTGCAATTAAATAACAGCCAATGGTTGGTGGGCTCTGCCATGGTGGACCCAAGTCTAGATTCACACCAGTGTAGGTGGAGCCTAGGCACATCACTCCCTTAGTAAAATAGAGTAACATTCACTAACACTTACTAAGCACCATTGTATACCAGATATTCTGCTCAGTGCTTCTATGTTATTCTCTTTAGTTCTCATAACAGATTTATTTCCTTTATAGATGAGAAAATAGAGGCTCAGAGGGGTTAAGTAACCTGCTCCAGGTTTCACAGCCAGAGAGTGGTGGAATTAAACATTTGAGAGAACTTTTCCTTCTCAAATGGCAACAGGCAAGGATGTGTGATCTCAGCTGTTGTGGGAATTGAGGAAGTAAGATTAAAGTATAAAGTATGGGCATCCAGCTGCCCTAGGAGAGAAATCGGACTCAGTGAGCTGTGTGACCTAGGGCTAATTAACTTAAGCTTTCTGAGCCTCTGTTTTCTCATCTGCAAAATGAGCAGAGTGGTAATTAAAACCGTACAGAGTTGTTATGAGAATTAGTGAGAGAATTGTGTCGCTCACTCCCACAGCAGGAAAGCTGTGTGCCATGGCGCTGTGCTTGAGTCAAGGAGTTGGGCCTGATTAAAGAGTGACCTTCTGCAGCATGTGGTATCAGCAGTCCTGAGCCAGCTCGCTCACCTGCGGCAGGGGCCACCAATGAAGCAGCTGCCCTGGTAAGCCCACTTGGGACTGCTTGACAAGACCTGAGCGTAAGGATCTTATACCTGCCACAACCTTGAACTACAGGAGGGGCCAGGGGTGCTGAAGAGTCCTTGTGCCCCAGCAGCTGCCAAGTGGGCAGCATGGAGACACCAGATTCCAGCAGAGAGGCATTCTTCCCCTGCCTTCCTCATTGCTCAGCCTGGGAGCAACATTCCTTACCACCCTTGTGCAGACCTGCCCTTCTGCCCTGGCCTGACATGTATGTCCTCGAGGACATATGGCCATGTATACAAGGGCTCGGTGCCCAGTACTGCAGGAACTGGCGTTTCTGGGGCTGTGAGCCAGCACTACCCCTGCCTGCCGTCTCCAGGGCTTACCTTGCAGTTACAGCCCAGGTGATACCTGTAGTTGAGCCCCTTGCGCTGGGAGAGGGTGAGCTGGTCCCACCTCTCCACAAAGTTGCATAGTCCTGTGTACATCTTACCATCATAGACGCGGCCTAGAGGAGAAAAGAGGACAAGGGGAGAGTTGTTTTGTCCAGAGTCCAGCCACAGGTGAAAGAATTCTCACGTCCTTAGACCAGGTACTGTGCTAAGTACTTGCCAGTCCTATGATTTTATTTCATCCTTCCCAATACCTTTGAAGCCAAAAATCTGCCCCCATTTGCAGAAGATCTTAAACCCATGAAATTCCAGAGCTGGGATTAAGGCTAACTCATCCCTTCTCTCATCAGTGGTTTCTTGGTTTTGGTCTCATTTTTTCCTTTTCTACATTGACTGCTTGAAGGTGGGCAGCTTTCAAAGATAGACCCAATAAATATGTTGACTATGAGGTATAGAGGAACAGGTACTAGCAATCCCTTTATATATATGAAGTAATGAGAAACTGCAAAACTAGGCAAAACAAAACTACATTTCCTCCTTGGAGCCAGTGGTGGAGATGAGACTAAACCCAGCCTCAATGTAGAGCTTTGAGTTCCCACCACAGGTCAAGCAAGGTGCACTCTACACAAGATATTCCTTACAATTCACTGGGCATGTGGCCAGGGTCCTAAGGATACTTCTGGGCCTGCTCCTCCTTCTCTATCCTTCTGAAGCAAATGACTGGTGGACCTTAGCCAAACCCTGGCCTAGATGCTAGAGTTGGCTGTTACCTGTCAGCAGGTACTGGTACTTGTTGACCTCTAGCTTAAGGCCACAGAGACTTTCAGAAGCTTCTGTGTGGATGTACTGCACGTGGGGCATCTTGGTGAAGCCTCGGTACATCTGTGGGCAGAAGGAATGTCATGAGAGAAGGACCAGGGCTCAGAAAAGAAAGCATGCTGTCATGTATTCTGTGGAGATGTGACTCCCCTAATCTACCATAGTGTGGTCAGTCACTGATTTACCCACCCCAGGGCTTTCACTTCAGATAAAGCCATCTAGTCTCCTCTTGTCTGGTGCCTTCCCAGAGAAACCTTCCCATCCAGCCAGTCACAATGCCCATTCCAGCATTTCCACAACACTGTACCAGATATATACTCTTCTCATATCCCAACACCTTTTCAGAAATCCAAAGAATTTGTTGTGAAAGGAGTCCTGCCTGCCTCACCAACCTTGGCCCCCAAGTTCTAAGAAGGTAGCTGGCTAGCCTTCTAATGACATCTCTGTGACATTTCTCAGTGTATAAAAGCATTCCACTTACATTCCCCTCATTGTTTCCTCCCAAGAACTGATGGAAGTAGGTATTATTGTACCCATTTTACAGACAAAGACTCAGAAATTGTTTGGTTGATAAAAGTTGAACTCAGGCCAGTATTCTCCATGCTTTTCTTTTTCTGAGCATCTGTTGAAAGCACTGGGTTCCTTTACCCCAGACAAAGCATATAAACACATATACAAAATTTCTTGATTTTTAACTGAACACTTTATAAAGTTGAACTGAATGAATATGCTGATATTTGGCCATTTTTATCTACAACATAATCTAAGACGGTGGTTCTCAATGGGAGGCAGTTTTACCCCCACCCCAGGAGACATTTGGCAATGTCTGGAGACATTTTTGATTGTCACAGCTGACAATCAGCCACACAGCCCCCACAGCAAAGAACTATCTGGCCCCAAATGTCAGTAGTACCAAAGTTGAGAATTACTCCTCTAATATTAACCCACTTAATCCCCATGACAGCCCCACGAGGCAAGAACTGTTTAGGCTTATTTTATAGATGAGGAGCCTGAGCGCCAGACAGGTCAAGTGGCTTCTCTAAGGCCATACGGTTGGCAAATGGCAGAGATAGGATTCCAGGCCAGAGAATCTGCTCCAGAATCCATGCTCTTAACCATTATCCTATGCTCTCTCTCACTGTGGTCTCACAAGTTCATGCCCAAAGGCCTCTGATACAGGCAAATGCTATTTATAGCTGTTGTGCCTCCTTTATCTGCATGTGCTCAGAGCCACTGGTGTGAACATAATGAAGCTGAACCCGCATGGTGATTCCATGTCAAGACCACGAGTCTTACACGGGTTCAGATCTGTTGAGAAAACTCTATTAACTGTGTGTGAGCTGGCGAGGGTAGGAGAGGACACCAAGGTATGGCCCAATCCCATTATCCCCCTGGTTCTCAGAGCACACAAGCCCTGGATGGCTGGTGCTCTCCAAGAGTTTACAACAGGACAATGTCTCTCCCTTAGTTCCTGGCATGCGTTATTAATTTACTTATGGTAATTAATAAGAAGCCAGACATCCTCTCATTGATGTCTCATCTAAGTGCCTCCCATTTGTAATAACTTCCTGGGTTTTCTCCTTATTTTCTTTTAAGTGGGGACTGGCTGGTGGGGGTAGGTGGTCCACAAGGACCTCCACCATCATAGAGGGTCTCCTGGACTCACAGAGTTTGGGAGCCTCTGCCTTTTTAAGGGGAACATTGTTCTAATTGTGTGCAACCATCAGTGCAGATGGTTTTAATTTACCTGGCCTCTCTTTTAACCCTCTTCTCTTGAGAGGCTCACCAGCTGAATGAGGAAATGCAGCCAAGCACTGTGAGAACTGCTGTCCACATTCAGTTTTCAATTATGCTGCAGGGGATCAGGGGCGGGTCAGATCGTACATACTCCCCACTTCCTCAGTGATGGATGGTGCCTCTCTGGCTTTAACAGGAACCATGCTTAAGAGCACTGCTGTGTGCATGCCATTAAGTGGGCCTTCAAAGAACATTCCTTACACTCTCTCCTGTGCCCAGCAGCTTCTCCTCTGGAGTGGCTCTTCCTTGAGTTCCTGGCAATGCTTCAACTCGGTCCTCACGCTAGGTCCTTTGGACCTAGGCCGTTAGAGCCTCAGTACATCCTTGTCAGTCTTTCCCCTTCATGTCCTCCCTGCTTCATGAGTGAGGATTAAGGCCCTGTGTAAGGTCCAGTGACTTCAGCTGCTCAGTTGAGTTCTCACTCCTTTTGAATTAGGAGGAATTTTGATTTCAACATGGCTTATAGCACTTGGATGCAGAATCAAAACTTTAATGCACTGTGAACAATTAGGTCTGACAAGCACAGTGCTGTCTTTTAGGGTCAATTCTGAGCTTAACAATATGGTAAAGCAGATTGTACTCATTTTGTTATCTTTTCTTTATAATAATCCCATCTTGACCTAAATATCGACCCTGAAAGTATCATTAAGTCTGTATTCATAGAGACTGAGAATTGGTTTGACAAATTTAGGAGGGTTGCGATTGGTTTGTAATGTGCTGACATCAGAGAATCATAGAATCTGAGAATTGGAAAAAACGTTAAAGGTAATCTAATCCAGTCAAAGCACTGGAGGATTAATGGTAAACTCAGGTTCTGGAGACAGACAGCCAATCTGAACGTTGTCTCTGCCACGTATTAGCCACTTGGAAAGCTACTTAACCTCCTTGAGTCTCAGTTTCTTTACCCATAAAATGGGGCAAAGTATTTACTTCATAAGGTGTTTCTGAGAAATAAATGACTTAGAATAGTACTTGGTGCACAACATTCGCCAAAAATTGTCTTAAAACTAGCTCTACCGAAATTCATATTGGCAAAGGAAAAGTTTGGTCCTCTGCTTTCTATGTCTCTTTGCCCAACCTTATCTCTTAATGCAGGAGTTTAAAGCTGATTTGGAACTTAAAACTAAGCAGGTTGTGTTCTCTCTTTCTCTCTTTTTCCAGCTTTATTGAGGTATGATTGACAAATAGAAATGCATATATTTAGGATGTAATGTGATGTTTTAATGTCTGTATATGTTGTGAAATGGTCACCACAACCAAGATAATTCACACACTCACAGAGTTACCTTTTGTGTGTGTGTGATTCTCTTAGCAAATTTCTAGGATTCAATATGGGATTATTAACTATTATAATGCACACCATGCTGTGTATTAGGTGTCCAGACCTTACTCATCTTAGTTCTGTAGAAATGGAACTTTTTACCTTTTGACCAACATATCCCCATTTCCATCACCTCCCAGCCCCTAGTGACCACCATTCTGCTTCCATAAGAAGTTCAACTGTGAGTTCCACTTTTTTAGATTCCACATAAAAGTGAGCTTATGCTGTATCTGTCTTTCTGTGTCTGGCTTATTTTTAGCATAAGGTCCTCCAGGTTCATCCATGTTGTCACAAATGATAAGCTGTCCTTTTTTTAAGGCTGAGTAATGTTCTATCATTTCTAGACACATACCTCATTGGATTCTGTAAGCCTCTGGGCCTTCCCTCTTGGTAGTATGTACACAAAAGTTTGAAGAAGTTAGCTTCCCTTGAGGTGAAGGGACAAATAATGTAAGAAAGAAGTTTCTGAATCTGGGGGCTTTGAATATTTCTTATAGAATGGCTGGTCTTTACCTTGACAGCATGAAATAATCACCATTATGTCAAGTATTTCTGGCATGCCTGCCAGAGATGAGCACTGTCCTGAATGCTCCTTTACATCATGAACTCCTTTAAACCCACAACTTATTCTCATATGCAGACCAAGCAACTGAGTTTCAGAGACATTAGATACTTGACTGAGATACCAAGTGTGCTACCAAAGTCTTTCTTTCTCTATAAGAGAGAAGTCTTTTTCTTAAAGAATACGCTAACAGAGCGGCCAAGCACGTGAGAATGCAGGCAGTCTCTGTTGAGGGCTAGCTGAGAGACCCAGGCCAGAAAGAGTTACAGGCATCAAGAAGGAGGAGAATGGCTCCCTGTGGGCTGGAGAAGCTTCCAGCTGGAGCTTCAAAGGCAAGACCTTGCAATAGTGCTCATTTGATTAGATAAACCACTAAAGGAAGGAAGTCCCCAGGGACCAAACATTCCAATTGCCCAGCAAATCTGTCCTGCCCAGAGTCAGGACATGCAAAGCACATGACCAGTGGGCCTCCCCTTGGGACCCCCGCCCCTCCAGGACCATCTAGGACATAATGTTCCCCACGTGTTGTCCCCTACTGCGCCAGCCTGGGAGCATATCTCCACTGCACAAACTGCAGCTCCTGGCAAAGCAGACTGCTTTCTCATGGTCCTGATAGGATATAAGGTCCTGATAGATTAATCAATTCTGGCAACTTCTACCTTTGCACTATAGCCCAGTGCCTCTGCTCCAGCTAATCTCCAAGTCTGGGTTTGTAATAAGTTCCCCTAACATTCAAACACTACCCCCCACACACACCTATGGGTCTCTGCCCACTCAAGATAGGGCTATGACATTGACCAAAGGTTCTGGAATTAGCATATGGGATTGGGGCTGCCCACCTTTACTCCAGGTGAGAAGTTCAAGGGGGGAGGAGGTGGGAACTCTGAGACAGGGTGGCTCAAATTCTCACGTTCTCCGAGCTCCTTTAGTCCTGTTCTAAGGGAGCCCTTGCTCACCCCGTCTGACTCTCTTGGGTAGACTCTCTAATCCACCAGAACAAAGCCACCTAGGGACCAGTGCCAAAATTCATGCAGGCTCGCCTCTGGCCTCTCCTCCTTCCCTCCTACAAAGAGTTTTCAATACACCCTTTGCAGGATGTTGCAAGTCAAGAGCTACACTGCTGGATGACAAACGGACAGACCCAAGCTAACCTCTTTTTGTTCCTCGGGGGAACTATATACAAATGGGGTGGGGTAGGCCCCCAAGTGTGCAGGAATGATGAATCAGCCTGCTGCTCCACTGCTCTGTAATCTCCCTGTTGGCAAAGGCTCTACAGCTTCCCTAGTGTCTGCCACTTTCTAGTCCTATAAACTTGACTGTTACATAACCTTTCTAAGTCTCAGCTGCTTCACCTATAAAATAGAGGATAATGTGCGTCTACTTCATAGGATTGTTATCAGGACTGATCTGTGCAAAGGTTTAGCAGAACACCTGATACACAGTAAATGCCCAGTACATGTCACTTGAATGGAGTCTTATATTCATTATGACAAATATTATCTTGGTATCCCCAGCTTGAAGCACAGTGCTGATCACAGAGAGAGTGAGAAGGAAGGAGGGAGGAAAAGAGGGAGGGAGGTTGGATGGACTACTCCCATTCCTACACCCCATGCCTGATTAGTAGACTGCTCCCTGGACACCAGCAGAATTCAGTGGTCTCTCAGGACAGAAGGGCAATGACCCTTCTACAAGTTATCTAATACTGGGATGGTAGGAAGGGCAGAGTTAATAAAAAGGCATTACATAGTGATTGATGATCAAAGTGAGATGGCAGGGAGATTTGGGGAGCCATGTAAAGAACACACAGGATTGGGAAGGAATCCCAACACCTTAGCTTGGGAACCAGATCTGTCTTTAATTAAATGCATGACTGATCAAGTCATTTCCCCTGTGAGCCTGTGTCAGAAGTAAAACAAGGAATTTTACTTTCCAGCTCCCAGCACCCTGGTTCTATGAGCCTGGGTGAAGAATAGTGAATGGACAGTGTGATGCCACCAGCCTCAGAGTGGGTGTGTGCTCTGAAGCTGATGGGTGAACAAATGCAATTTGGCCTCTAAACACCCCCCAGCAGCTGGCCTGACACCAGTGAGGGGGGGAACAGGACATTCTGCCCACAGGAAGGGCATCTGATCATCCTGGTGTCCAGGCCCTGAAGGAAGTAGGGAAACTAAGCAAGCTTAGGAACTACTGCCTCCTAGCTCTCGTCTCAGATCTGTTGGCCACATAGTGTCCATAATGTGATGGATTGTTCCAGAGCAGGAGGGGAGTGTTGCCTGAACCTTTGTTTTATCTAACATGCTTTGGCATTTGTTCACTAGCTACTGGGGGCTGTACGGTGGGGGTTTCTTTGGTTGTTGTTGATCTTGTTGACTCCCTGCTCCACACTCTTCTCTCCCCATGGCCATCTGAAGACATAAGCTGGTCCCATGACCAGGCTTGGGCAGCCAAGGGCACCTAGCCAGGGCTGACTCTGGACATTACATAACCAGAAGGCTGTGGATATTTCCAAAGTTTAATCCAAAGCAACAGGTTCCACAGACATAGTACATCAAACCTCAGGCCTCAGGATGCAGGAATAATGAGGCCTGGAGGTCTGCCTCCAGGATGGTCAGGTACCACCTATGGGCTCTCCCCACCTGCATTGAGTTCCACCTGGGTGTCAAGGCTTGTCTCCTTTGGGGAGTTTTCTGGCCAGTAGGGTCTCACTCTCATTTCTCCCTTAGGTGGAGAAACATCCACCAAGTCTCTTTTGTGTGCCAGGTCCTGTTCTAGTTTCTGGGGATGCAAATGTGGGCGGTGAGTAAAGGGCTGGCAGTCCACTTAGACCTGAGCATACCCCATTTTAAACTTATGGTTAGTCACACATATGTGTCTTACGTCTTCTCTCCTGGCCTAATTGTACTTCCTTAACATAGGAACCCCATCTTTCTCTTGGCCTCTATGGCTCCTGGCATTAAGTGCTGTTTCTTGCCAAGGTGGAATGATGGACCAGCTGCTGAGCTATTCAGAGTGAGTGAGTGCAAATACCCCTTTCCAGCACCCAGAGTAGCTCTTGCTTAGAAGAAACACCACACATGTCCCAGGGCACTTAGAATCCTGAAATGCCTGAGCTAGAAGGGCTTTTAGGGGCACCAAGCTCAACCCCATACTGTTACAGGTGATAGAACTGAGGTCCAGCAAGGGGGGATCCCAAGGTAAGCAGGCTATTTGGGAGTGGAGCTGAGGCAAGGAAACAGGTTATGCAGGTTTTACATCTGAGGTTCTTTTTGTTAAGATGGACTTCCCTAGTGGGCTTCATAATGTTAATATGCTCAGGAATATGTTCAGTTATACAAATGTGCTTAGTAAATGGTGCTAACCAGATGGGATGCAAGATCTGGGAAAGACAGGGAAAGAGGGTGCAGTTCCTACTCCGGGATAAGGTTCCTGTGATCAGCCAAAGTTCAGTGTAAGGATTCAAGGAATTAAATGTAAATTGTAACCTCAGCAACTGCATAAGACCAGTAGGCACTATTGAGCTCAGAAGAGCCTGTAAGACAAACTCGTCCCATCCTCTCATTTTACAGATGGATAGACTGACACCCAGAGAGAGGTGGTGACTTGGCCAAGGTCTCACAGTTACCAGGGAACAAGGCTGTCTGCCCTCTGGTTCCAGAGTCAAGCCTCTTTTCAATGGCTTCTGAGGGACTCCACCTGCACTGGCTTTAGGGTGAAGCAGCCACCTTCCCCTCACTACCTGGCATCCCTTTCTTCTGCCTCAGCAATGTTCTCTCCAGCAGTGGGGAAGGGCTATGCACACCCACCTTGCCTCCTCTGGCTAGGACTTTACTGGCAAAAAACCCAAGAGCTCTCCTGGAGCGGGCTTATGTCACTTACCTTCATCTGCTTGATGGTATAGACCAGCGTGCCAAAGGGCCCCTCCTTCACCAGCTTCTTCCCTACCACCTTGGCCCGGATCACTGCAGAAAAAGGCAAGATACAGACAAGAAGGAGATTAGGGAGGCTTGAACCACATCAGAGACCACATCTCAGGTTGGGTGCCTGGAATTGCTTTCTTACCTCTGGGCCAACTTGAATAGACGATTGTATTTATTAAAGCAAGAATTCAGATGAGAGACCCAGGGGTTGGGAGAGGAATGGAGGAAAGAAGGAAGGCAGTCATCATTCAACTTAATTATCCCAAATATTCACAATTGCCGACGCTGGAAATTCCTAGGCTGTACTCACCCCTGGAAGAGTTTCTTGAATCTCTGGTTTCACCGTAATCCAAAATCTACTTCTCTTGTTAGAGCCTCTTGCCATCCCCCCATTGTCCATCTGACAGTTGCATGGTTTCCCAGACCTATTCTCTTTCTACCAGGACCTCTTCCTAAATGCTGCCACATTTAGGGGCTCTTCCTTTGCATGCCCAGGTCTTGACATGCCTGCAGGGTTGCAGTGCATTCCAGCCATTCCCCATGGCTGCTCAGCATTCTGATGGGGCCCTTGGTACCCAGCACTTAGATGGCAGGGAATGCAGTAAAGCATAGCTCAATTAGGATGTGATAGAGGAGGGAACAGTTGGGAATAGGGGCTCAGGAGTCAACTGAACCGTTCTAACCCCAACTCTACTCTATGGCTATTTTGGAACTTTGTTTCTGGCCTCCAATTTCCTCTTCTGTAAAGCCAGGATAATGGTGGTACCAATCTCCTGAATTGGAAGGATTAGGTAAGATAATGCAGGTGAAACACCACCATGTCTCTAATGTGGTATATGTTACATAAACATTATTACTATCATTATCATCATCATCAAAAGTGGAATGGGCTTATCCTGGAAGAACTGCTGCCATTAAAGTAGCTCCCATTTATCACATGCTGTGTGCAGTAATACATTTCATTTATTCACTCCTCAAGACCACTTACAAGGGCAGTATTAACATCCATATTATACAGACAAGGAAACTGATAAAGAAGTGATGCCACTTCCTCTTCTGAGCCTCAATTTTCTCCTCTGTAAAGAGGGTGTAAGTCTGTCTACATCAAAGAATTGGAAGAGGATTAAACAAAAGATCTTATGAAATTTCTTAGTACCAACGTCTGGCAGAAAGGAGTTGCTCGGTAAATATTAATTGACTATGAACAGGAAAATAATTAGATCCAATGTGAGGAAGGCTGGAAGACAGGCATTTATTACATGCGGTGAAAACACAGAGAAGGGAAAGATTTACTTTAGTTTATAAGAAGCTATGCATTCTTTTTATATTTTATAGGAAGGAGAAGCACCCAGTAGCTGTCTTCAGATATTTATAGAACTTGCACATGGAGAAGTAATGGACAGATCTTAAGACAATTCAGAAATTGAAGAGAAGTTGTGTTCATTGGCTCAACCAAAAAAAAAAAAGTCATTTAATAACTAAAACTGGCAACACAAGGGAAGGGGCTGCCATAGAGTGAGAGTGTCTCCATCAAGGGGTTCTGGAAGCTCTCATGCTAGGACTTGGCCCAGAATGGAATGGATTTTGCATGTATAGCAACCATACTTTGAGTCACAAATTGAACTCTTCCAGCTTTAAGATCCTGTCACCCTTTTCTTACCTCCAGTTGCACTAAGCCCTCAAAAAGAGTAGGTACCCAGTAAATGCCTGTTAAACAGAATACCCTTCACTTATACACACACACACACACACACACACACACACACACACACACACACACCTGCCCACCCATTCTGGTAGTTCTGTTATCCTTCCCCATTTCTATGTTTCTCAATTAAGTGACTTTAATATCTTAATTTAAACAAAACAAAACAAAACAAAAAAACCTTTTTTAGGAACCAATCCTGCCATCCCAACTGGATTCTGTCCTGTTCCTCCCCAAACAAGTTTGGATCCTACTCTTCCAGTCAGACATGAAGTCAAAACCCAGATGAATCAACAGCCCCTCCAGACCTTCTTGCCAGGGAGGCTAAAACACAGAGCCCATTGGAGAAGTTAGTAATTTAGCCGAGGCAACTCAGATTGGGAGGAGGTGAGTGGCTGTTTCCAAGTCTGCTGTAAAAACGAGAGGTTGGCAAAATTCCAGGCCAAGCTCCCTCAAGATTCTGCCTCCACTTCTGTGTCTAACTTTGTAGCAGCATCCTCGGCAGGGAGCCAGGCTCCCAGAGGCCCAGGGACTATTTCCTCTACAGTAACTCCCACAGTCAGGTTGTAACAGCTTAACTGTTGGGCAGAGAGCATATCTGCCAGGACTTTACTATTGATTCTTCCTGAATTGATTTGGCTCCATCCTCTGCTGCTTCATTAACACAGAAGGTAAACTAGCAAGTTGAGTCTCTGCCTTAGAGGGGAAGAAATAGCAAAAGCAATTTTTAAAATAGCAACTTCTACCCTTTCCTGGCTCAAAAATGGCTGGACTTCTTTTAAATATAACATGTCATAAGCAGACCTGTCCCATAACAACAGTAGGTACTAGGTACTTCTGGAAGCTTCTGCATACACAGTGAGCCAATTCCTTCCTTACCCTGAAATGGCCTGAGCTTGGAACCTTTTCATCTGAGAATAGTTCAATGAAAAAGGAGCAAGTTTCTGTAGTCAGGAAGCCACATTTGAGTTTCAGTTCCACCATTACTATGGCCTCAGGCAAACCCCTGTGTCCCCGACCTCCTTTCTCCTAAATCTTTCTGATTGTCTTGGTCCAATGCCCATCACGTGGCTTACAAGAGATGTCCCTAATTCTAGTGGAGGAGCAACAGAGCAGAGCATTGAAGAGCCAGGGCTCTGGAGCCTGACTGCCTGGGTTCGAATCCTAGCAGCAGTGCCACATGACCTTAGGGAGGTTATTATGCCCTTCCTAACCTATAGCAATTCCTCATTATCCTCATGCTGTGAGGGTTACATTCAGGCACTGAAAATGCTGTGTTTGCTGTCACCCCTGTTAGAGGACCACCACCACTGTGACTTCTGTTGTTACTCGTCTATCTGAGCATCTTTAGTTTCTAACATACACCATAAGCTAAGGCCTAGGAGTTCTCTCTAGGATGGGAAGAGAGGCAAGCTCCTCAAAAATATCTGGCCATGTAAAATTTTAGGGAGGGAGCACACATAAACTGGTCAGAACAAACGTAGAGGTGTTTTTAAGTCTGGAGCACTCACCAGACTTAAAATAGGGACCTGTCCTATCTCATCACCCAGATGTAACCCAAGAGCAGCCTACCAGGACCAAACTCGATCACATGGCTATAGTCCAGAAAGGCTGGTGGAGAAGGCCTAGCATAGAGGCCACACTAGTGTTTTCTTTATAAAAACTAAACTGAACTAAACCGAACTAAAATTAAGTAACATTCTGCTCTCTCAAAGAGATTCACAACGTCCTTCCAGAGTCAAAACACCAGCCAACCTCAAATCTGCCCATTAGGTCTGTGAATTAATATGTCTTTATTTGCTTCGGTTTCTCCTCTGCAATGCAACTGTGTGCTATTTTGTACTTTCTTATTTGGCAATAAGGGTGCTCCTGAGGCATTTGCTGGCCTGGGGGGCCACAGTGGGCAGGGGAGGTAAGGAAGGTCACAGTTCTCCAACAACAACAGAAGACAGTTTCCAAACTTAGACTGGCAGCATGTGGTCTGTTCCTGCCACCTTGGTGGAGTGGCTAGAAGCCAACTTTACAGATGGGCTGGGCTAACAAAGGTTTTCTTTATTCTCCTTCACGATGGAACATGGCCCCATACTGTCTACTCAGTGTCCCCCAGCAGCTAAACCAACATGGGTGTGAGCTGGGTTGGTGTGCTGGTGGGGGTGATGACGAGAAATAGAAGTCCCATTTCCTGCCTCCACAGAGCAGTCTAATGGGAAGACAAAGTTTAAAAGTTCATGGCTAGAGAGCTAATCTCCAAGGTATGAAAGCACAAGTCAGAGAAAGGGGCAATGGTGGACAGCCTGAATCTCAGTCTTGGAGACTCTTATGCTCCTGGGAAAGGAACCTGGGCTTCCGGGGGTATGGAGATCGGAGGAAAACAGAGTAGAGTATTTTAACTTAAAAGTCTGTAAGAAGAAACTGACCAGGCTATGTGTGCTTATGTAATTGGCACATAGATCTGTAAATATGTGTAGGGTCCTCTTAAAAATATCATATACCTGAGGATCCAAGTAATAATTTTCTTTCTTTAAATAATTTCTGTGGGGAGAGCTACTAAGAGTTTACAAAATCACGAGAAACAAGGCACATCCCTTCCAGAAATATAATTGTATGCTGCTGGCCCCCACCTCCATCCATAGCAATGTAGAACACAAGCAGCACAAGTTTTGAACAAAAAATAATTCCAGTGGCAAACAAGACTCAGTTTCCAGTGCAGCTTACTGCTGTGTCCAGAAATTGCACATCCGCGACTCATCAGCATATTCAAACGGGGACAAGAGCCCATGAGAAAGCCCCTGACTCTCACCCTCTCCTCCTACCTCCCATGCAACGACCTTCAATCACACCCAGACCTTTCTGCCCAGATCTGATGGTCAGACTTTCCAGCTAGCAGGTTGGAAGGCAAAGTTTGGCTGGGTTTTGGATCAAAACCTTAACTGAATTAATGTATATCAACTTAGACATGGATTCTGCCCGTCTTACATCTTAGGGTCCTGTTGAAAGCACTGCAGATCCTCCCCAGGGTAGAGGAGCTGATGCAGCCATCTAGTGAGTGACATACTTTCAGTACCACACACATGCCCCCACCATACACACACTCTGTCCCATTCCTGTCTCTCTGAAGGCCCTGTGGAATGATTTTGCTGACTTGAGGTATGGTTTTTAGGAGGACAGTGAGGCTAGGTAAGGCACATGTAGCTAGCAGGTAGAATGAATTTCTGCAAAAGCAGAAGTTACTGTTAGTGTCAACCTGAGGAAGGGGAATGTTCTTCTGATGGGATCCTAGCAAGCAGGATCTAGGTAAGCAGAAAGGCCCAGACTGTGGGCTCACCTGTCTTCCTGGATTTGGACTAGGAAATAAAGAGCAGTTGGGAAGTGCCTGATACTCACTTATGTTTATGTCCTGGTTGCCATCCACATGGGCTGCTCTGGGGCTGAGAGCTCATGACAAAGACAATAAGCAAGGGACCCACAGCAAGGCAGGCCCACAGCCCATCTGGCTCACCCCGTTAGGCAATTCCCTGGTCCTGTGCCCCATGGAGAATCCTGCATTTTAGTCAATCCAAAGAGGGCAGAGCCAGGCTCCCTTGCTCCTCCAGCTGCCCACCCATTCATTAACCATCAGCTCCCTGCATTTCATTACATCACATCAGTAAGTCTAGAGGAGAGGGAAGGACTAGAACACACCGATAAGCCCCTCCCCTGTGCTGACAGGTGCTTGCATGCCATCCTGCTCTGTTCTCATGATAACTCTGTGAGATGGCTATTACTGTCCCAGTTTTCCAACAATGAAAAAGAAGATCAGGTACCCTGAGGGTGGTTTTGCATCCCAGCAAAACAAAAAATTGGTGGGTCCCCCAGGAAAGTAGACTGCCTGAGGCCTTTTCATGGGATTCATACTGATTGCAAAACATTTCATAATTTTCTGTACCTCCCCAAGCCCACTGTCAGCTCTGCTAAGGATCTGAGAAGTGGATTGGTCCCTAGGAGGAAGGCCCCCCTGATAAGCCTCCAGTGACCCCCATCCCTTTGACCACCCCACAACTCTGTCCCAGTCACTCACACACGTTCCCTCTGATTAGTACTAAGAATCTACAAGTAATCACCATTAGCAATAGAATGGAATATCATCTGTTTAGCATACTGTGCTCCCCACCAAGGCTTTTAAGGAAGAAAATAAAATAACTTAGAAACCACAAAAACCTGACAATCCCTGAGGTTTCTCACAACACTATGAGTCTGAGGTTAATTAGGCTGATTAATTAGATGAGACAATGTATATGTAAAAAGGCACTTTGTAACCCTGAAGCTAAACAGATGATATACTATTATGTTGCTGATGGTGATTCTTTGTAGGTTCTTAAATGTGCTAATCAGAGGAAGACAGCAAGAGACCCAATTCAGCATTTCCTCATCCCCTGAGGATCTTTGGTATCTTATCCACCTCCAGTGACCCTTTCCAGAGTTCTTCACAATTTTCTGCTGCCTCTTTGGGGACACTTTGATGATGTCCATCTTTGAGGAAAAGGCCTTAGGAATTAAGGGTGGGTGGCAGAGACCTGAAGGCCTGCCCTAACTGGATCTTTCTGGTTTCCAGCCCATTTATCACCACAACCCCAAACCCCAAAAAGCCTCTCTACAAAGACCCGGAGGTTAAACGGTCAGATCAAGGAAGCCCCTGGAGAAGTGGCTGTGAAACACTGGAATAAACAGGCATGGAGTGCATAGGCCTGGATGCAGTCACTGCCCTGTCACTGTGTAACACTGGGCAAGTCACTTCCCATCCCAGCTTATAAATTGGGGTGATGATTACCAACCTCAAAAGCTTCTTTCCATGACCTAAGCTCCTTCTTTCACTCCTCCAAGCAGCTCTCGTCAAGATCACTTTTGACCTCCACGGTGCTCAATCCAGGCAGTGGTGGGTTCTTCGTCCAACTCTTACTTACACCCAACTTGTGGCTTCATACCATCCATACAACTGGTAGCTCTCATCTTTGTAACCTCCAACCCAGAACCCCCACAATGTGAGTCGACATTTAGTGTATGTTTATACTTGGAGGCCTAATAAGACATCTCCAACTCAACCCATCCAAAACCGAGCTCCTGAAATGCCCCTCCCTCAGCCCTGGTCCAGTTACCTTCCTCATTTTGGAAATAGCCCCATTCCCCTACTCCTTGTTCACCACCCCAAATACCATGTCAGGGCCTTTGCCCTTGTAGATCCCCTGCTAGAACACTCTTCACTTCAGTAGCCACATGGTTCCCTCCTTCATCGACTTTGAATATCACCTGGCCAGGGGGCCTCCACCATCCCCCATCCCTTCCTTCATGCCTTCCCTGTAGCCCTTGGCCAGTGTTCCTGTGCTTCACAGCCCTGACCACCATGACATAGTCTCTATCCATGTGCTGTTCTTTATTTTACTAACTACTGTAGCCTGAGCACCCAGAGGAAAGCCTGGCACCTAGCAAGTCCCTACTATGTATATGCTGAATTCATGAAGTTAAAAGGGCCACATGGAGGGTGATTAAAAAAAAATAATAAAGATAAATAACTCCCCTGGATAAGCTCTGGCCTATGACCAGAGTTTCTGAGCCATATTCCATCAGAAGGGGATAATAGCAGGTCTCAGTTCATAGGGCCAGATAAACATCTGTTCAAGAATCATTTACAAAGTACTGTGCTAGGCTCACGGGGACAAGGAGATAAATGAGGCCCCGAGGAATTCAGGGGCTGGGTTTTAAAAGACCGGCCAGGAAATAGGTAAATGATATTCAAATATAGCAAACACGGCAGTCTGAGTAAGAACAAAGAGAGGGCAGGGCACAAAGAGGGGTGAGGCCTGACCAAGGGAAGGGGCATCTGGAGCTCCCCAGAGGCGACAGCGGATCTAGGCCTAAGTGCATCCCAGAGAAAAGATTCAGTACGCTTTATCTGAATCCAGAGGAAGCAGAAGCCTGGACCAGATCGGGTGGGGAGGGTCTAAGGAAGGAGCTGGGAGGGAGGCCGAATCTCAGCCAGACTCTGAGCAGAGCCAGGACTGACTTCCCGCCTTTCCAGGAAGATGGCCCTGGAGAACAGGAGAGGTGCAGGGAGGGGCAGCCAGTGAGGAAGAATGCCCCTTGGAGAAGTCTCACCATAGGCTCTCCCAGAGTCCTACCCTGATCCCCTGAGGGCACTTCTCCTTGTCAGTTTCAAAGGCCTTTTTTGTTGCTGTCAAAGCCACAACCAGACATGGAGATGCACTCCCAATCAAGATAGGGAGTCTCCAGTTCAAAGCCTGTCCTGACTAACTCTTTCCGTTAAGTAAAAATATTAATCTTGGTTTTATTTAAGCAGGTTTTTTTGGCACGGAATGAACCCCTGTGGCTAAAAATAAACCCAAATACACACACACACTCAGAAAAATCTGGAGAGCTGCAAATCATTTCAACCCAAGTTTCCATCTCAGAGAAAGCTATTAAAAGCGGGAGGATATTAAAACCTCTCTGCACAGAGCCTCTTTTCTCAGGGCCTGCCTTGTGTTCTAGGGTCCTCAGGGCAAGGCTGTCCCGGGGATGCCCTGTCCCGGGCCTCCTGGCAAAGGAGGAGGAGGGGCCTTTGTGAGCTTCTAGCTCTCACCTTGCGAGCATTGTGGGTTTCTGCTTGAGCAGTCCAGGAAACATGCTGGGGCCTCAGCCGACGTCAGCTGTGTATGAAATGAAGGGGCCCAGAGCGGCAAGCAAAGGGAACACAGGCTCAGAAAGGTCAAATTGTCTGGAACTTTGAGATTATCCAAAAGGAACACAAGCAAAGTCTATAGCTTACCCCAGCTTTCATGTTTTAAGTGGCAATCTCAATTGTAAAGTATTAAGAGACAAAATGTAAGAGTCACCACCTAGGCATATGTCCTGACTTGGTATTAATACATTTCATTTGCAGTATAATCATTTTCAAAGTCTGCTACCCTCAATTTCTTCCTGTAGCCACAGCCAGTTTGGGAGAAAGGTATGGATCACTTGACCCAGGACAGGGTAAAAGTCCTAGTACTGGTAGGTTCCTGGATTCAGGGCTGACTTACTTGGGGAGTGAGGACCATCAAAGAAGGGAGGTGGTGTTCTTGTGATCTGGATTTCTAAAAGGTTGGTAAGGTGACTACCCTGAAGTATCCACTAAGCTTTCGAATTGTTGAGGCTTTCGTTGTGCCAAGGGCAGCCAGAAGGGGAATATCAGTACCCCAAAGCACAAGAAATAGGAAGGGAGATGCTTCCCTATAGCTTCACCCCCATTCTCTCAGGAACAGATGGGATCAACAACCCTACCCACAGTCCCCCAAGCCTCCCTTGGTTTTGCAATGTAACAGGATTATTTTGAATAGCATAGTGATATATACAGGGCTCTCTGGGGTTCGGGCCTCATCTCAAGTCCCACCACTGCAAAGCCTCTAGCATCCCCTATTGCTTTCCCCCACCCCACTACACTGACCTGTCCTGTGATGCCCCTTGTCTCAGTGACAATGACTTTCTCCCCAGTCGTCTGCCTACGCATCTGTTTCCCTGCAAGACTCATGTAACTGAAATGCCACCTCCTCCAGAAAGCCTCCTGCCCAACCCAGGCCACACTAAATCCCTCCTGTCTTCTCAGCTTCCTTTCTTCCCAAAAATGTTCTACTTTAATGGTCAGTTGCTTGGCACTCCTTAGCCTGAGTTACTAGACAGTAGGCCTGTATCTATGACCCCAGCACCTGACAAGGTGCCTAGAATATGGCAAGGCTTCCCAAAATGTTTGTTGAATGAAGAATGAGGCTACTGGAGGGAATTAAAGGTAATATAATAAAGGGAGACAGAGATGGCTTCAGGTTCAGGCTCTTGGAGTATGGGTCAGGCGTCTGAGTCCCTAAAGATCATCCAGAAAAGAAGAGAGAGAGGCATGTAAAAGTGTGATCTGAGGGACGCCTGGGTGGCTCAGTGGTTTAGCTCCTGCCTTTGATCCAAGGGCATGATCCTGGGGTTCCGGGATCGAGTCCTACATCAGGCTCCCTACGTGGGGCCTGCTTCTCCCTCTGCCTGTGTCTCTGCCTCTCTCTCTCTCTCTCTCATGAATAAATAATAAAATCTTTTTTTAAAAAAAAAAGTGTGATCTGAGAAGCTAAAATGGGCCCCTAATCTCCAAATGCTGAAGATTCATATCTAAAAAGAGGTGAGTCATGGGGTCCTGTTAGAAGAGGCCCCAGTTAACAAATGCCTGTGGAGGTAGAGCAACCAAACTCCACCAACAGATGAGAACCCAAGGCTCAGGCTCAGAAAGGAGGTCAGTGAGACCACCTTCTTATTCAGTCCCCCTCCCTCCTCTTCTTCTTCCTCTTGTCTCCTTGCTCTCCTCCTCCTTCTCCTTTCTCCTCTTCCCTCCTCCACCTCCCTTTCCTTCCATCCTCCTTCCTCCCCATCTCTTCCTCCTTCTTTTATTCCTTCCTCCTTCCTTCCCTTCTGCTCCTCCTTCATCTTTTTTTTCCTCCTCCCTCCTCTACCTTACTTCCCTTCTATCTTCCTCCTTCCCCATCTTCTCCTCCTTCTAACATGAGTATTTGGAATAAATTCATTCATCCACTATTATTTCAGAAGTGTTTGACTACATGCCTTGGATCCTCTGCTTTGCCTTGGGGATTCAGCAGTCAGCAGGTAGATGAGGTCCTACCTTCAAGAAGCTTATTTCTGTCCTGAGACAAAAAGATAAGTGGTTATATACTAGGGAGCCACAGCAGCATGTATTGGACACCCCAGCTAAGCTAGGTAATTTCTGTGCTTTGGGGTATTGACATTCCCCTCCTGATCACCCTTTACAGAGCAAAAGCCTCAGCCATTCCAGTCATGGTTAGTGAATACTTTGGGGTAGTTGTCTTACTAGCCATTTAGAAACCCAGATCACAGAAACACCATCTCCCTTCTACAATGGTCCTTATTCCTTAGGTAAGACCCTGGTGGTACTATGGATGCGTGTTATGGGGAGACATCCTGCCTGAGCTAGGATTTGAGAAGTCAGCAAGAGTCAACCAAGAGAAAGAGAATGAAAAGGCCTTCAGCTCAAGAAGGGAGCAGAGGCAGAGGCAAAGGCCTCGGACCTGGAAAGCCTAGCCCATCAGAGTGACAGAAAGTAGGGTGTGTGACAAGGGGCAGGGGACAGTGGAGGCCAAGAGGCAGGCAGGAATGCCCAGCTTTGTATAGACTGGGTCTTGCTCCAACACATGTCATTTCTCAGGTGGGCAACATGTGCCCAAATGGGTGCCTAATGGTCGGCTGATAGGAGAGCCTCAAAGCCTCAAGAAACCCCTAAAAACAAGTTCAGTCCTTGTTTGCCCCACTTTGCATCAGACCCACCAATGGTCCCATTCCATTTCACATTTTGTTTCTGATCTTCAAAGTTAAGATTTAAGGAATCCCTGTCTTCCCCAACACCCTCCTCCCAAACCCCTTAACCTCTCCCAGTGGTCTTATCTTGGGTGTTTTGGCTGGCTCAACTCAGCATGTGCCAGAGCCTGGAGGCATCCCGACCTCTAGAAAGCTCTACCCCACTTGGTTCAAAGGCACTGACCTGTTCACTGTCATGCAGGCACATAGGTCAGGAGTGCTCAGAACACAACCCCCTGCTAAGTGCTCCAGCCCTCCCCAGGGGCCCATGGGAAATTTTATCCCACACAAGAGGCCACCAGAATAGCAGCCTGGTCTTCAACCATGGACCCTTTGAAGCAGTGCCCAGAAAAATACCGTGCTGACGAATGGTTCTCAGAACTTCGAGCTTTCAGGTCAGGTCATTTTTGTGAGACCAGAACGGCTGGCAACATCTCAGGAGCTGTCTATAGTATTTTATTTTTCTGCTAATTGGGATTTTGTTTGCTAGGAGAGTCGAGGGACTCCAGGATAGGTCCAGGAATGGAAAAGCCAAGGAACTGTGAAGCAAAGGGACCTCCCTCACTTGTACAGCAGACCTGCAGATGTGTCTTTGCAGACAGACAGTGAATCTGTTCTCAAAATGCAGTGAGGATGGATGGGAGACTTTGTTGTGGTTTGCGTAAGAAGCAATGTCTGCTCTCCTCTCTGTCTCTGAGGATTATTTAGCACAGACCCCAAAAAGAATGTGGTACATTTATAACTTACCCTTGGGTAGCTTTTAAAATAGCCAAGGCTTCCCCCTTCTCTCTTTAATTTCCCTAACTTCAGCCAGGAAGACTGTGGACACCAGGTGGACACAGCGCGGGGAGGGGGGGGGGTCCCATAGAAAGCAGGTGCTTCCCTGCCCAGCTGACTCAGAACCTTCCAACCAACTCAGTACCCAGGTAGTGGACACTCAGGCAGAAACCGGTATGAAGAAAAACAAGGCCAGACTATAGATCTTCAAGCCCCAAGACAGTTATCAAAGGTAGCTAATGTTGAAAGTGTGGAGGGATGGCTGGAGATACGATACAAGTCCCTTTAAGGAAGCCAACCTTTGTTTTAAGGAAAAGAAAAAAGTAGAGTGCTAACAGCTGCCCTCTTTGGTCAAAGGGGGTAACAGCAAAATGATAAAGCCTGTCCCTGGTAGTTGCATACAGCCTGCCTTAGCCTGCCAATGTGACAAGAAATGGTGTCAATGGTTAAAAAAAAAAAAAGAGAAAAGACTGACCACCCACCGAACACCTTCTGAATGCAGTCCATAGTGCCTTAGCCTCTTGTGCATTTAGTAAGTATTTCTTGAGTGGCTGCTATGTGCCAGTCTGTGTCAGGTGGACACAGGTGGTGGAAACAGTGAACAAAACAGATGCACCTTACAAATATTATAGCTAAGCCTTAAAACTAACTTGCAAGAACATTATTTCCATTGGGTAGATCAAGAAAACAAGACTCAGAATAGACAAGAAACGTGTCAGAGGTCACATAGCAAGAAATTAAATCCACAAATGCCTGCCAGCAAAGCTCATCTTTCTACTGCTTGATATTTCACAAATCTGAAACAATCAGCCAGTCAAATGCATCAGACATGCAGAATAAAGGAAAATTCTCAAGGCTTAGTTATCAGGGAATGCATAAGCCATAGATGGTGAGAACCTTATGGTGGGGTTAACTCCCCAAAACAGAGAAGTCCAGTAACCAGCCTAAAGCCCCATAGTTTGGGGGTGGGGAGCACAGGCCTTAGCTCCAAGGAGAGTGGCAAGGAGGAGACAAGTCAATTTTACTGGACATCTGATTGGCAACCCTGGTCTAACAGCTCAGGTGCAAGGCCCAGGGCCTTTGTACATGTCATTACCTCTGCCTAAGACCTTCTTCTGCTGCCCTTTATTTGGCAACTCCTATTCATCCTTCATATTTCAGCTCCAAGGACACTCCCTCAGAGGAAGCTTTCTGTGACCCCTCCCTCAACATCAGACTAAAACAAGACCCCTGCTAAATATTGTCATATTCTTTAGTTTGAGGGTTTGTTTGGAAATTCATTTGAATATTTCATTTCCCAGCATTACACACTAAATTGGGATCATGACTTGTTTTGCTCATCATTATATCCCCAATACCTCACCCAGTGCCTGGAACATAGTAGGTGCTCAGTAAATGGGTTTTGGGTGAAGGAGGATGTCTTTTCCATCCTGGCACCTATTCATTGCATCCCGAAAACCTCCTGCTCCATCTTCCTCTACTATACAGCTGCTTTACCCACTGGCTACAACTGTCCAAGGCCAGTTCCACATCTATGAGTTGGCCAAGAAGAAATGTGTTGAGTTTTAAATGTGGAAAGAAAAGAAGGGGAATAGAATATGCAAGGGCATGGTAGTCAAACTGAGTCTAGAGTGTGAGAGGTAACATAGCTAAGGGACCCTGATGACCCCAGCTGGCAAGAAGCAGAGGATACTCATTAGTTCGTTCTACCCCAAGGAAATGTGAAGTTCCCTGGGTGATAGGAACTTGAATGGGGGACTTTTCAGGACTGTCTCACAATCTGGGTCTGTAGACAATGATGCTGCTTCTCTGTCCCCAGGATCCTCAGCCCCTCAGATCCTCACTTGGTACAGTTCTGATAACCTTTCACTGGCCATGCTCAGGTTTATGAGTATCTTGGATAATGGACTTCTGAACCCAGTCCACTGACTCATTCCAGTTGGGCAAGATGCATAAACTCTTCAAGCCTCACTTTCTTCATTCTGAAGAAAAGAAACTATTACATTTATGAGGATGAAAAATAATTAAGATGGAAACCACCTGGCAAAGTTTTCTAAAGTAAACCCAAGCCCCTTCTTCTCCCTATCCCCCCAGTTACTCCCTAGTGTGCAGGTTTATTCCTTCCCAACAGAGTTGCCCATGAGCGCAATGAGATCACTGAATGTTAACATAGATAACCTCAAAAGTGGTTTTCATATCTCATGGGGATCTCTGTCCAGCTGCTGGGATGGCACCCTGCACCAGACCATACCTGAGTCATGTTTTCTGGTTCTGTGAACTACCTAAAGTGCCCGTCTCCCAACAAAGTAGGGGTCTGGCTGCCTTCCGCATCTCTCCTCCTCTGAAGAGGGCTGATAACACTGCATGTGCCTGACCATAGGTAGCCCTGTTGCTGGATTCTGGGCAGCCCTCCGGGCAAGTTCCCATGCCACAGAGCATCCCCAGCACAAATGACCTCCCCTGACCACCCCTGCCATACATCTGAAGGCTGTCAGGGCTTCCTACTCTGTCCATGGAAAGCTCACACTCAAAGGTGGGCTAAGATAGTCTCTGAAGCACACCCCCAACCAGTGCTCTTAGATGTTCCTGACTGGAGTAACACAGAGCCAATAGGAACACGTTATCCTTGATATGCCAGGGCTCTCAGAGAATAAGAAATGAGAATATCGGAGATGAACACGTTTGGCCAGACACTTCCACAAAAAAAGCAGAATAGTCACTGGGGGCAGTGCCACCTTTTCCTACTGATAAAAATACTGTTGTCATTAATTGTAATGCTAATTATAAGACTGTGGTTAATTACAGTAGGTTCATCAATTAAGCACTTACTATGCACATTCAGTGCGAAATGCATTACACAGATTTGAACCTCGTTAAGACCTTATACAGTAAGTCTGTCATTAGCCCCATCTTGGAGAAACTGAGGCTTGTAGAGAGTAAGTGACTTTCCAAGATCATGTAACTAGAAGTGGTGGGACCAGCATGCCAATCCAGGGAGCCTGACTCTGAAGTTGCTGCTTTTCACCACTGGGTCCTACCTCCATTGCAGAGCACACGTTTGACTACAGTGCAGTGGGACAGGCACACTTTGCAGGCTTGAGGCTCTAGGTTGAGTGAAACCTTCAAAACCATGCAGTGTAACCTCCTCTGAAATTCTGTACAGTCTCATCGCAGGATTAATCTAGCAACTATGCAAATATCTATAAGCTAGGTCACCTAGCTGGTGCCATGTTGAGCCATATTTTGACCATACCAAAATTATTTAAGCTGCCTCTCTGTGGCCTTCCCCCAACTGGTTGACATTGTAGGCTTACACAAAACAAGATATTTGAACAGCATGGTCATATTCCCTAAATTTTCTTCAGAATAAATATTTTCATCAGTTTTTATGGCTCTTCCCCACCTATGATGTGATTCCAAGTCTCCTTCCATCTCTGTCTCACTCAGGGCCTGTATCCCTCTAATCTGTTGGTGTGTGTGTGTGGGGGGGGGGTGAATTAAAATTTCCTAGGGGTTGCTGCCCAGTGTGCAAAGTTGAAAGAGATTCACCTTCCTCACTCTGGATCCTTTTACAGCTGGCAATGCAGTCTAAGACTCTACCACCATCCATGAAAAACTCCTTAGCATTTTCAAAACAGAATCTGCCTCCCAGCTTTGACATGATTTAATAAATAACCTACTCCACTAAGTAACTGCACTTATTTGGGTTTGGAATTAAAAGGATTTTTTTTTTTTTTTGCAGGGGGAGGGTCTTATTATATAGAAACGATTGAGTAATAGGAAGAATTCTGGGCTAGCAGTTGGAAGCTGGGTTATCTTTCTGGTTCTTCTATCCATTTGCTGTAATTCTGATAAATCACATCTCTCTTAGAGCCCTAGTTTTTTTATTCTGCATAAGGGAGAAGTTGGACTGGATGTATCCTATGGTTCCTTACGACCTAGAGGTCTCAGGTTATTTTAGCACCTCCTTTTAATTCCCACATGTCCCTTGAGTTCTACTTTCTCTTCATCAGTAATGATCCTAGATGCCATGTCCTCCCTGTGTTCTGGGTCTAGAATCACATCTCTGAAAAGTTCATCAAACCTAAATAAGTAATCAAGATGCTTCAGGTGCCTCCTCTGGCCTTGCCTTAAAGATCTTCTTTCACCTGTTCTGTCTGGACGATTTGCCCTAACCAGAACTGGCGACAGTGGCAAGTAGGAAACTGACCCCTAAGTTAGCCAACCTGGTCCATCCGCTACCAGCCTGTTTTCTTTATCAGCCACTGCCTGTTCTTGCTGCTATTGTTTATGCAGCAGTCATCCTATTATTTAGGCTGACAGTCCATCAGGGAGTTTATTTTCCCCAAATTCAAACAAACCTGGGATAATCTCAGTGGTTAAAATACATTATGGGAACACTAAACATTAATGCCATCTAGGGTCAGATGGATCCTGACATTAATGCCAGGTAGTGTCTCCTGCTCTGCATGGCCCCATCCCTACTGACAGAAGGATTCTAAAGACTGCTGAGCAGAGGTCTTCTGTCTTTAATCCCCCCAACTGTATATTAATCCAAGGTAATAAAAATGCTTCCAGGATGGCATCTCCATGGGGACTGTGCTCTAATAATCTCACACATACCACCTGGAGATCTGCTATATAGATAAAGATATAGATATGCTATATAGATAAAATTCAGCTACCCTTGCCCTGATGATTTAGTTTAAGTAGCTAAGACAGTGATGGAAGAGATAGGTTGATTCTCCAGCCCATCCAATGCTCTGAACAGTTCACCTCCAGTTTCCTGTAGAGTGGGACAGGGTGCCATCTGCCCCCATCATCCCTGGATGGCTTATTTCAAATGCTCCTTGAGCTCCTCAAAAAAGGAGGAGTTTTTAAAAGAAGAGAGAGCTCTCTTTTCTACCCAGGTTTGACCCCCATTGCCCCTTAAGGATATACTTCAAGGCCAAGTTGCCACCTTGATTCCAAACTTCAACTGCAGTCCAACCTGAACTCACCAAGCTGCGTCCCAGCCCCAGAGGTTTCTATCTTTGAAACAAAAGTAATATTCAATATTTTTCACTCTGTCAATATTTTTACCTTCATCTCCCTCTTGCCACCATGCCCCTGTTTGGGGGGGAAAATAGTTTTTTTTTTAAGGCCAAACAAAAACAAAACTCGGTCCAGGCTAAGGCCAGCAGATCGTGATGTTCTGGACGGATTTTGCTACGTGCCAGTAAAGACTGTCAGCAAGATCTACAGGAAACACCTTGCAGAATCCATTGGGAGAAGCAGAGGCCACCGAGAAATGCAAGGCAGATACACTTTTGGTCTGTGTGACTGGCCTTCTAGGTCAGGGTACAGGAAATGGCTGTGGGATTCCAGGCCTAGGAAGGGCAAACACACAGCTATGGCAGCGGGGGCGGTGCGGGGGGAGGGGGTTGCAGATCCCTCTGGTGTTTTCCATTGGGAATTCCTTCGACTTGCATATCTGTTCCCATATGCCTGTGCATGATCTGTGCTGAGGGGACCCAATAAGAAGGGTCTAGGCAGCTTCCCAAGAGTCTTCTGTTCCAGGGTACAGGCAAGCTGTGTTTTCTGTGAAAGAGGGATGTGCATCACAGTGGTCACAAATGTGAGGACTTGGGCACCAAAGAAACTAGAGTTGAATCCCAGCTTCAACTTGTACAAGCTATGGACACTCAGGCAAATCATTTAACTCCTCATAGGCTTGAGAGTAGAGATGTCATCAGGTCTGCCTCAGAAGGTTGTTGTGAGGCATCCAACCTGAGGAACTAAGCCAAGTGCCGGGCACACAGTAACTTCTCAATAGACAGTGGTGATAATTATGATTTAATGATAGCCCCCCTTTCCCAAGGCAGTGAAGAAGCTAGAGGGTGGTAAGAGAAAGAACAAAGCAGTCCCAAGAAGAGAGAAAAGAAAATGCAAAGTACTAGCTGGGACCCATATGGGGCATTGCAAGCTCACAGCCTGGCTGCCAGCTTCCCTCTTGTGAAATGTCGGCTGCCCCACTTACTCTTGTTCAGGACATTGCAATTTCAGGTCAGGTTGAAGTGAAGGACATTAGCTGGTATCAGTCCAAGTGGAATGAACACCCCAGAGTAGTGCAAGAGACAGGGAGAGGAGGCATTGCTAGAAATGCTTATACATAATTAAGCCTTTCAAGGTCACATCTTGGTCCCTTTCTACCCAGGGACAAGGGGAGTTGGTTGTGCCCAAAGTGGTCTGTCAGAATGTGTGGGTAACCCTCCCTAACCTTCCTCGCAGAGAAGCCATGGGTGTGGGAAGCCAGCCCTGATGTGCAAAGTAAGGATTGAGAGCCATGGAGTTGGCAGGCCTACTCGAGCCCGGGTCAGCGGCCAGAGCTCGACATTGTTCTGGCCGGAGGAGGGAACAGCCAGAAGCCAGCATTCTGTGGGGAGGCCATGGTAGAGTGAAGGCCAGATGCAGAGCAATTAGGATATGATGGAAACAAGGGCTGTTTTCCATGAAATAGGACGTGGGCAGCCCTGCTATGGTGGGCATGCTGGCTAGATGAAGCATCTATCACCCATCAATCCTCAGGTCAAACAGCAAACCACCATGTGGGTACAAATGAAGTGCCAAGGGCTCCTGTCTACCCCTCTATCTCTGCTGTAATGAAAGTGCCTGTTGGGATCCAGCTGGGCAAAGGGGGCATGTTTCCTTACTCTATCTATTGTTTGGTAGTCATTATGGTAAAAGGACAATTATTCTTTCAGCACCACCAGGAATAGCAAGCTGGGGGCATTCTTTGAACCACCAGAAGTGATCAAGAAAGGAAGGTGCAGATTAGAGAGGGTACCAGTTTTAATGTGCAACACAACTCATGCCTCTCTGGCTTGGGACTGGAGTCAGCATTGGTGGTTGGGGCTGCTAAGGAGTGCCCAGCTGAATTTAGCAGTTCCTTTTTTTATCACTGTTTCTTCTTCTTCAGTGATACACTTGGCAGGTAGAAACATGCCAGTTTCAGCTAGTCCCTTGTGCCAAGTTCGAGTTCACTATAGGCAGTAAGCCAGTCGTCTCTTCCCACCCCTAAGGCTACTTCTGGGGCAGTGGGCAAGTAAAGACTGATTTGCCCCAAAATACTTGTTTTTTTTCTCCACTTCCCCATCATAGGGACCCCTAATAAGATAGGGAGAGTCTGAATTTCCTTATGTGACTATCTCCCCGCAGCTTGGCCAATGGACTCTTTTGCCTCAATACCATTTCCCTCTGCTGGCCCCAGTATGGAATCTGGGAAGGCTCAAACCAGTGTACTGATGAGCCAAACACATGGTAGAACTGTGTATGGTAGGGTGATAGACTATTTCCCAGGGCCAGCCCCAGGAAGCCTGCAGTGGGTAGGCAAGAACTCTGGCTGAGTTGGGAACTGTTGGCTCTAGCCACATGGACAACTAAGTCATGAAGTAGCCTTTTGGGCAAGTTACTTCCCATCACTGGGAAGCAAAGAGATTGAATAAAAGTCCTTAAAAGTCTGAGTCCATATGGCCCTGCATCTGGTCAAGAAGGCTCATCTAGACAGGCAGGAAAAGCTTCTTTAAATTCTGGTCCTTCCTTCCTGGGTGGGCACCATTTGGTGAGTGGCTGGCTTGCTGACCTCCTTCTGAGGCTCTCTAACACATCAGCTGACAGATGGTAGAATGTCCCAGAGGCTTGTATCCCTGAAAGATCTCCTGCTTCACATCAACATAAAATAATGTTGCCCTGATAGGCTGTTTGTTCCTAAGTGGACTGTAAGAGCTTTCATTCTTGAGTTTCACCCACTCTAGGCTGGGGCATAGGAGCTAAGTTGGAATCCAGCATTGCTGGTCACTAGCTGGGTAAGCTGGGACAAGACACTTCAGTGGTCTAAGCCTCAGTTTCTTTGTCTATTAAAGAGCATTTGTTTGAGGCACCTGAGTGGCTCAGTCAGTTAAGCAGCCACCCTCAGCTTGAGTTATGATCCCAGGGTCCTGGGATGGAGCCCTACATGAAGCCCACTGCTCAGTGGGGAATCTGCTTCTCCCTCTCTCTCTCCCCCTGGCTTGTGCTTTCCCGAGCACTCACTCTCTCTCTTTCTCTCTCTTTCTCAAATGAGTAAATAAAATCTTTAAAAAACAACAATGGCAAAAAACAAAGGGCATTCCTTCATGCATTTAACAAATTAATATGTTTCAAATATGTTCTAGGCAGTGAATAAGCAAATGAGGCCTCTACTCTCTTGAGTGCTTAAATAATAATGTAGAAGACAGATAAAACAATAATCTGATGTCAGGTGCTAGGAGAAGAGGATAGAGAATGGTAGTGGTGGGCAGTGATATTTAAGATAGGGTAGCCAGAGAAACCCTGTCTGGGAAGGTGATAATCAAGCTGACACCTTCATGATGATGAAGAGCCAGCCAATGAAAATCTGAGGACAATATTTTCCAGCGAGAAGGGCAGCAGGTTCAAAGACTGAGATGAGGACAAATTTGGAACCTTGAGCATTCAAGGAACAGCTAGAAGGCCAGTGTGGCCATAGCAGGGCAAGGGGAGACAGAGGCCACATCCCACAGAGCCTTCTAGAACTTGTTTAAGGAGTTGGGAAGCCACTGAAAGGCTTTGAGGACATTGCTGAAATCTGAATGACATTTTTAAATGGTCATTTTCGCTATTTTTGAGGGAATGGATTGGAGATGGATGGCTGAAGTGAAAGCAAGGGAATTCATAATAGTCAAACCACCCCTTCCCTGCCTACCACCCAAGGTAACTGTAAGGTTCCCATGAGATTCATACTGACACCTAGGAAGGTCCAGAAGCACAGGCAGAGATACGTATCCTCACATGTTTTTAAATCCATTTTTACAAGTAGGAGCTTGTAGAGCCTGGCACCAGCTATTTGGAACTGTGTTCCTGTATGGATTTCAAGGAAACAGGGTAGGGCGGCAGATTCTGCCTGCCTGAGCTACGCAGCTGTCCAGGCCCAGATGAATTCACATATTTAAACTGGGAGCCACGCCTGGCTCTGCTCTCGCTGCTGGTGCCGGACAGCAGTAAGCTAATACCCAGCAATGTGGAGAAGCTGACACTCCATGCAGACTTACTCGCTGAATTCCTGGCAAAAGATAGCTCATCTCTCCTGGCCTCACTTTTCAAGGCTGGGAAGGAAAGAGCAAAAGAAATGGAGATTTGTTCACTTAGGGATTTTTTTTTATTTCAGAGTGGCCCCTTGGAAGGATCATGATCAGTCAAGTCCGGGCTCCCCGAGAGAACTCGTCCCAGTGCTCAGAGAAGCAGGGCTTGAAAGCATCAAGGGTTCCAGCGCTTTTCCTTCTGCTGGGCTTTGGGGCACTAGATTGGAAGCCAGAGGTGTGGATTCAAATCCCATCTCTGCCTCTAGGTTTCCTCAAATGTAGTTAAGAGATGGACAGCAACACCAATCAAGGCTGTTGGTAGGGATCGGGTAGGAAAGCCAATGTGAAAACGCCTAGCTGAGTGCCTGGCTTCATTCACTAACTCACTCACTGACTTCTTCCAGGTGATAGGCTTTGGGCTGAAGAGTGGACATCCTGGTGCTTAGTCAATGTTGGGAAAATCTGAAGATGCATAGTATTTAGCTGTATTCTAGCTAAAATGGAATACTATCTAAAATACCAGGAAGTTCACAGAGGAGAATAATTAGCAGGATGACATGTACTGAGTATCAAGTTTAAAAAAAAATGTTAACTTCTCAGAACCTCAATTCCCCGTCCTCCCTACAGTAGGGACACTGACATCTCCTAAGGCCTCACAGCTGGAACTTGACAAAACAAAGTGTCTTTTTTTTACTACGGTTCCTGGTCCACACTCTACTTGTTTGTTTCCTGGGACTTTCTCCATGCTTTTTACTTTCTTGTGTTACTTTTGTGTGTGTGTGTGTGTGTGTGTGTGTGTGCGCGTGTGTGTGTGTGTTACTTCTTTTTTACACGAGTAATACAACTTAAGAAAAGTAAGTTGGGAGGGAAAAAAATGGTAAAAAAAAAAAACCACTATATTTTTTAAAAGATGATTCAAATTATCCAAATTCCCACTATCCAGTTATAACTATGCTTCAAAATCATCTGTTACGTTCCAGACCTTTTCCTATGCTCATATAAACCTGTTATGTTTCTCTCCATAATCTATGATGGAATCATCTAGAACATACTTGTTGGTAATCCTGGGTTTTTTCAATCCCAGTATGGCAGTCCATATAGTCCTGCTCCATTCCTTTGAAATAGCGGTGTTGATTTCAATTGCATAGATACACAACAGTTAGACATTTTTATAAACAACTCTGTGATAAACATCCTTGTGTGTTTATGTATATGTACAGATAAATAAAAGTTCACATACATATATACACAAAACATCCATACATATATCTTAGCATACTTGTCTAATTATTTCCTATAGATCTAAAATTATCAACACTTTTAAACCTGTCATTTTTACATTAATTGAATCCAGGTCAGTAGACCCTTCCCACTCATGAGCCAGCTACTTTGGAAATACCTAAGTTTTGCACTGAGCCTCACTAAAGAAGCATTGGGCACAGTTTCCTACAACTCACTCCTACATCCTCCCCATCCTCCCAGCCACAGCTCCTGTCCCTACCCCACCATGGCCAGCTGGTGATCAAGCCTGAAAGAAATTCTATCTGCCTGAGTCCCATCCCTTTTCTGCCCCATTGGACCCAGGCTGCTATTTCACATTTTTTACAGGGTCTGAGTACACATCCCAGGACAGGCAGGGCCAAGAGGAGCCCAGTCTTCTTCTTCTTTTTTTTATTTTTAAGATTTATTTATTTATTTATGATAGAGAGAAAGAGAGGCAGAGATACAGGAGGAGGGAGAAGCAGGCTCCATGCCGGGAGCCTGACGCAGGACTCGATCCCAGGACTCCAGGATCATGCCCCGGGCCAAAGGCAGGCGCCAAACCGCTGAGCCACCCAGGGATCCCCGGAGCCCAGTCTTCTGTGTCATAAAGTCACTAGTCAAAGCTACCTCCCCAAAACAAGGTCTCTTCCTGCCTCCCTGTGCCCCTTTCTACTCATAAAAGCTCTCACTTTTAATGGGCAGTTTTAGTATGCTGCATGGGTAGGGAGCATCCCTTTTCATCAAAGAGTGAATGCAAACTGCCTTCCCCTCTCTTCGCTTAGTATCAAAGGCATTTGCCTCCAACACTGGTCCTGAAGCAAAGAATGACATCGGAAGGAGAGGAAACAGATCAGAATGTTTCTCATGAAAAGAGCTATAAAAATAACACATTCACCTAATTAAAAGTAACTTTTAATTCTGTATGTGTGCAGGGAACCTACACCATACACGCATACCTCTAAGTAATCTGAACTCAGTGATTCTGTTTTCTTTGATTTGAGTGAGCTTTGCCAGGCATCTGCTATCTCCATGCTTTCAGTCCCTGTATGGCTCAGGAGCTCAAAGATACAACGTGTGATTGTCTTAGATTGTGCCCAACACCCCCCCCCCGCCCCGCCCCTAGAAACAACCCAGCTCCTCCGAGGCTGAACAGTGATTTATGCCAATGCTGAAGGAAGACCCAGCGCAGATGGAATTTTTGAGATATGGCACTGTGGTTTGGAGGTATTTCAGGGCTCCCTGACTTTCTAAATGTAGCTCTTCACCTTTCTATGTGGTGACTTCCTAAGGGGTCCCTCCATTGCCTTTATATCCAGAGGTGCCACAAGACCTACCCCTGCAATCACCTTGCTCAAAGGACTATAGGGACAGCAGTTTCCTGGGTATGGAGATGGGGGCTCTGAGGTAGAGTGACTTGCCCAAGATTCCATGGACGATGGAGGGTTTTGTGGTAACTGCAACCCAGGTCTTTTCGCTCTGAGTGTACCATTCCCTCCCTGCCCCTGAAAGCTGTGAAGTCTCTCCTGGCCTCAGCTGGTCACCAGCTGCATATCCAGAGCCCAGCCCTCAGGCCCAAGTTCCTCTCTTGGTGACACTTCTCCTTCCCTCCAACTCTTCTTCCTGCTGCTGGTCCCTCAGCTAGTCCCATACTACACTCCTCCACCCCTGGCCAGCTCTGTGCCCATCCTTGGCATCCTGGCTTTTTCTGTGCTGAGATACAGAGGGCCAACTGCATTCTGGTTTCTCAGACGTTGACTCTCTGGCAAACCCCCAGGTGCAAATCTGGTGCATCTATTTAGAAGAGAAGCAGAGGAAACCCACACCGCCCATAGCCCACAATGGGAACACCCCCTCCCTGTATCTCCTATGGCAAGTGCCAGGGGCTCCCCTCCCCCACTGCAGGTCCCGCAGAGACCAGGGGAAATCTAGCACAGGTCCTCAAGAGTGGGACAGATGGGCAGTAGGGACAGAGGACATGGTAGCCCCTCACCCCCTGGAGCCAAAAGTGAGAGCCCAGGAAAGGCCAGGCTACTATTGGCTTCCCACAGTAGTACTCTAGATCCAATCCAGGGGATCAGCTGAGTCCTTACTTTCCCACCATTGTTCTTTTATCTGATTCTAAAAATAATGTGTCATCGTTGTGAAATTTCATTTTCCTGAAAATAGTGCTCAAAATTAAAATCCCCCCAAATCCTGCAACCCAGAGGTAACTAGTACTGATATTTGGTATCTAGACATTCAGACTTTCCTTTAAGCATCTATATATATATATATATATATATATATATATATATATATATTCATACTTTTTTTTTTTTTTTTTTTTTACAAACGGTCTTCTCTTACCCAAAAGTGCAACATGGGAATATTCCCACATCAATATTTATAGACTATTTCAAGCTATTTTATGGCTACCCAGTTGTCCACTGGATGAATGCACCATGATTTAAGCAATCCATTTATGACAGGCATTGAGATTAATCCATTGTGTGTGTGTGTATGTAATTATGAACAATGCAGCCATGGATTCCATTGGTTTATTATTCATTTGAACTAAATCTCTAGAAATGAGATTGCCCGTTAAAGAGTATGCACAATTTTGAGACTTTTGATTCTCGGGGCACACTGTCCCCCAGAGATGCTACACCAATTGCTTTTCCCATCAGCAATCTGTGTAGGTGAGAGACCAAACTCTGTGAGGATGGAAAATACAGACCAAACTCTGTGAGGATGGAAAATACATTCCCCACACCACTCCACCCAGTCCAGGGACACTATCTGGAAATCCCCAAAGACATTAGCATTCAACAAACTCAATACTGGCAGTTAGAGAAAGGACAGAGTGGAGGGGCTCCAATAAGTTCCGGGGCCCATATGAGGCTCCCTCTGTCTCCCTAAAGTGTGCCTCTACTGAGTGGGGCATAGGGTGACAAGAGGGACTCCATGGGGCAGTGATGAGATCTGGCCCAGAAATGTAGTCACTGGAAGCTGCCTTCCCTACTAGCTATGTGACCCTGGGGAAGGGCCTCACCTCTCTGGGCCTCTCTTTTTCCATCTGAGCTGACATTCTTAATTCTTTGATCTCAGAACCAGCTTTTTAAGACCACAGTGGAGGTCTACACTCCATCTTCTCTCCATTCACTGAGTCATTTGCCTTTGATCTCTCCATTATATCCATTTATATAAACTACCTCCCTGAAGAACCACACCAACTTTTTTGGCTTCTGTTTTTATTAGCATAGCCCTGATGACATCATAGTGGCTTGCAAGAGAGAGAGCAGCTCTTCACTGGAAAGTAAAGGACGTGCTTTTCAAATTCAGCTTCAGCTCAGCATTTGCGAGAGCCCAGGCACTGCTGACATGGCTCCCCCATCTTCCCATCGGCCCTACATTATAAATGGGGCTCTTCTCATTTGCAGTTGGGAAAACCAAGATTCAGAATTTGCATTTCAGTCAAACTTACCCCATGAGTAAAAAGCAGAGTTGAGATTCAACCTCAAGTCTGTTTGACTTCAAGCTCCATCTCTTTCTAAGCTTTCCACTGTCTGTCCAGTCAGCCCTATGGGAGGAGCCTTCATGTTCAGAAACATGGAATTCTTTAATGCAGGGCTGAGAGTTGGAAAAGCATGAAGTCACCTGGATTTCTCAGTTTGGTCATGCTTGGCTCAGGACCGTGAAGCCAATTAACATGTCTCTCCCTATCTTTTATCATCTATAAAATGTGCAGTAAGAGAATTAATTAGCAGTATCTGGCAAAACCTGCTCAGCCTCTTAAAAATCCATACAGTACTTCCCATCCAGTAAGTAAGCAGTAAGTGTCCTTTCCTCCTTCCAAGAACCAGCATCTGCAGCCCCAGATTACAAATAGGTGTGAGCAAGCTTCTGTGATTTCTACCCCGGAACATAACCCAAATCTCCCAGTCCACTCCCACCCTGGTCACAGATGCTTCCTGGCACCTAGTGGTAGCCAGGTCCTGGTGTTGCAAGGGGCCTGTACCCATCCCTAAGCAAGCATGTTGCAGAATCAAGATGTTCCAATGAAATAGGAGTTAGGAAAAATCTCTGGCTGACTCTGAAGGCTGTCTCTCATCCTAAAAGTTAATAGAGTTTAAAAAAAAAAAAAAGCCAATGACCTGGGTGCCCATTGGTCCCTGATGTCACATCTTGTCCCCAGGCTCAGCTTTTTCAGGTCCCCAGGTAGTGCCAGGGGCTGCAATAGAACAGGTTGGCAGGCAGAGTGGACACACACACATGCACACACACACACAACAGAGAAAGAAGGGAGGACTGGGGAGTAGGCTGTGGTTGTGCTCAGAGGGAATGAGGGTGGCCTTGGGCATAGAGCCTCAAAGAGTGCCTGGCCAGAAGGGAGGTCTGATTCCCTGCCCTTGCTAAGCCAGGAGCAACTGCTACCCTGCACCTCATATGAATCAGAAAACAGCACCCCCGCTAGGTGTCAGCAGCCTGTATCACACACCACACCAAAAAATACCTCTAAGGTCCAGTGCTCTTGGGCTTCAGGAAAAAAAAAAAAAAAAAACAGTTGATGGGTTTCCAAAGAGGCCATGAAGTAAGATGGGTACCACAGAAAACCCATCAAAGAACTTCTCGTGGGCCCATGGGCAGAAGAGAAAGTCAGGCAAGGCATGGGCTACAAGAGGACTGATACATTGGCTTCTCCAGAATCCTCTTTTTTTGGTTTTCTGAATCTTTGAAAACCAAAGATGTGGTAGGAAATGAGGGCCCTGGAGCATGCTTCCTGCACATCCTCAATAGTCCAACCTGGAACTGTGGAGAAGGGAGAGCAGAGCCATAGCAAAGAAGAGACAGGCTGAGCAGCAGCTTCAAGGGTGGGGGCCATGGGTCATTCACCTTTGTGACTTCGGTATCTCTCCCAGTGCTTGGAACATAGTAGATGTTCAATAAATCTTTATTTAAGGAACAGATGTGCCCAGAGCAAATGTATTCTTGGGACCTTTACATGGTCAGGAAAGCTATGTGCCCAGCAGGAGGCAGCCAGGTTGGGAGATGATGGTGATCAAGGCCCATGCTTGGTGGTCACAGGCAACCATGTGGCTGGTGGTTGAAGAAGATAGCAATTGGGATGCAGACTTCTGTGTGTTTAGCCTCCCACATGGGGCCAGGCTGAGCTTGGGAAGGAGGCCACAGGTCCTGCCAACATGGCACCCAGCCCTCTCAGTATCCTGAGATGCCTTCTCTTTAAGCCTCTCCAGCCCTGTGGCCCCAGGATCTACAGCCGGCAGAGAGGCAGCTCCTTGCAGGCGTAACCCAGCACCGGGCCAAGGGGGAGGTCAAGCCTCTTCAAGCCAACACAGATTACTTCCTCTTTCACTGCCTCATTCTCTAGTGGAAAAAATAAGAAAACAAAATTCCCCTGAGCAACCTGAAACCTTGTGACCCCTCTGGCTAAGTGGCAGGCCCCAGCTCCACCTTAGTCCCCTCCACTTTTCTCTGGCTCACCTATGCTTAAGCCCAGAGGCCAGCCTCGGAGGTTATTTATAACTGTCAGAGGAGAAGGAGGCAGGAAATAGGAAATCATGAAGGAGGGGGCCAGGAGGAGTAGCAGGGGCCAAGTGACCCCGCTGGCTTGGATCCTCTGCCTGCCTGGCCCGTGGCGTCAGTGCCCCATGACAGGGCTTCTTCCCCAGCTCACACTCCTCCTGGCCCCAGAGCCCTGCCTCCTTCTCTCTGGCCAGCCACTTCTTCCTCAGGCCCAGGTGGAAGCAGTTTCATCCTGAGGCTTCTCTTCAGTCTGGCCACACTCACATGGACTTTTCCAGCTGGAGTTAAGGGCACAGGAGCTGGGGGTGGGGTAGGGACCACCCAACCTTTTACCTCCACCAGCCCCACCCTGCTCTCTTTCCTTCCCTTTTTTGTTTAAATACCTTGAAAGCTAGAGTATGAATAGTCAAGACTTGGGACCAAGGGGCCTTAGAGTCCTCCAGAATTACATAGCTAGAAGGAGCAGAGCCCAGCCTGGGGCCCTATCTCTTGGGGGCTCCAACCCCTTTCTCTGTGTCACCATGCTGTCCTCCAGAACCTCAGCTAGCCAAGACTCTTCTGGTACAAATATGAACATAGTTTATGGGCTGCATAGGCTAGGAGTGTCCATACTTGCATACCCAGAGCCATGAACTAGGAGACGGAATTCCAGCTGGCTACCTCAGATCCTGTGTAGACTGAGGCATAATATTCAGCATTGAGTTCATGCACCAAAACATTCCAAGTGACTGCTGAATTTGCAGTGCCACTAAACCTTCAGACAATTTTGGATTAAGTTAGGTTATTCTTGTTTTGTTTTGTCTCGTTTATTTCTTACTTTGTTTTAATACATCATCCTCAACTCAGTGATTCTCTAAGACAAGTGTTCTGAATTGGGTGGATAGGAAGTGATTATAGATGGCCTTCAGGAAGGTGTCAGAAACTCTAGAATTTGTACGTATTCTCAGAGATGCTCCATCCATGAACTGATTAAGATGCTCATCTAAAAAAAGCATAGACCAGAGAGGTGAGAGTTCAAGCTAAGACCAGTGGGGGATCAGGGGTGGGTATATCCCCTTGCTGCCTTCTTTCCACAATACTTGTCCCCTAGACTCTCACGTCTTAAATATGTCACATTCACACCAGCCACAGTTCCCTTCCATCAAGTTTCTAATGGTATCAATAGGATACTAGGATTTTTAAAATCTGGCGTGTGCTCAGAACTGAGCCAAGTAAGATTGTAACACAAGTCATGAACAGAGGCTGGATCCTTAAATCTAGCCAGTGTTTGGCCTTAAAGGTCACTCCTCCCTTCTTCCTTTTTCCTCCAGCCCCTATAAAGTGCCCACTCACTGATGCAGCCATTCTGTTCAGCAGCCCAAGATGAGCATCTTCCCTATGCAATGCAGATAGTATCTCTTACTTTCTTCTTCCCTCCTCAGCATAGTACAGGCAAATGGAAAAAAGTAATTTTGAAGAATCCTCATGTGAGCAGTGTCTTACCAGTGGGACTTAAAGACATTTCTGGGAAAAAACTTGATCAGGGAAACCCTGGATTAAACAGAACTAAACAGGTTACTGTGCAGCAGGACTTCTCAGAGTCTTTACTATGCTAATGGTCATTGTGCATCTCCAAGAAGGAAATACAATAAACAGCTTTCCTAAGTGTGTTGGCTGAATGAACATTTCTTAGGACTGGTGTTTGAAAGATCACACCCTGGGAAACACTGCTTTAGGCTTTCCCACAGTACATGGAAATCTTCCTTGCCCCTATCCTCACAACTCACCTGATAAATTACAAGAGGTGGTGGTGCTAAATTTCTGCCAGGAAAGCAACCTCAATTCTTCCGAGCCAGACAACGAGGTAGCCTTCAGGGAGGACCCAGGAACTCGGTATTGGAGAATGGATAAAAGTCTCAAGACAGATTTGGAGGTTCCTGTCTTAAGGCTCCAAGGAACTATAATCTGCAAAGTGTTGTAGAGAACACCAAAGTCATGATAACAGAACAAAAGGAAGTAATTCCTATCTTTCTAGCCTGGTGGGATAGCAGGCAACAAGCAAACTGAATTTGTCTTTCCTGACATTCTAATTGCCTGTTGTTCACCTGGCCCAAAATAAAAGACATTGGCCTCAAGACAGCAAAAGCAGACAAATAAAAGTAACACAGATCTCCAGCCTGTAGGGAGACCCAAATAACCTTAATCTGAAGTTCTTTTAATATGACCCATTTTCAGTATTTGTTTATTTCTGTACTTTACCTGCATTTATTGAGCACCTACTAGCTGGGATGGCCTGTGGTCAGGAATACCCATCAATTTCCAGGCAACAAGGCTATTCTTAGTTTTCTGGTGTCTATTTAAAGAGCACTAATCCTCTCAGCATCTTCCTCCTGCAATTAGACTCATACCATTTTCTAACCTGGTACTCTGACCTCGCCCAACTGAGAAGGCAAAATGGACAAGTGTTCTTCCCACACTGTTGCATAGGGCCAGGAATCTGGCCTTTGAGGGCTCAGGCAGCCTGAGAATCAACCAAGCCAGAGGAGATGTGCCTGCTTTGCCCGGACCTTCCAATCAGTGCTGGAGTCCAGAGCCTCCTTTGCTGGTTCTTACTGATAGCACAGTGAGGCAGAAAGTACTAAGAAGTCAGGAGGGGTATGATACAGGCAGCAAAGTGGGACAGTAAGGGAAGACCCTGGACCAGGGAACAGATGTACCAGCCCAAATACCAACTTTGCCATTGCATGGCTGGCTGACTTTGGGCATAATTTGTAATTAAGAGCTTGGACTCAAGTCTAGCATCCTGGACTCAAATCCTGGCTTCATCATGTACTAGCTGCATTTTAGGCAACTTACATAGCCTCTCTCAGCCTTTTTTCCCATGGTGACAATAATGATAATAATTCCTAATGTGTAGGTTTATAGAAAATAGTAAATATATATGTATGTGAAGTTCTTAGAATAGCTGTCAATAGATATTAACTGCTTTAATATTTAATTCCTCTGAGGCCAGGTTTCTTCATTAGCAAAATAGAAATCAGAGTGCTTTCTCATTGGGTGATTATGAGAGTCTTAGGAGATAATGCATGGAAATGTCATGCAACATGACTCCATAAATGTTAAATATTACCAAATGTTATTATTTTTATTCTCTTTCCAGCTCCATCTCGTAGGCCAAACTACTCTACCTCTTTGGATCTTAGTTTCCCCATCTGTCAAGTGAGAGCACTAGATCACATGGATCCTACAATATCAGAGCACAGGGGTTCCCTGCACTGGGACCTACATGGCCTGAAAGTCACTTGCCACAAAGCTGAGTCAGGAGCCTCAGAGTCTTGATTGGCCAGTACACCTACATTTTCCCCACATTTTTGTGCACAGCTCATTAAACAACTGGAAGGAGAAAAAAGATGCCTTGCATTTGCATGCATTCTCTTGACCTGCACCGTCCTATTCATGTGGTGGCCATTAACCAGAGGGGGCTGTTAAGCATTTGAAATGTGACTAGTCCAAACGTAGATGTGCCTAGAGTGTAAAATACATACTGAATTTCAAAAACTTATTAAAACCTTACTAATAATTTTGTAATTGACTACATGTTGAAATGATATCTTGGATAATATTGGGTTAAGATAGTATTAAAATTAAATTAACCTATTTTCCCCCCTTTTTTTAATGTAGCCATGAGAAAATTTAAGATTACATACATTGCCTGTGTTTGCAGCTCTCAATATTATTTGTCTTGGTCAGTGCTAGTCTAGCCTTGGCCTTTCTGTCCCCCTACTTAGGAATCTCCCAATAAGAAACTCTTCTCCAAGGGATATAGAAGGAATTTGAACTATTTGGGGTTAACTTTTTTAAACAAAATAAAACACAGATGTTGACTATCCAGGTGGGGCATTAAATTTTAAGAGCCTCCAGGAATCTACTCTGGCTTAAAGGGGCCCTGAATAAATAAAATCCATCAAGCCGCCAAAGCATCCCATGGTGTTAGCACACTCATGAACACCTGAGGTTTGACATCTGCACTCTGGTTGCCCCAGCCATCTCTTGTCTTCTCTATCTGAAAAGTATGACTAATGGTTTGGGTTTCATTTTCCAAGACAATTACCACTGTTTAGCATGCTATCCTAGCAGCTTAAGACAGCTTTTTCTTATGGAGCCGTTCTGTGCTTAACATGCGAAAACTGATTTCTTTTGTCTTTGTCTGTCTGTCTGTCTGTCTGTCTCTCTCTCTCTCTCTCTGATACACACAAGAGCTAAGTACACAATTGCTTGGGAAGGCTGGAATGATATCTTTCTCAAATGTCATTCAAGATACTTTTATTTCATGCCTACTGTGCATCAGGCAATGATCTGGTAAGATGTTACTCTCTGGATTACAGCTGGCTCACCATCTAGGGGGAGGCACCAAGTAGTAATAATATGATGACTGACATTAATCAAAACCCTCACTACATGCCAGGCAGAGGGCCAAGCCTACAACTCCCATTATCTCCATGAATTCTTCTACAACGCTAGGAGATTAAGAGTACTGTTATGGTGTAGTCCATTTTATAGATAAGAAAAATGAGGCTTAGAAAGATTGACTTGCCTGGGATATACAGCTAGCTACTGATGGAGCCAGAGTTTGAACCAGGCAGTCTTAACTCCAGAACCTGTGCTCTGAACCTTCTCAGGAACTGTGGAAAGTGCGATAACAAACAGAAGCAGTATTCTCTGGTAAAACAGAGAACAAGGTACATCATTTTGCCTGAAAAACCAGTTGGTCTTATTTGCCAGAGACCCTAGAGCCTGAAAGAAATTCAGACCATCTAGACTCGGGGTCACAAACTGGTAAGTCACAGGGCTGCATCTGGCCCAACGACATGTTTTGTCTGGCCCACACACATATGCGTGTTTCTCATTAACTGTGCCAAGATTTAAAAATCAAAAGATTTCACATTAAAATTTTGGATATCGAGCTTTTCCTAAAAAAACCGGAAATCTGGTAATATTACTAGGCTCACGTTCTGAGAGACTGGAGCTGAGTACTAGCTGTCCCCTTAAGAAGGTACATGGATGCTTCAGCTCACCACAGTTGCTACCATGCTCTGGTGCCTCACTGCAAGGCCAAAGGTGAGCTGCTACTTAACATCACATTTGCCCATTGTTTTGTTATTTATCTCAGAATAAAGAAATACTTTTAGTACCCAGTGATCCTTCCACAGTGGGAAAACAAGAGACGAGGTAACCACATATGTGTATATTTGGTAGAACCGAGTAATGTTTCCATATGTTTCATAGGCAAACATCCAGCTTCTATGACTGGCCTCTTTAGGCATTAGGGTTTGTGATCTAACCTAAGTGAAAGGTAAGAAAACCCAGGCCAAGAGAGAATCAGGCAAAGAACAAACTGGAACTCACATCTACACTTGACTATTTCAGGTGCAGGTTTTTTGCACTGTACTCATTTGCTCAGAAAGGTACCCTGAGAATAATATGAATAATATGGATTCTCTTGCATCTCTCAGCCCTTCTGGTAAACATTTGTATCAAGAAGCTACAGTCGGGGATCCCTGGGTGGCGCAGCGGTTTGGCGCCTGCCTTTGGCCCAGGGCGCGATCCTGGAGACCTGGGATCGAATCCCACATCGGGCTTCTGGTGCATGGAGCCTGCTTCTCCCTCTGCCTATGTCTCTGCCTCTCTCTCTTTCTCTCTCTGTGACTATCATAAATAAATAAAAAAAATTAAAAAAAAATAAAAAAAATAAAAAAAAAAAAAAGAAGCTACAGTCATGGGAACTTGAGGGTTTCTGTCCTATTGTCAGAGAGGGGAGTGGATTGCAATTGCCCACGAGGGCACATGTTGATCTGTGGGTTCCAAATCTCCCTTTTCATTCATGTGAACTAAGTTCCAGCAGATCACACACATTTTTAATCACAGGTCTTCATGTTAGCCAGGCTTTCACAAGAGAAGTCTTCTCAGCTACATAGGTTTGAGCCAAGCCTTTAGCCAAATTTCCTGGAGCAAGGGACTGCTCAGATAGACTCTGGATCTGGAAGACCTTGTTTTGATGAATATTGAGTCTAAATCCTGCTTCTTATCCATCAGCTTCAGTGGTGATGTTAATGGGGATCAGAAGAATTTTTACCACGCTCTCCAGACATCAATGACAGATACCAAAGTGACCTTAATTTTAAATTCTAGCCATCAACTAGGTCTGCGAGGTTGCTATCTGTTTGGCAAATCAGCTCTTCTCCAACAGGAAGTTTGGTGGTCAAATATGTCATCCGATAAAGTATGTCTGCTCATTAGTGGTTTTGTCCAATTGAAGCCCTCATCCACTTTTACAACCACAGAGATCCTGGCTCTTATCTTAATAGACATATTTCTAAAGAAGTTACCTTCTAAAAGGTGTTGTTGATAGATGTAGGTACTCAATTATTCAGCTAGACTAGAGAGCCCCTTTGAAGAGAACTTGACATATAGTAAGTATTCAGGAAAATACTGTTACTAGAAGTATATGTGAAAAAGATGCATATATACCACACAGAGCCAGTATTGCTCTTTTACAGATAAAAGCCTGAAATCCAGAGAAGTTGACATCACTAGGGTGTTTCCAAAACCAGATGGTGACCCAATTCTAGAACTCAAGTGTCCTGATTCCAAGCCATTGCTCACTCCTGTACACTGTGCATCTCCTAACCCCAGCATAGACAAGGGTAGATGGGGACAGGGAATATGGACTCGACATCCAAGTTCAGTGTCACTAATCCATTTCCCAGGCCCTCCCCAGCATCTTCCACCTGTGCCTGTCAGAGTTTAGGAATATAGAACTTGGCCTCCTAGTTCCACGTGTGGGCTGTGTGACTGAGCTCTGGAATCATACTAGTTGTCACTCTCCACATCTGTTTAACAAGAACAATGACTCTCCCCATCCTGCTTTTCCCTGGGGGATGTTGTAATTCTCAAATAAGATCAAGTGGACTTAAGACTCTAGAGAACTTGGTTATTGGTTTCAGTGTTTTATGGGAGGCAATGTGGTTAAGTGGGAAAACATTAGACTGAGGGACAGGGGTCAAACAGCCATGATTTTGAAACTTAGCCCCTCTTTATGTGGCCCAAACATCACATCTCTCCAAGCCCCATTTTCCTAACCAAAAATAAAGTGAGAATACTCATTCTGCCATATAATGTAACACCATAACTAAAAACTAATATTTCTTGAACTTTCAGTATGTGGTAGACTCCATGCTAGACATTTTCCTTGAGTTTTTTTCACTTATTCACTAACCCCATGTGGTACTATTATTTCCCCTCATTTTGCAGATGAGCAAACTGAGGCCAGAGAATTTACCCAAGCTCATGAATGGCAGAGCTCACAAGAGCTACTATGTTTCCAAATTTCAAAGGCTATGAGTCTATTCATGATGATCAAGTCCAGGTCAAATGGAAATCCCTCCTAACTCATGAACCATAAGCACTTCAGCCAAACACTGGTGATCCATTAGGTCATCAAACCATGTCCTCATGAGGTCTGACCCAGGTCGTAAGGCTTGCCTTCCCATGCCTTGATCTGGGGGATTGAAGGAGCCCTGAATTTCTGAATTAAACAGCCCTTCTCTATGGGCAACTGGGCTGTCAGATGCCTGGTGCCCCCATTTGAGAGGGACGGGGGTAATTGCCATGTAATATTTAAGGTCTCTGGTTCTAGAATAGCTGTGCTCTGCTCAGGACTTCCCCCCTTCCTTCCCCGCCACCCCTCCCCCCCCCCATCCATCCCCTGTCATTCAAGGGGACTCTGTTTTTCTACTGGCTGAACTTTACCTTGGGCTCTCTGAGGCCAAATCTCACAGCTTTCCTTCCCTTCCCCACCCCCACAAACAGCCAGGTGGCCAAAGGCCTGGGAATACTTAGCATCTCTCCTCTCTGCCCTGAATGCCACTGTTAGGTGATAAGATTTACGTGAACATAAATCAGAACTGGGTGTTGGGCAGCACGGACCATTCCTTCTGTGGCAGCCAAACCGTCCCAGGTTCGCAGATGGCTATAAATGAATCAGGAAATGTTCTCTAGGCCCCCCTCCCTTCTCTAGACACTAATTTTTTAGCAATCAGGCAAAAACTCTTCTGAGTTCCAATACAGCTGGGACGGACACCTTGTGACCTCCCGTCAAATGCTATTTAGTGAATCCCTTTAGCTAGGATCAGTACATACTTGTCTACTCCAGCCCATCAGAGATTAACACAGGAAATCAAACCCCTGAACCCACATCACCTGCTCTGGAAGGGTATGAAGCTTAACCAGGACATATTAGCTACCTGCTAGCTCTACAAGCCTGTTCTTAGTGCTGTGGGTAAACAGGGAGATGGCAAGAGTAGTGAATGCGTGGACCTGCTCACATGGAGAAGGGATGATAAACTGGTATAAAACTAAATGACTCTCAGAGGAGTGAAGAACAGTTATCTACCAAGGGTCTATCAGCTATTTTTAGCACTTCAGTAGGCCAACCCAAATCATACAATAAACCATCCAGTCACCCATGAGAAAGCTTCTCAGGCTTAATAAGACACCAAGTTTCATTGCTTTTGACTGCAGTTAGTTTGTGTATTAGCTGATTATGTCAGGAAAAAAATGGCTATTATCAGCCATTATAATTATATTTTAACCGGTTTTCATGGAAAAATCATTGACACACAAAATGTGGCAGGTAATTTTTCCCAGCATTGAGAGAATTAGTAAAAATCATCCTTAGCATTGAAAAGGCTGGTTCAGTGGAAAGAGCACCGGGATAGAGATTAGAAATAGGGTTTGAGGCTTGGTTTCATTAGAACCACACAGCAATAAAATTGGGGGCAGCAGGGGAGGCCAGAGCTGGAGAGGCTGGCTATGGAAGAACATCAAAGAGAAGCATAATAAAATAAAATAAATTTAAAAAAATTAAAAAGAAAAAAAAATTAAAAAGTATTTTTAACAGCAGATAATCTTTTAAAAAAAAGAGAGAGAGAAGCATATTGAGTGGAACCCTGGCAGTAGAGAGTCAAAAAACTAATGTAGAGGAGGTTCCAAAAGGAACCCTGGCAGTAGAGAGTCAAAAAACTAATATAGAGGAGGTTCCAAAAGATGTTCCTGGGCTAAAGAGTCATAGCCCTTGGTCTATGCTGATTTAGATTACAAATTTTGGATGGATTAAGCAAGTTTAGATTCTATTTCTTAGAGGTGTGATCTTGGACAAACAATTTTACCCTCTAGCCTCAGCTCACTCACCAGGAAGCTGGGATGGGCCATGTCTACTTCACAAGGTGCAAGGATTTTCTTACAGTGCCTGGAGTACAGTAAATACACCTCAGGGAAAGGTAGTTATCATTTTGAGTGATCCCCTGGTGGAGTGGTATTTAGAAATCTCCAGCTTTTTTCTCTGGGAGTATGAATGGAGTATTATGGCCAGAATATGCAACTGGACTTATCAAGTAATGCAGACAGTAGAGCAGGTTCCTTCCCTCTCAGAGGGTTTAGATGGTCCCTCTGGGTGGTATACAGCCCTTAGATCTTTTCCAGCCCAAGAATGACTCACTCTGGGAATTTTCCATACAGCTTTGGATAATTTGGTTTTTACTAAAGATAGTGTTTTTAAATGTGTTCAAAATTTGAGCAAGGTGTGACTATTCTTCTATGCCAGTGCCAGGGAGTGCATGGGGAAATGGGACCAAATGAGACCTGGAGAATAGGAAGTTGATGAGGGTGTTCAAAACCCAGGGGACAGCATGGGCCAAGACCCAGACAGAGAATCTGAACAGCAGGAGCTGGAAGAGCCAGTGATGAAAGGATGATGAAGACGGAGGCAGGGGTCAGACTGGTCCTCATTAGAGCCATTTTATGACACTTCATCCCAAGAGTTCAATGAAGGGTTTTAATCAGGACAGTGGAATTGTCTGTCAAACCAGACCTTTTAGTTCCTTTAGTTCCTCTAGTTCCTTTTAGTTCCCATAATGACTCTGGCATCTTTCTTGGCTAGAAACCACTGTGCTTTCCCCTCCACAGTCCATCTCCAGTCCCCATGGCCTCCCACCATTCCCTCCAAGCATGATCCAAATGCAATAGCAAGAGTAGTAGGGAAACAAAGGGATAAGTCCCCTCACTGTCACTATGAGTCTGGCTAGGACCAGTCAAGAAGGGGACATCTTTAAGTCAGCACATAAAACCCTGCACACATGTCTTCAACCCTGCAGCTCAGCCTAAACCTGAGCTTACAACAAAACCCCAAAGTCAAGCAACTTAATCCAATGAATGGCCCCCTGCTTATTATGAAAGCAAAAATATAAAACCATATACAACTGAATGACTCCCAAACTGCATCTAGTCAAGAGCCATGGCTTTCCTGGCATGTAAGCCTCTCCCTCCCTATAAAAATACTCCTGTCAGCTTGGTCTAAGTGGTCTTAATTTTGCTCCCTTCCAGAGGGACAAAAGGATAAGCAAAAGAAAAAAAACTTAGAAAATCAGTAAAAATTATAAGCTGTTTTCCATTTGAGAAAGGCATATAAAGTCTCTCCAGGACAGGACTATAATACTCCCTCCATTCCTTCATGTTGCACATCCAAAAACAACTATGTGAACAAAGCCACTCTGGAGGGCAAACTAGCAGGTGCTGTTAAAATTTAAAATACACCTACCTGTGTCCAGGAATTCCAGTTGTATATTTGCTATAAAGAAATATTAGCACACATGAACCAGAGAAGTAGACAACTATTTTTTGCAGTGCTCTTTGTAAACATGAAAAGCTGTTAGAATCCTAGACATCTATCAGTAGGGAAATACATTCTACATACATTCTATACTTACAGGGATATATAGTATAGTAATGTAATAGGATAAAGTAGTATATAATATACCATATTATATAATATACGGTAATTAACATCTAATATAGTAGTTGAGTATATTTTAGAGCCAGCTCACTGGGGTTTAAATATAGGCTCTGCTGTAATCCTGACAAAATTATCTGATTTTTCTAAGCCTCAATTTCCTCATCTGTAAAGTGGGAATGACAGGAGCATGCTTGCCTCAGAGGACTGTTTAGAGAATTAAATGAGTTAATGCATGTTAACTATTTAGAATAGTGCCTGGAACATAATAACCACTCTCTACCTGTTAGCTTTTTATTTTTTTAAAAGATTTTATTTATTTATTCATGAAAGACACAGAGATAGAGGCAGAGACATAGGTAGAGGGAGGAGAAGCAGACTCCATGCAAGGAGCCCAATGTGGGGCTCGATCCCAGGACCCTGGGATCATGCCCTGAGCCGAAGGCAGGCGCTCAACTGCTGAGCCACCCAGGCCTCCCTACCTGTTTGCTTTTTAAAATATAATCCCATGGAACACTATACATAGGATGAAGTAGATATATATGTGTATTAACTGGGAACAAGCCCTAATACATGTTGTTCAATTACAAAAAGCAAAATGCTATATGTGGTATTCCACTATTTATGGTATTCTATCATTCATGTATTAAGGGAAAAACTACTATAAATTTCTCTTGGGTACCTATATATATAAATGCATAGGGAGGAAAGGATCTGGAGAAGAATCTAGAATTAGAGGAAGTGCTCAAAACAAAGGTTACTCTTATCTAATTTTAGATAGATGATAGATAGATAGGTAGATAGATGGATAGATACACATGTACACATAGTTACATACACACATGGATGTCGAATGTATTCATAAGATAACTTTTGATTTTTGAAATGTGGAGAAAACTTAAGGGCCACGGTGTTGCAAGTTATTATTCCCCTTTTATAAATGAGGAAACCAAAGCTTAAAGACATCCAATAACATGCCTAAGTGCGCACCGCCAACAAGCCCCAGAGGAAGGATTTAAACCTAGCTCTGCCCACCCCATGACCTTTCCACCACCCCACACTGCCTCTCAAGGCTGGCCACCCAGGAGTTGACGATAACAAAAGCTAGAAGAAGAGTTCTCCTTGTCCATACTGGCTGGAATGGTAAAAGCCAAATGCAATGGAGAATTGTGTTGTTGTTTTTGTTTTTAATTAATGAACCTGTTGGAATGTGCCATTCAGCAGTGGAGCTGAATGGTTCCTGCTGTTCCTGCAAAACAAACAAAAGTCCCTCCACCCAAGCCACTTCTGTGGCCACTTTTCTAGCCTTATCTATCCAGGGATTGTGAAAGGGACACAGAACTGTGGGAGAGGCACCTTCTCCAGCTAGCTGGGACCCAGTCTCTGATCTTCCTGCCACCACACCAGCCATCTACATAGAGTGGGCATCTTGCCCTGGGCAGCCCCAACTCATCCCCATCAAGAAGGGGAAGAGTCTTGAAGCTCATGATGTCTTGTCTCCATTAGCTTTACTTCTCCCTGGATCTCAGTGTGATAATCTAAGTCATTGTTTATTTTGACCTGGTGGTTTTGAGAATTCTTTCAGTTCTAATAGCCAAAGAACATTAGAAATTTTCCTTTTTCTCTATTTATGTCCTAAACTAATAATAATTTTTCCCTTCCATAATATGATATTTACTTAAAACCTCAGGTCATTTTGGCTCTTTTCATATTTTTAACAAAAACTTTCCCAAATCAATAAGTAAAGCCTTCTTCGAATGTTAACCCTCCATTCCCTTTCAGTCCAAGGAAGGGTTGTTTACCTTAGAATATTAAGGGTAAATGAAAGTCAAAAAGGTTTTGAAGAATTGCCTAGCTAAAAATGAATTCACCTTACCATTTAGTAGCTGGGTGACCTTGGGCAAGCACAACCTTTCCTAGACTTGATGTTTTCCATCTGAAAAAAAATGGTCGTGATACCTACTCTTAAGGTTGCTGGGTGGATGAAGGACATGGAATTTATGAAGTGCTTGCACCCAGTAGGAGTCTGAGAGGTGTCCCTTCCCTCCTTTGTAGAGCAGCTCTCCTCTTTCTGTGGTTCCCAAGATCCGAACAGCCTGGGTCCTCTCTGAAGTCTGATCCTTTTTATTTTCCTTCAGTCACAAAGCCCAGTGTGGATGTGTGTGTGTGTGTGTGTGTGTGTGTGTGTGTGTGTGAGAGAGAGAGAGAGAGAGAGAGAGAGAGTCAGACAGAGAGAGACAAAGAGACAGAGAATGGGTCTGGCTTCTTTGAAAATGGCTTCTTTGCTAAAACCACAACCTCAGATCTGATACCAAAAGAATCTGCTGGCACTGGTCCCTGTCAAAACAATTCAGAGATATCCAAGGACTGTCCTCCAGGGCTGGCAGTGGGCCCCCAAGCTGAGCCTCACTCGTGAATTCCCAAGAGGCTCTGGAGTCAGGCCCCCAACACTCCATGGCACAGCCCCATTCCTCTATGCAAAGGAGGCTGGAGAGAAGGGTTTGGCATTCTAAAGCAAAATTCTCTCTCTCTGCTGCCTGCCTCCTGAAGAAACCACACACACACACACACACACACACACACACCAATTTTCAGAAAGCTCTTGGCACTGCCTACCCCTTCCTGAGCTGGACAGAGCTGCTGGAGCAGGATCTGCCCAGCCAAGGCTGCCTTCTTCATTCCCAACCCCCTCTCTTCCCTCCAGAGTCAAGGTTTTGTCAGGAGTTACAGGGGTGCTGACTGGTGGGGAGGGGGTCAGAGATATCCTGGCTGCTGCCAAGTCCTTTTCTTTCCCCCACAGTATGTTTTATAAGCCGGCATGTAGTTTATTCTTCTCCTAAACACTTCACTAGGGTGCAGGGCCTGGAGTTGCCATAGAAACACCTTTTAACTCCTCCCCACCCAGAAAGCAGTGCCAATCCCCAGGGCTTGGGAAGGGGGCGGGGGAGAAAGGCAAAAAGAGACACCTGTGGATGAGGAGAAAGGAGAGGGAAGGTGATGGGGGTTCTTTAGACAAGGCCAAGTCGGGCATACAGTGCTTTGCCCAGCAACATGGCACTCAGCCATGAAGAGAAAACAGCCAGGAAGGTCTGGGAAGAGGAAGCGGGTGGTCTGGCTTGAGCACCTTTAATGGGCTACAGCATTGATTGCTGGGGTCATAAGGGTCAAGGAGAATGGGGAGCTCCTACACATTTCCTTCAGCGTGAGGGCAGGCAGAGCTTCAACCCAGACTGGAAAGGAGAAGTGCTATATGAGCAAGGAAAACTGGGAGCCACCTACTGGACACTAGCAGGGTACTGTAAGGCAGCGGAGGTCAACAAGCAAGCAGCCCACATCCACACCTCCCATTTTTAAAAGCATTATCTCATCCCTACCACTAGTGCAGTGCACCAAACCCAGGCAGAACAGTTCTGGATCGGTGCCAGTGTATCGAAGATTTTTGTTTGCTTCTTTTTTATTTTTGCTACCACAATGTTCTGGTCTATGGGTACTTCCCGGTAACTTAGCTTTCCTCTGGGCAGTTTATTGAGGGCAGGGATTTGTTAAATAAATCCAGAGAAATTACAAGAAACTTTCTGCATCAGCCCAGACCCGCAGCAGGAAACCTGAGTCGACCAGTGCAACCCATTAAAAGCAGGGTCTCCTTGCTGCTGTTTCCACTGTTCTCTGGTGAACTTGCAGGGTGAAAACCCAAAAGCCAAGGGCAAGGGGGAGTCATGAGGTCTCACTCTCCCCACACACCAAAAACTCTGAGCAAACACCCCCAAGCCATTGTCAAGCAGAAGAGGGTACCCTGAGTCCACCTGTCAGCCTCCTGACCTCCTCACTGAGCAAAACCAGAGCCCAGCGGCAGCAGCAGCTCCCAACACTATTCAGGTGGGAATGTCACCAATGGGGTAAGGAGGGACAAGCCAAGTAGAATTTGGGTGGGAGCAGTCAAAGGAGAAGGAAGAAAACCTTCCAGGCCTCAGGCAGCCCAAAAGAATCCTTCAGGCAATCCACAAACCGAAGGGCCAGCTGGATTCCCCTGGGGAGAGGGAAGGGTATACAACATGGGCCCCAGGAAACCTCTAACAAGGGTGACCCCAGGTCACATAAACACCCATGCTTGCCAACTGGACTGACCTTCTGGTCACCACAGCCACCTCCCTGACTTCTCCTAGGCTCAGCAGGGCCCACCAGCAGCGCCCCTCCCAACTTCAGCTGCCTTCCCTGCCAGGCTCCTGTCTCCTCCCCCTCCCCTGCAGCACACTTGTGGAGGCCCTCACCCAGGACCCAGTGGAAAATTTTCCTTCTTCTTTATGACTTAAAACACACACGCTCCATTCTTCACCTCTGAATCGACACAGGCAGAAGAGGGCAGCTAGACTGTGCCCCACCCCACCCCAGCCCGAGTACACACACACACACACACACACACACCACACATACACATACACACACACACACACACACACACACACACCCCGCAGCAGGGGCCACTGGACTTGCATGCTTTATGAGCTGGAAAGGAGAGAAGAGATGTTTTCCAGCTGCTACTCCACCTCTGGCCATCCAAACACAAGTGTCCCAAACACTCCCCAACAAGTTCTCCCAGGACACTTGTGAGGCCCTGGATTAAAACTGGTTCTACTTCTTACTGAGTCTCTAATCAAGACACAAAGTCCAGTTTGGAATTGTCACCATGATGTGATCGTTGGCATCTTTGTTCTTTTGGTGACAAATCTGTTTTCCACTGCTCATTCTCCCCCTCCCCACATGCATTCAAGCAAAAAAAAAAGAAAAAAAAATAACCTTCCTGTGAATTCTCACAGCTATGTGATAAGTGATCCCTCACACACGCCACCTCCTGCTTGCTATCAACACTCTCAAATACAGTTCCTCCGGGAAAGGGTCAACCCACAGCTTTCTTCTCATTTTTCCCTTAAATCCACTCAAACTTGGCAGTCTAAGAAGCTCATTTAGCCTTTGCCTGGGAAGTAGGAGGCTGGGTTGGGTGTCAATGAAAAGAATAAACTAAACGGGTGCAGGAGAAAATGCAAACTCAGAAAACTTCAAGATTCTCCTGCAACTTTGTGCACATGGCTGGCAACTTTTTTTAAACTATTGAACAACTCAGTACTTCAGTTAGTTGGCATTCCAAGTTTTAGGAAAGCCCTCCCACCCTTCTCCCCCAGCCCTTCTCTCTTGAGAGTGAAAAGGGAAATTTTCCAGATGTCAAAAGGACCAATAGGGGCCTCACGCCCTAAAATGAGAGCAAAGGTTGCAAGGGGTTCACTTACCACTGTAGGTTTTCTCTGCAGGGCATCTGCCCCTTCATCTATGCCAGACCCTCTGACTGAAGAAACTGAGTTTCGACCCCCTGCCCCCATCCCAAGCTCAGTCAGAAAAAAGAAACGGGACTCGCTACGCCCTCCAGAGCTGCACCCCAGTCCGGGCTGCAGCGCAAGACCGGGCACCGCAAAAGCGGGCACCGCAGGGGCTCTGGTGGGGACACCCGGAGCGCTTACCGATGTCAGAGTTGCAGAAGGCGTCCTGGGGGTGGCTGGGCGAGCATGTGCACGCCTCGGCGCCCCAGTGCCCCAGGCTCCAGCTGCCCAGAAGCACCACTAGCCCGAGCCAGGGAGTCATTGCCGCTGTGGCTGCTGAGGCTGCTGCTCGCCTCTCCAAAGTTGTGCGCGCCGCTGGAGGGGCCGCTGCAGCCCGAGCTCGCCTGCCCGGCCTTGCGGGGCAACTTTGGCTTCGGCGCGCTGCCCTCGGGGTGCCCAGTGGGGAGGGAGGGGTGCAGCGAGGCTGTCTCGGCGCTGGCGCACGACTCTGCGGGCCGGCGGTCTCTCCCGGGGAAGGAGCGGGAGCCGGGGCGGAGCAGGAGCAGCAGGAGGAAGAGAAGCCGTCTGAGCGCCCGCCCGCTGCCCGCTCTGCGCCGCTGCCCGGCGGCCGAGTGATATAGTGCGGGTCCCCCCCGGGCAACTCCTCTCGGGCACTCGGGGCCCGCCCCCTGCGACCAATGGCAGAGCCGCATTACCTCATCGGCCCTCCAAAGGGGCGGGGCCGGGGGCGCGGGCCGACGGGGCGGGGCGGCCCCGGACCGTTCAGATCCTTATAGGGAATAATACGGCTGTGGGCACGGGAGTGGGTGAACCGGAACGCGCCTCGGACCTAAGCTTGCCAGGTGGCCCCCGGAGCGGGTCCCCGGGCCCGACCTTGCCAGTGCTCTGACCACACACCCACCCACCCTGCTTGCTCTCTGAGCGCTTCTGACCCAAACCACCCACCACAGCACCAACTCGTCCTCGGGTCACAGGCGGCCCTGGCGACCCTGACCGCGCCTGGTGGAAGGGCGAAGGACAAAGGCTAACTCTCCGGCTTCTCTGGAGAGAGCAGGGTCAGAGGGGAGAGGACCAGCTGACGACCCACACACCTACCCTCCGACTTTCCTGGATGTGAGGGAGCCATCTGCCCTTTGGAGCTGGCTTTAGGGACTGTTGCGCAGCACCCCCACCCCCACCCCACTTGCCCAGAGTAAACTGTGAAGTCACTCAACAAACACTGTTCTGAATGTTGGAATGAGCAAAACAAAGTCCTTGCTTCCATGAAAGTCGCAAGCAGTGCATCAGTGAATTCACCAATATGCCAGGTGATTTTCTATGATGATAGTACCATGAAGAAACAAAACTTAGTAATGGGTTAGAAATTACTGGATGATGGTGGGGGGACTGCTTTCTATGGAATAGTGAGAGAAGGTATATCTGAGGAGGTGACAGTCTGGCTGAGAGGTGAGCAAGGAGAAGGAGCAGGAGGAAGCCCTATGGAAATCTGGGAGGAGAAAATGCCAGTTAGGGAGAACAGCAAGTGCAAAGGCTCTGAGCTTATTTGAAAAACAATGAGTAGAAAGGGCAGGAGAAAATAGTAACCCCACCAAGGCCAGACAAATCTCCATCCTTCAGCAAGGAATTGGGGGTGAATTGATCCAAAACTGGGGTAACTTACACTGGATTCTGGAGAACTATCCAGGATCTTAGCCTACTAGCCATAATGGATGATTGCTAATAACTAATACTATGACTATCCTTATTATTAAGGAACATCTTGATTCTGCCTTATAGTTTCCATGCCACATTTCATTATATCTCACAATTTTTTTTTTTTTTTTTTTTAGATAGGAAAAACACAAAGTACTATTCACACTTTCTAGATGAGGAAACTGGCACAGAATAGTGACATGACTTGGCAAGCAGCCAGGAGCTCCATTCACTCATTTGCACCTGAAGAACGATTTTATTTATCTGGACTAAAGCAGTAATTAGCTATCACCGTGCAGATGCCCTTTTGCAGCTGGAGACTTCTGTCTTTCTATTCTTGTGTCTCTCTCCCTTTCTCTCCTAACTCATTCTGTTTAGGAAGGTCCTTGCATGTTTTGGATATAGAAATGCCAAATGTTTGGAACAAAGTGAGGACTGGGAATACTTCTCAGAAATGCAAGTTCAACTTCTTTCTCAGAAACTCTCTTTACACCTCGGATAAGTGGCACTGGGATGGCAGAAGCAGAGCATTTCATTAAAAATGGTATTTCCAGGAACATTTTTTAAACTCCTTTGCCCCTGCTCCTGAAGAATTGTAGCTATAAGGAAGGAATCAAGTTTCCATATTCTCCTGCCCTGTCCCCTTCCTAACTTCTAAGCCCCTTTCCACCTTAACTCTATAGCCTGGCCCAGATAGTTCTTTCCTTCTCTCAATGTTTACTTCAGCACTTAGCTCACTGTTTCATAGAATATAATTGTATCATTTCCCCAACCACACTAGAAATACTTTAAGATCTGAGATACTTAGCCACATTGCTTTTTTGGCCCTCTGAGTATAAAATGGGGTCCCAAGAGACTTAGGTGTGGCTATGGCCAACTGCCCAGAGAGTCTGAAGCAACAGACACACTCTAGGGACCCAGGTTGAATGAGGGCATACTTGGTGGGATTTGAGAGTTTTGCTTATCCTTGCATGGTGCCAGTCATGTGGAAGGTTTTATAAGCCTTTCCAGACCAAGTCCGCTTTGAATAAGCAACTTATGTGATAAAGGCCCTCTCTTCTCTTTTTTCCTTTCACTTGACGGTTTTGTCCAACATGCCAGTATTTTCTCCAAGGGAAGGCTTGCCTAGAACATGAGTATCAGGCAGGTAACTTTTGCTCAACTTCAAGTAGCAGGTTCCTTATAGAAAGCATCTGAAACATTTGATTATGGCAACGACTTAATTATGTAAGCATCCAGAGTAATCTGATTGTTTTTCCAGCTGAAAGGTAATGAAATTGCCTTTTGGTTTATTTCCTCTTGCACCTAAACTGGTCCATGCAGTGTCTTTGCAGTTTAGCTTCCCTTTCAGTTGCAAAGCCCTCCCTAATGTCTAACCCAAGGGGACTCCCCTCTGCCCACCCATCAGAATTCAGTTCAGCCCTCACCCTGAGGAAAAGAAAGAACAAGAATCCTTGTGAAGGAGAGCACAACTGCCAGGGTCAGCACCCCCAGCAAGCAGAGCTCACAGGCATCAATCTGGATGTCATGTTGTCCTTAGACCTAATAATATGTAAGAATTACTTTTTCAAGACTATTTTATAAGCTGGATGGAGCAGACCTGCAGCTAGTGGTAAGAATGACGATACTGGCTCTCCCACTTAGAATAAGAATAAGGATAGGTTTATAAACTTCAGAGGAACTACAGTTTCAAAATCTCTCTGAGCTGTCCTCAAATCTACAACGCTGAGCTGATGTTCTCTTCCCTGGAACTTTTCTAGGGAAGGTGAGTCCACCCCTTTCATTTCAAGTTACGGAATACTGAAATCTATGAGAAGTCTCTCATAGACATTCAGAGGTCCTTAAAAAGGACCTCAGAGACTACCCATCCAACTTTATAGGTGGGGAAGATAAGGTTCAGACAGGTGAGAAAATTGCCTCTCACGGTCATCTTGTGGCAGAGCCAGGATTACTTTACAGTTGCCTGATTCTTTAGCTGGCTCTCTCCCACATTCCTGGGCCTCAGTCCCCCCAGCCACAGCACATGACCTAGTGCTTGCATCCTAGTCATGGAAACTCCAGCCACTCAAGGTCCTGAATCTGCATGTCAGATCTGTATTTCAGGAATTTGTTTCAGTCTCTTTGTATGGTGGATAACACATGGACAATCCCGCCTGCCACCTGCCCTGGCTAAACAGTTCTCCGTCATGATAATAATCACCTCTGAGCCAATCAGAACAAATACCACTCTGTTCTCGGAGGTTTATCTCTTGTGTGTTTATTTTTTCCCTTTCTAAATTATTACTTAATACTTTTTTAAAACATTCCAAACAGATTACTGCAAAGAAATGCATGAAGCTTTATTTCTGGGAGACAAAAAGAGGCTGGAATGAGGGGGAAAAAAAAAGACCTCAGATTGGTTCGATTGTTGCTGCAGAAGAATAGTTGCTTGCATGTGTGGACAACTCACCTGGCCATACCTCGATTTCTGTGTTTATTGAATGAAAGCTATAACTTAATGGTCTCCAAGATCTCCTTTGGCTCAAAAAGTCAAAGATTCCATAGGAAACTCTCAAGGACAAGAAAGATAGACCTTACCCTTTAAACAGGTTTGAGACAAATTGAATATGCCCAAGACTGAAGCACATCCATCAATCTCTCAATCAACACTTATTGAGTTCCTATTCTGTTCTCTCCTCCAAGGCTCAGGCTGAAAACAAAGATTGTGATGGTGAAGCCATAGGAGAGACTGAAGCCCTTGCCTCTGATAGGGCCCTGTTTAAATTACTTGTTTATCTGTTTACCTCTTGAATCATAAGCACTAAAAGGTCAGAAAATACGTCTTTTATTGCCTTTATATCTTATTTTCAAAATTCACTAAACTACTATTGCAGGTTTTTTTTAAAGATTCTATTTATTTATTCATGAGAGACACAGAGACACAGGCAGAGGGAGAAGCAGGCTCCATGCAGGAAGCCTGATGTGGGACTTGATCCTGGGACTCCAGGATCACGGCCTGGGCCAAAGGCAGGCGCTAAACCACTGAGCCACCCAGGCATCCCCTACTATTGCAGTTTAAATGCCTTCTCCTCCAGAGAGCCTTCTTTCTGTCTTTCTCCCCCAGTCTTCATCAGTCACCCACAGTGGATTTCCACAGGACCCTGTACTCCTTTCTTTCATACCACTTAGCTGGCAATAATGTGATTGTTTATCCATCTCTTTCCCTTCCGGGATAGAGGAAGCCCCTCGAAGACAGTGTTGGTAACAAAGAAGTCAACAAGTACTGGTTGAGTGAGTCAAATTGATTGGTCCCACCAACCCCTTCCCACTTACTCTTATAGGCAGGTGGTAGCTCCTTGGAGAGCTCACAGAGCCTTATCCCTCTGGCTGGTGCTAGGGGGCGCTATAAGCCAGAGAACACCCATTTCCTCAGCCTGCAGTCTCCGCCAGTCTCACTGAGAAGGTGGGAGAGGCAGTTCCACACTAGTTACCCACTCTGAGTGGGTGAAACTAACCCCTCCCATCTGCAATGGCCACAAAGCTGTCGGTCAGCATCTCGTCTGGGTCCGCAGCTGCCCAGCTCCTCCACCCCTGAGCTGGCCACATGTCAACCAAAGGGGAGACATGCTCTCAGGAAGCTGTATACTCATGAATCATGGGTTTGGGGGGATTGGGGAGATCTGGGAACACAACAGACAATGTCATGATCCCACTCTTTCAGGGCATAGCTGGCCTCTGGAAATTAAACCAGGAGAAGGTGCTGACAAGACATGTTGTTTCTGTTGTCTCATAAGGAAACACCTCTTTTCTTCCCTTCCTTTTCCCTTCTAGACCCTGGCCACAATGCCTTCCCCCAAACCCACAGTCCTCATCTGAAAGTCATTACATTCAAAATAGCCCTTTTCAAGCAACAGACAGTCCTGGTCCACCCATCACCATGAGCCCTGGCCAGACCCTCAGTGGGGTTGCTGCCCAGCACTGGGAATTATGAACCTGAGATGGTAAGCACTTCTGGTTCTCTGTGTGTCTGGCACCAACTGGGAGTAAACACCTTTTCTCACTTCCATCTGGAGCTAATTTCATGGCAATAAAATTACAGAGTGTCTCTTGCCCTAGCTCCCCTTAGTCCTGCCATGGAGTGAAGACCCCTTAGTAAGAGTCTCTGGCTGCATACACCTAAATCCTGGGCTTTTCACATTTCCTTCTACCCTTTCTGGCTTAAAAATATCTTCTGGGATTTTTAAGCCAGAAAACACATGTGTACTGTAGAGACATTTTGCTCCCTATGTTTTCTGGTGGTGAGAGATGAGAAACAAAGTTAATATTCCAGCTCTGTTTTAAAATTTTTAATTAATTATTTATTTATTTACTTATTTGTTTTCAAACTGACTATGTGCTCAGTTGGTCAGTTATTTCTGTGAAAGGTAATACTAAGTGGAGGGAGACCTTCTCTTCCTTGACCCTGTCTTAATGTTTTCCTTATGCTGGTGGAGTTCATGTGTTTTTCCTTTAAAACTGAGTAGCTCCTTTGTGGTTTCTTTGAAGGTTGTATGTGCAGCTTTGCAGAGAAATGCATGTGAGTCTCCGCTGGGTGCTCTCATGGCTTGGGAGGGAATAGGATGGACAGTATGGCTGGTCTCCTGTCCGATAGGGCTGGAGATTCTGTCTCTGGCAAGGCACTTGAGCTCTCTTCAAGAGAACTTGCTGGAAATGAAATTGACCTGTCCTGTGTGATGGGGATGTTCCAAAGAGTGTTTGACACCGCTGACCACATCCTTCTTCAAACTTGGCTGCTGAGACTCCAGTCTCTCTGGGTTTTCGATTTCCACCTCTCCAACTGTACCTTCTCAGTCTTCTTGGCAGACTCTTTGAACTCTTCTTGTCACTAGAATGTAGGTGTTTCCCAATTTTCTGTCCCTGGCTGCCTTCCCTTCCCTTTTAGCCTCTGCATTCTCCCCAGCTAATTCTCTACCCTGGTTCTAGCTACTTCTCTGACATGTGCACAGGAATGGGCACTGCAAGCAGCATTATCCCCCTGAGGCCCAGTCTATAGCCAGCTTCCCTCTGGATAATTCCACTTGGAGGTCCCATTGCCTCCTCAGACTCCACTCTTTCCCCTGATGTGGTGTTACCCATACCTGCTGAGGACACTACCTTTTACCAAGTCCTGTGATTCTCACTCCACACATATCTTCCTATCCTCCCTTTCTCCACATTGCCACCATTTCTGCCTTGGATTAGGCCCATGTAGATTCTCTCCTGACAATTTCAGTAGTCACATAACTGGTCACCCTGTCCAGAGTCTTTCTCTGTCAAATGCAACTTTTGCCCTACTGCTCATGTAAAATTTTTCAGATATAAATTTGAAATCATCCTGTCCTTTGCTTAAAATGATTCCTTTGTCCTCCATGGCTTTCTGAACAAAGTCTTAAACCCCCAAAGAAAAGCATACAAGGCTCTGTACTGTGATCTGGCTCTTCCCAGGGCCCCACCTTGGGGGACCATTGCCATGGAATACAATGTGATTGTTCCCCCTATAGTTATGCAACAGTAGGCCCTGTCTTAGCTTATCTCTCCAAACCTATGCCCTCATTCCCATCTTCTAACCCAACATGAGCTTCCAGCTGTCAGTTTCCTGCCTCTGAGGCTTATTCACACTATGCTCTTTGCCTGGAATCCACCCTCCACCAATGTTTTCCCCACCCTCCTCCATCTCATCTGCAAAGATTCTCTTATCTTTCAGGATTCAGCTAGAGTCACCACCTTGTGGATGTTTTCCTGAGCCTCTGTCTTCCTCAACAGAATTGACCTCCTCTCCTTGGCCTCTCTTCCCTCATTCCTCTCCACACACATCGTAGACTCCAGATTTCCACCCAGTACTTCCCACACTCTGTTGCCCCTAGTGGTTGACATGTCTTTCTCTCCTCTTGACAGCTTCTTGGAAGCTTAGCACAGAATCTGCACATTGTAGGCACTTACCAAATATTGAAAGAATAAATAATCAATGAATGGCTAGGGAAGAAAAGATGGGAATGATCAGAGTTATTATCTTCACAAATTCACCATTACAGAGGTTCTGGAATCTGGCTTCTTAAGTCAAGAAACTCATTAAGGTTCGGTCCCCAGACTTGATCAGTCCCGGGGATACTATGATTCATAAGAGACCAGCAAGCCAACCACAACTCCATTGTCTTTGCTTCCAATGAAATACTTGTCACATAGGTTAAAGCACTCATATCAATGTGACCTCCATATTTTCCCCCTTAGAATCATAGAGGGCTTTGTGTGAGGCTAGTTTCTCATCAGAAAGTTGCTTTGCACATGAGAGACACCTAACTCTGGGAAATGAACAAGGGGTAGTGGAGGGGAAGTGGGCGGGGGGTTGGGGTGACTGGGTGATGGGCACTGAGGGGGGCACTTGGCGGGATGAGCACTGGATGTTATATGTTGGCAAATTGAACTCCAATAAAAAAAAAGAAGGTTGCTGTGGTGTATATGGAGTCAGAACACAGGGATTGAGGTCATTGTAAGTAGGTTTTTTTCAGCTGAGATACTATAGAATTTTCCTCACCAAACTGAATGGAAGGCTTTGCCATGGGTATGACAATGTTCACACCCACGGGCAAGAGCCCCTCTTGCTGGAAGGTGACAATGCTGACACATACTGCCAACTTTGGACTCTGGTCTTCCCATTTCTCTGCTCAAAACTTGCCACTCTTCACTTCTTTCACCCAGACTTTTCTGCACTGGGAATATTATAGTCCATTTGGTTTCTGTGTTTTAGATTACAGCCACCATTCTATGATTCCTTCAGGTCAACTAGTTTGGGTTCTAGACTTTGAATGCTTCTCTTACTGTGTCTTGATGTGCTACCACAGACGGCTAATCACATATGTGGTGTGTGAATTTATGGCTTTGGGACTCAAAAGACAAGTAACCTTCTTTCCAAGTTGTGGGTGGACTCTTCATTAACATTGCTCCACTGATCATCTCTATTTGCCTCACATCAGCTCTTTGGAGGAAAGGGGCAGGATTCTCTCCTTTCACCCTGCTTCCTTCAAATATTCCCCAGACACTAATTAAGTGTTCACTGCTACATGCTAGACACTGAAAATCTAACAGTGAACAAGGCACAGACCTACCCTCAAGGAGTTCCCAGTCTCATTATCTCTTTCTCTTGTGGGAGAGTAAGACATGAAAATAAGAGTGGGTGGTACAAACTACAACTAGAGGATCAAGTGTGCCATGAGATCATAGCACTGGGTCACCCAACAAAGAAGTGGGAAGGTGTTTGGGAGACCATATTTTGGTAAGAGCTAGAAAAGAACTGTAGGGCACCAAATCCAACCCTCTCATTTTACAGATATAGAAAAAGGCCCGGAGAGGTAGGGTTTTATATAGTACTTCGTCATCTTTCCATCATTCCATGCCTCTCTAATTTAGTGTAAATAATTCTTTCCCTGCCCTGTAATATGCATCAGCTATAGTATGTAAGCTGAAAAAGATTTCTAAGACAAGAAAAAGGGAGGAAGGGGACTCACATTAGTTCAGTACCAACTATGGACAAGTCATTTCCAATACAGTATTGTCTTCAATCCTCACAACTCTTGATAACAGTTATTACTTTATGTCTGCATTATGGTTAAGAAAACAGGCAAAACCAAAAAATAAAAAAAAGTGCATATCTGTGTTCACTGCCGCATTATGTACAACAACCAAGATGTGGAAATAACCTAAGTGTTATTGATGGATGAATGGATAAATTAATAGTGATACACACACACACACACAAACAAAAACATGGGAATATTATTCAGCCATAAAAGGAAAGAAATCTTGCCATTTGCCAAACAACGTGGATGGACCACATTCAATTTCTCACAAGCAAGGAAGAGGCAGAGCTGTGATTCAGACCCAGGGGCTCTGTCCAAACCAGTACTATTTCTGGAGCCTAAAAATCACTATACCCTCAGGGTCATCAGGACATTGGAAGTGCTAATGATTTCCTCTTTGTCTTTTGGGTTCTCTATAAGGGCTCAGAGTCCTTGATCGTTGTTGGAACCAAGCAGAGGGAGTCACAGTACCTCCCACTGAGGGTTGGAGAAGAACCTTTATCAATAGGGAGGTGAAATACATCTCTTATTTTGCCTGGTTAGCAGTGGAGAGAAGGCAGAAGCAATCACAGAGCAGGCAATTTCTGGGGGTATAGATGTGCCCTTTCTTACTCAAGAATTTGGATGGATGCCACAAGAACATTACATTTGTATTACAAAGAAAGGGCCCTGAATCCAGAAGCAAGCTGATAGAATACTAATCAGTACATTTTTAACAGCCATTGAATATGGCTTCGTATGCACTGAAATTTCAAGCATGAGATTGAGGCAATGTACCAGGTTTTTCTTCTAGTTCTGCTATACACAATATCTGAGTGACCATAAGTGAATCAATGAATCCCCCATTCTTCAAATGTAAAACCAAGGGATTTGACTTTATGATCTCTCTGAACTTCTCAGTGGAATATTTTGGAAGGAGACTGACAAAGGGGTCAAAGATCAACACCTGTGACATCAGTAAAACTGGCTTTTAATCCTTCACTTTTTCCCTCTGACCTTTAACAAGTTCCTTAACCTCTCTGAGCCTCGGATGTTTAGTGGTAAAGTGGCGGAGAGATTCTTACCTCATACCTCATTCATACCTCAATGGAGGAGGATTTTCATGAGGATCAAATGAGGTATGGTAAGTAAGGCATATGGCACAGTGCCTGGCACATGATAAATTCTCACCGAGAACCTCTATGTGCCAGGGTGTGACCCTACAGGTGTAGGGGTGAATGAGGCCTCTGCCTTCAAGCAGCCTGTTGTCTAATGATCTGTGTTGATTAAGGATAAGCAAACTCCCATATCCCCTTTGACCAGGTAAGTAATACCCAGAGAACGGATGGGGTATAAGGAAGAGGAAAAGAAAACAAAAAAATTATAATAATAGTTTCTTCTTACAGAGTACCTACTGGGTGCCAGGTGTTCTTCTAGGCAGCCTACGTATATTAATTCATAGCAAAAACTGTGAGGTAGATGGAATTATCCTCACCATCCCTGTTTTCCTCACATACAGAAACAAAGGTACGGAGAGGTTCTGTAACTTGCTCAAGGTAGCATGGTCAGGATACTGCAGTGCTGGGATTCAACACCAGAGTAGCCTGGCCCAAGAGCCCATGCTTTTAACCATGGGCTCTTAACCCACTAGCCTGCCTTTTCCCAAGGAAGGTGAGCACGCAGAAAGTAACAAGGATACAAAATGGCAGACGTCCAGTGCCTGTTGCCAATGGGTCTTCTTTCCCAGAACGCCTCATAAGAACATGAATCAGATGTGGCCCCGATCGGAAAAGACACTTAGTAGGGCAGAGAGCACCTCTGCAGGCCTTCCTGGAGAATAATACTCAATGGATTCATGGATTCGGTGGGATTTGCAGCCCTCAGAACACTTGTCCAAGTCCCATCTTGTCCATCTACAACATTTCTCCCTAGTTTATATTTATACTCTGTAAAGGGAAAGCAAACATTTCATTGAAATTGGTATTTTCTAGGGTTAACTAATAAATAAATAACACTGACTGAGCACTTATTATGTACTAGGCCCTGTTCTATGTACTTGACAGATATAAATCTATATAACTTCTACAATTCTATGATATAGGGGCTGTTATTATCATGCCCATTTTATAGAAAGAAAAGCTGAGGCACAAAGAGGTTCAGCAACTTAGCTGAGACCCCACAATTAATAAGTGGTAGAACCAGAATTTGAAGTATAGAGTCCAGTTCTATGCTTCTCATTACCTCTCTGTACTCTGATGAATGGTTGAAAACATTTTGTAAACACTAGCTGGTATTGTCACTCTGCTCTCATACCCATGTTCATGCTGTTTCCTTGCCCTGGAGTGCATTTCTTCCTCTCACCTGGCTACCTCTTACTTGTCCAAAGGGCTGAAGAGCAGGCTTTGAAGCACCCACAGGCATCATGGAGCCAGTTTACACTGGTTTATGAGAGCTTGATTGTTAAATTTTCTGGATTTTTTCAAGTCAGTTGTTAAACACAGCCATTATTAAAAATTTAATTACATCAACTTATAATCAAACAAAACATATTAAAAATGTGGTAATGAATACTTAAAATTCATCACTTCCTAATTATTTCGTTGCATTATACTCTCATCTCTAATTTTGAGGCTATGTCCAGCTATTGTGTCTGTGTGGTGGAAGTATTGTATCCTGGCGGGCTGTGCCAGGTTCCTCCCAACTCTGCATTCAGTGACATCACACGGGTAACTTCAAATTGGCCACGATGGGTGTATTTATACCACAGTGATTGGCAGATGCCACAAGTCAGGCTTTTTGTCCTGGAGAGCTAGTTGGTAAATATTCACCCACACACCACTGCCATTTCTTAACTGTGTGATCTTGGACAAGAATTTTCCAGTGCCTCAATTTTCCCACCTAATAAAATAACGACAGCATTAGTGCCTACCTCACAGAGTTGTAAGGAATAGACAAGATGATGCATGGAAAGGATTTAGCAGAATGTGTGGCACAGAGTCAGCCATCGATGAATGGCTGCTGTCAGTGTTAACAGGAAGACAATATTATTATTAGGCATTGTCTCCTACAAGTGGCCTTTCCTTCCACCCAAGCTGGGAGCCACCCATCAGAGATGAGCTCTGACTTGAAACTCACTGCACTTCTTTGGGATTATCAGTTTCTGTGGCCCACTTTAGAAAGTGAGCTAATGACAGAGGTGAATTGAGTTTTCTCTTCTGAGCACTTAGCACAATACCTGACACTCAGTAGGTCCTTAGTAAAACTCTTAGATTAAATTATTAGTGAAGGAAGAGTTCAGAAGTACTGAAAAAGATCACTGAATATCAGAATTAGGACACTTGGAAGCTTCTCTAATCACATTACAAACTTTTAAGAAACGCTTCCTTCACTTCCAAGCATTACTGGAATATTCTGTTTAGGGTTCATGCCTTGGGAGTACCTTATAATGAGGTCATTTTGGAATTTTAAAAACTAAAATCCCCCTGATTTGGTGCCCAGACAGACCCACCACACACTGAACTCTGCTTTATAAAGAAGTTCTCAGTATATAAGGTATGGAGCCCCTATGATAGTCTTAGCATGTCAAGTAGGGATATGACCTGTAATTTTCCAAACTGCTTGAAGGTAGCTAGAACTGCCTCTGCCTCAAGTATTTAGAAAAAAAAAAAAAAAAAAATCTTGATGTCACATCAACAAACTCTGAAAAAGATTGCACATACCTGGAGTGCTTTTCAAGGTCTGGGAGCCAGTGATTGGTGGCAGTTTCAGGGGGAAAGGAGGGGAGAGGCTGAAGGCATGTTGAAAAATCATTTTTTGTCTGTTGTTCCTTTGTATGAACTGGTCGCTGGCTTATGCAACGCCCAGTAATTAAAATGGCTGGAATGCTTTGCATTTTTACAGCAACGTGAAGGCGGCTTGGAAGCCTGGAGCTAGAGCCAGATGGAGGGGGGCCCAGTGATTCTACCCTGGCTGCCCCTTGGCAGAGGTGGCTGGCATCTGTCTTGGGGTGGAGGGGCTGGCAGGGAGGAGGGAGGAAGTCAAAGCAGCTAGGAGTAACTCCCACTACTCCCTCCTCTGGGCAGGTGCATCCAGGTGCACCGCCTCTAGAATGAAGATAGGCACAGACCACCCACCTTCTAGGAGTCTTAAATGATTAGTGGTGCTGCCTAGGAATGATAAATAATGATAAAGCTATCCTTTATTAAATATCCACACTATGCCAGGTCCCATACTAATAGCATCGCATGTATTATCTGCCTTCACACACAAGAATCAGATGTCATTCTTCTGCTTAAAGCTCTTTATAGATCCCTAGTGCATTTAAAATGAATTATAAATTCCTCACCCTTTCACAGCCAGTGTGCTGTAGTCCTTGCTCCTACTGCCCTTCTATTCCCCACTCTCCTTCAAGTTTACTGTGTTCTCACTGTGCTGGGAGCATGCTTTCACCCAGCTGAGCTCAGTCCCTCTCCAGTACTGCCCTGCCTCCTCCCTAGGCCTTCCCTCTGTCTTGCTAACACCAGCTCCTTCTTATTTAGCTTCCAGCTCAGATGTTTATCATCTTCTCAGAGATGTCTGCTATGGCTAAAATAGCACAACTACCTTCGCTCCCACATGGCTCCCATCATCCCATGTTTCAGATTTTTTTTTTTTTTCAGTATTCATCACTATCTGGAAAAGCCTTGTTTGTCTATTTATTTATCCACTGTCTTTTCCAACTAGAATGGAAGTTCCTTGAGGTCAGGGCCCTCATCTGTCTTGCTCACTGCTGTATTTGTAACACCTAGATCCATGTTTAATAAATATCTGTCAAGATAATGGACCTTTACAACAACCCAGCAAGCTGAACATCATTGTCCTCATCTTCCAGATGCAAAAATGGAAGCTCAAGGAGATTAAGTCATTTGCCTGTGGTCATCCCATAGGAACTGATGTCACCAAGGTCTAACTCCAAAATCCATGTTTTGGAATAAGTATGAGCAACCTTCCCCCATGGACATCTACTTTAGAAAATAGTGGGAAGATGGTATCTGTATTTCAAGAGCAGGAACCAGCACTCAATACTGTTAGCCCTTTAGTAGTATAATGATGGTGGCACCAAGAAATGAGGATGTAAACTCCTGATGGAAACCCACAATCCTGGTGTTCTAATCTAAATTCTGCCACCTGTGTGACCTTGGACGAGTTCATTATCCTCTCTGGGTACCGTTTAGAATGTGCAGAGACTTTCTGCTTCTTCTCCCCAGCAGTCAATTACACGATAGTTATGTGAAGCCCCAGCATTCCCATGTCTCTCTCCTGCCCTGGGGTGGAGAGGCTGGTGTGTGCATGGATCACTAGAGTGGAAGCCATACCTTGGGAGAAGAACGCTGTCCCTGACCAAGGGCATCTGCCTGCCTGGGAGTAACTTCAGGAATAAGCAGCTTGTGTTGAGAAGCTGGCTTTGAAGCCTTCATGGGTGTTGGAGGATGGGCAAACATGGCTGAGGATGTCGTCACTGCTCCTATCATTGTTCAAGCACTGCCTTCCTGAAAAAGCCTGACTGCCCAGCCTGGCCTTTTAAACCTCAGCATCTGCCCCAGCCTCACTCCCATTCCGACTTCATTCTCACGAAAAAAGACCTGTGCCTTCCTCATCATGACACAAGTTGCATCTTCTTTCTACCATTGGCTTTTTAAAAGGCATTTTGTTTTGATGTAATTCCAGTTTACAGAAAGGTTGCAAGAATAGTTCAAAGAATTACCAGATAGATACCTTTACCCAGATTCCCCAAATATTAACATATACTGCATTTCCTCTTTCCCACCCTCTCTTCTCCCTCCCCTCTCTCTCTCACACACACTTTAGACACACACACACACTTAGACACACACATACACACTTAGACACACACACAATTTAAGAGTAAGCTGCAGACATGAGACCTCTTTACCTCTAAATATTTCAGTGTTCATTCTGTAAACACAAGGCTGCTCTTAGCTTTTGAAGTCCAGAGCAAGTCAGCCCCTGGAAGTCAGCCCCCAGGGCTTGCATTCCAAACCTCAACTCTACCTGTTACTAACGGAATGCATTTATGCAGAAGCTTTCACTTTTCTGGACTTCAGCTTCCTGGTCTATAGATAGGGGACCCTAAGAGCACCTAACTCATAATACCAATGTGAGAATGTGAGAATTCTTAAGATACCCTGTTTTGCAGGCTCAGCACTGCAACATAGAAAGTAAAAGTGCACAGTAAGTAAATGGGCCGGTGTTTTGCTAGAATGCTTTGGGTTTTTTTCCTCTTTGAAGTTGTTTGGATTCCTTGGATTTCTCCCTCTCTTTCAGGCCAATTTTCTTAAAAAAAAAAAAAGCAAGACAGGTTCTGTTGTTGATGCACCCCTTATTTACTGAGCACCCATGCTGGGTTTGACCATGCTCTGGGTACTGAGATACAGCAGCGAATAAGACAGATGCAGTCCCTGGCCTTCGAGCCTGTATTTGCGTGGTGGAGACAGACAGTGGACATGGAAACAGATAGATGAACCATTTTAGTCACAAGTGTCATGAAGAAGGTAAAGCCAAGTGACTGGGAGCCAGAGAGTGTGCAGGGAACTCCGTTAGGGTAACCAGAGATGACTTCTCGGATGAGGCAAAACTACTAGCTACTTTTAATCTAAGAAAGTGCCTTCTGGGAAAATGTCAGACACAATTAATTGCTTGATAAATGTTCCCTCATGACTGAATGCAAGGTAGGATGCAGTGAGAGTTTTAAATCCTCCCATAAGAACATAATAATTGGAGCATGCCCTTCTCTACCATTTGTTTGGAGCCATGCACCTTCCATATATTATCCTATCAGCCTTCCTGCACTTGTGAAGCAGGTGTCATTAGCCTCATTTAATAGATGAGGAGGCTGAGGTTCAGAGAAGCAAGTTCATTTGCCCAAAAGCAAAGAGAAAGTAAAGAGGGGGGCCCTTTGACAGCACAGAGCTACAAAACTCCACAATGTCAGCCTCTTACTACTCACAAGTAAGAAAATGGCAGGTTTTCCTTTGAGGGAAGAGTGCCACCCTGGTGTTGGGAGGCATGGTTCCGGCCCTGGCTCTGCCACCTATGAGCCATGGAGTCTTGGTAGAATTGTCCGTAACACAGTGTAGTACTGGTTGGTCCCTCATCAGTCCAACTGTAACTGGTAAACTCACCTGTTGGGTTTTTTTTTTCCTTCCTCTGACTCCTCTTTAATGGAGAAAAATAACACAAAGAGGGAAGAGAATTAGGAGGAAAACAGATGGACTACAGTATCATCCACCCCAGGTAATCACTCTTGGAGTCAGAGAGTGGGTCTGCAGTCAGAGGGCAACACAGAAGGGAGATATGAGTCCTCTGCCTCGTGACACCCAGCCCGGTACTATGTACATGGCAGTAGGGGCTCAAGCCCTACTCTCGTATGAATGGGTGCCTTTGTTCTCTTATGTCAATTAGAAGAGCCCTGACATTATTTCATGGCCACATCTTATACAGCAAGCAAATAATGCCTTCTGTGATATGCTGTTCAATTTCAGGAACTCCTGTTTCAAGTAGACCACTAACATATTAGAGAGTCCAAAGTAGGGTGAATGTGGGAGAGTTACTATTGTGGTTAGTTGACTGTTTTAGTTATCTACTACTGCATGATGATATAACCCACACTTAATGGCTCGCTTAAAACACCACACATTTCTTATCTCCTGGATTCTGTGGGTCAGGAGTCCAGGCCTGGCTTTGCTGGGTCTTCTGCAAGGGCCATAGTAGAAATGTTAGTGGGGCTGCAGTTTCATCTGGGACTCCACTGAGAAATAATCTACTCCTTTGCTCACATGCCTATTGGCAACATTCAATTCCCAGTTTCTCTCTGGCTGTAGGCTGGAATTCACCCTCAGGTCCTTGCCATGTGACTCCACAAGGCAGCTTACTATAGGGCAGCTTGCTTCTTCAAAACCATCAGGAAAGCATCTCCTCTCAAGACAGGCATTGCAGTCTTCTACAGTGTGGTCACATAGATATAATCACATGCATCATCCTGTCACCTTTGTCATATTCTGTTGGTGAAAAGCTTTTCATAGGCCCTGCCCACACTCAAGGGTGGGGAGGGATTATGCAAGAATGGGAATGCCAGGAGGAGGGGATCATGGGAGCCACATTGGCTCACCCTCCAAACAGAGTGATCAGAGTGTTGAAAGCCCTGGAAATCACAGACTTAAAATCAGCACTTAAAATGTTTAACCTGGGAAAGAAGAAAATACTGACAAACACTAAGGACTTTTCATATATCAGTTCACTTGACCCTCATACAATCCTATAAAGTAGATATTGTTATCATCCCCATTTTACAGGTAAGAAAACTGAAGCACAGATAGTTCAAGCAATATGCCAAGGTGACACAGTTTTTGAATAGTATTGCTGGCAGTTGAACCAAAGGAGTCTGCCTCCAGGGTTCATGCCCAGTAAGGATGAGGTTGAGTTCCCCCAAAAGACTCTAGGACCAAAGACTAAAAGCCACTAGGTGGTAGATTTAGGGCTTATTATTATAAAGAGCAAATAAAGCTATGAGTTCTGGTGAAGTTTGAGCTCCATGTCATGGGGGAGTGAGAGGTGTTTCAACGGAAGGCTGCCCAACCATATTGCAAAAATGATGTGGAAGGGATTCCTGCATGGCAAAGAATGCTGGGTAAGATATCCTTTAAGCTCTCTTTAAATCAGAGGATTAAAAAAGATTTTTAAACTGCAACCTCAAGGCCAGAGTTGGTCCACAGATGGCTTTTCTTTTGTTTATGCAGCACTTTTGTTTTATTTTTTAATGTAATCCACAATTTTTCAGAAAAATTCCAATTTCCAGCTTCTCCTGAAAACCAGAAGCTCTGAATCCACATTGCCAGGGTATAAAAAGCAGGTGCTGAGGAGCACCTGTCCAGGTTAAACTAGGAAAATATGCTCCTGCACATCACAATCCCCACCACTCCCTCTTGTCTCTTCAACTGAGGCTACAGGTCTGTTATTTCTCCTACTGGCCTGTTTCAAGGCCCCAGGCTGCACCATAAAATCCTGGGCCAGGCATTCAGGCTATATAAACCGTGGTCACAGGAGGAAGCTAAGGTGGAGCTAGGCTTTAGTGACTATGTGAGAAGTTCAGCAAACATAGGAAGGGAGCCGGAGTATGAAAGTATTAGGGGCTCAGCTTCTGCTGTGAATGGAGACCATGCTCCTCACTTCACTGGGAAAGACAGTTCTGATCCCGCTGGTGCTTTGGAGGATCTGGTGATAACCTGGAGAATAGGACTAACTCCTAAACATCTTCCAGTGCCCAGATCCATAGACTTAAGGGAAGCAAGATTTTTTGTGTTACAACTACAAGACCTGAAAACCCATTTGCTTTCTTTCTTACTGGGGAATTTGCCTTTTGAAATCATTTTAAAGGGGGGAAAACAATTTTGAGAAAAATAGGAAGGAGAGGACTCATGGAGGGAAAGCTTCGCTGTGAGGTAGATTTCTTTGCTGGTGCTTTTTTGTTCTGTTCAAAAAAAGAAAGCTATTTTCAAGAGAATAAAAAGGAAAGGGAGGGAAGCATATTCCGCTGCAGATCTATTCAGAAGTTTAAATCTCTGCCCAAAATTCCAAGGCAGCCCCTGGAGAAAGGAAAATGCATCAGAAAAGGAGCTGGGAAACCCTCAAATAGCAGGTGGGTGCCCTGGCCCCACCTCAACGCATCAACAACAATGATGGCTAACACTTACTATGTACCAGATACTAATAGAAGTACTTTATTATAGATTCATTAAGATTCGGTCCAACCCTGTGGGGCAAGCACATTATCATAATCCCATTTGACAGGTAGGGAAGCTGAAACCCAGAGAGGTTAGGTAACTTGCCCAAAACCACACAGCCCATCAGTGGCAGAGCCAGGATTCCAACCCTTGTAGTTTTGCTGTAAGACTTGTGCTGTTAACCATGACCTAGTTGAACCCTCAAGGACTGATTGAGTAGGCACATAGGAAAGGCATTATGCTAGGTATGGTGGCGGGGGCGGGGTGAGAGGGAGCAGGAGGGAGGCATGAGGAAAGAGCAAGACCCTGTTGAGTCTTTGAGGCTAATCCACTTTCTGGCAAAGGGACCTTGAGCAAGACTGTGAGCAACTGGGCCTTGCAGGACATGGAAATTCCAGTGCCTTATACAATTAAAAGTTTATGGAAGGAGGGAGAGAGGGAGACCAACAGGGAGGGAGGGAGGAAGAAAAGAAATAGAAGCAATAATTAACAGTTAGAATAGCAATAACTAATAATTAGCTAAGCAATATGCAATAACTAATAGAATAGTTAGAATAGCTCTTATCAAGTGTTTATTAGGCCAGATACTGTCAAGTGCTTTACACACATTATATCATTTGATACTCATAATAACACCCCTATGATGTGGTTAATTCTATTACTTCCATTTGAAGGCTACAGAAACTGAGGCACAGGAAGTTCAGGAGCTTGTCCAAGGTCATGATGCTGGTAGATTGGAGAGCCAGGATTCTGACCAGGTGGTGTAATTGTAGTGCCCAGACTCTTAGCTGGTAATGAAAACAGTAAATATTTGAGGTCAAGGTGTCATTCTTCCCATTCGCAGGGTACTTGGTGGATTACAAAACTCTTTGCGGTGAGGTTTCCAAGGGTGGAGATGGGGACAGAAATTTCCGGCGATTTCTGGCGAGACTCAGCCAGTGAATCTTAGCTAACATTTAGGTGCAAAATGCCAAGGCATGCAGAAATGTGGAACAGAAACCAGAGCAGCCAATGCTGCACAGCTCAGAGGCCTTTTAGCGGCCTTGTCCTCTCAGGCATGGGTCTGACTTTAACAGCAATACACTGGTCTTCTGTGTTTTTACTCCCCAGGACACACTCTTGAGACTCCCATCTCTTTCGCTCCCTCACCCCCCAGGGCCAGCTGCAGCCCAGGCAGTTTCAGTCCAGCTCAGCAAAGCACAAACCAATTGCAGTGTCCCATAACGAGCGAGCTGGTGGCTGCTTAATTTGTACCCAGGCAGGTAGGCAAAGGGAAACAGAATTCAAAGCAGAAAGCTTCAGGAGTTCAGTCAGGGCACCCCGCCCCGTGTTGGGCTGGGCAATGCCGCAAGCAGAACACAGAGGTTTGCATCGCCTTACCTTCCGGGGGCCTCTTGATTCCAGCTCCCCCTGCCATGTTTGCTCCTCTGCCCTGGTTCTCCCATTGCAAAATGGAGCCCCCGGTACTTGCCTAACCTGTATCATCACTGGTACTGAGGATTGAAGGGGTCAATATAAATGACATCACAGCTCTAATCTGCAAAATTATAGCTGGCAATACAGCTGGTAATATTTTTCCTATTTAATGCATTTCCTGGAGAGGAAGTATGTCTGGGGTGGGGTTGGGGGACATAGTGTGAGAGTCTCATAGACCTGAGTTTCATTTCCAGCTCTGCCACCAGCCAGCTGTGTGTCCTTGGGTAAGTCATTGTGCTTCTCTGTGCCAGGGTTCCCTCCCTTGCCAAGTGAGAATAATGCCCACTTCAGAGTCACTGTGAAGAGTAACTAGATAGCACCCAACTCATGGAAAAAAACGTAATGAGGAGTAACTAGTAATTCTTTGCCTCACATTCCTAGTTCTCTGCCATTATTATTCTCTTAGGGCAGCCTTCTCTGACCTCAGGACCACATCAGAATCACGGTTACCAGCCAGCACCGTGTATCAACCCTCTCTAGTACACATCACATTGTACATTTATCTGGATGACTGCTTGATTAACATCAGCTTCGTTCACTAGCCATATGGAGGCAGAGACTGTGTCTGCCTTGGGCCATCACTCTAACCCCACTAACACAGGCTTGGCATATAATAGGTGCTCAGTAAATATTTGTGGAGTAAATTAACAAAATAAATTAGTGCTCCAATATACTGGTGTATTCCATGTGTTTGCAAGGGAATGTTACAGATAGATCTTTGTTATTAATAGTGAAAGTCCTAGAATTTATTCCTTTTTAAGAAATAATGAAAGCACGCTCAAGATTATCTTTATAATGGTGTCCTCCTCTTTTGCATTTTTTTCAACATGCTTTCTTGGGTGGGGCTACAGTTAAATGCAAGCCCTGGGGATTACATTCCACCCAGTGTAAACCCATGAGAATGTCTCCCTCAGGAATGTCATTTGTCATTGGGTCTGATGGAAGCAGAAGGTTGAAAAATGTGGGTCTTACAATACAGATCCCCATCCCCTTTGCTTGTAGTCTCTAGAAAATTGGTCTAGAAAATTGGAGACAAGAGTGTCCTGTTTCTCCCTCAGATGGCGTGAACGTTGAGAAGTTAATACTTCTAAGATCCTGGGCTGAAAGCAGAGAATTATCTGCTTCCTGCCATAAAACTTCCTGCCTTGAGATGCTGCTTATCAAACTGTTAACCCTAATGTGTCTTGAGCAGACAGGACCTGATAGGAGAAAAGCATTTTCCTCTTGATCTGGCAGCCTGCAGACCTCTACTAGAGCACATACTACCCTTTGCAATAATTCACAGGCTTTAGATAGCGTCCCTATGAACTTTTCATCTAACGGTTAACTTTTCAGTACATTATGTAGTATAAAAAAGTTAGCAAATTAAATCCACAAATTCATGGATATTATTGCTTAGGTAAACCCAATGCTGGCACTTACAAGAAAAAAAAGAGTCAATGCAAAGAAAATCCTAAGGAAATATTAATAGTTAACTGTTACAAGAAAATGGCAGAAATTAATGTTAATAGCTAATGCATCAGTTTCAGGAATGCTGCAGTTATTTTCTTGTTTCTCTTCCCATTAATTTGTGAGTTTCTTTGGGAAAGAGACTGTCTTTTATTCTTTTTATCTCAAGCACTAGTACAGACCCTGGCACATAGGAGCTCAACAAATCTGGTGGATGTGGGATGTGTGGGTGACTGAATGGTGGGACAGGCTTGGCATCTTGGGGTCCAACAAATTCACAGAGGTTGGGGTCTTCCCAGGGCATTGGGGACAACAGTATTTCTGTGTGATAATAATCAGCAAAGGGAGGGTTGGGCTGGCTCCAGCCCATGAAATAAAACTAATGTGCCCAAATGCCAGCTTCCCCACTTTCAGACTGCCCCCTAAATGACTCAAAAGGAGTCATTACGGTCGGGCGTACAGCAATTCTGTGATTCTGGGAGGGGTTAGTTGGAATTTGAAAAGTACAGGGAAGGCAGGTAGAAGGAGGTGCTACTGAGCTGGGGCAAAGCCAGACTCCGGCTTGAAGGAGTGACACTTTGAGGTCTAGTGATCACCTATGCGGTCAGCACCATGAGTGGCTCTGGGTGGTGACATCTGCGAGGTCACCCATGGATATTTCAGGGTTTAGAAGCTTCCCTCTGTGTGTGCTGGGGGATAATTTATGGAGTAGCTTCTACTGCTGGGGTCCCCACCTACCCCAGAGCAGTGGTCAAGCAAGGCAGCCTTGTCTTGCCCAGCCAGGTAAGCAGATTTGCTTCCACTTTGAGTTCTTATGCCTCCCCCTAGGATGGCACTTTACAGTTTACCAACGCGTTTCATGTCCTCTGTCCCATCTGATTCCCCAACAGGATCCTAGAGGAAGCCACTTAGGGTGGTGCAGAGGGAAGGTGGGAACCAAATGCTCAAAGCCATGAGGCTCTGTAGAAAGAGCACCACTTCTACAGGAGGGCAGGGTGCTCACCTCAAGGTGGCCCAGGACATGGGACTTGCAGCCACAGCCTTGTGTTCAAAGGCCAGCTCAACTAGGCACCGTCTGGGTGGCCTTAGGAGAGTTAGCCCTCTTCTCCAGGCTGCAGTTTTCTCTTCTATAAAATGGAAATATAACAATATCTGCCTCCCAGGGCTGTCGTGAATATGAATGACAATTATCTGGCACATAGTAAGTGATCAGATTTCATTACCTCATGATTACTTTGAGGATTTATTAAGGTACTGAGTATGTTCACTTCCTAGAGTTCTCATGACAAAAATACCACAAACTGGTGTCTTCAAACAACAGAAATTTGTTCTCCGACGTTTCCAAAGTCCAGAAGTCCAAAATCAGTATCAATGGCCTGGAACCAAGGTATATGCAGGGCTGAGCCCCCTCTGGAGACTCTAGGGGAGAATTCCTTCCTTGCCTCTTCCAGTTCCTGCCTGTTGCCAGCATTTCCTAGCTTGTGGCTACATCTCCCCAACTTCTGTTTCCATCTTCGCATGACCTGTGAGCACTCATACATGCTTGCGTGTGTTAATTCTTCCTCTGCCTTCCTCTAATAAGGATACATATGATGGCATTTAGGACCCACCCAGAAAATTTAGGATAATCTCCCTGTCTCAGGATCCTTAACTTAATCATAGCTGCAAAAAACTCTTTTTCCAAATAAGAAAACAAGTTTTAGGGTTTAGGATGTGGGTATCTTTGGGAGACCATTTTTCAGTCTATCACGTGGCCCTTTACAAAATATGCTGACCCTATTCTAGAAGGATAGGGAAGCCACTCCCAGGCTGGTCAGCTCCTACCTTCTGACCTGCCTTCTGGAGGCTCCACATTTCGTTCTCCATCTGCATCTCGCCCACACCAGGGTTCTCCATTTTGTTAAACACTTCCTAGGACAACCTATGTCTTCCTCATCCCTGCCCCCTGCCCCTTGCAGAAAAAAAATAATGATAATAATAAAACAACACCAACATCTGCAACATTTTTTGACCTTCTGGTCCTACTTTTCTCTCTCCTGTGGCCCTGCACTGTCTTCAGGAACAGAAGGAATGAGAGAGATTTTAGCAGACAAGTTTTGTTTTCTAGGCTAGGACCCTTTCTTTACCTTATTTTGTAGGCTCAATGGCATTTCCGGATGTCCTAGGAGGATTTTACTTCATCCTCTCTAGCTGAAACTGCTCTCCTGGCATTCTATTTCATCTTTGCCAGCAAATAGCCACCCCTCCCAAGGTGAACTGCCCCAAGCAGCAGTTTGCTAAGAAATGTACTCTGCTTCCTGTTTCAAAGTCTGATCATGGAAATAGATATTTGTTCATTTCCAGGTGTCCTCCTGGGCTGGTAAAACTAGCACAAACAGGGGATCCTTAGGTGGTTCCGTGGTTTAGCGCCTGCCTTCGGCCCAGGACGTGATCCTGGAGACCCGGGATCGAGTCCCACATCAGGCTCCCTGCATGGAGCCTGCTTCTCTCTTTGGCTGTGTCTCTGCCTCTCTCTCTCTCTCTCTCTCTCTCTCTGTGTGTGTGTTTCTCAGGAATAAATAAATTTTTTAAAAATACATAAAAAAAAAACTAGCGCAAACATGGTGATCAATGAATGTTTACTGTGGGGATGAATAAATACCACACAAACCCACAGATTCTGCCCCATGTAGACTGTGAATCCATTTGCACACTCCACAGGCTTGACAATGAACAAAGGACATTGTCCATCTTTTGATGGGGTATTTGAAATGGCTAATCAAGTACACTGGGTAGGGGCATCAAAGTTCTGGGGATCAGTATATCACATGACACTCCCCTGCAAGGGGGCAAACAGATACAATTGTCTTTAGTTTACAGAAAGGAAACTGAAGCTCAGAAAGCTATGTCATCCATAGGTGACAGACTTGTCCCATTGGCCCTGGCAGATTGGTCCCATTCCCCACTAGCATTGTTTCTGCTGACCTGGACAGGGTCCATTGTTGTAACAGGCAGTATGAGGGGTGTCCCAGGAGGTGGCTTGACTTGGGAGTTAGAAGGCTGCTTCTGATGTCTTCTCCATCACTAATTCTGTGGGTCAACTTTTTCTCTCTGGTACTTAGTTTTCAGAATTTTACATCTTTGTGGGGAACAACTTCAGGAGACCAGGCTAGTTGCATCATCATCATCATCATCATCATCATAGCTATCATTTAATGGAGCACTCACTGTGCTAGGTGCTATTCTATATGCCTTACAAGGTTTAACTCATTTAATCCTCATAACATTCTTATGGGTGTTCTTATTATAGCCACCTTACAGAGGAGAAAACTGAGACACAGAACACTTAAGAACCTTGATTCAGGCCACACACATATTAATTGGAGAAAATGGAGTGTCAGGAATAAAGAAGTTGCTATATTATATAGGTGGGTAAGGAAAGGTCTCTCTGCTGAGGCTGACACATGAAGAAAGGCAAAAAGAGAGAGCCATGTGAATATCTAGAAGAAGGGTTTTTAGACTAAGGTAATATCAGATGGAAAGGTCCTGAGATGGGGGTGTACTTGGGTGTTCAAGTAGCAGCAAATGAGCAGAGGGAACGAGAGGGAGGAGCAGGAGGTGAGATCAGAGATAGGACGGGGGTGAGGAAGGGCAGATTGTGCAGGACCTGTAGCTTATGGGAAAGAATTTTTCTTGTATTCAGAGTGAGATGGAAAGTCATTGCAGGGATCTGAGCACAAGAATGGCATTCAGCTTAACATATGAAAGCATCCCTGTCTGCAATGGGGAGAAATGGTGGTAGGGACAAGGGCAGAAACAGAGAGAGCAGATGGAGGTGATTGCAATGATCCAGGAGAGAAATAGTAGTGACCTGGTCCAGGGAGGTTGTAATTGACATGGTAGAATGTGGTCAATTCTGATTTTATTTTTAAGAGTGGCTTATAGAATTTGCCAGTGGATTAGATGAGGGATATAAGAGAAAGAGAAAAGCTAAGGGTAACACCAAGGCTTTGGGGCTGATCAAATAAAAGGAGTTACCATTCACTGAGATGGGGAAGTCTGCATGTCAAGCAGGCAGAGGGGTGGCTGCTGGCATATTCCACTAGCAATGCCTATTAGGCATCCAAGTGAAGATGATGAAGAAGAAGTTGAATCTAGAGTAGAGGAAGAGGATTATCTGAGGATATAAATTTGGGAGTCATCAATATATAGATGATATTTAAAGTCATGAAACTGACTCGGATCACTATGGGAGGCAGTGTGAATATAAGAGTATAGACCAGTGCTGCAAAATTTAGAGGTCGGTGGCACCTGGGTGGCTTAGTTGGTTGAGTGTTGTCTCTTGGTTTTGGCTCAGGTCATGATATTGAACCCCATGTCCCAGCGGGGGAGTCTGCTTGAAGATTCTCTTCCTCTTCCCTTCCTTCCATGTGTGTCCATGTGCACATGTGTGCTCTCTCTGTCTCTCTCTCTCTGTCTCTCTCGCACGTGCAAATAAATGAATAAATCTTTTTTAAAAATTTGGAGGTCAGGAAGATGAGGAGGAATCAGCAAAGGTGACTGAGATCAATCAGTGGGTGAGAATCAAGACAGGTGTCCCAGAAGCCTAGTGAGGAAAGTGGTTCAGGGAGGTGGAGTGATCAACTATGTCAAATGCAGCTGCTTGGTATAGTAAAATGAGAGTTGAAATTTGGTCATCATATTCAGCATTATGGAGATCATTATAGACTTTGACCTGTGGATGGATGGGAGTGAGTTCAGGAGAAAATGGAAGAAGGGAAGCAGAAGTATAGTATAGACTTTTTGCTATAAAGATGAATAGAAAAATTGGGTGGTAATTGGAGGAGAATGTAGGATCAAGAAAAGGGCTCTATTTTTTTTTAAAGATTTTATTTATTCATGAGAAACAGAGAGAGAGACAGAGAGAGAGGCAGAGACACAGGCAGAGGGAGAAGCAGGCTCCATGCAGGGAGCCTGATGTGGGACCTGATCCCAGGTCTCTAGGATCAGGCCCTGGGCTAAAGGTGGTGCTAAACCGCTGAGCCACCTGGGCTGCCCCAGGGCTCTATTTTTAAGGGAGATATTATAATAGCATGTTTGAAGGATGATCAGAATGTTACAACCGTATAAAAAAAGTTGATACAAGAGAGAGAAAAGAAACTTGTGGAGTAATGTCCTAATATTGGTGAAAGAGAATGATATCTGGAGCACAAGTGAAGGGTTCTCATGGGTAGGAGCAGAGTCCTCCAGAGGAACATGAAGGAAGGCACAGTATATCATGACAGATAATTGGAGGATGAGTAGATGTGGCAGTAAGAGCTTCAGCAGGTCTCTTCTGGTTGCTTCTCAAGTGAAGCAAGGTCTTCCTCACTGAGAATCTTGAGTGGAAGGGTGTATTAAAATTATGAGAAGAAAGGATACAATGTTAAATAGTTGCTTAGAAGAATGGGAAAATGAATGTGCTAGGGACTATCCTAGGATGACAGAGCTGTCCCAAGTCCTCAAGCTAATGGTCATGTTCCTCTCCAGACATGTTCAGATGTGGTATATTCCGATCACCTTAGCAGCTGAGGGCAAGATAAGATGAAACAGAATGACATGTGTAAGTAGGAAGGAAAGATCAATTTTGAACACATGTTTGAGTGCCTACAGGATTAAGTGGCCTGGAGGCGGTGGATAATATGTATGATCTGGAGCTCAGGAGAAGGTCTGGGATAAAGGTAACATCATCAGCAAAGACAGAGTCATTGAAACTGAGAAAGTAGGTGGGATGTCCAAGAAAGAAGTATAAAGAGAAGAGTATAAACTTGGGAAAACAAAAACAGAGAAAGAAGCTGAAAAATTAGAGGAGCATGTTTTTTTCCTGAAGCCTAGAAATGAGACAGTTCAATGAAAACGAAAGAAAATCATTCAGGGAGGCTGGAGAGGCAGCAGGGAGGTGGGAAGAGGAGAAAGGCTCCTGGGTTTGCCCAGAAAGAAGCCAGTACTGGATTATCTCAGAGCACTTAATAGAAATGCAAAGAAAAGGAACTTGTGAGCAAAATATAAGGGGCATGAAAGAAAAGACCCAAGAGAGCTACATACAGATAATAGGAGCTTTAGGAAGAGAAAAAAGAGTTACTGGAAGAGATACTTAAAAGATAAAATAGAAGAAAACATTCCTGAACTAAAGACCTGAGTCATCTGATCAAAGGGGTTTTCTAAGGTCCTAGAAAGAATAATGATGAAATAAATACAAAGACAGAAATCTGATGATAATTCTGAGCTCCAGAATAAAGACAAAAACCTGAAAAGTTTTCAGAGGAAGAAAGATTACATGGCTACTTACAAAGGAAAAAGAAGGAGACTGGCAACAGACCACTCATCTGCAGTACTGGAGTCTCAAAGACAGTGGAACAATTTTCTCAGATTGAGAGAAATATATATTATATAGGATTCCCTTACCCACTCACAACGTCATCCATGTTAGAGGGGCTCTAAGTATACCATCCATATATATACTCTTTCAGAGGGAATGACTTAGGGATATACTCTAGTGAAATGAAAAAATTGAACCAGAACAAAGATCTCAAAATGAAGGAAGACAAAGCATACAAGTAAATATGTGTGTGCATGTGTGTGCGTGTGTGTGTGTATGTATGTATGTATTTTTTTTTAAGTCACCAGCAATTCTTTGAGGGAACAATCCTTGGAAAGTAGTGAGAGCAAAAACTGGGTTGCTCAGAGTTGTAAAAGCAATAGCTAGAGAATACTAGAATTCTCTAGCAATAGCTAGAGAAGAGGAATGGATATAAAACAAGAAGGGAAGATTACTTAAGAAATAAAAAAATACTTGACTTTATGTATAAAAGCAAAGATCAAGCATGTGTGTAGGTAGAGGAGGAGTTGTGAGCAGGCCAAGGTGGAATGTGTACAAACACATGACAGTCCTGAGACACTGTCAGGACTAAGCCATTGCTGGTGATTTGAGAACAGGATCCCTTCATATTATGGAAGGCACTGGCCTTTGAGTAGCTTGGATTTAGGAAGGAGGGAGAAATACTGGAATGGTCAGAAGGAGAGAAGGAAGAAAGGATGAGGGAAGGGAGAGAGTTTCAGGAAACTGTTGTCTACAGATACCCAAAGACCTGTCAGAATTGCATGCATAGGGGTGCCTGGCTGGCTCAGTCAGACAAGCATGCAACTCTTGATCTTCGTGTCATGAGATCAAGTCCCATTTTGGGTATAGAGGTCACTTTAAAAATCTTTAAAAAAAAAAAAAAGAATCGCATGCATAAAGCATTTATCTTAGTATGAGTGTTTTTAATTCTGTAATCTAGAACTGTAGCCCAGTTGATGAATCTTTCAACTGGGATCTATTACCAATAAACACATAGTTAAAGTGACCTCTGATTGAAGGGTACAAAGGACCAATCATTGTTTGAGGAAGGATTCATTAAAGCATATCTGAAAGTCATGGACTGGGCACCTAGGGAAGAGCATCAAGACATTTGGTTCGCAGTTGGCATGGCAAAAGTGGGAGAGCCCTATGATGGCTGAGATGGGAGCCTAGGACAAAATCAGATAACTTTATAAAACACCATTGCATAAGGATGAGGCTGGCTACATGTACTCTTAATGGTATTATGAGCTGCAGAGATTCAAATCTTGGCTCTCATTCACTGTGGGAGCTTGAGAGAGTGATTTCACTTCTTTGAGCATCAGCTTCCTTATCCATAAAAGAAGAGAATAAAAAAAAAAAAGAAGAGAATAATACAGACCTTGCAGAGCTTTTGGAATATCACATCCACTCAACAGGTTGTTACAGAGGGTCTACTGTGTGCCAGGCATTGTTCCCAAGGCTAGGATTCCTTGGTTAAAAAAAACAACATTCCATATTTCTCCTTCCTGGAGTTTCTATTCTAGGTGATTATGAGAAGGAGAAGAAGAGAAGCTGCCATTACAGAGCCTTTGGCATGAAGAGAACAAAAGGTGCTCAGTAGATACCACTTCCATCCTATTCCTTCCCAAAGTGACTTTCACAAAGGCTCCATCACCCAGAAATGGTGGGCACCCACCCACCCATGGTGGGCAGAACTGCATGGCTCTGAAGACCTTCCCCCAATTTCCATTCCACAAAGATGCAACCTTTGTTGATTATTAGCAAAAATCCTTGAAAGTCAAGCTCTCCCATTTGGACAAGGAGCTGGAGGAGGAAGCCTAGTGCTCGGACCCACCCTCTCACCTTCCCACCACCCCCCACACCCTGCTTTCCAGGACCCGAATCTCAAGCCCCGCTTGTAAAGGATTGTGAAGGATCATTCTCTACAGGTTCTCTGTCTCAGGTTTGGCTTCTTGCCTCTCCCAGACATTCTTCCCCATGGCCTGTATTTTGATGTGTGAGCTCTAGTCACTTAAAAACACAGGATTACACACTCAGTAGTGTGTGTTCTTTAAAAAAAAAAAAAATGCAATCTTTGTATGTGTACAAAGGGGTGCACAGACCCCAGCTTCCCCCTAGCTCCCTTTCCGCAAGCCCAGTGCTTCCCCTGGTCAGTGTGCCTGGTCAGTGTGCCTGGCCACCTGGGCCCAACTCTCCCAGGGGGCCTTCCCGCATGTGGCGTGCCCCCCTTGCCATGTGACTCTCCTGCGCTGTCACCCTCTCACTTCAGTGGGCCTGTCATTTTCTCATTATGGTCACCACCCCAGACCCAAACTTGTCCTCCTCTTTCCTGTTTCCAATTAAACCTTGTCCTATCAGGAATCAGATCACGATGTTCTGCGGTTGCCAGAGAGAATGACAGCATGCACGCAGAGGGGGGGATTCCCACTGACTAGCCTGGTAAGCTTGGCCAGAGATATTCTGGGGGTGGGTTAAAAGCTCTGGAGACCCCAGGGCAGATGGAGTGGGCGAGTCATTTGTGGTGGGTGTGGGCGGGGTGCATTTTCCTTCCTTGTCTCGTGCTTTCTTTTCACAGCTGTGGTTCCCTGGAGCCCTAACATTCCAGTTCCCAGAGCTAATTTTAGGTTCTTGGGACTGGCTTGTTCTAAGTGACCCTGGCCCCCGCCTTTCCCCTTTGCTCGGCATATTCATTCCGACCCTCTGGCTCACACAAGCCACACTCTCTTGCTGGCTCTCAAATCAGTGAAGAGTAATTGTAATCCAGGTCCCCCACCAGCTAGAAGACCCTCAGGAAGCAGGAAACTGAATGGAGGGGGCGTGGAGTGGGAGTCCTGGAAGGACAAAAGAGAATGGGGGTGGGGAGCAACTTCCTGCCTCCCAAATAAGGAGATGATGTTTATTGCACTGGTCCTGAGCACAGGACCTTCTTAAAGCCTTTGAGAGGACCAAGGGGCAGAAACGCCAATGAGGACAGACAGCTGGATGCCTGCCACCTGCTTCACCACTGCTGGTCTCCCTTCAGTATTTATGCAGCAGGTGAACCTGGGCCTCCTGGGGTGACTGAGTTTCTTTCTCCCTGGGTTCTGCAATCATGACAAAAACATTTTATTGAGTTTTAAAGTAGAAGAAACACATGTCATCTTCTTGTGCCTCTGATTCCACAGTGGGGTGAGCCAAGGCCTGGAGATAAGACATGACTTCCCTAAGGTCAGGATTGAGTACAAGGTTATGTGAAGCAAGAACTGGGACCAAGACTTGAACCACGGCCTCAGGCACCTGAGGTTCTTTCAGGCACCAAGCTGCCTTCAGCTGTGGGTTCTGTTCATTTCCTATCATTTGGGAGCAGGCCACCAGTTCCTCTGTCACTAGCAGCAGGGAGATTAGGTACCTCCCTCCCAAACTTACTTTCTCAGCACCGCCTTGACCTGGCTGGCTCTTTACTGAGGGCCTAATGGAAGCTCTGGGAGGAAGTACTCTCCTGGGGAAATGAGCACCACTGGCTGTGGGCCCCACCTGGGGAGCTGTGACCCCTTGGGACAAATTCCATTCCTGAGCTCAATCTTTGTCTCTGCTGATTAGCCAGGAAAGTTGATCAAGAATTAGATCTTCTACATCAAATTTTGGAGACATCAATAATTAAAAACCCTCCCTGGCTATTAGCAGCGACTGTCCCCTTCCTTCAAATTCTCCTGTTGCTCGAACTTGCTTTTCTTTTTTTTAATATAGTTTTTTTAAAGATTTTATTTATTAATGAGAGACACAGAGAGAGAGGGAGGCAGAAACACAGGCAGAGGGAGAAGCAGGCTCCACACAGGGAGCCCAAGGCAGGACTCGATCCGAGGTCTCCAGGATCAGGCCCTGGACTGAAGGCAGCGCTAAACCGCTGAGCCACCTGGGCTGCCCTCAAACTTGCTTTTCTATGCCTTGTTCTCTCTCTCACTTTCAGCTGCACTCACTTCCATGCCCTCTGTTTCAGATCCTGGGGTTTCCTCACCTGGACAAGTAATAAGTTCCCCCTGGGATAGAATCATCCAGTGACCTCTTGGGGACCTCTCAGTTTCCCAGCCACTGGTGACTCCAGCCATTCTCTTGATGTACTGGATCACTGAGGCAGTACCACATGGCTAACAGCATGCAGACAGGCTGGGTTTCAACCCGGCTGTGCCTCACTTTCCACATCTGTAAAATGAGAATAAGCAGTATAGGGCTCTTGACAAAGATTCAGTGAGTTCACATGATGTATACAAATATAAGAATTCATCAAGCAGTACTCTTAAGATTAGATCATTCTATCAACTTACTGTATATGTTATGTTTCTTAAAAAAGATTAAATGAGTTTATACACTTAGTTTATACATTTGATTCAGTGTGGCAGATAGTAAACACTCAATAATGATAGTTGTTATAGTAGCTGCTGTTATTTAACCTTGGCTCTCTGAGGACTAAAATTCATTCCTCCTAAGCATTTAGAGTAATAGTATGTCATATTTGTCCCATGCTTTCCCATTTACCAAGCACTTCCTTGTGCATCCTCTCACTTTGGTTTATCACAGCAGATGGCTTACTATTTTCCCCCATTTTAAAGATAGAAAAAAGGCTCAAAGACAGAGACTTGATCTAGATCATGCAGCCCATAATGGAGAACTAGGATGTACATCTGTGCGTGACTCTCAGGCAAGGACTTCCACCCCACCTTGCTCTGGCCATCAGCAACTCTATTCACAGATCCGTCCCAACTTACTGCTTACACATACCAGGTTCCCTGACCCTGGGCATCTCTGTGTCCTTCTGGAAGTGACCTATGCAAGGTCCTGTGGCTTAATAAACCAAAGCTGAAATAGAACCCACGTCTTCCTACCCACTGGAAAAAAGACAGTCTCTTCAATAAATGGTGCTGGGAAAATTGGACATCCACATGCAGAAGAATGAAACTAGACCACTCTCTTACACCATACACCAAGATAAACTCAAAATGGACGAAAGATCTAAATGTGAGACAAGATTCCATCAAAATCCTAGAGGGGAACACAGGCAACACCCTTTTTGAACTTGGCCACAGCAACTTCTTGCAAGATACATTCATGAAGGCAAGAGAAACAAAAGCAAAAATGAATTATTGGGACTTCATCAAGATAAAAAAGCTTCTGTACAGCAAAAGAAACATTCAACAAAACTAAAAGACAACCTATAGAATGGGAGAAGATATTTGCAAATGACATATCAGATAAAGAGCTAGTATCCAAGATCTATAAAGAACTTATTAAACTCAACAGCAAAGAAACAATCCAATCATGAAATGGGCAAAAGACATGGACAGAAATCTCACAGAGGAAGACATAGACAGGAAGAATCTCAACAAGCACATGAGAAAATGTTCCGCATCACTGTCCATCAGGGAAATACAAATCAAAACCACAATGAGATACCACCTCACACCAGTGAGAATGGGGAAAATTAACAAGACGCGAAACAACAAATGTTGGAGAGGATGTGGAGAAAGGGGAACCCTCTTGCACTGTTGGTGGGAATGTGAACTGGTGCAGCCACTCTGGAAAACTGTGTGGAGGTTCCTCAAGGAGTTAAAAATAGATCTGCCCTATGACCCAGCAATTGCACTGCTGGGGATTTACCCCAAAGATACAGATGCAGTGAACTGCCGGGACACCTGCACCCCGATGTTTATAGCAGCAATGTCCACAACAGCCAAACTGTGGAAGGAGCCTCGATGTCCGTCAAAAGATGAACGGATAAAAAGAAAAATGAATGGATAAAGAAGATGTGGTGTATGTATACAATGGAATATTACTCAGCCATTAGAAATGACAAATACCCACCATTTGCTTCGATGTGGATGGACCTGGAGGGTATTATACTGAATGAAATAAGTCAATCGGAAAAGGACAAACATTATATGGTCTCATTCATTTGGGGAATATAAAATTTAGTGAAAGGGAATAAAGGGAGAGGAGAGAAAATGAGTGAAAATATCAGTGAGGGTGACAAAACATGAGAGACACCTAACTCTGGGAAATGAACAAGGGGTAGTAGAAGGGGAGGTGGGTGGGGGGTTGGGGTGACTGGGTGATGGGCACTGAGGGGGGCACTTGGCGGGACGAGCACTGGGTGTTATGCTATATGTTGGCAAATTGAACTCCAATAAAAAAAATTAAAAAAAAGAAAAAGAACCCACGTCTTCTGAATTTCCAGTCTGGCACTATTTCCTCCACAACCTTTTGTCTTGTTGGCCTGATTACAAATTTAGAGGCATTAAAGACTTTTTTTGTTTTTCCCACTGAATTAAAGGAACCAAAGTATTGCATCAGGAATTGGGATATATTATAGCATGGGTGAAGAACATATGGACACAGGACAAGAAGGTTACAATTCATATTACACTGCTATCACTACAGTGCCTATCATTCAAGTCACTTGTTTGCACTATAGAGTTCTGGGGTGGACTGGGGCAGCTGTTGAGAGTCCTCGCTCCAGTTACCTGAGTCCTTCAGGAGTCCCCAGGACTCTGCTTTCAGGTTTTTCCCTCGTCTTCCACCCCCACCTGGACAATCTCCTAATGCAGTTATTTTAAGGAAAGTTCCACAAGGCAGAAACCTCACAGGATCACTGATGTTTAAGGGTTTGGTTCTTCCTGCCTCCCATTGGAGACTGGTTTTGAGGTTGTTTCGCTGAATCACTGGGCAAAAAGTAAATAAATAAATGAAGGAAGGAAATCTTGCTCAAAAAGAATTCTGTTGCTTCTCCAAAAAAAAACAAAGCATCTCTCATCATCAAAGGAATATGCAGGACCTGGCCTCTCTGGGACTGTACTTCATCCTAGCGGTTCAGAGGCACCCCCATCAGAGAAGAACTGACCCAACACCCCTTGGCCATGCTCAGAACTGGGATGCCAAGCCTCCAAGGCAAGCTGGCTATGTGCCGGGGCCTCTGTGTGGCTCAACCTTGCTGTTGTCCTCTCTCCCCTGCGAGGTAGGAGAAGAACCAGGAGTGACCTGCCTCTGGGGCCTGATATCTTGTGAATGTGTTCTTCTTCCTTTGGGGGTCACCACCTCTTCTGGAGACTTGTGTGCATGGCTTCCACCATCCACCCCTTGTCTCTTTCTCATGTCCTATTACTTCTCTGGGCTCCTCCCACCTCCATAAAGATAAAAGGAAAGCTCTTGATAACCAACTAGTCCAATCCCAACATCTTGCTGACATGGAGACTGGGGCCAAGAGAGCAGCTGCAGCTGACGCTGGGATGTGTAGCACCTTTGCGCAAAAAAATGTAGGAATAGAAAACAGTCAGTGGACCCCAATACCCAGAAGCTGGCAGAGCCACCATACTCTGGATGGGAGAGCTGGCTGGGCCTCCCTGTGCCCTGGGAGCTCCCATGCTAGAACAAAAGGGCAAGGAAATGAAAGATTGAGAGAAACTTTCAAGGAGAACCCTTGTGGCCACCTGACCAGTTTTGAAGTCCATCACTATGGGTAGAATCTTCCTAAAGCATCTCACTGAGCATTTCTTGTCTTGCTCAGAATCATTCTGTTGGCCCCAGAACCAGTCCATCCTCAATATGCCTGGCATTCAAGGCCTCCCAACATGTTCCCCATCTTCCCTCCCAGTCCATCTCTGCTCCCAGTAGGAGCAGAGGAGCCCCACTCTGTGCTTAATGAATCCCAGGAGCTAGGTATTGGGGATCAGGCTGTGGAGGACATATCCATGGTGTTCTGTGTATTCCTCTGTCAAGCTGCCCCATTGTGGTGGAAGGAAGGCCAGCCCCAGCAGGCACTGCCCCAAGCTCACTCTGAGATCCTAGTAAGCAAGTCACTGGCTGTCTCTGAGCCCTTCCCTCATGTGTGAGATGCTTCCCACCTCCTCCCAATTTTTGGAGATTTAACAGCATAGCTTAGGGAAAAATAAAGCTCCTGGTATGTAGGATGTGCTCAGTAAATGTTTGCTTCTCTCCTTCACCTGAATGACAGGGTGGAGGAGCAGATGGAGGGAGCTCAGTCTCCTGGAATGTTTGGAGGGCCTCGGGGATGTGCGAGGCACTGGCCTGTGGTGGGCAAGTGTGGGTGGAGAACATGGCTCCTCACCACCACCTCTGTCTAGACAAGGGCCTCAGAATTGCTGAGTCTCAAGGTTGAAAGGAACCACCTATCCAAAAGGTCAAGTAGTCTAGTCAGAGGCTGATTTGAAAACACTCTTCTGTTAGCTTTTCCATGATCTAGAATTTCATCCCAGCTAAATCAGGACCCTGATTTTCATTGTCAACTCATTGTTGCTGAATTCATTCTACATGCCTCCAAGCTTTCCTGTATTTGGTCACTTAATCCTCTCAAATCAAAGCCCCATAGTATGACCATCATTTCACTGTGAGAGAATTGAAGCTTTGGAAAGTTAAATAATTTTCCCAAAGCCACACAGCTAATAGTTTCATTGTAGAGATATTTATTGAGCACCTAGTTTGTGCTAGGTAGACCTGGAAATACAGCAGTAAACAGTGTAACCTGTATCTTTCTGGATTCTGGATCTTTCCACCTCCTCTTGCTTGCTGCCTTTTCCATCTGGACACTACAACTAAACCGAGGGCTTGAATAACTTAGAAAGATATTAAGAGGTTGGGAAATAATCTTTGATCAAAGCTTAAAAATGTTATCCGTGGTTCTCCACAGGGACAGTACTGTCCAGTACAGTTTGGAAACTGGCAGGAAGACTTTTGGTTGTCGTCACAAGCAATGGGCACTTTGTGGGAGGGGGCAGGGATGTGCATGGAACAGTCCTGCATCCAACAGGGCAATTGACCATCCCACCAGACACAGATGAAAACTCACTTATAATACCCGAACTTAGGACCTAACACCATATTATTCTGTACACAGAACATTGGAACAGGGAGCAATTTTAGTATATACACCCTACCCCCTACCCAAATGTAACCACCATGTAAATTCAGGGCAGATTCCACTTTGTGCTGTTGGAGCCTTAACAAGAGTTGTTTTAGCAAATCATATCACCAATGACAACCCCACTTCTGGCCTTTGAGTTGCCAATTAAAAATCCAAATCAGTCCACATTTGTAGATGTTAAGTTCATGACTGTTTTATTCGTAAATGCAAGCATCAGACTATTTCATTATGTCTTCCAGTGTAGTCATGGGCAAATGTTTATAAGTAGAAACATGTTACTTTATTATAAATTATTTCTTTTTAGTTTTTATTAGAAATTATTTCTACTTGATTTCTCTTATATATTACATTTAGGGCATCCTGTTAATTTTTAAAAATTGTGTGTGTAGATTAACCAGGAATTTCATTTCAACATAGGGCATTACATAATATCTGTGAAAGAAAGGAGCATGGGTATGAGAAGCTGGGTGGAGCTTTGTAGTAAGAGAAGGGTCACGTGTGGCCATGAGCTCTTCCTTTTTCATCTATCACTCTTTTGAGGATGGAGTGGGAGCTGTGCTTCCAGGACTTGGAGTAGACATGGGCATGATTACCTGGCCATGAAAGCAGTTAGTCATTAAAGGAAATAACTGAATGGAAAGGGCAGAGATTAGTGACAAAAGATATGAATTTGAATATTGGTTCCGCTACTTACTGAAGATAAAACCGGGCAAAATCTCCCTTTGTTCCTACATGTTAGAGGGAGCGCCTTGAACCAGAACAGGTGATCATTGTAACGTTCTGTGGCTCCAGGATCAGTCTTGAAGGGTTCTCAAAATTCGTTATGCTTCTGGAACAGTGCAGTGGGTCTGGAGGCTGGGTGGTGGGGAAGTGGTAAGAGCATCCACCCAGTCTGAACCTGGATATGCCACCTTTGGGAATTGCTGAAATGACAAATGGCATTTTATTTCTCTTTTAGTTTTAGCCTCAGTAAAATGGGAATGAGAATGGTCATAACTTTTTGGAGTTAAGATGGCATTTTGGGGTGTAACAAAATCTGAAAGGGTGCCGAGCTTAGTAGTTCTCTGTAAATGTGACATGTCAATTCCGTTTCTTCAACCTCCACACCTTCTTAAATTCCCCTGACCAGTTCCCAACCTCTGCCCTCTGCTCTGTTCTCCTGGCCCTTCTGTCCCAGGACAGGACTGGAGAGGGAAGGAAGTGGAGTCGTGCTGAGTCTCCATCTTGTCCTCACATGAAGGGCAAAGGTTAGAAGTCCCCCCACGCTGGGGAGTTTCCACTTCCCTCTCTGGCCAGCTGTGGGATCTATGGGGAGAAAAATGACTAAGATAGGGAGAATTTCTGGAGTTCCTCTGGCCCTGGCCCAAAACCCACCCACAGGAAAAGAAGAGGAAAGTAGTTTGTCAGCCTGAAGATTCTGGACAAAGTCTTGGCTGTTGGGAAATGGAGACTCTCACCTCCCTTTCAGCCAGTGCTCAGAGTGCAAAGGTGTCAAGGTGTAAGACTATATGCTATACTCAGAGAATCTTTGAGAACTTGCTGGAATTCATAACATAGATCCAAGTTAAGGAAGCAGGATCCAGGTGGAGGAACTAAGACCGGCCAGATATAGAAGATCCTTGTTTGCTCAGAGTTGGAGAATTTACATGGCAGGGGATCTGTGGCAGCAGAGGATGGCACAGTAGCTTTGGGAAAGTTCACTAGTCCAGGACTGGGAAGACAAGCAAGTTGTAGGGAAGCAGGAAGAAATAGACATCTGCCATGGACAGCCCCTCTCCCGCAGTGCCCCCTGTAGGGCACCCCTGGCAGCAAGACCTTCAGATGAGGGCTCCTCCTTTCCCAAGCCAGCTCTGGAAGACTTGTTCCAAAGAGGTGTGAATGATTCAAGCCAGCTCTTCCAGAGGCCACTTTATCTCAACCGGCATCAAAACTCTTCCAGGGGAGTAGTTTGCCAACTATGCCATGCCCCGGGGGAAGCATCTTTGGAGGAAGGGGAGGTTGAATCAACAGGCCCTAGGCCTCTGACCCTAGATCACATTGGACATTGGTGACTCAGACTTAAGGGGACACACTGCTGCCCACAGAGACCCACCTTCCAGAGGAGACCAACAGTAAAGGAAGGGCATGAGTGACTCCAGGCATGGATGTGGACCTGGGGTATCTGGCAGTGGGAGGGGCATCTCTGTCAGCCCAGGGAGGAGGAGGTGGGAAAAGTTTCCTAGAGGAGGTGAGGTCGAGAAGAACCTGGAGGAACAACAGGTGATCCGCTGGTTGGAGAACAGGAGGCCATTCCAGGCAGAGGGAGCAGCTCCTGCAAACACCTGGAGGCACGGCCCACCACTGCTGTCTAGGGGCTTCAAGTGGTTGCAGGAAAATATAGGGATGGAAAGAACCATGTTGGAGTTAGACATGCCTGTGTTCAAGTCACTGCTCTGCAGCTCATCACTTCTCTGAACCTCAGTTTCTCATCTGTAAAATGGGGGTGATTCCTCACTAGTGTAAGCTCTGTGAGGATAGGCATCCTGTCTCTCTTATTTGCCCAAGGCCTGGAACAACACCTGGCGAGGTGATCCGTCAGTCTCTGTTTGCTGAATGGATAAAGGACACAATGCCTGTGAAGTGTCCAGCATAAAGTAGATGCTTAAGAATAAAGAAAGTCTTTGAAGTTGGGATCATAGAGCATAACAATGTAAATAAGAATGGTAAAGTGATTTGGACCTTGGATGCTGGTGATTCGGACTTTTTTGGTAAGTAATGGGAACAGTGGAGAATCTGGCGGGCTCCAAAGCCACCAGGTATAAGCTCCTGCTAGGGAGTCTGACTGTGCCTGAGTCCCTTCCTGAGGTGGAGCCAGCCCTCTCAAGACCCTTCCCCCAGGAAGCTTCCCATGAGTCATTGTCACAGGGTGGTCAGGGTCTTCCTGAAGCTCCTCTGGAGACAGCCTGAGTCAGGAATTGGGAATTTCTGGATGTGATCTAATACCAACCCTTGGAGTTGGTCCTTGGACTCAGAAGAAGCACCCGCCTGCCTGATTTGAATGTCACAGACCCACAGGACCCATAATCATTCATCTTTCTGTGCACTCTGATCTACTGACCCTGTTCAGCTCTAATGTTTGGTTTGCTATTGAGAAGGGAGGGCTTAGGCTGAGATGGGGCAGGGCAGTACTGCCCTCTGTGGCATGTCCTACTCAGGGCTCCAGAGGCTCCTTTGGCCACAGCTGGAAGTTCTGGGGCTAGGTTCACCACCATAAGGAAATCCATGTTGTTCAGGGCCAACCCCTAACCTTTCTCATGGCTTAAATAGCCCTGATTCTGGGGGAGGCCATGACTTTCCCCAGAGTTCTCAAATTCTCCTTTGATAAGTCCTGGGCTTTGACTCACCTCCCTTCATTTGTCTGTTCCTCCCTCTACTCCTGTCAGCAAAGCCAGCTCATACACTCCCCTGGCAAAAGGTGGCATCCACCACTGCTGGCACTTCAGCCATGCCCATGTCATCTGTGTCTCAGAGCCTGTCCTGGATCTGGAAGAGACTGACAAAGGAAGCAGGACTCCAGAAGGAATATAAGTTATTAAGCAGAGGTATAGACTGCTTGGTTGTCTGCAAGATAGGAATAATAGGGCCCTTTGAATGTTGCTGTGAAGATTGAGAGGAGGCCTGGAAAGGGATAGCGGAGGAGCACATGGCAAGCACTTAGTAAAAAGATAGGTAGTAATAATAGTAGTAGGAGTAATAGCAGAAATAGTATTAGTAGCAGCAGCAGTAATAGTGGTAGTAATAGTAGTAGTAGTAGCAGCAGCAGTGATGGTGGTAGTAGTAGCAGCAGCAGCGTTAGTGGTGGTGGTGGTAGTCATAGTGGTAGTCACAGGGCAGCAAAACAGCAGCATCAGTAGCAGTAGTTTTTATGATATACTGATATAGAATTAGAGGCACTAAAGAAAGAAAAAGGTTTCACAAAGAAACCTAAGGAACTGAGATCAGGAAGTTCAGGCCCTCACCTTTGTCCTGAAGAAAAGAAACGAGAGGGAGGCTAGATCCAAAGATACAGGAGATCAATCAGTGGTGACGCCATGGAGGGAAGCTCATAACTAAGCAACATTCTGGAAATGAAGAGGACAACTTCTTGGTGAGGAAGGAGGAAGGGATATTCTGAACTGAGTCACTGATCTAGAAACAGCAACCCCTGGGTGGCTGAGGGACAGACCCTGGCACCTAGTATACAGCCAGTGCATAATAAAGGCTTACTACTGCTCCTGGAGTTCTGTTTAGCAAGCATTCACATTAATGATTCATCAAATCATCATGTAGGGGACCTGCAGTTGTGAGCTCATTCAACAAATATTTATGGAGTACCCAAAAAGGTCTTTTATTACAGAATTTCTTTAGAGCAGTTTCAGGTTTACAACAAAATTGAGAGGAAGGTACACAGAGTTTCCACATACTCCAGCCCTCCCACATGCGTGACCTCCCCTGTTAACAGCATCACACACCAGAGCATTACCTGTGTTATGAAGGATGAACCTACAGGGACACATCATAATCACCCACCGTACATCATTTCCAGTAGGGCTCACTCTTGGTGGTATATATGCTATGGGTTTGGACAAATATATAATGACATGTATCCATCATTATAGTATCACAGCATAATTTCACTGCCCCCCAAATTCCCTGTGTTCTGACTGTTCATCCCTCCTCTCCTTCTGTCACCCCAGCAGCTACTGACCTTCCTTACTGGCTCCATAGTTTTGCTTTTTCCAGAAGATCATATAGTTGGAATCATATGGTATGTAGCCTTTTCAGACTGGCTTTCTCCACTTAGTAGTATGCATTTAAGTTTCCTCCACATCTTTTCATGGCTTGATATATATAGTTTCTTTTTAGTACTAATTACTTTTCCGTTGTCTAGATGCACCACAATTTATTTATCCATTCACCTACTGAGAGACATCTTGATTGCTTCTAAGTTTTGGAAGTTACGAATAAAGCTGCTATATGTGCAGGTTTGGGGGTAGACATAAGTTTCAGCTCCTTTGGGTAAATACCGAGGAGCATGATTACTGGATCATATGGTGAGGCTATGTTTACTTTTGTAAGAAACCACCAAACTGTCTTCCAAAGTGGCCGTACCAAAGGAAAAAGGAAAAAAAAAAAAAAAAGTGGCCGTACCATGCTGCATTCCCTCCCACCAGCCACAAATGAGAGTTCTTGTTGCTCCACATTCTTGTCAGCAATTGGCAGTGTCAGTGTCCCAGATTTTCACCATTCTAATAAGTGTGTAGTGGGATTTAATTGTTGTTTTAAGTGCATTTCCTTGATGACATATAATGTGGAGCATCTTTTCATATGCTTATTTGCCATCTGTCTATCTTTTTTGATAAAGTATCTGTTAAGGTCTTTGGCCCATTTTTTATTCAGGTTGTTTATTTGCTTACTGTTGAGTTTTCAGAGTTCTTTGTGTTCAGGGATATTAGACCTTCCTCAGATGTATCTTTTGGACACTCACCATGTTTACCCCTTGCCTCACTGTCCTAACTTATTAGTCTCCTCTGCTCATTCCTTCACATTACGTGGGGCCCGGCGTCAGGCCTCAACGCTATCCTCCTCTCTTCTCTACCTGCACCCACCCCTTTACTCCTTTGTCAACCTTGCTGAGTATCATGGTTCTAAAAGCCAAAACACCAGACTCATATATCCAAGATTGCTATGCATTAGATGTCTCCTCAGGACATCCAACAAACAGGCATTCAAGCTCACATGTCCAAAACTGAACTTCTGATCTTTTCCCCCAAATCTGTTTCTCCTCAGCATTCCCCCCACTTAACTTAGGCAACTCTCTTCAACCTCAAAACTGTGTCTTCTTCAAGTGCTCCTTCTCTCACTACCTCTTCTTCCTAATAATTGAATCCATCAGGAAATCTATAATCCTTCTATCTAAGGATTATATCAAAATCTATCCAGAATCCAGGATCCTTCCATCTCTCATCTGGCTATTGCAGTCCGTTTCTTTTTTTTTTTTTTTTTTTTTAATTTTTATTTATTTATGATAGTCACAGAGAGAGAGAGAGAGAGGCGCAGAGACACAGGCAGAGGGAGAAGCAGGCTCCATGCACCGGGAGCCCGACGTGGGATTCGATCCCGGGTCTCCAGGATCGAGCCCTGGGCCAAAGGCAGGCGCCAAACCGCTGCGCCACCCAGGGATCCCTGCAGTCCGTTTCTAACTGGTTTTTCTGCTTTTGCCCTGCTGACTTTCAGTATTTTCAGTATATTCAATATATTTATATAAAATATTCAGTATATTTCAATATATTCAAAATATTCAATATATTTATATATATATTCAGTATATTCTCAGCAGAGCAGAATAGCACTGAAAAATGCGGGTTCACCCTTCCACTGCTACAAACCCCCAGGGGTTCCCATCTCACAGAGCCAGTAAGGCTTTACTGCCTATACCTCCTGTTATTTCTACACCACTCTAGTATTTCTCTGACCTCATCCACACTATGTGAAAGGGATTTAGAGTAATAGGAGTCCAGAGACCAGTTATAGTTTTTACACAAGAGATGTGCTTTAATTTCAGGGCCATGGCTCTGTTCTCCCCTATCTAGAATGGTCTTCCAGGTATCCTTGTGGCTCTGTCCCTCACCTAGTTCAGATTTTGACTCAAATGTCACGTAAAAAAAAAAATTATTTGAGGAAGAGAGAGAGAAAGCATGAGTAGGGGAGAGGGCCTCACTGAGCAAGGAGCCCAACATGGCCCTTGATCCCAGGACCCTGAGATCATGACCCAAGCCAAAGTCAGATGCTTAATCGACTGAGGCACCAGGTGCCTAAATGTCACTTTCTCAAGACCTTCCCTGGCCATACTATTTTAACTTGGTATCATCCCAATCCATGGCATTTTCTTTCTTTTCTTTTTTTTTTTTTTAAGATTTTATTTATTTATTTGATACTGAGAAAGAGAGCGAGCTCTCGCACAAGCAGATAAGGGGAGAAGCAGGCTTGATGCAGAGCTCTGTCCCAGGACCCTGGGATCATGACCTGAGCTGAAGGCAGATGCTCAACCAACTGAGCCACCCAGGTGCCCCCATGGCATTTTCTGTTGCCTTTCTCTGCTTTAGTTTTCTCTGTAGTTCATATCCCCACTAATACACGATACAGTGACATTTTTATGTCTATTATTTCTCTCCCACCTAGCCTACCTTCTTTGTCATTGTATCCCTAGCACCTAGAACAAAGCCAGCACATAGTAAGTGTTTAAAGAAATGAGTTTATTGGGCAACCTTGGTGGCTCAGCAGTTTAGCGCCGCCTTCAGGCCCAGGGTGTCATCCTGGGGACCCAGGATCTAGTCCCACATCAGGCTCCCTGCATGGAGCCTGCTTCTCCCTCCACCTGTGTCTCTGCCTCTCTCTCTCTCTCTCTCTCTCTCATGAATGAATAAATAAAATCTTTTTTTAATAAATAAAATCTTTAAAAAAAGAATGGGTTTATTAAAGATACCACTCAGTGTATTGACACCACTCCCAGCTCCTCTGATCGTGGTTCATTGCCTTGAACTCACTTGTATGTATTGATTTTCATTGTGCTTAAGTGAAGTCCTCAAACTCTCATTCAAATACATGTCTATTTGGCCCTGTCTAGTTGCCCTCCAGAAAAGCTTGACATCCCAAGTTTGACTTGGGACTAGTCACTTTGTTACTGTATCCAACCATATTTCAAACCCTACCAAATTAACATATTTCAGAAAGAGGCTAGGTTGGGGGTTAGACCTACAAGTGTTGCCCAGCAGGGATCTTTAGATAAAGCTAAAGTGACATAGTCCAAGAGAGATAAGGGACAGCTATTTGGAGAGGGAATTAGGGGGAGAGAGATGTCCCCAATGCAAAATGTCCCAGAGATTTCAATAAACCACAATGCAGGGAAGCATAGGAAAGTGAACCCAAAGGTGTGCCATAATAGAATTCTAGTCTGGGACTCCTGGGTGGCTCAGTGGTTGAGCATCTGCCTTCGGCCCAGAGCACGATCCCGGGGTCCTGGGATCGAGTCCCACATCTGGCTCCCTGCAGGAGGTCTGCTTCTCCCTTTACCTGTGTCTCTGCCTCTCTCTTCCTGTCCCTTATGAATAAATAAATAAAAATCTTTAAAAAAAAGAATTCTGGTCATCCACTATCCACTAAGACAGAACAATGCCATGGGATGGCTCAGGAAGACAAAGGGAGACAGGGGCTATAAGTGTTCTGAGCCAAAGATCAGAATCGCTAATGTTCCATCTGAGGTGGCCCCATGCCATCTAGAAGCCACCTCTATGCCAGTGAAAGATACAGCATGGGTCTGTTTGCCCACAGCTGCCCTGTTCCTTGTTTGGCAAGGGTGCTTTGCACACAACTCAGACAATCTCAGCACCTTCCAAGTTGTGTCATGATCATACCTACATGGCAGCTGGTCTCCTCCCCAGAGTTAGTGAGCCATGGGGGTTCATTTTGATGCTCACAGGAATAAGCCCAGGGGCTGTAATATAGACAGAATTCCTAAATATTGGATGCATGAATCAATGAGTGAATGAATGGATATACATATTCCCCACTCTAAGGAAGGGAAAAAGAGAATCAACGTTATTATTATTGGTGTTAGATGCTCTTCATTGAACCCTCATTGTACCCATGTTCCTGTTTTCTCAACAAACTTCAGAAGGTAGTTGCTGTCAGCTTTGTTTTATTAATGAGAAAACTGAAGCTCAGAGAAGATATCTGCTCAAGGTTACACAGCTTATCGCTGGCAGTACCAGCATTTAAAACCAGAGCTGTACTACCCCAAGCCCGTGCTCTTTCTCTTGGGCCACCTTCTCTTGAATAAAGAATTACTGAGTACCCACTGTGTAAGCTACTGCAGTAAGACACCTCAGGTAGTTTGCTCTATTTAATCTCCATATTTTGAGATCCATGTTATCCCTTTTTACAAATGGGAAACCAGGGGTCAGTAAGTTTACCCACCTTGCCCAAATTCATCCAACTGCTAAGATCTGGATTAGAACCTGGTTTTGACTCCAAAATTAAGCTTTTTCCACTGCACTACAAGGCCCAGGATGCAAGGCATGGCTGGTTGACTCCTGGTGATGGGCACAGGCTGTTGCTTCTTCCTTGCAAGTATTAGCTTCATACTGTCCCAGCTCTGCAAACTGTAGCCACTGTACCCTCACCCTGAATCACAGGAATCAGTAACCAGGGCAAGTCCAGAACAGGTCAGTCTCCATGTCTAGGGAAACAAAGCTAGCAACATGCCCCTCCTTGGACAATGACTCCTAGGTTCTAGAAGCTACTTACTGCATGATTCCTGCATAGCTGCTGAGGAATAAATCTTAGCAGTATACTGGGTGATTGAGAGCTCAGGCTCTAGAATTTAAGTTCTTGGGTTCAAATCTAGTAGGCTACTCACTGACTGTATGGTCTTCATTTGATTCCTCATTCCTTCTGAGTTTCATTTTTCTCATCGGTAGAATGAGGTTAGTAGTAGAACCTATCTCATAGGGTCACAGATCAGATTGAGACAGTGTTGATAACATGCTTGAAACAGTGTCAGCCACTTTTAATACACATGGGTTAAGAAAAACTGAACAATGGGACGCCTGGGTGGCTCAGTGGTTGAGCATCTGCCTTTGGCTCAGGGTGTGATCCTGGATTCCTAGGATCAAGTCCACATCCGGCTCCTTGCATGGAGCCTGCCTCTCCTCCCTTTGCCTCTGTCTCTGCCTCTCTTTCTGTGTCTCTCATTAATAAATAAAAATTTTTAAAAAACTAAAAAAACAATTCATTAAGCCATGTGAACAGGAAAATAATCTAGAGCTCTCTCAGAGATCATCTTGCACCTTTATGTTGGTCTTAGAAGAACACTGGATCCAGAGTCCAAAGATCCAACTTTAGATCTGGCTGTGTGGCCACTTCACCTCTCAGCCTTTTCTGCTCATCCAGTAAAGAGTTGTGGTGATACTAGAACCTGCCCTACTTAGACTTAAGATTCCCATGAGGTTTAAAGAATATAGTAGATGTGGAAATATTATGTAAAGCATAAAATGCTGGAGAAATTTTATCTATTGTGTGAAGATGGTTTTTCTTTCTTGTCCCCCACCCCACCCAGGCTCTCGTCAGCCAGCAAGTCTACCTCCCACCCTTTTTGGCTCTCAGCTGCCCTGGAATCTCAGTTGGCTCCCAGAAAGGATTCAGAGCACAGCACAAATTGTCCAAAGGTTGCTTCCAAAGCCTCCGGCAGCTAAGCCTGGCCCCAGCCCTTCCTCCTTGAAAATATCTGGCCTAATGGGAAGGAATGTGGGCTGGCAGTTAAATCTCATTCATATCCACAAGCATCCATTGAGTGTCTTCTCCGTGCCAGGCTCTGGGCACTGAGAATCCAGGGTTTGAGCAGGATGGTCTCTGCCTTCAGAAGCTCATAGTCTAGTGAGGAAATAGTCACATCACAGACAAAGACAATAGGGTAGGGTAGCACTGTGACCGGGAGCACAGAGGAAGCACTGTCCACCATGTGGGAGAGAGAAACAGAGAAGGCTTCCTGGAGGAAGGGGGACATCTGACAAGAGCCATACCCCCACCCAAGCATGAGTGAAGCCTTCACCACACTAAAGCCTCCTCACCTTGGTGGTCACAGATTTGTCAACATTCTTAAGATGGAGAAGGCTTTAAAATATTATTTCATTCAGCTGTCATTTTAAGGAGGCCCAGAGAGCTGAGGTGGCTTTCTCAGGTCATCCAGCTAGATCTGCAGGACACGTTGGGCAACTTTTATTTGCTCTTCTTGAGCATCCATTTGCAATCAGACCAACTCTCTGGAAAAGGATACCAACTGGTCTTGAAAATAAATCCAGAGGGGGATTCTTAGAGCTCCCTTTTCTTCTGCCCATTGTCCTTGCACAGCTCTTTACAGTTTATACAGCCTATCATATGCCTCTGAGTCCTCCAGGTGAAGCCATTATCATTGAACATATTTTATAGGTAAGGAAACAGGCTGGACAAAAATCCCTAAGATGCAATTGTGAAACTGGGAAATTAACTTCAAAAGTTAGAGAACCCTGAGTCAACATCCTGATTTGACTCCAAACTGTTAAGTCCATTTTATTACTGAGAAGTGTGTGACTGTTTCCTTGCACACTCCTCTTTCCTCCTTTCTTGTTCTTTTATAACATTGCCTTCAAAGAGGCAGAAATCACTGGTTGGCATGTGGCTGAATGTGGTATCTGGGCTGTTTCTATTTCTTTTGCTTTTTGGTCCTGCCTGTCATCCTTGTCCCTCTATCCATAGCTCTCTCTCTCTCTCTCTCTCTCTCTCTCTCTCCCTCTCTCTCTCTCCCCATTCTCTCTATCTTTCCCTTTTTCTGCTCTGTCTCTGCCTCCCTATCTCTCTCCCTTACTCTATCCATCTCTTCTCTCTTTTCTCTCTGTGTCTCTGTTTCTGTCTCTCTCTGCTTCATCTCTGTCTCTCTTTCTTTCTCTGATGTGTATGTCTGTCTCTCTGTCTCTGTTTCTCCTTTCCCTCCTCCTGGTCCCTTCCCCTCCACAGAAAGGCTGTGCAGGTACTTGGAGGTACCGCTAAGCTTTGCTCTGACTAGCCCAGGGTTACACAGTTGCTGCCTTTTGCAGACCTTTCTGGCTTCCCAACCTCCAGTTCCTGGGCCAGTGAGAGAGGAAGCTGCCAAGAAATCTGACAAAGCCCTTGCCCAAAGCTGTGCATTCTCTTGGCAAGAAAGGAAAGAGGAGTTCCAGAGAAGAGACAAACAGGAGACATCAGTCAGCGACAGTCCCCCTTCCAAACCCTCCCCTGAACTTCTGGTTTGAGGAAGGGTGGAGTCCACCCCTGCAGATGTGCAGCAGTTTGCAGGAAAAGGCAGTGACTTCACAGATGGCCTAAACAAGGGGAATGGAAGTCAATATTGGTAAAAAGCAAAGCGCATGCTGTTTATCTGTACTGGATGGGGAGCTGGGCCCTGGGTGCTCAAGGTTTAGAGAAAGAAGAATAGAATCCAAGGTGACCCTCATCCATGCCAACTGGTTCCAATCCTGGATCCTCCCCCATGTCCTTCCCAGGCTCCTAATTCCTTACCTAATAAGAACCATCCTTCTTTCCCCCCTAGAGCCACAGTAGCAGTCACTTCTCTAAAGTACCCAGAGCAGAGTGTAGCAGGTACTGGGCACACAGTGCACACTGGTCCCTTCCTCCATCTTCCAGAAAGTCTTCCTGGAAAGCTTGAGTCCCACTACACTCCCGCTTTCTGCTCCCTCCAGCTCGTTGTTGATCTATACGTCCAGCAGTCCTCCTCCAGACCACCTCACTATGGCTCAAGAAGTAGCCACCCCATCATCATCCTATCATCATCGTTACTGCTGTTCCCATTGTTGGTGTTAGTCCTCAGACTGTTTGCTGCTGACATCTTGTTTCCTTGACAACATAAGGAGCCATCACTTCTTGTAGACAGTGCTGACAGGGAGGCACTCACCACAGAGTAGTGGGTGAAAGCGTGGACTTTAGGGTCAGCTAGGTCCAGGCTGGATCTTCTCTACTTATTAGTTTGATCTTCTCTACTTATTAGTCATGTGCCCGGGCAATGATGTAACCTACAAAATGGACATCATGAAAGCTGGATTGGATTCTGAAGATTGAATAGATGAAGAGCTTAACACAGCAGGCACACAGTAAGCCCTCCATGAATCAGGGATCTGACTTTTAGCTGTTATTACATGGCATTTTAGGTCCCTTGGTACCTAACACAGTCCTGTGTATAAAGTGCTAGGCATTCAGTAAGTAAAGATAAAAAGAATGGTGCAGCTGTCACAGATCAATGGCTTGCCATGGAGACTTTTCTATTACAGTTTAGCTTGGACAGGGGCTACTGGGAGTCCTAATACTCAAACTCAGAATGATTTCAGGAGGCAGTGAAGTCTGACACCCATTTCCACATTTAGAAGGGAATGATGAGACCCTGAAGAAGGAAAAATATTTACTCAAACTTCTTATAAACATGTTCATAGAGTTACTTGTTTCCTATTAAAATGAGAGAAGGTAGTATCTGGGCTTTGTGGGTCCTTAACTTCTGAGAGCAGGGTAGTGATTTACAGATGTACTCTCTGACAGCAGGTTTGCACAGAGGAGAGAGAGTGAGAGCAAGGAGTGGCCTGGGAGGACGAGAAATCGGTCACCTCATTAATAATCCCTTCACCAAACTGGCAAAGTATATCCTATTCTCTCTGAGAAGTTCACTTGCTCAAGATCATGCAACTGGTGGTGCTTAAGACCATACAATTCAAGATCCCAGATAGTGAGTCAGGATTCCAATCTGGGTATGTGTGACCTCAGAGCTGGGTTTTTCATAATACCCACTGCCTCTGGATGTGACCTAGTAGAAAAAGAGCCCCAAAGGGGAGGTTTGGACCCCAGGAAGACCAACTCACCACCTTCCCCTGCAGGGTGCATCAGATTGCTCATTCTCCAACCCGGAAGGAACAGGGCAGAAGAGGAAAAAGTTGACAGCCCAGGTGGGCCTTCAAGCTCATCTGTGCTAATTGGAACCCATGATGAGGGGTAGCTGAAGAATCTTGTCACCTGAGACCCAGAGATGCTGACAGCCCTCTTTTTGCCTAGGGTGGGAAAGTGGCTTATTTCTGCAGCTCTTATTTTCAAACATACAAGCACCTTGGTGAAATTCATGGAACTCATGAGATTGATATCTTCCCAAGCAGGTTGGCATCAGCCAGCAACAATAGCTGGCTCAGCCATCAGCCTCTCTCCTCTGTCCTTTTCTTCCCCTAATGCTCCTTCCCTCTTTACTGCCTTTGGTCTTGCTTCCCTGTGTGTGCTGCCACTGGTTAAAAGGGAATCCAGATTACTAGTTGGCTTGGGGCACCAGGATGGCTCAGGGTTATCTGCAGGGGCCAGCCAAAGGTAATTGGTTAAGTCTTGTCCTGCTGATGAGATTGTTCAGAATCAGAGTGGAATATTAAGCATTAGACCATTATGACTTCTACCATGGGCCCCAGCCCCACCACTCCCTCCAGCAAGCCATAGGATTCCATCAGCAATTTCCTGTATTTCCCAAAGCTACATGTGAGTCATACCATTATACTCATGCAGGGGATTACTGAAATAGCTAGCATTAAAAAAAAAAAAAAAAAAAGAAATAGCTAGCATTAAAAATACCGATTATCTCATATTGATCAACTGATGGATAATTGTAGAGGTCTTTGATTAATCCGAAGGGTTTTATTGACTTGCAATTATTCATTATTATCTAATAGGCAATTAGCCATGTTCCTTTGGGTAAGTTACTTAATGTCTCTGATTCCTCCTCTAAAAATAGAATTATCATACTTCACAGAATCCTTGTGAGGATTAAATGAACTAATACCTATAAAATACTTAGAACACTTTCAAGGACCTGGTGACTTTTCATTGTTAGCTGTTTTTGTGGTTAGCATTGCTATTAATGTCATAAGTAGATGGAATATCTTAAAGCACACTTTGCATTCTAGGAGAGTTGTCAATAATGTACACTGCTCATTTTGTGGGTGAGAAAATCAGCCCGAGGAAGTGAAATGGGCTTTGGACTCAGGTAGAGCTGTATTCTAATCCCAGCTCACCTGCCTCCTCACTGAGTGACCTTGGATGGCTTACTTTTCTACTCTGACCTCTATATCCTCATCAGTAAAGTGACATAAGACATATGTCTCTGCTTGGTCCAAGAGTAGCATTCAAACAAGTTTCCATGGTGATGATTTTCACGTTCCTTCCCACCAACCACTCCTGACCTTTCTCCCCTTGTCTTAACTGCTGAGCTAGCCAGACAGGTTGACTTGAGCCAGATCTTTTGCCCTTCTGTGGTATGCTCTTCTGAAAGTTTCTGCAAGACCCCATGAGAGCCCAAGCTGAGGCCTGGGGTCCACTGTGGGCTGTAAGGTCAAGTGCCAGGAGCTTTAACTTCCTGTTTGGTAAACATGGGAAGTTTTGAATTAGCAAGATAATTATGTGGGCTAAAAAACTAATTTCATATTTGCTTTATCTTATTTATCAAGTAAGAGTTTGAAGCCCTTTGGCTTGGGATACTACTATAATGGTCAATAACAGACTTTGGGGAAGATGTTCCATAAAGAGACCCATATAGTGAATACTGTCTCCTGCTAATTTATCTGTTGGCAAATAAAAGGTCTGTACTGATGCTGAGAGTTCTGTTTAATGATAAAAAATAGAAGCTGGGACGCCTGGGTGGCTCAGCAGTTGAGCCTCTGCCTTCAGCCCAGGGCGTGTTCCTGGAGTCCCAGGATTGAGTCCCACGTTGGGCTCCCTGCATGAAGCCTGCTTTTCCCTCTGCCTGTGTCTCTGCTTCTCTCTCTCTCTGTGTCTCTCATGAATAAATAAATAAAAATTCTTTTTTTTTTAAAAAAAGGAAGCCTGTCCCACAAGGGAAGAGCATACACTACTCTGGTACAATGGTTAAGAACTGAGCTCTAGAGTTAGAATCCTTGGGTTTGAATCCAAGCTCTGGTACTTTCTACAAGTGGCATAACTTCCCCCATTTCAGTTTTCTCACCTATAAAAGAGATACAATTGCAGTGTGGGGGCTGAATGAGTTGACCAATATAAAATGCCAACAGTTCCCATGTGTGTTACCAGCCCATCATTGTCACCTCTTCTCCACACCCCTTCTCCCTCGTGTTTTGGTGAAAGACATTTGGAATCTCTTCTTGATGCTAGAATAGAGAGCCAGAGCCTCCTTTGTTCTCAGCCACCTAGAAATAAAGTTAGCTGAAGCCAGAATGGGAACATTCATCTATAGCACCCGCCTTAGTGGGACTGTTATCTTTAGCTCTCAGCAAAGCCCAAGGTTGCAGTGGATTATCAAGGTCATCTCATCTGACCACTTTGGCTACTGGGTTCTATTTGCTAACCTCTCTTCAAAGCCCCCCACCCATCAGTCTTCGAGTGCTTTCAGTGACAAGAATTTGTCACATCCTGCTCTTCCCTCATTGCCCTTGAGACTGTGTCCAAATTCCTAAGACCTCTTCACTTTGTCTCCAGTTGTGGCCTTTCCCATAAGCCTTTGATTCCAGCCAAAATCCAGGTCTCATTTGTAAATGCTGCACTGTTTTCCAGCAACATTACTTTGCATGTCCTATTCCTTCTCTCTTCCCTTCCCTAACAACCTCCTACATATTCTCTGACTCTGATCAAAATCTGTCTCCCCCAAGAGCCTTACCAGCTCCCCAAAGGGCTTCAGGGTTCCATTCTCTGAATTGAATTTCTCCTTCTGTTTACATGTCTGTATACCCTACTAGTGGCAACCTCTTAATTATTTTCAACATTGTACCCTACCCCAACCTAATTTGACACTAGCAAAGAAGAGGTACCTAGAAACTATTTACCCAGTGAACACATGATGACTGAATTGGCTGGTAATTCCACCCATTGGTGCAAATTTTATCCCTCTTCACACAGCTGCCCTTAAATATATGAAGACAGTCCTCCAGGTCCCTGGAAATCTCTTCTCTAAGCTGACATCCCCAGTTCTGACACCTTTCTTTATATGATATGGTTTCAAGTTACCCTTCAGCCTTCTCACTCTCTCCTAGACAAATTCTAGGTCTTTCATGCTTTTCCCAATGTATATCTTCTGAAGCTGAACCCTGGGCCCTATGGTGGCCTGGCATATGTAACAGGTGACAAGATTGTCCCCATATGAGCTGGGTTTGAAGTGACTCATATCATGGTGAAAGAGTACAGGCAATTAGAACCAGCTGGACATGGATTCAAACTCTACCTTGGGCATCCATCAGCCATTAAACCAGAGATGATACTCTAAATTTTAAACAACTGCCATGGCCCAGGAATTGACCAGTCAGCTATAGCTTTTTAGAAAAGTCTGAAAGAAAAAAAAAGAAAAAAGAAGAAAAAAAAAAAAGAAAAGAAAGAAAAGTCTGAAAGCCCCTGAGGTGCCTGGTGTTAGTGTTTGGACCATAGGAGGGGGGAATGGCAAGGAGGTAGTCAGAGTGGTAGCTAATTAATAACTACTACTGAAATACCTGAATAATTTAACAGCTGGTATGCCAGGTGGCTTTGAGTACTGGATATAACCAGATTCAAGTGACTTCAATACTCTGAGCCTTGGTTTCTCCATCTGATATGGAGTTGGAGGTAGTACCTATTGTTGAGGTCTTTGAAGGGACACAAAAAGTAACACCTTTCTTTCCTGACAAAATTCAGAAGTGATGAAGGAATAAAGAGAAAGAGTGATCAGATGGGAATGAAAATATCACCTTTACTACTGGAGAAAGATTGGAAGGTTTGGCTTGTATCTGCAGGTGAACGGGCTCCTCCTAACTGAACCCAGAATTAGACCCACTCACTTTCAAGGTTACAGGCTGCACTGGACCAGGTTCAGCCTCCTCCACAGTGCAGTCCCCACCTACCACTCCAGGCTTGCCTCTGCCATATCTCGTGTTCCAGCCACACTGAACTTTCTGACAGTCTCTAAACATGCCAGGCCCTCCCATAAGCCCATGCCTTGCCTGCTGTTCTTCATGGAACGTTCTGTCTTCACTTCTCTGACTGAAAAGCTTCTATTCATTTTTGAATACTAGCTTATGTATCCCTTCCTCCAAAGCTTAACTGTACCTATAAACTTAAATTGGGGGCTCTGGACATCATGCTTTATTCTGAGGGCAATTGCAAGCAAGCTATTCAGAATAACCTGATGGGATTCGTTTTTACAGGAAATCAGATTTCATAAAGAACTTTCCTCATAGTCATCGTCATACAGCAAGAGCTTCATTTTGGCACTCTACATTTACCACTGCGTAGGGGAGAGGAAGTCTACTATGGGGCCCTTTTCTTCCCCATCCAGTACATTTAAAGGCCTTTCAATTTCTATTTCCCATTTGAGCCCTGTATTTCTTGCTCCTTGATGAAGGAGATGTGGATTCTACTTCATGACATAGTGTCCACACTTATGGGAGCAGGCATTTTTTTTCAGGCTTGTTCAGATGTTTGCATTATCTCTGCTAAAGGAATTTAGCTTAGGCCTGAGAATTCTGCCTCCAAGGGAAAGTGTTTTTTCTCCTAGGTCATTAACAAATTCAGAGCTCAGGATAGCCCGCATATCTCTTAAGTCTGTAAGTAAACCAGAAAGGTAAGAAATTTAAGGAATTGTCAGATGTAGAGTGCACAGTGCCTAGGATAAAGTTAAACATTAAATAAATGTCAGTAGTTGTGGTTATCATTACTGTATTCATCAGGATAATTAATGTTCAAAGGCTACAACAGGCAAACTCTTAAAATCTCAGTGGCTTACCACAATAAAGACTAATTTCTTGCTCGTGTGATATCTGATTTGAATCAGGCAGTTCTCCCCAACCAGGAGCTACACTATCTAGAACATGGGCCTCCACAGTCACCACAACAGGAAAGAAGGGAAAGATGGAGGAGGCACATCAGCTCTTAACTACCTCCATCTAGAAGTGATACCGCAATCCCTTTGCACATAGTCCATTGGTCAGAACTGGTCAAAGGCCCCAAGCCTGACTTCAGGGAAGGATGGGAAATGTGGGGAGCACTGGGGTATATGATAATTAATATGATTTCTGCCATAATTATTTAGGTAGGCAGGAATAGGTTTGCTTTCTCACCCCATTTCAAAAAGGATTTGGGAATAATGAAACCATATATAAAGAAGATTCAAAAGGCTTTGCTCAGTCATATTACTTAGCACCACTAACCCTTAGTTTTCTCTTTGGCAAAATGGAAAATCCTAAGAGTACCTACTTTGTGGAGTTGTTTTGGGTCATGAATATGACAATATATAGGACCAGGCTGACCTATTATGACTGCTCTGTAAAAATATTAGTTGGGTCTGGAGCTCTAGCCTTTTAGTTCTATAACGTCATTGAATCTCCTTCAAATTTAGTCTACACACAAACCCTGAACTGTTGTTTGTAGTTCTCTTTCTTTGCTTCTATAGCTGGTTTTGGGGATCCATTGGTTCATTTTCAGAGAGCTGTGCCTGATTGCTTCATAGTGTAAGCAGGACCTAGCACGTTGCCTGGCCCTAATCTGGTAATCACTACATGTTTTGAGTTTGGCATTGAAGAATGCACAGGCTTCAAGCCAGTAAGAACGGGGCCCGCTGGGTTTTTGGGCCTCCTTCAAAGGAGGCTCCATGATATGGGGGAGATCTGGGCCCTTGGATTCCCTAAATATTAAATATTCTGCCTCTGACTTGCAGTGTAATGCTGATCAAATTTCTTCTATTTCTGCCCCTGTTTTTCCATCTGTAAAATGGGAGGTAGTACAGCATGATTCTCAGGACATAGATTCTAGAGTCACATTGCCCTGGTCCGAACATTTGTTCTAACTTTTCCCCACTGTGTGTCTAGGGAGAATTATATTATCTCTCTTGAGCCTCAGATTTCCTGCCCATTAAAAAAGCATGCTAATAATTCTTACCTTGTAAGATTGGTATGAGGACTTGGGGAGAAAATTTGTACAAATCATTAGCACTGTGTTTTACATGTATCCAGTAATGTTGGGAAGTATCATTAAAATGAAAGGGTAGGTATTCTATACTACAAAGTACTACTCATCAACAAAAGAGAGTGAACTATTGATACCAACAACAATATAAATGAATTTCAAAACCTATGCTGAGCAAAAGAAGCCAGATGCAAAAGTACAAACTATTTACTTCTATTTTTATGAAAACTGTAGAAAAGACGAAACTAATCTATAGTGGAAAAAAAAACCAGGTAAGTGCTTAAGGCCTGGAATATGAGTCTGTGATGATTAATGTTACATGTCTACTTGACTGGGCCAAGGGATGCCCAAATGGCTGGTAAAATACTCTTTCTGGGTGTGTCCCTGAGGATCTTTCCAGAAGAGATTAGCATTTGAATTGGTAGACTGAGTAAAGGAGATAGCACCAAAAAAAAGGGGCAAATTTGTTCTCTTTACTTGAGCTGAGACATCCATCTTTTCCTGCCCTCCTTGTTTGGCAACTCCTGCTTCTGGGACTTCCAGACTGGGATCAGAACTCACACCATTAATTCCCCAGGCTTTCAAGCCTTTAGACTTGGGCTAAATTACAGGATCCAGCGTACAGATGGAAGGTAATGAGAGTTCTTGCCTCCATAACTGCATGAGCCAGTTCCTATAATGAATCTCCTTTTATGTCTATCTGTATATATCCTATTGGTCCTGTTTTTCTAGAAAACTCTGAGTAATTTGGGGCCTCACTGTAAAGGGGGCACAATGGAATTTGAGGGTGATGGAAATGTTTTATTTATTTATTTATTTAATTAATTATTTATTTATTTATTTAAAGAGGGAGCAAATAAATAAATTATTTATTTATTTAAAGAGAGATAATCTTAAGCAGCCTCCATGCCCAGCACAAAGCCTGATGCAGGGCTCAATCTCATGACTGAGATCATGACCTGAGCTGAAATCAAGAGTCAGGAGCCTAACTGACTGAGCTACCCAGGTGCCGCAAGTGTAGTTGGAAATGTTTTTTATCTGGATTGTGAGAAATTACATAGGTGTATCCATTTGTCGACACTCATAGACCTGAATATTTAAAACCAATGCTTTTATTGCACATAAATTATACTTTGGCAAAGTAGATTTAAAAACTAAAATAACCAAAAAAAAAAAAATTAAAGGGTTGGACTAGATGACTTCTAAGTCCAATTCTAGGAGATCCTGCCAAGTATGGGCCCTGCTCTGCCCAGCAAATAAGACTTTCAGACCAGGGGCACTTTTTGCCTGTCCTCCCTTCCTCTGGGCCTCTGCCACGTCTCTGCACATCCTGATCCTATTTTCTACCCTCAAGCCAGCCCACTGCAGCTCTCTGCTGTGTCAGTAAACCAAGATAAGGTTGTAGGCTGGAGTGGTGTGAGGCCCTAGACATGAGTGGGAGCCCCAGTTATTAGCTCATAATGGGGATGAAAATGTTGGCAGCATCCCACTGCCATGAGGCTGGAGGACCCAGTGACCCTTCAGACTGCTAGGGCCTGCTGACCATGATTCACAAGCCAGCATGGGAGGCAGCAGGGGAGTCAGCTGATGGTGATGCTCCAGGATAGGGCCTTCTTTTTCTGAACATTAGCAGCTATGTCAAGAATAAGTCAGAGCCCCCTTTAGCTAATCAGAACTCCCAGAGCCACCAAATCCCAGAGCTAGATGTGGAGGGAAGCTGGAAAGGAGATAGGAATGTTCCAGCCTGTGCTAGGTGATTTGTACAAAATCTTTTGCTTCCCACTGTGATATTATGGGTTTGAACTGCTGATCACAATAATAGTAATAGCAGCTAGCATTAATTGAGGATTTACTATGTGCCAGGCACTTCCTAAAGGACTTCATATTCATCACCTCAGCTAACAATTATGTGACATAGATACCATCATTATCCTCATTTTTCTGGTTAAGAAATTGGGTCAGAGCACAGAGAGGTTAAGTTAACTTGCCCAAGGTCTCACAGCTCTAAGAGGCAGATTTGGGACTTGAACCCAGGTCATCTGATACCAGATCCTACAGAAAGCAGATGCTTTTGGTGTCCTGCCCTTCAACATACACAAAATGAGTTACTAGACCAGAGTCCTCTGTGAATCCTTCCACAGAAGAATCTAGTGGCAGAGCAGAGGCTGCAGGAATGTGGCCTTCCCCCACTTCTGCCTCCCAAATCTTGCACAGGTGCATGTAATCAGGGAAACCCAAACTACACTTAAACCCTAGCTCTAAAGAAGTCTAGGGATGTAGTTTTAACTTTTCCTGATTCTTTCAGAACAGGCAGACACAGTAGAAGGAAAGTGAATGGATGCTAAAGACCATATTACCCTGAGAGTCAACTCTGAGAACTGGGAATCAAAGGCCATGGAGTGGATACATAGAGTATTAGATGGGTTTCTGGGTAAGAAATAGCAAAAACCAGTGTTAGGAAGTATGCTTAAACAGAGATTTAAACTAAGACATACAGAGAATATCTCATGGCATCCAAAAACAACAATAAGTCCAGAAATGGTCTGGAACCGGGAAACATTATCACCTCTGGTCTCAGCCCTGGTCTGTGCATCTGCTTTATCCTTCTCCTGCCTTGAAGATGGGATTCCTCTACTTCTCAGATCCACACAGCAGGAAGCATGGCTGTCCTTACAAGGCCAACCTCCCAGAGTAATTGTTTGTCAATCTCTTTCTCTCTCCTTCCACTAATTCCAAGTGCCCAGGGTATAGATTTGGTTGGGCTGGGCTAGTGCCTGCCCCTGGTCACATGTATGAAAGCTAGGATAGGTGGGAATATATTGTACAAAACAGTAGGTGCGTATCTTCTCTCCCCACCCATTCCCTACCACTGGAGGTAAAGGTGGGGAGTTAAGATGCTGGGGAGGGGAGAGTTGTTGGTCCATAGGCTAAGAACACTCATATATATATACTATACACCATTCACTGGCCTAATCAAGGCTCAGAGATTTTTCAGATTGCTCCCATGTGAAAATATGCCTCCAAGCTGTTGACATTCAGACACCAGGCAAAGGATTACATCTGTTTACCCAGCTCAGGCCCTTTAAGGCAGCAGATTCAGCCACTCTCTATACACCCACAGATCACAGCAGCAATAGCCCTAGACAATCTACATTTATTTTTGGACCTTTTCTCACTCAGATGACATCTCTATAGTCTTGGCTCTTTGTTCAGCTCAATCCTGGCTTCTGGCCCTTTAGACTAATTGTCAGTTTTTGGTTTCCACACTCTACATCTCTGTTCTCTCAACCAGGCTTTGACTAGGCTTGGGCATGTGATCATATAATGTCCCTTCATGTCAAGTATCCTCAGGAAACCCATCACCCACTACCTTAAAACTGACCTCCAGCTCTTGTTCTCCAGCAACCTGTCTGGGCCAATCTGAGATGCCCAGGTTGAAGACTTCAGGAACATCCGTGGGCTTTGGCCATTTGTATTTGGCCAAACTCTTGGGCTTTGGTTCAACATTCTGTCAGTTTGAAATCTGTGCCAAACCTTGTGCCAGACAACAGGACACAGAGATGAAGAATATAAGGATGTTGCCTTCAAGGATACCACAGATATGGCAAAGGTGGAGCTCCAGCAGGCACTGACCATGTTAAACGTTGGATAGCAATCAAGAACCATCTACAAGGAACTGCTCTCCTAGGCCCAGACAGCCAAAGGAGAACTCACGATAGCCCAGAATGTCAGAGATAATTCTGATCCTGGCATAAGAATCTGGAAGATAAGAAGTCTTTGTTAGTTCCTCCTCCATGGGTACAATGAGGTATTCATGCTATTCCCCTCGGGACTTGGGAAGTCTTTTAGGCCCAAGAAAGGTCCGTGCGTCATCATAATTGTGTAATATGGCTGCCTTCTTTCCGCCCCACCCCTTGACATATCCTGGTCAGGCAAGATAAAGTTCTCTTGATGCGCTTGCTTCTGCGGCCACCATCAATCAAGCTTCCTTCAGTGGCCTTTGATTTGGCCTTCCAAAGAGCTGGAAATCTGGGGGCCACTTCCTTCCATCGGTCTCACCCCCTGCTTTTCAGCCACCATGTAAAGGGACTGATTCCATTTAAAAAGCACAGCCTCAAGTTTAACCACCCTGAGTTTGAATCACTTACCAGCCATGAAGACTTGGACAATTTTCTTAACCTCAGGGCCTCAGGATTATGTTTCATTTTGTTTTGTCTTTATCCAATGTGTAAAATAAGACTTAAGGAACAGCTTCATAGAGTTGATGGCCAGATTAAATAAAACAGTACATGTAAAGTCCCTCAAGCTTTACCAGACACCTAGCAGATGCTCAATAAATATAGTTCCTATTTATAGGTTCTAGGTTTGGTGAAATAAATGGACATGGTCTCCACATTCAAGAAATTTAGGATATTTATCATAAAAATAGATGGTTCTTTATCATAAACATGGATGAGTAGGCCTACCTGTATAATTGTAATCTATAAATTGGACAATAAGATCTACTCCACAGGATGTGTAGGCACTGTTAGCCCCCACTTTACTGATAAGATGATGAGGCACAGAGAAATTGAGTGACTCATCTGTGGTCACAGAGCTGGGAAGTAGTAGAACTGGGATTCGAACTACCCTCTGGCTTCAGAGCCCATGTTCTTGCCACTTCACTCTGCTATCTGCATCATCTTGCTAAGCTAAGTGAATATGAGGAGTCACCAGGAAGCAGAAGGTAGTAGAAAGAAGGTCAAAAAAAAAAAAGAAAAAAGAAAGAAAGAAAGAAAGAAAGAAAGAAAGAAAGAAAGAAAGAAAGAAAGAAAGAAAGAAAAAAGAAAGAAAGAAAGAAAGTCAAATTTGGAGTCAGGAAGGTTGGAATCTGACTTCACAATGATGGTGGCTGTGGGCAGATTACTCTGTTTCCTTATTGGCAAAATTATACCAGGAATAAACCTGTCCAAGAGTTCCTATATAGATCTCACTAGGCCCATTGGTTCAATAAGTGGTTGTTGGAAGCCTACAGTGTGCCAGGCACTGTCCTAGGTGCTGGGGATGAAGCTTTGAACAAGAGACATAGCTGGTCTCAGATCAGGTCCCTGCCCTGCTATCTAATGAGAGAATAAGATTGTGTGCTTGGCAGTATTTCCCAAACAGATGTTTGTCATTAGTAATAAGCAAATGAAAATGTTTGCATCTCTACAGGGACTGGATTAAAGCAAAACAACAACAATAATAACAACAACAGGTACCATGTATTAAGCATTTTCTCTGTGCTAGGCACTATGTTAAGCTCTTCGTGTGGATTTTCTACAGCAGTCCCTTCAAAACATTGCATAGAGGCATGATAATAGGTTCTCATTTTACCAAGGGAAAAAACTGAGGCCTAGAGAGGTTGTTAATTAGCAGCCAGTTGAGCAGTGGAGCTGGTTTTCAAACATAGGTGATCTGCCTTCAGAGCCTCCAGTCCTAAACATCACACCATATGGCTTCCACTTCATCTTACTGCTGCTTCTGGCTACTTGTATCAGGAATATATTTAGAGACATCTGGAAGTCTTGTGAAGGGCTTTATCTTTAAGTGTGGGGAATTTAGCTCACAAGCCTCCATTGTCTAGTCAAGCCTGGCCTTGATCCTGCACTTACTTTAGACATAAAGACAGATGCTCAGCTGAAGGTCTGGGGAGCAGAGCGCCATGGCATTCACTGGCGAGGCCTCCAAGAAGTTACCTCACCACTGGTCTTTACATCACTGCTGGCCAAGCCAAGAGCCTGGGTTGTGTCCTGAATCTAAAAGCCTGACCATAGGCTTTTATGAAGCTGTATCTTGCTGAGAACTTCCTGGGCATTACCTCACTTTTCCTCTATCAGCTTCCCCAGAAACTGTGGCTGGAAGCCTCATCCTAGATTTATAGATTGTGGAGCTACAGGCTCCAGAAAAAGGAAGTGACCTTTTCAAGGTGTCCCAGTACAAATGGGTACAGAGATGTGATTCCCAATCCCAAAATGTCATCTGCAGCGTTAATGGCCAGAGACCTCAAATCGCACCACTAGGGGCAGCAGAGATCAAACAGGAAGTCTGTATTCCTGACTTAATCCAAGACCTTTTCCCTGCATGGAGCTACATTCATTCTTTCACTGAACAGATATTTGTTGATCACCTACTATGTGCCTCAATAGGCACTAGGAATAGCAAGGTGGATAAGGCAGATGCAGTTCCTGCCATTACAGAGCTCAAAGGCCAGCAAGGAAGAGACCTGAATGTTCTGAAGAGAACAACACAGAAGGCTCTGGGACCCATATCTGGTGACCTACCTTGTACAGGGGATCAGAAGAGACCATCATTGAAAATGATGTTTATGGGGCAGCCCCAGTGGCGCAGCAGTTTAGCGCCGCCTGCCGCCTGGGGCGTGATCCTGGAGACCGGGGATCGACTCCTACGTCGGGCTCCCGGCATGGAACCTGCTTCTCCCTCTGCCTGTGTCTCTGCCTCTCTCTCTCTCTCTCTCTCTCTATGAATAAATAAATAAATCTTTTTAAAAAATCCAAGATCTTTAAAAGAAAGAAAGAAGAAAGAAAGAAAGAAAGAAAGAAAGAAAGAAAGAAAGAAAGAAAGAAAGAAAGAAAGAAAGAAAAAGAAATGATGTTTATGGTGACACATAGGATGAGGGAGATTGTTTCCAGTGAAGAGGAGAGAGTGGTACTCTAGGCAGAGGTATTACATACAGAACCAGAAAGAGGTTCATTTGAAGAAACTGAAATATGGTGAAAAGGACAGTGGCAAGAGATATGACTAGTGGGTAGGTACAGGCAAGATGAGGAGGACTTTGAGGTCTGTATTATTTTCTGTACTGCATAACAAATTACCACACATTTATCAGCTTAAGACAATACCCACTTATTACATCAGTTTCTGTGGGTCAAGAGGCATCAGAACCCAAAACTGCCAGCAAATCCTGAGCGAATATGCTATTCAGGGGTGGGTACATGTTAACCAAACTCACATTATAGCTTAAAAGTGAAATGCGATCCATATGGTTAACACTTAAATCAGAACATCCTTGAGGACATCATCAATTCATCATCTTCCACCAAGATATATGGGAAATCTAATTGCAATCAGAATGCCAACCTCTTAATTCATAATAATAGTGTCTGCTGAAAAAAGAAAATCCTGGAATCTTCATGTCCAAGACATTCTCTGAAAGTGGAAACACATGGGAAACCACAGCATACTCAGGTGGCTGTTTAGCAATTGTCTTAGAAGTATCAGTGATGGGAATTAGTTCAACAGAACCAGACTAAGATATCCTGTTGCAGCTACTTTATAGTAGGTTCATTAGGGCCGATGGGATGAGACATTTTTGAAGTATACCCTCAGTAAATGGCAGCTACTATGACTATGACTATTCTTTGTTTTAATATCACATCTGAAGTCATTAAACTAAGTAACTTCCAAGTTCTCTTATAGTACTGATGTACTGTGGTTCCAAAAGCAGCTATTGCTTATCCTAGGGTATAGTCCAGAGCCAGAGCACATTGCCTCCTGAATAGTAGAAGCCTTTGCCATCACCATCAACATCAACATCATCATCATCAGTAGTAGTAGTAGTAGTAGTAGTAGTAGTATAGAAAGCAGTCATTATCTAGGGAGTTCTGCCTACCTTTAGGACATGCTATTAAGTGCTACTGATGTTATCCCATTAAATATTCACAATAACTCTGCTGGGTAGTTATTCTTGCTCTCAATATGCAGATGAAGAAGTAAGAAACTGAGGCTCAAATAGATAGTATAGTTTGACCACCAAGGAAATGAAAGAGACAGAATTCCAATTGCATCCAACCCACTGCCACTCTGCCACACAGATAAAATGGATCATGCTTTGCATATGTTCTGAGCAAGTGCATGCTGTAAATTCAGCCTCTTCTCTCCCACTCAAGAAAGTAAATTGGATTGCAAGTGAGTGAGAATGATGTCATTATAGAGATAATCTTGAACCTACTTTAATTTATTGAAAGAGGAAGTATTTATACAAACATTGGTAGTTATTAATATGATGACTGCTGGCTTCCCAGCAGGTCCCAAATACCTGATAGTCCCCATCAGTGTAGTCCTCAGTTATTCTAGAGGGTCCCCCAAAGATGCATTACCCATAAAACAACCTATCAGCTGTCATCATATGTGGGTATCAGTCACTTTTTTCTCTCGTTTCTGCCTTCCATGTTTATGTCCATCATCCACATGGCCCCCTGGAGTCAACTTCCCACTGAGCTGGGGCCATGCTTTCATACCCAGGTCATGAAGTGGCACATTCATTTACTCATTCATTCATTAATTCACTCAACTAATATTTATTGATAGTCTACTTTGTGCCAGGCATCATTCTCAAGCCTGGGGAGAGAATGGTGACTAAGACTGACAGATCCCTGGGGAGAGAATGGTGAATAAGACTGACAGATCCCTGTGTAGCTAATATTCTAGTTGGGGCTGAGAAGAATAAACAATTAACAAATGGGTAGCTGAACAAATAAGAACATTTTAGATAGAGATAAGAAATACAATGAAAATAAGACTGCCAGGGTGGAGAAGAACTAGATAGGATGGTATAGAAGACACTGTTGATGCCTCACCCCACATTTCCTTGGCCCATCTTTGACTTCACTGGCAACTGCAATGGTCAATTCCCAGGCACAAAGACATCCCACTTGCCTCTCCCCATTTTTCCTTCTGAGGGCGTTTTCTGGTGCCACAGGATTATGCTCCAGCCACACACAGAGATTAACTACTCCAGGGCCAGCCTTTAACCAAGGAGGCAATAGCCAGTGGATAAATACTCTAGCATCTCCATCTCTTGGTGGGACAGTTCTGAGACATGTTCTACATGATATCCCAGAGGTCCCCAGTGGGACTGATCCTTGATTTCCTATAGAAGTAGCCGACTCAGTAACACCCTGTTAACACACCCATCTCTCTTAAACTGTTCCAATTCCCTCACTTGTGCTTTCTGAGATCACTTCAAAATAAGCCACCTGCACCAAGTCTCTTTTAATGTCTGGTTGTAGGGAACCCAGGATGGCATCACTGAAAAAGTGATGTTTGAGCTGAGACCCAAATAATGTGAAGTACTCAAGATGTCAAGATCTGAAGAAGAGAATTTTCCAGGAAAACGGAGGAGCAGGAGCCAAAACCCTAAGGCTTGAAGGAGCTGGTGAACTCAGGTTACAGAGAAGGCTTGTGTGGCCTGAGCACAAGGACAGATAAGAGCCGGTAGGAAGTAAAATTGGAGAGGCAGGGAAAGGCAGGCCATGGCAGAAAGCTTGGATTTCATCCCAAGTTTAATAGAAGCATTGGAGGATGGTAAGCAGGGGAGGAACCCCACCTGATCTGCATTTGGTGCATTGTTGAGAAGAGATTGTGGGATGGTGTAAGTAGAAGCAATGGCTACTTAAAAGGCTAGTTCTGCTGTGACCAGTCTCAGAATTGCCCTTAAATGGTTCCACTGAGTTTTGCCTCTAACACCTCCTCTCCTTTGACGATGCAAGACAGAGTCCAAACCCAGATGTTCTTCTGATCTTCTATTTTCCTAAGCAAGGTATCCTCCCAGCACCTTCCACCTTGCAAAACATAAGCTCCCATATATGAAAACGCAGACTGACATAGGCGTATATGGTGAGGGAGGGAAATGTGAGCTGTATCAACAACAGCCAAACCACAATCTCTCGTGTATTGCTAACAAGGGTGTCGCCTACCTTTCCTCCAAGTCCTGTGTCACACACTCTGCTATCATGGTTGCCATAAATGGCCATGTGACAAGTGCCACATGACACTAAGGTCAACATGGATCAGAATTCAGAGCCCCTCTAAATATTCCAAAAGAGTCCACATGGGGTAATTAGTGAAAAATCTAGACTTTATTGAATATCTCATAGGTAAGGTGGAGAAGAAAGCTTACATTGCACACCTATGTATTCCTGTTTTCCCAAAGACTCTCTCCTGAGATGAGAGAGGTGAAAAGGAGGCAAGTGTCAGGGAGGAGCCAGATCAAGCAGGGCCTTTTTTTAATTTCTTTTTTTTTTCTCCCTCTCTGATTTCTTCCCATTCAGTTTTCCCTCCCTTCTCCTATGATCCTCTGTGCTATTTCTTATATTCCACATATGAGTGAAACCACATAGTTGTCTTTTTTTAATTTAAATTCAATTAGCCAATATATAGTACACCATTAGTTTCAGATGTAGAGTTCAGTAATTCATCAGTTGCATATAATTCAGATTCAGATCACTACATTTATATTTTGGGGGTAAATACCCAATAGTGCAATTGCTGGGTCATAGGGTAGCTCTATTTTTAACTTTTTGAGGAACCTCCACACTGTTTTTCAGAGTGTCTATATCAGCTTGCATTCCTACCAACAGTGTAAGAGGGTTCCCCTTTCTCCACATTTTTGCTAACATTTGTTATTTCCTGACTTGTTAATTTTAGCCATTCTCAGTGATGTAAGGTGGTATCTCATTGTGGTTTGGATTTGTATTTCAAGCATGGCATTTTATGTCATACTCAGGAGCACTTGTTTTGTTTTTGTTTTGTTTTGTTTTGTTTTGTTTTGTTTGGGGGGGTTATGCTAAAATAAGACCCAAACTACACATAACAAAGCACAGGGCTGAGATGGCCAAGGTCAGATTAAAGCAGAGTCACGACAAATGCTGACTATGTGTCTAAGTTTCTTGTACCTGCTGTAACGAATTACTATCAACTTAGTGGCTCAAGCCAACATAAGTGTGTTGTCTTGCAGTTTGGGAGGTCAGAATTCTAAAATAGGTCTGCAGGGCTAGTTTCTCCTGAAGGCTTTAAGGGAAAATCCCTTTCTTTATCTTTTCTAGCTACTGGAGACTTCCTGGGTTCTTTGGCTTATGGCTTCTTCCCCACAGTACTCTAACCCCTCTACTGTCATCTGCCAGTCTCTGCTTCTGACTCTGATCCCCCTGCTCCCTCTTTTGAGGGCCCTTATACATTGGGCCCGTAATCCATAGTAATCTCTCTGTCTCAAAATATTTAAACTTAATCACACCTGCAAAGTCTACTTGGGCATGTAAGAATATATTCATAGGTTCTGGGATTTAGTTTGTGAACATCTTGGCGGGGAGTGAGGGGCATTGTTCTGTCTACCACACTAAGTAAGCGTGTTTTTAGATGAAGAATTGGAACGTAAATTTTGTGCTGAGTTTTATTAAGAAATAAATTGATTCTAGTTTCGGCCTCAGTTGGCATCCTAGCACTAGCCAGTCAAGGTGGCGGCAAAAGAGTAGGGACAGGTCTGTGCAATGTCTCTCCAGTCCTGGGAAACCAAGGTATATGCTACTGTCATCATACTCAAAAGCAACAAAAAAAAAGTTGTTGCCGTAAAAAGAAACCTCCGGACCTGGGTTCTGATCTATTTACATAATAGGTGTTTGACAAATGTTGGCCCACTCACTATTCTCAGAAGGTGTGAATGAGTATTGCTTAGGAGCAGTGAATTAGGTACTAGAAGACGTAGGCTCTTTCCTTGCTCCACCACTCCTTGCTGGGTGACTTAGGAAAGTTGCTTCCCCTCTCTGGGCCTCTGTTTCAACAGATACAACATGAGGGGCTTCCAAAGAAAAGAGCAAGTTTGCTCTAACACTAGCCTCCCAGGTTTCTAATGCCAGTAGCCCATCTGACCACCTCACCTTGAATTGACCGGAAAATATCATGCCCACAAGACGTGGCATTTGCTGTCACATGGCCACATAGGGCCTGCAGCACTAGGGCCAAACTCCTGAGGCCCCTTCACGTGGCATGACCAACAGCTCCCCCATCCCTGGGACCTTGGGCAAGGATGCAGGCAGCAGCCGGCAGCCACAAGCATGTGCTATTTCTGTGGTTTCTACTTAGAACAGTTTCCTACTTCAACCTGCCAGTTCCTTAAAAGCATTAGGCTGAGGTTTTCCCGAATGACTCCACTCTATTTTCATAAAGGGGTGGAGGGGCTCCTCCTGGGAGCCAAGCCCAGAGCAGGAATTCCACATGAATTAAGGGTATAGAAAGCTTGGAAGTCTGTCTCCTGGAGAAAGAGAAAAATAGCCTGGTGGGTGGTGACTTTTAGAGAGTAAAGAGAGTTTTTCCACTAGCCAGGTTCATGGGCTCAGTTTGCTTAGGTGGCTGCTCTATTTCTTTCTCTGGTCCTCATTTCCCGTGTTACATGAGGGGCTTGGGTCCTCCCTCTACGTTCTAGGCACTCCTAGGCCTCTCAATTAGACTGTTCGGTATAGATTAAGGTAATTTTAAGAGTAGTAGCCAATACTTCTATAAAATTTTCTGTGCTGTTCTAAGCACTTTATAAATATAGTTTCTCTTCTCACTCATAGTAACGCTCCTAAGAGGGCACTCTTACTATCCTCATTTTACATATGAGAAACAGAAATAGGGTTGACAAGTCAGGATTTGAACCCTGGTAGTTTAGCCCAAAGTCCACCCTGCTAGCTCTCTTAAAATAAGACCTTTCTGGAGGCAGACAGCTTAATATTGGGAAGAATGCAGTCGAATTAGTCTCAGAGGGCCTAGGTTTGAGTCCTGGACCCATTTTGTGGGTGGTCTTGGAGGTGTCACTGAATTCTTTGGAGCTTCAATTTTCTCATCTATAAAATAGGGCCATTGTCCCCAGGCTGATAATCTCCCAGATCTGTGAGGAATCTGAGGTGATGATTATTCATAAAGAAGCTCAAGAACAAGATAAGCAGTCTCCCAGCAGAGACTTTTACTATTGTTATTATTCCCATAGAAGCCTCTACCCACAGTTCCCTCCACACTACCCCCCACTCCTCCCCCTCCGCACACACACACATAGGGCTGCTTCCACTTTGAAGGGACTCTGGGAGGAAGGCCCAGTTGACATCCTAGCAGTTCCAAAGCCCACTCCCTGGCCTGGAGGTAGGAGGGAGGCAATACCATTTTAGCAGCCTTGAGTCAGAGCCTACAGTCCTGTGAGGGCTGGGCGTCTCCCCCTACCCTGTGAGTTTATGTGCAGGCATCTGTGTATGTGCATCTGTATGACCAGCCTTGGCCACTGACCCCAGACATCTATCCATCTGCCTTCTAAGAGGCCTCTCCAATTTAATCCACCCAAACAGAACTCTTGATTTCCCTCTTGAAACCTGCTTCTCCTGATCTACATCTTGGTAAGTGCTACAACCATCTACACAGGCTGCTCGGGCTAACACCTTCCAGACCTCTTCCTCTTTTATGACCCATATCCAGTCCATGAGCAAATTATGTTGACTTTCCAATTCTATCCCCCTGTTTTTTCTGACTCTGCCCTCTCTTGTCCATCATGCTACCACCACCATGAGCCAGGGGAGAGATAATGGTTTCTCTCCATCTTGTGGTTGGTCTATCCCAATAGCCTCCAACAAGACTCCCTGTGTGCACCTTGCCCCCTGCCTCTTTCACATCTCTTCCTGACATAACCGGAGGGATCTTTTGAGAACACAAAACACTCCCTGTCAACCCTCTGCTTATAACTCCCCCGTGGCTTACATAGTCAAAAATTAAACTTTTTACATGATTTAAAGCCCCCTTGAGAGGTACTTAACTGTCTGGCTTTATCTTGTACCACTCTCCCTCTTCTTGTTCATTTGCTCCTGACACACAGTCCTTCTTTTGTTTCTCAAACAAGCCAAACTCATTCCCACCTCAGGACTGTTTGCATCAGCAGTTCCTCTGCCTATAATGCTCTGCCCTCACATATTTCTATAACTGGCCCTTTGTCATCACCTAGATTTCAATTCAAATGCTACCTTCTCAGAGGGACTTCCCCAACTACCTTGTTTAAATATGTTTCCTGCTCCCAACCACTCCTCTCAGAGAGATACCTCTCTTGGTTTCATTAGAGTATTTACCATCATCTGACTTTATTGTGTTTATTTCTTTGATCAGTCATTTACCATCTGTCCCCATTGCTAGAATGATCATGAAGGCTCAGATATGTGCATTGTTTTTTGCAGTTGTATCCAGAGTGTATCTCCAGTTGGAGTGGGGATCTTGCACATGAAAAAGACTCAGTAAATATTTGTTGAATGGCTACAAGTTAACTCTCTTGGTTTCAGTTTCCCCATTAGTAAAATGAAGAAGGAGAAGGAGACAAGTCATTTGAAAAGACCCTCCTGGTTCTAACTCTGGACTTTCAAGTTCCCATTGGGATGATGGGTGGTAGATGGATGGATAGATGGATGGATGGATGAATGGATGGATGGTTGGATGGATGGATGGATGAACAGACAGATGAATGATTCCAGGGGTTTTATTGAAACCACCTAGGACAAAGGGAGTATCAGGAAGAAGATGGGGAGAGAGAAAGAGGGTAGGTCACTCCACTGGGAGTTTGCTTCACCTATACCAGTTGAGAAAGGGGCATGATTCCTTCCATCCTTTCTTACCCTACAGACCACCTTTCCCCATGGCTGTACTGGGAAGATGGCAGCAGCAGCTGCCTGCCCAGAGCTCCACCCAGAAGATAAAAGGAACCAAAGGAATGTGCTGGCAAGGCTGGTGTCCCTGTCTCCTCAGGGGTGTAAATGGCTTTCCTGCTCCCACAGGTTCAAAGAGCACTTCATTTCACAGCAAAAGTACAGCTAATGAGAAACAGATTTTCTGGCTCTGGCCACAGCACTGAGAACCCAGGAGGCAAAGGAAAGCCCCCAAGAACCTGGATATGAACATCTGTACCACAGGGCCTTTTCCTCTCCTTCTCTCTCGGGCCATCCAGCTGTCTCAGCCACAGAGGAAAGGGGTTGTTGAGAGGTGGGGATCAGGACAGGAGCAGAGTCTACATATAGATGGTTGAGAGGGGCCCTCAGGAGGAAGGCTTCTGAACTATGGACCTTCTAATCATTCTGAGTTGGGTTGGGTTTTTTTTTTTGTTGTTGTTGTTGTTTTGTTTTTTTGGTCTGGAAGCCAAGTTGGGCAATACCTAACAAGAACAATAGTTTCCTTGTTCTTGGGGCTGCCAAGGTGCCAGCTACAGGGTAGCCCAGCGGGAAGGCCATTGGCTTCAAGGCCACAAGACCTGATTAATAGACTCTGGGCCTTAGTCTTCTCTGCTGTCTATTGAGCACACTAGTAGTGATCACTGAGAATCCCAGAATTGCTATCCATCATGCAGTGCAAATAACAGATTGAGGCCCAGAAGACCTGGGTTCTAGCCTTGGGTCTGCCATGTGTATGACTTTGGGCAATGCAGACTGGGACAGTAACTCTTGGATGATTCTTTTAAAAGAGCCTAAGTTCAAATTCTGGTTCTTTCTCTCATTTTTCTGGTAGTGTTTGGGCAAGTTAACTTGGCATCTCTGAGCCTGTCTTCTCATCTATAACCCACACCAATAATATCAACTTCATGGGCATGGAGTGAGGATTAAATGAGAAGAGACACATAAGCTACTATACTAAGTAGGTGCTTAAGGACAAGGATAGAAACTTGTTTGCTCAAAGATCTTAGAAGGAACAGAAAAATCTGTGCCCAAGTCAGAAGACAAATCCAGGTTGGACCCATGGCCAAAAAATCCAATAAAGGCAACAATAGTAGAGTGATTGCAATGTCACATACTATAAGCTCAGAATCTTAGTCTCTCCAGAACAACATGTAGGGCAGGTACTACTGTTTTCCCCCAATAGTTAGAACCAGGACTTACAGAGAGAAAGTTGGATTCCAGAATATATGCTAAATCACCTCTTCTTCAAAGCTTTTCCCTTGTAGCCTTCTCCCCCATCCTCTGGGTGCCTGAATACCTCTGGGGGCCTAATCTGTGTCCAGTCTTCAGTGGGCACAAAGTTCCCAATCTAGATCATTAGCTCATCCCTTTTACCCACCTCACTTTTCAGGGTATTAGAAGGAGTATTTCATTCATTCAGCAAGCATTTCCTGAACACTTACTATATGTTGGGCATTTGAGACACAATAGTAAACAGAACAGAAAAAGAAAAATCCTCTGTCCTCATGGAGCTTATATTCTGAAGGGGTGGGAGGAGGATAAAATGAACAAATGGACAAATAAAAAGTCACAGTTTCACTGGCATTAGTTTGTTAAAGATTAGTAAGATACTTATTTGTGGGGTCCTGAAATAATTTGGTTCTTGCATTATTCACTGTAACGTTTAACACTAGCTATGTACCAGGCATTATGCTACGAACTGAGATTTAAAATATGAATAACGTATGTTATTTGGTGAAATTCTATGCTAGAAGGAGAGATCAAAATATTACATAATTGTAATACATGGTGCTAAGAACTGTTCTGGAAGAATTTCCCTCAGTGTCTCAAAGAGGGGATGAGGGAAGAACCAGGAAAAGTCTGAGAAAGGCTTCACAGAGAAGATAACATCTGAGCTTGTCCTTAAAAGATAAGGATGAATTCACCAGACAGAAATGTAGGGAAATACTTCCTGGAGTAAGAATAGTCATAGAAGGAAAAATATGCAAAAAAAAAAAAAAAAGGGCAAAAATATGCACAGCATGTTTGAGAACTCAGAATATACATTTCTATGTAGGTAAAGAACAGGATGAATGCAGGGGAGAAATGAGACTGGGGAGTACTATAGGAACTCTAGGTGCCAGCAGGTAAGTAGTGAAGAGTCATGGGTGATTCTTTAAGAATGTGACCCAGTCACACATGTATTTTACTTACCTGTCTTCATCATCACTAATCCCTTCTTCAGCTGTGTCTAAACTGATGCTAAATCTATGTTTTGGGTATACTTAAAATGGGTTATTTCATCTTTTAGTTCTAGAATTTCCAGTTGATTTTTTGTCAGTTTCTTTTTTTTTTTTTGTCAGTTTCATTTCTCAGTAGAAATTTTTCGTCTTAAAAAAAATTTTTCATCTTTTCCTCTATTTCTTTTTTAAGTAGGCTGCATACCCAGTGTGGAGCCAACATGGGGCTTGAACTCATAACCCTGAGATCAAGACCTGAACTGAGATCAAGAGTCAGGTGCCCAACCAACTGAGCCACGGCACATCCCCCCACCTTTCCTCTATTTTCTTAACATATGAATCAGTTATTTCCCAGTCTGTGGCTGGTAACACCAATATATGGATTTCCTAGAGTCTTTTCCTCAGCAGACCATTGAGGGGAGAGCAGTATTCCTTCAAAGGGTATGGTGGACATGATTGATATATTTGTTGGGGCAGGATCTGGAGAGATTCTGATGGAAGAGGGTAGGACAGCAAGGAGGATTTCAGAAAGGGGATGTGGAAGAATGTGGGTGACAAGGGTGTGGACTCTCCAGCCTGGGCCCCCTCCATAGTCATTGCCTACCAGCCAGACTGGGAGTAGTACAGCATCAATCACTTTCCCCTCCACCCTGCTCCAGCTGGGAAAGACATCCTGGCTGTGTAAACTAACCTTATGAGTCTAATTCCAAGAAGGCCAAGGAATTTGACAGGAAACAACACAAGCTAGTCGTCTTAGATCTCTGTCTGGGCTTGACGTGATTGGGTCTGAAATAGCTACAGAGAGCTTCATTATTAGACATTTTGAACCCACAAAGATACACACATGTTTGCATGCACAAACAGGAAGGTTTAAAACAAGGCCACCAAAGGGGTAAGGCCATACAGGCCTCTACACAGGAACTGAGACCAAGGCTTCAATTTCAAGTCAGATCCCCAGTGGAGGGTGTTTGACAGGCCTTGTCACTCAGATTCCAAAAATCTGTCTCCACAGCCAAGAATCCTTCATCTCTGTCCCCACTCTCCATCTTGACTATTCTTGTGCATTGCAGGCGGCTCAGAGGTGGCTGTTTTCAAGTGCAGAGTGAGCCATCTCTGCCAAGAGCTTGTCTTGCCAATCACTTCCTTGGCCCTGGCCCTCAGCTCATCCAAGTCTGACATCACCCTTAACCCCCCACCACCACCCCCAGAATAAAGAGCCACCTCAGAGGCTGTGACTGCCAGACCTAGTCCCACTCTGTCCCAGACATTTCTAGCTGACAACTCAGAGACACAGAATCCCTCCCAGCCATATGCACAGCCCTCACTGCTCAGGGTGGTCTGAATACTCCAGATTTACTCTGCTGGGAGCTTGATCATCTGACATGGGAGGGATGGACGGTGTCAGGTGCTGGTCCCCCAGAGGCTAAAGGGTCCTAGCCCTCATGCACCCAGGAGCCTCAAGGGGCCTTAGAGTGGTCTTTTCTCTTATTGAGTCTGGAATGAGTGCTGCCTTAGGTCTGAGGTAAATAAGAGTAATCACATCATGGACTCAGGAGCTGGATCTTGCTGACTTCACTTACTGGCTTTGTTGTTCCTAGCTCTGTGGCCTTGGGCAAATTGCTTAACCATTTCTTCATCTTTTCATTCTTTATGTAAAGTGGAGCTAGTTACCTTATAAGGTTATATTAGGATTAAATGAGTTGATACATGTAAATTTCTTAGAACAAGTGCCTACCAGCTAAGAAGTTGCTAATAAGTAATATCAGGAGAGGCAAAAGGAGAGTAAGTAGTTTATAGGGACAGAGTTTCAGTTTGGGGAGATAAAAAAGCCCTAAAGATGGATGGTGGTGAGGGTTACACAACAAGGTGAATGTATGTAAAGCCACTAACCTATACACTGAAAAATGTTTAAAATGGTAACTTTTATGTATGTATATGTTACCATAATTTTTTTAATTAACAGCTGTTATTACTTGAGGGGCTACACTTTCAGGTCCTCATGGGGCTCTGAGATAAACATGGTATTTTTGCTGCCAGGAAGGGGGAACAGCCTTCTCCTTTAGTATGGAATTTAGGTTTCTCATTGGGCTCCAGCACCTTTTCCCACAAAAGACAATTCAGCTCTCAAGTCTCCAGGGTTCCACCAAGAAATTTGGTTACCTAGGGAGCTCTCTGAATTGCAGACACTTGGACACACATACACACAGACATATCAAAGAGATGGACACATAGAAACATGCCCAAGGAGGCAGACAAGGAAGAGTTGCAAAAGGATGAGGTAATCTAAGAAAGAACTCTGGTGTCTGGAGATGGATGTTCCAGGTAAGACCCTGAAGGAAATTGGATGAAATGGGGGTGGAGTGACCAACCACATGCTCATTACATTGTCCAGGTCTTGATTCAGGCTCTACCTACTTGGAGTAGCCTCTCTGATCCTCTCCAAACCCTTCTAAACCCTCCCATGGTCTCAGCCTTGGCTAAAGGCTCCCTCCAGCAGAGGGCCCTCCCTGCTTCTCTACCCTCTTGAGGGCCCATTGCATCAAAGCCTCAATATATTCCTCAGCTCTTGTTCATCAATTGCTTTGTGTATTCCCCCTCCTTAAAGATGGGAGCTGTGGCTTTTCTTCCCTGCACTCCTCTCCTTGCACACTACCCCTAATGGAGCAGACCTCACCTATGTCTTTTTAAATGATGACATATTGATGAATTTTTTGAAATACACACACACACACAGTGTATTTGCAGGAACACCAGTTCCATGGGATATCAAGAGGTATTGCAAGAAAAGAAGGTTCCATAGTCTAATATATTTGGGAAATACTGAGCTAAGTAAAGTTAAACAGGTTTATTATAGAGGACATATCAGAGACTATAACATGCTAACAATTATTTCAGTAGTGTGTTGGAGCCAGCTCTTACCAGCCCATTCGGCACATCTCTTCCCAGTTTCACATTCAATGATGCAACATTGGTAACTTGACTTGGCTTTGGTGGAAGTATTTACACCACAGAAATCAGCAAGCACTACAAATCTGAGATTTTGGGGTTTTTTTTTCTTTGTTTGTTTGTTTTGTTTTTCCAGAGAGCTGGTTTACCAGCACATTACTAAATATCACTTCAGGAAGAGATTACAGGATGCAGGTTTTCCTAGTGTATTTGACCATAACATTCCTTTGTCCTCTGGTGGGAAGCATCATGAGAGAAGTAGTGTTCCACAGAACATTTTATGGGGAAAGTTGTCCTATACAAAGATGCTTTAACCTAATGCCAAGGGAGATGATTCAGAGGAACTTATATTAATTGAGCCTCTGCTGTGTGCTCAGCAAGATATTGGTACTTTATGTACATTATCTCACTTAATTCTTACAACAACATTGGAAAAGCTATAAATATTGTCCACATTTTACAGATGAGGAAACAAAAAATCAAGGAATTTCCCCAACTTCACACCACCAGGAAGTGGCAACACAAAGCCGGTCTCAATCAGAGATTACAATGTCTAATGGGGGAGTATTTGCAACAAGATTTAAGTCATTTTAGAAGGGTTTGTTAAATGATTAGTAGACAAGTCATGAGCTGTACTTAGAATCTAGTCATCTAGAATTGCCAGCGACACTTCTAGAAAATAACAAAAAAGTTACTGAAAATCTCAGCTGGCCCACATCTTGTCTTCTTCCTACTTGTCATCTGCCATGGGCTGACACTGCAGAATATCACAGATTTCAGAATCTCCAGGGCACTTAAGAAAAAATGCCCAGGACCTGAGCTCAGCCCTCCCCCAGGGCAGTTCTCACCTGCAGCCAGGATTGAGAACCACTGAAAATTATATGGAAAGGCCCTTAGAGACCAGCCAGATTAATTCATTTTAAATATGGGGAAACTGAGGCCCACAAAGGGGAAGTGGCCTGTCCAGAACCATACACCAGTCAGCTGCAGAACGTTAGACCAGTGCCTAAGCTTCTTGGTCCCTGGGTGATTCCCTTTCCACCTAGCATAAAGGGTCTTCAGAACTCATTGCCTGGGATGCCTGGGTGGCTCAGCGATTGAGCTCCTGCCCCTGGCTCAGGGTGTGATCCGTGGTCTCAGGGTCAGGTCCCACATCGGGCTCCCTGCCTGGAGCCTGCTTCTCCCTCTGCCTTCATCTCTGCCTTTCTCTCTCTGTGTCTTTCATGAATAAATAAATAAATAAAATCTTAAAAAAAAAAAAAAAAAAAGAACTCACTGCCTAAAAGAGATTATGTCAACTGAAACCCAAACTGATTTTGGATAACTGAGAATTGGTTACTTTTCCACCAAGGAAGAACTAACCTTATCAGCTAACAGTATTCCAAGTGCAATGGGAAGCGCCTGGAGAGTTTGAAGCTCACAAACCACACCAGATGTCCTAGGAAATACATCAGAACACCAAATCACAGTCTTATAAGCTAAGGAACTCACCCCTGTCAGGCTGACCATGGTAAGACCAACCCACCTTTGCTGCAGTGACTTTTCTTCCCATCATTAATTAATTAATTTGGTCAGTCAGTACTGGCTTACCTGGAGGGCATTGTCCTTGACAGTCCTACAGTGAGCAAAATATACTAGACAAGTTCCAAGGAGCTTACATCTAGTGGGGGAGAAAAACAATGAAAATTAATCATATAATAAGAAATTGTGGAACGTGTTATGTGGAAAATAAATAGTAATGTTATGAAGAGTTTTGGGGGAGGAGGAAGTCACATCAAGTGAGCTAGTCAGGGCAGAGGGAAGAGCAAGTGCTACGCTGGTTGGGATTATCAGGCTGGGGTTAAAAAGCCACAAGGACCAGGAGATAGGTGGGAATCCACATGACTACAGTCAGGTTACCAGGCCAGAGTCCGTGCTGGAAAGGGGAGGCAGGTTGCCAAACTGAAGAGCCAGCATCGGATACCTCATTAGAGGATCCAGCAATTCTTGTCCTGTACCTTATTCTTCACTTGCCCTGACCCACAGACTAAATCCCAGAAGCATGAATTTCCAAGATGTTCCAACTTGGTTTTATTCAAGATATGCAAGTTTTAATGAAATTGAGTGAGAGGTCCATTTTGGCCAGTCAGGTGGATGAAAGATGAAAATGATGGGTTATATCCAGGAGTAATGATCAAGCCTCTTGAGTTGCAAAGAACTAAGATTCCTTCAAGTGAGTTTCTAAGAGGGGGTTTCTGAGAGGGCATAGGTGATTACTTTGGAGGACACTTACACAGGAACCTAGAGAAGAACAAGAAAGCCCTTGGGAAATGCAAAAATCCTATTTCTCTATTAACACACACAGTTACTCTGCTCCTGACTCTTCTTCTTGCAACCAGTTCCTTACTCCTACTTTCCCCTCCTTCATTACTTTGACCCCTTTGTCCACTGTTTAGTTCATGAACTTTCAGACTTACTTCCCACTGCTCATTGATACATTCCTTCCCTCTCCTCAAAGCAAATTCCCAAAAGAGGTCTGATTGATTGGCCCCAGACCATTCCTGTTTGACGAGTGATTAGACACCCTTGGCTCAGGTGTACACTCCCGGTCCAATCAGCTATAGCTAACTCAGCACTGGAGTATGTGAGGCTCTCATAAAAGTCCTGGCTGCACAGCTAGCTAGTATATGGTGACCAACTCATCCCAGTTTGCTTGGGACTTTCCAGGTTTTAAAACTGAGTTATGTCTCAGAACCCTCCTGAGTTCTGAGCAAACTGGGACAGTTAGTCACCCTATGGTTGTGGGTGGGACAGTTCCCTCTGGAGTCCTTGAAGGACAGATAGAGCAACAGACATCTCAGCATGTCAGTGGTAGAGTATGAGGAAGTCAGCATTTTTTTTTTATCCACTGATGGTGGGAGTGAAAATTGTTATGACCTTTCTGGGGGAAAACCTGGAAATATGTGTGAAAAGTAAAAAATATGTATACTCATAGAAACACGTCAATGATTTCTCCAAAATAATCAGTCCAGAGTGCAAAGATTCCTGAACAAAACCATTCATTGAAGCATTATTTATAAAGGTAAAATAATGGAAGTGCCTAAGTTAATTACCAACAGAGAATCAGGGAAATAAAACAGGATATGTCCAATGAATACTTTGCGATCATTAAAAATAATAATGTGCCTTTCTAAATGTTGTTGTAGTATTTTTCTAGGAGGTATTCTTAACAAAAAGGAGATGAGCAAATATTTATCATTCCATAAATAATTACATTTATGTAAAAGGGGGGGGAGGTACATTGAAAAAAATCATAGAAACATCCCAGTGGTGAGATTGCAGATGATACTCATCTTTAAACTGTTTTACTTTTTCTGAATGTTTTTCAATGCATAATTATTATTTCCATATTTGGATTTTTTCCCATTTTTTTAAAAACATAAAACATCCTGGTCCAACAAATCTGATGAAATGGTGTTTTCACTCAAAGATGTTTTTATTTTCCAATTTTGTTCTGGTCCATTAATTTTAGAACACATAGAGGTTTGATTCAGGTTCCAACTGATCCAGTTGGGTTTGGTTTTTTTAAAAAACAAAAACAAAGTTGATTCCATCTGAATTGCATTTATAGAAAATTAATATTGGGATTTGGTTAAGGATTCAACCAATCAAGTGGTTGGTTCCTATTCTTGGTTCACAGTTTATGCAGTTCAAGTTGTTCCTCAGAATTCCCACAAGAACCCTGAATAATTGGAATGAAAGCAGAGAGAGGTTTGAAAGCCTGAATTATCCAGAAAATTGTCGTGTCTCTCAGCCTGGAAGGGCCTGCAAGCAGCCATTTCCCAAAGGCACAGAGCAAAGCCACAGCTGGGACATTTCCAGGAGACCTATTGGCCCTAACCACATTGTGGCTAGAGCCATGCTGCCCCGGGACCTTGGTGTCACTGCTCTCTTACCCTCTGCTTGCTCCCACATGGCAGGAGCTGGCCCTTACTGCCCAACAGTGCCTGGGAGCTTCCTTCTTCTAGGCCAGGCCCTTGCATGGTCAACCAAAGCAGTTTGATTTGGGCCGTACAGCCCAAGGTGAAATTCCTGCAGCATGAGGTCATTCTTCAGCCATGCTGTTCATGCAAGGTCATGGCTTACTTGAGGACAGTGAGAGTGGTGACCAGAGGCCTCACCAACAAAACCTGCACTCTGCTCTTTTTAATGCTTTTTGTTGACGGTGGGCACCCTGGCTCTATGGAGAACTCTTAGAAGCAAGAGACAAGTGTGGTGAAGGTCAGTTCCCGCCTCAGGCAAACTGCTTCCATGAAGTAGGCTAGGGCAGCACACTCACCCAGTTGCCAGACAAGGTCCCCAAAGCATCCCACTCCTTCATGCTTTCCTTGAGATCATCAAAGCCTTAGCTGGAATGGTTTTAGAGCTGTGTTACCTGGAGCCACTAGGTGGGTGACCTTGGGAAAGCATCTTCAGCTGCACCTCAGTTTCTTCAGCTGAAAGCATCTTCAGCTGCACCTCAGTTGTGAATAAGCAGAGAAGCATACCTCTTTCCTAGGGTTGGCATGAATATTATATGAAATCATCTTTCTGGAATCACCTGCCACATAGCCTGCCACCAGCGGAGCCCCAGGGACAATGGGAATGGTCCACCTAGGGTGCATCATCCATGTTGACAGCTTCAATCATTCCTCATACTCTACCACTGACATGCTGAAGATGTCTGTTGCTCTATCTGTCCTTCAAGGACTCCAGAGGGAACTGTCCCACCCACAACCATAGGGTGACTGTCCCAGTTTGCTCAGAACTCAGAAGGGTCCTGAGACATAACTCAGTTTTAAAACCTGGAAAGTCCCAAGCAAACTGGGATGAGTAGGTCACCATATACTAGCTAGCTATGCAGCCAGGATTTTAATGAGAGCCCCACATACTCCAGTGCTGGGCACACCACTGCTTGCCACAGATGGCACACTCCACAAATGGCAGATACTTCTCTTGTATTATTGGATGTTAGGAAACAATATATAATTGGCTCTCATTCACATACAATGATAATCTTTTATTTCAGATGTAAGTACTAAGCTATAATAGATGGGGAGATCCTGAGAAGATCAACTAATGGTTCTAAAGGTTTGTTTCTCACCTGATTTGCAGAACACTGGCAATGTACAGAGTGTTTTCACAGGCACAACCCCTCCTAATGCTCGCATGGCCCTCTGAGGTAAGTGCGGTTGTGCCCATGTTATAGATAAGGAGACCAGCCCAGGGGCATTTATGGAAATTAGACACAGTGCCTCCAAGCCCCTTCCCCACCAGCCCTCTGTGGAGCCCAGGGCTTGAAGGATTGTCCCCAGAGATTATCAGTAGGGAGAGAGCAAAACAACTATAGCACTTGGGGCTAATTGGTAAAGAGAAGAGAAAGGGGAAATCCTCCTATTTCCTATTGGGGCCCTCCCACTTACCTCGTTTGGGCATCCTGGAAGCCTCCCAGTTAGGTTCTTCCCATTCACAAGAAAGAATACCAAGTCTCTGGAAGATAAGATTTACTTACCTGGAGGCAGATGGACAAGTAAGAGGCAGAGCCCAATAATGAACCCTGGTCAATGTGAGACTAACACTCTACATCTCCCTCTTACCTCAGTGACCCAACTGGGTCAAGGGAAGGGCCTGATAGCATGGTTGACCAGAAAGAATGAAGATTCTGAGCTTCTAAGTAAGGGAGTATTTAGAAAAAGGAAATGCTGAATCCTATGCTTCTCAGAATCATAGTGGTTCTGAGTTGAGGTCTAGGGACAAAAGGTTTTCTCCATATGCCCTGGGTTTTTCCTGCCTTACACTCCCACGAGTCCCTGATCAATTGTGTGGCAAGTGCCCACGGCTTCTGGGGAGGCAGAAAGATATGTCTGTATCTGCTCACAGATCCTGAGCTTGCATAATTTGAGGGGGGATTGATCATCCTCATTCATTTGTCCCATTAGTTCAATGCCCATTGTGGGTTACTATTATTATTATCATCATCATCATCATCATCATCATCGTAATATATGCTCATGTAAGATTCAAAAGATACTGAACGGAAGTCAGCAAAAAGCAAGTCATAGAAGGAGATCATCTTAAAGGGAGAGTGAACATCCCAATATGTGTACAAGGCATAGGAAACAGCAGGAGGAAGATGGTCTGTTGGAGAAGAGAGGCAGGGAGGCCAGGAGAAGTGTGCAGACTTCCAGGGAATGACAGGGACCAGGGAAGAAGTCAAGGGTCAGTAAAGCTATGAAGTGGGTGATTTTTGGAGGGGAGAGGAGAAGAGGGAGCAGGTTTGGGACAAGATGCAGGACCCTCCTGAAGATGCAGGACTCTTTTGGAGAAGGAACAAAAGCAAACAGAAGTGGTGTGATAAGAATGGCTGGTCAAAGGCCAAAGAGAACCTCAGTACCAAAGGGCTCAAAGTCAGTGAAAGAAATAAACATCAATTTGCTGCAAATTAACTCCTCAGTCTCCCTCCTCAGATCCTGTATCTTTTCTCCCAGTAGCCCCATCTCTTCCCTTCAATCTCTTCTTTACGTCTTAAACTCCCTCTTCTGCCAGGAGAACTTCCTTTACCGTTTCTTTTCATACAGATTTGCTATCAGTGAATTATCTCACCTTTTGTTGATGTGTAAAAGTCTTCAGTTTGCCTTAATTTGTCAAAGATAAGTTTTTGGGTACTGAAACCCAATTTGACCATTTTTCTGTTGCAGCATTCTGAGGACATTGTCCTGCTCTCTTCCAACCCATATGGCTCCTGCTGTCATTCTGCTCTTTGTCCCTCTGTACTGAAGATGTCTTTTTCTCTGCTTCTTAAATTTCCTCCTTTTCACTGGTTTTCTGAAACTTAATTTTAAGTTCCTCAGTATACTTGTCTTTATGGGTTCTTTTTTCTATTTGTGGTTCACTGAGCTTCTTGTGCTTAAAATGTCCATCAAATTTGGAATGTTTGCCTGCTGATTTTCAAAAATTTTCCTGTACTCATCTCTTCAGGGATTCCAATTACACATATATTAGACTGTGTGATATTGCCTCATGGCTTATTGGGGCATTGCTGTCTTCTTTTTCTCTCTGTGCTTTAAATCAGATAGATTCTGTTGCTACATCTTCGAGTCCACTAATCTTTTCTTCTGCAGTTACAATCTGCTAATCCTATTTAATGTATTTTTTTCATCTCAGATATTGTGTTCTTCACTCTAGACATTCCAACTACCTCTTATTTATATCTTCCATTTATTTCTTCATCACATTCATGTTTTTCTTTGTATCCTTGGACATATAGATAAGACTTATAATAGCTTTTTAGCAGTCCTTGTCTCCTAATTCAAACATCTTTGTCATTTCTAGATCTGATCATATTTATTGGTTTTTCTCCTGGGTATAGTTCATATTTTCCTGCTTCTTTGCTTATCTGGTAATTTTTTATTGGATAACAAATACTGTGAATTTTATGTTCTTGGGTGCTGGGTTTTATTGTATGTATTCCAAGGGCATTGGATATTGTGCTGGTGAGCAGTTAATTAACTTAGGGTCGATTTTATCTTTCAGGGAATTTCTTTTAAGCTTTGTTATGACATATCAGCCTTTATTTGGGGACTAATTTAGTCTACATTATTGAGGTGTTATACCTTTAAGGACTCTATTCATTGCCTTTGAATTACAAGTTTTTTCTGCCTTGGGCTGTTCAGAACACAAACTATTCCCATCCTTGTGTGAACTCTAACAATTGATTGGCTTACTGCTTTCCAGTGTTTCAGCCCCCATATCTGGTAGCTTTCTTTCATGTGTGCTTAGGTCAGTATTCAGTCAAAGATTCAAGGGGATTCCTCTGAAGATCTGGGGATTTTTTCTTTCTGTCTCTGTCTTTGTGTGTGTGTATGTGTGTGTAGAGTGCCCTCTTCTTCGAGTGTCCTGCCCATAAATTCTAGCCCAGCATCCCTTAACTTCATTCTCTGTCTCCTTAACTCAGTGACACTGTCATGTTCTGTTTCAGTTCCTCCTCCCTGTGCAGCCTGGGAATTGGCTCCAAGCAATAAGCTGGGACAATCATAGGGCTCACTCTGTTTGCTTCTTTTTTCACAGGGACCACAGTTCTTTGCTGCCTATTGTCCAATGTCTGAAAACTGTTGTTTTATATGTTTTGCCCAGTTTTCTACTTGTTTGCAGGGCTAGGACAATTCCTATAACAGTTAAATCGTTCATGGGTGGAATTACAAGTCTCCATTGAGACTTTTTAAAGCAAGAGGGTGAACAAATAAAATGCATATTTAAAAAAAAATCAGTCTCACTGCTTTGTGGAAAATGGAAGTGATAGCGTGTTATAGATGGCCAATTCTGAGTCTGTTGAAGGCAAGAGATTCTGTTAACTAACATTCAGAGAAGCATTGGTTAAGATGGGACAAATAGAAGTGTATTTAAAATGTTTTGAATTTATAGGACTCCATGATTGATTAAATGTGAGAGGTTGATGGAGGAGGAAGTAATTATCAAGGATGACTCCCATTTCTGGAATAAACAACTGAGTGAATTATAGCATCACATACTCGAGTAGAACAATGAAAATTTGGGATGAAAGACCATGAGTTCTGTTTGAAAAAGTTATGTTGCCTGTGAGACATTCAAGCAGTGATGCTGTGTAGGATTCTTCTCTGGAGCTCAAAAGAGGGATCTAGGCTGGCGCTGCTTAATATTATATAGTATTTAAAGCTACAGAGGATGGATAAGATGTTTTTCACGTAATGCCTAGAAACATTAGCCATGTAAGTGTTTCTCTAATCCCCTTAAATTGTAAGATTTTAGGGGTCAGGCTTGGTTTGTTTTCTCTTTTGAATCCCGTCAAAGTGCCTGGCACATTGGCTGCACATGGTAGGTAGGTAGGTTTTAATTCATGTTTGCGAAAGAGACAGTGACAGTCAAGGAAGGGACTCCTTCTTTCATGCTGTGAGCTTTCCATTGCCTCCTGGTTGTCTAAAAGGTTGCCTTAAGTTTCATTGTTCTTATTTGTTTTTCTAGTTGCAGGCAGACTTTTCAAATTAGCATGTTAGTCATCAGCAGAGGGTCATGACTCTCTTGTTCATAATAGGGCTTGTGTCATGTCAACTTGGGTCTCATGTCCTATCCTGGAGCTGGAGTTGGGACCGCTATGCAGGAGGCCACATTCCTTCCAGGGTGGCTGCTGTCCAAGGTTTTGGCTGCTTGGGGAAAATCTTTAGAAGCCCCAAGGGATATTTATGCCTTTGGATTTCACAAATTTCACATAAGCCTAAGACTCTCAGATTCTCCTTGGTCGATCTGAGTTAACCCTGAAAATTGCTCAAAGGAAGAAAGAGATAAACCTGTTTTAAAAAATATGAAAGCCTTAGATTTCAAGCCTTAGAATTGCAGAAAATTTTAAGCATTAAAAACAGTTTAATTTGATAAGAGATTCTGAATTCTGAGTCTGAGATTCATTATACAATGTTGAGAAAATAACCTCCTGTCTCTAGTCTCCAGTTTCCTCATCTAAAACTGGTAAGATTGGACTAGATGATCTCTAAGTGCTCCTCCATTTCTGACATTAGAAGAATTTTATGTGCTGGATAGTATGAGTCATAGACCTTGCTTCAAGGTGTTTAAAATCCTAGAATTGAATTGAGGGGCAGACTGTCTCTCTGATACATAAAGAAGATATCTTATTTTTGCAAATGTGCTTATATAAAAATCTGGAAAGGCCTTGTACATTGAAAACAAAAATCTCACCTTAGACTTCACAATGAAAACAGTTTTTAGAATCTTAGAACTTTATCCTGAAATGAATCATATATATATATGTATGGATCATATATGGATATTATATATATATATGGATCATATATGGATATTATATATATATCTTGAAGATGAAGAAATGGGATCCCAAGAGGGGATATGACTTGTCCAAGGTCACACAGTCAGTCCATGATTGAACCTAACTCATCTACCCCTCCCCTCCCCTCAACCCCACAAAGCTATTTCTCTACCACCACCACCCTCCTTTTGGCACCACATCCTGTCTCTGCAGCTCTGCTGTCTCTGCAGTGGAACATTCCTTCACATAGGGGATTAAAAGAGCAGGGGTGGAATGCTAAATCTCCCTGCCCATTGGCAATAGCTTCTTTCCTGAACTGAACCCAGCGGGCCTTGGCTCAGGGGAAGCCACCAGCCCATGTGCAGCCCTGGATTGTCAGAACCAACTTCAGTCCACATGCCAGGGGCTGTCCATGCACTGTTCTCTGTCAGGTAAAGCCCCCCAAACAAATGTTCTGTGGCGGGAGCACTGCTGAGTTTGGGTGCTGTCCTGGAGCCTTTCTGGGCCAACTCTGTCAGTGTGCCCCGCCAAGCTCAGTGGAGCCATTGGAGACCCTGGGCCAAGCTTTGTGTGAAGGCAGGCCAAGTTTCAGAGTGTCCAGCGCCAAGGCTCAATGTCTGGTTCAGTGGAGAAAGTAAGAGGTCCAGACGCTTCTCTCCAGTTGACCTCTTCTTGGCTTTCTGACCTTGGACCTCAGTGACCTATTGGGGCCTCATGACCATGTGTGGATAAATGGATACAATGTCATCTTGCCATCTTTGAGCACATTATCCCATCTTACTGAGTATTTACACAGTCTAATGTCTCATATCTTATTCATGTAGACAGAGGATAAATAATGTTTATTCTTTATAGTTAGCTCTCATCTACCCATTAGAGAGTAGTATTAAGGATATGGATGCTCTAAAATCCTTCCAATAACATTGAGTATTTCCAAAACCATTTACAACTGCCTAAAATGACCAGGGACTCTGCTAAACAAGCTTAGCTTAGCTCTACTAAGGATAACAGAGCTAATAATACACCATCACTGCCTTCAGCAGGCTTCCTAATGATGAAGAAAAACGAAGATTATTATTATCTATAGACCACTGGCTTTTTTTTTAAGATTTTATTTATTTATTCATGAGAGACACAGAGAGGGGGGCAGAGACACAGGCAGAGGGAGAAGCAGGCTCCATGCAGGGAGCCCAACGTGGGACTTGATCCCACATCTCTAGGACCACGCCTTGGGCTGAAGGCGGCGCTAAACCACCCGGGCTGCCCTAGACCACTGGCTTCTAAGGAGGGTAGTTGCCACAAACAGAAGGACTTGGGTCTGGAATATCTGGGACAAGTCCTAACTGTTCTATGGAAGAAAGAGTGAGATTTTACAGAGGGGAAGAACAGATGGGGAAAAGAATAGATAAAAGCTGGCAGAATAGTGTCCTGTGTGAAGTAAGAGTAAAGGAGAAACTTTGGTTAGCATTTCAGCCAAAGAAATGGGAGAGAAACTGTATTAAGTGGAAGCTCATGATGCTATGTGATGTTAAAATCCCTTTAGACTTTCCCTTGAGGTCCTTAGTAAAATCTACCATATGCTTCTTTTTCTGAGGAATATGAAGAGAATTTTTCAGAGTCTTATGTACTGGAGAGCTTGAGGCCAAGGCAGTGTGTATCAGTTATCCATTGCTATAGTAATGGTGTCTAACAAACAACCCCCAAACCTCAATATACAGGAACATTTGTTTATTGTTTATCAAAATGGCATCAACTGAGGCTGGCTAAGAGGCCCTTTTGATCCTTTTTGGTCTTGCTCATATGTATGGGGTCAGCTAGGTGTGGGCTGATTCAGGGTAGCCTTGACTGAGTAACCAGGAAATCTTGGCTTTACTCCATATATCTCACTTCAGCAGCTAATTCAGGCATGTTCTCATGTTGATGGCAGAGTTATGGGAGCTCAAGCAGAAATATACAAGTGCTTGTTCAAGTTTCTGCTTGCTTTGAGGAACCTAACATCCCATCAGCCAGACTCAGTGAGATGACTCAGATTAAAGAAGTGGAAAATATTCTTTGCCTGTTCATGGATAGTGAGTGACAGAACTCCACATAGTGGCTGTTCCACTGAGGGTTACTTGGAGCAGAGCCCCATCTGACCCTCTGTGGACATGTAGCATGAGCAAGAAACCATGTTTTTCTAAAGATAGGAGATGCTAAGATTTTGTTACTGCAGTAAGCCAAGCAAACCTAGCCTGTCATTACTGATATAATCATCTTACATTGATGGCTTATAACGTACTAGGTACTATGTTAAGAACTTTATGTACATTTGTTATTTATTCATTCAACACATATTGAATGTCTCTTTCATGTTTAAGATTGAACTCCATTCATCTTTATAACAACCCAGCAAGATAGATATTATTTTATCAATGTTATACATGAAGAAACTGAAACTCACATTGCTTAAAAATTTGTACAAGATCATACAGCAAATGGCAGAGCAAAACTTAAACACAGGTATGTTGGATTCTAATGATCAAGCTCTTAGCTAGTCTGTTCTACTATTTTTCTGGGGACTGTCCATTAAAAAAATAAAAAGAACTTGTCACAAGAAGTGGATTTGAATATAGTAGTCCACTTAGATCAGAGCATTGAAAGCGGGGAAGAGTCATTTCCCTGGTCAGTCTTTTTCTCTCTCACCTGTGTTTGATCCACACCTTAATCCCACTTAATGTCCATGACTTTTAGCACCAGCTGGAGTGGTAGCACACCTGGCATCCTCTCCAGTGAGTTCTGTTTCCCCAGACAGAGATATTTTCTTTCCCCACTGTCAAATCTTACAGCCAAGCTGCAATGAGACATATTGGTAAATGTTGCCCTGGCAGCTCTAAGAAGCCTGCTGAGCCACAGGCCAGGCTCTAACCAGACCTCACCCAGGGGAGGGTTGAATCATTGCAGGGAGACAGGAGACACAAGCCTTGAGCCAAACCATGAGGGGAAGAGAAAGTGGAGAAGAGAGCATGGAGCAGCCCTCAGAACAGAGAGGAGATAGACAGATTCAGTTGAGAATAAAGAAAGTGGGAAGAGTAGTTTTTACCCAAACAAGAATTCATTCATTCTTTCATCCACAAAGCATTTATTGACCATCTACTTTGTTAACCATCATGCTGGGTGCTGGAAAATATCAAAAGCTTAAGTCATGGCCCTCATCTAGAGACCACAGATTACTATAGGAGAGATAGATATGTAAACAAGTTACAAGATGTTTACTGTACTCCCTGCTCTGAAGCCCATTGAATACAACACAAAAAAATGAAGAACGGAAATAGTAAAGAAAATGTCATCTTCAATTAGGAAATCACTATGGGGCTGAGATGATTAACTACTTGCCAGAGTTCATTCTTATCTTTCCATAATAGAGAGGAGTGGACAGGGAACAGCTGCTCAGGCAGAGACCACAATTCCCAGTCTTTCTATTGCATTTTGTTGAGCCATGTGACTAGTTCTCATAGTTGGAATGTGAATAGAAGTGGCCAAGATGGATAAGAGATAGTTAAGATTTCTTCTCTTCTCTTCTCTTCTCTTCTCTTCTCTTCTCTTCTCTTCTCTTCTCTTCTCTTCTCTTCTCTTCTCTTCTCTTCTCTTCTCTCTCTTCTCTTCCTCATCAAGCTCTCTCTCCACCTCCTTGTCTCTCCTCTTCCTCTTGATCCATAGAGGGACCTCTAAGACCAGCAAAGTAGGAGTGCAGGCTCCTGAATCACCATGTGGCAGGCTGCCCATTGACCAGGAACATCTATATCGGACTGCTATGCAAATGAGAAATGAACTTATACCATGCTAAACCATTAAAAATTGGGGGTAGCGTTGTTATGTTATGTTAAAATAATGTTATTCTTAATAAAATAGGCTAGGATGCCTGGGTGGTTCAGTGGGTTAAGCATCTGCCTTTGGCTCAGTTCGTAATCCCAAGGTCCTGGGATCAAGCCCTGCTTTGGGCTCCTTGCTCAGTGGAGAGCCTGCTTCTCCCTTTCCCTGCCTCCCAGCTCGTGCTCTCTTTCACTATTTCTCTCTCTCTTTCTCTCAAATAAATAAAATATTTAACAAAATCTAAAAATTAAAAAAATAAAATAGGCTAAAACCCATACATGCCACATTCAGCGAAGCTTGGACTTCATCAAAGGAAGACAATTAAAGGAGTCACATACATTGCCAGATATCCTTGAAAGTAATAAAGAAGATCCCTAAAAGCCAAATAAATGATCATTTGCTGGAGAGCAAAGGAGCAGAGGTGGGGGTAGGCCATGGAAGAATGAGGTCCCCTATAATGACTCAGGTCCACAAGGTGGGAGGGCAAGGGAGACAGGGCCAAAGGAGGTAGCTAGTATTACTCCTTCATCCCTGACTCCCATTCCTTAAATGTCTTAGAAGTGGAGCAAAAGAGAGAGAGGGAAACAACAATTAGCCTTGCATCTAATCACCGGAAGAGATACATGGGACCCAGCAGCTTTGGATCTTCCTTGTAATCCATACAGACCTCATCCATGGAGAGATGCTTGAAAACTCAGGATAGATGCACTTCCAGGGCAGAACATATTTGGTAACAGATCCTGAGACAAGAAAATCAAAGGTAATCTGTTAGCAGCCCAGCTAACTCCCCCATCCTATCATTATATCCCTGAGAAAATAACAAACCAGAGTAAAACATTTCCAAAGTCAAACTACAAATAAGCAGACAGGATACAAAAAAAAATAGAAAGAAAGAAAGATGAGGGACACTTGGGTGGCTCAGTGGTTTAGCGCCTGCCTTCGGCCCAGGGTGTGATCCCAGAGTCCTGGGATCGAGTTCCACATCAAGACTCCCTGCATGGAGCCTGCTTCTCCCTCTGCCTTTGTCTCTGCCTCTCTCTCTCTCTCTCTCTGTGTGTCTCTCATGAATAAATAAATAAAATCTTTTTAAAAAGATGATTTCTATACACACACACACAGCATACAGGATCCAATGTGAAAAATATTTTTTAAATAATATAACTCTTATAGAGAGAAAAAATTAGCATCAGCAAGATATGGAATTCATTTAGTTGAGAGAAGAGCCAATAATATAGGGAATAGGGATTTAAAAATGGAAGAAAGGGGAAAATTATAAAGACAATGAAATAAAATAGAAGACAATACTTGCAATAAAAGGATATTCAAGTATACATACCAGGCATTCCTAAAGAAAAGAAAAGAAAAGAAAAGAAAAGAAAAGAAAAGAAAAGAAAAGAACAGAACAATGGGCCACAAACATATTCAAAGGTATTACAGAAGAAAACTTATGAACTAAAGAAATGCCTTAATCTACAGAATAATAAAAATATCCTTAATATGTTAATGGAATTTTGATGGATAATATTCAGATAGTAAAATTAGGAAATACTCTAAAGGAGAAGTCAAACTGGCCTGTGACTTTACACTAGAGTGCCAAAAGACATGGTAGTGATGGACACAAAATTCTAAAGGTAATCAGTATGTTCTCAAATTTGGTAGCCAGTCAGGTTGTCTTTCATGTATAAAAGTAGATGAACGGATAAAGAAGATGTGATATATATTTTTATATATATACAATGGAATATTACTCAGGCATCAGAAAGAATGAAATCTTGCCATTGCAACAATGTGGATAAAACTAGAAAGTATTATGCTAAACGAAATAAGTCCATCAGAGAAAGGCAAGTATCATATGACTTCACTCATATGTGGAATTTAAGAAACAAAACAGATGAACATAGGGGAAGGGAAAGAAAAATAAGATGAAAACAGAAAGGGAGGGAAACCATAAAAGGCTCTTAAACACAGGGAACAAACTGAGAGTTGCTGGAGGGAGAGGTGCGAGGATGGGGTAACTGGGTCATGGGCATTAAGGAGGACACGTGATGGAATAAGCATGGGTGAATAAACAGGTATTATATCCAACTGATGAATCACTGAACTCTACCTCTAAAACTAATAATACACTATATGTTAATTAAATTGAATTTAAATTTTTAGAAAAGAAAAAAAGTAGCTGAAGGACATTTACCAACAGACTCAGAGAAAAGAGCACATAGCACTCAAGTTTACAGGGAAGGTCAGGGGGTGGAGGACTTGATAATAAAACCTAGTTCCCCCCAAAATATATCAAAAATACCAACTTAGGAATGAGTAGTGAACATTATATTTGTTTAAATATAGAATGAAGGCTGAACAGCTGTGGAGATTATGATCACAGCACAGAATGTAAATGTTCCAAACCACAGCAGTACACAAAGAAAAGCTTAGCCAACAACAATGGTAGAGGAAGGATGTGAAGATGTATACATACCCTGAATTCTATATCTTTGGTGGCAGAATGTTTGTGGATTGGATACAGAGTAAAATTGATAAATCCAGATGTTTATGGATAGTGTTTAAAGTTATAAGGGTGATGACTTCAAGGATTAAAAACAGACTATAAACCTTCCAAGGCACTAGAAGAAAAGAGGGGGTAAAAAAAAGAAACCTCACAAATAAGACAAAACGGGGGGTGGAGGGAGGAGGAGAAGAGAGGGAGGAAGAAGGAAGGGAGAAAAAAAGGAAAAGGAAAAGATTACATGTCAAAAAAAATAAAAAATTCAGTAAACCTTTTATTAAAAAATAAAATAAGATGATGGAATTTAGGTCAAGTACATCAGATAGAACATTAATGTAAAGTGTTTTTCTGCAAAAATGAAGATGTCCAGTAAGGGAAAAGGGCAAGTTGCAGAGCAATAACTTTATATGACCGATTTTGGATCAAATAACTGACTGTACATACCCACATCCTCATATATACTTGATTATAAAAATTTCTGGAAGCCCTCCAAAGAAATTGCTAATAAGGATTAGCTTTGGGCAATTGTCCTTGAAGAATGGGCAGGGGGTAGGGGAGAATTTTGTTCTTCCCTTTATACAGAAAACACGTGTTAGGTCTGTGTTTTAAAAAGTAACTTAAAATCAAGTAAGTAGAAGGCAATATGAGAAATGCCATCACGGCAGAAATGCCATCATGGCAAAGGGCTTTGGGAGGTGACAGGAGGGAGGAACTAATTATGCCCAAGGTGCTGAAAAAGGCTTCAGAAAGCAGATGACCTGTGAGCTGGGCCTTAAAGAATGACCATCAGTTTTTGAGTACAGATCAAGCAGACAAATCAGAGGCTGCAGAGACAGAAGTATGCATGTTTTCCACAAATGAGGAATTTCCCAGGGTGGTGGGAGCACACTGCATGTGGGTCAGAGCAAGGGTCTGCTCCTCCCGGTGCCTGAATGCATGCTAATTGACAAACCCTGCAGAAGTCTCAAAAGAAAGCAACAGAAAGAAGGGGCCACTTCTGTGTTGAAGTGGAGGCTGGCCATTCTCTGAGCTCTGGCGGGAAGGCAGGCATGCAGAAGTGGTTTCCCAAGGCTCCCCTGCACCCCTGGCTGCACCCCCCTGACACCCTCAGGCGCAGAGAGGGTTGCACAGCTGATTCTGAAAGGAAAGCAAGAGTTTTTTTCCTGATCTTGAATCAAGCCATGTGCATGTTCCAGAGTCTAGAATATGGGTTTGGGGACTGGAGCCCCCAGCAAGGACCCCCTGGTCAGATTCGGTGAGACTTCAGGAAGGGAAGCAGAAGTTCTGGAGGAGACAGGAGAGGGCACAGCCATGGCTGAGAAACCAAATGTGAACTAGGAGCTCATCCACTAATGCATCAACCTCACGCTCCCACTTCATCCCCATCTTGGCTTTCCCTGCAGTGTGAGCACACTTCTTCCCCATTCTATAGGGCTCAAATTCAATGCCACCTCCTCTTTCCTGGTAGTCCAGCCTTTTGTCCTATAATGTTGAACACATTACAACATTTAGAGTGAGCCCCCACATGAATCCTCCCACATGGGCAGCAGAAATGAAGGTAAAGTGGGGCCTCTGTTCTGAAATCAGAACCTACCTTGGTGCCCTTCTCTAATAATCTTTAACTTCTCACACCCTGCTTTCCTGGGAGTACCTGATCCTCCTCTGCTTGCCAGAGCTCCCACCTAACGGAGGGATGCAGGACAGGTAGAGAATCCTCCCCTCCAAATCCCTGCTTGACATGCTGAGGACAGTGCAGAGAGTGAATCTAGGACACTGGGAAGCGGAAGGGGCTCTTGAGTGCAGGAACATGGTGAAACTGCTGCTCCCTTTGTGAGTGGCTGGAATCCAAAAAAGGTCATAACAGCTGGCCTGAACCCATCTGAGCCCCAGGAATCCAGGAAGCCCAGAGCAGTGAAAAGGGGGTCAGACAGGAGGTTTGTATGGCGGAAAGCTAGACAGCTCCCTCATGAACCTGCTTAGTGACCTTGAGCAAGTGGCAATCTCAAGTTTGCATTGTCTCCCCTGTAAGAAAAAGAACTAAGAACAGTTGAAACTTAATAAAAGGTAGCTGCCATAATGTTTGTTATTTAGGAAACAGAGAATGCAGGTATGGATCCCAATTCCTTTTGTGCCTTGCCAGGGAGATGCCCTGAAACAAACTCAGATCCAGGTGGCCCCCAGGCCTTTGGGTGGGAGAAGCCACCAGAGCAAGAGTCACTGGGCAGGGTGAATGGCTTCCTCTATTTTAGTTGCAGTCCTCGTGATGCCCCTTGACATGGAAATCATTGTTCCTATTTTACAGATGTGTCAACTGAGACTCAGGCTAGTTGTCACCCAGTCACCCAGCTAGGATTTGAACCAGGTCTGTGTAGCTTTAATGCCCAGAGGCCACTTCCTACGTCTGACTGGCATTCATCCCAACACCCAAAAAGGGTGCTTTTGCCACTTCTCTAGACTAGATCTTTCAGCTGCCCAATCTTAGCAGAGACCCTCCCTTCCCTAAACCATGTTTCTGATCTTCTATCTCCACCAGCCCCAGCCCTACCAAAAGCTAGAGAAGGGGCAAAAAAGAAATCATGTTTTTAGTGCCTATAATTTGCTAGGTTTTTCTACCACTAACCCTAAATGAGATATTACCATTCCCACTTTACAGTTAAGGAAATTGAGGCTTGGGGCCTTAGGTCAGTTGCCCAAGGACCCAGCACTAACATCATAAGACCAAAGACTCAAAGCTGGCTTTGCTCACTCCCAGGCCCTTATCTGAGGCCACTTTTCATGGGACACCAGCCCATACTCTGCTCTTAAGGACTGCCTCAGGATACACACAGGACTGAAAATTGAGAGCCAGAGCCCAGCATGGGAGGGTTCCATCCAGTGAGTAAATTGGGAAGCAAGCATGGTTAGACAGTCCCCAGGTGGTGAACTGGGAGGAATGGGGGCAATAAGGGATAGGCCTCTGCCTGAGGGCCAGGTATAAAAAGTCTTTCTGAAAAACTGGGTACAGAGACTTGGAGATAAAACATGGGCTACCATCCAAGCCTCAGGATTTAGGAGTTGTTTTCCAAATTCCTATCAGAAATCCCATAATTAAACAGGATTGAAAGCAGGTCATTACATTCAAAGCAGCAGACAGTGGGGATCAAGAGTTTTCAGACTGCCCAGAGCTAGCTAACAAAGGGAAAAATACTTCTCTTTCCCCAAATGCTAACCAAATAGCATCTCCCCAGGGCAAGACTTCCTGCCACTGGAAAAAAAAAAAAAAATACACACACACACACACACACACACACACACACCAATTCTGATTTGGGACACAGCAGAAGTCAAATATCAATTGAGCCATCAAGCCAGAGGCAGAGCAGAGCAGAGTCCTGCTAGGCTCAGGACTTAGGGAATGGGGGTTTTATGTTCCCATGTGCCACAGACCATGGAGCCACTTACTGACCCCACTGATCCTCAGTTTCCTCATCTGTAAAATGGCCAACATGGAAATGGTATTGAAAGCTCCATTGGATGTTCTGATGTCTAGAGGTGTACAAATATAAACAAGTATTTACTCAGTATCAGCGAGTAAATATTTATTGAGTGCTGTATCATGCTCTCTGACAGTCACTGGGATATAAAGATGTTAACGAGACACATTCTTTGAGCTGAGGGTACCCTGAAGTCTCATGGAGCCAATAGATAGAAAACAAGCAAAAGCAGTTTGTTACGGAACTGTGATTATGCTGAGTGCTATAGAGGTGAATCACAGGATGGGCTGACCTGGGAAGGAGTCCTCAAAAAGGGGCCATTTGGCTGAGATGATAATGAAAATCACAATAGCTGTTACTTACATAGTACTTAGGATGGGCTAGGCACTGCTCAGAGACCTGGAAGGTTAGTTGGGATTAATACCAAGAAGAGATGCATAGAGAGAATTCCAGACACATGGAATGGCATGGACAGAAGCCCTTAGAGGGGAGGAAAATGGCAGGCTAAAGGGGCTGAAAGGCTGGAGGAGAGAGATACAGGATGGGAAGTGGGGTCTTGCAGGATCTTATAAAACTTGGAAGGCAGAGGAACAGTGAGACTGGAGAGTAGTTATGAAGCTATTGCAGTTAGGTGGTAGTGATGGAAAAGAAGAGAAACAGGATATATGCAAGATGTATTCTCGAGGTAGACTTAATAGGTCTTCATCCCTGACCTGTACCAAGGGTAACACCCAGGATTCTGGCCTGGGTACCTGATGGGGTGCTAGCACCGGTTCCCAAGTTGGGGAAAGGTAGAGGAGGCCAGGGATGGTGAGGAAAATCCCAGTTTGGTAACAGCATGGTCTGAGAATCAGAATCCCTTTGCTCTAGTTCTGGTTCTGCCAGTACTTATTTAGGTGACTCTGGGTGAGTCACTTCACAATATCAAAGTCTTATGTAGCATTTAGACTATATTACCTGCAACTATCTTTCCAAGCTCTAACATTTCATGGTTTTACAGCAGACATTTCCAGTGGGTAGCTTGGGGGCTAGTTTCAGGCCACAGGAGAGTTTTATCGACCCACAGAGAGTTTATTCATTGGTAAATTCCCATCACAATTCAGATTTCTGGCTTTTTTTTAAAAAAAAAAGAAGATCCACAACACTGGGTCTGAATCAGATCCCCATGTGGTGACAGTGAGCCAGAGTTGAATGGTAGCTGCCAGTTTGGAGAGCCTGGGCTCTGCCTCTCACTCCGTGCCCAAGGATCCCACCACGCTCACTCAGATGCATAGTCTACTTGAGGACTCAGAGTTCAGGGGTCATAATTCAGTGCGTTAAAGCGCAGGAAAGTTCTTTGTAAGGTGCCTTGTGCTATGAAGTGTGAGTCCTACTGGCAATATTTAAAGATGATGTGCTTCTTCTTTTTGAAAAAAAGCTTGATGATGATGGAAGACAGCAGAATTAATAAACTCTTTCAATAGAAAGTAGCAGAATATTCAACTCCAAGTATTTTTTTAAAGATTTATTATTTATTCATGAGAAGCACAGAGAGAGAGAGAGGCAGAGACACAGGCAGAGGGAGAAGCAGGCTCCATGCAGGGAGCCTGACGTGGGACTCGATCCAGGGTCTCCAGGATCACGCCCTGGGCTGAAGGCAACACTAAACCGCTGAGCCACCCGGGCTGCCCATCAACTCCAAGTATTTAAGAGAAGAAGAAAATTCAATGGTCCTTGCATCTCAGAGTCCCAGAGGTAATGGCTTCAGGCACAGCTGGATCCAGGGCTGGAAATGATGTCACAAGGGTACCGTCACTTTCTCTTCTCTCTGCTCTGCTTGTTCCTGCATCAGTGTTTATGGAGAAAACAAGAAGTCTTCTGCCAGGCCCACCTGTGTTAAAAAAAAAAAGGGGGGGGGAGATACCCTCTTGACACCATATTTCAAAATTTCATAAAAGGACTTTGATTGTTCTTTCATGGGTCATGTGCCCACCACTGGATCAATTATTGTGCCCAAGAGGATGCAGCAGTCTGACTGACCACAGTTGTCAGGAAATCCACCATCATATTTGATCCTCCATTAGGACGCTATGCGGTGGGAAAGGGGTTGTTCTCCTTGGGAATGTATAATAGCTGCTCAAAGGCTACTATGGAAGAAAGACATTGTTATGAATTGAAATGTGTCCTCTCAAAAAGATATGTTGAAGTCCTACCCCCCCCCAGTACTTCAGAATATGACTTTATTTGGAAATAGGGTCATTGTTGAAATTAGTTAAGATGAGGTCATATTGAGTTGGGTGGGTCCCTACTCCAAATGACTGGTGTTATTATAAGATGACCATGTGAACACAGAGACATGGGAAGAACACCATCTGGTGATAGAGGAAGAGAGGTTGGAGTGATGTAGCTGCAACCCAAGAACACCCAAGATTGCTGAAAAGGACCAGAAGCTAGGAAGAGGAAGAAAGGATTCCCCTACAGATTTCAGAGGGAACATGCCCCTGACAACCCCTTGATTTCAGAATTCTAGCCTCCAGAACTGTGAGACCATAAATTTCTGCTCTTTTAAGCCACCTAATCTGTTACAGCAGCACTAGAAAACTAATATAGTAATGCTAAGCAGAAGAAATTATTTCAGTACTGGCTGAAGGGATAAAAAGTATGGCCATAGAAGCCTTGAGAGGAGAGCATTCCAATAAGTGGCGTGGCCAGCCTGATCACCTGTCTTAGGATGTGGAGGGTGATAAAGATGGAGAAAAGGTGCACCAGCGATATCCACTGCACTAGTCCTCTCCCCAACAGAAGTAGAGCAGGACCATAGTATTGATGTGACCATGAATTATTCCACTGGCATGACTGAGACAAGTTCACTTTCATCACTGCTTAGTATGAGTCACCATTCAGGAATTTTATTGGCTCAGCTTCCTGCTCTCCTTCAATGGCCTGCCTCCCTTATATATGCTTGTCTGGTCTTGTATGGATGACTTTCCAATCTTTGGAGAAAAGACCCTAATATAGACATTTTCAAGGGGTTGGCTCTGCTGGGAAGAATGGTATCAACTCCTTCAGGTGCCTGGTGCAAGTGTCTATTCTTAGCAGAATGTGTAATAGCCTCTTCAAGGTACATCCCAAGGGCATGTTTGCAGAATGATAACATAAGGGGACCACAAGAGAGTTCCACCTGGGTGTCTCCAACAGATTTCTTCATGTGCCTCTGGAAGGGCATGTGCCTAACCTGCAACCAGGCTTCTACTCTATCTGTTGGTAGAGAAATAGCATCATCCAGAACAAATTTTCTGAATGGCCAACAAGTGTAAAATAAAAACATTTTCTTTCTACTGAAATTCTTGTTTGCATTCAGGGATGTCAAGCTACTTAACTCCAATCTAAGTGCTGGGGCTAATAAAGATCAGATACAGGGGCGACTGGGAGGCTCACTTGGTTAAGTAAGCATCTGCCTTTGACTCAGGTCATGATCTCGGGGTCCTGGGATTGAGCCCTGCATCAAGCTCCCTGCTCAGCTGGGATTCTGCTTCTCCCTTTCCCTCTGCTCTCACCCCCACTCGTTCTCTTTCTCTCTCTCTCTCTCTCTCTCAAATAAATACATACATACATACATACATAAATATTTTTTAAAAAACAAAGATCAGATACAGTCTAAAGAGGTAATGAACATGAAAGCTTGGCACTCTCTGGGTGCTCAGTAATGTTACTTCCCTTCTTACCTGGCTTCCAAGACCTTCCAAGAAGGGGATGAGTCACCCCATATCTCATGCCTGGGGTATGGTGGTCACCTCCAGGTTTTGTCTTCCTGCTTCCTCCCTTTCCTCTTCCCCACAGTCTATTCATTCTCAACACAGCACCTCCTTTCAAAGTATAAAGCAGAGGACACTCCTCTGTTCTAAATTCTCAAAAGATGCTACATCTGACACACAGCAAAAGCCAAAGTCCTATAGGGCTCTACACCAGAGTTCCTCAGTCTCAACATTATTGATATATGGATCAGGATAATTCTTTTTTAGAAGGGAAGAGGAGTTTCCCATGTAATGTAGGATGCTTAGCAGCATCACTGGCCTTTGTTCACTATATGCCAATAGCATCTACCCCTCCAATATTGTGACAATCAAAAATGGTTCCAGACAAATACCCCCACCCCCAGGGTCAGTATCATCCTTGATTGAGAACCACCATTCCACACATCTGCAGCCCCTCTGATCTTGTTTCCTATACCTTCTCCCCTCTCACAACACCAAGCTACATCGACCTTCTTGCCATTCCTTGAACCATCAGGTAGGTTCCCACTCCAGAGTCTTTGTATCAGCTGTCCGTTTGGCATGCTCTTCCCCAGACTGAGTTCCCCAGACTCTTTCCCCAATCCTACATGACTGTCTTATTTCTTTCAAATATTGGCTTAAATATCACTGTCTCAACATGACTTCTCAACAACTTTATTTTGAAACTGTGTTTACTACCACATGATCTCAGGACTCTCTAGCCCCCTCACACTGTTTTTTTTTTCCATACCACTTATTACTTTCTATTACTTCATACCTTTTTAATTCTGTTTATCATTTTTGTGTATCTCCTTCCAGTAGACTATGATTTCTATAAAGGCAAGGGCTTTTGCTATATTCACTTGCATCTTGATTCCTTAGAGCAGTTCCTGGCACACAGGAGGTGTTTGATTAATATTTGTTGAATAAGGTGACATGCCACTGAGGATGGTGAACTGAGTCAGCAGCTGTGACAGGAAAAGCATAATCTTCCCAGTCAGGCAGAGATGAACTTCAGTCTTGCCTGGTCACCTACTAGTTAGGTAACCATGGTTGAGCACCTCTGCTTCTGTGAGTCTTGGTTTTCTCATATGGCAAATGGGATGATATGTAAATTCCATAGCTGTTGGGAAGAACAGAGGTTATATAGGTGAAAGCATTTAGGACAAGGCACATAGTAGGTGCTCAGTTATTCCTAAGATTATTATGACAAAAGTGGGTAAGTGAAACATGGAAAAGACTGCATTGTTCTGAGCCCTACAGGGTGAGTAAAATGTAATAAATGAAGATATGTGGAGAAGAGGAAGAACCATATTTGCTGAGCTTCACAACTTTCTTCTAGAAATGGAAGGAGTTATTTTGCCCAGCCTACATGCCTGGAACTGGGATTTTTAAACTTATTTAAATTCAATTAGTTAACATATAGTGTATCATTAGTTTCAGATGTAGACTTCAGTAATTCATCAACTGCATATAACACCCAGTGCTCATTATATACAGAAGGAACCTGAAGAGAGGAAAATTAATTTTGGAAACTCTTCAATTCTTGACTTCAAATGTTGATTTTGAAATACACCATGAGCCAAGAGAGGGCAATGAATGGAGTTGGAATTGTAGTTTGGACGTTGACATTTACAACTCTGAATAAATAGGAAAATCTGAATCCAAAAGGATGAAAACCATCTAGCAAGCTGAGTAGAAAAGGACAGCCTCTGAAACAGGGAGTCAACCTTGGCCTAAAAAGAGGCTTTATTGGGTAAAGCAAGTAAACGATTGGCCAGTCTACACAAGCAATGCTGTGAGAGTGCCATCAGCCAGATTCCATCCCATTCAACAAGGTGTATTGAATTGAAATATACAATGATCTGGGAGGATACAGAGAAACATAAAACATGTACTCTGTCCTCATGAAGCTTACAATCTGTTAGGGGAGACAAGCAAGAAAACAACACATTTTACTATCACAGAATTTATTTTTTAATATATTTTTATTGGAGTTCAATTTGCCAACATATAGCATAACACCCAGTGCTCATCCTGCCAAGTGCCCCCCTCAGTGCCCGTCACCCAGTCACCCCAACCCCCCGCCCACCTCCCTTTCCACTACCCCTTGTTCATTTCCCAGAGTTAGGTGTCTCTCATGTTTTGTCACCCTCAATGATATTTTCCCTCATTTTCTCTCCTCTCCTCTCCATTCCCTTTCACTATTTTTTATATTCCCCAAATGAATGAGACCATATAATGTTTGTTCTTTCCGATTGACTTATTTCACTCAGCATAATACCCTCCAGTTCCATCCACATCAAAGCAAATGTTGGGTATCTGTCGTTTCTAATAGCTGAGTAATATTCCATTGTATACATATACCACATCTTCTTTATCCATTCATCTTTCTTTTTTTTATTATTGAAGACTTGGACTCATTTATTCATTTAACAAATACTCTTAAAGGATCTACGAAGTGTCAAATTTTTCAGCTACATCCTAAGGATACAGTGTTGAATAAAACATAACCTTTACCTTCTGGGAGGTCATAGCCTCCTACCATTGCCTCATGAGATTACACAAATTAAAATGCCCTTGTGTTTTGGAACTACTGAAACAAAAGATGTGAAGAGAAGAAATGATAATCTTTTGAAATGTTATTGCCTGCCTGCCAGGCACAGTAAGAGGGGTATCCCTAGCTATGCTTTCTTTTTTTATATATATAAATTTATTTTTAATTGGTGTTCAATTTGCCAATAGAATAACATTCAGTGCTCACCCCGTCAAGTGCCCACCTCAGTGCCCATCCCCCAGTCACCCCCACCCCCGCCCACCTCCCCTTCCATCACGCCTAGTTCGTTTCCCAGAGTTAGGAGTCTTTCATGTTCTGTCTCCCTTTCTGATATTTCCCACTCATTTTTTCTCCTTTTCCCTTTATTCCTTTTCACTATTTTTTATATTCCCCAAATGAATGATACCATATAATGTTTGTCCTTCTCCAATTGACTTATTTCACTCAGCATAATAACCTCCAGTTCCATCCACGTCGAAGCAAATGGTGGGTATTTGTTGTTTCTGATGGCTGAGTAATATTCCATTGTATACATAAACTACATTTTCTTTATCCATTCATCTTTCGATGGACACTGAGGCTCCTTCCACAGTTTGGCTATTGTGGACATTGCTGCTATAAATATCGGAGTGCAGGTGTCCCAGCATTTCATTGAATCTGTATCTTTGGGGTAAATCCCCAGCAGTGCAATTGCTGGGTCGTAGGGCTCATCTATTTTGAACTCTTTGAGGACCCTCCACACAGTTTTCCAGAGTGGCTGTACCAGTTCACATTCCCACCAACAGTGCAGGAGGGTTCCCCTTTCTCCACATCCTCTACAACATTTGTGGTTTCCTGCTTAATTTTCCCCCATTCTCACTGGTGTGAGGTGGTATCTCATTGTGGTTTTGATTTGTATTTCCCTGATGGCAAGTGATGCGGAGCATTTCCTCATGTGCTTGTTGGCCATGTCTATGTCTTCCTCTGTGATATTTCTGTCCATGTCTTTTGCCCATTTCATGATTGGGTTGTTTGTTTCTTTGCTGTTGAGTTTAATAAGTTCTTTATAGATCTTGGATACTATAATCTTTCTTTGAACAAGATATGAACAAGATAATTTCAGAGAGCGATAAGCATCAAGAAAATTACTGTGGAAGCTTGGTTCCTCTCCCAAACTCTCCAAGTAGCATTTCAGTAGGACAGAGTAAGGAGTCGGGCAGGAAGCTCAGAATATTACAGAAATTTTCCTCCTCAAGGAAACACAAAGAAGAAACATTCTTTGGCCCTTCTCACAAAATACTAGATAGGAAGATAGGATTGCCTGGGGAGAGTGTAGAGGGCTCATGAACGCATGTAGAGCTGCCAGCATTAAGATTTTAGATAAAGCAAGAGAAACCAGCAAAGAAGATCAAGGCCAGTATGGGAGAAGAAAATGCAGAAGAGTATCCTATCGTACAAGTCAAGAGTTCAAAGCATTTTCATGAAGGAAGGCATGGCTCCTGAGTCAAAACACTTTTGTGGAAAGAAGAAAGAGAAAGCCTTTGGGAGACATTGATGATCTTAGCAAGAGCTCTTTCAGTGGAGCAGTAGAGATAGAGATGTGTTAGAGCTCATTGTCTTGCTGGGGCTAATTGTTAAAGGATCTTTCCTGGGTATGGTATCATGTGGGATCTGACATCCCACACTTTGAGAGATTTGGGAGTAGACAGGAAAAGTCTAGAGAGGGGAAGGGACTCTGGAAATCCCAATAAGTCTCTGCTAGACTGGACTGAACCACAAATGCCTGGATACCCTGGACATTTCCCCTACTTCACCAACCACCTCATCTCCCATTCTAGGTCCAAATTCAGTTTTGATCTGCTCTCTACAACTGACCCTTGCAACAGCAAATCCCTGTTGGAATGCAGCCTTGAGTCTTCTCAGCTCAAGCCAACACCAGAAAATGCCTGTCCAATTGCCAAAGTAAACCAACCCTCACTCTAACCACACCTGCTTTTCAATTCCTGGGAACCTCCTGATTCCCTCTGAGGACTCACCTTCCTTATGACACTAGAGCAGAACTGTGCTCTTGTTAGTTCCCCTAATAGTGGTTTACATCTCCTTGACTTTGACCTGACTATGTCTTTGCAAGGAATGTGTATGGATTTGTGCGTGTCCATACATGCAAGCACATGCAAAACACTTCTGCAACTTTCTATTCACTCAACAGATCTTATGTCATTTGGATACAACTCTAATCCACTCCTTCTAATGGTTTCAAAATATTCCTTGGTGTGATTGAACTGCAGTTAATTCAGCCATTCTGCTACCAATGAGCCTCCCAAATCTTCTGTGAACAAGGGTATGGTAAACATCCTAGAATGTATGTCTTATATACATTTGGAAGGTTCTTATCCTCTAAGAACACTTCTGCTCATTGTTAAAAAGTCTCTCAGGAGTCTCTCCTTCTGAAAAAAAGCATCATATGTTGGCAAATTGAATTTATTTTTTTATTATTTTTTATTTTTTGCAAATTTAATTTAATTTTTTTTTTAAAAAAAAGCATCACTGATTACCCAGAAAGAGTGAATCCCTGCCCTGCTCATCTATCTTCCTAGTCCTCTATGCTTACATCTCTGCTATAGCGTTTTAGGAGTATGTTGAAATTTCTCTTAAGTGTATTTGACAGGAAGCTCCTTGAGTGCTGGGACAGTCCTATGTATCTCGGAATCCCCTGAGTCTAGAACAGTGCCTGCCTGCTTCCCTTATGTGTCTGATAAGTATCATATTGAATTATATTGCAAAGAGTTTGAGCTTTTGAAACCAGACTGGCTGGAGTTTGAATCACCATGGTTCTGTCACTTATTGTGTCACTTAGCTTCTGAGCTTAGTTTTCTCCTCTGTGTAAAGGAGGAAAATAATCTGTGTAAGTTGAATAAACTGGGTAGAGTTGAGATCATGTAGCACTTGGCCTGGCATATGGATGGTGTTAAAAAATGGATGGTATGACTCCTTGAAGAAGGAGGCCAGATTGAGACTGAGTTGGCACTGGGCCCTTTTGACACACCTTCAGGCTTTGCAGATAGGGAAACTCCCTAAAACAAGCTGACATTTCCCTGACAAATGCGGAGAGAAATCTTGTAGGTGCCAAGCTGTCTGGGACCTGTTGCCATTCTTCTAAATACCAAATCACTAAGTACCCAGGTGGAGATGACTGGTTTCCAATCCTTGTGACACACCTTGATGGACAAGCATTGTGGACATTACTCAAAATTTCTCTCCAAGCCAACACATTGTGCTTTGAAGGTGAGGGGCAATGAATATTGCTTTTGATACACATGCAACTGGGGCAGGAGCTGGATCCTTAGAGGAGATCTTAGGCTGGTGTCATCTAAGATACCTGTCAGGTGTTGATCCAGATGGGGCATTTGCTTTTTCTTTCCCTGTTTCACTCCACCTTTTCCTCAGTGTCTATTCTGGGGGCTTAAGAGTGTCCTGGATCATTGAATAGGGATTGATCACACAATGGCAGTTTGGTAAGAGGTGAACAATGACTTGAGGGCAGATGTTTCCTCTGCTGGGCAATCCATCTGGGTCCTTTATAGGACAGCAAAATCAGGTTACCTGAGCACTGATTTAGCTTCTGGCCTCTCAGGGGTCTTCCAGGCAGAGGAAGCTTCTGCCCCCCTCACTTGGTCCCTGCCTGTGGTCTCACTTCAGCCCTCATCACCATTACAGGGCAGTTTTCATCCAATGTGCAGTAAAAAGAACACAAGCAGGCAAGTGAATATGTCACCCTTCACTTAGCCATCATTTAGCTTAATACTCATCAATGTGGCACCACCTTTGATCTTGGGTTCCATAGCAACCTTCCCCCAAAGCTATTACTCATCTCTGCAGAGGGTGTCCCTGGATGCAAGAGAAGAAATTTGATGTTCTAGGGCCAGGGTGAAGGTACAGAGTTGTATAAAGCACATGTTTCTAACATGTCCACTGTCTACCTATCATACCAGACAGCCACCATCATTTGACCCTGGAATCACCCCAGGCTCAGCTGCTGGACAATTCCAAGTGGCCACCCTGTGATCCCTGTAGGGAATATCACAGGCACCTGCTCCTGGCTCTCCCCCCTGGGGGACTCAGAATTAGGGTAGTTTCAGATAGAAACTAAGTGTTGTGCAAGGTGAGGGTTTCTTGGTGTTTTGTCAGTTCTGGAAAACTATATGACAAGGCCTGCATATAATTTCTTGATAAAGAAACCAACCAACAAGATACAACTTTCCACTGACTGCCCAGCCTGGCCAGGGCCCAAGCAGATCTCTCCAGCCCATTCAGACTCTAGCAAACCTGAAGGTCTCTTGGGACATTGCAGGGATTTTTCTTTTTTCTCTTCCAGCAGTCTCTATTGCAACCATAACTTTTTATTTCTTATCTGAGAAAGGAGCTTGGAATAGAGGGAAGGTGACCTTAGGAGTCAGAGAGACCTGTGTTCATAGCAAGATCTACTCCCTAGAGCTATTGTAACAATTGAAATAGTGTATACAGAACATCTATGAGTTTGGTTCCTGGTGCACAGGGAGGTCTTAGTCAAAGCTGAGGATGGTGGTGATGTTGATGATGACAATGAAACTGTTACTCAACTATCACTATGTGTGTATTTACTTATTGATTACCTAGGCTATGTACTACATATATTCATATGTGCATATAAATGCCACCATTCTTCTCCTCATCCAGTTCATTTCCACCATCCTAGTCACCCTTTGATAAAGGAGAATGATGAAACCAGAATCATTTTATGACGTTTCTGTGACATCTCAAAGGGTCCCAATAATTTCATTCCACTAATTGGAGTGGCAAATCCCTTGACCCTTTATCTGTAGCCTCCATCATTTTTCCACTGAACAAATATTTTTTTGTGAGTTTCCTGTGTGCTAGGCATTATTCTGTGCTAGGCAACTGGGATACAATAGAGAACAATACAAAGTTTACAGTCATAGTGAGAACATTTTGATGGGGAAGACAGATGATAAATATGCAAACCATAGTCTGTTTCTTTCTGTCAGGACCACTGTCTTTGTGGGAACATCCCTTCCCCTGCCCCCTAGCCCAACCCCAGCTGCAGAACCATTCCTCAGGGACAGATGGGCTGCAAAGCTGGCTTCATCAGAACTAGAAGTGTACAATTCACAGCTTGGAAATCTCAATCTCTATTGAGCCAGAAACTTGGAATCACCTTTGCCTCCCCTTTCTCCCTCCCCATCACCCCCCAGAGCCAGCCTTTCCCCTCACCTGGCACCCAAATCCCACTGCCACTGACAGTTTAGTAACACTGGGATGAATCTGAAGCTCAAGTGGCATGGTCAGACATGAGCTTTGGGAGGCTCACTGTGGCTATCTATGGACATTGCATTCTAAAGGGATAATACTAAAGGCTGGAAGGCCTTCGCTGAACCCAGGCAAGAAATGCTGAAGATGTGATGATATGGCTCCTGACAGCTTCCATAAGTTCTGGTGAGCTGTCACATTGCCCAACATCAACCAGGAGTGAGGGCGATGATAAAATGATCATGAGCCGATGCCAGACTGAGATTGGCCCTCATATCCTCACCATCTCTTGCCTGGGTTTCGCGATAGCCTTCCAAGCCTTTAGTCTTACCCTTTTCAAATCTAGCATCCAAAGGTAGCCACAGCAAGCCCTCCAAAGCTCACATCTTGATCATGCCACCTGGGCTCAGTATTCGTAAGGCTCCTCTATGGCCCCAGGATGATGTCCAAACTCCTTGACACCATCCTGCCTGATTAGGCCCAGGCTCATTTCTCTAGCATCATATAACCTCTCTTTGACTTACATAGAGTAAATCTTTGGCCATATTGAAGTCCTGGAGCATAACTTCTTCCTTTCACCACCAAGCTTTTGTAGGTGCAATTCCTTCTTTCTAGAACACCCCAACCCCTTGTTCATCTGACTAATCCCACTTTATCCTTGAATTCTCAGCTTAAACACTGCTTCCTCCAGAAAACTTCCCTGGCTCCTGAAGTCCTAAAGAGGTTTACCTGCCAGGATCTGCACAGCACCCTGTGCTACTCTATCATGGTGCTATATCAAATTTGCCTGTTGGCTCATCTGCTTTCCCTACTAGATGGGGAACTCCTTAATTTAGGGGGAATCTCTCATGTATTGTGTCTGGGACATGGAATACATATTCAGTCATTTCATCCACGTGCACTGACAAAACAGTCAGTGATTTGCATCAAGGCCCATGGTGGTGAGGGTCCTGACTGGTTCTGTTGGGTGAACAAACCTTAATTCATGCTACTAGATCCCTTTCAGGAAGAGAGGACAGTGAATGAAGGAAAAACCACCTGGCTCATCCCTCTCCATTTCTGACACAGTGTCCTATGCATAGAGACCTCCTCTCTTCTCTCTCCTTCACCAGGTCTCCATAGAGCACCCCTTTTTCCAAAACATGACACTTACTTTGCCAAAGAATTTCTCACCTATTCTCAATCCCAAGAGATTTTGTTTGTTTTTCTAAACCTCCTCTATTGCCTGGAGGAAAAAGGAGTGTTTTCATTTTGTTTTGTAACATCACCCAATCCACATCACACTCTCCATACAGTTCCATGTCATGCCCAATTTACACACCATCCGGGGCCCACAGAAGGACAGGACTGGGCCCCAGCCTAGCCAAGTGATAAAACAGCCAGCCACTTTTCTCTGCCCACATCAGTGTCAGGGGCCAGCCAGTCTTGGCCTGATGGGAGGGGACCTTCTCCACAAAGCTCTCTTTCTCTGGCCATTTCTGAATTATATAGAATTCCCAGGGAGGAGCCTTGGTCTGGCTCCTCCACCAAGGCCAAAGGGTTCCCCAGGCCCCACCCAGTTTCTCAATGTGGGAACCACCCAGCTGGCTGCCTCCCTGGCTCACAGGCTGCAGAGAGAAAGAAAAGGGCTCTTGAGAGTGGCTTTGAGTTCCCACGCAGGAAGGTGCCAGCTCGAGACAGCATGGCTTTGTGCTTGACAGAATCTGTCCTCTTACCAGGCAGAGGGAAATCATGTCCTTAGGAGGGATCAGAAAGACCAGTGAGGATGATGGACTCATCCCTGCCCCAAGCAACAAACTGCAAACATACCTGCCTTTAAGGGGAGAAGGCTCCTGACCCAAACTTAACTCTGAGAAAAGCTGTTCCCAGCCTTCTCCAAGACTACCAAAGTTCTCTCAAACCCCACACACCAGAGTTTCTCTACCTTAGTAACTGTTGATTCAGAAAATATCCCCAAACTAAAAAATACAATACATCCTAATTTTGTTCTTAATCTACATATATTTAAAGATAGAGAGATCCCCGTAGATGGGCAAGATACTATGTATAATAAGACTTATGCATAATAAGACTTATGCAGATCTTTTTTTCATAAGTGCAACACCTCGGAGGTATACAGATTACACTTTGTCTTCTGCCACTAGTAGAAGACACAGGCTATAGCAAATGGGAGAGCAAAAGCAAAGGAGACTAGAAAGTCCTAGACATTTGTTTGGACCTTCATAATCATTATTACTTCTCTCTGTATCAACTGCTGTTCTCTAGAATTTTAGGCTCAAAGCCTCAGACAGTTCCCAATGTGTATAGACTCATGGACATTCAGAACTTGTAAGGGACACATGAGATCATGCAATCCAGCAAACTGATGATTCACAGTCCACCATATGTGTGTGTATGAGTGTATGTGTGGGGGCGAGGGTGTAAGGTGTGTGAGAGTAAGTACATCTGAGTAAACGTGTCAATGTGTGTATGGGTATGAGGATGTTTGTTTTTGTAGGGAATGGAAAGAAGGCCTAGTGAGGATCCCCAACACCCTAACCGATACCCCCAAGAACTTCTGTAAATTAAATTTAAAACTTTGAAAACAATGGAGCAAATTCAAGCTAATTTAATCTCACCACTTTACAAATGTGGAAACTGTGACCTGCTGAAGAAAGGGATGTGCCAAATAGTTTTATGTTGTCAGAGCTAGAAACCAGGTCTCCTGGGTTCCAACTGGTCCATGATGCTTTGCTGCATTACCAGTAGAATCACTCTCACCATTCTTGAACATCTGTAGTATTCACCTAAGGGGTATGCTGTCCAGGTTCATCTCTTTAGAAAATGTGCCCACTCACTTATGCCCTCCTACTCCCCAGTCCCTACACTTATCTCATTGCTCCAAATATTTATCTCACCATTCATTATGAAAGTAACACATACTCAATTGTATACAATTCAGTCTCCACATTGTATTAAATCCACATAAACACATTCTGCAGGAGTTCTCTTGCACAGCATACTTTCTGGCAACAACTGATTGGTCTCCAGGGAGAGCAGCTGAACTAAGATGGGCCAGTCAGAGTTCTTCCCTGAGAGTACTGACAACAGAATAAAGAAAGAGAGTCATCCCTTTCTATTCTAAGCTGTAAAATTCGTCCATGAAGACCTGAGGACTCAAGTCCTTCTAGCTTATTGCCTTCACTCCCTTCTTAGTTTCCTTATATGCAAAATGTAGATATTGATGTATTATGACCCAAGATGGCTGCTTCTGTCTCTCCCATCACATCTGCATTTCAGCCAGCAGGAATAAAAAGGCTAAAGAGGAAAAAATATTTGTGTCATTTCCCCCTTAAGGAATTTTCTCAGGGGCTGTCATATGACACTTCCACTCAAATCTCACTTGCCAGAAAATAGTTATATGACCACATCTAATTTGAAAGGAGCCTGGGAAATATATCCTTGAGTCTAGGAAACCAAATATATGACTATAAATTAGTAGCTTTTTAACCATGGAAGAAGAGGCTGGATATTAGAAAATAATGTGCCCACCATTATTATCATTTTTACTTTTAACAGTTCTGCCATTTTTTCTAGTGGTTACTTCAGCTGTTCCAAGTGGAAAAGGTGGTTTTCTCAGAACCTGTTCTCCTTTCCCCACTGTCTTCTTTGCACTTAGTGTTTACGACTCCAAACTAGTGGTTTGCAGAGATGAGGAGAATAGAATGAACCTCACTTGGAAGTTAGGGCCAAACAGATCTGTTAGAGAATTCTGGAACAGAACCTATGGTTCAGTTTGTCTCTTTCCTAAAGAATTTTGGCCCTAACCCTAGCCAGGCTGCTGGCTCACAAGAGATGACAAGCTAGAAAGTGTGAATGACTCAGTTCCTACACATGCTACTCCCACCCCCATTTTATTAGGGAAATATCTTCTGACAGGACCTTCATAAGGGCAGGTCTGATCCACTCATCATGCGTTTATTTATTCAACACATAGTTTCTTTGGAGGCAGGATGGTGGTTAAAAGGACTAGCCCGAGTCAAATCCTCTGGGATTTGAAACTACCTAGTTTCAAATCCCAGATCTACAAGCCTGGGGAAATTACTTAACCTTCCTATGACTTGGTATCCTTATCTGAAAAATACAGATTTCTGTACCTGCCTCATAGGACTTTGGGAAATTATAACAGGTAACCCAGATCAGACATATAATAGTAAGAGCTCAATAAATGCCAGCTATTTTATCAAGTGCCTACTAGATGCCAGGATTGTGCTAAGAGTGTGGGAAACATAAGATTGAGTCCTTGCAGTTATGGAAGCATAGGCACCATAGGCTTGGAGCTACTCTGGATCCAGTGGGAGCAATTGGCAGCAGCATCTGAGCACTGAGGCCTTTTATGAAGGAAAGAGCAAGATCCTGGAAGCCAGAGGGGTCATGGGAAGCAAAACACCCTACTACCTTTTTCTTTTCCCTGCCCTCCTCCCTAAATAGATGACTTAAAGTGTTTGTGTGCACCATGCATTGAGATGGTCCTAATTCCATGCCCAGGGAGTCCCTTTATATCAGCTCTGCAAGGGTCTGGCTGCCTCCTTGAAATACCAGCAGCTTTCAGCAACACCAAAAGCCACCGAAAGGAAAGAAGGGGGGGAGAAAGGAAGAAAAGACAAAGCCAATTGTCATTTTCACTGAAAAGACAATAACAATGAACAATTCTACTTCCACAGTGTCCCTTTTTTCCCATAGTACACAACTGATTACTTTAAAAGGAAAAAAAAAGCTAATTTAGAATCTTGACATAAGCTTTATTTTCTGCATCTACAAGGTGATCTTTCAAACATTTATCTCATTCCTCATTATAATAAAAGTAATATGTACTCATATAGAATTCACACACTGAGAATAAAAGTAAAAAGCAAATGGCACATACATACACACAGTAGAGTCACACCAAACACATTTAATATGCTCAGAGGAAAGAGAAGTGAAGAGAGCCAGAGATAAGCAATTTAACTAGTGCAGGAAGTTCCTCCCTCCTTTCTCCTCAATGAGAAAATACTCAAGAGGAGGCCCAAGAAGAGAGATGCATCCCCTTCTGTTCCAACAGGAACTGATAACAATTGAGGGACAATTAGCATTTTACAACACAGTGAGTAGTTCTCATGCAGCGTAGCCCCATAATACAGTCTAATAGTTATTTTATCTGGTGGTCAATGGAAAGACAAAAAAAATCTGTTCTTCTTGGAGGAAAACATTGAGAGATGTTGGAACTTTTATACTGTCTCTTACAGGTGATATTAGGGGATTTCCAGGGTAGTTTTCACCACGTGCATCATTCTGATCTTACTGCTCATAATTTAGAACCAAATTCATAGAACATACAACCCCTTCCCCTCCTTCCTTCTGTCCTCCCTTCCTTTCTTTTCTTCCATTATTCTTTCTTTAAAACCAATGAAATAATACCTTGCATACTATTTGGCAATTCTCACCTAACAAATATCTTGATATATGTTTCCATCATCATGGAGTAGTCTATAGAACTAAAGTTTATTAAACCAGGCCCCGCTGACAGTACAAAAGTGCTACAAAGTCTTGGCACACATATCTTTGTATACTTGCTCAGGATTTTTGTAGGATAAGTTCCTTGAAGTGCATTGCTGGGTCAAAGGGTATGCACATTTTAATTTACTAAATGGCCAGTTGCCAGATATATACCAGTGTGTGCTCTGGTGTATATTCACTTTCTTCCCCATAAGCAGTCATTTAAAGGCTCTAACTTGTTTTTTAGTTTTTTATTTTATTTTTTTAGTTTTCTGGAAGAAGAGTAGATCAATCAAAGTGAGGGAAAGTAAAGGTCAAGGAAGGCTTCTAAGAGAATATGACTGTTAAACCAAGGCTTGAAAGATGGCCTGATTTTCAACACAGATAAATGGGCAAAGCACATTCCAGGTAGAGGCTAGAATATGAGGTCAAAGAGGCTCATGGGGCATGGCTGAGTGGTCCATTATATCTGGGCAAATCATTGGCCATAGGTCATCTTTGCCTTAGCTCTCATGAAAGGCTCAGACACTTGAGTAAAGTGCACAAAAACATAAGGAGTTACATTGTTTTGAGAGAGAGAGAGCATGAGTGGGAGAGAACAGATAGAAAGAACAAGCAGACACCCCACTAAGCAGGGAGCCCAACGTGGTGCTCTGTCCTAGTACCCTCGGATCATGACCTGAGCAGAAGAAGGCAGAGGCTTAACTGACTGAGCCACGCAGGCACCCCAAGTAGTTACATTCTAATGGGATAAATGAACATGGACAATGGATAGAACACAAAGCCAACTAACTACATTACATAATAAATGGTAGTAAGCACTATAGGGAATAAGGATCAGAGAAAAGGGACAGAGAATGTTTCTTGGGAGAGGAGCAGGTTACAGTCTTCAATAGGTGATCAAGAAAGCACTCACAAGAAGGTAGGGGGTGAGGGGATTTTTTTCCTTAGAAATCAAGCCCTGCAGATTTCTGGGGAAAGAGCATTCCACAGAGAAGGTACAAAAGGAGAAAGACCCAAAGGTTTGAGAGACTCTGGTAAATTTGAGGAAGAACAGGGAGATCACATGACTCGAGCAGAGCCAGGAAATGAGGGCTAAGGTCTGAGAGGACTGGATGCTGGCAGGCTTTGCAGCCATTATAAGGGTTGGGCTGCTTTTCGGAGTTAGCTAAGAAATCATTGGGAGGTTTGAGCAGAGGAATGACACAGTCTGACATATAGTTTAAGGAGATCATTTTGGCTAACAGATGAGGGCCCAAATGGGGAGATCAGTCCAAAAGTTATGGGAATAATTCAGGTGAGTGATGGTAGTGACTTGGGCCAAAGCAAAGCAGTGAGGGTAGGAAATGGCCAGGTTCTGGATATATTTTGAAGGCAATATATCCATAGGTTTTGCCCATGGATTGGACACAAGATGTAAAAAATAAGGAGTCAGGACAACTGTTAAGGTTTTGACCTGAGCAGTTGGCATGATTAAGCTGCCATTAAGTGAGGTGGGGAACACTTTCAGGGCAAAATTTGAGGTCTTTAATGTGTGATTCTTATTAGACATTGGAGCGGAGATGTCCAGTAGGCCATCAGATATGTTAGAAGGAATTCAGGGAGAGGTTAGGGCTAGAAATATAAATAGATGAGTCATTAGCATGTAGATTGTTTTAAGACTCATTAGACTAGATGAGATCACTTAAAGGAATGAGTGTGGACAGAAAAAAGAGAAAAGGTCAGAGAACTGACCCCTGAGACACTTTAATGTTATAAAGGTGGAGACCTCCCTTAGGAGGTGGAATGTGGGAGGCCAAGCAAAGCAAGTATTTGATTGACTATTGTTGCTAAGTCAAGAAAGATGAGGACTAAAGCACTGCCCACTCGATCTTCCCTGGAACACAATGTATTACTTTTAACCAAGTGCTGGTCAAGCCTCCCTGGCCTGGGATGGAAAGCATATTACTTTGCATATTAGCCCCCATGTACTGAGTAGATGATTTAACTTCCATAGAAATATCTTATTTCCAAGTCCTAAAGTAGGATTCCCAACAGAAGGAAGAGTACATATCATGTGCAGAACACTAGACTTAAGAATGGAGTCAAATGACCTGAGTTCTAGCCCTGGCTTACCCATTTGCATCTTGGGTGACCTTGAGACCACCTCTAGCTCTCAGCTTCTTCAAATGCAATATGGTCGATGATAAGCAGAGGAGGCCTGACCAGAGTACCACTGAGATGCTTTTCGTATCCGCTACTCAAAGCTATAATTCAAAGCCACTTCCCTCTCTCTCAATCCAGTCTAGCTACGTAATTTGGAGGCTTCCTTGTTCAAAATGCAAGAAAAATGTACCATTGAAGGTACTATAACATAAACTTTTCCTTTCTTCCACGGTCTCTCTAACTTGTCATGGTTTTTTTATTTGCTATTTAACATGCTAATTACAAATGTTAATAAACAAATTTTTAAGTATAAATTTATTTATTTATTTATTTATTTATTTATTTATTTATTTATTCATGAGAGACACACACAGAGAGAGAGGCAGAGACATAGGCAGAGGGAGAAGCAGGCTCCATGCAGGGAGCCTGACGCAGGACTCAAACCTGGGACTCCAGGATCAAGCCCTGGGCTGAAGGCAGGGGCTAAACCACTGAGCCACCCAAGCTACCCAAATTTTTAAGTTATTAACATCAATTTTACCACTTGCTTTTAGATTATGCAATGCCAACTTTATATGGATATATAAGAGCGTTTAGCTCATCCGCAGAATCAATGAAATTACACAGTTCATTATTCATAGCTCACATAGGCATATGTATATGTGGCTGAATAGTGAAAATGTGGCACAAAACTAACTCACCTGTTTTATTCCACTTCTCAATATGCATGCATTCTACCAACTTTCCCTACTTTGGCTGACTGATGAGTAAGGAAGGACTGAAAAAAAGAACTATTGGTTGGTTGCCTTATCTTTTCCTTTCCTTCTCTGTTATCATTTTCAGCAGAAGTTGTTGGCCAGCAGGAAAGACTATGAGAGAATTTCTTGGTTGTTTTTCTTAGAACCCCATTGTCTTCTTTCTGCATTTGAAGCAAGTGTTGGTTCATACAGCAAGCATGGCCTCTCAGGGTTGTCAGCACTCCCTACTTATTCAGCCGTAGATGTCACACACTTAGCTTGTACTCACTTTGAGTCTCACTGAACTCCCATGCATCCACCTGAATCCCAGGTCCACTGGGATTCCATTCTCATGGGGCATCAAGGAGGCTGTCTGCGAACAGGAAGACAAGGAACGGCAGTGGACATGCACATTGCACATAGCCCCTTTGCTCATGTACATGCTCCATTGTCACCACTTACTCAACACAGACTCAAACGTGAAATTATTAAGGACTTCAGAGTGGCAATAGCAGAGACTTAAACCAAGCACGGGGCCCTTCTGAGTGTGGAGCTCTGTGCACCCACTTAGGACACACACCCAGGAAGCCCACCCTACTGTAAGTCTCCCTTTGCAAATACCACCATGGCACTGATCACACTGCCCATGAGGCTTGCTCTTCCTTGTCTGTCTTCCCCATTAGACTGCAAGGCATTGGCTCAGTTATAGTACCAGTACTTCGCACAGCACATGATGCATAGCAGTTACACATCAAATGTTTGTGGGAGAAGTATCACTATAAGAACAACTCAAAAAAAAAAAAAAAAAAGAACAACTCATTCTCTAATGCCTAGCCCATAACCAATAGTGGATCTTTTCCTTGATGGTTCCCATCTCCTCTCATTTTATCCATTCAGCATCTTCAGAAGCTAAGTCTGAAGGGAGAATAGACACTGAAACAGAAAATTCATTCATCCATTCATGCAATCAGTAGCCAGCACAGTGCCTGGCACATAGCAGATGTTCAATGAATATTTGTTATGAGTAAGACACAGTAGTCTGATGGAGAAGGCAAATAATTCAGCATTGAAAATGCAGTCCAGTGAGTTGTATTACAGGAACTCATTGAAGGCCCTATGGAGACAGAAAAAGGACAGCTAACCCAGCCTCAGGGTTGCTCAGAAGAGGTATCTTCTTAGAGGATAATGTGCTCTGATTAGAAAGGCCTTCCAAGCAGACCAAGCAGCACATGGGAAGGCCTCACGATATGCAAGAATATGTCTACCTTGGGCACTCTATACCTTTGGAGCCAAATGTGATGGAAGAGGCAGAGAGAGATGAGGCTGGAAAGAGAGGTAATTAGGACACTGTGTAATAAATGCTATGACAGGGGAACAAAGTTCTCTATAAGAACAAAAGAATGAGCTGGCTAATTTCTTATAAGGGCAATTACAGTTGGACTCAGTCTGATGGATGAGTAGGAGTTTGCCTCAGAGAAGAGTATGCATAGCATCCTAAATGAGGAGAATGGCCTAGAGTAATATAAGAGCCTTTTGTCTTTAAGAAATGGTAAGAATTCAGTGTGGCTCAAGTGGGGAGGGTGCTGAGATGCAAAATAAAAATAACAGCTCACATGTATTGAGTATTTACTATGTACCAGGCATTGTGCTAATGCTGTTGAATTAACTCATTCCCTCTTAATGATAATCTTATGAAGGTGGTATTTCTATTATCCCCATTTTACAGATGGGGAAATTGGAGGTTAAGTAACTCGGTCAAGGCCCCGTGCTAGTTAAGTGGCATATCTGAGAGTTGAGCCCAGGTCTATGAGATTCCAAAGCACATGTTTTGAAATATTAGCTATCCTCTTCCCAATGTTGTGTGGCACTAAAGTCAAAGCAGTCAGTCAGCTTTGGAGGAAAATGGTGAGTTTAGTTTGGGGCATCCAAAGAAGGTTCTGAGAAGGCAGCTGTACATATATATTTGGAGCCCAGGAAAGATGAACAGCTGTAGCAAAGATCTGGGAGTCATCAATAGTTTTTAGGCACTGAAAGAAAGCATGAATATGGATATGGGCCTAGGACAGAACCCTCTAGTGCTTGGACATTTCAGAGCCAGATCGGAAGCAAAGAATGCCAACAAGGAGAAGCTAGAGAGGTAGGGAGGCAAAACAGAGGGGTGCAGCCTGCAAGCCAGTGGGCACCAATGCCACACATGCTACAGAGGCAGCCAGTCAGAACTGCAGGACTGCAAAGCGGCCTGTAGGTTTTGCAAATGACCTCACAAATGACCTTGTGCAGACCAGTTTCCTGAGACTGGTAGATAAGGAGAAAGAGACAATTGATAGATTTATAATGAAATTTAGTACAACTTCACACTTTTCACTATTCCTGAAAAAGAAATTCATCCTTTGTCAACTACATTTCCTGATTTGGGGTACAGGAAAATGCAGTCACTGCAGCAAGACGTCAGCTGTAATTTGGCTGTGCAGTATTTGGCAAGCCACTTACTTCCCTTCTTGAGGCATCAGTTTCCTTGCCTGTAGACAAAGGTATTGGAAGAGACATACTCCTAGGTTTTCTCCTGGATCCAAAATTCTATTCTCCTCCATTCCAGATGCTCTTTGGGGATGCCAGTGTTGATGGGGAAGGTGAAATAGGACTCAGGTGCAGGGAAAGAGAAGGGCCCCCTTTAACTGCTGCAGCTGCCCCATGGGGCTTGTTTCTTCTCGGTCTTGTTTGCTCCCCGGTCCTCCAAGGCAGCTATTGGAGCCAATGATGAGAAACACATGTTTCTGGGCAGCCCTGGTGTTGCGCAGTGCCGCCAAGGGGAGGGCAAAAAAGAAAAGGAAAAAAAAGAAAAGAGAGAAAGGAAGGAAAGAAAAGAGCTTTGGTATTCTCAGCCTCCACAGACAATTCCCCCATTGATGTGCTGTGAGTCACGGCGGGCCGCCAGGCCATCGCGGTTTCTGAATCACTTCCTCCAAGAGGGGCTCTCCACTTGTTCCCCTGGCTTTGGCCAGGGCTGGAATGCAAGGAGGTTGGGCCCTTCAGAGTGCCTCTGACTGCTTTCTTCTTTGCTATAACTCTAGCAACAGAGGTAGAGGTGCCAGGTGGCAGGACAGGGGGCCTCAATGGAAGATGGCAGAGGAACAGGTTGAACTTGCTATTCCGACTGATAGACCCTCTTACAGCACTAAAACTCATGCCTCCCTCTCGAGTGAGATGGAAATGAAGTAAAAACCCAGATTAAAGGCCACAGTTTCCTGCAGTGGGCACCAGACTCAGCCAGATCTGGATTTTCCATCTTCTCCACCTTGATTCTCTGGGTATGTGAACAAGGCTGATCTCTTTTGGGTAGAGGCAGACATAAAGTTGATTTTGACCATTCCTTCACAACCCAATTAGGGTATTTTAGACTGCATCTCTTGATCTCCCATCTTTTTCATTTCCATTGTGAAGGACAAGGATATTAACAGTCCAAGATGGCCTCACCTGAGTAATGATATTCAAGTGAGAGTCTGTATTAAATTCTTGCTTAGGATAAACATCGTTCATTCAACAAAAAAATTGTGCTCACTCTGAGCCAGATTCTGTGTGGGCATCAGGGATTCTGAGAGGAAACTGACATGGTTTTAACTGGATAAAAGAGAAAGACTGATGAATCAACAATGCAAATTCAATATGGCAGGTGCTCTGGTGGAAGGGTACAGAGGAGATCATCAAACACAAACTTGGAAATGGGGGAGCTCAGGGAAGGCATCCAGAAATATTTGTTGAATTGAATAAGGCAACATTTTTGTGCCATTTCCCTTTGTCTAGCCAGTAGTGCTTTTCATCCCCCCAGGACTTTCCAGAAGGTCAGTACCTTCACTGAACACTGGAGATAAGACCTACTCTCAGCCCTTATGAGATGAAGTGGTCTCTCCTCCATGCCAACAGAGGACACTGTTTCCAATGACCTTAGCCGTTCGGGAATATACTAGAATGCCGCCATCTTGTGGGCAGGCTGAGCCATGTTCATTTTACAACTCTATGCTCCTGGGGCACTTATCAGAGATGGGTCGACCTGAAAGCAATGCCTCTGATTGTAGTTACAGATGAAGGGTAAAAGCAACACCTTTTAAGAAGTCCCTTTGTCCACGTTTAGCTAGCTGGTCTCTCCTTAAAGAGGCGGTTTTAGATAAAAAGCTTCTTTAGAGCAGGCACCATATCTTAATCTTCTCTATGCCTCTCATAGCCTCTACCAGAAGATAGGAAAGTAATAGGTGCTCAGCGCATGGATGTTAGATGGAATCACTCACTATAAACAATCAGCCAGAATAATAGTGCCTTGTACCACTGTGTCCCTAGCACCTAGCACAGTGCCTGGACCTACAAAAATATGTTGAATAAATCCGTGAAATCAGACTCTTGAAAGTAAAGCTCTAGAAACAGCAAACATTGTTTGCTGGAGGAGAATAGAGACCTTGTCTCTATTGTCTACTAGAACCTCCTCTTTCTTGGGTGCAGCACAGAAAGGTACAATGATTTGCCCAAGGTCACACAGCTAGTCTTAGAGCTGGGACTGGTAGGCGTGTCAGCTGACTTACCATTATGATTGCGTGGCAGAGTCAGCCCACACTTACATGAGAAACAAAGTAAAGCAGTGTATCTGTCTAGAGCAGGCGCTTGTCTAGAGTTATACCTGATAGAAGAGCTTTCCAGTGGGAATTTCTGAAAAATCTTCACAAGGACTCTAATACTGGCCTGTGCTTCTGCATAAATAAGGAAGCTAGCTAGTGTGCTGAATATAGAAGTGAAGGATATCTGGTAATCCAAGGAATATAGAAATAGCTGAAATGCAGTCACTAGACACAGAGAATGTTATGCAGAAGGTGCCACAGCCATATTTTAGGGGCCACGTGGGGCCTTTGCCTCCCAGGAAAGCTTGTAACCCATGTCCTGATGGTGTATGAACTTGAGCTTCAGAGTGGGTAATGGTTATCCAGGTGGAAAGAGCAGCTTAGCCCACATGTCAGAACAAAAGATCTGGCTATCTCCCCCAACACACCCCCAATGACCTCATTCTCTCCAGGTCACCCTCTGCCCAGTGTCACACGGATTTTTCTAACAATCCCCTGCTTAGACCATCAGTGGCCCCCCATTGCCAACAGGACACACTCCAAATACTTTGCCTTCCTTTTTCATCTGGCCCACTCCACCTCTCTAGCCATATGTTTCATCCCTTACCGCCTAGCCCTTAACACCTTGATCACACTGTTTGCCTTCCAGTCCTAGACTCACCACCACTCATTACCACTGTGACCTTAAGGAAATCACTTAACTCTCTGCACCTCCATTTCCTCATCTGTAAAATGGAGCTCTCAGTAACATCTACCAGACTGGACCATTTGAGAATTGATTGAGTTCTGTGTATGAAGCCTCCAAAATAGTTCCTAGCACATGTACATTGTCAGTATATGTTAGGGATAGTTACTATTACTATCACTAAATCCACCATGCTTCCTCCCTATGCTTGAAAAGTCTTTCCCTACCTTCTCCGTGAGATGGACAACAGCTCACCCTTCAAGAACCAGCTCAGTGTCCCCTTTTCAGCCACAGATGAAATTAATTGCACCCTCATCTTTGTATACAGCCTACTGCAGGTTCATAGAAAAGTCATTGACACCCTGAAACTCCCCATCAGTCACACAGGGGTAATGGCATCTATGGATCATGATGCCTCATGGATCAGATGGGTAACTCCATAGTCGTCCCACAGGCTGTACAAATCACAAAGCCCTTGAAAACATGAGAGATGTGTATTTTTGTAATTTGAGAAGGAATGTCAGCTGCCCTGCATCTGACCTGACAGAGCAGGGCCAGCCTGTCCCTCGCTGTGGTGACCCAAGACCCAGCCTCCAGCGGCAGTGCCCCTCCCTCTCATACACACTAGGTCCCTCTGCAGCCCTGCTCACCCATGCTTGCTTCCTGGGTACTGGCAGCTCCTGGCCCTCCCATTCCGGGAAAGGCAGGCACTAATTGTTGTTAGCACAAAGAGCCTGGGGAGCCCCAACCACCTCTTCACTGCCCCCTTCTTCCTGTTTCCCCCAAATTCAGCCACCCTGGCTGCCCTCATCTCCCCAGTAAGTTTCTGCCTTACCTTTAAAAAGCACTTTGTTTTTGTTTTTGTTTTTTTTACTGTATTTGCCATAAAATGGAAAGATCCCCTCCTGGATCTCCACTCATTCTCCCTTGCTCCTCCCTCCTCTCCCACAGCTTGTTTTAATGTCCTTTAATAAGCCTTCCTCCATGTACTCATTAAGCATTATGTGAAGCACGTCCTCTCTGCAAGGCATTGTGGGAGATTTCAGCAATGAAGAAGATGCAAACCCTGCGCTAGGTGGAGTGGAGGGGCAGCAAACATTTGTTGAGGGTTCTGCTCAATGCCAGCACCATGTCAGATACTTAGGTTACTCCCCTGAATTTGCACACCTTGGAGTAGATTCTATTACATAATCCCCACTTGATTGCAGACACGACTGAGATTAGGGAATTTACCTGAAGTTACACCACTACTCATTGGCAGAGATAAAATTTAAAACTTGCATCATTTCCCTAAACCGTACCTTCATGTAGCACATGGCACAGTAAGAGAGGTGCGTACAATAACTGATAAGTGGGATCCAGAGCCCAGGGATAAGCATTCTGAAGGCTGTGTCAGGTCAACTATCATCTGTGTCAACTATCTTTGTCAACTATCATATATGCCCAAAATTGCCGAGTTTCTCCCATATTCTTTTGCCTCAAACTTGCTGGAGAGAACCACAGATCGAGCATTTGAGTTATATGATGTCTCCCTGTTCCCTAAACCAGACACCAGAGGACTGGGTGGCACCAAGAATGCTAGCAAAAACTTACAAAGAATGCATCGCACATGAGAGTGTCGAGTAAATGCTTTATGTGCGCTAACTCAATACAACAACCTGATGAAGTTAGTACAATTATTATCAGTGATAAAGAAACAGGTAGAGAGTGAAGAAACTTGCCTAAGGTTACACAGCTAGGGGGCAGCCCAGGTGGTTCAGTGGTTTAGTGCCGCCTTCAACCCGGGAAGTGATCCTGGAGACCTGGGGATCGAGTCCCACGTCGGGCTGCCTGCATGAGCCTGCTTCTCCCTCTGCCTGTGTGTCTGCCTCTCCCTCTCTCTGTGTGTCTCTCATAAATAAATAAATAAAATCCTTAAAATAAAAAAAAAAAAAAAGATTACACAGCTAGAAGTGGCTGAGCTGGGATTTGAGCCCAGAGAGGTTGGCTTTGGAATTTGGGCTCTTAGGGACTTTACTGTACTGCCTCTTAATGGTTTAAAATGTAAATACTCTATGGATGGGGCACTTGCTGTGTGCTGGACACCGTGCTAGATGCTGGGAATACAGTGACAAATAATTCCACATGGCCCCTACCCTAACATAGTCCTATCTCAGGGGAATCAGCTAGCTATAAACTGGCAACTTCAATATAGTTTGACCAGTACCCTGGAGGCCAGTGGGGACGAGGTTAGGCGTGGGCTCTAGAGTCTGCCTGAGTTAGAATCTCTGTTCCTCCACATCCCCATGGTGTGATCTTGGGCATGTTAATAAATGTCTCTATACCTCTGTAAGGTCAGTATCTACACCTCAGAGCATCATTCTGGGAAGGATTAATGAGATAATATGGAGAGTTGGTTACCCTAGTACAACATATTACTTAGGTTTGATTCCTGATTCCATCACTTGCTAGCTAGGTGACCTTGAGCATATTACTTCTCTGTGCCCCAGCTCCCTCATCTATAGAGTGGGAACAATAGTATCTACCTCATAAAGTCATCATCAAAATAGAATGGGTTAAGGTAAAACATGGAACCTGTGGGCACTTATTATAGGATAACTCATTTTTTAAAAATATTTATTTAATTGATGGAGAGAGAGAGCATGCATGCACAAGCAGGGGGAGCGGCAGGCAGAGGGAGAGAGATAAGTAGGCTTGATCCTGGGACCCTGGGATCATGACCTGAGCCAAAGGCAGATGCTTAACTCACTGAGCCACCCAGGCATCCTGATAACTGTCATTAATAGTTGAATCTATCCTCCCAGATATCACCAAGTGTTACCACTAAATCCACCATGCTTCCTCATGCTTCCATCTCTTTGTGCATGCTGTTCCCTATACCTGGAATGCCCACCCCTGCCTTCTCTCTCAGATGGACACAAACCTCATTTTTCAAGGTTCAGCTCAACATCCCCCTTTGCTGCTTCTTGTAGCCCCTGCAGGGGAGGTTATTTATCTCACCTTTGCACATACCCCCTGGTTTCCACCATCCTCCCTTGTGCCTGGCAAAGACAGCTAAATGCTGAGGAGTCTGTGACACTTTTTTTCTACTTCTACATTGAATTGTGTTGCTTAGGATCACAGAGGATTGTTAGTGGATTCTAAAGTTTAGTAACAAACTTGAAAATTAGATGCCATATAAGGGAGTTCTCAGAAACTGTCCCCAAATATAGTGTCTATCTATTATTGAAGATGCAGTTTAACCCATTTTTAATATTACTATTAGGCCATTGTGTAATGTTATATATTGGGCTATACTCTAGGGCATGTTGTTTTCTAATACAAATCATTTATATTCTGGTTGGGTGTATTTTGTTTGTTTCTGAGATCCTGAAGAAAGAATTAAAACAGGTATTTAGCAGGAACTGAGAAACAGTCTTACAACCAATCCTACATTCTGTCCTGTATTCATGCTTGCATCTCTCACTGGCACCACCTACCCACTGAGGTCTGCCTAGACAAGACTGTCTCTAACTAGGCAGACTGAATGTGAGTGGCCCCTGACTGAAGGGTCACTTGGCCCTGGTGGCAGCAACCTTCCTTGAGCTCCAGCCAGCTCTCTACTTCTAACTAGCTTCTACCCCTCCCCCCTCAGGTACTTATGGAGCCTCTGATTCCTTTCTATGTCGCAGGAGAATTAAAGGTGTCTCCAGAGGGCAGACTCAGGCTCTCTCAGGCTCAGGCTGACAGGGTGGGAGATATTGGAGGTGGAGAGGATGTCTGTGAGGTGGTCTCTTCCCAGAAGTCCAAATGAGAATTGGGCAGAAGCCTCCCACCTTCCTCATCAGCTCTCTCCTCAACCCAAAAAGGTCCTCAGAGATGGTACTTCAATTCAAAGGTGATGCCCAGCTGCTCACCAGCCCCTCCCTCTGCTTTTCTCTCTCTCTCTCTCTGTCCTCCTCCCACAATCCCTTGAAGTGGAGAAGGCCAACTTTATTCTTCCTCTTCTCTGGACTTCCCTACACCATGTCTTTCTCCGATGGGCATTTGCCATTATGGTTCAGCCTAAAAAGCAACTTATGCACCACTAACTATAATATGAGCTAGAAAGTGGTAAATGCCAAAGACATTTGATAAGGGACAGGAACTGGAAAATTCCAAGGAGTGGACCCCACCCCTAGCATAGAGAAGCATACAGGTCAACAAGGAGGAGAGGGCTAGGCCCAGCATCTTGGGGCAGCCTGTTTTAAGCTGGATATTGACCTACGACCAGGAGAGAGAGAGGGGGGCCCTTCCAAGAGTAACACAGCAGGGCAAAGGCTCAAAGACAGGAAGGCATGAGACAAGTGGTCCTGTTGGGATGGTTTATGGGGGACATGATGGGGACCAAAGGAAGATAAGGTAGGAGCCAGGCCATAGGAGGCTTTGAATATGGAGTCAAGGAACTTGATTTGGGGGTTGCTTGAAGAAGTTGCCAATGATAGATTCACTTTTTAAATCAGGTAAGACTGGAGCCAGGCTTTGAGAAGGTGAGAAGATACCTGAATGAGCAGATAGAGTTGAGAGTAGGAGTTAGAGTCCAGACAAAAAAAAAAAGATGAAGGGGAGTAGAATGGTAAGGTGCGTGAAGATATAAAATAGACAATAAGTTTGAGGCAACCTGGCCAGTCCAGGCTGCTCCTAACAGACTTACCTGGTTGCTGTGACAGCCTAGTGTCTCAGACATGAGCCCAGCAGGAAACATCCGGGCATTGTAGCTCCTGGTATGGGTCCCAGGAGCTGGCGTTAAAGCCAGGACAGGCAGGTCCTCTGCACCTGTCCAGGTAAGCAGATTCTGGAAGAAGTCATGGGCAAGGCCAAACAGGTACTGAAGGTTTGGTGTTACTTGCTCACAGAAAATACCTATCTCTTTCTTACATTCCACGGGCCAGAGAGCAAAGGGTGGGAAAGGAAGCCAGGATATGGAGACAGATATGTTTCCTAAGCACTCACTCTAATCAGCAGGTGCTATTTGCATATTAGAAAACATGGGGCTCAGAGATGTTGAGCAATTTTCTCAATGTCACATAGCTAGCAAATGGCAAAGTAAGAATTTGCACCCCAGTCTTTCTGGCTACATCCACTCAGGACACTGTCTTCTCCAAAGCATGCTTCTCACCTCCTGACCCCCAACCTATCTCCTCCTGCATCTCCTGACTGAAAGCTCTCTGCCATGGAGGAGCAAACTAAAATTGTCTCCTATTGGAAGCCCTTCCACAAAAACATAGTATCAGCCTGGTCCTTGCAGACCCTGTGCCAGGATTTGGTTGGAAGTAGGGTCCCAATATCTTTGTCTTAATTTGTTTTCTTACCTTCTTCTTATTTTTTTTCTTACCTTGTATTTTTAAAGGAAAGAAGGAAAAAATGTACAGGGCTGGGAAAAAGCAGTGACGGGAAGGCAACTTGATAACTGATGATTTTCTGAGTGCTTCAGCCTGAAGGAAGCCAACAGCTGCAACATATTGGTTACATGGAAATCATTAAGTCATTCTGGGAAGGAATGACAAATGTGTGTGCCTGTGTATATATGGTAGACATGTGTTTACGTATGGAGTGAGGCACCCACAGAGGGAACTACTTCAATGCTGCATCCAGGCCAAGAGAAGAAAAGAGAAATTCAAATAAAGCCCCATTGCAGGAGATGATTCTGAAAATCAAATTCTTGTTTAACATGAAGCTTGAGCTTAAAATTTAGGGGAAAATCATCTATTCCTTGACATCTAATCTGATAGGGCCTCCCTTTATCAAGAGGTGGCATGGTGGGGTGAACCAGCCTGGACAGGGTGTGAGATCTCACAACTAGGATGTGATTCTGAGGAAATTTCTCTCCCCTTTTGGGTCTCAGTTTCTCAAGTGTAAAATGAGGGAGTTTGACAAGGTAATCTCTGACATCACTTCCTGCTCTGACATTCTGTCAATGGGCAATAAATTCTTAGAGCATAAATTCTGAGACTGAGCTACTGCTCTTAGAACAGAGGCTGCCCGTTCCCCTCACCTCCACCCAAAAAAAGGGTTTCCTTTAATAAAACCAGATTTCTATATAAATTTCATTTGCTTAGTTGCATATATCTGTTTGCATTCACAATTATGTTATGCCCCAAAACTAACTCCCCAGGGTATAAGACAACTAAAGAAAAACAATTAGTTACTTCCAACAAAGGTGCTTACTTCCCAGACCTGGGTGCACAGAAGGACTGAGCATATCATGGTTCATGAGACAAGGAATTACATTCTTCAGTCTTGGCCTCTGAACTAGTAATATATGGACCTGGAGGTGCCTGAACCCTCATGAGGTCTGTCCCTGGACCATAGAGAAACCTGCCAGTCCGTGCTACTTTAAATGTGTGTGTTGGGGTGAGGATTACAGGAAGCAGAAAGCAGGACCTACCTAGTTGTTGGTCAGACCTAATTTAATCTTCTTGACCCTAAAGGTAGATACAATTTTCATCTCTGTCTTGAAGTGAGTGGCAGAGGGTGGACCCAAACTGGTTCTTCTACATTCTGGTAAGTGTGCTCTTAACCATAACACTCTAATGCAGGGTCTCTTAACCTCAGCATCATTAATATTTTAAGTTAAATAACTCCTTGTTGTGGGAGTGTTATGGACTCAACGTTTTCATCTCCCCAAAATTCATATGTTGAAGCCCTAACCTCCAGTGTGATGGTATTTGAACATGGCATTTGGGCTTTATGAAATAATTAGATTTAGTTAGGTGAGGAGGCTGGTACCTTCGTGATGGGATTTGTGCCCTTATAAAAGTAGGAAAAGAGAGATTTCTCTCTCTGTTCACATTCACACACCTGGGAAAGGCCACATAAGCACACAGCAAGAAGGCAGCTGTCTACAAACCAGAGAAGGCTCTCACTAGGAACTGAATCTGTCAGCGCCTTGATCTTGGACCTCCCAGATTGCAGAACTGTGAGAAATAATTGTCTGTCACTTAAACCACCCAGTCTCTGGTATTTTATTATAGCAGCCCCCAGCTGACCACAACAGGAGACTGTCCTTTGCTTTGTAGAATATTTAGAAGCATCCCTGGCCTCTACCCATTAAATGTCAGTATCAATCTCTTTAGTTGTGACAACTAAAAATATATCTGGATATTGCTAAATGTCTGCTGAGGGAGAAAACTGTCTCCGGGTGCGAACCACTATTGTAATATCAAGCCCACAATAGGAGGAGAAAAGGGCCATACAACACCATACTCAAATTCAAGTCTAAGGAATGAGTCCAGAGATATAGTTGGGTGTGGCATCAGTAGCAGTCAGGAAAGCAGAGAGTAGGTCAGGAACATGTCAAGCAAGTCCATAATTTCAGATATGAACAAACTAAGATAGTCAGAGTACCCCCTTTGTGGTGAGATGTTAAGAATGGCTAAATTGGGGCAGCTGGGGTGGCTCAGGGGTTTAGCGCTGCCTTCGGGTGATCCTGGAGACCCGGGATTGAGTCCCATGTCAGGCTCCCTGCCTCTCTCTCTCTCTCTCTCTCTCTCATGAATAAATAAATAAAATTAAAAAAAAAAAAAAAAGAATGGCTAAGTTGATGGAGTGCCTGCCTGGCCCAGTCAGTAGAGTATGTGGCTCTTGATCTTGGGGTTGTAAGTTCAAGTCCTACATTAGACATAGAGTCTGCTTAAACACCCACACACACTCACAAAAATGGCTGAATTGGCATACATCTGAGCAGGCACTGTTGACCCTTAGTTCAAAGCCTTTTCATTCATTCACTCAGGAACTGTGTGTCAAAGTCTTGCTCAGTTCCAAACAGTAAGTTGGCCCTGGGAAGCCAAGATGAATGAGCAGTGCCTTCTAGGAGTGTGCATTCTGTAGAGAGAAAAGAATGTTAATAATGACATTGGTAATAACAACCTTACCCAGATGTCAGATGGAGATCTCCTGATCCTTTAGGATCTAAGAAAAATTCCTTGGCCTCCCTTGGATTTTTGCTAATCCCTGGTGGACTCATCTTCTCTAGTACACAGTCTTTGGGGCACTGGCATCCTGCAGGCCATCATCTCACAGCACATCAAACAAAACATCAAGTTCAGCTGCTTCTCCCACTCCCACCACAAACAGCAATCTCTCCCATAGGAATGGTGTATTTAGTAAGTGCATGGACAACCATAATCGGGTCCTAGGAGGGGGTCTCATATCATGACACAGAGTCTTCCTTGCCCTCCCATCTTCATCCCCAACTCCCTTCCAGTTCACCAAATCTCATTTTCCTGTGCAGGCCATTCCCTGCCACCCAGGAAGCCTTGGCTCTAGCTGACTCCAGGCCCTTAGGAGGTTTACCTTCCATCTCAACCACTCACCAAAGTATTTTCCCCACAAAAACTTCCCTCCCTAAAGAGAACTGTGGAAGCAGCTATTAGAAGTTAATAAATAAATTCATACCAATGTATTAGGACTTGGTATTCATAATATTTTGGGAGCTCTCCCTAATGTTAGGCAAAGTGCTTGATGTGCATTATTTCATTTAATAATAGAATAGGACCATTACAATCCCGTGCAGTAAACACACAGCTGAGTAATTCAGACCATACTCTAGCATTCAAATTTCAGTCTAATAGCTATATGACCTTGGGTTTTTCACTTCACTGCCCTGTGCCTTTTTCTCCTTCATTTGTAAAATGGGGGTAATAGGAGTATTTCCTATTCCTGTTAGAGTTGTGGTGGAAATTGAAAGAATAAACAAAGGTGTAAACTGCAGAGAACAGTGTCTAGCACTTAGTACATGCTCAGCAAATGTTGACTGTTACTTCATCACTGAATAATTAATAGAGGGATTTGGGATTGAGTATGCATATGACAGGGACAGATCTCAGAGCAGGGAAAGGGGGTAGGGTTCTAAAGGATGAGCAAGAGTTTGCCCCTAGGAACATCTGATGCCCTGAATTTTATGAAATCAAGCCCTGCTGGTTATGCCTTAACCTTGTCAGCTTTCCCTCTTGGCTTTCCCCATCACTTTCTCATTCCCACAAGGTTCAGTGAGACACTTGGGAAAATATTTTCCAAAATAAATTTCAGTCATTATTTGACCCAAACCACCCGATTCTGTGACCCAGCCCTGTCTACTAATGTTACCACCCTGTCCCTATTTAGACTGAGGTTTTATAACTGCCCAGCCCTCTACCAGGGCTTCCCTGTCCTACCACCTCCTGCCTGAGTCATCCTGTGATGTCACAGTCCTAGCTTTATGATGTTGGCCAGTGTGGTTTCAGGAATGACTATGGACGGGAACAGCCTTAGGCCCAGCTGTGAAACCAGTCACATTGTGTTCCACTTCCCACCACCCCATTCTTCCATGATGTAGTGGAAAGATCAAGTTCTGAAAGTCTTAGTTACCTCCAAGCTCTGTCTTTTCCCTGCATGACCGTGGACCACAAGGGCTTTCTCCAAGTCTTAGTAAGATGGGAATGTTTGAGGATCATTTTAAACACCTAAGAAAAAGCGTCTGTGCAGGTACATAGTAGAGGCCATCAACATCTATCAACACAATTCTTGTTCATTAAAAGCCACTCCAAAACTCAGTGGCTTAAAAAACAGCCACTGGGTGGGAATTAGCTGATGCAGATGGGCCCAGCAGGTCTTAGCTCCACATCGACTAGCAAGCCAGCAGGGCAAGGGCAGAGGGACAGGAGGACCCACCTGAACACACAAGTATGTTACTCCACTGTTGGCCTCATGCCTACTAGCATTCCATTGGCTAACACAAGTCACATGGCCACATCCAAAATTAAGGGCGGGGGATGATACTCCTCCTTAGTGAAGGAAACTGCAAAGGCACCTGGCAAAAGGGTGGGATACAGAGAGGGGTGAGGAGTTAGTAACAACGATGCAACCACCAACAACATATGGTCAGGACATATATGTTTCCTTATTTCCAACTTCATTCTGCCACACACACATACCCAGGGCCTCTTAGTTTCATGTTCATCCAAACTCACTGCAAGGGGGAGAAATAGGTGAAGGGGACAAATAGTAGTTATAAAATAAATTAGTCACTGGGCAGCCCGGGTGGCTCAGCAGTTTAGTGCTGCCTTCAGCCCAGGGTGTGATCCTGGGGACCCGGGATCGAGTCCCACGTCAGGCTCCCTGCATGGAGCCTGCTTCTCCCTCTGCCTATGTGTCTGCCTCTCTCTCTCTGTCTCTCTCTCTCTCTCTCTTTCTCTCTTCTCTCTCTCTCTCTCTGTCATGAAAAAATAAAATCTTTTAAAAAAATAAAATAAAATAAATAAGTCACAGGTATGAAAAGTACAGCATGGGCAATATAGTCCATGATATTGTAATAATGTTGTGTGGCAACTACACTTATTGCATAGCTGTTGTGTAACATATACAGGATTGAATCACTATGTTGCACATCCAAAGCTAATATAACATTTTATGTCAACTATACTTCAATTTTTTTAAAAGGGTTTTTTTCTTTAAATTCGATTAGCCAACATATTAGTTTCAGATATAGAAATCAGTAATTCATCAGCTGTGTGTAACACCCAGTACTCAGTCACATCACATACCGTCCTTAATGCCCATCACCCAGTTACTCCATCCCCCCACCATCTTCCCTCCAGCAACCCTCAGTTTGTTTCCCAGGGTTGCATCTCTCATGGTTTGTCTCCATCTCTGATTTCTTCCCATTTGGTTTTTCAAAAAAAAACTCACTGTGAGGAAAGAATATAAAATTCACAAGCTCATCATATAAGTAACCGGTATGGGTTGGATAGCACTTCAGTGTTCAAAGGGTACTACTTTTCTAACATCACTACCACCAACAACAAAAATCATACTTGTTAGTATTTACTGTGCAGCAAGCTTTGTGTTCAGCCTCTATTCTATATGTTTTGTATATTTAATCCTTACAGCAAAACCCCATAAGATGGTACATTCTCATTTTTCTTCTTTTTCTTTTTTTATTTCTTTAAAATCAATTAACACATAGTGTATTATCAGTTTCAGAGGGTGAATTCAGTGATTCATCAGTTGCATGTAACATCCAGTGTTCATTGCATCAGATGGGCCCTCCTAAATGCCCATCTCATTTAATGGCTAAAGAAACCAGAGCTTTGAGATGTTAATCAACCTCCCCAAGGTCATACTCCAAAGGGGCCTTACAAAGTCAAGTCTCAAGTGCATCTATATTGCACCAAAGCTGTGTTCTTCCCATTAATACCTTTGAGGACAGAGTTCTAACTAGGGACAAAACTTCAAGTCAAGTGTCCCCAGACTTCAGTCATCAGTCATAGCCGGTAGCTTTTACCATATTCATGTACTACCTATAACTGTAATGCATACAATTATTGATTATTCTTTAAATTTGATCCATTTTAACTTAAATATATTTTATAAGAAACTCTATGTGACCACCATAAATGGAAAACCAGCGTCTCCTGCCTTAAACAAAAGAAGGTTTACAAAAACAAAGCAACATTATGAAATTCATGCTGGAGACCCTTGTCTGCTGTGAGCTCCAAGAGCAAGTTAGAAGTTGGCAGGAGTGGGGAGGTAATAAAGAACACGAAGCTGAGATTCTTCTTGATGGAATCTGAAGGCTGGAAAGGTCACTTCGACAGTAACCTTCTTATAATGGACTCCAGTCTACAAAGTGCTACATCTAAGCATCACCAATATCCTTGCAGGGACCACCAGGAACTCCAGCCCAGCCTCATATGCCTGCAACCTTAGAGGAAGAGCCCTCAGTAGGTTCAGAAAAGACCACCAAGAGATTTTCTTGGAGGTCCTTTGAGTCCTCTCCTGCTGACCCTTGGGTTTGGTCTTCATAGACTGGGAGAAGGGGCATTCTTGATAGCCTCTTCCAAAGGCAAAGGCCAGTTTTCCTCATGACATAGAGAATAAGTGGAAGAGGCAAAACAAGTGACCAGACCAACTGCAAGCCTGTAGTGGTCATGGGGACATACATACCTGAGCTGATTCAAGTCCAGAGAGGTCCCCTTGGTGGCCCAGCCACACAGGGCAGGGGCTTTGGGGGAATTAGCCCTTGTCTTTCACCCTGATGCTTCTTACTGTCTGTGCAAAACCGCTTGCCAAAAATCCCTCCCAGAAGCCCAGCAGGTCTCCACTCATATCAACCCACCATCTTGTCTCCTCTGAAATAGAACCACAAAGGGAAAGGGACATTCATTATGTGCTGTCCCTGTACCTCTGCAATATCCACCTCTGTTCTTCCCACCATGTCTTTGTTTCTCAGACTCTGCCCACAAAGGCAGTCCCATCAGAAGTACCTCAGCCCTTCACTCAAACCTAGGAAAACCTCACCCAGAGTTTGCAGAGCCTGAGATCTTCTTGAGGTCTCCCTGTCTATAACACTGCATTTGCAATCCTTCTGGAGCACCTCTTATAATACATTCGGCTGTCTTTATTCATCTATTATCCCAAAAATGTTTGTGCAGATAAGTTCTCAGGAAATGTTTAAAACTCAGATATAAGCCTTTATTACAACTGCCAACACCAAGCAAGCGTGTTAGTAGAATCTCAGTCCACGGCAATCCCTGGTTTAGTCAGATGTAAGAAATGGAACTGGATTTTTCTAGGGTTCAACAGATTTTCTACTTCAAGTACTGGCATGGACAAAACCCAATCAGTTTGAGGTTCCCTCCCCTTCTCCTAGAGCCACACCAGAGTTTTGGAGCTTTGGTTAGTTCCAAGGTATTGGGGAGGGAACAGTTAACATCAATGTCATTGGTCCAACTGGCATCCACTGAGATGTCCATCACCTGTGGAGTGGACGGTCCACACAGGTTGAATCCAATCAATTCCATTCCTGTGGTCCCTTTCTGGACCTTCTACTGCTTCTGTGTCCCTGTGGAAGTCACAGGAATCTTTCTGTTCTTCTTAGACCTCTCATTAGGCACAGGAAGTTCTGCTGAAGGCTCCATCCACCTAGACATTTTATACAACCATTTTTTCTCTAGAGCCTTGCTGCCTCCCCAGTGATGTAGTTCTGCCAGAAAAGAGTGTACAGGTCCCCTCTGCCACCTGGATCCCACAAAACCTCTTTGGGATTTGCCACCTGTCCCCCAGGGCCCATGTTCTGGAAGCAGGGTAGAGCTAGCTCCCTATTCCCTCCCCCACAAAAATATCCACATTTATGGTTTTACCTCCTCATCTCCCCTTTCTCCCAGACAGGGGAATTCTTTTTCTCATCTCAGAGGTGAGAGGCTTTGCTCTCATTCACCCTATTTCTCCCAAATCTATGGCCTGCTATGCCAAGAGTGGTTTGGGTTTTCCAAAGGACTTAGGCTTTGAAACTCAAAAGCCAGAAGACACTTCCTTTTCTGTGTTTTTTGCTGTCACATCCCTTTCCTTAGGCAGTGACCACAGAACAGCCAAATGTCTCAAATCAGAGAGGATCTCAAGAGCAAAAGGACAAACCAGAGCAAAAAAGAAAAAAAAAAAAACAGTTAATTTTTCAGAAATATTGCCCAGTCTCACAAACATTAAACAAACATGAAAGCACATGTGACTTTTAGAGCAAATGGTTAAAGCAGCCAAATTTAAGATACAAGGAGATATTTTTCTGCTGTTCCTACACCCTTTGCTCTCTCTCTTTTTTAAAGATTTTATTTATTTATTAGAGAGAGAGCACGAGCAGGGGGAGAGCAGAGGGAGAAACAGATTACCTGCTGAGCAGGGAGCCCAACACGGGGGGCTCCATCCCAAGACCCCAAGATCATGACCTGAGCTGAAGGCAGATGCTTTTTTTTATTATTTATTTATTTATGATAGTCACACAGAGAGAGAGGCAGAGACACAGGCAGAGGGAGAAGCAGGCTCCATGCACCGGAACCCGACGTGGGATTCAATCCCGGGTCTCCAGGATCGCGCCCTGGGCCAAAGGCAGGGGCTAAACCGCTGCGCCACCCAGGGATCCCTGAAGGCAGATGCTTAATCGACTGAGCCATGCAGGTGCCCCTCTTTACTCTCTTTTAACCTTCCTATAGCCTATTCTTTGCCTTTAGGAAAGATACTGGGTCCCTTGTATGTGACTTTTTAATTTCTAAGAAAATGTTCCAGTGTGTTCACTGTCAGAACATACACACCCCTTACTTATTTTTTATTTTATTTTTTACCTCTGAGCCCTTTCCCAGTCCTCCATCTGTATTAGAACTGGAAACATCTTCTCCACCCCACCTTGCCATCCTCCTATCCCCCGGTGGTTTTACACCCTGACATTAGAAATCATTCTCAAGAATTGAGCTTGGGGGACTCCTTGGTGGCTTAGTTGGTTAGTATCTGACTTTAGCTCAGGTCACAATCTCAGGGTCCTGGGATCAAGCCCCACATCAGGCTCTTTGTTCAGCAGGCAGTCTACTTCTCCCTCTACCTCCCCTCCCTTTGCCCGCACTCTCTCTGTCTCTCTCTCACATAAATAAATAAAATATTTTTAAAAAAGAAAAAAAGAATTGAATTGGGGTTTGAGATGTGAGGCTCAGAGGTATAGAGACTCCATGATTCCTTAGACTCGAACCAAGCTCTCCCCTACTGCCTCCACTTTTGGAGGACAGTAAGAAAGAGAATTCCTCAAGGCTTCGACACTGGGAAGCCCCCAGGCTGCCTCCCCAAGAATGGAAGGAGGGAGGAGGCCAGAGGTAGAGAGAGGCTCTTCCTAAGGGGATTTCTTTACTTCCTGGCAGGCTCCAGGACACAAAAAAGTTTGTTTAGACGAGAAAGGAATGTCATTGATTGCTTGTGGTGGTGAGGGGAAAACAAAAATAATCTGCCCAGCAGTTCACTCTACTTCCTGAGCATGCAGGCCTAGCAAGCTCCATGCTTGTTTGGACTGGAAGGGATTCATTTGGGAGTGTTAAATGGAGCCAGAGTCTGCTGAAAAGGCACCCCCAGGACACCTGACACTCACCTGGCAGGACAGCTGCCACCTGGCACCCAGAAGAAGGATCTTTATTCTTTGTTATAACTTTTGGGAGTGGAGGAGGTGCCTCCTCCTCTCTCCTCCATCAGAGTCTGGCCCAGTATGTATGGCCTTACATGATTCTCTCTTTATGTCTCTTATCTCCCCAGTAAACTGTTGGCTCCCTGAAGGGTAAATGCTCAGTATATGTTTGAGGAACTGAACTCTGCCTTTTCTTTCCTGCCACCATTTGTCTTATCTCTTTTCTTCATCACAGTCTCTCAGTTAATGCTCTGAACAATCCTATATGGTCAGTACTGTTATCCCTATTTTATAAATGAGAAAGCTAAGCTCAAGGTCACCTTCACCAGCTAGTAAATTATATTGGAGCTTTAAAACACTGGGATTTGAACATGGGTCCTTCTGATATCTTCAGCTAGAGCACTCCCCGTTAGTCCCTCCCCTGTTCTCCTATTGTCCTCCTTTATGAGCCTGCTCTGCCTACCCACGCATACATCTCTAATTCCCCTCCTAAATATTCTTACACACCTTGATTGTTGATTTCAAGGACACTCTGGGCCTCCAATCTCCGGGATGAGATTATTGGGTGGCACAAAGAAAGTGTGAGCATAAATTTCATGCAGCTTTCTGCTCAAATATCACCCCCTCAAAGAAGATTTCCCTGTTCCTTCTTTTTAAGTTCATCTTGTAAAATGTAAATCACATGCATATTTGAGCATGCTCCTAGTGGATCTGCATAGTAATACAAGTATAATTGTTAAATAGATAAACACAAATAACCTCATACGTTGAGATGCATCTGCAAATTGTTTTTATTGCGCATCTAATCAAAAAAACTCAGAATGGGACACTGACCAAGGTCCAGGCACCTCACAGCACCCTTCTGGAAGATGGAGGGAATGCTTAGCCAGAAGCACAGTGAGAAGCTTTCCAGGGGAAATGCACTGGATATGGGGACTCCCATCTTTGGAAACCAAGGAGGAGCAGTCTGCACCCCTGTGAACCCAGCACTGCTTAATTTGAGAAAAGGGTTTCTCAAAAGTGGGACCCTCCCCCTCCTTCAGAGGGCACCTGTTTGGCTCTTCTTCTAACAACTTTATTGAGATATAATTAGCATACCATACACTTCACCTGTTTAAAGTGTGCAATTCAGTGGCTCTTAAGATATTCACAGATATCTTGCTACCATCACCACCTTCACCTTAGGAAGATTCCCTCACCCTGAAAAGAAACCTCGTAGCCATTATACAGTCACTCCACACTCCTTCCTCTCCTCTACTCCCCAGCCCTAAGCAACCGCTAGTTTGCTTTTTGTCTCTATAGGTTTGCTTTATTCTGGACAGTTCCTATAGATGGAATCAGACAGTATGTGGCCTCATGTGCTTGGCTTTTTATTTTTTTCCACTTATAATCTTTTCAAGGTTCATCCATGTTCTAGCATATGTCAGCATTTCATTCCTTTTCAGGGTGGAATAATATTCCTTTATGTGGACATATAACATTTTGTTTATCCATTTGTCAGTGAATGGACATTTAGGCTCTGTCCACCTTTGGGCTAATATGAATTATGATGCTGTAACCACTTGCATACAGATGTTTGTGTGGACATATATTTTTATATCTTTTGGGCATGGAAGGGAAAGGAAGGGAATTATTGGGTTAAGTGCACTTGTTTAAAATGCACATTCTTGGGCCTCCAGAACCTCTGTAGCAGACCCTGGGAAGAGGCCTAGAGTGCACAGTTTCACACGCTTCCTAGGAATCTAGAAGTGCATTAGAGCTTCAGAACCACTAAGCACATGAGCCCCACCACTCAGATCACAAGTCAGAAGGAAGCTCACCCTGCCTGACAGCTTGTATTTTAATCACCACTCGCCGACATTTGTGAGCGATTTATTTACACTTTTCTCTTACATGATCATGCCGTGAAACCACATTTAATCCTCACAACCGGTCTGAGAGACCAGTATGATGGCCTCCATACTGCTGTAGAAAGACAGATGAGCTGACGCCCAGGCACACCCAGCTGTAAGCTGCAGGGCAAACCAGGGCTTCCTGACTCGAAGCCCTGTGCTTATCCAGAGTACCTCCTCTCTGTTTTCTAAATCAAGGATGAACCCATGTGCTATGACAAGTGTGAGTATGTTTATGGAGACTGTGAGGGGCTAGGGTCTGGAGTCCTGCCTGCTAAACCCCTTCCCTATCCCAACAGTGGCCCCTCCAGCCCCCTTAGTGGGACCCCTAGTGCTCCGAGGAACCTCTCTAAAGGTTTTAAGCTAAATGAAATAACCATTTCATTAATTCACCAAACATTTCTAAACAACTGCCTTGGCAGGCACTGTAGTAGATTCTGGGCACATTAAAAAAAATTGTTCCCAAGGGGCTTATAGTGTAGCAGGGGGTCAAGTAACAATATAAGTGATAAATTTTGATACCAGCAGTTCATACCTGGGAGTATGGGCAGGAGAGGCAGCTAACATGGCCTGGGGATAAGAGGGAAGTCTTCCTGGAGGAGGTGAGGCCTTAAACTGGAACCTGAAAACAAGATAGTCTTTTAGCATGTAAAAAGCACCATGTAGATGAGTGCTCCAATTTCCCAAATGTCCCTGTTTCAAATATTTAGCCTCATTGCTACAGATATGCCCTGATTTTGGTTGAGAAAATTAAGTCAGTGGGATGATACAGTATCAGCTATGAATAAATATCTCCCTCTATCAGACTCACTGGGTATTCTGATCTATTTGTTGCAGCCAACATCTATGGAGCCCCCAAATGTATGCCAAATACAGTACCAGACTCTGAGGATAAAAATAAAGAAGATGGAAGATAGAAAATAGATAGGCAGACAGACGATGGATGGATAGATGTTGGATGGATGGATGAGTAGATGATGGATGACTGATAAATTAGGAACAGGGAGTTGAGAACATGTGAGTGGTTCTGATCAACATCATTTCTGCCCAAAGTGTGGGATGGAGGTGGGCAGAGGATTCAACATGGCAGCATAGAGGGCCCATGGAACCCAATCTAGGGAAACCATGGAGGGCTTCCTGGGGAGGAGGCAAGACCTAGGGGCAGTCCTGGAAGATGAGTAGAAGTTGGGTGAGGAAAACAGTAAAGGGAGAACAGGCAAGCAACAGCATGAGCAGCCCCAAAACCCCTTGGGGTAAAGAAATCACCAACACATGTACTGTGAAAGGCTGCCTGAATTTAACAGGGGAATAAATTTAACAAGGGAGTACATTTAATGAGGGAGTGAAGTGGTCAGATCTATATTCCAGAGCCTAGTTAAAAATCCTTGTCAGGGATGCCTCTGCACCCTAGTCCATGATGCACTGTGTCTCCTCTGTGAACAGAGGAGCCAGTATTTTTACTCAGTTCCATAGTATGTAGCAGGAGATGCTGAGAATCATGAATTGATTTGGATAACCATGCTCCTGTTGAGTTGGGCTGTGTAGCATAGTGATTAAGAACATAGATTCTGGTGCTAGACTGCCCACTCAGATTTGAATCTTGGCTCTGCTATTTGTCAGCTTTGTGACCTCAGGCAAGTTACTTAACCTCTCTGTGCCTCGACTTCCTTATCTGTGAAACAGGGATAATACTAGTCCCTACTTGATAAGGTGACTGTGAGAAATTAATAAGTAATTACCTCTGGAGTTCTCAGAACAGCACCTTATAAGCATTCAGTAACTGTTAGCAAGTATTATTTCCATTCTTATCTCCTACAGCTTTCCTCCCAGAATGTTCTGCCCCAGGGGACAGGGTCTTGACTGTCCTCTAAATAGGCTGTCATTCTTGAACTGTCAGTTACTGCTCACGCTGCCTTTTCCTCTCCTTCGTCCACAGGTGTCCAAACCTGCTGTCCTCAGAATCCCACCAAAGGCCATCCCCAGCCACCAGGATCCACCCCCCTTTTCTTAATGCTTAAGCACTTGGGACTAACCTTGCTTTGGGGAATACTTAATCCAATACAACCTTATTATTCCCCAAAGAGGTCAGGGGCTTGGGGGACCATGAAAATGGCCTGCCTTGATTTCAGAAACTGTGGGATGGAAACCATGGGCTCTGCCACTTACTGTCTGAGCCAAAAACAAGAGTAATAAAATCATACCAGCTTGATGGAGTCAATGGGTGTGTCAAACCAGAAAATGAATATGAAGGGGTGCCTGGCTGGCTCAGTCAGGAGAGTGTATAACTCTTGATCTCAGGGTTGTAAGTTCAAGCCCCACATTGGGTGTAGAGATTACTTAAAAATGAAATCTTTTCTTTAAAAAAAGAGAGAAGGGTCTCCTGGGTGGCTCAGTGGTTTTGCATCTGCCTTTGATTCAGATCCTGATCCCAGGATCCTGGGATCGAGTCCCACATCGGGCTCCCCGCAGGGAGCCTGCTTCTCCCTCTGCCTATGTCTCTGCCTCTCTGTGTGTGTCTCTCATGAACAAATAAACAAAAATCTTTTTTTAAAAAAAAGAAAATGAATATGAAGTGCTTTGTATAAATAATAAACGATACGTTAGATATTACCACAGGCCTGATGCTAAAAGCTTCACAATGTTATATCAATTAAGCCTCAGCAGGCCTATGTGCTATTTTTGCTCCCATTTCACAGACAAAGAAACAGAGGTACAGAGCGGAAGAAGTAAATTTGTCTGGAGTAATACACCTCTATGTGGAGGAGCTGAGATAGAACCAGAGGGTCATAGCTTCACAGCCAACACTCTTGACCACTATTTAAACTGTCAAGTGCTGGCTAGACGATGGGCTTTGTATTATTATCTATAACGACCCAATGAACTCATGGAAATGAGTGCCAAAGACATCCACAGCAGTGCCTTACTCTTATGCATTATATAAATAGGAAATGAAATTAAGAAAACACAGTGAAGCAGTGATTGCCCTGGCCTTTTGTTTATTTCTCCATCAGTAATATAATCAACCGTTGAGCCAAACTGAGAAATAAATAGGAGGAAGGTTAAGGAGGGTTTTTGCCAGACAGCTGTTGCAGGGCTTGAGAAGGCTTCTACCCCAGCAATGAGCTTCCTGCCCCAAGCCCCTGAGCACAAGACTATAGATTCACAGTCATAAAATCTTAGGGCAGGAAGGAACTTTGGAGATCATGTGGCCCTTCCCTGATCACAGATAAAAATGTGAAGGCCTCCAAGGGAAGATATCTTGCCCAAGGTCACAGTGTTTGTTTCCTACTAATTTAGGACTTACCAAATACTGCACGCTCACAAATATAGTCACATTTACAGATGAGACCCCGAGACTCTAAAAGAGGGAGTGGCAGATCTGAGATGCCGGATGCCCAGGCAAGTGCTCCAGCCACCCTAGCACACTATTTGGGGGGGGGGGGGAGGGGACTCAGAACCCCATGTCCAAGGTGCCATTTCCAGTCTCTTCTTAACACCCAGCTCCAGTGGCCCCAGCAATCCACTACTCCCTATTACTCCCACGTCCCAGAAGCCAGTGCCAGAACACCCAGGCTCCACGATGTGCCTTATGATATGGGAGCACCCCCACTCACATACCCCGAAGCCCCTGCATTGTGCAATGAACCTACCCATCCAAGTGGTGCTGTAATACCTTTATCTGTCTAGGGCAACCCCCATCTGCCAACTATAATGTCTCTCTGGCGCCTGGTGAACCAACAGAAGGGGCGACATGATCCTGGCCCTTTGTTTGATCTGGCTTGTTTTTGTAAGAAGGAAAAATAAGAGCCAAAAGCAAATTCCTCACTTCCTAGACCATTCATTCCCTGCCTTTGGTGGCATAAATAGGGCTCTGGCTTGGGCAAAGCAGACCTTAGAATAGAGGTGCTAGAGTCTGATTACTCTGGATTCAAATATTACATCACCTTCTGTTGCTGTATGACTTGGGCAAGTCACTTACCCTTTCTGGGCCTCAGCGTCTTCATCTATAAAACAAAAATCTTAACAGTGCCCACCTCATAGGGTGGTAGGAAGATTAAATGAGATCATGAATATAAAGCACTGTGATGCCTGGCACACAGTGGCTGTTCAGTAAAAAGCATAATTACTCTTGAACCTTAGGAAAGACACAGCACCTAGAAGACTGCTCATCTTTGAAAGCCTGGGGTTGTGTCAGGTGGTTTCCAATGGTCCCTCCTGCTATAAGGATCTGTGACTTATTGGACTCCATGTAGATTTTAATTCTCTTCTGCTTGCCCCTGGAGGAACTTCAGTGTCCCCCTTCTTAAGCCTAGAGCAGAGCTGTGCAGGAGATGTGCTCAGGTGACTTCAGGGCCCAAAAGCTGAGGATTTCAAAACAGGTGCCAGAAATGACACCGCAAACATCATCTGGCCTTTGAAGGATCTTAAAAATGCCCCTCCAGCTAGGGTTAGAGTTAAGGTTGGGATCAGTGTTACTCTTGAATTCAGGGTCAAGTTTGGCCTTGAGAGTCTCAGAAGTTTGGTGAAACACACCTGTATCTGGTTCAGACAGAAAAGTAAGGGGACACACTGCAGTCCAGGAAGGAGCCACGGCAGATAGGTCTTATCTTCACCCTAGCAGCAGTAAGAGCCTACTGAAGCATTTTAAGCAAGAAAGGGTGTTCTAGAGGGAACTTTCTGGAGTTTTGGGAATGCCCTGTATCGTGATGGTGGTAGTCACACAGCTGTGCACATAGGTAAATAGTTTTGGAACCGCACTCTCTAGATATATTCATTTTACTGTATGTAAACTATACATCAACTTTTAAAGTATTATTTTATTTAAATTCAGTTATTTAACATATACCATATTATTAGTTTCAAAGGTAGAGTCCAGGGATTCACCAGTTGCAGCACCCATGCTCATCATATCACGTGCCCTCCTTAATGCCCATGACTCAGCCACCCCAGCCCCCCACTCACCTCCCCTCCAGCGACCCTCAGTTTGTTTCCTAGACTTAAGAGTCCTTTATGGTCTGTCATCAACTTTTTGAAGGTGTGCCCAGAAAAGTGTGCCCACCTAGTAAGAGGCAGAGCCAAGACTCAAATCCACAAAAGGCCAGGATTAGGGGGAGGCAAGTGAGGTAGGATCATACAAACACAGGCTTGGATTCTGCTTTATTTAAAATGTCAGTATTTTGTTCATTGGGGATTTACTTGCATTGAATTATATTTTTAAAAATATTACTCAATGTATTTATTTTGATTACTGAGTTTGGGACACCCCCTTCTATTTTGTATCTGTGGCAAGAGCCTCACTCTCCTTACCCTGGTCCAGGCCCTGATGATCCAGCCGTGGCCCACTCCAGGGTGCATGCTCTTAACCACCCCACAGGTGGCCTCCTTTGCCCAGCTGGCCTCACCATCATGGTGGCTCAAGGAGCTTTGAAGAATATATTAAGAGGTACTTAGACTGAGGAGCTGGCCAAGAAGGAAGATTGCCACAGAGACTCCCAGGGAGTGGCTCTAGCAAAATTTACAGAAAAGCATTTAGAAAGTGTTTAAATAAATCTTTGGATGACAAAAAGATAGTGAGAGAAGGGGAAGCAATTTGGGACCAGGCTGGTAGCAGGGGCTAGCAGCTCAGGGAACAAGTGAACTCCCACTGGCCAATATCCACCACCCCTGCCCCAGAACACCATGCTGCCTGCTCCAGCAATTCCAAGCTGGCTGTCCCAGGGACCTGGCCCAGGGAGTCTGCCTTTCAGTTCCTTTCTTAGCAATGTTCATAATCATCAACCACTCAACACAAACATTTTGAGTATAGTTCTTGTGTGTGTTAAACAGGATAGCAAATGCTTCTTTGCATTGGATGGCGCTTTAGAGTTTGTAGATGCTTCTACACATGCTGCCCAGATGTCTGTGGGCCTTCTCTTCTGGCCTCTCTGAGATCTAGATCTCATTTTCTTGAACCTTCATCCACACCATCTCCCAGGAGATTGACGCCGATCCTGGAGGACCAGGGGTGCCACTCTGCTGTCCCTGAGCCCAGGCCCTCACTGGAACCTGAAGCAATTCCTGAGGATACTGGATTTCACCAACAGTTTGGGGGGCACAGTGGAAAGGCACATGCCTGGCAACTTCAGCTTCCATATCCCAGGCTCCAAGTTCCTTTACCTTCCTGGATTTCCTGGCAAGCCCCAGATTCCCTTTGTCACAGGCAGAGCGGTGCCTCAGTCCCCAGGTGTGGGGAGCCATCTGCATCTAATTCCCTCCAGTGGGCCCCACAGCTCCCCTGGGACTCCCCTCAGAGAGAGAGGAGTCTCTGCTCCCCTAGAAAGGCAGAGGCATTTCAATTTCCATTTCAATTAGGAAAACTGAACACGCACCAAAGCAAACATTCCAGTGACAACACAGGTTGTAGAGGGAGAATCAGGCATCTCCTAGGTGGTAGATAAAGATTCGAGTGATTTTTCATCTTCTTTTCTTGTTTTGTTATCAGAGGAACTATGGAGCCCACCCCTTAGGTCTCCTCTTCAACCTTCTTTTCTCCAGCCCCTTCTGGGCTACAGTTGATGAGCACTGTGAAAAATATATGTAAGTCCTCCAGGGCAGGGTAGATGACTTGCTGCTCCAGCCAGACCCAGATGCCTCCTCCTGAGGCCTCTACCGGCCTATCTCCCCTCACTTCTCCTTAATCATAAAGAGTTTACTTTGTGAAAGAAGAATTCAAACATGTAAATTATATGAGGACACTATGTGGAATATTCTAGGAACACAAACACCACAGGGAAGGGGGAAAGGCAAAAGGACTTGCTGTCTATACCATGGGGCCTTTTAAAACTTTGTCTTGCCTGCCCACTCTCTCCAGAGGGCAGAGGCCCAGGGCTAGCCAAGTGGGCAGCAAGTATGCTGAGCAGAAGCTGTCGGTCTTCTTTAAAGATACTGGTTCCTGGGGAATCAGGGGGTCCCTCTGACCCCTTGGAAAAATATTCCTCCGTGTTTGTCCAGGAAGACCCTGGAGGTAAGAAGACATGAGGACATGTGTGTGCTCAGTCTGTGAACCTTTCTGTGAGAATGGCTATCGGAGTTTCCAAGCGTGTCTCTGTGTGTCATGTGTCTGGATATCTTGGTGTGATGATGTGTATGTGCTGTGTGTCTTGGGGCATAGGGATCTCCACATTTCTAGATAGATGTGTGTATGTTTTCCTTAGCCATATGCATGTGTGGCTGTCCCTCTGTTGTTAGGTTTGGGTGGTGTCTACACATACAGAGGTCTCAGCATCTGGGACATGTGTCTCTGTGTGCCTGAGGAAGGTGCAAGTCAAGGGGTGTGTATGTATCTGGATGTGCAGGTATGCACATGTGTACAGGGACTGGGTGCATGAGGACTTACAGAAGCCACAGCAAGTGTACATGCTGTCTTTGCGAAGCAAGCCATCTGTTTTCCTGGTTTTGTTTTTTCTCCTCCCCGTGGGCTCCAGACCCCACTTGAAAACAAAGGGAGCTTAAAAAACGCAGCCCTTCCTGTGTTCCCAAATGTTCAGAATGCTGCGGTGAGCTCACATGGTGCCAGCTCGGATGCCCAGCCCTGCCGCTGCTGCAGGAAGCCACCAGCCTGCTGGGCTACCACCACCCACTTACATAACCCTCCAGGGAAAGAGGTGGGCAGGATGGAGGGGGGCAAACCTCACTGTACCCCAATTCTTGAGCCAGCATTGGGCCCCACAGGGGACCTGACAGCTCACATGGGGGCATAAGTATCACTGAGGTCTTCCTCCAAAGAGGAGGGCTCACTGGGAGTGGTGGGAGGGGAGATGCATGGAAATTATTACTAAGCATGTGTCCAGGGACTTTCCAGTTTACCATGTCCATTCCAGGCAGAAATCAGCATTTTAATCATGCAACACACATTTCCTGAACACCTACTATGTGTCAGACACTGTGAAAGATAAGAGTACTCAGCTCTGCACTCCCGGGATTTGTGTCCCCTGTTTTCCCCTCCCTGCGGCTTCTCTGTGTCCTCCAATGTAACATGAGGAGGTTGAGCTGGATGTCTCCAAAGCCTTTTCCAGATGGACAACTCCATGATTCTTAGTACAACAACTTGATGACTCTGTGCTCCCACGCTGCTTCTCCCTTCACCATTCCCTTGTTGGAGCAGGTCAGCAGTATCCCCTTCCCTCCCACCTTTGCCCAGATGCTCATTGCCTTTCCTCCCTTCCTTCCTTCCCTCTGCAGAACAAGCTGTCAGTCCTTCACTTGGAGGTATAAATAACTCCTCTCCCTTGTCTACACTTTCATGGGGTTCCCAGCCTTCATCTAATCCCAGCTCCTTCCAGGCCAGTCAAAGCCTCACAGCCCTGCCTCCACCCATCTCTCCAGTCTTAGGTCCCACATGATCTCCCACCTGCCTCTGCACCCAGCCACACTCTGCTACATGCACATCTTTCTCCCCACCCCAGCCTTTCCTCAAGCCATTCCCTCTGACTACCTGGAACACTCTTTCCTCCCCACCCCAACCAATTTCCATCTTTTGAGATCCTAGTCATCCTTTGAGGCCCATCTCAAACACCTTATCTTCCTTCCACCAGGCCTTTTCCTGATTCCTCCTGTCCCTTCCCCAGGAGGTAGAAGCTGTCCTTTTTCAAACCTTCCAAATGATCCAGAAAATTTGGCCTTTACTTCTGGTCATCTGTGTCTTTGTCTGTTGCCCACAACATGCCTGAGATCCTTGAAACTATAAGTCAGAAAATGTATCTTTCTCATGCTTGAATCCCCAAGCAGTACCTCTCTCACAGGTGGTCAGCAAACATCTGCACGGTACAGTGGTCTGGATGCAGCACTCAGCCACAGAATGTTAGGAGCTGAGTATTCCAGGTGGAAAGAATGGCATTCCTGGGGAAGGAGGTGGGCAGAGAGGAAAAGAGAAGCCTCAGAAATCACAGCCCAATAGTCAAGCAATTAACTGTCCCCATGAGGGGCCTGAGACCTACAATGCTTCCCATACCGAAAAAGGGCCTGAAACTGGGGAGAAAGATCGTGAATGCTGCAGTGTCCTGTGCACCCCATCTAGATCACAACTCTTCCAAGGAACAAAAAAGCTAGGGAGTGTCATGTGACAAGAAGACTCTGGTCCTAGGGTGGTGGGCCAAGGGTGGCAACCGTGAGCCCCTCTAGGCCAGCAAGTGCCTGGAGCCAGCTGGAGATCTCACAGGAGTGAGTGTTGGCAAACAGAATTACATGCCCCAACCAAAAGGTGCTGGCCCTGCCTCCAGAAACATGGGTGCCTAGGTGGCCAGATCCCTAAGATTATTCAGAAAAAGCCTCATATCCAAGTTTTTATATAAAATCTCCCACTTTATGAGTGTTGGCAACTTATTTAATTTTAAAAAATCAACAACACGGGTTAGGCCAATGAAATAGATCTGCAGGACACATTCAGCCCATGCACTGACAAATCCAGACCACTGCTAAGGTCCATGCCAAGTGTACTGAGTAACACTGATTGTGAATGACTCCCTGCCGAGGCAAAATCTGACACCCACTCAAACTAGAGAAAATGCCTCCTGTTCTACTAAACCAACCATGGGTGCCCAATGGGAGCCACCGAGGGGTAGAAGAATGTCTGGAATGTCTTCATGCTCCTTGAAGCCAAATCCTTGCTCACCCTGATTATCATGATGATGCTACCACCTCCTTCACACTAGCTTGTCACTGACCTGCCCCTGTGAACATTCAGGATTCCTGTCCCCTGGCCCAGAATTTTCTCACTACCTGGTGCCACCTTTCTTTTTGTTTAAGGGTAAGTTGTGGAGTACAGGAGATGTTACTTTGGGTATCATAACCAAAAGGATGGAAGGAAGGCTTGGATCAGCCCCCAACCTGCTGTGACCTGGACAAATAATTTCCTCTTTCTGAGCTTCAGGTTTTCCTCGGCAGATTGAGTGGACTGGACTAGAGCACCTCTGAGCTGCCTTCCAGCCCCTGGCAAAGGAAGCATTAACCCTTGACTACATGAGGACTGGGCCCCACACTGTGGCAAAAGGGAATTCCTGTTAGCAGTGGCCAGGCCTTGCCCCAAACTCACACAGCCATGTCTTCCTGCAGGTGTCTGGCCACCGACGGGCCAACCACAGTCCCTGCTTCCCTTTGCAAGGAGTAGTCACACTTAATATGCAGTATGGCACAGGCATCACCATTGGAAGGCTGCTGGACAGGGCCTAGAGGTGTTTAGTGGTAGGAATTGTGAGGAGTTGGCCCAGGGAAGAACCCAAGGCAGCTGGAATGGCAGAAAGGCACCCCAGCAAATGATTACCAATGGAAATGAAAGTCTTCCAACATTTTACAATGGGTATAGCCAGGCAGGTGCATGTCCACTGACCCATACTCAGCCCTTGTCAGAATGCTGCCCTTCCTGTGTACAGCAAGGCAGACCCAGATGCTGGCAACATATTGGAAAGTGAACCCTCCTCCCAGCCTCTGGGGACCTCGCGGACCCCACTCCTCCCTCACAAGCTTGCTTCACTCCAGGGCCCCCACCCCAGGCCTCCCTGGGCATTGGCAAAGAGCAGGCACCACTCCAAATCCTGACTTCATGCTGACCATCAAATCCCCAAGCCAGGGAGGGAGCAATGATGTCATTGTCCCTGTGTTTCAGAAAAGCAATAATCAGACTCGGAAGAGGATCAACTTTCAAGGCAGAAGGCCAAACAGTTTATCTTGGCAAAGGCCTCCAAGGATTGCCTCATAGAAAGAAAGGGCTGGCATGCTCATGAGCATCATTTATTATGAGCTGGGAATCTGCAGTGTCCTTGGAGTCAGGAAAACCTCCGGGGCCCTTTTGAGTTGGAGGATGTCGAATCTTAAACAAATGACCATTAGTGTCATTTCTTTCCATCAGAACCCTCTCTTAGGGAAGGAGGGAAGCACCTCAAAACTCAAGGTGGAGTCTCTTTCCGACAGAGTTGTGCCACCCAACCCTGGGCTGGAGTCCCCTCTCGTTATTATAAAGATGTCACCAGTTTTCTCAATTTGAACAAGTTCCATGAAGACAGAGACCTTGCTCACTACTGTATCCTGGCATCTGGTACGGAGTTGAGAAATCTATCGGTATTGGCTGAATGAATGGCAAGGAGGAAAGAGCAATGAATTGGGAAGTAGTGTTCCTGGATCCCAGGCATCAGGGGTGTATCCAAGTTCGCCAGCTAGGCTTGGACAGGCAGGTGGGGGGAGAAGGGGTGTTGCCATTGATTGGCGCAGGTGTGTATTAGGTATTTTCAAGGATCTATCCTTTGATAACCTTTGACTCCCTTCTTTCCCTGGATCATAAATCTTGTCTTTGCACTTCTGCTAAAGTCATTATGCTTACTTTTAGAGCCATCTGGTCAAGACTTTTGGGTGAAACACTGTGGATAAGGCCCCACTTTGGGCAAATATGTTCAGAAAAAACAAGTCTCTCCACCACCCATCCTAAATTATACTTCTGCTGCACTGTAATCTGAGCTCAATCACTGCAATGACCTTGAACATGACACTTCACCTTTCTGGGCCTCAGTTTCCCCTTCTACAAACAATACATATTAAGTAGAAGTGTCCTATGTTCTTAACTTTTAGAGGGCAGTGTCTCAGACCCCTTTTAGAAACAGAAGAAGCGGGATCCCTGGGTGGCGCAGCGGTTTGGCACCTGCCTTTGGCCCAGGGCACGATCCTGGAGACCCGGGATCGAATCCCACGTCAGGCTCCCGGTGCATGGAGCCTGCTTCTCCCTCTGCTTATGTCTCTGCCTCTCTCTCTCTCTCTCTCTCTCTCTCTCTGTGACTATCATAAATAAATAAAAATTTAAAAAAAAAAAAATAGAAACAGAAGAAGCCCATGGAGCCTCTCCCTGAAAAATACAGTTTCTCACACGTAGAGAGGAACATTTTTGCACCTAGTTTCTGGAGGTCCACAGCCCCCTCGCAGCTGGTGACAGAGCCCAGGGTCAGAGCCTTTTGGACATGCTGAGCTGCGAGTCCCTCCTGGCTCTGAGTTTCTGGAATGTTAACCCAAATGTGGCTGTAAGAAAACACATTCCAGCTGCCCTTTCCCCAGGTCACCTCAAGCCCCCTCGGAGCTGCCCCTCGGAGAAGAACTTGGGCTTCACTGATGGCCCCAAGCACAGCTGGCAGCTTCCTCAAGACCCACGCCTCAAAGCCATAAAGGTAGGCCTCACGGAAATGAGGCAGGAAGCAAAAGGAACTGCAGGCAGCTCAGCCTAAAAGGAATTTCCTCCTCTGCTTCTCCTTCTAATTTGGTCTTTCAAGAGTTTGACAAAAGTGGGGATGGAGGAGGGCAAAAAATGTTGAGAGTTTTTTTTTTTTTTTTTTTTTTTCTTATTGAGGCCCAGAGAAAGAGGTGGAGATGGGCCACAAAACAGAGAGGTCAGGCATGGGGACACAGGGCAGAGGACACTGACGAGCATGGGTGGGGCCTCAGTGCATTCTCCAGGACAAATTGGACTTTTCCAGCCTGCTGGTTTTTGAAAGCTATTTCCGAAGCTGGACTAATCCAGCCCAGCTGTGAGATGATAAGTAAACAGGACCTTTTGTAGAGGTTCCGAAAACCCCTTCTTAGCTTGTACTCACAGAGCTCACTCCATCCTTTCAGCAGGGAAGGCAATGAGGTGTCAAGGGCAGGTAAAGTTGAATCTGAGTCCAGGACTCATGCCTACCTGTCACCACTCTCAAACCTGGCAAGTGTCACCTGGACATCAGGATAGTCACACAGATCTGAGTCCAGATGCCTGTTCCTCTTCCTGTTAGCTGGGTAAACTTAGGTGTGCTTCTTAATCTGTCTGAGCCTCAGTGTTCCCATCTGCAAAACAGCCATAATAATACCTACCTGGTGGAGTTACAGGGCAGAATCAGTAAGAAATAAAGGTGAAAGTCCTGCAGGCAGTGCTCAATCCAGAGTTGGTCCTCAGAAGATGCTACAGGTCTCTCTTGGCCACCGCCATAGCTCCTTTATCCTTCTCTCTGGAATAGAGATTAAGATATATGGAAACCAAAAAAAAAAAAAAAAAAGATATATGGAAACCTTGAGTGAATTAGAAAAAAAAAAGGCACCCCCTTTAAGGGGGAGTGACTTGGAAAAGGCTGCATTCCTTCAAGCTGAAAAGCAGTCTTCACCCCCCAGATGCATGCATGGCTCAGCAACCAGGTTCCCATTCTCACTCCCCTCAGCCAGGCAACCTGGTGCCAACCACCACCCACACAGCTGTGTGCAAACAGCAACCACAAAACCCAGGTGTCCTGCCTGCCCTTGGGCTGAGATTTTTTCTATTAGAGCTCCAGTCTTTTAGCAAAGTCATTGATCCCCTTTTAAAATGCCTGGCAAGGGTTAAAATTGAAGCAAGACATTTTCACCTGGGTGTAATGAGTTCTTTGTTCATTCCTGCCCTAAGAAGGAGGCAGAAAAAGACAAAGGTAGCTAGGACCCAGCCTTACCTGGCACTCAAGACCGTGCTGTCCTGCCTCACTATCCTAAATGGGCTGCCTCTGTCCTTCAACACAGGTGCCTTAGCAAAGGAAACTCTCTTGCTGCTCTCATGCTATGCCCAAGCACACAAGGCTCAGAACCTAGCATCACTTTTTGCTGCACTCACAAGGCCATCCTGGATTCAAGGGGTTGGAGAGATAGACTCCATCTCTTATTGGTGGGACCTGTCAAGTCACACTATAAAGGGCATGGGCACAGCGAAGCCAGTAATTGAGAACATCTAGATCATACCATGAGTTGGGACCGTGTCTCATGCTGCTGGAGCCTGTTTTCTAAACCAATATTTGAGATTTAAGAGTTGATAATGTGACACAATATTTTCAAATGGGGCTGTCTAGGAGGCATGGTCATACTTCCATCTCTACACCACACTAACAGCCTGGCCCAGTAACCTCCCCTAAACACATGTTTACTGGTTATCTGGCCACTTCAAAACCTGACATTTTAAACAGGAACAGAATGCCTATGTACATTTTGGAATCAAAGGCTGGTATTTATTAGCAGGTCTTGAACTTTATAGGATTTCAGATCTAGAAGCTGTTTAAAACAATACCTTTTATTCTTTTATACAAGAATAAAGTTAAGAGGTAAAGTTACTTAGCCAAGATCACATGGTCAGAGAAACCAGTGTTTCTCAACCTTAACGTGTACACAGATCACCTGAGCATCTTGTTAAAATGCAGAATCTGAGTAGTAGGTCTGGGGTGTGGCTGGGGTTTAGCATTTTTTTAAAGATTTTATTTATTTATTCGTGAGAGACACAGAGAGAGGGGCAGAGACACAGGCAGAGGGAGAAGCAGGCTCCCCATGGGGAGCCTTATGTGGAACTCTATCCCAGGACTCTGGGATCAGGACCTGAGCCAAAGGCAGATGCTCAACCACTGAGGCACCCAAGCATTTAGCATTTAGCATTTCTAACAGGAGCCCAGGTAATAGCAATGCCACTGGTCCCAGACCCACACTTTGGGTGCAAACCTCAACACAACAGATTCCAGAGAGAAGGTGGTAGGTAAACACCTGCATTTAGAGCCTTTTTATTCTTTTTCATTCCTTCAGTTACACCCATTTTACCAATGAGTAAACTGCAGTTCAGAAAGGAGGTGTTGGTATTGGACCAACTCCCTGAAATTTTTCAGAAGAGGACCCACTTTCCTCCATTCAGTAAGCAGTTGTCAGAGAGGTGAGCCCAAGGAGCTATGGACCTCTTTGAGTTTCCAGTTCCTCAACATAAGGGTGTTCTTCCTGGCTGAGGCCTTGGGCTGTGGGCCATATTTTCACTTGTTGGGGACTAGGTGCTGGCCCAGGGGTCTCTAAGTCCCAAGAGCTGGGATTGTCCTGTCTGGTTAGTGATTTAGGAGCTTGGCAGCCTCTGTTGTTCTATTATGTGGCCTCTGAACATTCCGTCCAACGGCCTTTTGGCATGCCACACATTTTCAAAATGAAAGGAGGAAAAAATGAACATTCTCCTTGCTCATTTGCCTAATTTAAAAGCATCAAGAAGCTTTTTTTAGAGGGGGGAGAAACATCATCCATCTGAAATGGAGGAAGTATCTCATCAAGGAGCCAAGAGAGAGATGGAGACATAAGTTTCAAGGGCTGACATATTAATGGACAAACCCTGTGCCTGATTTGTTTTTTCCCATCCCCTTTAAGCTCAGAAATCACTGCTTTTTTGGAAGCTCTTGCACTGAAAGGAAATTTCTTTTTTCCTAAGAGGAGATCTGAGCTCTCCTCACCTACCTCTGGCCCCAATGTCCTGCAGTTTCACATCAGTTCAGACCAACCCACAGACATTTACTGAGGGGCCACCATGTGTCAGGTGCTGTGCTGGATTTATTCTTTCATTTCTCAAAGATTTAGTGATCAGAGACTACCCCATGCTGTACATTCACCCATTCATTCAACAGTTGGCCATTGCCAGGCATCGTGCCAGCTCTGAGGATAAAGAGCGGCACAGACTGGCCACACCTAGTTTAGCCAGAGAGACAGTAAGAATTCTTACTGACATATCATAATAAGGAATTACTTGTGACAAGGAGCCATAATAGAGCCTGATGCTGGGAAAGCGAAGATAAAGGAGATCTTGCTCACGTCCATCCCTCCTTTCTGTCCCATGGCTACTGACTTTGCTTGGGTCCTCCCTGGTGGCATGGCCTAGGGACAGTGTGGATGAGAAGCTAACCTGCTGTCTCTAGGCCTGGGGCTTCTCTGTGTCCCTGGAACTGATGTGAGAGGCAGAGTGGTCCTCTGCTAACCTGGGCAAGATGTTTAATTCGGTCTTGGATTTTCCTTTGCAAATTAGGGATAACAGTAGCACTAGGACAGGGCTCTCATGAGGATTAAATGAGATGTGTCCATTCAGCTGCTGTGCAGCCTGCCTTGTGTAGACATTGAGTAATTGTCAGCCTCTATCATCAGTGGCCAGCATGGCTCCTTCCTTAAAGGGGGCCCCACATCCAGAGACACGTCTTACTCTTTGGCACAAGGTCCCAGTGTCTGCTCAGATCCTACGAGTTTTACCTTTTGGGAGAGGTGGTGGAACTTTCCCTGCTCATCCTGAGCCACAGGCTTTGAAGGGCTTCATAATGGCTCTCAGCAGCGCTGCCCTGGACTCCCGCTCGCCCCACATTCTGACTCTCCATCCAGGAATGCAAGACCAGGGAACCCTGCCCCCTTCCTTCAGGGTCCCCTCCATAGACTGGGTAGTGTTGCTCCCCTTCACTTCCCAGCTGGTTGCAGAGTGCTCCCGTCTTCTCCTGCTCGTCTTCTCCTGCTTGCACAGAACCCTCGTCAGCCAGCACTCCCTGGAAACGTCTTGCAGGCCAGTTGAGACCCTGGGTGGGACTCACAGCTTTTCCTTCAGCTGAATCCACCTGCACACCTTCAACAGAGGGCCTTTTGGAGACGTTAGGCCCCACTGCATGCCCCCGACTATTGTTAGATGCCATCCCAGTGCTGCCCGGGCACCCACCCCTTCTCCCAGGGGTGTCAGGGGGCCTCCTCTGTCCCACCCGAGAGGCATGGAAGGGAAGATAAGAACAAGTCCCAGACTGGCCCTCCTCAGCCCACATCTCCGCGTCTGCAGGCAAGTCAAGGTGGAGAGTCTGCCTAATATCTTCTCTGATTATCTGGGCTTCAAATTGGCTAATGGCCAGTGTTTGAGACCAAGATCCCTCCTTTATCCGAGTGAGCATTCCCCCACAGCACAACTCCCCAAATCGAGTGCAGTGTTTCCACCTGGTGGCTGTTCTTACTTTCTCTCAAACAGGCAGGGCTGGCATGGAACCACGGCCAGATCCGGATGGCTGTGGCTGTGCCTGTTGTCCACCATCTCCTCCCTCACACTCTTCCCTGTCCGTCTTCACATTTCAAAGGTTGTTGTTTGGTTCCAGTGGAAAATGCACATCAGCACTGAACACAGCGTCTGTCTCAGGCAACCCCCCCCCCGCCCCCCCGCCCCCAGTAAAACGCAGGCACAGTTTTAAAGCTTCCCACAGTTCTTCTTTATGGAACAGTATTTTTTTTTTCAACATTTGTCTGACACTTGCAGGATAAAAGCCTCCTTGGAGGCAAGGGCTGCCTCCATGTGGCAGGCACAGCGTGTGTTCCATTGAAGACATATTTTAAAAAGTGGAGAAGACAGAGGCTGGGGAAGAGAAACTTCTGAATTGGCAAGGGGGCCTCACCCCAGAGTTTAAGGGTTGGTTGGTTTCACAGATTCATTTTGTAGCCTCGAGCAAGTTACTTCTCTCTGCATCTCTGCTTCCTTATTGATAAAGCAAGGCAACGCCCTCCCTCTTTTACATCTCATTAATAACCACTGAGGCCCAACAATGCAGAGACTGAAGGGTGTTAGTTGGTGACGTGACCCTGCACAGGATCTCTGCCTCTCTGGCCTGTTTCCTCATACAGTGAAGGAGCTCTGTTGTGCTGACTGATCCCTTCCCACGCCTGAACCCCTTTGGTGGGACAAAGTTCATCTCACTGTCAGATCAGACAAGAGACACTGGTATAAGGTGATAAAGTGGAGTGGTCTCTTAGTGGCTGGGGTGACCCTCAAGGGCTATCAGATCCCTCCACTATGTCCAAACAGAGCTCCCGACTCTAGGTCAGGAAAGAGATAGAATGACCGTCGTCCATCACTCTCTTTGGGTTCAGATTCATCACCTCAGGGCCTTCCCTGTTGCCAGCAGACATCCATCGGCTGCAGATTTTTGACCACGTGGGTAACCCTAAATAAACCTTTGCCATCCTTTAACATGGAAGCCTAGATTCCTCTTGGCAGGTGTCACCTTGGAAAGCCTGGAGCAGGGAAAGAGGGAGACGCAGCAGCAGTTGGACAACAGCAGGGGGTTAACAATAATACCGACAGCCAGCATGGTTCTAGCCAGCCCCACATGCACAGCTAAGTGCTTTATGTATATTAACTCACTTTAAACCCCAAGGCAACCTATGTGGTACATAATATTTTTAGCCCTATACATCAATGCAGAAATTGGGGCACAGAAAAGTGAAGTAACTTGCCCAAGGACTCACAGCTTAGCCGTAGTAGAGCCCAGTCAGTGCTCAGCCCAGGCAGCTGTACTTAAGCGCTCACTATGCTTTGCAGCCTCCTCCATAGATGGAAGGAAGCAGGACGAAAGGGCTAAAGAAAGAGTGGGTGCCCTGCTGGGGCCTGAATATAGATAGAGATATACTGGGCACTGGAATGACAGGAGGTTCAATGCAGTGGAGAGGGCATCTCTAAAAGTAGTGCAGTCAGTACATACTGATAATGATGATGGTGGTGATAATGACAGCACCTAATATTTTTACAGCTCTCAGCACTGTTTCTACATTCATTCGGTGAATTCTATCAACAAATACTGGACACCTGCTGCGTGTTGGGCAAACAATGAACAAAATGAACATTGGCCTTGCCCTCATGGAGCTCAACAAATAAACATGAAAATAAACATTTAAGGGCAATCATGATTTTATTAGCTTTGTTGGCAGGATTATAAATTTTATACCTCAAAGCTTCCTCTCTGGATGGCTTCAAAGTTAACCATGAGCATTTGGGAAAATACGCTCATTTTTAGAAGGGAAAAGGTAATGGTCTTATAAAGGGAAGGGAGAACCAGAGATTATTTTCTATTATTCTGCTCATGGATACCCAAGACTAACATTTCTTGAAACTTTCTTCTTTGGCTCCTAAACATTCTTCTTTCTTAGCCTTCTCTTTATCTACTTGTTTATGGGATGACAAAGTCAGTAAGAATGTGCTAGAAGCTGAAGTCTTGGTCGCCCCAATAACTGGACTAGTGATCTGGCTCAGGCCTTCTGCTTGGAAGGGCTGAAGAAACAGTGGGGAGTAGAGCAGACAAGGTTTCATACAGGATGTAGATACCTGCAAGCCAGTGTTGGTTTACCAGTAAAAAATCATTTTCCCTCCCAAATATTATATTGATATTTGAGATACCCAGCTGGATATTATCATTCTTTCTGATCCAAAGTATTATTGTTGTTCATTGAAACATGCTAAGACATTCATTTGCCTTCATGGTTTGCAGTCACTGGAAACACATCCAGGCCATTCTAAGATATATTTAAAAATCAGACACCATCCAGACAATGAAATATTATTTTGCAGTAGAAAGAAATGAAGCCCTGACACATGCTACAGTATGGATAAACCTGGAAAACAGGGTGCTCAGTGAAAGAAACCAGTCACAAAAGGTCACATGTTGAATGATTCAATTTATATGACATTTCCAGGATATACAAATCTATAGAGACAGAAAGGAGAGCATTGGTAGCCAGGGGCTAGAGGGAAGAGCACTGAGGAGTGACTGCTGATGGGCATGGGGTTTCTTTTTGAGTGAGGAGAATGTTCTGGAACTAGATAATAGTGATAAAATATGCACAGCTCTGTGCGTATCCTACACTGAATTGTATACTATAAAAGGGTGAATTTTATGTTATAGAAATTCTAACTCAATAAAGCTGTTATTAAAAAAAAAAAAAAAAAGTCATGGGCAGCCCGGGTGGCTCAGCAGTTTAGCACCACCTTTGGCCCAGGGCCTGATCCTGAAGACCCGGGATTGAGTCCTGCGTCGGGCTCTCTGCGTGGAGCCTGCTTCTCTCTCTGCCTGTGTCTCTGCCTCTTTCTCTCCCTCATGAATAAATAAAGAAAATCTTTAAAAAAAAAAAAAGTCAGCACAGCTGGGTGGCTCAGTCTGTTAAGCAGCTGCCTTTGGTTCAGGTCATGATCTCAGGATCCTGAAATTGAGCCTCGAGTCAAGGCTCCCTGTCCAGCCAGGAGTCTGCTTCTCCCTCTCCCTCTGTCCCCCCACTGCTCGCTTGTGTGCTCATGCTCTCTCAAATAAAAAGTAAAATCTAAAAAAAAAAAAAAGTCAGGCAGCATTACTGTAGCTGTGATGGGTCAGATCTCACTGTATTAAGTGAAAAGTTATGGAAGATTTACAAGATAAAAACCAAGTGATATGCAATCATCAGAGGTTGAGTGTATTTCTGTACAAGAAAATAAGTACAGGGACACCTAGGTGGCTCAGCGGTTGAGCATCTACCTTTGGCTCAGGTCGTGATCCAGGGGTCCTGGGATCAAGTACCGCATTGGGCTCCCTGGGGGGAGCCTGCTTCTCCCTCTGCCTGTGTTTCTGTCTCTCTGTGTCTCTCATGAATAAATAAATAGCTTAAAAAAAAAAAAGAAAAGAAGTACATAGAGTCATTCTATGTAAGGAATATCAGATCAATCCATTAATCAACTTAATGATAATTTTTACTTAATTTCAAAGCAAATTTTCGCATTAAATAGTACAGAAATGAAAACTTTAAAAGAAATGTTCATAACTGCATCAGGTGGTAATTAGGGGGGTTTTTAGTAAGTGACTGTGCCAGTTCAAATTATCCCTGGGGAATCTCTGGCTGGGATTCAGCTACAGATAGCATGTTTTTAACATACAAACTCAAATCTTCACAATAACTGTAGTTGCTGATGTGCCTCTTCCCATTTATAGGAAAGGCAACAAAGACCTGAGAGGCTAGGAGACTTGCCCCAGGGTGTGCCCGTAGGAAGTGACACCAACACTATTTAAACGCTAGTCTGTCTGGCTTCAAAGCTTGCATTTGTTCTTCTTCCTCATGCTGTGGCATTCCACGAACACAGCTTCCCCAAACCAGAGAAAGTGGTATTATCCCTTTGCTCACCGCCCCAAGTAAGCAGTGCTCATTCTGTACAACACCAAGTATACCTTTAACCAAAACTTTAGATTTATCTTTAATCTTAAGACATTACATTGTGAACATAAACTGAGACACAGAAATGCAGACACCGAAATAGTGCAGTTTTTATTTAACTATCTTCTGAAGTCACTGAGAAGAGGAGCCATATTAGGCTCATCAGACTTGTAAGGAGGGGCTTTCCCCACCTGGAAATGAAACTGAACAGCCTGTAAATAGAAGAAAGTTACATGGAAAAGCCAAGGGCTTGGAAATGCCACGGCAGCATGTCCCCACAGGATTCAGAGTGGTCGTAGACACTTTGAGTCGTTCAGATGATCCCAGAGCCACAGTTTCACTGGGGATGTTGTCTGAACTGTGAACAGCACCCAGGAGAATCCTCATGGGAGACAGGCTGACGGCCTGAGCCTGTTTGGTGCCATAAACATCATAGTAAGAACAAGAAAAGCATATCTGCAGACAAATATTGCCATCCTATCGCTTTGTTTATTTTTGACAATTCCGTTTCTCAGGGAAACAGGAAATGTAAGAGAAAGGAATGTTTGTATTTTGGTAGGGTAGGTTTAGTTTAATTTTTCTAAATATGCCACCAGTATTTTTCCAAGACACACTAACTGTAGGAGGAGGTGAGGCAGAGGGTTCAGAGGTGGGGATTCCAAGGGCAGAGAGTGTTAAGCTGGCCAGTGAAACCATGGACCTCACTCAGCAAACATTTCCTGGGGCCCCTCCCGCATGCCAAACCTGGTCTAGGGCAGTTTTGAGAATGAAGAAGGCAGGCTGGGTCTCTATCTTGGGTACCTGGGTGGGTGGAGGGACGGATGACTGAGGTTAGGATACTGGAGGAGGAGAGAGCATTTTGGAGGGGAAGTTCACGAGGTTGCTTGGAAATGTTGAGTTGGAGGTGCCTGTGAGACTACCTGGGGGCTGGTTCAGGAGGCAGGTTTGCGAGGAGAGGCCCCAAGCAACAACAGACACAGATCCACAGCTCCTTATGGAGCCTACAGTCCAGTGAGGGAGTTACACATTTGTCCAGCCATCACACAGATGAATTAAGAATGGCAGAAGTGCTAGGAAGGAGAAAGTGGTGAGCAGGCTGTGACCTCAGCAGGGAGGTGAGAGCCAGCTTTTTGAGGAAGCAACATCAGAGCTGAGATCTGAAGAATGACTAGGAGGAGCAGGGACAGTGTTCCTGTCAATGATAACAGCATATGCAAAGGCCCTGTGGCTGAAGAGAATAAAGCTAGTATCAGGGCCAGAAAGAAATCCAGTAAGGCTGGGACAGAGAGGCTGAGGGGGGAATGTGGGTGAGATGGGGGTGGGGAAGAAGGCAAGGACCAGTTCACACAGCCCTGTAAGCTGTAGTCTCAACTTGTCTCATTCATCTAGGTGGTAATTTATGAGTTTGTCAGAACAGGATAGAATTGGAAAGGACTATCAAAGGTCATCTTATCCATTCTTCCCCCTCCAGACAGGAGTGTCTTTGTGTGCAGTGCTTACATTCCAAGGAGATTCGGTCAGATACTACATACGGAGGTTAAGGTTTATCAGGCAGCTGTTGGGATATTTCTGTTCTCTCTTCTGAATGAATCTTTTTTGAATGCCCCAAACAAGCCCTGTTTCTGGGCTGCCCCGTTTCTGTCAAAGGCTTCATCATGTTCCCTGCTCACAACCTGGGCATTAGGCTTCCTTCCCCTCTTTTCTTCCCTTCCTGCATCTGAGGACTGAATGAGTCCTATCTATCAGCCTTTAACATCCTCCCAACCCAAGTCCCCCCAGGATCCCAGATGTGAAGGGAATAGGAACCAGTGTGGACCATCACCCTACTCCATGCCAGCTCAGACATTTCCTGACTTAGTGTAAGCCTCTTCACTGGCAGTGAGCATTTAATGACTGACATCTGTTATAATGTTAATTCTTCAATGATCTTCCTGTTTGGCAATTGAGGAAATTGAGTCACAGAGTGGTCAGTGGCTAGCCCAAGGGCTCATCTCATAACCAGAGGTGTTGGAGCTAGATGTGAACTCTGGGGGTCCTTCTGGCTCCAAAGCTCATGCTATTCCTGCCACACACTGACCGGCCTTGTCTTAATGAGTCTGCTGACCTCCACCTACCTATCCAGTCAAATCAAATGAGTGGACACCATTTCTGGGCACATGGGAAGCATTTGATGGTGCATAGAATGACTCTCCAAAAGTAGCACCATGTGGAAGCAGGGCAGTGAGCTCTGGCCAAATCCTAGCTTCCCCACTTTCTTACTGAATGATCCTAGGCAAGAAATTTCACTTCTATTGGCCTTCATTTCCTTGTTTGTAAAATGGGGGTAAAAATAGAGTTATCTCATAGAAGTGTCAAGAGATTTAAATGAGGTGATATACATAAAGTGCTTAGCACCATGCCAGCTACATTGTAAGTGCTCCAAAAATGGAGCTGTTTTTACTATGACCTCCATAAGAGTCTTCCTAAACCTAATTTGTATATGTCTACCTTCTGCACACAAACCCTCAATAGCTGCCTAGTGCCCACAAAATGCATCCCCCAAGCTTACTGCTCCCCAGATTTCCATCCTAATTCACTCCACTTCCCCAACAAGTGCCTGCTGAAACTAACTTTATCAACAGTTTCTCCCCAAATTCTTTCTGACTCTGCCTCTTTGTGCATACCATGTCTCCCCACATGGGAGGCTTTGTCTAATACCCACCCAACAATATACTACATACACAGCATCTACTAGATCCAGTCCTTGTGTGGACCCTGGAGATACAGTGGTAAACAAACCGTAAGAGATGCTGACCTCTAGGGAACAAACTGAGGGCTGCTGGAGGGGAAGGGGGGAGGGGTTCACAGGGTCACGGGCATGAAGGAGGGCACGTGATGGGATGAGCACTGGGTGTTCTATGCAACTGATGAATCACAAAATTCTACCTCTGAAACTAATAATGAGTAAATAAATAAACAAGCTAATCACGGTGTTTTATCAGAGCACCTATAGGGGAGTGGAGAGCTGGACACAAAGGAAATGGACATATAATTACAGTTGGTGCCTCCCAGTATGAAGGGAAAGTTCAGAGTGCCATAGAGAAGACAACAGGAAGCACCTACTTTATTATTTTCACATCTTTTTTTTTATTTATTTAAATTCAGTTAGCCAGCATATAGTACTACATCATTAGTTTTAGATGTAGTGTTCAATAATATAAGCACCTGCTTTAGACCAGTGACCAGGGGAACACTCTCTGGGGACAGAGCATCTCAATTGCTACCCCAAGTGTGGGAAGGGATTGGCCTTTCTCAATCTTATGTGTGTCCTGCACAACACAAAACACAGTGCCAGCCACATGGTTCTAACTCATCTAGTGGCCACTGAATTGGTTTGAATTAATATTATTTTATTGAACATTAGGCAGAGTCTTTCAGAGAAAGAGATCAGCATATACAAGGCCCTGTGGCTGGAAATAATGTGGCCCATTTAGTAAAGAGCTGAAAGTCCTGTGGGTTGGTGCATAACTGGGAGGCAGAGGTTGGAGTGTAGGAGGGAGACACACAAGACAAAACTGAAGAAGTAAGCAAGAGCTACATCAGGCGGAGGCTCACAGGCTTGGAATGAAGGCCCAGCTCCTCATTGGAATCTTTCCAGACTTCTTTAGTCCTTGCTTTCCTCCTCCAGACTCTTCCTGGCCTTGTTTTCTCCATACTTAGCCAGGACCAGACACTGAAGGCGTTTAAATCTCTAGAGACTCATGAATGCAGAGGAATTGCCTCCTTCTGGGGAAAGTTGCACCAGACCACTCAGACCCCAGCCTTCCGACTCCATGGCTTGAAGAGGAGGTCGCTACAGTGCTGATCTGGGCTCCTACTGTTCTGACTCCAACCCCTCCAGAGAACAGCCAGCATGAGCACTGGGCCACCCCCACTTATTTTGGCTTCTTGGGAGACTCTTTTGAATAGGGCTCTTATCAGGGTGGGGATCTCTGGTTTCAAAAATTGATCTGCCCCTTCTAACAGGATGTCAGGCCTCTCACGCCATTGGGCAGTGCTGAACTCTGGAGCAGCCAGGGCATGTGAGCAGGGACAAGGAGCCTGCCAGAGGCTGGTGGGGCCTCCCTATCCCCAAGGGGACTAAATAAAGCTATTGTTGGGAAGAGAAGAGAGAAAATAGCCGACAAGATGTTTTTTGTCCTCTGTGACCTGTGTTAGAGGAGGGTCTGGCATGTTGCAAATGATTGGAAAGGGAATGGCCTCTGGAACCTATTTGAACTGCTCAGGAAGAGAAGGAGCTGGAAAGGGGAGAAAAACTCCACCATTCCTCACCTGTCTGACCTTGGACAAATGGCTTGCCTCTGATCTCCTATCTGTCTCATGGGGCAGGGAAGATGCTACCCTATGTGAAATACCTAGTAGCATTCCTGGCTGTGACAAAACACTCCATAAGTGCAGTTGTCATTAGCCTGGAAGATCACATGGTGGGAGGTCTCACCCACAGTTACAATACCATGGCACCCACTCTCATTCCCTGAGCTCTTAGAAACCACTTAAAAAACCTGCCAGAATGCCTCCAAATTCTACCATTTCTCCCCTTAAAAAGTTCTTGGCCTGGCCTCTAGGAATTAAGACACTTGTTTGTAAGGACATCTGTACAAAGATATTTTGTGGTCTTGCTTAGTAGTAAGTAGTAAGTAGGTCTCAGTAGTAGATGAGAGAGAGGGAGAATGTTACACAAATGTCAGTTAATAGGGAAACATATGAAGAATTGTGGCACCTGTGTCCTGTGGAACACTGTGAAGCTTTAAAACCATTGGGTTAGAGATGTACCTTCTGACATGGGAGAGGAAGTGTGCATGGCATGATATTCAGTGAGAGGAGACATTTTAGAAAAAAGCAAATGTCAACCTTGACCATATATGTGTATATGTGTTTGCAAAGATTGAGCATGAAAAGCGATAGGCAGGAGTACCCATTAGACATACCAGGCAGGTGAGATCAGTTACCTCAGCTGGGAAGTGGGGGTGGGATATAAAAAAAATAAAAAAGATTGTGGCAAGATAAAAGGAAAAAGCTTAGGGTATAATATTAAATTGAAGACAGGTGTAAAATTCTATCTCTAAGATTATTGCAAAATGTCCCATTTTTAAATTGGACATTTTTAAATTTAAAGCGTCACTTTAAAAATAGAAAAGAAAAACTCTTGGGAGTGCCCCCACTTTCTCCACCATCCCCAGCCCAGCCCAGCCTCAACCAGGGGCACTTGGTGTTGGATGTAATCAATTCCAAGATGGTCTGTGACCTGTTGGTAACTACAGATACAATTCATCCTATGCACAGTGAGCAGGTCACTCTCCTGTTCTAGAACTGAATTATTTTTCCCGACCCCCCGCCAGTCCAAGTGACCTAGATAGACTCTTGTCTTCAGCCTTGAAAGCCCCCCAACAACCTGGCCCCACATTGCCTCTTTCTTCTCTGCAACACTAGCCTAGAGCTTTGCCAACCAGTTCTAAGAAGAATGCTGTTCTCGAGGTGCCTGGGTAACTCAGTTGCTTAGGCATCCAACTTTTGGTGTTGGCTCAGGTCTTGATCTCAGGATTGTGAGTTCAGGTCCAATGTTGGGCTCCACGCTGGGTGTGAAGTCTACTTCAGAAGAAAAAAAAAAGAATGCTGTTCCCAACTAAAGTAAAAAATGGCAATGAAAATTTTCCCCTACCAAGAAAATGCATTTGCTTTAAATAATGTTTCAAAATACTTTCTTTGAAATTATCTTCCTACAAATTTTCAAATTTTTCTACATTGACTTTCTGCGTCTTGTAAATCTAGACATAATTTCTCATCCCATTATTTCTGACAATGAGTATATTCCTTCAAGTTTAGTTAAAATGGTGGAAAAGGGCACTTAGTTCAAATATATAATTCTATTCAATCATGTCCAAAGTAACTTTATTACAGATAAACTCATTTTAAGTATCATAAAATAATTCCTCCCTTCTGGTGGGTCTTTGGAGCTCATGAAAATTAAGACACCTGCCATGGGAAGACCAAAGTATTCTGCACCATTCACCCCTTCAGGTATGCTGAGCCTTCCATTGACCCATACTTGTCCTTAAGAATCCTTGTCAAAGCCTTCCTTTCTTATGGAGACTTGCTCAGGATTCCATGCCCCACCCAGATTTGGCCACCATGCCACCTTATTCTGCTCTTTGACTGTACAACCCACCTCTCTAAAACAAGAAATCTTGTCTCAGTCTCCTGTGTCCTACACAGCATAAAACACGGTGTCAGCCACATACTTCTCACTCAGTTAATTGATTTGATTTGATATTATTTTATGGATCGTTATGATTAGAAAGAATTTATTGTACCCTAGGTATGCATGTGGTCCCCAGGGAAGTGTGCCTTGATAGAGAAAGTGCTTAATTGAGAGTCAAAACTCATGATCTTGACTTCTTTTTTTTTTTTTTTAAGATTTTATTTACTTATTTATTTGAGTGAAAGAGGGAGAGAGCATGAGTAGTGGAGGGGAGGGCAGAGGAAGAGGGAAAGAGAATCTCAAGCAGACTCCCTGCTGAGTTCAAATCCCAATGTGGGCTGGATCCCATGACCAAGATCATGACCTGAGCTGAAATAGAGATTCAGATGCTTAACTGACTGAGCCACCTAGACACCCCAAAACTCATGACCTTGACTTCTCATTCTGCTGTTGTGTGGCATGAAAACAATCACTTCTTACTCTTTGGGCTTCAGTTTCTAGGAGGACACACATACGTATTAGTTTCCTATTGCTGCTCTACCAAACTAAGCTGTCAAAAAGAACGTCTTTTTACTATCTCACGGATCTGTAGATTGGAAGTCCAAGCTGGCATGTCAAGGTGCTTTACTTAGAGTCTCATAAAGCCAAGATCGGAGTGCCAACACACTGCATTTTCCTCAAGAGCTCAGGGTTCCCTTCCAAGCTCATTCCTGTTAGGACAGAATTCAGTTCTTTGCAGTATGATACACCTCAGGTCCCCACTTCCTTGCCAGCTATCAGCCAGGGGCCACCTTCGGCTCTGGGAGGCTACCCACATTCCTTTTCAAGTAACCACCCCATCTCAAAGCAGGAACAGTGTGCTAAGTCTCTCTCCTGCTTTGACTCTCTCTGCCTCCTTCTTCTGCCACCAGCCTGAGATGGTTCTCTACTCTTAAAGGCTCATGTGATTTGATTAGGTTCTCCCAGATATCTCCATATTTTAGAGTCACATGTGACATATAACATAAAACAATCCTTGTGTGACTTTATTTGACAATCTCATCACATTTGTAGCCTCCAGAGATTAAAATGGGATACCTCGGGGAGCATTCCTAGAAATTCTACCTACCACCACATGGCAACATGGGGGTGAGGCAAGATAATTGCTAAGTTCTTTCAGATTTCCCTTCGTGGCCTTCATGTCACCCTCTGCCATACTATCACAGACTGCCAAGCAACAGCCTCTGTTCCTTTCTCTATCATCCAGGTTTCCTTCACCTCTGTCCTCATTCCCACAAAACCAGTGTTAACTTCTTCCTTCCCTCAGTCCTGCTCTACACTTTTAGTTTGAATCTCCCCTTGGTGCTAAGCAGTTTGACAGTCCTTATTTCATTTCTTCTTCCCCCAACTATCAAATGAGTTAGGCATGACCATTCCCACTTTGCAGATCAGAAAACTAAGTTTTGGAGAGGCTAAAGATCTAGCCCCAGACTAGAGAATAAGTTTAACTCCAACATCCACGTTCTTTCCAATATCCATCAGTGTGTGGAGAGATAATGAGGCCGGGAGAGGTGGAGGGGAAGACAGAGCACACTGATTTCCCCTCACCTCACACTCCACCTTAAAATGAAATGGAGACCTCATCTCAAGCCCCAGTAGTGACCCAAGCAGTTCTCAAACTGCTCGAGATGTCCAGGATCTGTGAGTGGATGGCCAGGTGTGATGACCCTGTTTGGGAACAAAGGCCACTTGGTGAAAATATACCCATTCATTCCACTTTACATCACTTGGGTTGGTGAAATATGTCTTTCAACCTCAGGTGTTGGGAGCTCTTTCAGTGCCTATGAGAGTGTAAGTCAGTGCAACCACTTTGGAGAGTTAATTTGGCAATATCTGGCAAAACTGAGAAAAGCATTGCCCAGCCCCAGCAATTCCACACCTGTGCATGTGCCCTGGGGAAACTCCCCTTCAAGTGCAGGGAGGATGGAGTTTGAGAATGTCTGAACTAATACTGTCTATCATTGGAGAAATAGAAATTGCCTAAATGTTCATCAAGAAAGTGGGCAAATGGTAATGTGTTCATATAATAGAATACTATGCAGCAGTAAAAATGAATCCAAGCTAAATAGATGAGCACACATGAATCTTACAGACATATGTGCTAAAAAAAAAAGATTGTCAAGAATCTTTTGATTCTTTTGATATCACTTACATAAAATTTAAAAATGTGGAGTGCATATTGTTTGAGAACCATATGTAATAGTTAAAATATGAATAGATGCAAGGCAATAATAAACACAGAATTCATATAATGATGATTGCCTCTGGGTGGAAGGGAAAGGAGGGTGATAAGAAAGTATATCAGGGGGATCCCTGGGTGGCGCAGCGGTTTGGCGCCTGCCTTTGGCCTGGGGCGCGATCCTGGAGACCCGGGATCGAATCCCACGTCGGGCTCCCAGTGCATGGAGCCTGCTTCTCCCTCTGCCTATGTCTCTGCCTCTCTCTCTCTCTCTCTCTCTCTGTGTGACTACCATAAATAAATAAAAATTAAAAAAAAAAAAGAAAGTATATCAGGGACTTCATCTATGTGGGCAGTGGTTTATTTCTTAAGTGAGGTAATATCTACAATATCGCTCTTTATGTCTTTTTTCATATGTGAAATATTTTGTAATAACTATTAAACTGACAAGTAATCACCACCAGATGCTTACCCCAGAACAGTAAATGGAAAGAGCAGGAAGCAAAAATGGATATTCATTATACTTCCAATATAGAACAAATGAAAAAAATGTGGATTACCAGCAGATAATACACCAAAACTGTTAAAAGTCTGGGGGCGATCATTATTGTCTTCTGTATAATAACAACATAGTGCTTTATTATATTTTCCAAACTTTTTATATAATGAGTACATATTTGCTTTTGAAATCAAAATAAAATATTGCCCTTTTTTAAAAAAAAAAAAAAACATGTGTTTGTTCTCTCTAAGCATTGAGATATGATCAATTTTAGCCTGGGGGAGCCTAGGTGGCTCAGTCAGTTGAGCATCTGACTCTTGGTTTCGGCTCAGGTCTTGATCTCATGGTTCATGGGATCGAGCCCCACATTGGGTTCTGCACTCAGCGGGGCATCTACTTGAGGATTCTCTCCCCCTACCCCTTCACCTGTCCCTCCCCCACACTTGTGTGCTCGTGCTCTCCCCCTGCATCTCTCTCAAATAAATGAATAAATCTTAAAAAAACAAAAAAACAAAACAAAACAAAAAACAACTTAGCCTGAATAAGGGATTTTTTTTTTAATTCAATATCTACTGTAGGAAGCCCTGATAGGCTAGATCTTAGGAGAAACCGTTCATGTCAGGCTTCAAGTCTGACAGGCCCAAGTTTGAGTCCCAATCCACCCCTTCTCAGCACCTGCCTTGTGTCTCAGTGTTCTGTTTATGAAATGATGACTAAAAATCTTCCCTGGTTGCCTCCTGGAGCCACTGTGTGGGTAACATGAGATGAGATCCAATGGATCCATGACCCACAGCAGCCCCTTTCCGAAGCACCTACAGCAGCGCCTCCATGTCAGACTATACTCTGGGCACCAAGAGAGAAGATCCGGGTTCCTCCTCTCAAGGCAGACAGAGGGTCAGGACAGACAGCACTGCCAGAACCAAGTGACAAGCCCCAGGATAGACAGCACAGAGAGTAGGACATGATTACCCCTGGATGGGCTGATCCAAGAAGTTATTACTAAATAACTAGAAGGGATAACCTTTGCCCTCGAGCACCTCCAGACAGACTTGCAGACACCAAGTAAACACATCTCAAACAACATATGAACAGAATGAAGGAGGAAATGTATAGCTAGGTTTGAACCTGGTGCTCTCACTTCCTAGCTGAGTGACCATGGGCATGCATAAGCACCTAATCTTTTGAGCCCCCTCTCCTCCTCTATCATAAGAAGAAGCATGCATGTCTCATAGGTCTCGCTGAAAAGACTGGTTGAATGAAACACAGATTCCACTATCAAGCACCTTCCCTGGGTCAGGCAGTGTTCTTGGAGATGAGGATGCTACAGGAAACCAACCAGACAAGTAGCATGACTCTCCAAGGGAGATGATACAGGGCATTTACTCAGAACAGTGCCCAACACAGTGTGGCCAATAAATGCACGTGCCCATGGTGGGCATGACAACTATTATTAAGAAACTTCATAGGGCAGCCTGGAGAAGGCTTGGCAGGGGCGGGGGAGGGGCATGCATTTCCAGATACGTGAAGGTTTTTTGAGGGATAATATAAAGCAGAAATGTGATGGGAGTAACAAAGGTGCTGTTCATTGGGTACTTAAAACATAAAGGTTTCATGTGTGATAATGTGTTTGATTGTCATAGCAACCATATGGATGGATACTCATCATCCCTATGTTACAGATGAGGAAACTGAGCCACAGATCCATGTAGAGCTTGTCTGAGGTTGCCCAAGTGATAAAGACAGGATCTGATACCAGTCGGTTTGCTCCCCACTGCCATCTCTCCAGATTGGTGGGTTCCCCAGCCAGGCTGGGTTTTAAGAGCTCAAAGCTCCTTTTGGAAGCCAATTTCACTGGCATTTCGGGTGTTCAAGCTGCAGCAGGATGACCATCTGTCAAAGCGTTCTTGTGGGGATTCCGAGTAATATCAGATGACTGGATCTTTCTACAGAACAGATGGTGCCCAAAGTCTTGGTGGCAATGCTCTAGGATGCTAATGAGTGATTTCCTCTTATCTCTTACAGCTCACAGTGCCACACTTCCCTGTGGTGGTCAAGCTGGGACACGCCCATGCCGGAATGGGAAAGGTATGAGAAGCTGCTCTTACACTTGCGTTCACACTCATGCGACCTCCCCAGTCTACTTGTTCCCCTCTCCCTCTGTCCTCTGCCAGCCTCTCCTTGACTCAGCCACCCAGAACAGTGTGAGAGGAGCCCAGGATGCAGGACGCACCCTGTCTTCCCCACCCCACCTTCTTCTGAGCTCCTGTGGCATGGAGCTTCTATCCAGCCCCGTCTGTACCGTCTGAACCCTACCTGGAATTGCTAGCTAATTGTTTCCTGTAATTGTGTATTTGAGAAACGAATGTAAAGCATTTTATAGATGGTGATTCTTTTGTTCCCATCATCATTTCCACAGCTGCTCTCTAAGCTTATGTCTTACTCATCTCCCCACCACCCACTGGGCCAGAACCTAGAAGGAGGTGAATATACATGGCTCCATGGAGGAAGCTCATGGAGTCAGTTAGCTTCTGCAAGAGTAAATCACATATTTCACCCAGTCACAGGTGATATATTTGTCAGAATTGGTCGGATCCTTTCAGTTGCACTTGTAGAAACTCAAATCAGGAGACAAAAGATAATCCATTGGTTCAAGGCATCAGGAAGTCTGGGAGAGTTCTTGACAGGTCTGGGCAGAGCTGGATCTAGGAGCCCAAGCAAGGCCAGGAGAGCTTGGTCTCCTGTATTTCTTGACTCTGTTCCTCTCTGCCTGGTGTTTTCTTCAGGTAGTTAAGATGGCTGTGGGTGGCCTTTATTCTGGTCCCCAAACTCACTTCCTGGAGGAAAAAAGATGGTGCCTTTCCAGGCTCTCTATAAATCCCATAGAGGAACACTAATTAACCTTTCTTGGGTTCCTGTGCTACTAAGATGCACGTGTAGGAGATGTGGAGATGTATGCAGCCCCAGTCCAACCCACTGGATCAGGATGCCCACAGGAAAGGGAGACTTACTCCTAAATAAAAGGAGTGGGAATATGGGGAAGTGTGAGGGCCCCCACAGGCCCACCTCTGAAGCCTCTGACTCAAAGAGATAAAAACCTTGATCTGAGCAGGCACAGCCCAAACATAAATAATCCTGCATCTGGCACCTTTGTTCTTCCCCACCCTGTGATGCCTTCTGTGTCATCTGTTCCCACATAAACTGCATGCCCTTCAGGCAGCAAAGAGTGGAAAGAGCTGAACAGGTCAGGGCATGACCCATAGCTCCGATATTTGTGTGAATTTGTACAAGTTGCCATCTGACCTTGGCCTTCTCTGTCGAATGGTGATGATTCTAACAACCGTCTTTAAAATAAATCCTCCCTCTAAAATAGTACATCTTCCTGAAAGTACACACCATGAGGGCAGGGGTCTTGCCTATTGGTCCACTGCCATATGCCTGGTGCCGAGTAGCCTATTGGTTTGTTGGGCAAGTGGATGAATGAGTGATTCCCTCTTTAGATGTGCCCTTGTGTCTGTGCCCTGCTCTGTGCCTTCCTCCTAATGCCTCCTGCACCTCTGCCACTGAGCTGAGGCCCTTCCACTCTTCTGGGACTGCCCTTGCATTAGTCCTCAGCGACCCTATGCTGCTGAATCAGCAGACACCTTTCGGACCCTACAGGAGCTGACCTCCCTGTATCTCTTAAAGCTGCTTGCTGTCCTTTCTGTCCCAAAACTCCTTTTCCAGTGGCCCTTGACTCATGCTTCTCTCCTGGCTCTCCTCTGTCTCCACCACTGCTTCACAGTCTCCTCCATGTTGGTTTCTTGCTGCAGCATCTTCAATGTGTCTGTGCCAACAGCACATGCAATCTGAGCACTCATCTGCTCTCTTGGCTTCTACAGCCACCTGCATGCCAACAGTCCCCCGGGTTGCATTTCCCATCCAGACCCTCAGCTCTTATACCCAGCTCCCTCCTCTACATGCTCCCCTTGTCTCCCATGAAAACTTATCCCAGACAACCTGCACTCCCTCTTGTCTTTCTCCTCCCCCACCCCCTTCTGTGGTGTTCTCTACAGCAGGAACCGCCAATCCCTCCATCATCTCAAAACAGAAATCTGGGAGTCATCTTCCTCCTCCATGTCCAATAGGTCATCAAGTCTTGTCACTTGCCTTTGTTAATGTTTCTCAAACCCATCCCTTTCTTTCCACCCACTGCCACCATGTTGGACAACTCTGGGAAAGTTAAAAGAGTTCCCAAGAATTAAATTCGGTGTCTAAAGCTTCAAAGTATCCCAGACAGGAAATATTTAAAGAGACTGATGCAATGCTTGGGGGAAGGGGTGCTCTGAGAAACTCAGGCCCAAAAGGGACTCCCAGAGCATGGAAAGAAGGCCATGTATCCAAGGATAAAAGCCACTGGCTAGAACAAACTACAGTTCGCCGAAATGCTGACACCAAGGGAAAAGGGCTTTTCTCCTTCAGTTTGGAATGAGAAAACTATCAGGGATGGCCTGGGCATGCCAAATGAGCCAATGATGTCATATTCGTGTCTGAGAGGGAGAAAAACAAAATTGGTAACTTCCATGGTACTTCTGCTTCTCTCAAGAAAAAAGATTGTCTTCCTGGAGACCAGCAAAGAGAACATTCCTAGGAAGAAACTAGTGAAGAAGTTGCCAATGGACTCAGTGTTGTTGGAAATCCACCTGCATCCCAGCTGATCCACCCTCAATTATATTTTGCTGCTTTTGTTCATATATATATATATTTTTTATTTTAATAGAAGCATTTATTAATGAGGAAATAATTAGTTTTGATTAATAAAGATGAACTGAGAAAACAAAGACAAAAAATTTTTTAAAAGAAGAACTGAGGATTGGAACCCTCTTTCATAGCTGGTGGAAATGTAAAATAGTGTGGCCCCTTTAGTAAAGTTTGGTAGTCAAATTGTTATCTATAGGAGTATCATATAACTCAGCAGTTCCACCATTAGGTATGTGCCCACAAGAAATAAAAATATAACTCCACACAAAAACATGTTCATGCAGGCTCATAGCTGCCTTATGGACAATAGCCAAAAAAGAAATAACCAAAGTGTTGGTCAACTAATGAAAGTATTAAAAAAATTTATTCTATCTGAACAGTAGGATATTATTCAGTCCTGAAAAGGAACTAAGTACTGGTACATACTGCATAGACGAACTTTGAACTCATTTTGGTTTTTTTTGTTTTTTTTTTTTTAATATAGCAATTTTTTTTATTTTTTTATTGTTTTATTTTATTTATTTTTATTTATTTTTATTTTTTTATTTATTTATTTTTTATTGGTGTTCAATTTACTAGCATACAGAATAACCCCCAGTGCCCGTCACCCATTCACTCCCACCCCCCCGCCCTCCTCCCCTTCCACCACCCCTAGTTCGTTGCTTCAACGTGGATGGAACTGGAGGGTATTATGCTGAGTGAAGTAAGTCAGTCGGAGAAGGACAAACATTATATGTTCTCATTCATTTGGGGAATATAAATAATAGTGAAAGGGAATATAAGGGAAGGGGGAAGAAATGTGTGGGAAATATCAGAAAGGGAGACAGAATGTTCATATATATTGATTAGTGCCTACTTGTTGCTGAGAATCAGGAGATAAATAGGACCCACTTTCTGCTGTCAAGGAACTGGAGAGACAGGCAGATAAATAGGTATAATATGTGTTGGGGTTCTGATAGGAGAGTGTGTGGTGAGTACGAAGATTGAAGAAAAGAGCTTAATTCCACCTAGAAGATAGAAGAGTAGAAAGAAGTTCCATGCCTGAAAATAGAAGGAGTTCTAACAAACAAGAAGGACCCAAAGACAAGAGATGGAATGATGCTGTCTTAACAATGAATAGAGGCTGTCACAAGGCACAGAAATCAAAATATAGGGAAATGCTATGCAGTTTGGGGAGCATTTAGGTAGGAGGTAATCATGGGGAGCACCAACAGGTTCTTTAGAAATCAGTCAGACTAGACCAATAGTTCTTATGGTGGGGGGGAGGGAATTCTGCCTCCAATGGGGCAATTTTGGTTGTCACAACTGGGGGTTGGGTAAGTACTACTGGCATCTGGCATCTACTGAGTGGAGACCAAGGATGCTACTTAACAGCCCACGATGCCTAAGACAATCCCACAATAAAGAATTCTACAGCTTAAAATATCAATAGTGTCTGAGTTGAGAAACCCAGGAGAAAACTAATTTTATTTCCTTTGTTGAAGGTTTTACCAGTCCAGAAACCAGAGGAAGCAGTGGTTATTATAGAGTTTAACATGCTTCAAAGTCTGTTCCAAAGAATTATAATTATTCAAATGCTAAAGCCTATGTTGGTCAAAGAGGCTTGGAAAATGCTGCGTTAAAGTAAGTTTTTAGTGTGGAACTTAGGAGTCCTAAATTTGCTTAGATACACTGTTGGGGTAAGAGAACATGAAAGATGCGCTGAATTTCCCAGACTTACCTGACCACAGAAACCTTTGGCTGTTTTTTTATTGTGTCCTTTAATGAATTTGTAAGAACTCTTTCCATATTAAGCACATAAAACCCTTGTCATGCTGTGCAACTCTTTTTCTCCTTTTGACAGTTATGTGTCCATTTTATTATTCAGTTTTTAAGCATTTTTAAAGGTTTTTTTTAAATATAGTCAAATGTTTCCATCTTTGGGAGGCAGTGTGTTATAGTGGCTAAAGGTACTGATTTGAATATAGGTTACACACCTCGTCATGAGATGGCAAGTAAGATATATATATATATATATATATATATATATATATATATATAACTTCCCCCAAGGTTTCTTCATACGTACAATGCAGATAATCCTAGTAGCAACCTCGTAAGCTGGTTGTGAGGTTTAGGAGACGTGATGCATATCAAGCATATAGCTCAGTGCCTGGAACACAGTGGACACTTGATAAATATTAGCTATTAAGAATGTTCAGAGGTGCCTGGCTGGCTAAGATAGTGAAGCATGTAGTTCTTGGTCTCAGGGTCTTGAGTTTGAGCTCCGTAATGAGTGTAGAGATTACTTTTTTAATTAATTAATTAATTAATTAATTAATTTTTAAAAAGAATGTCCAGACATGCTTTGGGGACCCAAAATCCAAAATTGAAGTCAGTAAAGAAGATATGACTAAACAGCATCATCTGTCAGAAACTGTATTTCATTTGGCTGTAGTTTCAGTATGAGTCAGATGAGGAGTTGCCAAAGCTACTAAACCATAAATATGCAATAAATAGATGAAAATGGGCTCACCCTGATTAGTCATTAGGGAAATGCAAATTAAAACCACAATGAGATGCCACTATATAACTACCAGAAGAGCTAAAATTAAAAAGATTAATAACGCTCAGTGTTGGCAAGGACATGGAAGAATTGGAACCTACACACACAACTACTGTAAGTGTGAATTGGTACAACTGCTTTGGAATGTAGGTTGATAATATCCACTGAAAAGTTATACAGTTCTGTTAAGTATAGCCAGCTTAAATGCATGCATGTGCACACCAATATTTATGGCAGCTTGTTTATAATTGTCAAAACCCAGACTCAGCCATTAGTAATAGATGAGATAAATTATAGTGTATTCAGACAAGTGGAAAACTTTCAGCAATGAGAATGAATGAACTACAACTATATATAACAACAGGCAGGTATCTCACACACTTATTTGATTGAGTGAAATAAGTCATATACCAGAGAATCCCTATTTTAATGGTTCCATTTATATAAAACTCAAAAAACAGGGAAACTACACCATAGCATTAAATGGGATACGTATTTAGATGATAAAATTTTAAAGGAAAACAAAAAAATTATTACCATAAAAGAGTAAAGGTTGCCTTTGTGGAGGATGGGGGGTGGGGGGTTGAACAGAGGAGGAGGCAGGAATGAGTAAAGTTCTAGTTCTTCACTTAGATGACAGTTTGTGGATGTTTATTTTGTGATAGCTCATTGGACTGTTGTTTTTGTACTATGCAATTCTCTGTATATGTGTTATATGTCAAAGTAAGAGAAAGTTTAAAAAATGTAATCTACTCTTAGGACATATTAATGGAGCTCTAATAACGAGAACATAGTGAGAGTCCTGCACTGCAATGGTCAGTCCATGGCCAGAAGATTGTTTTGGGTTCTGGGCCATACATTCATTCTGGATGTTTGAGAGAGCCATTGACAAATGAGACAGTGTCACCAGCATCTGCAGAAACATGGAGAATTATCATGAGCACCTGGATGGGACCAATTCGAAATAATATCTAGCAGGCAGGACTGGGACCAAAGTTAGGAGGAAATGAACAAATGTTAATTGTGTCGATGATGCAAATTTCTAACGATCAGAGGTGAACATTATTGGAATGGACAGTCTTTTAGGTAAGAGGCTCTCATCAATGCAGAGTTGCAGCAAAGATGAATGCTTACTGGAGAGTTTCAAGAGATTTAAGCATTGCATGAGCTCTCAGCCTGAGATGTTTAAAACCCCTAAAACCGAGACAAATCTGTATGTATATTTTTAGTGTGTGAATGTGTGTTTATGTGCAGATACAGTACAAACTTTCTGGGTGGGAAGGGGTCCATAGCTTCTTTCAGCTCTTCATAGGAGGGTCTGTCACCCTTCCAAAGGTTAAGACAGGGATCCCTGGGTGGCTCATCGGTTTGGCGCCTGCCTTTGGCCCAGGGCGTGATCCTGGAGTCCCGGGATCGAGTCCTACGTCGGGCTCCTGGCATGGGGCCTGCTTCTCCTTCCTCCTGTGTCTCTGCCTCTCTCTCTCTCTCTCTCTCTCTCTTTCTCTATCATAAATAAATAAATAAATAAATAAATAAATAAATAAATAAATCAATCTTTACAAAGGTTAAGACACCCCAGAGACGATTCCTGCATCTCTTCCAATGATGAAAGTTTGTGGTTATAATCAATACTGTGAGTAGGAATGGCACAATATCATGTTACTATCAGAGGATTGGAAGTCAAGTTCAAGGCCAACTGCCAGTATAATGTGCTAGTATAAAGTTATAGCATCTGGAGTCAAGGTTTTGGGTTTGGGTCTAGATTGGTCATTTCCTGGCTGTTTCCTTGGGGATGTTACTTAATATCTTCATACCTCAATTTCCTTGTCTCTAATAGGAGAACAATATTATCCTCTTGGAGGTGTAATAAAGATAGAATAAATCACAAGAGCCTTGGGAGGGTGCCTGGTAAACACTCAGTGAATGGGAACTTTAAAAACCTACTACAAATGTAAACTGTTATTGTGATTACTTAACTGCTTGTCTCGGCAACATCCCCAGGAGAGGCCAAAATAACAAGCTAACTCCACCCTTGGGAGTTGCCTTATCCTTATTTCTTAGATTCACAGACTCTCTGGGCTTGAGTCCTGGCACCTCATCTAGAAGATAAGGACGTGAGGCCTCAGAATGGAGAAGCCGTTGCCCAAGGCCACACAGCAAGAGAGCATTCCCAATAACAGAGCAGGAAGGGAAAGAAAGACCTTTCAGATTCGGCCATATTCCATACTTTAGAGATAAGAACAGTAATAATAGGGGCACAGTTGGTTAAGCATCTGCTTTTGGCTCAGGTCATGATCTCAGGGTCCTGGGATCGAGCCCCACGTTGGGCTCCCTGCTCAGCGGGGAGCCGACTTTTCCCTCTCCCTCTGTCTGTTGCTTCCCCTGCTTGTACTCTTTCTCTCTCAAATAAAGAAATAAGATCTTAAAAAAAAAAAAAAGAACAGTAACAATAATACCAACCTAATAACCCCAATAATAATAAAAGCTAATGCTTTATAGAGTTTACTCAGTGCAGGCACTGTCCTAGGGGCTTGAAATATATTTACTCATTGAGTGTAATCTTTATAACTACCCTGTGAGGTAGGTATGGTTGGTGCCCCCACTTACAGATAAGGAAACTGAGACACAGGGAGTAGGTAGTGGAGTTGGGGTCCAGTTCTGGACAGTCTGGTTCTAGTGACTGAGCTCATAGAGGTGAAGGACATCGACATGGTCATAGTCTCATAAGTCCAGACCCAAATATCCTAACACTTTCCCCTGTGGCACAGGGTTTGCTGTCCTTCTAAGGCTGGAGTAATGAGTGACAGCATTTGGGCATCCCTGTATCTGGTCTGGAGGGTCAAGGTGGCAGTTCCTAAACTCCATGTTTCCAGCAGCCCAGGTGTCTCACACACCCACTGAGCCAGGGCTGCTGCTGTCATCAGTTCTGAGCAACCCGGACTCTGGTATCATCTCTTGGGCTGACTCATACAGCAAGCTTTTCCCACCCTGGTCTGCTTTTTAAGTAGGAATAGTGGCCTAAGAACACAATAGTGGAGGAGGGAGGAATGAATAAATGGACAGATGGAAACCAGGGGAGCAGTTAAGAAAACAGAAGGTTAGATACCTAGGAATAAACCTAACCAAAGAGGTAAAGGATCTATACCCTAAAAACTACAGAACACTTCTGAAAGAAATTGAGGAAGACACAAAGAGATGGAAAAATATTTCATGCTCATGGATTGGAAGAATTAACATTGTGAAAATGTCAATGCTACCCAGGGCAATTTACACATTTAATGCAATCCCTATAAAAATACCATAGAGTTTCTTCAGAGAGTTGGAACAAATAATCTTAAGATTTGTGTGGAATCAGAAAAGATCCCGAATAGCCAGGGGAATATTAAAAAAGAAAACCAGAGCCGGGGGCATCACAATGGGAGATTTCAGGTTGTACTACAAAGCTGTGGTCATCAAGACAGTGTGGTACTGGCACAAAAACAGACACATAGATCAATGGAACAGAATAGAGAATCCAGAAGTGGACCCTCAACTTTACGGTCAATTAATATTCGACAAAGCAGGAAAGACTATCCACTGGAAAAAGGACAGACTCTTCAATAAATGGTGCTGGGAAAATTGGACAGCCACATGCAGAAGAATGAAACTAGACCACTCTCTTACACCATACACAAAGATAAACTCAAAATGTATGAAAGATCTAAATGTGAGACAAGAATCCATCAAAATCCTAGAGGAGAACACAGTCAACACCCTTTTTGAACTTGGCCACAGCAACTTCTTGCAAGATACATCCATGAAGGCAAAAGAAACAAAAGCAAAAATGAATTATTGGGACTTCATCAAGATTAAAAGCTTCTGCACAGTAAAAGAAACAGTCAACAAAACTAAAAGACAACCTACAATGGGAGAAGATATTAGCAAATGACCTATCAGATAAAGGACTAGTATCCATGATCTATAAAGAACTTATTAAACTCAACAGCAAAGAAACAAACAATCCAATCATGAAATGGGCAAAAGACATGAACAGAACTTTCACAGAGGAAGACATAGACATGGCCAACAAGCACATGAGAAAATGCTCCGCATCACTGGCCATCAGGGAAATACAAATCAAAACCACAATGAGATACCACCTCACAGCAGTGAGAATGGTGAAAATAACAAGACGGGAAACAGCAAATGTTGGAGAGGATGTGGAGAAAGGGGAACCTTCCTGCACTGTTGGTGGGAATGTGAACTGGTACAGCCACTCTGGAAAACTGTGTGGAGGTTCCTCAAGGAGTTAAAAATAGATCTGCCCTATGACCCAGCAATTGCACTGCTGGGGATTTACAGATGCAGTGAACTGCCGGGACACCTGCACCCCGATGTTTATAGCAGCAATGTCCACAACAGCCAAACTGTGGAAAGAGCCTCGGTGTCCATAGAAAGATGAATGGATAAAGAAGATGTGGTCTATATATACAATGAAATATTACTCAGCCATTAGAAACGACGAATACCCACCATTTGCTTCAACGTGGATGGAACTGTAGGGTATTATGCTGAGTGAAGCAAGTACATCGGAGAAGGACAAACATTATATGGTCTCATTCATTTGGGGAATATTAAAAATAGTGAAAGGGAATAAAGGGGAAAGGAGAGAAAATGAGTGGGAAATATCAGTGAGGGTGACAGAACATGAGAGACTCCTAACTCTGGGAAATGAACAAGTGGTGGTGGAAAGGGAGGTGGGCAGGGGATGGAGTGACTGGGTGATGGGCACTGAGGGGGGCACTTGATGGGATGAGCACTGAGTGTGTTATGCTATATGTTGGCAAATTGAACTCCAATTAAAAAAAGAAGAAGAAAACAGAAGGTTCCCCGGCACCTGGGAGACTGCCAGAGTGCGTGACAGAAACCAAACTGGGTGAGAACAGGAGAGGGGAGCCAGCCTGCCAGATGTTCCCAGGGAGGAGTGTTCGAGGTCCCTGCCAGGCTGTGAAGAAGGACAGGGAGGGAGCCCCATCCACTCCATTGCCCTCCCTCTCAACTCCTACCTCCCCCATGTCCTCTCTCATCTCCCCTGCCACTCCCTTGAGATGACCACTGGCCTCATGTATTCTCTGCTTCTCTTGAGCAAGATGGACCCTTAGCAGAGATCAATCGGTCCTTTACACCTTAATGAAAATTTTAAGTGCTGTGCTCCCCTTCTCAGAGCCTCTGGCCTGAGGTTGTCCTCTCTACAAGCACAGTATATACCATCCATCCTCATTATGCATGGATTCCGTATGTACAAATTCAGCTACTCACTAAGATGTACTTGTAATGCCAAAATCAATTCTTATGGCACTTTCACGTTCATTCACAGACATGTGCAGAGCAGCAAACAGTGTGCACGTTCCCAGCTGAGGTCAAACAAGGCAACGTTCTGCCTTCTTGTTTCAGCTCTTATGCTATAAACAATGTCCTCTTCTCCATCTATTTAGAGCCACATTTACACATTCTTGCACTTTTTCGTGGTGATTTCATTGTTTAAAATGCCCCCCTGCCCCGCCCCACCACAAGTGTAGTGCTGAAGTGCTGTCTTGTGCAAGAAGTCCTAAGTTCAAGAAGGCTGTGATGTTTCTTACAGGAAAAAAACGTGTTAGATAAGCTTTGTTCCGGCATGAGTTATAGTGCTGTTGGCTACTGGTTCGATGTTAATGAATCAACAATATATATTAAATAAGATGGCTTTAAATGGAAGCACACAAAACAAGGTTATGTATCGATCAGTTGAGGAAAATGTTTGTGACCAGAAGCTTCCAGAAACCCTGCATTTCCCCTAGGAGCAATGGTTCAGTATTCACTAAATCAGTATTTGCTGCAATCTTATAGAACATAACTACCAGAAATAATGAGGTTTGACTCTGTGCACCCATGTGCATGTGTGTGTGTGTGTGTGTGTGTGTGTGTGTGGTATTTGTATATATGTGTGTATATCACATACACACACATATATTCTGGAGTCCTAAAGGTTTCTTTCTTCCTTTCGATCCCAAAATGCCAAGATCTAAGAACAAACAGAAGCAAACTAAAATGGTCATTTTATGATTCTATCTACCCTGATGTTTGTCATATTGAAGGCAAAGTCACCTTGATCATCGACTCATTTTTCTTATGAGAGTGTCAGGCTTAGATCTCTCATGGTGGCACTTCCTCTACAATTTCCACATCCTTGTATTGCTCTTGGTTGGCCTGGGTTCAAGAGACCTGAGTCCTCCTTGTCAGCACCATACTTCAGAGGCCAGCAGTATCCATCTGGGCAAGTCATTTAAAAACATCAGTGCTGTCATATATGTCAAATATTCATGGTTTTCCTCACCTGATTGCTCAGAAAAATAGTGAGTAAAAATGTTAAAATTAAGTGTGAAATGGGAAGTAAGTAAAGGAGAGTATGGTCTTTGAACTTAGACTTCCTTGGGTGCTCATCTCAACTCTGCCATTTACCAGCATTGTGACCTTGAACAAATTATTCGACTTCTCTGGGATCACTCAAAGCAGACTAGGTGTGAGGATACACAAGGAAAAGTGAGAGGGTGTTAACAATTCTGAGTACCTATGAGCCAAGACACATGCCTTCAACACCTCCTCTGACCCTCAGAGGTACTCTGAGAGGTCTCCCAGCTTTGCAGAAGTTCCAAGAGTTGTTTCTCCCAAGGTCATGGGTAAGTGCTGGAAGCAGGATTTGAATCAAGGTCAGCAGGTCCTTCCGCCCTTTCCTTCAGGCTGCCTAGGACACTTGGAAACTCACTGGTGGAATCATCTCTTTTCTTGATAAGGCGACCCGCCAACTTCATTGGAGAGTTGACTTATAAAGAATTTCACAGGGCTCCACCCAAAAAACATGTCAACACCTTGGAGACCAGCACTGACCTTTTCATATGAACTGCTCTTGTCTGGTGGGCTGATCTCACCCCAGGCCTGAAGCCAAGACCCGGAACACTGATGCAAGACAATGAGAAGGAGAAAAAGAAAACTATTACTCCTGGCACTGTGTTTTAAAGACAGTGTTTTACTCCCATCACATACAAGACCTATTTTGTCAAGAGGGACAGAAGCCCAGGAACAGATTGATCTGGAAAGAATCAATTACCTGCTTTTGTGGGTACTCACCATGCAAGTCTTCCATGAAAAAGAGAATATTCTTGAACTGACAGACATTGAAAAGCAGTAAGATTTCCTTTCTCTCTCTCTCTCTTTCTCTCTCTCTCTCTCTTCTCTGTTTTCTTGACCCATCTTGGTTTTGTGTGAAACAAAGACCAGAGAAGTCATCCCCTTAGGAGCCCCTCAGATAGAGGAGGGCACATGTGTTGCCTGCTTAGGTGGGAAATGCTCTGTATCATTGACCACAGTGTGATTACTGGCTCCTTGCTTTTCTCCTGGCATTAGGTAGTCATGTACAGTTTACAAAACACTTGCACAATGGAGGCCTATTCAAGCTCCAGCGGTAGTTTAGGGTGGGTAGTGCTATCCTGATACCCATTTCTCAGATGAGACAAGCAGAGATCAAGGAGGCAACATGCATGATTCACACAAGGTTGCACACAGCCTGCTGTGAAGGCTGCACAGTCCTGCACAGTCCGCTGGTCCTGGCACCCATGCTGAGAGGAGGGCTGCCTCCAGGCAGTTCCACTGGGCGCACAGCCTGCTGTGCCATCCTCAGGCCAAATATGCAGGTGTAACCCATTTCTACTGTTGGCAGGCAGGAGAAGCAATGTCTTGAAACAAGCAGAGGCTGCCTGCCTCACGGAGCCTCCAGCCTAGGGTAGCCTCCTACCAAGTTTCTCACAGCCAGCCACAACTCTGCCTTTTTGGAAATCGGTCCACTTAGGGGCAGCTGGTATTGCTGCTGACAGGTGGCAGCAGCAGGGTTGTTTGAGAAAGAAAGCCAGAGAAGGAAGGAAACAGGGAGTTTATAACATTTTGAAGTGCACATGTCTGTATGCACATGTGTGTGCACGTGCTTGTATGTGCATGCATGTGGGTATATGCATATTTGCGGCAGGGTAAGCAGATGCCTTAAACACAATTATCAGCAGTCTCTACTAGGCCTCCTCTGGGCAAGCAAGATGCTATTGGCAGACCCTGTCCTCTTGCCTCAGCTCCAGACCTCTAGTTCCAAGAAGCCTCTGAACCAACACCCTATCCTCCAGGATCAAGGCCAGAAGATGCTAAGGAAGCAGTGTGGTGGGACAGTGGATGCTGCTCAGGCTCTTTCATGTCATGACACTCGTAGGAAACGGCTGTGTTTAGAGGATTCAGGGGGCTCATCAATGGAGGAGGCCATTGGCAGCTAACGAAAAGGGCCAGGGGCCTTCAGCCACTCTAAGGGATGAGGAAACAGAAGCAAGGGCACCCAGAGATGCTCTGGGTGATGGACCAACTGAGTGTAGCCCTGAAGTCAGACAGGCCTAAGCTCCTCAATAGCCTTGCTGCTCAAAGTGAGCTCTGTATAAGGACTGGTAGCCTCGGCATCACTTGGGAACCCCTTCAAAACAGAACACAGGGCTGTCCCCACACCTGCTGAATCAGATTCAGCATTTTAACAAGATGCTCAGGGATCCAGAACAGCTGTTCTGCACACCTAGAGGATGCCAACTCAGATGCCCACTGGATCCAGGCAGTCCCAGGAATGAGTCAGGAGGCCCAGTAGGGGCTGTAATGACCCACAAAGGCCTGGCCAGCCTGGATGGGCCACCACAGCTTAACCCCAGCTGGACAAAGCCCTGAGACACCACACCTGATCATCTGAGCCTTTCATAAGAAGCCAGTTCTCTGGGGCCCTGATATGCATTCCTCTGATTTTAAACGTTGGCAACTAATTTTAAAATATTCAAAACACCATGTAGGCTGAAGAAAAACATACATGTTGGCCACTGGACACCCTTGGGGCACCAGTTGGGGCTCTCCAACTTCAGACCATGAGTGTGGTCTTGATCTCTTTCCAGGGGGCCATGCAGCCTCAGGGTTAAGGCCACAGGTCATGCAGTAGACCCACAAGTTCAAATCCCAGTTCAGCTACTTCTTAGGTATGTTACTTTGGTCAAACACTTGGTGTCTTATTTTCTTATCTGTGAAATAGCCCTAATAGACCTCCCTAGTAGGTGTGGGGTTGCCCTGCTGACCAAGATAAAGCACTTGTAAAAATTTATAGATACTTAAGAGATATTGATTCACTCCCTCTAGAACCTAAGTGCTTCCTGCATTTTCAGCCGCTTCCAGATCACTTGTGAACCTTGTTAAAATGCAGATCCTGATTCCCAAGGCGGGGGGCGGTCAGGGAGGGCCTGCCTGGGAGTCTGACAAGCTCCCAGGTGATATCTGCACTGCTAGTCCATGTCAACTAGTCATGCTAGTCAGGGCTCAGCAAACTTTTTCCATACAGAGACAGATGGTAAATATTTTAGGCTTTCAGGCCATATGGTCTGTTGCAATTACTCCACTCTGCTCTCGTAGAATGAAAGCAGCCCTAGACAATACGGAAATGAATGAGTGTTCCAATACAACTTTATTTATGGACACTGAAATTTCAATTTCATATAACTTTCACATGTCATAGAATATCACCCTGCTCTCAATTTTTTTCTCCAACCATTTAAAAACTCTTCTTAACTCACAGGCTGCACAAAAATTAGCAGAAACCCTCCGGCTCTAGTTGGAGACCCCTGCTCTGGGTCATCTTAAAATCTGAACCAGCCTCCCTTGCTGGATTATAAACTTGCTGGGTGCACAAGCTGCACCCACGGACTCCATCTCTCTTCCTGGCCAAGGCCAGGCCCTTTCTTCATTGTGCACAATGCACAATGAAGAAAGGGCAGCTGAAGTGTTGCCTTACAGAGCTGACACTTGTCAGGTGCCTCCCTTCCCTTCCATTCAATCTTGCAGTCACGTTGTAACTCTATAAACTTGCAGGCAAAAGAATCAGTGACCTGGGAACTCAGGAATAACAGAAGGAGTTTTGATTTATGACGGGGAAGAGCAAAGGAAAGGAACCAGCGAACTGATAAGCAGGATAATTAGGCAGTTCCCTAAGCAGTCCATCAAAGACTCCCTGTTCCCATCACTTCCCACCACTCCTTTTGACACATGACCCAAGCCAGCTGGAGCGAGGACATCCTTTGGGCTCCAGGTCTCAGCCTTTGGAAGGATTGGAGGAAGAGAAGACGCTTTTGAAAAACTTAAGGCCAAGGGCTCTTGTAGTCATTCAACGATTGCTAATGGATTTGGTGCCCAGCCGTTCTGAGTTGGGGACTCAGTAAATGTTTATGAATATTTTGGCAAATATTTATGAACATCTGTTATGTGCAAAGAGTGGGCTAGACTCTGGGATGGAGAACTTTTGGTTAAAATCCAGAGGTGAAATTAAAATAAGCCTGTATGTTAACTACACTGAAATTAAGATCTTTTAAAAATCAAGTAAATAAAATTTAAAAAAAAATAAATTTTTTAAAAAGATCCTGAGGTGAAAAAAAGACATGGCTTCTGAATGGAAGGAATTTATACACAAAACACATAGGCTCACACTAGACTATAGTCTAGTGTAGAGCTTGGCAAACTACCACCCACAAGCCAAATTCAACCCCTGACCTGGTCTTGTTACTAAAATTTTATTATAATATAGCCCAGTCCAGTTGTGTGCATATCATCTATGGCTGTTTTCGAATGACAACGTCAGAGTTGAATAGTTTTTATGGTCCACAGAGCCTAAAATATTTATCACTTGCACTTTTCACAGAAATTGTTTGCTGATTCCTGGTCTAGTGCAAAGCTTTACCAAAAATTTGTTTAGCAAACCACAGTAAGTACTAGATTTTGTCTTACCAACTGTTTCTCAGATATTAAACGTATGCTATGTTAAGTTTAACATAACAAGAATAAAACTTGCCTTTTCTATGTATGTCCAAGGCATTCTGATATGTATTGTTCCAGTCTTTTATTTTTTTTAATGTTGGTTGTGACCCATTTTAAACCCACAGTTTGAAGAATCCTAGTTCACTAGAAAGCACAACATGTTTACTCATTCATTTATTCAAGAAATATTTATGGAGTGCTTTCTACATGCCAAGGACTATTCTGGACACTGGAGATGCAGTAATGAACACCGTAAAGTCCCTGGCCTCATGGACTTTACATCCAGTGGTGGGAGGGAGACAAAAAAAAGAATAAACAATTAAAAACTATGATATGTCAATGATGAGAAGGACTCTGAAGGCAAAAGAAACAGGATGAGGGACACAGAATGATGGGGATATTAAGGGAGCCTTTCTGTGAGTTGACATGTGGAGCCAATGGGCATATGGTGGTCAAGAGCATGACAGCGAGGGAAGAGCACACACAAAGCCCTGAGGCAGGGCCTCTGTGGTGGTCCAAGAACAGGACAGAGGCCCGTAGGGCTAGAGTGAGTGCTTGAGGTGAGAAGTGGCATGAAATAAGGCCAGAGAGTTGGGGAGAGGTGGGAGATCATGTAGACAGTTGACTACATTCCAAGCCAATGAAGTAAACCTTCCAGCAGAAATACCAGCCAAGTGCTAAGAAGGGAATCCAGATAAAATTGAATGAAAATGGAGGGGGAAATGTCATTCATCTACTCATTTGTCAAAAAACAGATATTGTAGGGGAGTGTAGGTACTATACTGAGCAACAAGCTTCCCCTTCAGGAAGCTCCCTTTCTAATAGAGGTGGCAGCCAACTAAGCCAATAATTAAGTCATGATAGAGGGAAATGCCAGGGAGAGTGAGAGCATCTTCACGGGGGTACCAGGGCGACTGAGAGGAGGCAGAAGCTTTAGCTGCATCTCAAACAATAGGGAACAATAGGGACACACACTTCAGGTCAACAAGACTGAGAAAAGCATTCCAGGCAGCAGGACACACACACACACACACACACACACACACACACACACACACACCATGGCATAAGGGCCCAGGAGAACATCACAAGCTGTCAGATGTGGCAGGTTGTCAGGCTTAGTAGTGCTTAGAAGCACCCAGAAAGCTCCGAAATTATACCTCTGCCTGGGGCCCACCCCCAAAGACTCTGTTGTGATTGGCCTTGGTCCTATGCCATAGGACCCAGGCACTAGCATTTTTTGATCCTGGATGATGCTAACACAAAACTCTGGGCTGGAGTGAGACCTGGACAAGTAAGTGAGGCCAGAGAGGGGACAGGGCCAGATCCTAGATGCATTTTATGCTGCACTCTAAAATTTGCACTTTATCTTCTAGCTAGGAGGGAGAGCCACTGATGGGCTGTAAGCAAAGAATGGGCATGTTTGGATTTGTACACAGTAGTGTGAGAACAGAGAGGAGTGGGGGGCCGAGAGGAAGATTAACACCCTTCAAACCCATGAAGAAGAAACTGTAGCAGTGCAGAGAAGAAATTAGGGTTGGAACCAGGCAGAAACCAAGGCAGTTTGCAATGAGATAAGGACATCATCCAGAGATACAGGAAAATCAAAGCAACTGGATACTGGGCAGGAGAAGAAAATTGAGAACATGATGATTCCATTTACTGAAATGTAAAATCAGAAAGGACGGGCTTGAGGGGGAAGATAGTGAGCTGTTTTCAACATTTTGCATTTGAGGTACCTGTGGAAAAGGACAACCATAAGAATAATCACAAGCCATCCATGGAGGCCTCATGAGATGCTAGGCCCTGTGTTTCATGTGTGTGTCTCGCATAATTATTACAACAGCTCTCTGAGGTGGGCATTCTGATTATCTTCCTTTTGCAGAAGGAAACACCAAAGCTCAGAGAAGCTAAGTCAGTGGCAAGAACGATGCTATCTGTGATTGTGTACATAGGCCGCTTCGCACTGAGCTGGGCACATGGTGAGCACTCAGAAAATGTCACTCTAGCCAATTATTCTTATCTTCTCTCAACCATAGGAAGGAGATATGGGTCAAGTCTGCAGAGGAGGGGAGCCAGTTGTATTTCGGGGCCCTGTGTATATATAGATGTATATATAAATGCCTCAGTGTGTGTATCTATATTGCTAGACCCAGTCTGTTGCTGCTTTTTATTTTTGGCTCTTTAATTAGGCAACTCAGATGCTTCTTGATCTTACTCATTCTCAAGCTCGATCCCACGCCCACCCCATAATTATTTTATTTTGTACATTTCTTCTCCCAAAGTTAAACTGAGGCTACTCACATTTGTTCTGTTCTGCGAGGAAAATTGTGTGGCTGGCCATGCAGCCAGAGTAGGTTTTTTTCTTGTGGAGAGAAGGGAAACTTTATTTACTTTTTTAATATAGCTCCTCTCGCCTATTCCAATGCCAAATAAACAAAGCTGCTATTCATTTCAGCATCTCCCCATCTCTGTCGTACCCAGAGTCATTTTATCAGCAGAGCCTCTTGAGCTGTCTCTCTGAGAGCCTGGAACAGCAAATAAGAATGTTCTTAAAATGTGCTGTGAAAATAGAATCCTGTTTAATGAGGCCACCGAGAGCAAGCCTGTTGCTTTCTTGGTCAGGGCAGGAGCAAACATTATGTTTAAAGTCGTGGTTGGAAAGTGCTGTGGCCTCAGCAAAAAGCCTATCTCTGGTTCATGACTCAGGGGCAAAGATCTGAGACAGCTGGAAAGATAACTTAGAATCAGGTCACCACTCTCCCAAAGACCCCATCCTCATGCCTGGGACCCCCAGATGATATATCTGCCATGTCCTGCTCTTCCAGCTAGCACCCCTCAATATTGCCCCTGTGTCTCATTGATAAGCCCCCAAGTATCAGGTTGAAGGTCTAGAGCCCAAGCTTCCATCCAGTGCTTCCTCCCCAATGACCTGGCCCTGCTCTTTGGTCCCTGAGCCTTCTGTCCAATGAACGATAAAAGCATTCAATATATAAACTATATCCATGTGGAGCCACTAGGATGAAGGGAGGAGATCTAGATCTCATCCAACTGGTCTCCTTGCATGGACCCATCCCCCAAAGAAGGAGCCCCCAAAAATCTCCATGGTGTCCAACTTGAAAACCACTCCCTGAGGTCAACAGAGTGCCCAGTGACCATCCATTCGTTCATTTATTCTTTAGGAAAATAGTTCCCAAACACCTACAATGTGCAAAGAGCAAGGGATATAGTAGTGAATCTAAGAGACAAGTCTCTGCTCTTTCAGAGCTTTATATTTTTGTAGGGTGTATAGGCAAATACAAGAGAATTTGAGAGCATAATAAGTACAAGAACACAAGCCAGCATGATGCAATAGAGTATGAACAGGGAGTGGAAGAGCTACTTTAGATCAGATGATCAAAAAGAGGCCTCTCTGAGGAGGTGACAACAGAACAGACACAATGAGAAGGAGCCAGCTATGTGACAGATCCGCAGAAAGGGCTTTGCTGGCAGAGGGAATGACAAATACAAAGACCCTGAAGCAGCATTGAGTTCTGCAAGTTCTAGGAACTGAAAGAGTCAATAGGCAGGTGGCAGGAGATGAAGTCAGAGAGGTCAGCAGGGCCAACGCACGTTGTGCCTTATAGGCGCAGGGATGGGTTTCCTTCAGATGTTTCTGGCACCCACCATGAGGGTGATGTGGTTCCCTGCTGAAATAATGAGAACACATTCCTTTGCCATAATGCAAAGATGCTGGATGGGGGACCCAAGAGCCCTAACTTAGAAAATCCTTTCCTCCCTCCAGGGTTTTCCTCTCTTCCTTTGCCTTTCCAGAAGCTACACCACCAGAAATGACCTTGTCCCTCTGGGGTGGCTTCAGTTTTCTCTCCTGTAACATGAACTGACTAGGCAACATCAGGACCCTCCTTTCCCAATGAAATCCTACATGGAGCTTAAAATTATGAGACACAAAAGTAGTATTGTATTAGCTATAATTTTATTCTGCAACTTTTAATTTAAAACATTTACCACTACGTCCATCAGGAGAACACTGAAGGTCTTCCAATGAAATTGGGCCATATCACCCTCAGCATCCAAATTACCTTAATGTTTTGTGTTCTTGCAGACCACAGTTTTGAGAAAATCACCAGCATTTTACCAGCTTACTCTACAATCTCAGGTTACTTTCTGAATAGAAAAGACTTCCACCAAGATGGAAGAAGTCTTAACTCTGAGGGCTCCACAAAAAACAATTGCCTAGGCAGCTCAAGTAAATGTATATTAAACATCTGAGTGTGTTTTTTTGCATGCTTTAAAACGAAGCTTTTAAATATTTTATTTTAACAAAACAGTAATCCAACGTTTATTGCAACACTCCAGATCCTTCCATGGAACACTGAAAAATAGCCAGTATGAGTCAGCTCCAGGACACCACTGCTCCCAGCCCTCATACATAGTTGGTGTTTCTGTGTAGAGCCCCCTTGAATGCCATTACCCCAAAATAGACACCTACAGTGACACACAAGATCCTGAGGCCTTGGGCTGGAGCCAGGGGTGGGCAACTAGACTGGGGTGGAGAGCAAAGGACCAGAAGCACAAGAGCTGGAGTACTTAAGTCCAGAGGCTAGTTTATTGTGAGAAATTTTCCAAGTGTGACCCCAGGGACAGGCAGGGTGACACCTTAAGTCAAGTCTTCCCAAACTTACCTGCACTTAATACATTTAAAATCATACACTGAGATATCTCCCCCCATGGGACTCATCCTTCTAGACTTGGCTAAAGCAGCTTCTCCTCTTTAAAGCCTTCTCTGTCTTGCTCAAGCATGATGATCTGTCCTTCTGCCCTCCTTTGAGCCAGCTCTGAACCTGACACAGCTCTCACTCATTGCACCATCTTATTGTCCTACAGTAAATGTTCTAGGCTAGACCTTGTCAGCATTCTAGGCTAGACCTTGAGAGCAGAAACCATGATTGGAGCCCCAATCATGGGGCCTGATATTTTTGTTAATTTACTCAGTAAATATTAATTGAGCCCCCTTCTATGTGCCAAGCAGTGTTCTGGCCACTCTTGGTCTTCTCTCAGTGGAGAACAAATCAAAGTCTCTGCCTTTATGAGGGTTTTGATTCTGGGAGACACTCAATATACACTGAATTATTTTCTGATAGACCTTCTGATTACTACTCTTAGAAACACTAGGGGAGGAAGGATTTCATTTTATTTTAACCCCAGCATAGAACTGGCACATAAATAGAATCACCCTTCATAGTCTTTTTTTTTTAATAGACTTTATTTTTTAGAACAGTTTTAAATTCACAGCAAAAGAGAGCAGAAGGTACATATTTCCCATATACCCTCTTCCCCCACACACGCATAGTTTCCCCCACTATCAATATCTGCCACCAGAGTGGTACATTTGTTACAATTGGTGAATTTTATTCAGCGCTAAAAAGAAATGAGCTATCAAGCCATGAAAAAAACATGGAAGTAACATAAATGCATATTAGTAAGTGAAAGAAGCCAATCTGAGAAGGCTACATATTCTATGATTCCAACTAGATGACATTCTATAAAAGGCAGAACTGTAAAGACAGTAGAAAAGATCCTGGTGCCAGGGGCTTGGGGGAGGAAGGGATCAATAGGCAGAGCACAGAGGATTTTTAAGGTAGTGAAGTTTTCTGTGTGATTCTATAAAGATGGGTACATGTCATTATTCATTTGTCAAAACCCATAGAGTGAACCGACCAATTAGTGAGCTCTAATATAAACTGTGGATTCTGGGTGATAAGGATATATCATTGTGGCCTTATAGTCTTTTGATTTTATTTTTTATTAGGACTTTGGGATATCTGAAGGCCTATTAATGTACCATTGTCATGATACATTACATATGCTGGTTACATATTTATCTACTAGAACCCCTTCGTATCTTAGGCCGAGTTGTTTCACAGGTTAGGCAGCCCTGGCAAGAAAACGAATAGATGAATGAGCTTGAAATTCCTGGAGACAGGAGGCGAAAAAGGCCCAAGGCTCTCCCCACCAGTAGCCAGCGCCCTGTATGAATCCCAGATCCTGGAATGGGGAAGGCTCACTGATTAGCCCAGGAGCAGCCATTCTCACTGCTCACTAGTTATTCTGGGCGTTGGGTTTCATAATAAAGAAGATAAAGTAAGAGAGGGGAAAATATAGTGATAGGATGAGGTGGTGGAGAAGGGAATACAGGGGGTGGGAGTGGGAGCAGAGATTTGCTCCTACACAGACTAAAAATACCAAATTCTAGAAAAACTAAAAGGACCCTCAGTCTTCTCCCTGAAGCACCAATCCCTAAAGATAGGGGACTGTGGTCATGATTTATAACAACTCTACAGGTTATGTGTTCTGTTCTTTATCCAGCATTTTAAAAACAATACCTCCACACATATTCATTCTCTCTCTCTCTCTCTCTCTCTCTCTCTCTCTCTCTCTCATGCTGTTTCTTTTTTTTTTAAGGTTTTATTTTATTTATTCATGAGAGACAGAGGGAGAGAGGCAGAGACACACACAGGCAGAGGGAGAAGCAGGCCCCAGGCAGGGAGCCCAACGTGGGACTTGATCCCAGGTCTCCAGGATCAGGCCCCGGGCTGAAGGCGGCGCTAAACCGCTGAACCACCCGGGCTGCCCTCATGCTCTGTTTCTTAAATGAGTAAATAATTCTTTTAAAATGCCATTTAAAAATATACTTATTAAAAAATAATAATTAAAAAAATAAAATAAAATAAAAATATACTTATTTAAGCAGAGAGAGAGCACACGCAGAGGGGAGGAGAAGAGGGAAAGGGACAAGCAGACTCCCTGCTGACCAGGGAGCTCAATGCAGGGCTCAATCCCAGGACCCTGAGATCATGACCTGAACCCAAGGCAGACACTTAACCTTCTGAGCCACCCAGGCGCCCCTTAAATGACATTTTATGTGACAGTCATAAATTATGCGTTTTATGGGCCAGATCATTTTTCCTAATACACATTGAAAATAAATAGCTGTTAAAATTTAAATGTTCATCTGGTGTACCCTTTAAGTCATCCTGTAAACAAGTCACCAGCATCACACACAGGGCCCCATGACACAACTAGCAGAGAGAGGTCAGGGGCCCTGGCACTGAACAGACTTGGAGCCAGTCTTTGTCTTTGATTTTTGAGCAGCCAGGGCAAGTCACCTGTTCTTCCTTGGGTGTCCCCTGTTCATCTCTAAAGATGACAGATGTTGACCAGATGCCGTCTCAGGTCCCTTCACACCCTGAGGCTCTGAGTTGTTCATTCTGTAAGGGTGACACACCCAGGACAGAGTTCTCACAACCCTGCCCCTCCCCTCCTTCCTGAGATTCTCCCTACCACCCTGTCACACCCCCTTTCAAGCCTGCACAGATCCAACCCCCAAATTAAAATTAAGTTGTTAAATTAGAAGAAAAACACTCTAGTTTTCCCAAACCTCAGCACAGCCCTCTTACACCCTTGAAATTTGGTGAAGTGAGTGATACCCTTTGCCAGGGAGGCACATCCCAACCCACGCAGAAGAAATCTCTTTGTTTTTGAAAGATGTTTATGATGACCTTTCATATCTCAGGCTTTCACAAGGAAGCCAGGCAGGCAAGGAGTCTAACCATTCCCAGGCAGCACCCCCACTCAGTGTCCTCCTCCACTGTCTGGCTGTAGATGACACCCCCCAAGACCTTCAGGAAAGTCAGCAGGTTTCACACCCTCCCTAAAAAGGCAGTGTGTGGAGGGAGGGGGGTTAAGTACGGTGTGTAATTGACCACAGAATCTGCACATGAGCGAGATTCGGTTCGGCATTGCTGTACCAACCCACCTTCAGCACAGCCCCTAGTAAAACCTCTTTATAGACAGCTGGCAGAGAGGCCTCCACAGCCAGAGAATGGGAGCCACCAGGTCCAGAAAAGTAAAGGAAATAGCTTGAATTCTATCCGTGTGTCTCAGATTTTATGAAATCTCCAGATACATTATTATCCAGAAAAGTACTTCTAGTTAATGACAGGCAGGCTATATCCTCTGCTTTGTGCCAAGCGCTGCTGAAATTGTTTACATTGTTTATTTCACTAAATTTTTGTAGTAACTCTGTGAGGCATGCATTGTTATAAACCCAATTTTACAGACTAGAAAATGGGAGTTTAGGGAATGTAAGAAATTTTCCAAGCCCACACAACTGGTAAATAGTAAAGCCTGATTCCCAGACCCAGCTGTGAAGCAATACCTTCCATTTGTAGGTCATTTTGCATCTTTTAGTACTCTATGCACATCATAATAACCGTCACTTAGAGAAATAGATAGATTATTAATTAGACAAAAAGATATAGAGTTATAATTTCTGATTCTCCCAATACTGTGAGAATAGATATAGATATTATCACCTCCATTTTACACATGAGGACATTGAACCACAGAAATATTTAAGAACCGGTTCCAAGTCATGGCATTTATAAGTGCTTAAGCCAAAATTTGAACCTAGATCAGCCTGACTCCATAGTTTGTGCTTTCACTGTGCTGCCTGCAGAATTTCATCTGATTTTTCTAACAACTTTGTGACTTCTGTAAGGAAAAAAAAAAAAAAGTGTGGTATAGTAGAGTCCAGATCCTATGAAATGGAATTCTACAAACCTGGCTGATTGCTTAGCTTCAGGAGGTCCCTAAAAATTCAATCAATGCACAGTCATACATCTTCTATCACTTTCTGGCTTGTGTGCTTCAAAGCACTTGCACACAGCTCCTTCTTACCTGTTTACTACCTGTCTATCCATCAAATCACCTCTTTATCTTCTGCCTATTTATTCTTTGCCACTCTAACGAAAATATTCCCTTGTATCTGTCTTACTTATGACTGTATTCCAGTACCTAGCACAGTGCCCTTAATAAGTATTTGTGGACTAAGTGAATGAGCACATGCTCAGAATTAAATGACTAGTAAACACCCCAAGTGGCAGAGAGCCCTGTGGAAGTTCAAAGGAGGAAGGAGAAACCTTGAAGTGGACCAGAAAGGCTTCCTAGGGGAGAGGAGATGGGTTTTAGGGCTTTGTTGGGGGGAGTAGATATTAGGCAGAGGAGCAAGGAGAGCACCCCAGGAAGGAAAGAAACCAGAGGGAAAAGCACAGAGAGAGCAGGCTGGCATCCTCTCGTATCCTGAGACAGAAGTGCCTCTGAGCAGCTAGAAGCAAAGTCTGACTACTTCTGCCCTGGGAGCCCCAGGAAGACCCGAACAGCCTTGCCCTTACCATGAGGAGCTTGAATCATCCAGAGGACTTTATTTACCTATGACTGACTAGTCCCCTCTGAAACTGGGGATCATCCTCATTAGTGAGCTTCCCCCCACCCCACCTCCATTTGTGTATAAAATGGTCATGGCTCTGACCCAAACCAGGTTGGCAAGAGCAGGAGGGAACAGGGAACCCATGTCAGCAAGGGGCTCAGCAAACCTGTTCTTCCTGGGGCTTCATCAGTTTGGGAACATGGAGAAGTAAAAGCAGCAGGGTCTGGGTCCAGACGTCTTCCCACTTTTCGGCTGCGTGACCTCAGGCTGGTTACCTGCCCTCTCTGTATCTCATCAGTCCCATCTGGGGATCTGGAGATAGTAATCCCTGCCCCCATGACTTTAGGATCAGAACCCACTGTCCAGAGTGGCCACCTGCTCCCCTGGTCACACAGTGGGCCACGTCAACTCCACATGTTCAACTTCAGTACATCCCAATTTTATGTAAATCACACCAAGGCCCAACATAGAACATTTCTCTTTCCCTTCTGTGTTAAGAACAAAAAGAGTATGGCGAGAACCATTCTCATCACACACATCTAATTCCAAAGACCAGAAAAGGAGAGCATAATGTATCTCATTCCTAATTTTTTATGAAGATTACACATAGAAATGATAAACATTTTTATATATTAGATTAAATAAAATATGTTCTTAAAATTAATTTCATCTGCTTTTGTTTTCCTTTTTAATGTGGCTCCTAGAAAATTTAGAATTACTCATGTGGCTCTGGGAACAGTGATGCCTTAGACAGTCACGTCCACTCCCTGGTCCCACCTGGATCCCAGCAGTTCAGCATGGTGATAAGGAGTGCAAATCCTGCAGCTCCACGGTTGGGTTTGAGTCATAGCTTGGCCACTTGTTCACTGAATAACCTTGGGTAAGTTACTTAGAACAATGCCTACATATGGAAGGCACTTGATAGAAGTTGTTTCTTCCCACAGAGAGGCAGCCCTGGGAAGTATTTACAGCTGAGAGCTCTGAAATCAGACTCCTGGACAGGCATCCTTCTTTGCCCACTAGCTGTACGGCCTTGAAGTTACTCAACCCTCCCCATACCTCAGTCCCCCCATACCTCAGTCCCCCCATCTGCAGCCTAGTAGGAGTGCCATTGGGAAGGACTCCCAGCCTTGGCTGCCATGTGGTAGCATTCAACAATCAAGTTCTATGATTCTGTACCCTCGCAGCCCCTCCCACCCACCACATGCTTCTCCTGCATCTCCCCCCTCCTCTCTCCTCCGCCCCTCCTCTCTCCTCTCCTTGTCCTGCCCCAGGACAGCTCAGCCTCTCTCCCAGTCTCATTGGCGGCAGTCACTGTCCAAATGATCTCCAGCCTCCTGGCTGGCCCCTCCAGTGCATTTTCCACTGTGGCTGCTGAAGCGCAGGTCCTAAATCCTAGAACTGGCTGCATCACTCCTTGCTTGAAACCCAACAGTGGCTCCATCTTGTCCACAGGTAAAGCCTACAAGATCCACCAGGGTCCACCAGATCCTCCAGGTCCTCTCAACACAGACCCCCTCACCCCCTCCCAGAACTCCAGCCCCACCCAGCTCCTCTCCAGTCCCCAAACATTCCAGGCTGTTCAGGCCTCTCTGCCTTTCCCTCCTCCTTTTATCTTCCATGAGTGCCCCACACCTGTGTCGGACCCATCAACACCAGACCCAGCTCAAGAGTTTCCTGAACTTCTCCCCAACCCCTCAGTGGATGTGACACCCTCCGCTGACTTTGTGCCCATTCTATGCTCATACAGTTCTGCTGCCCCCTGGGGCACCTGAGTGGGTGGCACAGCTGGGTGAGCATCCAACTCTTGATCTCCGCTCAGGTTGTGATCTCAGGATCATGAGATCGAGCCCGGTATCAGGCTCCTTGCTCAGCGCAGTGTCTGGGTGAGATTCTCTCTCTCCCTCTGCTTCTCCCCCGTTCCCCACTCCCTACTCACACACATGTGCTCTTTCTCACGCTCTCTCAAATAAGTAAATTATTTTATTTTATTTTATTTTATTTTATTTTATTTTATATCAGAGAGAGAGCACAAACTTGTACAGGGGTAGGGGCAGAGGGAGAGGGAGAAGCAGGCTCCCAACTGAGCAGAGCCTGATGCAGGTTCAATCCTAGGACCGGGGAATCACGACCTGAGTCAAAGGCAGATGCCTAACTGACTGATCCACCCAGGTGCCCCTCAAATAAATAAATAAATCTTAAAAAAAAAATCTGCTGCCCTATCTCTCAGTACAACAGTACAGCCTGAGGACTAGACACAGTTAACTTACTCGACTTACCTGTAACACCTCTGAGTTGGGTATTAATGACCATATTACAGTTCAGGAAACTAGAAGACAAAGAAATGGAGTCAACCCCCCAAGTCCTTGATGAGCCAGAATTCAAAGCCAGGCAATCTCGCTTCAGAGACCACTCTTCACCTCAGTGTATTTTTTAAATTGAGATATAATTGATATATAACATTGTGTAAGATTAAGGTGTATAACATGTTGATTTGATGCATTTATGTATTGCAAAATAATTGGCACCACAGGGTACTTAAAACCTCCATCACATCACATAATTATCATTTCTCTTTTGTGGTAAGAACGTTTCAGATCTACTCTTAGCAACTTTGAAGTAACCTAATACAGTATTGTTGACTCTAATCACTATGCTGTACACTAAATCTCCAGAAATTATTCATCTTCTAGTTGCATATGTGCACCCTTGAGCAACGTCTCTCCAGTTCCCCACACCACCCCCAGACCCTGGTAACCACAATTCTGCACTCTATTTCCTCACATAAGTTCAGCTTTTTAAGATCCTATGTACAAGTGAGATCATCCTGTGTTTGTCTTTCTCTGACTTATCTCACTTAGAGTAATGCCCTCAAAGTCCATCCATGTTGTCACAAAGGGCAGGATGTCTTTCTTTATTATTAGCTGAATAGTGCTCCAGTGTGTGTGTGTGTGTGTGTGTGTGTGTGTGTGCGCGTATGCACATAAAACGTCTATCCATTCATCCAAGGATGGACACTTAAGTTGCTTCCATATCTGGACTATTGTGAGTAATGCTGCCCTGGATTTGCTTTTTTTTTTTTTCCATGAGATACAGTGGTGATGGCTGGGCTGACTTGCTTTTATAACCTAAGCTAGCATGGTTAATTTTTGAAGTCAGGAGTTCAGAGAGGGAAAGTTACTTGCCCAAGGTCACCAGGGAGGTCTCTTTCCAGCCAGAAGTGGAGTCTGAGTCTCATAGCTCTCAGTGTTCTTTTTCTCATTTTTTTGCTTGGTCCTGTGTCTTTGCCACAAAAGCCCAGGTTGACGCACCCCAACAATGGGCAGGAAAGATCCTGGGCACTTGCCTACAGACATGGCCCGAAGCAATGAAATCTCCACAGTGAGACAGAGAAAGAGCACAGCCATGGGAGCATCTGCTTTGTTTGCTTGGCTTGGTATGTTTTCATTACAAACAATCTGGAATCTGATCCTGCCTGGGAGGCATGAGGCTTCTTTTATTCTCCTGTAGGGCAGAAAAGAGAGTAGGGTGGAGCAGCTTAGCTAACAAGTGCTGACAGGAAGGCAGAACCGGTCAAGTCCAGGGTCGGGACACTCCCTGTGGAAGCCCAGACAGAGGGGATGCTAGCCAGGGACTCCCGGGGGGTGGGCGGGGGGGCGGGGGGCGCGGACAGGCTGTCTGTCAGGGCCTGTCACTCAGGGGGCCATCATTTCTCAGTGAGTAATGCCCCTCCAGGCCAACTGAGTAATGCCTCTCCAAGCCTTGCCTGAAGGTTGAGAGTCCTCAGACCCCAAAAAGGAGGTTTACTGCAGATCACATTGGGCAAGAAAAAAATCAGACCTTGAGGAGCTTGTGAGAGAGAGCCCACAAAGTGGGGCTAGCAAGAAAGGTAGAAAAGGGCAGGAGATTCCAGTAGGGCCAGGGGAATTTCTGGCAACTTCTTTAAAACCGCTGGTAGTGGCGCTATTTGTTATTCATTGTGCCAGTTCTCTTATGAGAAACCATTGAATAAATGCATTTCAGAATTAAGTGTTAGGGGACCAAAAATTTGTCTCTTCTGCAGAACTGGCCCCCTTCCCTTTGTCAGATATCAGAATCTTCAGGTCTCAGACTGGAAAAAGCATTAAAGGTCATCTGCCCACCTTGCGCTTGACTTTGCTTCTACAGCCAGTCAGCTATGTTGCAGGCTCTGTGTGAGGTGTTAGCATATCATAAGGACTTTGAAAAATAAAATGTAACACCTCAGTACGAATAGAGCTACCAAACAATGTGGCTTAGGTGTGCAGGCAAATGGGTTTCTCATTAGTGAACCCCAGAATTAGAATTACCCATCAAACACAGACAGTGTTGGGCTGCCTCAGGCTTCCCCACATTTGGGGCCTGACCTGAAAAAAACTTATAATCTGGGAAGCAGAGCAGATTACATGCTGTTTGTAGGAAAGACAGCTCCCAAAGAGAAAGGAGAGGAGAATTGGCTGGGCTACTTACTACACTTGCACCATTTCTCCTCCAAACCCACTGATGGAGTAGGTGACTCCCTCTGAGGAGGACTGGGTGGCCAGGGGCAGATGGGCCAGGGGTGTTGCTCCCCTCACATGGAAGGACTTTGGAAATAAGAGATTTCCCCCCGTAGCTTGTCCCCATCCTACAGTTACTCTCTTCTGAAGAAGGACTCAGGGGCCCCAGGTCCCTTCAGAATAAATTTCCACCTCAGATAAGCCTTGGTATGAATATCTTCCCACAGACACACCCACAGGCCAGCAAAGCAGGTTTAGGCAGCCAGTAGCCACTAAATGCATGCACCTTATATCAGGATCATTTTGGCTAGAAGTGACAAAAATTCTACCTTTATCTGGCTGAAACACTCTGAAGACCTGGGGATTAGCATCTCAGTGAAGTCACCAAGGTCCTAGGCTCCTTCTGTCTCTGCTGGCCAGCCTCGGGCTCAGCTTCATTCTTGGACATGTCCCTTGTCCTGTGCAGGCTGGCTGTGGCATTCTGGGTTATATGCCCCATGCTTCCCTGCTCATATCCATCATGGAGTAGGATGTTCTCTTACATCTGATTGGGATTCACAGGTCCGTCCCCAGACCCCAGAGAGAGGAGTGCTGTGTTCTAAGTAACTTAAGATAATCAGTATCTACCTTTTGTGTTGGGAGTAGGGTCAGTTCCACTGAACCCCGTGGCTGGGTGGAGGGAGTAGAAACCTAAACAGAATGGATGGAGAAAGTGGGGGAATGGATGGTGGGCAGAATCTGAGGTGAGGATTTACTACAGGGTGTTTACTGGGGTCTGCTCTGCCAACAGACTGCACTTGGGAATACCAACTTGAGCAGTGATGGAAGTAGGATTGAGGGGAGTGTGAACTACAAGGTGATTACAAGAGGGACCTCAGTTGATCCCACTGGGGTCCTAGAGCTGAGAAGGCCCTTCAGAATGGTCACAAATGGTGGCAAGAAAGCCAGGCCTTTGAACTCCTGCACCAACCAGTCTTGCACATGGCCTGCCCTAGGAACATGGCATGAACTTGGGCAAGGCCCTGCCCCTTAGCTGAGGGCAATTCCTGGAGTCACTCAGCCATGAGCCATCAGCAGCCACCATACCAGACATCAGGGGAATGAGCACTTCTGTCCTGGAGGGGGCATTCAGGTGGCACCTGCAGCATCCACTGCAGAAGGCAGCAACCATCTCAGAGGACCTCCACTTCCATACCTTTTTTCCCTGCTGGGAAGTCAAGATGGAGTCCTGGGATGACATGGCGGTCCCTCCTTGATGCCCTGCTCTGAACACCCCAGGCTTCCCTTCAGCAACCACAAGAGAGAATCAAAAATGAAGGTGCTTTGTAAACCACACAAGCAAAAGAAATTCTGAGCTTCTGGGACATTTGCATTATGATTCCCATCCTGCCTGGTTTCAGTTAGTTGTTTCTGGTCTTCTCCTTTCCTCAACTACATTCCACCCCATGGCTCCTGGCACAGAGGAGACACAAGTGGGCATGAGAGAAGGTACAGGTCTGTGTTGGGGGAAGTCAGGCAAGAAGTAAGGCAGAGAGGAGACACGGGGAGACAATGGGAGGGAGGGGCTTAGACTCACTTTAATGATGAGAGAGCTGATGAGCAATCGTGTGGCCCCTGAGTGACCACCCTGCTCATTCTCCTGGAAAGAAGTTAAGAGTTCTGGGGACGCTAAGCCCTGCTTGGCTTTCCAAACAGGATGGCGCTGTGGAGAGCACTCAGGCTCCCCTGGTTCTCCTGCTACACCCTGTCTATGCCTCACCCAGTCACCTCTGCTGGTTTCCTCTCATGTTCCTGACCCCTAACCTCTGGATCCCCCTCCAGTTCTCATCTTCCTTCATTGGCTATTTCACTCAGTTCCATGGCTTTCCATACCACCTGCATTCCACAACTTCTCAAATTAAATCCCCAGGGGAGTCTTCCCTTCTGAACTCCAGACTTCTTTGTAGAAATGTCCACCAGGACGTCTGACCGTGGATACAACTGGGCAGTTGGGTTTTCCACAGCCTTTGCCATTTGAGAAGGGAGCAGGGGAAGAGAGGGGGATCCATGCTTCCAGCTACTCCAACCAAAACCCTTAAAGCCATTCTGCAGTCCTGCATTTCTCTAGCATCCTACCCATCAGCAAATCCTTTCCACTCTGCCTTCAAAACTGTTCTAGGATCTACTGCCCTGGCTCAAGCCACTGTCATCACTAATCTCTATTATTAAACTAGACTTTCAACAGATCTCTTGCCTTTTTAGCCCTTGCTTTGGTCTCCTTATAGCAAAGTGAATCTTTTATTTTATTTTTTTAAAGATTTATTTATTTATTTATTATTTATTTATTTATTTGTTTGTTTATGATAGTCACACACAGAGAGAGAGAGAGAGAGGCAGAGACACAGAAAGAGGGAGAAGCAGGCTCCATGCGGGGAGCCCTACGTGGGACTCGATCCGGGAACTCCAGGATCGCGCCCTGGGCCAAAGGCAGGCGCTAAACCACTGAGCCACCCAGGGATCCCCCAAAGTGAATCTTTTAAACCATAAGTCAGATCATGTCATTTCCCTACCCCAAACCCTCTCTGGATCCCCATGTCATTCAAAGTAAAAACAGAAGTCCTTGTGTTGGCTCTGACATCCTTGACTTGCATCCTTCCCCACTGCCCTGACTTCCCTCCACCTTTCTGGCCTCAGCTGCTTGGCTGCAAGCACACCTGCCTCCTTGTGACTCGTTAATTAAACACAGTCTCGGCGCTTGCTCTTCTGTGCCCAGGGTAGGCCTGTGACTCGTTCCTTTGCTTCCTTCAGGTCTCTACTACATACCACTTTATTAGGGAGGACTCGAAAGAAAACTCTGTATGAAATAACATCCCCACCCTAACTTCCAGAAAGCCCTACCTACCTTAGCTTGGTTTATTTTCCCCCATAACACTTGTCTCCACCTAATATGTCATATATCTGCCTGTTAATTTCTCACCCAACCCTGCATTGTATCCCTGGTGCCTGCAACAGTGCCTGGCTTATAGGAAGGGCTCAGTAAACACTTGTCAAATGAATGGCTGGGCTTTGGAATCAGACATACCTTGGTTAGATCTCAACTCTTCTGTGTGCCAGCCCTCTTCTGTGTGTAATTGCCTGCAGCCAGTTACATAACCTTGCTGGGCCACAGTTTTATCATGTGTGAAATGGGAAAACAATTGTACTTACTGCATAAGATGGTAATGAAGACTGTGTGAATTAATATTTAGTTGTTAGAATAGCACCTGGCACATAAAAAGCACTCATTAAAGGTGACTGTCATTGCCCATCATTGTTGTTACTACAGTCATCATCATTATGTATTCACAGGATGAGACACATGGTCCCAGCCCAGTGCCCCACCCCAGCCCCCAGCCTCTTCTTTTAGCCAGAGGTGGAGGCAAGTGATTCAGGTGGTGGCAGCCTGCGCTGTGACTTAGCCCTGAGTCAGCCACATCGGGGTACCCTGGCATGGGCTGCCTTGGCCAGGGGGCCCTTGGGTTGAATCATCAGGGCCATGATTCCAGCTGGGGGATACCTTGGCTAAGGAGTTCAGCTCATAGAGCTTGCCCTCCCTGGATCCTTCCAGGAGGAGACTGGGCATTTGCCCCATTGTGTGCTCAGGAACTGCACTTTGCCAGCCCAAGTCCATCTGTCAGTAGGGCTTGAAAAAGAGCCAAGTGGGGAAAGGAAAAAGTAGGAAGAGAAAAGTCACTTCAATCTTTTGCCATTAAACAGGGCAGGATGGTGTTGTGAACAGATCATGGGGCTCTAAAGTCACCACGGCTGTATGTGAGTCTCCATCCCTCTTCTTACTAGCTCTCAAGGTTAGTGGGAGAATACACAGTGGACAGAGGCTGTCTTCAAGTCCCAAATCCCTCATGAACACTTTTCAGTGACTGTTGTAAAAGGAAAGAGGTATTCCCTGTCTCCCCGTCCTTCCCACCTCCTTCCCAGGAAGGGAAGGAAACAATCTCATATGTCCTTCTTTCTCCTTTTTAAGATTTTACCTTATTTATTGATCTGAGAGAGAGAGAGAGAGAAGAGAGAGAGAGTGTGTGTGTGTGTGTGTGTGTGTGCATGTGAATGGGAGGAGGAGCAGAGGGAGAGGGACAAGCAGAATCCACATGAGTGTGGAACCCCATGCAGGGCTCAATCCCAGGACCCTGAGTCGAAATCAAGAATCAGATGCTTAATCAACTGAGCCACCCAGGCACCCCCTTCCTTCTTTCATTCAAGAGCCCTTTATTGAGCACCTGCTGCATGCCACGGGCTGTGCTAGGCACTCGATACAGAAGTCATGAGCAGGTAGGAGAGGCAGACAGTGTATATAAATGAGCAGTTAATACCTGATTATTAAAAAAAATTACCTGATTATAAACTGTATTCAGTATGAGGCAGGAGAACAGGCTGTTAAAAGAGAAAACAACACAGTGGAGACAGAAAAACCGGAGTGGTACCATTTAGACAAGGACAAGAATGGCAGCAAGCCAACCATATGAGCCACACAGGGAAGAACCTTCCAGAGGGAGAAAATAGCGCATGCAACAGCCCAGAGGCAGGAAGCATTTAGGGAGTGCAGGAGACCCTGTGTCAAAGCGTCACAGGCCAGCACAGAGTGACAGATGTGGCTAGGAGAGGGCCAGGTGAACATGGGGCACCCTCTTGAATTTCCCTTTTCTGATGGATCCCGGGCTTGCAGTGCCTACTCCCACCACCTCCAACAGTTGCCTTGTAAACTCTTTTTAGTCTTCTAGTTGTTTACAGAGACCGGGCTTGTGTGAAGACATCATAGCCATAGGCATATAACCTATGTAGTACCATTCCTGACACAGTTAGTGCTCATTAAAAAACAGATTAGAACCCTTGAAAGACTGTGTGAAAATACTGAGAGAAGGAAAGCCCCATAACAATCTGTGAGTTGTTGTATTGCCATTTCAGAAAGAAGAGAGAACTTTGAATTTAAATGCATCCTTCTCCCCCTGACCATTACAAAGGGAATTGGGTGGCCTCTGTCCCCTCATGTGGGAACCCTTCCCCACCCCACCCACCCTCAGGCCTCAGGGTCCCTCCACTGCATACCCAGGGCAGTCTTCTGTTGAATTGTCTGTCCCTGTAACTGTCTCTTCCATGGGCTCCTCAATGATGGGGACTGGGCCTTCATTATCTGTTTAATACAGCCCTTGGATGACATGTTATTTCATTTCAGGTATGTTTCAGGACCCTTCTAAATACCGAGCTGACTCTAAACCACCTTTGCACTAAAAACATGGTCCTTTCAAGCCACTATACCATCTTAATAAAGTGTAACATCCTTTTAATTTTCCTAAAGTGTGGACTGGTTTGAAGTATAGATTGATTCATTGGCTATTTCCGCCTCTGTGGCTTTCTCAAGACCTCCGGTTTCCATGAGGAGCAGGCAGGCTTTTCGCCAGGGATATTGCACCAGAGGTTTGTGTTATTTACTGCTGGGGAGAATGCCAAAAGTAATAACATTAGACCCACGATTCCCAAACCCTACATTCAGATACCCTGGGGACAGCATGGTATATTTTGAATTTTCAAGGAACAGCAGTTCTAGACATCTGTCAGACACCGTGCAGATTGCTAGCCGAGGTAGTTCACAGTTTCAACAGCAGATTACAACATGTTCCTCTCAGTGACATCACATCTTTACAAAGCTGGGGTTTTGGTGGTGGTTACGCTAAAAAAGTAAGTACTCTATGAAAATCAGTGTGGAACAGGAAATGAGGGTGATGGTGTCCGGTTCGGGACCAAGGTCAGGAATTTGTGCAGTGCCCAACAAGCGCACACATCGCATTAATAAGTAATTGTAGTTACTTTAAAGGAAGTAAAAACATTATGCGTATGTTTTCCAATTACCAAGTTGTTAGGGCATAAGTACTTAGTAAGCTATTTGGCTCTAAGTACTTAATAAGTGAAACTGTTTGATATTTCTTTTGGCCTAAAAATGCCGTGAAATAATTCCTAAGATGGAAGCCATGAGCCCAAGAAAGTCTGAGAACTTCTCCATTACATTATAGTGACTCCCACTTACTTCTTTTAGGCTTTCAATGCTGACCTCAGGAATTAATTCTGAGCTAAACCCTAAGCATGGCTTAACATTAATGACCTACACACACAACCTGTACTTAATCCTGCCTCAAGAGTCTAGGAGCTGCGAGACTGGTAAAAATTTACTGGGAGGAAAAACAGAGATGCAGCCCATCCCTGTTCACCCCATCTAACTAGTTTCTTAATGAGCGAATACCACTCTGGAATGAGCTGGATGCATGCCTTCCTGTTATAAAAACAGAAAAACAAGCATCCATTTGTGTGCCAGGGTTACGGTTTATTATCTCAGGCTAGGAGTGGCCTGAATCTCCAGCTGGCCCTGTGAGCTGATTACTGCCAGAAACACCACAGAGCAAGTGTTCTGAAGCTACAGTTATTATTGTTGGTAGCTGTCCTCCCAGCTTTTAGCTTATTCGTAAATAACCTCGTTCAGTAAATTGCCTCATGTAGTTAGTTATCTTTGTTTCAAGAAAACAAGGTTGTCTGGGCCATCACACCAGGAAGGAACATGTTCCACACTGAGCCTTCTATGGGAACTTGATGGAGATGGATTTGGCTAGGGTGAGCTGCTGGTCACATTCGCATGAAATGTGTCCTAGGCTATTGAAATAGGGCAGTGGACTTCAGTCACTCATGTCTCTTGGACGGGTTGATTCCAGACCATTTTCTGGGAAGGATCTTGGCCCCAATCCCTGTGTTCATCTGTATAGGGAGATAGGGTTGCCTGTGTTCAAGCATGAAACCCTATGTTCCCTCAGCTTCCACGAGAAGGTGTTACAGCTCAATTATCTGTTGTTTGTGAGTCTCTTTTCCATGGGTACCATCAGCCTCAGGGCCACTGCACCTGCTTTTCCCTCCTGCCTAGGCTCCCTGCACTCAGCTATTACCATGACTGGGCTCTTCATCCATTCTTTCAGCAAATATTTATTGAGTTCCTCCTGTGTGCCAAGCACTAGACTGGGGTGTTCAGGGTATAGGAGGGGATGATAATAATCATAACAGTTAACATTTACTAAATTCTTGTGAACTAAGAACTAAGCCTTCTTCCAGACCATTTACATGTAGTGTATTATTTAATGCTTGACAACAATCCAATGATGTTCAACAGTAATCCAGCAAATTATCCACATTTTGTTGTGGATCAGCTCCTTTATATCACCAAGGTACCCAACATTTTTCTGATAAGGAAAGTGAGACACAGAGAGGCTAAGTAACTTCCTCCAAGGTCACGCAGCTAATAGGTGATGGACCTGGTGTTTGAGCTTACATTCTTAAACACTGTTACATTGTCTCTCTAGCAACACACAGAAGGCCACTGGTCTTGTTGGCTTTCATTACTGTGGAGGAGAGAGACAATAAGCACGTTAGGTGATAAGTAATTTCAGATCGTCAAAGGTGGTAAGAAAAGAAGTAGTAACAATAAACCAGGGTAATTGGGTAGAGACTTAAGAGTGGGCAAGGAAGAGTAGCTGCTTTACATTAGGTAGTTGGAAACCCCTCCACTAAGGACTCATCTGGGCCGAGACCTGAAGAAGCAGGCCTTGGGAAAGTATTCAGGAAAATTGTTCCAAGCAGAGGGAATAGCAAGTCCAGAGGCAGTGAAGCAGAAACAAGTTTGGCTGAATGCAAAAGAGAGATAAGCAGAACCCAGATCACATAGGGTCATGCTTTGTGACCTGGGCTGCACACAACTGCCTGAGGGGCTTCTAAAAATACTGATGCCTTGGCCAACACCCAGAGATGCTAAGGAAATCAGTCTGAGGTTTGGCCTAGGCAAGAGGAATTTTAAAAGAAGATGCTCACAGTGGTCCAATGACATATGATGGTGGCTTGGACCAGGGTGGTGGCAGTGGAAGTAGCCATGTCTCCCCTTCAGCCACTGCTCCCTTCATGGGGGATTTTAAATGGCTCATGGCTGGGGTCTCTCCTACACAGACCACCTGTGGTTTACAGGAAGTGCTCACATTCTTAGCCTGGATAGACCAAAGTCTGGGGTGCCTAGCTGCAGGTAGCCTGGGAGCACATCAGCTCCAGCATACCAGCTCTGCCTTGCTGCTCATACACACATCCGCCTTGTCCTGCTGATGCTCTTACCAGATATATCAAGAGGAGCAGTAGACTGGCACAGCTTTTTCCAAAGAAATCATCACCTCAAAATCTCACATCTCCAGCCACCCAGCCTTTTAAGGCTCACACAATTATGGGGGGAGGTTGCAGAGGAGGCTGGTAGGCTGAAGATGCTGAATATTGATCTATTCAGGCCTTTAACTGATTGGATGAGGCCCACACCGATTATGGAGGGCAATCTGCTTTACTCAAAAGTCCAGAGATTTATTTTATTTTTTTATAATAAATTTATTTTTTAGTGGTGTTCAATTTGCCAACATACAGAATAACACCCAAGTCCAGAGATTTAAATGCAAATCTCAACCAAAACCCCCTCACAGAAACATCCAGAATATTTGACCAAATACCTGAGCAGATGCATCTTATATCATCTTACACTATTATATTCATAGAATATTTCCAAAAGAGTACAAAGAAATCTTTTCACCAAGGGGCTTGGAGTTTAGAGTAAAAGACATACTTATTTTTTCCCATATATTATTTTTATATCTTTGACTTTATTTTTTGCTCTGTGAGTATATGTATTCATTTCTCAAATAAGAAATAAACTATAAAATTTGGATCAAAATGATCACTGGGTTGCATTTATTGGCTATCTGTAAAACTGCCTTCCTCAAATCATACTTTAAGGAGATGACACAAGTACATGAGCCTACCCTAAGGAGTATCATAAGAAACATCAAACATCATGGAGCATTGTTGACATTTGTTCCACATCACAGTGTCCTCTATAGGAGGAGCCCGGGAGATGCCACATGAATTTTAATTCCAAAAATGGTTGTGGGGTACCAGGGTGGCTCAGTCGGTTAAGTATCTGATTCTTAATTTCAGCTCAGATCGTGATCTCAGGGTGGTGAGATCGAGCCCATCATCAAGCCCTGCATCGGGCTCCACACTCAGATTCTCTCTTCCTCTCCCAAGCTTTCTCTCTCTCTCTCTCTCTCTCCCTCTCTCAAATAAATAAATAAATCTTAAAAAAAAATAAAAAAGAATGGTTGCAATTCTCTTAGGTATCTGCTTGCATTTCCTCTTCAGGAGACTGAATTTGTGTGACTGACCAAAGTTTCCTACAATGAACCCTACAAAATGGGGTCACATCTCTAGTCAGATATTACCAGATAGGTTTTTAGCCTCCTTTGAAAGACAATTTTACATTCTCACTCTTACTTGTCTTTCTCTTTTAGTCCTGCCTTTGCTTAACCTTTTACTACAGAAATTTTCAAATATACACAACAGCAGAGAAAATAGTAAAGTATATTCCCAGGTACCTGTCACCCAACTTCAACCATTATTCACTGAGTCAGTTTTGTTCTACATACTCCTCCACACCTCCTCTCAAACACCACTGAATACTTTTTCATTTTTTTAAGATGAAATATCATTTTAGTTCTATAAAACTCATCCTTCTAAAGTGTATAGTTTAGTGGTTTTTATGTATATTCACAAGGTGGAGCTATCACCATTATATAATTCCAAGATATGTTTATCACCTCATACCCAGCAGAAGTCATTCTCCATTCTCCTTTCACCTCGGCTCCTGGCAACGCCTCATCTACTTTTTGTCTCTATGGATCACCAGATTATTTTAAAACAAATCTCAGATATCACATAATTTCACCTATAATTATTTCAGTATGTATTTCGAATACATAAGGACTCCTTTCTTTTTCCTTTAATATAGACAAATACCATAGGATACCAAAAAATAGTAATAATTCTTCAATATAATCTAATATGTAGTCAGTGTTCAATAGTTCCCTATTAATTGGTTTGTCCTCATTGTATCCAAACAAGGGCTTCATACCTGTCATGGTTGGGATGACATGAGTCTCTTTTGATCTATAACAGTTCCTCTTCCTGTGGTTGATTGGTCACTTATTTGTTAGAAGGGGTGGGGGGAGATCATTTTCCTATAGGATTTTCTACATTCTGAATTTGGCTAATTACAGATCCACTGTGGGTTCACTTATTGCCTGTACATCCTATAAACTGGGGGTTGAATATAGAGATTTGATATGACTCTGGTTCTGGGTTTGGCAAGAATACTTCCCGGTTGGTAGTAGGTGTTTCTCTTGCACATCTGTAGACATAGTCGTGTCTGACTGTCTTTTGCGATTTAAGACTGATCTGTAAATTCAGGTGCTGTCTGCCTGACCAACACATTAGGAAGTTGGCCATCAGCCTTTCCTGAAGGTTTTGCATTGATCACTGTTGCCTAGATTCATTCTTGCCTTAGGGAGATTTGCAGAAGGATGATGCCCTAGTTCTCTTACTCCTTCCTCATTATTTAGCTGTGATTAATCTAAAAAATTTTTTCCTCATCAAGTTAGGTGATTATACAGGAGGTAGATTTTGTAGCTGGATGAATAGTTATGTAAAAAAATATGTAAATAATTATGAAAAAATCCAACAATGAGTTAAAGAGAACCAACTTTTACTGAGTATCTTCTAAGTGCCAGACACTATGCTAGATAGTCCTTTGATATTCATTATAATGTAATTTAAAAATCATAATAATCTAGGGTGCCTGGGTGGCTCAGTCAGTAAGAATCCAAGTCGTGATTCTGGCTCAAGTCATGAGCTCAGGGTTGTGAGATAGAACGCCACATCAGGCTCTGCATTCAGCAGGGAGTTTGCTTGAGATTCTCTCTCTCTTCTCCTCCTGCCCCTATCTCTGTTCTCTCTCCCTCTTTCTCTCTCTCCCTCCATACCTCCAACATAAATAAATATAAATAAATTCTTTTTAAAAAATAATAATCCTACAGGACAGTTATCTCATTTAACAGATAGGAAACTAAAACTCAGGGATCCCTGGGTGGTGCAGCGGTTTGGCGCCTGCCTTTGGCCCAGGGCGCGATCCTGGAGACCCGGGATCGAATCCCACGTCAGGCTCCCGGTGCATGGAGCCTGCTTCTCCCTCTGCCTGTGTCTCTGCCTCTCTCTCTCTCTCTGTGTGACTATCATAAATAAATAAAATTTAAAAAAATAAATAAATAAAAAATAAAACTCAGAAAAGTGATTTAAATCAGGTCAAACAGCTGGAATTAGGTATAGGAAAGGTGCACCAAAATTATGAATGACCTGTTAACCATCTAAGTTAACAGGTTAGATGGCAGAGTCAATACCGGGGAACGAAGGGACAGATGGAAATATAAGAGCTTTATATTTACATAGGAAAATGTAAAGTCCTGCTCTGGGACTGAATCCACTCAGGTTCACACTCGGAGAGATGTGACTTATCAGGATCTTGTGTTTCAAAATGAGTGGGAAATACCAGAGAGGGAGACAGAACATGAGAGACTCCTAACTCTGGGAAACGAACAAGAGGTGGTGGAAAGGGAGGTGGGCAGGGGGGTGGGGGTGACTGGGTGACGGGCACTGAGGGGGCACTTAATGGGATGAGCACTGAGTGTTATGTTGGCAAATTGAACTCCAATAAAAAAAACGACCTGGAGACATTAGCTTACAACAAGCTCCATATGGATCTTAGAAAAACTAACATTGTATTAAGCTGCATTAATAGGAGCAAGTAATGAATAGGCTCAAAGCTCCATTTGGATAAAAATCATAAATCTCTTTTTTTCTTATTGTATCCTCAGCCTCCGGCATAGTATCTGGAAAAACAGTCAGTAATTATCTGGATATAATGGGCACTCAATACAACACCTGGAAACACTTAGATATATTTATTCAATCATTAACCAAGTCTATTGGGTGCTTGTTCCCTGAGTGCTGCTATTGGTGCTTGAAATCCAGCAGTGCTCTTGCAGAGCCAACATTCTAGTAGAATGGTAGGGAAGAGGGACGACAAACAAATAGAGAATAGTGTGAAGTAGGGGTGGAAGTGCCATGGAGAAAAATTAAGCAGGGCACAGTGGATGAGGAATGCTGGGTGGGAGGAGTTGGGGCACATCTGAGGGTCAGGGAAGACTGCTCTGAGCAAGTATGTGCAGCAGAGACCTGGATGAAGCGAGGGTGTGGGCCATGCAGGCAGGGAACAGCAGGGCTGGCAAGGAACAGCAAGTGCAAGTGCTCTGAGACAGGCGTATGCCAGATGCATTCCAAGCAGAGGGAAGTGACAGTCTTCTACAGTCTTGGCTAGTGAAACCACATCCGGAGCTGGGTGTGATTCCAGGCACCACATAGTTTAGAAGATTGTCCAATGAGAGCATTTCAAGGTAGTAAAGGGTCTAGAACCTGCTCATGTCAGGGTAAGTTGAAGAAGACAGTATCTTAGGCATACCTGGCTGGCTCCTCAAGTGCGTGAAGAGCAGACACAAGGCTGAGGGCTGAGACTTACTCTTCATGACCAGTAACTGGGACTACTCATTTACTCCAGGTGTAATATACAGTAGAACAAGTTCCCCAAGGGGAAATTCACTTCCTTGCCCAGTAGTGAGCTCCCTGCTCTCAGAGGTGTTCAATCAAATGCAGACAGTCTACCAAAGATGGAAAATGACTCTCCTGTTTCAGGCTGGAATAGGAGACTTCCGAGGTGAATCCCATCAAGGAGATTCAGAACTGTAACCCGACTCCTCCCACTTTCCTCCCTTTCCATCCTCTCTGTTTCCATGCTCCCACCGTGCTTACCCTCAGGATGAAAAACACGTGTGCACACAAACACATAAGAGCAGGTACAGGGGATCCCTAGGTGGCTCATTGGTTAAGCACCTGCCTTCGGCCCAGGGTATGATTCTGGAGTCCTGGGATCAAGTCCCACATCGGGCTCCCTGCATGGAGCCTGCTTCTCCCTCTGCCTGTGTCTCTGCCTCTCTCAATCTGTGTCTCTCATGAATAAATAAATCTTAAAAAAAAAAAAAAAAAAGAGCAGGTACAAGTAGGATAGAGGAGAGGGAGAGTAGTCAAGGAAGGCAGAGAAAGAGGGAAAGAAGAGACAGGGAAGGGGAGATGGGGACATGGGAATGAGGCTTCAGAGTTAGGGAGGCCTCAGTGACCCCATTGCAGGTCCCCAGAGCAGCAAATGGTAATTTTGAATCACAGCTCATTTAAAGCTTCCGGTGTTCAGCTTGTCTCTGTGAACATTTGGAGAAGTTTCCAGCTAGTAAATACAGCCGAGTGCCAAGACTCCCTCCCCAGCTCAGCAGCCACTTCACCATCCCTGTGGCTGCCTGGCCTCGTACCCTCTGATCCCGCTGTCCTTTCGCCTGAGGACCATGCCAGAGTCCCCTCCAGCACCCACCACACCCAACTCCAGACCCCCTGCCCGCCTCTCTGCAGTTCCTGACTTGCTCAAATTCTCACAATCGAAAGATAAACCTTGGAGCACCTGGGTGGTTGAGTGTCTGCCTTTGGCTCAGGTCATGATCCCTCGAGCCTGCTTCTTGCTCTGCCTCTCCGTCTCTCTCTTTGTCTCTCATAAATAAATAAATAAAATCTTAAAAAAAAAAAAAAAAAAAAAGATGAACCTCTGAGAGCCCAGGATCCAGGCTAAGCAGCTACAGAAAAATTCACCTTGTAAAAGACAGGTTTTCCTGGGACACTGTTTCTTTGCCTTTTCCCAAACTCCTGTATTCTGTCCACCTCTCTACTCCCTCTCAAGTCACAAGTGAATCTTTAACCAGCCTTAAATTCAGTCCAGCAAACATGCTGGGTGCATCCGTGCCAGGCACCTGTGTTATGACTGGTTGTCTGTCCCCAAGAAGCTGGCAGTCTAATGGGAGGAAGACATGGGTGGAGCTGGGGTGGTGCTGGGGTGGAGCTGGGCTTCACAGGACCGAGACATAGCACAGTTTGAAGACTCTCTCTAAGGAAAAGAACTTAATATTGCCAGGACCATAGGCCAGGGTTTGTCCTAGGGCTTTAGAAGGGTCGGTATACACGAAACCTGGATTATATCCTCACTCCTAGAGAGGGCAAGATGAGCACCCCACCCCAAACCACCCAGAAAGGTACACAAGGAGAGGTTGGGCTGACCACAAATTAATTAGCTAATGAATTCACTAAATGCCTCTGTCTACACTGTCTCTCTTTGATCTCTTTTGTCTATCCTGTGAAGAGATGAATGCAGGCATGATGCATTGAATAAATACTTACTTAGGGCTCCTACAATAATTGGAACAAAGTTCAGCTGTGTAACAAAGACCTAAGGTGGCTTCAGTAAGCCAGGACTTTCTCTTTCACACATGGTCTGGGTGAAAGCAACCCAGGGCTCTCATAGAACTTCCTCAGTTTTAAAGACCCAGGCTCCTTCCATCTTGTTGATCATGCATTCCTGGGGTGTTGCTCTTCAGCCACAATGTCAAAGATGGTCTACACTGCAGCCAGCAGGAAAAGCAAAAGCCCTCCCCTTCCTGTTCGTAGTAGGCCTAGAAGTTCAGACTCTGCTTCTGCTTGCAGAAGCAGAAAACAGGGCCACATGGACACACAGGTGCCAGGGAGATGGGGGAGCGTAATGTTTATTCCATGAGAGGTCATGTGGCCCCAGATCAGGGTGCTTCATTACTGTAGAAGGGAATGGGCATTGTAGACAGATAGAAGTGTCCAAACATCCTGCCATGTATGCTGTGCTGTCTAGGAAACTAGGATGCAGAAGGTCTGGTACTTTCCAGAGCCACCCAGTGACAAAACTGAATTAGACAAGCTGCCCCTGCAAAGCTTCCCCTACAACCACCACCCATTCTTTCATTCTGGTACCTCAAACTCTTCCGGACCCCAAATTTTGACTGAAGATGAAACACTCTGGTCATTAAAGATGAAGTTGGAAGAAGAGGAGGCAATAAGGTGAAGAAATTGCAGAAAGAAAGAATCAGAAGAGAGTAGTGATGTAGAAACCAAGTGTCAAAAAGTTCAGCAATTTCAGATGTTGTGGAATGCCAAACAGGATGCTAATCAGGGATGCCTGGGTGGCTCAGCAGTTTAGTGCCTGCCTTTGGTCCAGAATGTGATCCTGGAGTCCTGGGATTGAGTCCTACATCAGGCTCCCTGCATGGAGCCTGCTTCTCCCTCTGCCTATGTCTCTGCCTCTCTCTCTCTCTCTCTCTCTCATAAATAAATAAATAAATAAATAAATAAATAAATAAATAAAATCTTTAAAAAAAAGAATGCTAATCGAAAGAAGGGTATTGTATTTGCCAGTGAGGAGGTGACAGGTGACCTTGGCCAGCTCAGTTTCAGCAGAGTGATGGGGAGTGAAATTTGAAGATGGCAGTTTAGGGGTGAGTGAGAAGTGAGAAGGTAGAGACAGAGAGCAGTGAGTACTTGGATTATTGAAAAGCAGGAACAATTTGAGGAGAATGGAGGACCCATGATTGGACTGACCCAAAGAATAATGAATCTTCAAGGCAGAAATATAATTTGACAGCTTTAATGAAGACCAAAATAACAGTGAGTTAAACAAGATTAAAGTTTACTTCTTTCTCACATAAGAGTCTGAGCATGCACAGTCACGGGCAGACTGGGGACTCCATTGTGTTGGGAATCTAGGATCCTTCCACCTCCTAACTCAGCCATCCTCAACATGTGCCTTCCATCCTGTGGTCCGAGGACCTAGCCAGGTGGAAGAGGGAAAGGAGAAAAGGAAGATTCCCTTTGTGGTAAAGGCACCACCCAGAGGTTGCTCATAGCACATCTACTCACAGTGTTCATTGACCAGACTCTGAGACTTGGCCACATCTATCTATGAGGGAGACTGGAACAAACAATCTTTAGCTGAGAGACTAGATCCCCAGATAAAACTAACAGGTCCTATTATTGAAGGAGGAGAGGGCAGTGAGCAGTCAGTCTTAGAAGACCTGGAACAAAGGGCAGCTTCAGCCATGAGTGGGAGGAGCACGCTGCAGCCTGGAAGAAAAGGCAGGAAAGCTGGTGAACTTGGGAAAGGATGGCAAATAGGACTCTTGCTTGGTCACTTTTATTTTCTCCTCAAAGTGGGACTTAGTGTCATCGCTGAGAGGCTGGGACTCTCAGAGAGCCAGAGAGAGAAGGTATGCCAAGCCTTGCTCCCCATCATTGTTTCCCATCTGTTAGGTCGGGACAGCAGGCATGCACTTGTAGCTGCCCTCAAGATGGTTTGGAGAACAGCTGTGCTCTTGGACTCCTGAATTTCATTCCCAGCTCTGTGCTTAGCTGCCACATGGCCTTGGACAAAGCAAGAAATAAGTTTCTGCATCTGTTAAATGACCATAATAATGCCCACATCGCCCACCTCACAATCCCGTTTTGTGTCCCATGAGAGAGCTGTGAAACTTCTTTGTAAGTTGTGAGGTTGTGGGTGGGCATCATTCTGCAGGGATGGAGTGGTCAGGGCACTGGTGAGTCTCCAAGGGAGATAAGAGAGGGGCTAAGAGAGATTATAAGGACAGGACAGCCTCCTGCACGAGCTGCCCCACACCCACCCCAACACCCCCCCGCCCCCCCACCAGGGGATCTGAGTTCTGCCCACCTCTGGCCCAACATTAGACCCCCTTGTGCTGTCCCGGTGAGGGTAACAGGGGAGGGGGCAGCACTCTTAACTGTCCACAGCTGGTGGCAATCAGCTTGTGTCCTGTCTTGAGATCACAGCCATAGAGCATTGGCCTCGTCCCCTGCATTGGCCTTGGAAGTTCTCCTGGGACCTCCCCCTGACCCCAAGGCACCACTTCATGTTCCTGGCCTCAGCCCAATAAACAGTGAGTGTCTCCCCCAGGCCTTTGGTTGGGCACAATTAGCCTTTTCCAGTGTATATGCACGTGCACACACACACACACATGCACACGCACGCACACACACTGCTTACAAGCACCACATACAACACGTCACACATACATGTACCCCCCCACAAACTGCACATACATGCAACCCACATGCACATACCCAACACATACATAGCACATGGACATATGCATGCACTGTCTTTTTCGCAACCGGGCTCTACCCCATGTCACATTCAACCCACCATACAACTCGCCATGAAATCCTCCATGTAAGTACTTGAGGGATTTTTCTAAAACACAAATTAGGCTACTTTCTTGTTTACACTCCTCTACTTCTTCCAGTGGTTTTCCAGAGCCTTCAAGCTAAAATTCTAGACCCTTACCAAAGCAATTGAAGTCCCCCAAGGTGTGTTTCCTGACAACCCTCTTCAGCCATCCGTCATCCTGCAGGCCAATCACCCAGTCTGAACCACTTGCACAGCCCTCGTCTCCATGTGGCTCCTCCTGCCTCGGCTTTGCCCATCCCCTCTATCCTCCAGAGAAATGCTCCTGCTGAAAACTGTACTATTCCAAACCCTGTTCAGAGCTTACCTGTTCTGTAAAGATTCTCTTGACAGTCCAAATGGAATGTTCTCTTCCTCAGCTACAGGTATGTATGTAGTAGAATGACCTGTTCTCCCTGCTAAGCAGGTGACTTTCTCAAGGTCAATCTATAGATAGAACACTGGGTCCTGGCATTGGGTCTGTGCTCCGTGAATACTGGTGGCTGGCACTCACCCCCTGATCCTCCCACACAGATCAAAGTAGAAAACCAGCATGACTACCAGGACATCACCAGCATGGTGGCTATGGCCAAAACCTATGCTACCACTGAGGCCTTCATTGACTCCAAGTACGACATCCGCATCCAGAAAATCGGATCCAACTACAAGGCTTACATGTGAGTCCCTGAGCAGGGGCTGGGTTGCTGGGAGGAGAGGTGGGAGGAAAGTGTAGGAGGAACAGCGATTAGAGATGCAGGTCCAGCCCTGTCTCCTCCACCGCAGGGCAGAGACCCTTCAGCCCATCTTTACTCTCCCTTTATGTCCTCTTTCTGCCCTTCTTCTCCAGTCAGTACGGCTAAGTGCTGATGCTTTCTCAGAGCTTATCCCAGGGTCGAAATCTGTCTACCCAAAGAGAGCTGTTTCTCTCAGAGGAAGAAAGATACTTGGCATGTTTGGGGGAACTTCAAGTATCCATGGGATGTATATCATAGGAGACCAGACTAAAAGAGAAACTTTGAGGATAAATCAAGGAGGGCTTTGCATGCCTTGCTGAGGGTTTTGGGTTTTGTCTTGTTTTCTTCTGAGCAGAGAAGTGGCATGATCTGACCTGTATTTATAAAAAGCTGGCTCTGGGGCCACAGGCTGCCAAGGGGCTTCTCTAGAATTTTTAAGACCAATTAGGAGATTACATCAGATTTCTCCAGCTGCAAGCAACAGAAACCACATCTGACCACACTGATGGAGTTTTCAAAAGGAAATTTATTAGAAAGCCATGAATGATCAGAAACTCTGAAAACAGTTGAAACCACTCAACTGTCAATTTCAGAAATATTAGGATTTAGGGCAGCCGCAGGAATCTGGGTGGCGAGAGTAACAATCTTCATGGTACCCCCACTGGAAAATGAATCTGCTGGAATCATTTTCAGTGCTGAACTCAAGGTTGTGATGCCACGGAAACAGCACTGATAAACCCAACTTGGATCACATGCTTGTTGGTTAGAGAATGGCAGAAAAACAGTATGGAGAGTCCCACCAAGATAACATACAATATGGGCAGGGTCATCCCCCAATGGGAACAGAGGTGCTGTGACAAAGGGAAGAGGAACGAATGCCAGAAAATTCAACACATTCACCCCAGAGGTGGTTCTGGCACAGGATGCCTCACACTCGAGCTGCTGGGTCGTCAGAATGGAAGTTCTTGAAAAGGTGGGAGGTCTTATCTGCTCCAAGGTCTCTCTATGTCTCACTTTGGAATGTTGTAGATTCCCCTTGAAGTAATCTACCCCCAGAGAGCTAACCTGTGCCAGGTTGCCAAGTGTTAATGGAGCACTGGCTGTGCACAGGCTCCTATCTGAGGGCTGCAGTGGCTGGCTCTGGACAGTTGGAAATTTCTCTGTGCGCTTTTGTGCAGTGGAACTCATGCTGTAGGTCAGGGTTAGCAAACCACAGCCCACAGGCTAAATCCAGCTGCTACCTGTTTCTGTAAATAAAGTTTTATTAACCACAGCCAGACACATTCATTTATGCATTATCTAGGGTTGCTTTTGCACTACCTAGATTGCCTCCACTATGGGTCAGCAGAATTTTTCTATAAAGGGCCCAATGGTCATTTTAGGCTTTGTGGGCACACAATGCACAGCAACTACTCCACTCTGCCATCACCTGGGGAACTGGAGAAGATGCAGGCAGTTGACCTATCAAGGAAAGCTTCCCAGGAAAGGGGTGGAGCCAGTCCTCAAGGAATACTTCTGTCTTGCCCATTCCTCTCTTCCACCCCTGAGCCAGGCCAGACCTGTTCCTGCTCTCAGATACCCTCAGAGTCATAATGTTGGCTCTCCTCTGCCCCCTCTGCGTTGGGGAACATTCCAGTGCAGCCATCCGATGCATTCCTGAGGCCTCCGCCATCCATCATGATATCATTTCCCTCCTCTCCTCATTGTTCGTGTTTCCACTTGACATTGACGACACCTTGTCCCAGTTTCACTTCTTGAAGATTAGCTCACTGCTGCATTCTTTATGCTGAGACTTTCTGCCCTGGCAGCTCCGGTTTGTCATTAGTTATGGATTTTCCTGGACCCTGGGTTGGCCCCTGTCCAAGGGAGGGGGTCTGTGTCAGACCTCAATGTAGAGCATCCTCTCTGCCTGCCACCACCACCACCACCACCATTACCAACCCCGCCGACCATTCAGCCTCCTTTCTGGCCCACTTCCTGCCCTGTATTCAAGGCCTTTGTACTTGCTACTGGGGTGTCCCTGTTACTAGGGCCTCTCAGCAGACAGAGCCAGGAAATACATATGTGTGCCTTAACCCATGTGTGCACATATATCTGTAATTATTTCTGTATGTATCCAGCTCTATCTAAAGCTAAAAAGAGTTCATATTGATATCTCCGACTTTCCTCGGGTACCACATGATTTATTTCAGCCTTCCCAGATTGCTTATCTATAACTTCCTGCTCCAACAGGGAAAACCTGGCTCCTACCATCTGCCATCTATTTACTTATTTGTTCAGTCCCAGTACAATTGCAGAACCATTAACTTGGAGCTCTGTGGGAAAGAGCTTTACCCACGGCAGTACAGTGCTCGTGCACAGCTCCTTCTATGGTTAGTCAGACAGCCTCCCATCCAAGGTTACTTGGGTCCACACCTTATCACCCGCCTCCACCCTCTTCAGCAAGGAGGTCAACGTCATACATTTGCAATATAGGTAGACTTTTCTGTCACGGTCTACATTCTGTCCCACATTCCAGTGGCTGAATCACCTTTGGGCCAAGTGACTCTCTTCCCCCAAGCCTGGGATGGGCTCTGCCATGGAAAGTCATAGTTAGGAGCTTGGAGTTTCTCAGATGGGGATTGGTGGCTTCTGCCGCTCAGTGAGAATGGTAATCACAGTAATATCTGTCTCATTAGTTCTGTGAGCCTGAATGAACCAGGACTTCTAGAGCCCTTAGACCCAGGTCTCAGACAGAGAAAGCCCCCATCAAATAGCAACTCTCACTATTATTATTTTCTTGGCAGGAGAGCAATCTGGCTTGTGCTCCTGCTGCCTCTGGCATTGCAATGCCTTCTTTTCTTGTCTCCAGTGACTGAAAAATAATGGTAGTGCCCCGAGGGCTAAGCCATTTATGGGAATATTTCCTTTAGTCCACATAATGTGGGAGGATGGAGATCATTCCCATTTCACCAATGAAAAAAATAAAAACTCAGAGATACAGCAAGAAAATTATGGAAACAAGATTCAACCTTGCATCTGTCTGACTCAAGTCAGTTTTTCCCTTCTCTTACCACCATGCAGATCCTGCTATGCCAACCCTACCACCCTCTGAGGCACATTCATTGGTCCCCTTCTGGGGTCATGTTGAATGACTCTGGTTTCTCCTTTGCTTTCCCAGAGCTCTTCACTCCTTTGAAACTGGTCCACCCTTCCAGGTAATGAGCAGCCTTAGGATGGGGTCATCTCTGCATACCAAGACAAATCTAAAACCCAGGACATAGAGCAGCCCAGTGAGAGTTTGCTGAATTGAATTGAATCAAGCTAGGCTGAACTGAACTGACATAAAGCTTATCAACATCACTGCGCCCCTTAGCAATTCTAGCTCCTGTTGGCCACCATCTATTTTCAGCATCTGCTGTTTTCAGATACAATTTATTTTCTGTTTTAAGAAGATATATTTGTGTAGCAATTTCTCCCACTTCACCCTTTAATCTCAACCATATACCTTCCCTTACATGCCTTCCCTTGGCCATAAAATGAAAAACTTTACCTCTGCCACTTTGCTTACACTCATTCAGTCTTTGCTGAATCCAGATATCTGGATTTGGATAATCCAGATTATCCAAATAATCTCACTGGAGATTATTTGTCTTGATTTTTTCCCCTAATATAGTCCCTTACCCACGTAGGGGTATCTAGGCACGTAGCTAGTTACTAGGTATCTACTACTTGCCAGGTCCCACTGGACAGCGTGGGGACAGGGGATGAGTCTAACATTTCCCCTGCCCTAGGGAGACTGGACACTAAAGGAGTCTTTCCAAGTGAGATAAGCATTACTAAACATTGGTTTAGGGGCATCTACTCTTGTTGGGGGAGGTGGGCTGTTGGAAGTCACATGTCATATGAAACGTAAAGGATGAGTAGTCCTTAGGGAGGCAAAGATGGAGACATAGACTGAATCAGGCAAAGGGAAGAATGTGTGCAGAAGCCTTGACATAGGAAAAAACAATAGCATTGGAGCACTGCAAGGGAGGTTGGTGTTGCTGGAACAGAAAAGGAAAGACGAACCGAGAGGGTATTGAGGCCAGAAGGCCTTCCTGCCCTTCACCATGAAAAAATGATCACTTCTCTCCATGGGTCATTTTTCCTACATTTTGGAGCCCTCCAGGAATTCCAGAATCATGAGTGGCTCTATTGCTTTGGTTCTCCTTTTCAAAAACAAGAGGCCAAAGCTTGGGGCATTTCATCTGATGGTGTAGACATTTTTTAAATTTAAATTTTAGAGGCACCTGCACCCCAGTGTTTATAGAAGCAATGTCCACAATAGCCAAACTATGGAAAGAGCCCATTGACAGATGAATGGTTAAGAAGATGTGGTCTATATATACAATGGAATATTAGCCATCAGAAAGGATGAATACCTACCATTTACATTGACGTAGATGAAACTGGAGAGTATTATGCTGAGCAAAATAAGCCAATCAGAGAAAGACAATTATCTTATGGTTTCACTCATGTGGAATATAAGAAACGGTGCAAGGGATCATAGGGGAAGGGAGGGAAAACTGAATGGGAAGTCATCAGAGAGGGAGACAAACCATGAGAGACACTTAATCATAGGAAACAAACTGAGGGTTGCTGCAGGGGAGTGGAGTGAGGGGAGGGGGTAAGTGGGTGATGGGAATTAAGGAGGGCAGGTGATGTAGCACTGGGTGTTATATGCAACTGATAAATCACTGACCTCTACCTCTGAAACTAATGATGTACTATATACGGTCTAATTGAATTCAAATTTAAAAAAATGAAAAAAAAATCTTTAGATCTCAAAGAAATCTAGAAAAAGATACATAAGATCCAACAAATAAATAAGATAATCAACATAAAGGAAAATAAAAGCAGGCAAATAAAGCTGGGGACCAGACATGTACCTAATGATATACACCAGCACGTGAGGCAGGTATTTGAATTGGAGCGTCCTAACAGCCAAAGCAAATAAGGAAAGCAGAGCAGTGACAGGGGTCCTAATGCCCTCAGTGTTATTTTTCTGATACAGGCGAACATCCATCTCTGGAAACTGGAAGGCCAACACAGGCTCTGCCATGCTGGAGCAGGTGGCCATGACTGAGAGGTAAGAGACAAGGTGTGAGAGGGTGTGGCACCAGCCCCAGCAGGAGGTGGGGGAGGAGTACCACAAGAGGCCTGTAAGGAGTGCCGCCTCACCCTCCTGCCAGTGCTTCACCACCCACAGAGCACGTTCCTAGGCACGTCAGCTGTTGATTGCTCGGCAACCTGCTGGGTAGATGTTACGTTAATCCCACTTCACAGATGAGAGAAGAAAGTTCAGAGAGGGAAAGTGACTTGTCCAGGGTCACAGAGCTGAGAGTAGATCCCTGATGTCTTAACTCCAAGTCCAGGGGTCTTTCCAGCCCTGCCCAGCTATTGCAGAGAGAGCAGGGAGTCCTTACCAGTCCCCTCTGTGCTCTGACAGGTACATAAAAGATCCTTATTAGGGCACCAGGGCTACTGGAATGTCCATCCCTCTCTCAGACTTATATTTTCAACTCAGTGTCAGGAGGGAGAGGTTATTTCTACTGAGTCATGAATGTGGTATGTGCACCCTGGCTGAAGGCCCCTCAGGTCCCTCTGCCTTTCAGCACTGCTGGGCACTCTCTTCACCTGAAGAAGGGCCAGTCACCTGCTCGCAAGGCCAGCAGCACACACACATGCTTCCCTGCGTGCCTGGTGACCTCTGTGTGCTGGCATGCAACAAGAGTGCATGGAGTGTGGTGCTTTGGGGTCAGGTCTGCTGGGTGAACATTTATTGAGTGCCTACTGCCTGCCATGTTGTGCCAAGCACTAAAGGAGCCAAGATGAAAAAAGGTCCAGCCTTTCCCTTCAAGGACTCTGGGTCCACTCCAACCATCACAACACAAATCTCATTGATCAGAGACAGAAGGTAGATTGGTTGGCTTGTGGCAATGAAAACTGCAGAGGTGCAGCTCTAGGTAAGGCTTTAGGGCTCATTCTACACACCTCAGCTCAGCTTTCTTCTGCATTAGCTTCATTCCACACGGCGGGCTCATCTGGTGGCCCATCGAGGCCCCAGACTTCCATCCTGACCATGTCAAGGAGGGCAGGGACAAAACTTCTCTTTCCCAATCATCTCAACCAAAGACTGGAAGGGAGCCTTGATCATGGATTGGCCTGCTGTGGGTCACATGACCATTGCTGAGCCAATCACTAGACCCAGAAGCGGCACCTGTGAGATTGCTCCGGGCCTACATCTTGTCTCCACCCATTGGAGATTGCCCTGGGGCCAGCTATCGCAGCAATGGGGTGGGGAGGCTTGACTCCACCGAACATCAAAAAGGATAAGAAGGGAAATCAATGTTGTGCAGACTAAACCTACAGAGGTCCACCCCTGGCTCCCCAGTCAACATAGGAGACATAGTGTGGTATTTTGGGGTGGAAGTGAGCTGTGGTGCTTGCAGGGGGAGCACAGAGAAGGGGCACCCAATGCAGATAAGGGAGGAGTGAGGTCAGAGAAGGCTTCCTGAAGGACGTGGTTCCACAATCACCTTGTAAAGAGTGAGTAGGAGTTGGGAGGCATCCCTTCATTTCCTTGTTGGTTATCTGCTGAGCGGGAGCTGGGAGCCAGGTGTTGAGTGAGGCCCTGGGGGAACTGTGGCAGACAAGACAGACATGGTCCCTGCCCTCATGATCTGCTGGCTCAGGGCCTCTAAGAAGCAGGATGTGAATGAAAATGAGTGGTCCTGTCCCTTCCAGGCTGTGTTACCTGAGGCGAGTTAACTAATCTTTGTGAACCGCTTCAGCCGTTAATCGGAGGTGATCAACTAGAGTGCTGCCGGGGAGAGGGATGGTCAGTACCTGACCCCACAGCCACCGTGGCAGGGTGGGGCTGCCCTCCCTTCCTGTCAGCCCTGGTGGCAGCTGCCGCCTTCCTCTGGGAGCCCGCCTATATCAACTAGTGAACAGCCATGGGGCACCGTGGTCCTTTTCTCTGTGGCCTCTCCAGAATGTGAGCCCAGCCTTCTGCGATGCCCCATGAACTGCTCTCAAGTGTCCCCAGCAGGCCACCACATCCTAGCTCCAGGTTTCTTGGGCCATTCCTGCCAGAGCCTGCCTTAGGCCAGGGTCCACTTAGGTCTGGAATTCACTTTCCCTTCTGTAAAGTCATAGACAGTATTCCCAAAGCCTGAAGCAGAGCTCACCTATCCCACCTCCACAGTGGGAGGAATTCTCTGGGGGCCCATAAACAGGCCCTGGCTCCTTTTTCCACCTGGCTTACCTGTTTGCCAGGTAACCTGACCCCTCAGCAAAACCAACAACGTGGCTTGGTCAGTGCTAGTCCCACCTGGCTAGGGCAGGGGGTAGCGTGACCCATGTTTTCCAGTCTTTCCTGTCCTGCTCCATCCATGGAGCCCCTTCCTGGGCCCTGGGAAAGGGGACCTGTGCCCCATGGATACAGCCAGTAGGTATTCTGGAAGTTCATCATTGGCAAACAGCCTCTAGAAACCAGCTTTCTCTGGGTCTTAGTCCAGGCTTCTGTCTTCCATTGAGAAGAAACCTGACTCAGGGGTGTGTCTCAGGGCACAGGCCTCCCTAAACTGAAGGAGCCTCAGCTGTGAGCCACTACTGCCAAATACAGGGACCCTGTCAGAGAGCCCAGGGGGATCTTAGAACTCTGAGGACCAAAGAGATTCTCATGTGTGGCTGCACATGAGAATCACGTGAGAAGCTTTAAAAGTGTATAGAGAGTATTCTAGCATAGGGCAGGGCCCCCAAATCTGTATGTTTATGTTTGTTTGCTCTACCCTCTGGTGATTCTGGGACACAACTAGAATCATACGTAGGCCTGCCCATTTTTCAGATAAGGAAACAGGCTTCAAGAAGGAGAGGATTACCCAAAATTATTGAGGACTTTAGTAGCAAGACTCCAGGTCACTGGTTTCCCAGGCAGAGGGACAACAGGCTGCCATGTGTCCCAACTGAGAGGAAGGGTCGCTTGCTTGGCCTGTGGAATCACACAGATTCTAGGTTTGGAGGCCAGCACAGTGGCTGGTGAAGCTCTCTCAACCTCAGTCTCCTCATCAGTAAGATGGGTTAGACCTTCCTGACAGAGTTGGGTGGGGGTTAGAGAATGAAGGGTCACCCCCCACAGATGGCCTGGGACCTGTTGGTTGCTGAATATGCATGAGTTTTCATCCTTCCTTTTCCTTCTGTGATCTCACACACTCTCTGTTAGAATTGAATGAAAAAAGCCAGAGCCAGGAGCCAGGAGATCTATGTAATCCTGGGGGTATTACAGTCTCGCTGTGTGACCTGGCCAAACTGCTCTCCATCTCTGGGCCTCAGTGGGCCTTGGCGGTTAAGATGAGAGGGTTGGTTCTAAGAGCACTTCGGCCATGACCTCTCCTCATTCTAGGCCTGTCGCTCAGAGACACAAATAGATCTCAGAGCAGGCGTGCCCTGTGTGACCCTGGAGAGTGAGGGCAGAAGCAAGAATATTGACACCAAGTCCCCGGTGACTCCCAAGTCCGGCCCCCACAAGAGATGCCAAGTGCGAGCCCGGGAAGACTTCTCCAGATACAACCATCCCCTTGTTGTGGGGTCAAAATCCAGTGTCGAGATCTTTCCCCTGCAAAGCAAACTGACCTTATAGCCATCAAGTGGCTGGAAAGGGAACAAAAGCATTGGGTCCAGAGGGCCAGGCCCAGAGGGGAGAGCGGCCTGCCAGGCTCCCCGGCCTGCCCGCCCCAGGCTCAGGGCAGAATGCGCCCTTTGTCCCCCGCAGGCTGTTGTCTAGCGTGCTCACTGGGGCTTGGAGGGTGGCCTGGGAGGGATTCTGAGCCCTTCCAGCAGCTTTCCCAAGGGAAAGGGCCGCAGGAGTGGCTGGGTGTTCAGGATGGCTCCGGATGGAGGCAGGGCAAGCTCTGTGGAGCCAACATGGCCCTGCCATGGCCGGGTCCCTGACATCTCTCCCTCCTCTCCTTCCTTCTGCTCCTCTCCCTTCCTCTCTCCGGCTTCCTGCCTCCCTTGCTAGTCTCTCTGTCTCTCTCTCTGCCCATCCGTGTTTCTGCCTTTGCTTGTACCCCATTCTGTCCCTCCCATTGCCTCTCTGTCTCCCTCTGTGTCTCTGTCTCTCTCGCTGCATCTCTGTCTCTTGTTATTTCTGACCACCTCTCTCTGTTTCTGGATGTGTGCACGTGTCACTGTCCTATGGCCTGTTTGTCTGTGTGTCTCCCTGTGTCTCTTTGTCTCCACCTGTCTCTCTCCCTCTGCTCCCCCTTCCTGCGCTCTCCCCCCACACTCACAGTCTATCTCTCCGTCCCTGCAGGTACAGGCTGTGGGTGGACAGCTGCTCAGAAATGTTTGGCGGCCTGGACATCTGCGCTGTCAAGGCGGTCCACAGCAAGGACGGCAGAGATTACATCATTGAGGTGAGGGCTGAAGCAGGAGGTCCTCCTGGCCTGGTCCAGCCTCTGGGTGGGCATGCCAGAGGGACAGAATCCACCCATGGGCTCCAGCGTGGTCGGCCGTGCCCTGGCCCATGGCCTGGGCACACGCGGCTCCCAGAGGCTTCTCACCCACCGCCCTCACAAACCTCCCCATCCCCATCCTCGGCAGCATCTAGAGCATCTGTGTTCCGACAGGCAGTTTGACAACCCGTGGGCCTAAGGATGGTGGGGGTGGGGAGCATCAGTCCATGAGTCAGCAAGATCTGTGCCATTGGGCCTCTTAAATTTTCTGTGTCCAAGTGTGTCAGGAGGGCACACTTCCCTAGTCACCGTGCAGAGATTCCTCTTCATTCAACAGACCTGTCCTTGGGGTTCCCCGGGGCTAGGCAGGGGTGTGGTTCTGGGGACAGAGCTGTGAACCAGACAGACATGGGGTGTACAGGCTGGTGAGGAAGAAGGATGATAAACGGGTCATGGAGGACACTGAAAGTTAGGACAGGGAGCACGGCGCTGCAGGGGTAGGAATGGAACAAAAGACGGAGGGAATTAGAATTGTGAGAGATGCTGCAGAGGAGCTGAGGGTCCCAGAATCTCCCCAACGACCCACCTACAGCCCATGCCTCTCCCAGGCCCACAGCCCGCTGCCCCTGCCAGCAGGACTGTCCCTACCCATCTACCTCTAATCCCCACTCTCCTTCCCCTGCCAGCTTCCTGTCCATGCTCCCTGCCCCCCGACCCCACAGTCCCCCTGTCTCCTCCAGGACTGCCCCCCACACCAGGCCTCCTGGTCCCACAGTCCTCCTCTGCACCCCAAACCCTCTCCCTGCCCCATCTCTCTACCCCACCCCCCGCAGCTCTGGCTCTCCACTGCCCTCCCCTGAAAATGCCCCTATGGCCTCAGAGTCCCCATTCTCCCCCCAACTGCACATCTCCGTGTTCACACTGCCCCCGCAACCCCTTCCCGGGCTCCCCTTCTGTGGCCTTCAAACCCCAGCGGATGGGTGGTGCTGACACAAGGCCAAGACACGTGAGGGAGAGCCCTGTGGCCGCCCCCTCCCAGGCTGTGGACGGCTAATGGGAAGCACATGGCTGGGCGACCACAGGAGCCAGCTAGTCCCCGGGCCTGCGTGCCTACGCCACTCCCCAGGACCCCCAGCGCAGCACTACCGGTGACTCTGTGGGTGGGGGCCCTGCTATTTTTTGTGGCTGACCCAGGAGAGCAGCAGCCTCCTGCCCAGGGAGTGGCCACCACGGAGGTGTCGGGAAGGATCCAGGGCGGACACCGTCCCTCCCCAGAGAGGCCAGAAAGCTCCCAGGAGGACTTGCATCTGTATTTGCAGGTTCCATCTTGCTCTGGAATATAGCTCTCATCTCAAGTCCAGGAACCACTTCCCTCTGGCTGCTACCATAGCCGAAACCACCCCCACCCCTGCCCCCTCCCCCAGGACACCTTCTCAAAGGAGCAGTACTGGCCTGCACACTTGCTTCTGAGCCAGAGACAGGCAGGCTGCATCCCGGAGGAGTGGGTGCCCAGCCTTCCTGAGGATGCCCTGGGTGCTTTGGACCAGGGACGGACCAAGGGCCTTCCTGCCTGAGGTCTTGCATCTCTTGAGACCCCTCCTGGCCCTGCTACACCTACATGTCCTCACAGGGACCAGCAGACACGGACACAGCTATGGCGCACATGCAGTCATCCAGCCTTCACTAACCAGTCCCTGGTGCTGGGCGCCAGGCTCCAGGCCAGGAGATGGGGACTCAGCAGCAACCATGGCGGCCGGGACCCTCCTCCTAGAGCTTCCATCCAGAGAGGTGACAGCCATCATGGAGGAAGGGCTCCTTGGCTCCCCCCTCACACACACACACCCCCGAGTTTAGCCTCCTCTCCCTTCCATTCTCTCTGCCCCCAAGAGCTCCTGCCTATTTGAGTTTTCTCAACCTTCATATTTGTAGGCCTAGGCTCCCTGCCTCCAAACATTCAGAGGGTCAGGGATGAAGGACCTCTTACATTAAAAAAAAAAAAAAAAAGCAAAATTAGTGGTTTTGTGCTTTAAAAAACAAGAAAACATCTTCTCAAAATGTTCCAGAAAAAAAAAAAAAAAAAGATGACTTTTCAGACTGTTTTTTCTCTCAGAAACATTGAAGAGCTGTTTCCCTTGCTCTTGGGTTTACAGTGGGGTCAAGGGAGATGAGGAACTTGCTACCAGGAAGATAAAAGGTATTTTTTCCCCAGTGAGGAAAAAAACAGGCAGAAGAGATCCAAAAATACTGTTTTCTTCAGCCACCTCTGTGGTGAGAACATAAAATTTGTATGACATGTTTTGTGATGATCCTCACAGTAAAATACTCAGGGGAAAGACCCTTGAACTTGCCCTCCATGGCCTGTCCAGGGAATGACATTGCTCACTGGAAAAATATCTCCCTGGGGAGACCAGAGTGTCCACTTCCTTTGGCTTTGTCCACCACGGGGATTCGAAACTGCTCTGACCTCAGGTTCCTCGCAGTGGCTGTTTTCCACTGCAGGGAGTGTAGGAAACAGAGACCAGAGCAGACAACGGTGGGCAGGGGCAGGGAGAGGAGGACAGGCGTGTGTCCACGTAGACAGACTCCATGGTTACGACCCGGTTCAGCCCACGTAGGCCAGCAGGCTGTTGGTGTGCCGGGCACAGAGAGCTGGGATGCCAGGGACTCAGGCCCAGCCCACGAGGAGTTAGGGTTGAGGACAGCGCTCAGGACCAGGCTGGAATCAACATTCACATCCTTGAGTTTGCTTTCCAGCCTCCCAACCACAGTGGGTGCTTTGGACACATGGACCCCTAGGTGCCCCAGCTGGGTTTCCCAGCCACCTAAGGCCCTCAGTTTACAATTGAGGAAGAGTGACCTGCCCAACATCACACAGCAAGTCTGTAGCAGAACACAGGCTTGGATTCCAGGTTTCTGTTCCCAGTTTTCACCACAGAGAGCTGTTTCAGTGCTCGGTGAGAAATGGAAGGACTGTGGCTTGCTAGTCACGTGTTCTCGAATTTACTACTTGTTTGATGTCTTCACCTTCCTCATCATTTTGATAAAGATAATAGTGGTGCCTGCCTCCAAGAGCTCTTCTGAGACTTGTATAAGATCATCCACACCCAGTGCTTGGAACAGTGCCTGGCCTGTAATCAGTGCTTAATAAAACATAGCGCACACAGTGTCCTGATCATCACAAGCAGGACTCAGTGCAAGGACCTTCGTTTTTCCATCGTAGGGGTTATTGAGGGCATATCTGTTGATCAGGACCCAGGGTGCATCCCTGACCCAAGGACTTAGAGTCTGGTTGAGAGACACAGGGAAACAGGAGAGGTCAGCACTCCCCTGGGTAAGCTCCCCAAGGCGGGAGTGCAGCTGAGCAGCTTGGTTAGAAGTTGCTCAGAGGGAGACGAAGGGCTTAGCTGGGTGTTTCCAGAGGACAAGAAGGAGTTAAGTGAAGAGTGAGCAGAGGGAATGGGTGTAGGTAGGGACCTGGTCAGAAGACAGAGCCTGGTAAGTCCAGAGCCTGGAGGAGGGGAAACAAGGCCATGTGTTTGGTGGCCGGGGCAGGTGAGCAGGCTGGAATCTGGCGGAGGAGAGAGTATCTGTCTGGGCCATGCTCCACTCCACACCTTCTACAGCTGCCCATGCACGTGCACGGTTGGCCTGTGTGACTTTGGCTGAGTCCCCTCCCATCCCTAGGCCTCAGTTTCTCCACCTGCCAAAAGAGCAGGTTGAGCAAATATGATCTCTCAGGAGCCACCCCCCAGCATGAGTACTTTGCCTCCTTTGAGAAACAGGCTGTTACCTGTGGACGGAGTTTCTCTGCAGGCATAGGCTCTGCCAGAGGCCCCAAGGACAGGCTGCTTCTCTCTGAACCCAGGGCCAACTGCAGCCCATATCAATTTTTAGTCCAAGTTGAGCACCCCCCACCCTTCACTGCTTCTGGCTTTGTGGAAAACCTTGACCTTGGACCAGTGGCCCAGAGGTCAGCCCCAAGCCTGGGTAGGAGCCAAGGTGGGAAAGGAGTGGGCAGAGACCGGCTTCCCCAAGAAAAGAGCAGAAAAGGTCAGCAAAGGCTCGCTGGCCCTTGGTCACATTTCTGTAGCCCAAAAAATGGAGGTTGAATTGAAGCGAAGCCAGAGAGTTGATTGAGACAGAACTGCGGGGACTTGGGTGACTCCAGGGGAGCAGACCCAGCCCAAGGCCGAGACCAGGTTGGCTGGAGAACACCGCCACCCAGCGGCCACTTCTGTGCTGAGCCCTGAGCCAGCCCTCCTGGGCCTCGCTAGCGATTTGCGATTTGGATTTGCTGGGGCTCCCTCGGGCCTCCTTTCTCTCCCACAGGTGATGGACAGCTCAATGCCCTTGATTGGCGAGCACGTGGAAGAGGACAGACAGCTGATGGCCGACCTGGTTGTCTCCAAAATGAGCCAACTCCTCCTACCCGGGGGCACTGTGCCCTCACCACTGAGGCCTTGGGTAAGGTTCTCGGGAACACAGGAGACTTTGTGGCCGGGAGAAATGCTAGGCTGTCCAGAAATGAGGAGTCCCTCGGAATCAAAGGAGATGCCCCTAGAATGGCACCTCCCCGGGGAGACAGGAATGGGGTGCAGGTGGAGGTTGGCGTGAGGGCCTGCACCCCTGCTCCAACCAGACAGGGGCTTTGGGAGGCTCTCAGACCTCCCTCCTTCCATGTCATGGGGGAAAACACTTGGGAGATCATTAGCATGAGAAGCCAGTTGTCCCTTCTGTGCCCTCCATGCTGGGCCTGAGCAGGGAGCAGCGGGTGTGTGTGGCCATGTGTGTATGGTTGTGTGTGTGCATGCACAGATGTGTGTACACACATGCCCTTTGTGTGTTCCCAGAGCACCAGTCAATAGACACTATTGTGTCTTCTGTTTCTCCATCCCCCAACCTCCACAAGCTCCCACACAGCTCCTCCATTCCATGGTCCTCAGCACAAATTACCAGATCATTCTCCACAGAATTTGCTAGCTCCTAGTTTTATGGAAAAGCAAGTCTCAAACCTGCTCCCCTCCCCCTTTCCCCCAAAAAACAAATCTATCATAATAGCTGTGGGAATGATGGTTATACTTGAGGGGGTTGTGGGCTGGGAAGGGGCATGGGGCAGCCTTCTCTGCTGGAATGTTCTGTCCTGATCTGGGTGGTGGCTACCCAGACATATACACATGAAAAAAAGTCACGATGGTGTGTACTCTTAAGAATTATGCACCATACATAAGTTCACCTCTGTGATAACAAGATCTTAATGAATCCTGCCTTCTGAGGAAGCAGGTGGCTGTGGCATCACAACAGGTTTCTTTCCTCTCCTGCTCTAGGCTCCACAGACTAAACCAGCAAAGTCCCCAGGGCCAGCCCAGCTGGGGCCTCCGCTTGGACAGCCCCAGCCACGCCCGCCCACACAAGGTAAGAGCCAGGACAAGTCACCCAGAGAGATTATACAGGGAGGATGTTTAAATGCCCCAAGGAGTCCGTGTGTGGTCTCCAGAGGGCACTCGGGAAAAATCCACCTTAATAGTGTAGCCACAGAATGCGTGCACTCTGTGTGCAGAGCGAACGGGACTGGGATGTGTGTCACCCCCTTCCACTCGGGAGGGAAGGACGGGAAGACAGAACTCACGGAGCACCTCAGCATGCCAGGCACCGGGCGAGGGACTTCCCCATCTATTTCCCTCCTTTTTTTTTTTTTTTTTTTTTTTGTCTCCCAGTCACTCCACAGTGAAAACATCAGTATTTCCTTTCTACTAAGGTGCACATTGAGGCTTTGCCCAAGGAAACACAGCAAGAAAATGCAGGTTTATAAGTCTGGCCTTTTAGATCTTTGAGAAAGTGTTTCTTAGCCCCTAGTGGCGCCTGTTTATGGACTGATGAGCCAACCAGCCAGAGTGAGAAAGAGAGAAACGCAGAACATGATATAAGACCTTGTCGATGGAAATTCTCCCTCAAAAAATATTCCGGCATTACTGTGTAAATGCCACCGTTTAATAGAGAACGGATAGACTAGCGATGACAGGATGAAGCCGTGGCAATAACTAACTTTCTTACGGAATGTCGCCGCTTGAGGGTTCTCCCACGAGGGCCTGGGGAGGAAACTCGCCACAGCGCTCACTCGCAGCCAGAACCTTCCAGGTGCGCGCTCACTGCTCTAGCACCACCTTGGAGCTTCCAGGCAGCTCTGCATCAAGAAGCCCCGCCAGGGGGTTTCACAGCGATCTTTTTAAGAATCTGCTTAGAACCTATCAGGGGAAAAAAAAAAAGCATTAATCTCATGCTCTGGCCTTTCTAATCGCTTTTATTAAAATGATATATTCATTGTTTCTTGGGGAAAAATTTGACCCTGGGCATTTAATGGCTTCCCATTCCACAGGTGTCAGATAAAGTACCCCATCCATCTTTCTCATGTGTGCCAGAAAGTAGGGGCTCCTGGAGGCTCAGTGGTTGAGCATCTGCCTTCGGCTGAGGTCATGATCCTGGGGTCCTGGGATGGAGTCCTACATTGGGCTCCCTGCTCCTCCCTCTCCCTCTGCCTCTTACCCAGCTTGTGTACTCTCTCTCTCTCTCTCTCTCTCTCTCAAACAAGTAAATAAGATCTTTTTTAAAAAAGGCAGAAAGTATTTAAGAAAAGGGAACTGCCTAACTTCTATAACCATGTACATGGACGGCAGGATTCTTCTTGAGGCAGATAAGCGTGTTTATGAACCCTCCTCCGCATGTGAGTACCCTAAGGTCTTGGGCAAGTTACAGGGCTTCTCGGAGCCTGTGTCCCGCAGGTGATAGAACCACTGCCCTGTGTGGTTATGGGGAGGCCACCGTGAGGCCATGCAGGTGAAGCAGCTAGCAAGGTGACAGCACGGAGGTGACGCCCAGGAGGTGCTAGCTCTTCCTACTAATAGTTTACTAGGAATAACTATCTATATAACTTTTACTGTTAGAAACTTATTATCAATAACGTGTGTCTTACTAACAATTAAAACACACATGTTGTTCTTAATGATTGTTACCATTAACAATCCTTATAAAGCAGCCCCAGTGCCCTGCTCCCGCCTGGCGGTAATTCTATCATTATAAATGTTCAAAAATGATTTATTCATCCCCCTGCCAGGCTCCTGGCTGTGCCTCTGCCCTGCCGTCTCCTTTCCCGCTCTGCCCCAGGACTTATTTTTTAAAACACATTTGAACAGAGCACTTTTAAAACAGAGAGCTACTGTATTCTGGTTTCCTCTCCGGACCAGAGTACAGACATGCTTGATAAAGAGATATTATTTTACAGGACGTAAGGCTAAACACACTTTTAGTGAGTTGAAAAACAATCGATTAAAATCAATTAAGATAATTAAAGCAAACGCTCATTGAATTAACATTCAGATTAAAAATAACAAAGCTAATTAAAGAACAACGCTTTCATTGAGTTCCCGAAATAACAGGATCACATTGTTAACTTGTTTGTTTGAACTCACCGTGAAAAGTGAAGTTTTCTTTTAACAAACCTCATAATTTTTTAGCACCGATCCTGTGCTTAGGCAAATACTTTCTATATATAAGCTAATGGGTTTTTGTATGTGCTGAAATTAAAAATACTGAATTGTTTGCTTTGCCAAGATGCTGAAAGAAATGAGTGTCCCTTGAGGAAGCCCGGGTGTCTAAGAGGGACTCGACAAATAGTTACTAACTGAATGAATGAGGATCCAGATTTTCCAAGATGTAATTGGCCCCAGGATAGGGGTGGGGGGACGGGAAGACTTGAGATAAAAGTAGAAAACAGAGGTTTGCTTTGACTGGAAGTGGGTTAAAAACACAGAAGAGTAGGCCAGCATTTAGAAGTCAGGAGCTCTTGCACAAATATCTTGGTTGCAGGTTCTCGCGACAGAGCAGAAGCTCTGGAAGCCAGACGCCTGCGTTCCTCTCCAGAAACTGTCCCCAGCAGACATTTTCTTTACTTGCACCTCTTTAGAGAAAGAGTTGTCTCAACTATGTTTTTATCTCAAGGAAAAAAATTTAAAGCCAAATGATTTTTCGGACACTTGCCAGCTTCATTTACATATGTCCCTGCTGGTCCTATCGGTGTTTGGGTTTGAGAACCCCGGGCCCTCCAAGCCACCAGGACAGACAGCGAGGAAAGCCACACACAGCAGATCAAGGCCACGTACAACCAGTTGCTGAATCGGTGCCGCCACCCAGTCCAGCGTAGAAAGTGCTGCACCGGCTCTCAGGAACGTTCGCTTTGGAAGGAATGTTGAGTGGCTGGTCTGAGGACTTCATTTTACAAACAAGGGCCCAGAAACACAGAGAAAAGTGACTTACTCATGGTCACATAGCAAGGTAATGCAAGACTGGAGTCAAGACCTGGGGCTCCTGGTGCCAGTATGGTGTCAGGGCCACCAGACATGCAGGTTGTGCCCTCGGCACATGTGCTGGCTGGGATGACGTCTGAGAGCAAAGGTCAGCTGAAGTCTAGGCCCAGCTCCTCCTGCACCGGGCTCAGAGCTGCCACCCCTACAGGAGAGCAGCTTTCCTTCATTTGCACAAAGATGTGAGGCTTCGGGGCAGCCCTGCATGGCATAGTTATTTGGGTTTGGGATTTTTTTTTTTTTTTTTTTTTTTAAGGAAGAACGAGAAAATGAAACAGAGCTTTAGAGTCAAAGAGATCTAGGTTTGAATTTTGGCTCTTCCCCTTATTAGAAGTGACAGCTTGAGCAAGTCACAGTATGTCTGGGACTCAGCTTCTTTGCAAAATTGGGGACATTTATGGGGATGATGCCTAACCACAGTGCTACTGCCAGGCTGCCCAGCCCTAGGCTAGGGATGACGTAGTGTGTGCTCAGTTAGACCTGTGGAGGGCAGGTGAGCGGAAGTCACACTCAAGGTCATTCCCGGGGCAGCTAAACTGTCCCCAAGCTCATGATGCTACACACTCGGAGCAGGGGGAGGGAGAAGCCACGGCCCTTGTGAGCTTCCTGTGGCTGCCGCTTGTAGTTGAGAGACCTTGAGGAGGCTGAGTGTCCACCTCTCCGTGACGAGAAGGATGGCATCTTCCCTGCCAGCCTCTCTCTAGATCGAATGACATACTGCCTTTGAAAGTTCTTAGAAAAGTTCAAAGAGCTATCAAAAAGTAAGGAATAATCCATTGTTTCAAGTCCTACATCTTTTTAAAAATATTTTATTTATTTATTCATGAGAGGCAACAGACTGAGAGAGAGAGAGGCAGAGACACACAGGCAGAGGGAGAAGCAGGCTCCATGCAGGGAGTCCGATAGTGGGACTCGATCCCGGGTCTCCAGGATCACGCCCTGGACCGAAGGCAAGCACTAAACTGCTGAGCCACCCAGGGATCCCCAAAAGTCATACATCTTCAATGTGGAAAACATCAATGAGCAAAAGGAAGAGAATTAACCCCACCACTTTGGTCACCATCAAGCTGTGGCTCACTTCTCAAAGTGCAGAGAGTGGAGACATCCCCGGGGAGCTTGTTGGAGATGCAGAACCCAGAGCCTGCCAGTAGCCATGTGCTCGGGCTCCATAGCAAATACCGTAGATGAGGTGGCTTCTACAAAAGACGTTTATCCTCTCTCAGTCATGGCAGTCCAAGGTCAAGGTGCCAATAGGGCTGGAAGTTCTCTCCAGTGGCTTGCAGACAGAACCTTCTCACTGGGTCCTCACGTGGTCCTTCCTCTGTGCGGCCCCTGGGGTCTCTCTCTTCTTCTAAGGGCGCCCGTCCTATTAGATGAGAGCCCTACCTATGACATCATTTAACAATAATTAGTTCCTTTAGGGCCCAGTCTCCAAATGCAGTCACCTTGTGGGTGAGGACTTCAAAATAAGAATGGAGGGGTGAGAGGTGGAGGGGACACAGTTTGATCCACAACACTGTCCCGGACCTACCGGATCAGAACCTGTATTTTGACAAGATCCCCAGTGATTCGTGCGCACATTAAAGTTAGAGACTCACTGGTTTGGGTAGACAACTTCCCAGTCTTTATTTTTTATATGACTATATACGTAGGTGCTAAAATGGAATAAAGCTGTACGTGCTTCTTTGTAAGCTGCCTTTTCTGTTCCCGGTGCACATTCAGCACGTGCTGTCAGTGGTCCTATACGTCACTTACTGTGCCGTCATCGATGGTGGCCACAGCGTATTCCATCCTATGACAGATCTTAGTGTTGCTGACCACTTCCTCGATGGGGCGTTTATACTGTTTTCAGCTTTTCACTGCTACAAACACCACTGTAATGAACATCCGTGATATGTTTGTGCACCGCCGTGTTAATCTTAAGAAAAACTTGAACATAATAATTTTTCGCCCTGTAGGGGGCCCTCGCCAAACTCCATCCCCGCAGCCTGCGCGATCTGGAAGCCCATCCCAGCAGAGGCTCTCCCCGCAAGGCCAGCAGCCCCTGAGCCCCCCATCTGGGTCTCCGCAGCAGCGATCACCCGGCTCTCCACAGCTGTCCCGGGCATCCAGTGGCAGTTCTGCAAACCAGGCCTCCAAACCAGGCGCTCTCCTCACCTCCCAGCCCCGGCCCCCCGTTCAAGGCCGCAGTGCCTCCCAACAGGGGGAAGAGTCCAAGAAGCCAGCACCTCCACAACCTCATCTCAAGTAAGTGCTCTGGGGTTGGGCAGGGTAGACGGTGGAGATGGGGTGTGGGCAGAGCCTGGTAGACTCAAGGCAAGGACTCAGAGGACGAAGGAGGACCCACTGAGGCCTCACCCACATTTTAAGTGGATAGGAGGCCTCAAGGATGGACTTGGGTGTGGCCGCCAGGGCCCAGGAGGTCCGAGGAGAGCATAGCTACCCCCACGATCCTCCAGATACACATGCACCAGCTATCTCTTTCTGCGTAACAAACCTCCCTGTAGCTTAGTAGCTTACGAAAATAGCCATTTTCTTTGTTCGTAAGTTTTTGGTTCACCCATTTATTCTGAGTTTGACTCAACTGGGAGATTCTTGTGCCAGTCCCTCCTGTAGAGTTGCCAGATAAAATACAGGATGTCCAGTTAGATTTGCATTTCAGAGAAGTGATGAATAATTTTGAGTATAAGTATATTCTCAAACATTGCATGGGATATACTTATACTAAAAAAGTATTCTTATGCTAAACCAAAAGTATTTTGTTTTTCTATCGGAAATTCAGATTTAAGTGGGTATCCTCTATTCTTAGTTATGAAATCTAGCAACCCTACTCTCCTGGGATCATTCATATGGCAGCAGTCATCTGGCATCTTCACTGGGGCTGGATGGTCCAAGAGGGCCTTACACACACATCTGCTGTCTGCTGGGCCCCTCTCTCCATGGGCCACAGGCTCCAGCAGGGTGGGCCCCGCTACCTCAGAGGGTAGAATTCTGTTCCCAAAGAACAAAAGTGGAAGCTTTAAGGCCTCTTGAGGCCCAGCTTTGAAGCCACACAATGTCACTTCATCCCACCTCATGCTTTTAGTCAAAGCAACTTCCATGGTTGAAGACTTGTGGCAGGAGGACCTGCAAAGCCATGTTCAAAAGGCTAGACCCCAGGGACGGGAGGGACTGTTCCTGTCATGCCACGTTTGTGGACGACCCATCACGACACACATGCTCATCCCCTTTCCACTCAAGCCTATCACTCGGTTCGAGCTCCCAGAGGTCCCAGATGTGTTTTCCTGGGAAAGCCCCTCCCTTCCTTCCCTGCCAAGCACTAATGTTGATAAGCAGAGTCTTACTCCCAGCATCCCTTGTCCACTTACCACGTGCCAAGCACTTCACGTAGTCGGGTTTTTTTTTTTTTTTTTTAATTCTCACAAGCTTAGGAGTTAGTAACTCTTATTATCCACATTTTACAAATGAGGAGGAAATGTCCAAAGTTCCCACTGTTGGTGAGCGGAAGAGCTAGGATTGAACACAGGGCATCCAGTCCACGGATCGGGCTAACCATGTGTTCGGACGGGTGATACATTCACATGGCCCAAAGATCTAGACAATATTAACCATATCAAAGCTATCCAGTGAAAACCCTTCCTCCCACTTTGTTCCTGACTGGTGCTCTCGTGGCCCCTGCTCCCCAGAGGTGACCACTGCGGTTAGGTCCCTGGGTGTTCCCCAACATCTCCTCACACAAATACAAAAATATGTATTGGTTCCTTCCCCCCCACACACACTTTTTACAAATGGTTTTACTTACTATCCACCCTCTTCTCCTGCTTTTTACATTTAACAATAAATCCTAAAGCTCTTCCATCAATTCACTGAAATTTTTTTCCTTTCCACAGCTGTATCATACGCCGCCGTGTAGTTAGTTGTACTGTAATCTAACTCCTCCACCACAAATGGAAATTTGGTTTGCTCTTTCAGAGAAGGCTGCAGTGAATAACCTTGCACACGCACTGTTTCTCAGATGTACAGGCTCAGCTGCAGAGATGCCAGCAAGTGTGTTGTTGGATCAAAGGAGAAATGCATTTTGAATAGATATAGATATTAGCACGTGGGCCTCCAGGCAATGTGGCGGCATAGTTGACCGCAGACTCCAGAGTCAGATGAGCTGATTTCAAATCTCAGCTCTCCCGCTTAAAGCTGCGTGGCCTCAGAAACATGACTCAACCTGCCTGTGCTTCTCCTTCCTCACATGCAAAATGGGGACAGTAGTACTTACCCCATAGGGTTACTGTGAGGATGAGAGTGAGGTCCTGCCCAGTTAGTGCTTAGATCTGAGTATCTGAGGCAGCCTCTCACATGTGAAGAGGTGCAGCCCAGCCAATCACAGGACAGGCGAGGGCTTTGGAATCGTGGACAGTAAGTACTGACCCTGTAGTAACCCAATGACGCTGAAACCCCCAGGTTTGTTGCTTTAAAGTCGTACGTGGTTCAGTTCAAGTCAGCAGGTACTTATCACATACCAGAGTGCCGTGGACGGTAAGTACTGACCCTGTAGTAACCCAGTGACGCTGAAACCTCCAGGTTTGTTGCTTTAAAGTCGTACGTGGTTCAGTTCAAGTCAGCAGGTACTTATCACATACCAGAGTGCCGTGGACGGTAAGTACTGACCCTGTAGTAACCCAGTGACGCTGAAACCTCCAGGTTTGTTGCTTTAAAGTTGTACGTGGTTCAGTTCAAGTCAGCAGGTATTTGTCACATACCAGTGTGCACCGAGGCCTGGGTGAGGCCTGTGCAGAATTAGCAAGGGGAACGAGACAGTCCCCACCTGGGAGCGGAGCTTGGTTCCTTTATGGTGACGGCAGGACTGTGTGTGGCTTTTACAGCATCTCTTCCTGGGTCTGTCACCTCCACTGGAGTGTGAGTCTCCTGAGAGCAAGGCCCCAGTTCTATTCATCTCCACAGCCCTGTCCCCTGGCACCAGGCGGGCACCCTGAGGATCCTGAAACGGCCGGCCGGTGGGCTAGACCTGCCCTCGCTTGTCCCGATGAGGGGAAGGAGGCCCTTGCCGAGGCCAGAGGGGCAGGTGGCACCTCCTGATTCTCAGGCCTGAGCCAGGAGGTGGAGGAGGACCCCAGATGGGGTCCAGCCCTTCACAACTGGCCATACAAGTCAGTGCGGGGAGGCGGGCAAGCGGTGGAGTGGCCTCCAGTAACGCCTGCACCTGAGCAGCCTGGGTGGCTGGGAAGCACGTCATCCCTGGGCACCCCTGTTACTTGGCATGAGCCCATTTCTGCACCTGAACCTGGAGGGTACCAATAACCCCCTTGCACATGTTAAAGACTGTGTGTGAGCGTCGGGACGCCTGGCTTCTCCCTGGGCTCACCCTGCCGTTCCCAGGAAGGCCCCTCAGCCCTTTCCCAGGCCTTGTCGCCCCCCCCCAACCCCCCTTGCCTTTCTGTTTCAGCAAATCCCAGTCCCTGACTAACAGCCTCAGCACATCCGACGCCTCCCAGCGTGGGACCGCAAGTGAAGATGAGGCCAAGGCCGAGACCATCCGCAACCTGAGGAAGTCCTTTGCCAGCCTGTTCTCTGACTAACCTGCCCGGGCTGGGGTGGCAGAGAGTTCGGGCGCGCTCTCCTTCTGCCTCATGGTCCTTCTCAGCCTTGGTTCCTGAGGGGAACAGAATGGAGGGCCTGCGAAAATACTCTCTAATGCCTCTGACCCAGGGACTGAGGATCTCTGCGTGTTCCCACCTCCCTTTACCATGACGTTGCAGCGTCATCCAACCATGGTGGGCCTTTGAGGGCCCCTGGGTTCCTCACATCCGGCCCTAATGGCAACACATCGCCCTCCCACCCAGATGCTTGCTCCCCTGCCTCAGATAACCAAGTGAAATGTGCGTGTGTGGCTACTTTTCACATTTCTTGTTAGTGTTTTGCTTGCCTTTGGGGGACAGCCTGTCCAGGCCTGGCCTCACCCCTCCAGATGCAGGCGCTGTAGTGGGACCTCAGCAACATGGGAGGCAATAATCTTTTGACAGTGTTTTGCAAACAGAAGGACAAAAGCCCAGCCAGGGGAACCTACCACCTACCTGTGCTAGTTCCATCCAGGCTCCAGTTCGCCCCTCAGACCACAGGCCAACGCCCATCACCTGTGGCCACCAGTGGGCTCTTGAGAACCGTGGGAAGAGATCAGATGCCATGTGACCAGCGGGGGCTTTCAGAACACGGCAAAAAAGAGGGGAAGTCTTGAAGGGCCGCCCACGGCCAGACTTGACCACCAAGAGCCAACCTCGGGCTCTTTTATGAAGCATCACTTGTTCCCAGCGCAGGACGATGCCCTCAACTTCCCGAGGAAGGAGTCCGTCAGGGCTCCTCCGCCCGTCCCGTGTTACACACCCCAAGAACTCTCCGCATTCCCGTCAGGAAGGCTGTCTCCTCCTCAGGGACAAAGGAGGAACCAGAGTCAGCAGATCAGTGGCACAGGCTGAGAACTCCTAGGCCGCCATTTCCGACCGTTGACAGCAAGGCACGGGTAGGTCACTAAGAAGAGGGTCCCCTAGTCCCACATGTTTAGGAAACACTGTTTCTATTTCCTGTTTTGAGACTGGTAGGTACACATTACATGTCTCTCGGGCTTCCTGCAGTAAAGGAATGAGCTTTCACCTGGTTAACCCAAACTTATTTGGCTAAACAAGTTCAGTGACTCCCTTTCCAAGACCCTTTCCCTACATCAGATGAGGGGCAGGGTTGCCCCGAATCACCATGCACCCGGTGCTAGAAACATGGTAGGTGCCAGAACCAGCCTCCTGGTCTCACCAAGAGTCCAGGACGTTAGAACATAGCCGCTTGCTCTCCCTGTACAGCCGACTTTCCTACTTAAGACATGTCCTCCCCTCCCTGTTGACAGAGGAGAGGATGCTCACGAGAAACATGTCCTTGGCCTGGAGCTACATTCTAATAGAGGAGTGAGAGGAAGCTGGTAGGACAGGGCAACACCAGGCAGCCTGCATGTCCTGGGGAATCAAGAACACAGAGACCACCCGAGGCAATCATCCCTCTTCCACGCTGGAGGGTAGGGTCAGAAAAAGTCAGTCTCACTTGATTCTCGCTTAGTGATAAGATGCAGCTCAAGACACAGCGCAGGGTGGTCATGGGCTGCACAGTTTCTCAAAGTGTGGGCACAGCTAGCTTCATTTCAGACCCAGGGAGTCAGGATTTCTCATCATAAGGCCCAGACCTTACGATTGTCTGTCTCCCCAAGTATTTGGCATTTATGCTGAGGTTAGAGCAGCAGCCCTGAGCCAAGCTGGTGGAGAGGCCAGGGACCCAGTCCTCTGGTGAGCAAACCCTGCAGCTCCGTAAACAGTGACTGCATGGCTTGAATTTTCCCCTTCCTGTAATCTGTCCCTTGTCCCTAAAAACATCTCAATATTCATGCGCTCTCTCCCAGATACTCCAGCTACAATAGCACACACTTCTATCAGGCCGGGCATCCGGATTTTATGACCACGTACCCGTGATCCATGATGTGACACTGTAACTGGCCCATGGGAGCACATTTTCCCACTGGTGTGTGTATGGGGGTAGAGACCAACGATGGATGGCCTCAGGAGGGCACAGATCCCCTCTGGCGTCGGCTAGCTCCCATTCCTTCCACACATTCCACCTTCAATCGCTGTGACAGTTTTGAGTGGGAAAGGGCAAAACGAATGTGAGGATGGGAGTCACTCTGGGGAGATTCTGAAAGGATGTTTGTTGTGTTTCGCTTTATGTCACAACTTCAACCCAAAGCCAGACTAGCACTTTCCCTCCAGGCTGACCTGCGGAGGCTGAAACAGCAGCAGGATCCATTTGGTTTGTGTGAACGTGGAGCACAGTGAATGGGGGTTTAAGGACATAGTCGCAGGGACACTGCCACCAGCACAGGGGAGACTCTTGGTCTGGTCTCCCTCCTGTCACCGTGGTAGGATGGCACCGTGTTATCTAGGTTGTGAAGTCAGCTTTCCAGGGACACTCAGTCGGCATGTCCTCCCTCTTCCATCACCTCTGTGTTCTCTTCATCATTACTGTTCTCCCTCCGAATGTTCAGTGCCTCTGAGGAGGCAGGGAGGACGGGCCTCACCCACAAGGTCGCACATACCGTGGCAAGACCCAGGAGCCCCCTCCGGAGGTTCTCCGGCATTTGCAGCTGAAGGAGCCTCATGAGCCAGGCACCGGGCACACTGCTTGGCACCCCGGCATTTAGGACATGCTTTAGGAAACTAGGAGACTAGTCAAATGTACATAAAGTGTTCAGATTGGAGAAAAGGGCGGTCTTTAAAGGAATCTCAGTGTGAGGAAGAGTCGCACTGACGTATTAGGAAGCTGAAGAAAATCTGTGGCAGTTTTCTAGCCTCAGAGAGAGGGCTCAGATTCCCCAGGGAGCCTGGGAAGGAATAGGAGCGAGCCGGATCAGGGATCACACAGCCCGGGGCCACCAGGGCGGGAGCCAAAGGGACCAGGTGCCAACTTCAGCGTCGGTCAGATGAGGCTCGCAGAGCAGAGAGCAGGGCCGTGGAGCCCCACGCAGACCACGCACCACAGCGCAGAGCCGCATGGTCACTGTGGCCCCCGGAGCCTCCTGTCCCAGGCGCCGGGAGCGGATGGCTCGGGCTCTATTCCACTTCACCTAATGGGTCAGGGCTCGTTCTGCTTCATGCGCTTAGCGCTGCTGAAAGGACAGGGCCGAGTCCCAGGTTAGGCCGGTCAGGTGAGCTGGCAGGTGCGGCAGGGACCGAGCCAGGTGGAGGAGCAGGTCAGGACCCATGTGCACTTTGCTTGTCCCACACGTTTCTGGATGTGCCTGGAGAGCGTGCTGGGCCAGGGACTCACTGGACTGACCGGCGTCAAAAGCTGTCCCGACTCCCACACGGCCCCTGATAAAATTCAGAGATTCGGTCTAATATTTGGACTCTAAGAGAAGGCAGCATTTGGGGTTTGGTTGGAGACGATTAGAAGTCTGGGCAACAAGCAAGTCGCATCAGTCCGTCAACCAGGCACAACGCAGCACGGGCACAGAGGCTCCCTCGTGTTGCAGAGACAAATAGGCGGCCCCAGTAGGTGGGACCGCGGCTCTCCGGGCGGCCGGCCGAGAGGAGAGCACGGCCAGGAAGTGATTTCTGAAGGCAGGGGGCACTGCTTTTAAGGCGACACCGATCAGAAACGAAACGTTCCTTCCACGAGGCACGCGTGTGAATCCTTTCCATTCCCCTTTGCCCTCCATCGTGTGTTCCGGTGGGTCCTCCCACCTGCGAGTCCCATTTCCAGAGCCTCCCGGGGGAAGAACCCGCTCTCTGCGGCTCCTCCGCGGAGTCAGGGGCAGGAGCGGGCGAGGCCCGGGCAGCCACTGCCCCCGAAAGGAGACACGCCAGTCTTGGCGCCGCCGGAGCCGAGGGAGCCCAGGGAGCGGAGTCCAGCTCCGTCCGAAGAATTAGGGAGACGTGAGGCCCAACAGCGGTCTCAGAACTGGAGGGCCACGCGAGCGCGAGCACAGAAGTCCACCGTTCTTACGGAGGCAGTCACCGAACCTTACGTGGAAGGAAAGGGCCCCTCCCGTGGTTTGAGCGCAGCCACGGCCAAGCGCATCTCCACTCAGAGGGAAGGGGGGAGAAAGGGCAAGCGCCCGTCCGGGAGATCGGCGGGGGAAACACTGGGCGGTAAAGTCGTGAAGGCTCCGCGTCTTCCCGGCCCACCTCCCGAGCGCTCTAAACCGTCTCGCCTCCATTCCAGTGTTACCAGTGATGTCAGAAGTCACACAGCGACCGTGCTGCTGCCAAGCCGTGAGCTCACTCTCATTACACACCAGCAATACATAAAGCTCCAGTTTCAGCCTGATGAAAAGAATGTAGGATTTGACAAGCTTCTAACTACAAATTTAGCCGCTCAAGAGGAAAAGCTTGGAGGCTGGTTTAAGAATTTAGAATTAGAATAAGCCACTGTTCGAGGCCTGCAACCTCAGGCCTCGGCCCAGCGCCAGCATCCTCAGCTAGATCGGTCCTATTGCCGGGAGGCCTGAGGGGAGTGTCAGAGAGGAGCAGCACCTGCATCCGTGGGACACAAGCACCATCCGTGGACCTCTCAAGGACCATCCAAAATGACTGCATTTTACAAACTTGTCTTCTAGTATTCGGTGCTTCTGGTCATCACTCCGTCCTTGCACTCCACACCACCCCCCAACCCCCAGTGCAGCCTGACACCCCGGACAGCCAGAGACAGAGCAGGGTAGACCCACCAAAGCTTCTGGTAGTTCTTCAGCCCAGACCCAGTGAAAGCCACACAGCATCTAGTGGACGCTTTTTTAAAAAGCTCAGATAAATAGCTCAGATACTATAAAATACCACAGAAAGAAATGTCAAAGCCCCAATCCTTCGCCTATATACATTAAGCTACTTAAAAGTGGCATGGCCTCTAGAAAACCCTATTATTGACTGAATTTTCTTCACTGTGATGGGAATAAAGACTATATGTGTAGCAAAAAAATATTTTCACATGTAGGACTCAAAATATTCTTGCAGCATAGAACATTCCAAGCCATTTCCTTATATGCAAAACAGGTTTTTTAAAAAGCAGGAAAACATTGACAATATTCCTAAATATTGTCTGCAAATACTAATAGTGTTCTATTCCTGTGTTGTGATTTGGATTTTAATTTGTCACAATAGCATGTTTCTATAGTTGTATGAGAAGACATGTGTGTTTGGCCTTTCTCTTCTAAAATGAATAAAACCTGAATTTTGTGTATTTTAAATCTTAAAAGTAAAATGTTCTTCAAATAATAGGAGACTATCTTTGAAAAACAAGTGCCTGACCAGCACTTAAAGCAGTAAAACTGATGTTAAAAGATGTCACCTACTTAGATTACAAGTTAGGCACCAAGTGTTCCAAACACAAGGAAAAAAAATTCCACTCCAGGAGGAGCCAGAAAGAGTCCCTAGAACCCAATGTTTGTCAAAAAAAAAAAAAAAAAAAAAAATGCTGCTACAGAACCCAGAGGTTTCACTACTGAACCCGAGAAAGACCTGCAGAGAGAGGAGGTGACGGAGCAGGTGGGTGTCCACAGCACCCACCCCAAGTCCAGTTCAACCGAACTAGCTTGGTTTTTATTCATTTTGTAAGTCAGGCTTCTGCAAATGATTTTGTTTAAAGAAAGGGTGCAACTAAAACATAATTTTTTAAAAATCCCCTGCAACAATCTGATGACATTGAATAGGTTTTCTGATCATTCTGAAATCTCCAAGTAATGTTGTGAAGCTGTTCTGAGTATTTATTCTCTTTCTGTAATAAAAATCAAGACTGCCACGTGACTTATATGTTTTTTTTTTTTAATCTGGTGCAGAACATTATCGATGAACCACCTTCATTCACTCAAGAGGGGAATTCGGGGCGGGGGGTGGGGGTGGTGTAGGTCAGTAGCTAGCTATTCCCAAGGTCAACCTGGTCATACAGTGACCTCTGGGCCCTACCACCCCTGGAGCTTTAAACAGATCTACTGAAAGGCCACTGTGAGTGCATTCCTCACCATCACAATCAGAAAACACTAGAGATCAGCACCCCAACAAGATGACATCAAAACCAAACAAGCTCCAGAAGTGAGATTACAAATCAATCACATGAATGGTGGCCTGCTGTCAGTTGGCCAGCCCCTGCTGGGCCTTAGGGGAAATCTGTCACTCGGGCCACCCCGCCCTGGCAAGGTGGGGCGAGGTCCCGGAAGCGGGCCAACAGGATCAAAACGTGGTCTGAGTGGAGGGAACTGGCTGGGGGTCTCCCCAGGCCCGGGAATGAGTGAATTGATGGGGTCCCCAACAAAGGGAAGTGTTAATCTTTCATCATATTCTCCACCAATAATTCCTGGAGGAAGGAGAGAGCTAGGAGGAAAAGGCCTGGGGTGCCAGGGGCTGGGGCCAAAGGGGATGGGGTGGGGCGATGAAGGCGGGAACATCATGTGGCGCGCTCTCTGAGCTTCTTTTCTTTGTTTGTACCTCTTCCTGTACAGCTGTAGAAACACAAGAACGAGATACCGTAAGTGATCTGGATGTTTCCCCAAAGTTCCAATTTGCTTCCACTGCGCTATCTACACTTTCCTCTTCCCACACTACGAAGCAGACAAAGGAACCAGTGCACACGAGAGAACGGTTAGCAGTTTCCCTCCCCACGAGTAGGTAGGAGCTGGGCATACAAGGCCGAACCAACTGTTCTCTTCAACCACAGGGCAACCAAGCAACTGTGCCCATTTGGAGAAACACTGAGTGACCTGTACTGTAAAGGTTCTAATCCAGAGCTAACCAATACACGATTTTAGGTCAGCCTTTCCTGAACATGGAAAACATAAATATATGTTGAGAAATATCATGCCACAGAATATAAAGTTAAGTTACTGGGGGCAGGAGGAACAGCATTTAAGCTCACTTTTTCACCTAAATCATGTTCCATCTCAACTTAAACCACAACAAAAGAAAAATGCCAATTTCAGAGGCTGGCACATCTTCCTAAGGAGCAGTGCTGTGCACTGAGGATAGTCTGAGGACCCTCCAGCCCACGAGCCTCCCCGTTTCTCTCAGTCCCGTCAACGTCTTGTACGGCAGGCATCTGCACGTCAAACAACATTCATTCTTTTCACAATGTACTATTCTAATGACTTGAACAGCCAGACGAGTCCAGCACAGAAACTCAACTTAAAATTTTTTTGCAACAGAGAAAGATAGAATGTTTTTTATAAAATCAAGGTGAAAAACAATGCTGTGATAAGACTCCTTTTTCTTGAGTCTAAAAGTTAAAAACACCTTTACTGAAAATGAGCAACAAATAAAAACAGATTTCATTACATAACAAAAGTAATCAATATGCCCTTAATGTATTAACTCACTAGTTATTGCTGTGCTTATGTTAACATTAGCCTCGATATTAATACCTACTTCTTTCCAATCTGTGTCTCGAGCTCTAACAGTACCATCTATAAAGAAAAAAAAAAACAAAAAGATTTAAAATGCTTCATGCATCCAGCATTAAAGAGCAATTTTGCTTTTGTCCTAAGGAAACTGAAGCTTAGGATTCAGCACAGAAAGGAACATGAATCACTTGTTTACCACATCCTGCAGGACCTGCACCTCTTGCGCCTCACTCAAACCTCTCTTGCTGAAGGCACCAGTCACCGTTCTGTGCTCGTGGGAAGTCTGTGCAGGGGCACCCAGGGGACGTGGAGGAACATGAGCTGTCCCTGCCCCTCCCTGCCCCAGCAATCCCCTGCTGCGCCTCCTCCCCTGTCCCATCTGAGTGCAGCTGCTGCCTCTAATCCCGACTCTCTGTGACACCTACTGGGTGACAATCTCTGCCCATCGCAGCCCATCAGAACTACAGGGAAAGCGGACCTGAAGTTTCCTTCCATATCTGGGTATTTTCCCCCAATCAGAGAAGCATGATCCAGACAACTCAATATTTTTTAATATACTTATTTACTTGAAATATGTGAAATGAGGAAAAAGGAAACTCTTCAATTTAAGTCTAATGAAGAGTCTCCATAAAAGAGAGGCTTCCTGAGAAGCTATTACATGGGCATGGAAGGAAGATTTTATAAAAGTTCCAGTCCCATAACATGGTGGCCATAGGGAAATTCATTAGAAAATCTGAACCCTCGGCTTACAGACAAGCTTGTGGACCACAATCTGGAAATGAAATAGAGACTAACTGTATTTTTAACCTGAATTTGAATATGACATAAAAGGGCTTTTTTGCCTATTTTTTATCATAGCCTGGTTTTTTGGTTGGTTCCTCTATATACTCTGGTCATTCTTTTCATTCTTGACTATAATTATTTTTTTAAAATTTGAGATGACACTTGCTGCCTCCTAGAACAAAATGATACTCTGAACCCCGGACTCGGCATAAATAATGTCAAACAAGGACCTTAGGAATCAAGGGGGAGGACACGGAAAAACCAGGTCATTCACTTCTTACTTTTGAAGGGAAAAAAAGGTTTTTTAACAATCCAAATGATTCTACATAATATTCCTAGTACAAATAAGGAAGGGAATCTACCCGCCAGACTTTTACAGCTGCCAAGATGGTATGTTATACATAGCACCATCATTTGCATTTTCTTGATGTGAACCACAAATATTTTTTACATTGCAACACAATATATACCTATATATACGTATACTGAAGTAGAAATTTTTAACTATTTCATAAAATACATACTGATTTTTTTTTTTTAATGACCCATTACATCAATTTCATGACCCACCTCAGAGTCAAACCAGTTTTAAAAAACACTGATATGCAGAAAAGAAATACCAGTCAGGCTTCCAGGCTTCTATCTGGGAATCTTGATACACCAGGTAAAGGGCTTTTACATTTGGGGTAACATCTCCCCATCCCCAAGTTCCACTGTCATCACTGCTGCAAAGATCACCAGGTCCCCATAAATGAGATTACATGGAAATAAAGCTTCCCCAGCAACATGCCACAGGGAAGCAAGCAGGGCTCTCTTAACTTGTGCACAAGGTCACAACCATGGAAGTCATTTGGAAATGCGCCAGACCGCTAAGTCAGATACGGAGGATAGTCTAAAAAGAAAGACCAAACTTGAAATTTTTACTATCCTGAAATATTCTAGTTCATCTACTGGGCTATTTGTGTTATGGGGAACACACACACACACACCAAAAAAAAAAAAAAAAGTGAAGAATTTTCAGGATACAGGCAAAGTATACGAGGCTTAGAATCTTCCAATAAAGCTGTTAGGATTATTTGCAACTCTTTTTTTTTTTAAAAAAAAAGAACCTACAACTAAAAACTTTTAGCAAGCTAAATAACTATGGTAAGAGAGATTAGCATGTCATAACAATCACCTCGAAAATCCCTCAGATATAAACACCTCCAGAGCAGCTGGTCATTTGAAGCAATAAGGAGGTCACGACAAACCGCAGACAAAGAGAGAACAGAACGAACATCCAAAAGTCGGAAGATCCGCAGCTTCAGCTCCAATGGGAGGACCACCAACCCAAATACATCTGGCAGGTTCAGGGCTACAAGGAAAAAAGGAACAGGTATCACTGAGTAAAGAACATCTGGCTCTCCCCACATAGTTATTAACAAAGTTACCAACTTGTTCCTCAATTGGAGGGTAGTCTTCCTCACCCAAGTATGCAACACCTACAACAAACTTCAACCCCACAGCGACCAGATTGCTACTTCTAAGTCCCTTATTCCCTATTTTGGTGGAAAGACAATTTCCATATCTGTAAGATGGGTTAATAGTACTGTCTACTTCACTCAGTTGAAAATTAAATGTGTGAATACATGCAGAATTAGCAAGTACTATTATTTGAGGTCTAGCAGACTAGAAAAAAGGAAAGGAGATAAATTTCAGAAGCAAGCTAAGAAGGGAAAACAATAACAATAACATACTCCAGTCAAATGAAAATTATTATTAGAAAAAAAAAAAAAGAAAATTATTATTAGCTCCTTTAATAGATGTGATACTGTTCTCCACTAGCAAAGATAATCAAAATCAATAAAGGATTTTAAAATTCACATTTTTCTCTTCATCACCACCACCTAAAGACAATGACTGTGGTAACAACAATCTTGGCCCAGGCAACTGGAAACCTAAAATATTGCAATACACAGCAGATAAAAGCCACATATCTGTATAAATCTGAAGTTATTTTCCAGCTGAAGGATTGTGGTAGACTAGGATTCTCATTTTTCTAGCCTATAATTACACTTCCTCACCACACTGCCATCAGGCTCAGCCATTTTGACTGGTTTTGTCCAATGAAATAGGAGTGGAAGTGGCATACCACTTCCGAGCAAAAGCTTTAAGAACCAACACATGAAAAAAAAAATTAAAAAAAAAAAAAAAAAAAGAACCAACACATGGCTGGGCCACTGGCCCTCTTTTCCCTCTGCTACAAGAAGGACATATCCTGGAGGACTACTCCTGTGGCCACAGCTAACCCACACACAACAGGTACATGAGTGAGAAGAATAGGTATTTGCTTTAAGACACTGAGATTTTAAAATATTTTTGTATTACAACACAAATAAGAGCTAGCTAATATAAAAATTTTGAATGAATTCTAAATCTCACTAAAATAGCTTCATTATCTATAAAATGAAACTAAAATCTCCTTCAAAGTTGTTAGCATTAAATAAGAATGCATGTAAAATATCCAAAGTACCCATAGAGCCCAATAAATCATATTTAAAAACCTAATACCCAACTTACAGGCTATATATTATTTATGTGTTTACTGAACGAACACCTACGTAAGGACCAGACCCTGTGTTGGGCCATGAGAACACAAAAGTGGACAAGACCTGTTCCCTGCTCTCCAGGTATTTAAAAGCTCAAGTGGAAAAACCTCATATCGACAATATTGATACAGCAGAGGACAGGCTGCAATAAAGATGCACAAGATACTGAGGAGACACCAAGAGGGAGTAAAAACCACGTTAAGGAATTAACATTGAAGCTTATCGCTTCTCGGCCTTTTGGCTAAGATCAAGTGAAGCTTAGTTGTAAAAAAGCAGAATTTCACTAGAAGGAGAAAAGAGGCAGAGGAGAATTTCACTATGTCAGAGTCACAAGCAGAACATATAAGCTTTTCCTACTCTTTCTAGCTGTCTGACCTGTGATCTTTTATCATCTCTCACCTTGTCGGGTAAAAGCCAGAAGAGGATACACCAGCTGGTCTTTGAAGAGTCGAGAGAGCTTCTGAAGATCTTTGTATATCTTGGCTACATTTTCCCCTAGAAGATATATTTTTAATGAAAAAATCAAAACACAAAATCAAGTGGCAAAACTTGAAATGGTATCCTCTACTTCTGCCAAGCCAAAGTGGTAAATTTTCACAAATCATTCCTACATGAACAGATATGAACCAAAGTCTCTAGAAGAAGAAGAAATATATAGTGTGTGGCTCTGAAAACTAAATCTTAGATGTAAAGCTAAAAATCTCAGTTTCAAATAGCGCTGCAGGCAACTTATATAGCTCACAGGCTATAGTTATGGTAGGAAATATTGTGGGGTGTGAATTGTACACACAACACAATTTCCTGAGCACCTGGCTCAACTGCCCAGGTGCTAGGAGTGTACGGTGGGGGACCACTCTCCAGATTTCAGAAGGAGAACGGTATTTGTCACCTTGATGACCAGGTTGGCAACTGTGTCAAGCATTCTTCAAGCTCTCTCTCAACATAAGTAATTCTCCCTAAGTAAGAGACAAATACTCTGACCCCCATTTTAAAAACAGGACAAGATAATGAAAGCCTGTCCAAGGCCTTACAGTAAGTGGCAGAGCAGGGTACAAAATCTAAGTCTGGCTTCCACGCACCCATTTTAGCCACCTCACTGCTACTCCAGAGTGTGTGTCACAGGTCACCAGACCTGGCATCACCTGGAAACTGTTCAGCACTACTGAATCTCAAACCTATGTTTTCATAATCAGAATCTGCATTTTCATAAGATGCCCAGATGATTCACCTGTACACTGCATGGGAAACACTGCCAAATACCACTGAAGTCCCCATTGCGGTTCCACTTATTTGTACCAGGTATATAACCTTGAACTCTCTGGCCCACATTGGCTTGCTCACCTGTCTAAAGGAGACACCACCACTGCACTAAAGACTCGTTAAGATGTAAAGTGAAAAACAGATAATATGCTTGCTCCCTCCCCATTCTGTGACTAGCTCCTTCACTATCTCTAAGAAATAAACATTCCTTTTAATTTGATAATGAAACGAGAAAAGATACATAGCAAATCTCTAAATCTTCACTGCATGAACTACAATCTTGACTTGAAATAAAATGTCAAGATGTTTTAAAAAATCAATTTGGTTTATCGCCTTTATTCATGTGTGAAAACTGACCTTTTTAAACAAGTTTTTCCTTCAGTTATTTATTATAAAAGTAATTGGGAACTTACAAATAAGTATATATGAAGTACCCTATTATAAACCACAATAAAAAGTAATTAAAATGACTTGTCAGATGAGCAGCGCTATATAACCTTACCCAACATTAAAGTACTATATTAAAAATATTTAATTAATACAGTCCATAACCTACTGTAATAGAACAGTATTAATTTTCTTCTTCCCCTTCACTTCCTGTCTCTTTAACAGAAACCAGATAAGAAATATGGATCTGAACTACATTCCTATAAAAGTTTTCTTTAAAAATAGGCTCAGGAGTCAAATCTATTCCAATCTTGAATTCCACCATTTATTAGCTCTATGACCTTGAAGTAATTTAACCTCCTCTAGACATGTCTGCTAATCTGTAAAATGCACATAATAACCTCTGCTATTGTGGAGTGTAGAGTATTTCTACTCTCAAAGCAGGTCCTCCCTAGTGTGAAAGGAATATAGGGTTGTGGCCAAGGAATTTCAAGTTTTTCTGGTCCCAAAGGTAAGACCATCTTCAGAGCTTTATCAGTCTAGTTTATACATCTCCAACAGGGGCAGCATCATGCACAATGGGACAAGAACTGGTTCTTAAAGGGCAAACAAAACAAAACAAAAGCCCTAGCTCTACCATTGGTTTGACCTTCCAAAGGACCACAGTACACAAATGAAAATACACTCTATCTATGGTATTAAAATTTGGAAGAGAATAGATGGAGGATGAATTTTCTACAAAAGCTCCTCAGGGAATTGATCATGAAAAGAGGGCTGAGAAAACACTGGTCTAGTGTGATGTTACATGTTCAGAGACCATTATAAACATGTATCTGCCCATCCCCTTTTCCCATCAGTTGGGGTTCATGGAGATTCATGGAACTCATGGCCCGAAGTCCCCAAGGAACCAACAAAAGTAAGTCTCTAGGCCTTCAAAGCAAAGACCTAGATCTAGGCAGCCTTCTCTCAAGGACACCGCTGTTACTGCCACCACCACAGGGCACCACCCTATGCCACATCTGGATTTTAAAACCCTCTTAAATTTACTAGGAGAATGAAATGGAATTGCATCTGTCAAGGCACAGGTCCAGCACAAAACGAGCACTTAAAGATGTGAGTTTCCCTCTCATGTCCTCTCCTTCAACTGCCTACCTGCGTCTCATACTTGGATTTAACTGAAAAAACAAAACTTGTCTCTGCATTTATTAATAATCTTATAGGATACAAGCAAAACCGTGCCTAGAATGGCAACTTCTCGTAAAGTTCCAATCTGATCAAACAGCAACCAAATCTATGCTGGTTTAAGCCAACATTCTGAGTAGTTTTTCCTCCAATAATCTTCACTAATGATGGTGCATTGCACAGCTTCCACAAAACACAGATCCTCTCCATATTGGTTAAATATGATGCTGGAAAAATCCAAAGATTAATTCAGAAATTAGAATATCAGCATAGTGTGGGATGAATTACATACTTCTGTCATTCCATAATGGCAATATAAATATAACCCAGCACTCCAAGACTCTAAGAAAAGCAGGAAAGAGATACTCTGCAACATGTCTTAAATTTGCTTTAATCTCATTCAGAAAGTTTCAATCTCTCAGACATTTCCTTTCAGGTGTTCTAAAGTGAGCATCTCAAAGCTTCATCCCCAAAGTTCAATCATGCTTTTCTTACCTGGTTCTGCTCTGCAAATAAATGATTCTGGCAGCAGCTGCAATCTTTTCACACTTCTGAGCTCAGTGTTGATCTTTAGAGTAGCTGTAAATAAGGAAAAGAGAGACACACAATTCTTTTCAGTTCATTAATGGCCTTCATGTTTTAGCATGGGTTTGCATTTCCCTGTCCCAACATACAAAGGACACGTTACAGAAAACAAAGTGCTCTATGTTTATTTCCTTCCCTCACAGCAAAGTGTAAAGCTGCCATCACATCAAGTAAAATCACTCTAAAACACCTTTAAAAACTAAAGTATGGGGAAGCCTGGGTGGCTCAGCAGTTGAGTGCCTGTGTTCAGCCAAGGGCGTGATCCTGGAGTCCCAGGATCAAGTCTCACATCGGGCTCCCTGCATGGAGCCTGCTTCTCCCTCTGCCTGTGTCTCTGCCTCTCTCTCTCTCTCTCTGTCTCTCATGAATAAAATCTTAAAAAAAAAAAAAAACTAAAGTATGCACCCTTTATATAAAACCCAATAGGTATTACCAATAGCACCTTATTAGTAACTTAAAGATATACAGCAAGGTTAGTAAGAGGCAGTGAAACCATAATAAATCCATTACTTCTAACAAAGTCACTAAAAACTCCACTTATTTTTTTATTTAACCCTTGGCAATGAATCTTTCCTTGTTTATTAAAAGAATCCTGCTAGGTTTTCACATCATCTTTCTAGACCCAAAGGACCAATCTTCTTGACATCACCAGAGGGTTCAAACATTAATCATATATACAAAGGCGCACTTCATCTCATTCCATGAAAGGCCAGTGATGTGCTTATGCACATGTGCCCTGAGCAGGAGGTCTTGGGTGAAGGAAAGACTTATGGACACACTGCTCCTTTTCAAAGAATCAAGTCTGGAGTGGCTGGCTGCCACACAAGTCTACAAGTAGCTGATGTGCCAAGAACAGTAAAAGAACAAGATAACAGAAACTAAGAAGCCATGGAGAGATCTAGCAGCCATTCTCTTTATGTTACAGATTCTGACACCAGTGAAGAGAGGCTATTATCCACGATGTTAAAGTGCTTTTCTAAGAAACAGAAGCAAAAATGAGCATGAGCACCTCCTATGTACTGCTGGGTAGCTTCAGCCTTGCAGTTATGATGGGATGGAGCAGAACGACGGGGAAGCAGAAACTACTGATGTTCCGTGTTAAGAACTCCCAGTGGGAAGTTTCACTTGCTCACTGTGATGAACACTGAGGAGACAGAACTAGTCCTCCTGCCACTGGAAAGTCACATCCTGACAAATGGGGATACCACCAAAGCTGTTAAAGCTGTTCAAATCTGAGACTTGAAAGGAACATTTCAAAGAATCTAGTTAGTGATTAAAGGGAAGTAGCAGAAATCACATCACGAGGAACCTGGAACTATCTTTCATTTCAAAGATCAAGACAGTGTAGGATGATGGTTTTCAAAATAAATTTTTGCAGAACAAACATTTTTCAAACAAAATTTTACAAGAGACCTCAATAAATGTAACAGACAAACATGGTGCTGCTCCAGGTTCAAGTGGCAATACGGGGTCTCCTAAGCCGCCTCCTCCACCTCAGCAGAACCAGTAGCTGCTGAGACTAGGGGCTAAGGTGTATGGAAGCAACTGCCTTTGCTCCATGAAAGGTGAGCTCTCCTGGAAAATTGAAAATGCAGTCATTCCAATCTCACCATACTATCTTATCCAGCTAAGGGGATAAACCTTAAAAATCAAAGCAGAGCAGAAAAAAAAAAAAAAAAAAAAGGCAGAGCAGAAAGGAAAGATTCCAGTCACTCCGCTAGCTCTCCAGAATGTGTGATTATGGGCTCGTTCCACAGATCATGGGTAGATAGAGACTTCTGATGGCTTCGAGCTAAAATGAAATACAAAAATGGAATGCAAAGCAATCCCTGTGAAACTGCCAATATAAAAGAAAACTACACAAAGCAACTACTCAGAGTGACCTTCCTGATGGCGCGGGTGTGGGGGACAAGCGCACACACACTAAGGCAGTGCTTAGCTGTGTTTGTAAGCATCACTGTTCAGAGACAGGATCAAAAGTGATCCCCACTCAATCACCTCTTACCACCTCTCAGCTCCAGACCTCGGTCAAAAAAATAAACATAAAGTCATCCACAGGCAGACAGAGCCCATATGTAATAGATCATCTCACTCCAATGATTACAACACCCCCTGAAGCAAAAGCATCACAAGGGTAAGATAGCTGAAGGGCATGGCTGCCCTGGGAGAGAAGTCTGCCGGACTGAACATCAACCCATGTATCCTATGACCTTTCAGACTCGTGTTATCAGCGGCCTAGGGATTAAGAGACAAGAAAAACTCAACTAGATCACGACAGCCAGTCACTGAAGCAGCCGGAAGATGTCTGGAGAGGAACAGGTAGGTCAGCTCTGTAAACTGACAACTGTGGCCGTGCCATCCAATTACCATTTATGACAATCAGCGTTCCCAAAGGCACACAGGTGAGAGCAGCAGAGCCGCCCTCGCAGAGAGGATGCGTGTACTGCAGCTTATACACACCACCTGACTTCCAGTTCTCAGGCATGGACAGAGCTTTAGCCTCAGTCCCCTGGGGAATGAAATGAAAGAAACAAATAATGAGGAAAAGTATTACTCTCATAAAGACTAAAAATCCAAGAGGCCCCTAACTTGTCTGGAAATAAGCATTCCATACAGTCCCCTTAAATAAAGTTTGTCAAATCATTACTATCGTTAGTAAAATTTTGATAGAAAAATGAGACAGGGATTGATTTCTCTCTTTAAAGACTCACATCTCTGCCCAGCAAAGCCCTATCATTATTCAAGACCTACAGCTCAAAGATCATTTTGTGAGGCCTTAAAAAAAAAAATCCTGTTTGTCATTCTCTTCTACACCCTAACATTCTGTTCATACTCCTATTGCTACACACTTCTATTATGTTAGAATACATCATATTTTTCTTTTTATTTGTTTCTCTCCCCCGCTTACAGACTCCTTATATCCTGATTTCCCAGCTCAGAGCACTGCATGCTGCGGGTGTTCAATGATCACTGAATTGCTCTACAGCTCTGTTACTCATAACATGGCCCACAGACCAGCAGCATCACTACTGTGTGGGCATATGCAGAGGCTCAGGCTTTATCCTAGACTTACTACATCAGAATATGCATTAGTAAGATCCCCAGATATCCTCAGGCACACCGAGACGCTCTGTTCTCCTCCATGACTCTCTGGCATCCCAAATACACAGATATCTGTCCTAGAATTTAACCAATATAGTATGACAGATTGTAGACTGCCTCTCTCCCCCACTCCTGGACTACAAGCAACCTGAGAGCAGGGACAAAAGCACTGCATCTGTCACTGGAGATACTTACCAAATGGAAAATGAATGAATGAATGAATGAATGATGAATGAATGAATGAGAGAAAGAAAGAAAGAAAGAAAGAAAGAAAGAAAGAAAGAAAGAAAGAAAGAAAGAAAGAAAGTCCCTCTCCCTCAATGAATCTTACTAGATTACTGGCAATTCAAAGCCATTAACATCAGAAATAACTCAGTGAGCCATCCATGTACACATGCCCATCCCACAGTCTTGACCCACAGTTTTACTACGTTATCCTACATCATCTTTTGTCTTTAATACAGAACTCTAGAATACCACAGTACCCCAGTGATGTTTATTAATACACCACCATTCCCAATGGGAAACCCTAATAAGACATTTGATTTCTGCTCATAGTCTCACCTGAGGTATGTAACCTGACTCCAACATGAGAAGATGTATCGATATTATCAAGGCATCATTGGGATTAGAGCAGTCAGCTGACTGATACAGGATCTCTAATGAATGTGGCACTTGCCCTTCCACCGATTCACTGCAGAGCATCGGTTCCAAGGGAAAGACACCTGTGCCCTCTTCCATATCCACAACATCTTGAACTGACCCAGCTTCAAAATTCTGACTAGGTCCCGACTGAAAAAGATAACAAAAAGTATGAATTCATTAAATAGACTTTTATTTTTACACAGTTTACATTGTATCCTAAAGTGAACTCAAATGAGTACTCAAAGTCAAAGCACATTATTAGTTTCAGAAATGGGACACATTTTAAGTGAGCCCTCCTAATTATGAGCCAGCAATCTACTCCTCCATCTTGAATTCCCTATCTCCATTAATTCTGGCCAGTATGCCAAAACCTGGAAATCAACCTAGCCTTCTCCCTCCACCATACTAAACTCCACCTCCCACGTGACTGGTCTTCAAAGTTCCACTGAATCAACCTCCTAAACATCCCTAGAATCTGCCCAACTATTCCCCAATGGTACTTAAGACTCTACCTCCTGGCTTCCAGCAGCAGCCTCCCCAAGTATCCCCGACTCCACTTGGTTTTCCAACATATTCCACCCACTGCTGCCAGAGTTTTTGACAATTAAGAATCCAACTATGTCGCATGTCCCAGCTTAAAATTTCCCAGTATTTCCCCAATGCAGACAGCAGCATTTCCCGAAATTGTGCCTTGGAATGTAGCCCTAGATGTCCTCAGGAAAAGAGTTCTATAATCAACTAGGTTTGGAAACTGCTACATGCTACAGCACTGAACCTCACCCTCCATATTCACAAAATACACAGTGGCATTACAGAGCTCTGACAAGTCCAATCCCAATAATGTGTGCATCATACTTAGCCAAGAACCACCACACTCCTTCCTCAATGCTCAGCATCCCCATAACACCTTCACAGACAACATGTTGACCAAACACAGGCCTAGAAAACGAAGTCCAAACTGCTAAACCTCCTTAGCATACAAGGCCTTTTATCACTTCATCAGGTCCCTGCTCTGTCAAGCCCACTTCCTGCCAGTCCCTTCCTCTGCAAAAGAGGTAGTACAGACTACCAACCTGCCTTGCAAACGCCTTAACTACTGCACACTGCATTGCACTTTCCTGATCACACATCTACATCCCACCAGGACTGCAAGCTTAGAAAGGAACAGACTACATGTCACCCACTTTTGCAGTCCCAGTACAGTATCTGGCACATAGTAGGTGCTTAACAAATGCTTGCTGCACCAATGTTAAGGACAATATCTTACAATTTCCTAAAGGTTTTGTTTTCAGTGTCTTCTCATTTGCACCATACAAAAATTCTATAAAACAGGCAAGTCAGCTGATGCCTTTTTAAACATGTTTCAATGGTGACTCAGATTTAAAAACAGAATCAAGGTTACCAGCTAATAAAAACCTGAAATCAACCAAGATCTCCAGATTGGCAGTTCAGGCTTTCAGACACAATATGCTGCTTCAGTAAGACTGTTACCTATATTAATTTTGCTCAGATTTGTTTCTTACTCATGTGCTCCAACTTGATATAAAACACATGTATCTTCTCTTTAAGTTCATATTTCCATTAAAGAAGGGGCAGAGGAAATTAAAATTATGTAGGATTAACGAAAGGGTGGCTAAATTTATAGGAGCAAGAGGCTGGTCTTCTGAAATCCCTGAGGACCTAACCCTTACTGGCTTATGGAAAAGCTTAAAATTCATTTGTTAAAACCTAGAGGCCAATGAGAATTTGCACTACCCAGAAAGGAAGCTCTATCATATTTCTGATAGAAACTACCTATTAAAACCATTTAACACTTAAATTATGAAGTATGTAAGCTCTTTGCTTCTTACTTACCTACTCTACCTAACTTTTGGCTATTTGCTACTTACTGACAGTTGTGTAGGAGACAATATATGTGGAAAAAATACTAAAAAAGAGTTACTATAAACTAATAATGCCATGGGAGGAAGATATCAGAATCCCCTGGTGGACTTATCAAACCTTACTCCCTCTCCATGAGAACCACTGACATTCTGAGCCATTCTGATATGAATATTTATCATATTCTTCATGCATGTGGAATGGGAGAAAAATGTTCAACACCACCTCTCTAAACAGATCATTTGTCATGTTATTTACAAATGATAGAACAAGTGATTAAAATTAAGTTTAGGGTTAACATTAGGGTCTGATACCAGGCTATCCCTTTCTCCATTAAAGACTCAACAAATACTAAGAGAATCCCCAAATGTATGAAATAAGAAAATTAATTTACACTTAATTAAAAGAGTAAAACTTTCCTATTGCTTCTAGTTTTACCTATTTTCCTTTACTAATACTTCATTCTACAATTAGCAGATCTCTGTTTCAAGCACTTAATGTATACTTATGAGATTTCAAACTCACCTTCCACACTAAGATTTTACAGTCACCCTATACAAGTCTTAGAATACAAAACATGCTTTTAGAATTGAAATGACTAACCTGAAGCAACATTAATTTCTCAAAATTTTCCAAAAGGAAACTAGTAAAATAAATGTCACAGTGAAAAGTTCTTACAGGACATTTTACAAGTACACAAAGGTAAAAGGAATGGACCCTTCTACTAGAATATCTGAATGAGTTTATCAGCAAAGAAGATTTAGAAATTTAATTTAAATATGTGCCTAAATATTCTATTACTTATTCCCTAGATTCCCTCCATGAACAGAAAAATGGATACATAATAAATTTTTTTAAAAAATCATAAAAACATTTTGAGCCTTATAAAGACTTCTTAAATCATTTAATCTCTCTGGATACATTATTAAAAATCTCTGAGACACCTGAATCAGTTAAATGTCTCTTGATTTTGACTCAGGTCATGATCTCAGGGTCACAAGATCGAGCTCTACACTGGGCTCCACACTAGCTAGGCATGGAGCCTGCTTATTAAGATTCTCTTTCCCTCTTCCTCTGCCCCTCCCTGCCCCTGCTTCAGCGTGCGCAGTCTCTTAAAAAAAGAAAAAAATCTTGACATAGATGATTTTCATACTTTACCAATCTTTTAAAAAGTGTTTCTTAATATCTGTCCTGTACTTAATGCCACGACAGCACAATGCATACTTATACTCACAAATGTTTAAGGTCTGAAAGAAAGAAACTAAGCTGAAGTGATAAGTATACACAAAAAAACAATGAACACAACAGCACAGTCTTAAAAACTAAATAATACATGTGATCCAGAAATAAAAAGCTTTGAAATCAATTGCCTCGTAAGCACCAAGGCAATAAGGATCATCAATACAAAGAAATGAGACAGTCCCTGGGCTGTGGCTGGCAGGACCTTGGAAGATGGGCAGAGACAGGAGAGGGAGGAAAGGCCATGCATTCCCAGCTGGGGGATAGCAAGAGCAAAGGCATGAAACAGTGGGTAGGCTCTGTGTGTGTGTGTGTGTGTGTGTGTGTGTGTGCGCGCGCCAGTGAGAACATATGAATGTGCTGGCTGGTACAGGGAAACTGATAAAGGAGTCTGACTGGAGATGATAGTTCACTGGCGGGAAGAACACAAACTAGCCCCAAAAAACCTTAAAAGCTGGGTACAGGAAGAGAGGCAACATTTTCCTCCTAAGATGATAGGGTTAAACACAGACAGGTCTTTTTCAGCTCAAAAATTATAAGCACAGGTAGAATCAGTGACATAGTTACGGGACAAGCAAGGGAACCACATAATCAAAACTGTGCAGGGAAAACTTGAACACAAAAAGCAGACTGAAGGACAGACATTGGAAGCCTGGAATGGAAAGGAAAAACTGACATGGCTTGTTAAGAGGTTGGATATAAAGCATCAAAAATCACTCCAGGGTTTTAAACTCAAGGAAAACAGTGGTGCCACTGACAGAATGGCTGGTTTGAGAAGAGAACATTAGTTCATATTTCCAAATTGATGTTGGCACAAATGGTGAGACAGCAGCGCTTAAAATCCAGGTAATAAATGTCCTGCAAATAATTTGGAAATAACTGGACTCTAGATAGCCTGAACGAGTAGAGCAGACAAGAGTGGTGAGGCTGGGAATCACAAGCTCATAGGCAGCAACAGGAGCCAAGGGACAACTTATCTGAAGGAGAAAAGGTCTGAACGAAATAAACAGGTAAAAACTGGGTTCTCTCGAATGGCAGTCAAGTAATGGTCCAGGCATTTAGCAGTTTAAAAAATTTCTACAAGACTATAATCTACAATCTACTACTAATAATTATCCTGACTGATACAGAATCCAACTGAGGTATTCAAGTATGCTTTGTCAACCACCTCATTTCTCATTTTGCTATTAATACCTACCATATTGTCCTCATTCCAGACATCAGTTTGGGCTGCCTGTCCTTGGAATGAATTACTGGGCTGTTCATTCTGTATGCTGGACCCATTGGAGCTGGCGGCCAAAGAGGGTGGGTCATTATTCTGGAGTGAGGAATGCTCTGAATCTGTGGATGAAGGTAAGTTAGGTGCTGGAATGGCATCTTCAAGAATCAAACATATCAAGTCCCCAGAAACAATCCCATATGAAGCCAAGGTCTCTTCATCTCCAGTGAGGGCATCCTTGTTGTTCAATGTGATTGCAAACCGGGTATCAGAACTGCCAAGAAAGATGGATAAGGATAGTAAGAGCTACCTACCATTACCTGGGAACATACGTAAGGTACATGTTATGATCCTAGGAGAATAAAATAATGAAAACAAAAATAAAAGCTTTATTCATGGGTTTACAAAACCCATGAAGCCAAAGCTTTACAAAAAACTATCAAAATTATTTGTTCTTAGCACCACATTCCCTGGGTTATAGATCTCTAATGGCTACAATTCTAGCCTGGGGGACACAATATGGTAATTCTCTATCAGTAATCCATCCATGTTCTCATCAATTCTAACATACATATTTTACATCTTTTGTAATTATGCTATCTTCAAAACAGGGATGCTTCTTAAAATTGATGACAAAAAAAAAATTGATGACACATCACAACTTAATTGCCAGCATTTTCCCCTTTAGCATTACATAAAACAACATAAATCTTAAGATTGACAGCAGCTTAAGATTCAGTCAATGAAATATAGCCCTTTTAAAATACAAATCACGTCATTCCTCTGCTGAAAATCCTCCAAGGGCTTCTATTTTGAAACCGGAACAGAATCTTTAACATGGCCTTCGACACTTAACATTTGACCCTTCCCCAGTGCTCCTACCACATCCACTCCATCCCCTCAGTTACTGTTCTCTGCCAATATAAGCTTTCTATCCCTTCTTCAAAACAAATCAACCTCACTGCAGCCTCTGGTCCTCAGCATTTGCTCTTCCAGATCTTCAAAGGACTGACTCTCATCATTCCAGTAATTCAAATACCACCTCTTCTGATATTCCTTCCACCTAGCCTCCATCACTCTATTCCACTCTGTTTCAGTTTTATTTTAACATCACTGTTTAAAAATTCCCTATTTATCATCTCTTCTCCACCCCCACCACTAGAATTTAAGTTTTTCATAAGGTCGTTATCTGTCCAGTTCAAAACTGTATCTCCCGCTCTTGGCAAGTAAAAGTATTTGTGGAATAAATGCGACCAACAGGGCACCTGGGTGGCGCAGTGGTTGAGCATCTGCCTTTGGCTAGGATCGTGATCCTGGGGTCTTGGGATCAAGTCTCTCATCAGGCTCCCCATAGGGAACCTGCTTCTCCCTCTGTATGTGTCTCTGTCTCTCTCTCTCATGAACAAACAGATAAAATCCTCAAAAAAAAAAAAAAAAAAACAACAACAACAACAACAAAAACCTGCAACCAACAAACATCAGTTGGTAAGATGGAAATGAAACTGAAATAAGGGCTCCCTAGTCAATGTATTTACAGGACAGTCAGCTATGTCTCTTCCAAAACACTAGACCCATGTCCAAGATAAATACTAACAATCACAAAAACATGAGAATATAGAGGACCGAGTATAAATGCATCCCTCCCACTGTTAAGTACAAGGTCGCCTTTGTTACTGATAACGTTATGTATGATGTCTTTTATAATGACAACAGCACAAATCCCAAAGTCCACTGCTAAACAGGAGCTCAAATTAGCCTGAAACAAACTCTCCTCCCTTCCACATCATAGGCTCTCTGATTTGAGAGAATATCCATCATTTCATCACATAGTGGTGCGGAGTAATTAACAAATCGCTGCACATTTTATAAGACACTTAGACTCAGCAATGCTAACTTCATTAACTTTTTGAGAGGTTAACCAAGGATTTGAAAATCATGTTCTGTTTATTCTTGCAATGCTGCATTTTCAAAAGTACGCAAAATAATTCATTTTCTTTCACATGTAAAAACACTTTTTCTTACCAATTAAAGTGTCTTTGGTAGAGAAATTACTAAAATTTTAGAAACTACTCCTGCTTATTAGGAAATAAATAGCTATGCTTCTGTTTTCAAACCCATGAATAAATACTGAAGATGCCCCCCAAAAAAACACTATCCCAAGAGAAAAATGTCTCATATGAACTATGTGTTTATGGATCATCTGTCACAGCAAAAGGTTTTTTTTTTTTTTTCAAACAATGTCAATACAATGTTCATCCAAACAACCACCTGTAGAAAAGCTAAAGAACCATATAATTAATAAAAATGCTGGACTTCCCTCCCCATTTAGGAAAAGGGAAGAGCTACTTCTAAAGTAACACATAACTTTCCAGTGGAGGGGTTAAAAACTGAAAAAATTCAAATTCATCAGAAAATGCTATCTTAGAAACACCAGGCCTTTAAAAAATATTCATGTCAGACCCAGATCCACTTGCTCAGTGAAGACACTTAAAAAATAATAGTGTCCTACCGTTGTATTTTAGAACTACCCATTTATTATAAAGTGAACATATTTTCAGAAGAATGAATTTACTTTCAGAAGCTGAAGCTTACATTCCTTCCAGTTAACCAGCCTCAACTATAAAAACAAACCCAAAGGAGAAACTAACTTGGGCTCTTAAACAGTCCTTTCAGGAGTGCCCTTAATTAAAAAAAAAAATATTAATGAAATACACATACATACATATGAAAAAATATTTTAAAAAGAAGGTCCTTTTGAGATTTCTGGTGGGGTGATGACATTAACATACAAAATGCTTAGGCTTACCACCAGGAAATAACAATAGGCGTGTCACTTAATACAACACTCAACAGTTCAAATCTCATTTTTGATTTGGAGAAAAAACAGGCTTACTTTTAATACAGTAAATGAAAATGAAAAATGAAAGGTGACAAGTTCATAACATGGCCTCATTTTATTCTATTCCCTAAAAATAAAGTCAAAATCTATAAAAGTCTCAGAAAAAGGACCCACTTAGGGGCACCTGGGGCGGGGGGGGGGGGGGGCTCAGCGGTTGGCGTCTGCCTTTGGCCCAGCTGGTGATCTCGGGGTGCCCGGATCAGTACCGCACCCGGCTCCCCGCAGGGACCCTGCTTCTCCCTCTGCCTGCGTCTCATGAATAAATAAAATCTTAAAAAAAAAAAATCCGCTTAATTAACAGAAAGGTTTCCTTTTGAAGAATTCACCTAGAAAGCCCCAGCGACTACCCTTGTTTCCTCAGCACGCTCAAACGCCCAATTCGCTCGCTCAGTTCGCGAAGAGGCCCACCCCTAGCTTTGTCCCTCGGCCCCCAGACCGTCATCCCCGGAAAACACTCGGTGGAAACGAAGTCTCATTTGCAGCCCCATTAAATTAATAGCGGATTCCGGTCCTTGATTTCTCAACGTCACTGCCCCCAAACTGCAAGCCCTCCAGGGTCACCCCAAGACCCACGTTTACCTTAGTTTTAGCAAAAAAGCAACAGCTCGGCCGGGGAACCAGAAGCACCGCAGCACCCACACCCTGAACCGGGTCCCGCCGCGGGCCGCGCACCGCCCGGCGCAGCCTCCAGCCCGCTCACGGCGGCCTCGGAGCGCGGGCCGGTCCCTAACTTCTGGAACTTTCCCGACGTGTTCCCCGGAACCCTGCGACCGCCGGGGACGGTGACCTGCGACCCCACCGAGCCCGGGAAAGTCCCCCCGGAGCCGAACCCCCGCGCCCGCCCCGGCCGGTCCCCGGCTTCCCCTGCGGCAGAAACGAAGGCGACGGCTCACCCTGCAGGGGGACCGGGTCCCCGGGACGCCGGGCCATGTCGGCCGCAAGCCGGGGGCCGCCGAGCCGCAGCGCTAGCGCCCGCGCCGCCCGGGCCTCCGCGCGTCACAGTCCCGGGGCCCTACCCCCGCCGCCCCGCCGCCCCGCCGCCCCGCCTCACGTGACCGCCCGCAGCAGGCGGGGAGCCCCCCGCGCCCCCCCGCGCCCCGCCCGGCCGCCTACCCGAAGCCCCAGGAGGGCAGCAGGGCCTGGCTCAGGTGCGCGCGCAGCTGGCCCAGCGTCGGCTCGGCGTCGGGCAGATCCAGCGGCCAGGTCCGCTTCTGGAGCCGCACCCGCAGCTTCATGGCGGCGGCCGGAGGCCCGGGGGCCCGGGGGGGGCGGGGGCGACTACCGGAGCCGCGAGGGTGCCGAGGAGGAGCGGAGAGAAGGCCCCGCCACGGCCCCTGCCGGCCGGTCTCTGGAACAGGAGCGCCTGCCCCTCGCGTGAGGGCGCCCCCTGGAGCCACCCCGCGGGCGGGCGGGTGGCGGGCGGCCCCCGCCCAGCCCCGCGGCTCGGCGTTCTGCGATCGATGACTCGGCGCGCAACGGCGCCGCCTGGGCGTGAGAGGCTCGCAGTGCGCAGGTGCCGCGGCCGCCACGCGGGGCGGGGGCGGGGCCGGGGGCGGGGACTGGGCGGGGCGGGGGCGGGGGCGGGGGCGGCGCGGCCCCTTCGTGGCCAGGGCTGTGCGGGCTCCTCCCAGGCGGCCGCGGAGGACGTTCCGTCGAGGGCGCGGCTGCGGGGTGCGTGACTCGCCGCTCTGCGGGCCCGGGCGTGCCGGGCTCGTGCCGCCTGCGCTCCGCGGCGCTCAGCTCCAGCCGCAGGCCTCGGCTCTGAGAAGCCTGCGGTGCAGCCCAGGCTCTGCCCGTCTCCTCGTGGAACAGCAAAATATGAAACAGCTTGTGGTCCCCTGATCTGTGTCGGAGACGAGAGGAGTAGTGTGTCGCTCAGCAATCACCCCAAAGCCTCGCAGCCTAAAACTACGAATATTAATTGTCCCAGAGGTTCTGTATGGGCACGGCTGGGTGGGTGGGTCTGTCTTGGTCTCTAGAGATTCCAGGCAAGATGTAGGCCGGGGCTGCAGTTACCTGAAGCCTTGACTCAGGCTGGAGAACCTGCTTGCAGGAGAGCTCCCCCGACTGTGGGCGGGAGGCCTGGTTTCCACGGCGTGGACCCCTCCGTAGGGCCAATGGAGTGTCCCCGCGACACGGCATCTGGCCTCCCTCCTAACACGTGGTCCCGGAACGACCAAAGCAGGAGCTGCGATGTCTTTTGTGCTCTAGCCTCGGAAGGCAGGCACCACCACTTCTGTCATTAGAGCCAACCCTTCAGTGTGGGAGGATCAACCCAAGGGCATGAATAGCACTGGACAGGGATCACTGGGAGCCGCCTGGGAGAACCCTACCCTGGGGAGTCGGACAACAATGATGATAACTTAGGGAATGGTCAGATTTCATCTTTGTATGCTAGCCATTGTCCAAATCATTATTAGAGTTGAATGAAGTTTCTCCCAGTAGGTGGCAGTACTTGTCCACGTCCTGATCTTCAAACAGGCATCGAACACCTACTTTGGGCCAGGTATTATTCCAGGTGCCTGGGGACTCAAAGAATGAGTGCAGAGTTTACAGTTGAATGAATCAACTCTTGTAGTAGAGTGTAATGATTTTTTTTATTATAAAGAACAATCCCGAGGGGTGGGGTACATACAGAAGAGTGATTGTGCCCCTAAATTCTTTTTTTTTTTAATTTTTTTTTAATTTTTATTTATTCATGATAGTCGCCCAGAGAGAGAGAGAGGCAGAGACATAGGCAGAGGGAGAAGCAGGCTCCATGCACCGGGAGCCCGATGTGGGATTCGATCCCGGGTCTCCAGGATCGCGCCCTGGGCCAAAGGCAGGCGCCAAACCGCTGCGCCACCCAGGGATCCCCCCTAAATTCTTTAGTGGCAAGCAATATGAGATTAAGGAAGGCTGGTAGGAGCAGGGTGGCTCAGTGTGACCAGAGGGAAGGACAGAGTGGGTACTTTTCCAGATAAAGCTTTGAGCTAAGCAAAGGATTTGAGACACATTCTAGAATGTATGGGAAGCCAATGCAGAGTTTTAAGCAGGGGATTCTTTATCAGGTTTCTTGGTTCTGAGCAATAGAGATTGAGTCTGGCTGACTAACAGGGAACATGTTAAAAAGGATACCGGATAGCTCCGGGAATTCTGTGAAGGACTAAAGAAGTGGTTCCGGGCTAATTCCAGAAGTGAAACTCAGAACCACGCTGAAGAACTGGCCTGGTGAGGAAACTACTATGACTGATTGGGATTGCAGCTGCTGCTGCTGCCGCACCCCGCCCCGGGATGACACTGCTGTCACCCTGACAACCACTGCAGAATGGCTGCCACCTTCAAATGCCACAAGTTGTTACAGCCTCCTGCACCAACAAAATGCCAAGCTTCCAAAAGAGCCTATTTTCTCACCTTACTTCTAAATCAAAGGCTCATAGGGGGCATCTAATTGAGGGAGACTGAGGCCCACGTCTGAGTCCTGGCTGCAAAGGAGACTGAAATTGGGGGTCTAAACTCTTCCTTAGAAAGGCAGGACCTAAAATAATTGGAATTTCCTCAGTGCAGAAAGGCCATTCAAAAGACGGTAGGAAGCCATGAGTCTGACAGATATACACCACAAGGGGCATAGCTGAGATCTGAAATGTGAACCTATCACCTATTGAGTGTAGGGGATATATTAGATCAGGGTTCCTCAACCTTGGCACTGTTGACATTTCGGGCTTCCTGAGTCTTAGTTGTGGAGGACTCATGTATGCCTTGTAGGATGTTTAGCAGCATCCCTGATCTATCCACAAAATGCTACTAGAAACCTCTCCCCCAATTGTAAAAACCAGAGCTGTCCTCAAACTCTGCCACATACTCCCTATAGGGCGAAATTGCCTTGAAAACCACTGGATTGGAGACCAGCTGAGTTTGAAGGCTCTTTTGGTAACTGAGAGAAAAAAAAAAAGGAATTAGTAGGATGACAGTAAGAATAGAGATGATGGGTGGACAGGTATGATATTCCAGAGGCAGAAATAATAGAAGCTGGAAAATGGCTATATTTGGAGGCCTTATTAGTTAAGGATATAGCTTCAGCTGCCCTAAGAGATCCGAAATAATAGTGACCAACAAGATGTTTATTTCTCTCTCAGATACCATTCTTGGAGAAAGCAGTGCAAGGCTAATATGATGGCCATCTTTAAAGACCATCTACCGCAGTCTACCTCTTAGTACGATGTAAACCTGGATAAGTTATTATCAATAAAAATGAAAATAGTAATAAGAATGTATCAAATATATCTGTGTTTTATTTTTTATTTTTTTAAAGATTTTATTTATTTATTCATTAGAGACACAGAGAGAGGCAGAGACACAGGCAGAGGGAGAAGCAGGCACCATGTAGGGAGCCTGACGTGGGACTCGATCCCAGGACTCCAGGATCATGCCCTGAGCCAAAGGCAGATGCTCAACCGCTGAGTCACCCAGGCGTCCCACATCTTTGTTTTAAAGATTGAGATAATACCTTTTCTGGTTTTTTTTTTAAACCACTAAATTTGTGATAATTTATTAAAACAATAGAAAACTAAACTAACTGGGATCTTTGTCTCAATCATTTGCCCAACAGGGTATAACCACCAACATGGCAGAAATAATCCAACCACAGAGGTTTAGAAGGGTCCTGGAAGAGAACCAGAACATCACCAAGGCACCAGCAAGATTTAAGGTACTCTAGAGGATAATCCTCCAAAACTTCAAAGATCTATGACAATGTTATATACCCCTTCTCTCAACTATTTCCCTCCTTGAGAACTTTTTAAAATTTCTTGCAGGATGTCACTTTAATGTCTGCAAGTGACAATTGCTGCAACTTTCAAAGAGTTCAGAAACAAAAAATGTTAATGGACCATTTTATAGAATAATAAAAGGGACAATGTCGCTGTTCTATGGGAATACATACCCTTCCTGTAGACTTTTTTAATAAACATTTTATTTTAGAATGATTTTAGATTTATAGAATGATTATAAAGACTTATATACCACATCCCCAATTTTCCCTGTCAATAACATATTAGACGAGTGTGGAACATTATCACAATTAATGAATTGATGTGGATTCGTTTGTATTAACCAAAGGCCCTACTTTATTCAGATTCCCTCAGTTTTTTCTTTTTTTTTTTTTTTAATTTTTATTTATTTATGATAGTCACAGAGAGAGAGAGAGAGGCAGAGACACAGGCAGAGGGAGAAGCAGGCTCCATGCGCCGGGAGCCCGACGTGGGATTCGATCCCGGGTCTCCAGGATCGCGCCCTGGGCCAAAGGCAGGCGCCAAACCGCTGCGCCACCCAGGGATCCCCCCTCAGTTTTTTCTTAATGTCCTTTTTCTGTTCCCAGATCCTGTCTAGGACACCACCTTACACTTAGTCATCATGTCTCCTTAGGCTCTTCTCAGCTATGAAGTTTAATGACCTTGACAGTTTTAATGATTACCAGCCAGGTAGCTTGTAGAACATCCCTCAATTGGGATTTGTCTGATGTATTCTCATGATTAGACTAAGGTAATGTACTCCTGGGAGGAAAACCATTGAAGTCAAGATGCCATTCTCAACACATCAACAGTGCATACTGTCAATATGACTTCTCCCAGTTGCTGTTAATTCTGATCACTTGGCTTCTCCACTGTAAAGTACTCCTTTTTTCTATTTTTCATATTATAGCCTTTGGAAGAAAGCCACTATGCACAGGCCACACTTAGAGTGGTAGTTATGCTCCACCTTATTAGGGATGAAGTATCTAAATAAATTATTCGAATTTCTTCTGTACAGGAGATTTGTCTATTCTCTATTCAAACCTTTACATCAGTGTGGACTTTTTTTTTTTTTAAGGTATTTATTTATTTATTTACGATAGTCACAGAGAGAGAGAGAGTCAGAGACACAGGCAGAGGGAGAAGCAGGCTCCATGCACCGGGAGCCCGATGTGGGATTCGATCCCGGGTCTCCAGGATCGCGCCCTGGGCCAAAGGCAGGCGCCAAACCGCTGCGCCATCCAGGGATCCCATGGACTTATATTTATTTTATACTTTGGCTTATAATCCAATACTACTTTGTTTTGTTGCTCAGATTTTTCCAGCTTTGGCAACTGGGAAATCTTTCACTTGGCTACTGTATCCATTTGACATCATTGTGGATTTTTGTTCTTCTGTTCTGTTTTTTAGCACTTTCTTATTTTCAGGCATTGTAAGATACTTTAGGACCATTTTGGATCTAAGCTCCTCCCCCAACCCTATAATCAGCCATTTTTCCAAGGTGCCCTAGTTCTTTTCACTGGAGAGTGGTATTAGAAACCAAGATCTGAGTGCTACGTGTGGTCATTGCTATTGAGGTATTATTGCTTCTAAGCCTTTCACCTGACACAGCAAGGAGATACGTGTATGTATACACCGTTTCCATACATAGCCATTTGGTTTTTTTAAAAAATTTTTTATTGGAGTTCAATTTGCCAACACATAGCATAACACCCAGTGCTCATCCCGTTAAGTGCCCCCCTCAGTGCCCATCACCCAGTCAGCCCAAGCCCCTGCCCACTTCCCCTTCCTCTACCCCTGTTCATTTCCCAGAGTTAGGTGTCTATCATGTTTTGTCACCCTTACTGATATTTTCACTCATTTTCTCTCCTTTCCCTTTATTCCCTCTCACTAATTTTATATTCCCCAAATGAATGAGACCATATAATGTTTGTCCTTTTCTGATTGACTTATTTACTCAGCACAATACCCTCCAGGTCCCTCCACGTCGAAGCAAATAGTGGGTATTTGTCGTTTCTAATGGCTGAGTAATATTCCATTGTATACATAAACCACATCTTTATCCATTCATCTTTCGATGGACACTGAGGCTCCTTCCACAGTTTGGCTATTGTGGACATTGCTGCTATAAACATTGTGGTGCAGGTGTCCCAGCAGTTCACTGCACCTGTATCTTTGGGGTAAATCCCCAGCAGTGCAATTACTGGGTCGTAGGGCAGGTCTATTTTTAACTCTTTGAGGAACCTCCACACAGTTTTCCAGAGTGGCTGCACCAGTTCACATTCCCACCAATCATGCAAGAGGGTTCCCCTTTCTCCACATCCTCTCCAACATTTGTTGTTTCCTGTCTTGTTAATTTTCCCCATTCTCACTGGAGTGAAGTGGTATCTTATTGTGGTTTTGATTTGTATTTCCCTGATGGCCAGTGATGCGGAGCATTTTCTCATGTGCATGTTGGCCATGTCTATGTCTTCCTCTGAGATTTCTGTTCATGTCTTTTGCCCATTTTATGATTGCATTGTTTGTTTCTTTGCTGTGGATTTTAATAAGTTCTTTATAGATCTTGGATACTAGCCCTTTATCTGATAGGTCATTTGCAAATATCTTCTCCAATTCTGTAGGTTGTCTATTATTTTTTTAAAATTTTTATTTATTTATGATAGTCACAGAGAGAGAGAGAGAGAGGCAGAGACACAGGCAGAGGGAGAGGCAGGCTCCATGCACCGGGAGCCCGACGTGGGACTCGATCCCGGGTCTCCAGGATCCTGCCCTGGGCCAAAGGCAGGTGCCAAACCGCTGCACCACCCAGGGATCCCCATGTAGGTTGTCTTTTAGTTTCATTGACTGTTTCTTCTGCTCTGCAGAAGCTTTTAATCTTGATGAAGTCCCAATAATTCATTTTTGCTTTTGTTTCTTTTGCCTTCATGGATGTATCTTGCAAGAAGTTGCTGTGGCCAAGTTCAAAAAGGGTGTTGCCTGTGTTCTCCTCTAGGATTTTGATGGATTCTTGTCTCACATTTAGATCTTTCATCCATTTTGAGTTTATTTTTGTGTATGGTGCAAGAGAGCGGTCTAGTTTCATTCTTCTGCATGTGGATGTCCAATGTTCCCAGCACCATTTATTGAAGAGACTGTCTTTCTTCCAGTGGATAGTCTTTCCTCCTTTATCAAATATTAGTTGACCATAAAGTTGAGGGTCCACTTCTGGATTCTCTATTCTGTTCCATTGATCTATGTGTCTGTTTTTGTGCCAGTACCACACTGTCTTGATGACCACAGCTTTGTAGTACAACCTGAAATCTGGCATTGTGATGCCCCCAGATATGGTTTTCTTTTTTAATATTCCCCTGGCTATTTGGGGTCTTTTCTGATTCCACACAAATCTTAGATGATTTGTTCCAACTCTCTGAAGAAAATCCATGGTATTTTGATAGGGATTGCATTAAATGTGTAAATTGCCCTGGGTAACATTGACATTTTCACAATATTAATTCTTCTAATCCGTGAGCATGGAATATTTTTCCATTTCTTTGTGTCTTCCTCAATTTCTTTCAGAAATGTTCTGTAGTTTTTAGGGTATAGATCCTTTACCTCTTTGGTTAGGTTTATTCCTAGGTATCTTATGCTTTTGGGTGCAATTGTAAATGGGATTGACTCCTTAATTTCTCTTTCTTCAGTCTCATTGTTAGTGTATAGAAATGCCACTGATTTCTGGGCGTTGATTTTGTATCCTGCCACACTGCCGAATTGCTGTATGACTTCTAGCAATCTGAGGGTGGAGTCTTTTGGGTTTTCTATGTAGACTATCATGTCATCTGCGAAGAGGGAGAGTTTGACTTCTTCTTTGCCAATTTGAATGTTTTTTATTTCTTTTTGTTGTCTGATTGCTGAGGCTAGGACTTCTAGTACTATGTTGAATAGCAGTGGTGAGGGTGGACATCCCTGTCTTGTTCCTGATCTTAAGGGAAAGGCTCCCAGTGTTTCACCATTGAGAATGATATTTGCTGTGGGGTTTTTGTAGATGGCTTTTAAGATGCTGAGGAATGTTCCCTCTATCCCTACACTCTGAAGAGTTTTGATCAGGAATGAATGCTGTATTTTGTCAAATGCTTTCTCTGCATCTATTGAGATCATATGGTTCTTGTTTTTTCTCTTGTTGATATGATCAATCACATTGATTGCTTTACGAGTGTTGAACCAGCCTTGCATCCCGGGGATAAATCCCACTTGGTCATGGTGAATAATCTTCTTAATGTATTGTTGGATCCTACTGGCTAGTGTCTTGTTGAGAATTTTTGCATCCATGTTCATCAGGGATTTGGTCTATAATTCTCCTTTTTGGTGAGGTCTTTGTCTGGTTTTGGAATTAAGGTGATGCTGGCCTCATAGAATGAGTTTGGAAGTATTCCATCTCTTTCTATCTTTCCAAACAGCTTTAGTAGAATAGGTATGGCTTCTTCTTTAAACGTTTGATAGAATCCCCTTGGGAAGCCATCTGGCCCTGGACTTTTGTGTCTTGGGAGGTTTTTGATGACTGCTTCAATTTCCTTTCTGGTTATCGGCCTGTTCAGGCTTTCTATTTCTTCCTGTTTCAGTTTTGGTAGTTTGTGGTTTTCCAGAAATGCGTCCATTTCTTCTAGATTGCCTAATTTATTGGCACATAGCTGCTCATAATAAATTTTTAAAATCATTTGTATTTCTTTGGTATTGGTGGTGATCTCTCCTTTCTAATTCATGATTTTATTAATTTGAGTCTTTTCTCTCTTCTTTTTAATAAGGCTGGCTAATGGTTTCTCTATCTTATTAATTCTTTCAAAGAACCAACTCCTGGTTTTGTTAATCTGTTCCACAGTTCTTCTGGTCTCTATTTCATTGTGTTCTGCTCGAATCTTTATTAATTCTCTTCTTCTGCTGGGTGTAGGATCTATTTGCTGTTTTTCTCCAGCTCCTTTAGGTGCAAGGTTAGCTTTTGTATTTGAGTTCTTTCCAGTTTTTGGATGGGTGCTTGTATTGCAATGTATTTCCCTCTCAGGACTGCTTTTGCTGTATCCCAAAGATTTTGAATGGTTGTATCTTCATTCTCATTAGTTTCCATGAATCTTTTTAATTCTTCCCTAACTTCCTGGTTGACCCTTTCATTTTTTAGCAGGATGGTCCTTAACCTCCACATGTTTGAAATCCTTCCAAAATTCTTGTGATTTAGTTGTAGTTTCAAAGCATTATGGTCTGAAAATATGCAGGGGATGATCCCAATCTTTTGGTATTGGTTAAGAACTGATTTGTGACCCAGTTTGTGGTCTATTCTGGAGAAAGTTCCATGTGCACTTGAGAAGAATGTGTATTCAGTTGCGTTTGGATGTAAAGTTCTGTAAATATCTGTGAAATCCATCTGGTCCAGTGTATCATTTAAAGCTCTTGTTTCTTTGGAGATGTTGTACTTAGAAGATCTGTCAATTGTAGAAAGCACTACATTCAAGTCACCAAGTATAAGTATGTTATTATCTAAGTATTCTTAACTTTGGTTATTAATTGATACACTTGGCAGCTCCCACATTCAGGGCATAAATATTCATGATTGTTAGGTTCTCCTGTTGGATAGATCCTTTAAGTAGGATATGGTATCCCTCTTCATCTCTTACTACAATCTTTGGGATATACTTTAATTTATCTGATATAAGGATGGCTATCCCTGCTTTCTTTTGAGGACCATTTAAATGATAAATGGTTCTCCAACCTTTTATTTTCAGGCTATAGGTGTCCTTATATCTAAAATGAGTCTCTCGTAGACAGCAAATAGATGGGTCTTGCTTTTTTATTCAGTCTGAAACCCTGCGCCTTTTGATGGGGTCATTAAGCCCATTCACGTTCAGAGTTACTATTGAAGGATATGAATTTAGTGGCATCATGATACCTATTCAGTCCGTTTTTGTGGATTGTTTCCTTGGACTTCCTCTTTCTTTTACAGAGTCCCCCTTAATATTTCTTGCAGAGCTGGTTTGGTGGTCACATATTCTTTCAGTTTCTACCTATATTGGAAGCTCTTTATCTCTCCTTCTATTCTGAATGAGAGCCTTGCTGGATAAAGTATTCTTGGCTGCATGTTCTTCTCATTTAGGACCCTGAATATATCTTGCCAGCCCTTTCTGGCCTGCCAGGTCTCTGTGGAGATGTCTGCTGTTATCCTAATACTTCTCCCCGTAAAGCTTAGGGATTTCTTGTCTCTTGCTGCTTTAAGGATCTTCTCTTTATCTTTTGAATTTGCAAGTTTCACTATTAAATGTCAAGGTGTTGAGCGTTTTTTTTATTGATTTTAGTGGGGGATCTCTCTATCTCCTGGATCTGAATGCCTGTTTCCCTTCCCAAGTTAGGGAAGTTCTCAGCTATGATTTGTTCAAATACACTTTCTGGACCTCTGTCCCTTTTGGCGCCCTCTGGAACCCCAATTAAATGTAGATTTTGCCTTCTGAGGCTGTCATTTATTTCCCTTAACCTATTCTCATGATCTCTTGTTTTTCTCTTTTTTCCTCAGTTTCCTTCCTTTCCATCAACTTGTCTTCTGTGTCACTCACTCATTCTTCTACCTCATTAACCCTTGTCGTTAGGACCTCCAGTTTGGATTGCATCTCATTTAATTGATTTTTAATTTCGGCCTGATTAGATCTAAATTCTGCAGTCATGAAGTCTCTTGAATCCTCTATGCTTTTTTCTAGAGCCACCAGTAGGTTTTTAATTGTGCTTCTGAATTGGCTTTCTGACATTGAATTATAATCCAAATTTTGTAACTCTGTGGGAGAGAGGACTGTTTCTGATTCTTTTGTGGTGAGTTTTTCCTTCTAGTCATTTTGCTCAGTGCAGAGTGGCCAAAAACAAGTTGTACTGGAAAGAGGAGACAAGGGGAGAAAAAAAAAAAGGGGGGGGGACAAACAGAAAACAAAAAAAAGTGGGGGAGTATCCTCTGATTCTATATACTGTAAATCCCTTAACTTCCCCTGGAACTTTCCAGGGCTGCTTGGTCAATAACTTGCTTTTCCCCTGTCCTTCCAGCTGGTCTTCTGGGGGAGGGGCCTGCTGTGCTGATTCTCAGGTGTGTGCACCTGGAGAGCTGCCCAGCCCCCTGCCAGGTGCACGGCTCAGTGGGAGCTGTTTATCCTGTGAGGCCCCTGCTCAGTCCCAGGTACAAGGTGACACCAGGAGGAACAACACCGGTGGTGGTGGCCAGGTCTCCAGCTCTGGAGTCAGCAGTAACTACTTCAGCTCCCAGTCCGCAGAGGCCTGGATGCTCTGGGGGCGGGGCGCCGATCTGCACAGCTCGGGGCTGCCCGGCGGCAGGAGCGTCCTTGCTGTCTTGTGTCCCCCGGCGCCCTGGGCTTCGGGGCCTGCACCACTGGAATCGTGCTCCTGGGGCTGCGCAGCCCCCTCCCCGGGGAGCCTCTGCCCGAGCCCCTCCGAGCTACTCCTGGGTCCAGCCGGGCGCGTACTGCAGCCCTTTAGGGAGCTCGGCCGCGGGGTGTGGTACGCTCTCCCCCGGGGTGCAGGTGTGTGTTAGTGTCCCTGGGAGCCTGAGGGTATCCGCGCCCCTCCTGGGATCCTGCCCGAGCTCCCTGAGAGCACCTTTCCGCCCGGGAAGATTGGTGAAGCTCCTGCTTCTCCGGGACGGGGCTTTCCTGTCCTGGAGGCTCTCGCCGGGCGGCCTGAGCCCAGCTCCTCGCGGGGCCCCTCCCCCTTGGATTCTTTTTTATTTCTCTATTTTTTTTCCATCTTCCTACCTTGATAGAAGCCCAAACGCTTCTCACTGTAGCATTCCAGCTGTTCTCTCTTTATTTTATTTTTTTTAAGATTTTATTTATTAAAAAAATTTTTTTAATTTAAAAAAATTTTTTTAATTTAAAAAAAAGATTTTATTTATTTATTCATGAGACACAGAGAGAGGCAGAGACACAGGCAGACAGAGAAGCAGGCTCCACACAGGGAGCCTGTTCTCTCCTTAAATCTCAGACTGAATTAGTAGGTTTTCAGGATGATTTGAAAGTTATCTAGGTAAGTTGGTGGGGACAGGTGACTTGGGGACCCTACTCCTCTGCCATCATGCCCCCACAAATATCCATACATAGCCATTTGTATCTATATTAAGCTGAGCATAAGTTCTTTCTGATATTTCCACCTATAATCCATTACCACCTGACCATTCTGGTCTCCTTGCTTATCTGTAACTTACTAACCCAACTGTGACAAATCTAGCTCCCCCCATCCACCATCCATTTACGTAATCATTCATTTCCAGCATCTGTGTATAATAGCTTCAGGATTTAACCCATTGTCCACTGGAGTACAGTGTTCCAACAACTGTTCCTTCATCTTACAGACTTCATTCATTCCCAAAGTGACACAGGTCAGCACCTTGTTTCCCAGTCCCCTTCAGCAAGGTTGTTTCATACATTTATAAGACATTTAGATTCTTTTCTCACATTCTGCACCCTTTCTTGGACCCCTCAGTCTCCTATGTGATTTTTTAAAATTTACATACGTTAAGATTCACTCTTTGACCTGTAGGTTCTATCAGTTTCGGCAAATGCGTAATGTCTTGTTTCACTAATATAAAAAATCCCCTGTGTTCAGCCTTCTCCACCATCACCTGCTCCCCAACCTCTGCCAATTACTGATCTCTTTACCATCTCTTTAATTTTGCCTTTTCCAGAATGTCATATGATTGGAATCATAATGTATGTAGCATTTTCTGGCTTTGTAACTGATGTCTTTTACTTAGTAATACGCAGTGGAGATTAATCTGTCTTTTTGTGGCTTCATAGCTCATTTCTTTTTAAGGCTGAATAACATTCTACTGTATGGATGTACTACAGTTTATCCATTCATCTATTGAAGGACATCTCGGTTGCTTCTGGTTTGGGGCAATTATGAATAAAACTGCTATAAACACTTGTAGTTTGTGCAGGGTTTTTACATGAACCTCAGTTTTCAAATCAGTTATATAAACACCCAGAAACACCATTGCTGGGTCCTATGGCAAGACTAGGTTTAATTTTGTAGGAAATGGCCAAACTGTTTCCCAATATGGCTGTACCATTTTGCATTCCCATTAGCAATGAAAGAGAGTTCCTGTTTCTCTACATCCTCACCATTGATTTGTATTGTCGGGTTGTTTTTAACTTTAACCATTCTAATAGATAGTTGTGTCTCATTGCTTTAATTTGCAATTCTTAGTAATGATGTTGAGCATCTTTCTGTATGTTTATTTGACATCTATAGATCTTCAGTGAGATGGTCCTCAAATTTCTTGCCCACTTTTTAATTGTTTTTTTCCTTATTGTTGTGTTTCCTTTAGTTTTCTGAATATAAATGAAATTTCTGTGCATGATGAAAACTCTTCGTAGTCCAGCTAGAAGCCACTTTCTTCAATCTACCCAATGACCCCTATAGAATACTCACACTGCATTACTCCAAAATGCTTCTTCCCCTGCTTTACGTCCTCTCCTACCAAATATGTTTGTGTGCTCCTGTGCTTCTGCACATGCTAATCCTTCTTCCTGGGATATTCTTCTTAGTGCGTTGCTCCTTTTTGTTCCAAGAACACTTGGAACATGCTTTTCAATGTTACCCATCATATCACAGTGCAATTATTTGCACATCAGGCTTTCTCCAGTCTTAGGTTATGTGTTTCTCAAGGGGAAATATAATCCATCTTCACAAAGTTCAATCCCGACCCCCAAGTTAGGACTGGTTAAGCAAAATTTTTAAATGGCATTAAGATATCCATGTTTATATCTGAATTCTTGATATATGTGTTTGGAAAGTAAGGTTTTCATTCTGTCTCTACCAGAGAGAGCCATATTGGCCTTAGTCTGAGTGTTTACTTAAGTCAAATCCATTTTCCTGAATCGTGAGCTTTAATTTACACAGAGTTTCTGATTTAGCAGGTCTGGAGAAGGGCTTGAGGATTTGCATTTCTAGTGATTTCCAGGTGATGCTACTGTGAAGCCACACTTTGGGAACCACTGGTCTATACCATGTGGTCTTGCTATGTTGTTTTGGGTTTTCTCAACACTTATAAAACACTATGAGGTAGCTGCTGTGCTTGATGAGAAATTGAAATGGACCTTAAAAAGTATTGTGGAATGAAATTAGAATCATGCAAGTTAGGAAAAGGATGTTTAGAAGTTGTTGAAATGATTAAAACTCTATCCAAGGACCAAATGAAGATGTCTGGAATCTATTGAAAGAAAGAAATAAAAATATTCTTGGAGGGACGCCTGGGTGGCACAGTGATTGAGCATCTACCTTCAGCTTAAGGCATGATCCCAGGGTCCTGGGATCGAGTCCCACATCTGGCTTCCTGCAGGAAGCCTGCTTCTCCCTCTGCCTATGTCTCTGCCTCTTTATCTGTGTCTCTCATGAATAAATAAATAATATTTTAAAAATATTCTTGGAAAGCAAACTAGAGGGAGGTATACAGAAGACAGGGATAAGGGGTGGGAGGAACATCAAGGATTTTCACATCTTGATACATAAGCCTCAGTATTTGAATCGATGACCAGGAGAATGTATTCAAATATGTATTTGAAAATTAAGAATATTATTAGGAATATTAGAATCTGACATACACCCCACCCCCCAGAGGTGTGCCATTTTCTATAGCAAGGGCTAGATAGAATACTTTAATATATTTCATTTTCTTGATTCTAATCAAGGCCTGTCCAAGGACATTAGCCATAGTCTGGAGACATTTTTATCACAACTAGGGCAGGAGAAAGTGGTGCTAATAACATCAGGGTAGAGGCCAGGGGCCTACAATGCATAATAAGACAGCCTCCACATCAAAGATTTATGGCCCAAAATGTCAATAAGCATTGAGGTAGAGAAATCCTTGTCTGTCTGAACTGGGCTCACAGTGGTGGTTCTCAGACATTTCAGAGTTATATCACACTGTCTTGTCTGGTTGGTTCCACAATATGTCTCATAAAGACATATGTATGTTCATATCAAATTTAACATGAATTTAAATTCACTTTGAACTGCAAATAATAAAATGTAACTCCCTTTTAGACAACTGATAAGTGAGGTGAATAAGTGGGTTTGTTTATTTTTCAAAACCAGAAAGAAGTGGACTTCCTATACTATACTTTCTTACTATACTTCCTTACTATAAACCATTCCAGAATGTGACTAGCGGGAGAGCCATGGTCTGGGTTAGTCATCACAGGCATCAAGAGAGGGTGGCCTGGGACAGAGCTGGGAAGAGAGGGGGAGATGCTGCCGGGTGATAGGATGACTCTGCCAGATGTCTCCTGAGCCTGTCCAGAGTGAACGGTAGGGTTACTGATCTCTCTCGAGAGCCACACAAATTCCAGACCGCTTCCTCCATTCAGGACTAAGCTAGCAACTTCAAACAAACACATATATCTGTGTCACTCTCACAGATTCAGTTAGCAGCTTGGAAAAAGCAGATGTTATTGCCTAGCAACAGCATCCTTCTCTCTCCTCACCTTCCGCGTCCCCTGGGCTGTGGGTTGCTCTATAGCGACCTTCTTGAAGAGGCAGTTTGGCATTAGGGTTAAGAACACAGACTCTGGAAAGCAAGACACCTGGGTCCTGAGTCTTGGCTCTTCCACCTAAGCTTAGGCATATACTTAACCTCTTGGTTTCCTCACCTATAAGATTGAGATAATATTAGTACCTCATACAGTCTTGATGGGTATTTAGCAAGGTAATATATGGCTGGTGCCCGAAGCATAACAAAAAATGTTAGCTCTTATGTTTTCCTACTTCTTATTCCCTCTTCAGGGTGTCCCTTTAACCAGATCTCACCAACACAAAATGTTGGTTCACACCCCCCCCCCATATACAGATGATCCCTCTCCCCTGTCACTTTATTCTCCTGCAAAGAATAGTAAAATTTGTCTTCAGCTAAAAAAAAAAAAAAAAAAAAAGCCTGGTATTCAGATTGCTTTTTTTCTATATGAGAATAGCCCAGACAAGTCTAGAAACCAAGCAGTAGGACACTCAGTTCCTCAACACTTCACTTTGAAATCTTTCTTTAATGAACAATCATTCTACCTAGTTAATTATGATGTTTCTTTGGAGTTTTAATTAAAGGTGTCCCTTGATCTGCAGAGACTAACATGCTGTCAGCCATTAGTAAGTGAAATAATTAATCTTGCCTGTAGATTGCCATCGTGGGTAGGCTGGATAAGCAAGAGTTCCCAGCAAATTTTCAGTTAAATCTGAAAAGTTAAAATAAATAGTGAAACTAGACATAGTGCTACTTGATTTTGTTGTGATGATGAATTCAGCAAATTCGCCTGAAAGCCACTCCCTGAGTAGAAAGGAGGCTAAGGAGCCTACTTCTCAGGCCCCTTCTAAACAAAAACAAACTAGCTGCCCTCTCTTCTGCTATCTTTGTTTCCTAAACTCAAATTATTTGAGCCTCTTTTTCTAGAATTATTCCATGTCTTGCCTGAGCTGCACCATTATTTATTTTCCTTCTCTATATAAGTCAGCCTACTTCTTAAACTCTATGTACAATTATTTAGGGGCACCTGGGTGGCTCAGTCAGTTAAGTGCCTGACTCTTGATTTCAGCTCAGGTCATAATCTCAGGGTCGTGAGATTGAACCCCAAGTCAGGTTCCACACTCGGCACAGAGTCTTCTTGATTCTCTCTCTCTCTCCCTCCCTCTCTAAAAAAAATACTATTTTTAAAAAACTGTATGTACATTTTTTAAAGGGAAGCTATGTAAAGGAAAAACTTACAAATTTCCAAATAGAAGGTAAATGAAAAAATATATACCATGGAAACTAAACTTTGTATGTTTAAAATAAAAATAGAGAAACATAATAATGCATCTCATTAATATTGTATGAAAAACCATGTGCTAGTTCATTCAGTTTAACTCTCATTGACTCTGAAAAGTAAGTGTGATCTCCACTTTTACAGAGGATGACTGAGACCGAGGAGTGGAGTAAATTGCTCAGGGTCCCCAGTGGAGTGGGCAGGGCAAGTCCCTGTGAGGCGAGAGCCCCAATTTACTATCTTCAGGCCACACTTCCTGAGAACTCCCCTCAAATCCTGTGCCAGATGCCCCAGAATGAACAACAATGATTCAGGTTTCCACCAAGGCTTTCAGATTTTCCAGGACAAAAGGAAAAGTTAATATTTGCATCAGAAAAATACTACTGTGTTATAATGTTTAGCTTCCCTATAACTCTAGCAGATCCTATGCAGCTGCTTAATAGATAGGAGAGGCAAATAGGGGGCTGAGCAGGACAGGGATCTTACTGACAGGGAAAAGGAATGAGGCAGTTGGGTAGTAGGGGAGCAGGGGAAGAAGATGGGGCCAAGCAGCCACTCTGGGCAGGACAGATAGAGGGAAAACCTAGGACCAGGGGGGAGGGTGGGGAGAAACTGGTACTGCCACCCAGGGAAGATTCTGAGGAAGGGACAGAAATATATAAGGTATTTTATAAATTTTTTCCTTGTGATCTATGATGTCATGCCTCTTCTTCCATGTCTGGTTGTGTATTTTTGTTCCTCACACACTAAAAACAATAATAATACAATTTCAAGTATTTATCTGTCAAGCACCTGAGATTATCCCACAACCCTCCGTAGTACCTGCACTGTGGGAAACTGCCTCACATGTACCTGTCCACTGCTGGCCTTTCATTTCACCTCCAGAATTATGACTTAGAAATTCATATTTCTGGCCAAACTTTCCCCAGAACTTCAACTACCCACCTGACACCTTTTAGGTGCCTAATACCAGTATTTCTATCCTTCATGCAGCACAGGCATACTGTCCACCTTTGTTGTTCTCTCCTCCCATTCCCTTCAGAGCTCAGATTTCAGCTCAAATTGACCTCCTCAGAGAAGACTTCCTGGACCATCCCACAAAGCGAGCATGCCTCCTACAGTGACAGCACTCTGCCAATTACAAGACCACCACACCAATACATTCCCTTATTTCCTTAATAGCATGTGTCACAATCTATACATTTTTATTTATTTTGCTGTTTGCTTGTTTGTTTGTTTGTTTTATATCTTTGTTTAATAAACTTCACCTGCCTGGGGATCCTATTGTTTTTACTGAAGAGGTCCTTGCACATAGTAGGTGCCCAATATTTATGGATTGAATGCGTAGGATCTGTGATGATTGACAGTGATTCTATGAGGAGAGAATGTTCACCCTGTATCACCATTGATAAGGCCACATACTAATGAATAAAATTTGATAGCATTTCTCAGTTTTAAGAGCAAATTCTTACAGATTATTATTATAATCTGGATGTTTGTGTCCCTCCAAAATTCATATGTTGAAATCCTAATCCCCAAAGGTGATAGTATCTGTAGGTGGGGCCTTTATGAGGTGCTCAAGTTATGAAGGTGGAGCCCTCATAAATGGGACTAATGCCATATAAAAGAGGCTCCAGAGAGATCCCTGGCTCCCTCCACTGTGTGAGGACACAGCCAGAAGGTGCTGACTATGAACCAGGGAAACGTGATCATGCTGGCTCCTTAATCTTGGACTTCCCAGCCTCCAGAACTGTGAGCAGTAAATTTCTGTTGTTTATATGCTATAGCAGCCCAAACAGACTGACGGTTACCAACATTTTTTTTCACCAGAACGTATCAAGGTAGATACTATTTTTTTTTTATTTATGATAGTCACACACACAGAGAGAGAGAGAGAGAGAGAGAGAGGAGAGAGGCAGAGAGACCTAGGCAGAGGGAGAAGCAGGCTCCATGCACCGGGAGCCCGACGTGGGATTCGATCCCGGGTCCCCAGGATCATGCCCTGGGCCAAAGGCAGGCACTAAACCGCTGCGCCACCCAGGGATCCCCGGTAGATACTATTTTTATCCACGTTTTGTCCCTAAGGAAATACAAGTTAAATGGATAAGCATAACTGGAGGTGCCCTAGGTGAAAAACCTGAAAAGCTGTCAGGAGTTAGACAATGCCAAGTAACATGCCTACTATTCATTTTAAGGTTACCAATATCCTGGGTTTCCCCAGGACTGTTCTGGTTTTATTTTTTTTAAGATTATTTATTTATTTATTTATTTATTTATTTATTTATTTATTTATTTATTTATTCATGAGAGACACAGAGAGAGAGAGGCAGAGACAGGCAGAGAGAGAATCAGGCTTCATGCAGGGAGCCCAATGTGGGATCCCAGGACCCCCAGATCACGACCTGAGCCAAAGGCAGACACTCAACAGCTGAGCCACCCAGGCATCCCTGTTCTGGTTCCAGTACTGAAAATCCTGCATCCTGAGAAAACCAGGGCAGTTGGTTGCCCTATCTTACCCAGAAGATTATAAATAAGATCTTAGATACTTCATGCAATCAGATCCCTGGCCATGTAAAATGCAATGACTGAAGCATGGGGGATGGGAGGGCAGATAGGGTTTAGAACCTACCGATGTGAAGTCACATAGGAGTCCAGGCACCCACCCAACTTAACCTCAAAGAAATGCTGGGAGCGGAAAGCACTAACAACCCCGAAAGGGAGCAGACACTTAGAGATCCCATCTGTGCTCCTACCCTGAAAGATAAAGGCGGTAACTAGGTCAGCCCGGTTATCAACCCTCACACTTTCAGACTGAATCTGATCCACCAAAAGTCCAAAAGGTATTCTGGATAGTGGTGGAGCCATCCACTTTAGGTACCCTGAGCAGGAGAAACTGGCTTATTATCCCAGAAAGGAAAATTCTTCCTCTTCCAATTCAATGCAATTTGACACCTTTTTCAGTACATTGAAAGTCATGACTTAATCATTCTGGTAATGTAGTCATAATAGTTGTGTGTGTGTGCGTGTGTGTGTGTGTATTACAGGGAGTAATCATTGCATGGGTGGCATTGTCTGCTCATCTAGGTAGAGACTGTAGTGTTCATTCATGCTATTGGGCAATTGAAGTGTAGCAATTATGTATCACATTTTGAAAGAGGCATTTAAAAAAATCCACCTGTAGATGATTCAGACTTAATTATCTTGTCTTTTCAGCAGCTGGGTTCAAGGCTCAAGTGGGGAACACATAGTTTCAAAGGCAGAAGGAATCGAAGGTACTCCCCAGCTTTGGATGCTTCCTCGGCTTGAGGTAAGAATCGTGAGCAAACTTCAGATCTCTGCCAGCGCACAATCTCCCAGCAGGGATTACCCTCTCCACTGGCGATGTCCTGGTCAGTCCGCTGTCATGTGGCTTGAGTCATTGTCTGCCTAGGTTTTTCTGTTTTGTCTTTTATGTCACTTAGGCCGACCCAGAAGGCTATGAGCAGGTCTAAGAAAAGAGAGTTGGTGTGAATGACAGATTGACATTTGCCTCATTCAGCAATGTTAAGACAGTCACTCAATCTTCTGGACTTATTTTTGCCTTCATTTCAGGGGGGAACCCAACTCAATGGAAGAAAATTCTAACTTGTCTCTAACTTGAACCAGTGTGGATTTAGGAAGAAGGGGCTGCTGTGATGTCTGTGTTCTGAGACCCAGGTCTCAAACCACATCAGTGACCTACATCCTGCCAGAGCTAAGGCCCTCCCACTTGTTTAACCTGTTTGTGTTAAGTAAGGAGTTTGGGGAAGGCTAGGTGTAAATTTTCAATGCCCTTGTCACTTGAGATCTTGGTAAAAATCAGATGTGAGAGCTGAATTCCTTGAAATAGCCTCCAGTTCTCCTCGTATCCTATACCTATTGATTTAGATGTCTTATACACATTTTGTTTTAACCATTAGGTTGGAATATTCTGACAGTTTAGGCTTCCTTAAACCAATTGGACTTAATTTTTCCAACCTTTGATCCTGTTTTAAAGGCTGCATTTCATCCATCATCTCCTTTAACTGATTTTTCCAAAGCCTATAAAACTCCCCTCAGTAAATACCAATGGTAAGTCGACCTGTCTCAGGAATTTTCTAAGCTGTTCTAGAGTTTTCTTGTTTCTGGTCATCAGAACGGCAAGGGTCACCTAATATATTTATGTCTTTGTTTCATTTTTATTTTAATTCAGGTTAGTTAACATACAATGTAATATTAGTTTCAGTGTACAACATAGTGATTCAACACTTTCATACAACACCTGGTGCTCATCCCAACAAGTGCACTCCTGAATCCCCATCACCGGTTTCACTCATCCCCTCCACCTCCTCTGCTAACCATCAATTTGTTCTCTATAGTTAAGAGTCTGTTTCTTGATTTGTCTCTCTTTTTTTCCTTTGCTTATTTGCTTTGTTTAATTCCATATATGAGTGAAATCATATGGTATTTTTCCTCCTCTGACTTATTTCATTTAGTATTATACTGTCCAACTCCATCCATGTTGTTGCAGATGGCAAGATTTTGTTCTTTTCTATGGCCAAATCAAATTCCACTGAGTGCATGTGTGTGTGTGTGTGTGTGTGTGTGTGTGTCTGTGTATGTATCACACCTTTATCCATTCATCTCTCAATGGATACTCGGCTGCTTCTATAATTTGGCCATTTTAAATAATGCTGCTATAAACATAGGGGTGAAACAAAGGGATTCATATCGCTTTGAATTAACATTTTGTATTTTGGGGGGTAAATACTCAGTAGTGCAATTACTGAATCATATGGCAATTCTATTTTTAACTATTTGTGGAACTCCATACTGTTTTCCACAGTGGCTGCCCCAGTTTGTATTCCCACTAATAGTATAGGAGGGTTCCTTTTTCTCCACATCCCTTGCCAACACTCATTGTTTCTTGTACTGTTGATTTTAGCCATTATGACAGGTGTGAGGTGGTATCTCACTGTACTTTTGATTTGTATTTCCCTCATGATAAGTGATGTTGAGCATCTTTTCATGTGTCTGTTGGGCATCTGGAGATTGTCTTCTTTGGAGAAATGTCTGTTCATGTCTTCTACCTATTTTTGAATCAGATTACTGTAAAATTTTGGGGTCCTGAGTATATAAGCTCCTTAATTATTTTGGATACTAACCCTTTATTGCATATGTAATTTGCAAATATCTTCTCCTATTCCATAGGCTGTTTTTTAGTTTTGTTGATTGTTTCCTTCACGTTGCAGAAGCTTTTTATTTTGATGAAGTCCCAATAATTTATTTTTGCTTTTGTTTCCCTTGCCTCGGGAGACATATCTAGAAAAACGTTGCTATGGTAGGGCCATCTAGTTTAGAAGTGTTATTCTGTCCATTTATTGGTATGGAAATGTAATGACTTTTGAGGTTTTGAATCTTGGAAAGAAATAATTCCTTAAACAACAAAATAGGTGATTTGTCGGCAGGGTTTTTAAGTCATCTTGGATCCCTTCCTTTAGCGGGCAACTCATCCTGCCCTTACTTGTCAGCCAAATTACTTAACCTTTTAGGACTCATCTCCTTGCTTGACAAGGTTCCTTCCCTCCTCTGCCCATAAATTATCATCCTAACAAACACTTCACCTGAAAGTTACGTACAATCCTCTTATAGCTCAGTAATTTCATTCACTCATAAAATTTCTAAAAAATATATGTTTTTCTATGTGCAATTTTGAGTTCCTGGATCTTTGTCAAAGTAGACCATTTCAGAGACTTCCTTTACCCAGTGAAGAGAAAATAGAATTTTTGCAGCTGGAAAGGCATTTAAAACTCTATTTATGCCCAAGAAAATATGAAAGGATTTGCACTTTAATGCTTTAAAATCTCCAGATGCTTAATGATTTTTTCCACATAGAAGATGGCATCAAGCATCTCCTAAAGTTCCGAGATGAAAATGAAAAATCCAACACTTACCAAGTAATAAAATTCATAAACACTAGAATAGGGAGTCAGAAGAAAAAGGTGTGGTTCCCAAGTGCCTCACTTACTATATGGTCTTGGGTCATTCAGACTCTCCAAGTCTCTGTGTCCACATGCTTAAGATGGAGGTAGGATAATAGTAACATGAACCTCCAAAAATTGTTGTGAGTTTTGTAAATGGTGAAAAAAAAAACCAAATTCATTATTTTAGTTTTTATTCCATTAACAAATAATAGCTCTGCTTTAGTTTATTATGCTTTTTCACTGTAGAAATGGAGAGTTATTTATATGATGGTTTGGTTTTCTCATTTTTCCCCACACTTTTCTAGAACCTTTCTTTGTTAACCAGAATCTTGTAAGCCAGTCAGTTGGTCAGTTAGCAAATATTTATTGAAGCCCTACTACATGCCGGGCAGAGAGATTATTTCAACCTTAATTTGGATACAGTCTAATACATACAGAATTTTTGGTCTACCTTTTTTTCCCTTCACTTTCTACTGCTATGAAAATGTTTTCCACTTTAAAAAAAATCCCTCTCGTGCCTGCCTTGGCATGACACATCCATTTACAGTTCTTTGCCCACGGCAGTGTCAGAGTGACTACACATCAGTATGGCCTCACCATTTGTTAAAATGTGGACATACTTTTATATCAGTTGGTGAACAGCCCCAGGAGTGTTGCTCTCACTCCCATAGTTTCATCCATCTCTGCCTATCCTCCTCTCCAAGACCCCTTGACCACCACCACCACCCCTGCCACCCCAGGATCAAGGAGGGCCTAGCACAGATGGCAACTATACCTAGCTCTTGCATCCATTCTAATGAAGTATAAGGTGTTAACATCACCCTGCGTCTCGCTTGCTTATCCCACTCCTCACATTTCCACCAACCCTCAGATCACTTGCTGCCTGACCAGAGACAGGTCTCCTACACAAGTCCTCCCCTGTGGCTCTTATTGTCATGACTCTAGGCTTCCCTTGGTGTCCTCTGCACCTGACCATCTCCAAGTCACCCCTCCATAGCCCTGCCCCCAGCATGGCTGCTCAGGTTCTTTCTGTGCATTGTCCAGCATAACCCAAACCAATTCTGTAGGGCAGAAACATCACACTGAATGCTAAGGCCATAGCACTGTTAAGGTATTGAAATGCCTCTTTCTAAATAGTCACTACTCAGAGTCCCCCATCCCATTCCCAGTACCCCAGCCACACTAGCCAGTCCTCTCGAGACCTCTCCCTTCCCCATGATCTGGTACCTAACCTCCCTAACCCTGCTCCTGACCTGTGGCCAATATCTGTTCTAATGGGAAAGTGAAAAAAAAATAATGGGAAAGTGTATTCCACTAGAATACAAATGCTTTGTTAGTCACCTCTGCAAAGAACTGTAATATAGTGCAGAGCAAGGTATGGTTCTTCCTTCATTTGTGATTCCCTGATTCATTCTTTTGTTGTTGTTGATTCATTCTACCATTACTTATCAATTGCTCTATACCTGAGACACTAAGCCAGGCTCTAGGACCTCCAAACCAAATGAGGTCTCTACCCTCATGGCACTTATATTCTCATAGAGGAGACAGACAGCACATGAGAAAATAAATATACACACATGAATAAATATATATTTTGATCAAGGATTCAGAAGGAAATTAGATAAGCTTAGGGAAGTCAGAAATGGCTTCAGAAAGAAGGCTGTATTTAAAATGGACCTTAAGGATGTACAGAGTTTCCACAGGCCTAGGTGAAGATGAACAGCATAAGCATAGGCATTATGCAGGAAACATGGTGAGTGTTTAGGGACCAGAAGTCCAATTTGTCTGGACAGAGGTGTCCTGGGAGGTCAGATGACAAATGTAAGCAAGTTGACTGAGCCTCACACCTGAAGGTGGATGTATGCATCACAGGACAGGTCAAGACCCCAATTCTCAACCTCATGGGTCTCCAGCAAAACACCCACATGAACGTTCACTAATCTGAACATAGATCCCCTATGTAAATTGGGCAATGTGTTCATTAGACAAAATACCAGCCCATGGGGCGCCTAGGTGGTTCGGTTGGTTAAATGTCTGACTCTTGGATTCAGTTCAGGTCATGATCTCAGGGTCATGGAATCAAGCCCCATGTCAGGCTCTTCTCTCTCTCTCTCTCTCTCTCTCTCTCTCTCTCTCTCTCTCACACACACACACACACACACACACACACACAATAAATAAATCAAATCTAAAAATTTAAAAATGCTAGCTCAAGGGGTGTGTAGGGAAGCCCTTGCTCTCCCTACAAGTTGGGCACACTGAACACTCTAGAACATTTTCTGCTTGCCCTATTTTGTACCAGAAAGCTGGTATATCTCCAAAGGGCACCTTTTCCCATTCCATACTAAAGGCCAAGTTAGGCTAGCAACAGCCCTGCATAGATACTCCTCTCTCTGGTCAGACTGTTCTATTCCTCTCAAATAAATTCTCTGGAACACCCCTTTTGTCTACATCATTCCATTCCCACCTCTATGGCCTTATCCATAAAGCCCACACACTTCCTTTATCAAACCTTTTTCTTTTCTTGGCCAAACAACCCTCTCCCCCCCACACACACACACCTCTTGCAATGATTTTTTCCTTCATCCAGACTGCTCCTGAATCCCAGCCCTTCTGTGAATCCTTCCCTGCCACACCTGGCCTGACCCCTCCCTTTGCATGGCTCCCAGAACTTCCTCTTCCTTGACCACCCCCACAAATACTTCCCTGATTTGTCTCAATTTTGTATATTAACTCAGTGGGTATCTGTCACCTGTCAATCTTTAGCACATATGAACGCAGCAAGGGTAGCTCACCAAGATTGTAAACTGCCAGAACTAGAAACAAGGCCAGTGAACGTATCACTCAACTCAGCTGTCATTAAAAGAAACCCATGTCAGTGTTGCTATTTGTAACTGTGCTTCATTCATCAAGAAAATGGGCTGGGGGCTACCTGGGGAGCTCAGTCAGTTAAGTATCTGACTCATAATCTCAGCTCAGGTCTCAATCTCAGAGACATGAATTCAGGCCCCACATTGGGCTGCATGCTGAGTATGGAGCCTACCTTAAAAAAGAAAAATAAAAGAAAATGGCCTGGCATTAATTCATTGGGTCCATTAATTAAATAAATATACATTGAATATTTAATATATTCCAAGCACTAGCAATATAACAGCAAAAAAGATATAATCCCTCCCTTTGGAGTTGAGATTTTTTCTGTGTATATCTACTGTGTGCCAGACATTGTACTAGATTCTGAGGTGAGCCAGGTATGTGTGTTAAGGAAGGAAGTCCATGAGGAGGTAGAAGTGTAGAGCAGGGCAGGGCCTTCCACCTGGGCTTTAAGCTTAAACCCTGTCCTGTGGGCAAACAGAAGTCATTAAGGATCTTTTTTTTTTTTTTTCATTAAGGATCTTTAAGCAGATTGTCCCACATTCTCTGAGGCCACCTGCTTAAACTACTGACTTGTGTTCTAAAACTGTCAAAATTCCTGCATCCCCACCCCCTTATCCTTCCCAAGGCATATCACAATTGTTACATTTACAGTAAGGCTCTTGTGTTGCATTACATTGTATTGTGTTGTACGAGTCATAATCATCTGTGTGTGTCTGACTCACCCACTAGTCTGTGAGAAGCAGAAGTCAAGGGCACACATAGGTCATCTCGCATCCTCAGCACCTAGCACATATTCTGGTGTGTTCAATAAATGATTACTGGATGGATGGATATATGGATGGAAGGGTGGATAGAATGAGTTCTGGAAGTAAGCAGTGAAACAAGAAATCATAGAAAAGCTAGATGGAATTGACCAATGAAAGTCAAAAATAATAAAGGAACCATAAATGTTGGTTAATTGCAGATGCGTACAAAGGCAGTTCAAGTCCTCTGGGGATGTTTCTTCCTGTGGAATCTCTGCAGCTCATCCACGCAGACCATTTACCCTGGAATCAAGGCCAGGGTTACTCAGCGGGCTCTGGACTATGGTGAGTCGAGTGCTTCCAAAAGCCAAACTACAGCCCCCCAGGTGGAGTTTGTGATCCAAGCTCATATTGGACGATCTCATGACTAGGGGAAGCTCTACTATGGGATGATCCAGCCCCTTTTGCAGAGTCTGCTAAGATAGCTGGGAAAGAAGTGGTGTCTGAAAAATAATCACCTTGATGATAGGCCTGTCCAAACCCAGCCACAGATGTGCCTTCTCTCCCCACCCCCCTGCCACCTGTACCCTCTCATGCACATACAATGAACATCCCTGCTCTAAAGGAGGATACATCACAGGGTAGAGGGGAGGAGATATGAGAGTAAAAGTAACACCTTAGACCTTCAGAAAAGGCTTGGTTCCAAAAGGAACTTAGGGTCACCTAAAATTGTGTGCCAGATTTAATGTAGATTATGATCGTGCATTTTTCTTGAGAGAGGTTCAATACATTCATTAGACGCTAAAAGGAGCCTGAGACACTGAAAGATTAAGAAAAACCCCTTTGGAGGTATTTATAAACACAGGAAGAGAAGCATGTTGAGCAGAGCTAGGATGAGGGCAGATTGTATATGGGAAAGGAACTGAGAAATCAAAGTGTGTAGGCCCAGTTTTCTCCTGTAAATCTTGGCCCTAGGTTAGCTGAATGCTGGCAGATAGAGTCACTCTGATGCTTTCTTAACTAAAGCAATCAACCTGAGTACTGCGAATATACCCAAGTGTGACCAGGAAATGCCTCACCCACTACACCAAAAAAGAAATACAGGAAGGATAGAGGGAAGAAGGAAAGGGTGGAAGAAGGAAAGACTGAGTTTTGGGCAACTCCCCCAGCACCTCATCTAGCACAGGAACTCTAAAATCGATCCATCTTGCACAATTGTAATATGAGCTGGCTATAATGAGAAATACATACCAGGAATGCATGTGCATGTGTGTATGTGTGTGTATCTTGTTACTATATTAATAACACTTATATACACAGAAATACATATCAGAACTATCTCATAAAGGTATTAAAGTTGTGAGAATAGCTTATTTTACCCTCAAGATCAGAGCAATTAAAAGAACAGATCTAATCAGTTCATATGGGTATGAATTTCAGTCCTGTCCCTTTCCTCAATATGTAGGGTTGGGCCAGTAGATTTTCTCATCTGGAAAATGAGGTGAGGGGAATGACAGTAATGTTGCCCCCCTGTAGTGATGTGAGGACCAAATGGGATCATCTGTCGAGATATGACATGGGTTGATGGGGAAGAACAGGCTTTAAAGTCAGAACCAGGGAGAGGAAATGTGTGGGAAATGTCAGAAAGGGAGACAGAACATAAAGACTCCTAACTCTGAGAAATGAACTAGGGGTGGTGGAAGGGGAGGAGGGCGGGGGGTGGGGGTGAATGGGTGACCGGCACTGAGGGGGGCACCTGACGGGATGAGCACTGGGTGTTATTCTGTATGTTGGCAAATTGAACACCAATAAAAAATAAATTTATTATAAAAAAAATAAAGTCAGAACCATGCCTTGATTGAGCATCTACCATGGCCAAGCTCTTTGATATGTGCCTTACAGGCTCTGGGTTGATTTAATTCCCACAACCACCCTACAAAGAAAGGATAGTCATTTTACAGAGGAGAAATCTGAGTCTCAGAAGCGCTGAACTGAATTTGCCATGTCACACAGCAGTAAGGGGGTGATGCAAGATCAGAGCCCAGGTCCGCCCTGCCTGATTTCCAGACCTGTGCTCTGTTCTCTGCACCCCATTCCTCCTCAAAGCCTCAATAATGATGTGCAGTAGTTGTGAGCTCTTGGGCAAGCCAGTGAACCTGTCTAATCCTCAACTGCCTCCTATGTTAAATAGGGATAATAATACCTATGTCATTGGGCTGCTCTAAGGATCAAAGGATAGAATATGTGTAGAGTGTAGACAGTCTGGCATACATGAGCACACAATTATTATTAAATCATAACAGTGTTAGGATTTGAAACTAACCTGTCTGATAGTGCCTTTGGTTCCATCTTTATATCCTTTACATTCTATCCCTGCAGCCCTATATTACAACATTATTCATGGTATTATAGAGGATAAGATCTGCTCTCCATCTCCACAAAGATAGCCTAAGTAAAAATGAGCTTAAGCTACAAAATAAGAGGCAAAGGCAAAGCTTCCCTCTCAAAAAGATTAAAATGAAAAGATCATTCTTCATCACTATGTCAGTTACTTTTCTTTTTATGTGGAAGAGGGCTCTTTTTCTCCATGAACTCAGAAAAATGTGTTCTGTGGTGCTACTCTGTAAAGACGAGTTTATTCCTGAATTACACAAAAGCAGGGCTTACTAACCTTTTTGGAGTCCTGGGATCCTTTGAGAATCTGATGCAAATGTGGACCCTCTCCTCTGAAAAATGAGAGACAAATGTACATGTACACACACATCCTGCTCACAGTCTTTTACTAGAATTTCAGGAGAGTTAAGAGTGGCCTACAGTCCATGGGCCTCAGGCCAAAACTTGCTGAGCTTAAAGAATCTAGGGGAAAGGAGACAATGTACAATAATTTTCTAATAAGACAGGATTCTGAAGCCAAATTGCCCAGATTTGACTATCATAATGCCCTGTAGTAGTACCCTTTAGCCTTGGCCATGTAATGAGAATCTCTTGTGCTATTAGCCCTGGGGTCCTGGGGTCTTTGTTAGCCTCTCTGAGGACCTGTTTTTCCTTCTGTAAAACAGGGACAATAGCACCCACTTTGTAGGGTTGCTGCTTTCTAAATTTCTCTCAAGAGCATGCCTTACTCAGTAAACCTCACATATACGTTTAATAATGTTATGCCATTGTTGTAAATAAATGTTCTCTTTGGTTCCTTCGTAGGCATTCAAGCTGGAATGGAGATGATTGAGCAAATGATTAAGGAAAAAAACATCCCAGACCTAAAAGGTTCTGAATCTCTAGAATTTCTGAAGGTTGATTATGTGAACTATAATTTTTCAAAGTAAGTAGAAGAGTATTTTTAGCTGTGAAATTAATCTTTAAAATCTTAGGGTTGTGGATGTGCCACCATGTGTTCTGGTGTAACACCAGCACCTACAGAGTAGAAGTTAACCCACCTTTGGTAAGGGGCTTCTCAGACGAATGACCCAAGAAAGAGGGGTCATAAAGCTGACAGAGAGTGTAGGATTTCGGTCAGAGCACCTGGGTCCGAGTCATATCCCTGCTGCACACTGGGTGTGTACACCTGGTGTATCTGCCCAGAGTCTCGATGTCCTTGCCTCTTTTCTAACATGAGAATTCCTTGCCCCTTGAATTCTTTTTTTTTAAGATTTTATTTATTTATTCATGAGAGACAGAGAGAGAAAGAAAGAGAGGCAGAGACACAGGCAGAGGGAGAAGCAGGTTCCATGCAGGAAGCCCAACGCAGAACTCTATCCCTGGTCTCCAGGATCACACCCCAGGCCGAAGGCGGCACTAAACTGCTGAGGCAGGCTGCCCTGCCCTTGATTTCTTTTTTTTTTTTTTCTTGTATATTTTTTTAATTGAAGTTTGATTTGCCAACATATAGTATGACCCCAGTGCTCATCCCATCAAGTGCCCCCTCAGTGCCCGTCACCCAGTCACCCCCACCCCCTGCCCACCTCCCTTTCCACCATCCCTTGTTCATTTCCCAGAGTTAGGAGTCTCCCATGTTCTATCTCACTCTCTGATATTTCCCACTTATTTTCTCTCCTTTCCCCTTTATTCCCTCTCACTATTTTTTATATTCCCCCAAATGAATAAGACCATATGTTTGTCCTTCTCTGATTGACTTATTTCACTCAGCATATACCCTCCAGTTCCATCTATGTCGAAGCAAATGGTGGGTATTTGTCGTTTCTAATGGCTGAGTAATATTCCATTGTATACATATACCACATCTTCTTTATCCATTCATCTTTCAATGGACACCGAGGCTCCTTCCACAGTTTGGCTATTGTGGACACTGCTGCCCTTGATTTCTAAGAGAAAATTGTATCCATCCCATTGTTACCCCTACCCCAGAAGGCTAGATTTAGGATTCAATCACAGTCTCAAACACGAATCTACTCCATCAAGCCTTTCCTTATTTTAGTGAAGTTTAGTTGAGATTTCAGAGGTCATAGAAATGGACCACAAATAAGACTCATAAGGAAGAGCAGAGGGGAGCCCGGGTGGCTGAGTCAGTTAAGCGTCCAACTCTTGATCTTTACTCAGGTCTTGATCTCAGGGTTGTGAGTTCAAGCTCTGCATTGGGCTTCACACTGGGCATGGAGACTACTTAAAAAAAGGGAAAAAAAGAAAGAGGGATCCAGAGGGATCCTATGGAAGCCCCACAATTTTATTAGAACCCAGCCTTTTTGTATTTCTCTGCCCCACCATCCTCAGTTCTGGCTTCTGTCCTCAAGATTGACCACTGCAGCTCAGCCACAGGCATTGCAGCTTAGCCATCAAATCCATATTTCAGGTGCAAGAAGGCATAAGAGGGCTCTTGTAAGTTGGCTTAGTCTCTTCACTGAGTTGTTTCCTTTAGCCCCGCTCTAGTAATACTCTACCTATACAATAATGAACAGAACTTAGCCTTATGATCATACTTATTATTATTAGCAAGGGAGACTGGAAAATTCACTTTCTAACCAGACATCTTTGCCATCCTAATCAAATTCAGAGATGTTTGGGAATGATAAAGGGAAAGTAGATATTCAGACAGCAGCTGGCAACCTTTGTGGGGTTGCTCCAAAGGCAGTGTAGGGAGAGGATGTCTTTGTCCATCTTGACTTCAATCTTAAAGGTAAAGCAGAGAGTCAAGATTTTATAAGGAATTATCTGTGATTCACAATTTGTCCCAAAGCTTTATCAATCCAGTGATAATTCCCTGCTGCTCTAACCCTTTGGAGTAATAATTTCTCTGTTATCAAGGATAACATTCTATAAAACCATGAGTTTTCGGGGGGATTGGGAGTGGGTGGGGAGAAGAATGGTGATCAAGGGAAAGCTCTTATGAATGTTCTAGCTGTTAATAAAGGCAGCCATTCAACAAGTATTTATTGAGAACCTACTAGGTACCAAGGCTTGTTCTAGGCATAGGGGATATTGTAGTGAATGGCCCAGATATCCCCTGTCCTTAATGTCCAGTAAAAGTGATGGATATTATATATTTACAAAATGAATTATTCAATTAAAGTGATGATAAGGCCTCAGCAGAAAAATCGAAGGTTAATCATATATTATGAAATGTAGGTGAAGATGAGGAAACATAGGGATTGTCATGCATTGCTAGTGGGAATAAATAAACTGGTACAGTACTTTTAAACCTGTGCTGCCCACACAGGAGCCACCAGTCATATGTGTCTACTGAGCACTGGAAATGGGACTAGAGCAAATAAGGCACTGAATTTTTACTTATTTAATTTTAATTAATTTTAATTTTAAAATGGGTACTCAATTCAGTTATTGAAAAGCTTTTAACTATGTGTGGAACAATTTAAGTATGGAAGTGTACTTTTTCAGTTGAAAATTTTATCCCATCTAAATATAGGACAAGTATTTCTGATGAAATTCAGTGTCCAGATTGAGTCATATTATGAGTATTAAAAAAGACCATATTGTGAACACAAGACTTATTTTGAAAAAAGGGAAATAAAATATTTTTATTTTCATCAATAATTTTTATATTATGTGTTGAAATGATGCTATTATAGATATATTGGGTTAAGTAAAAAATATTAAGAAAATCACTCTCACCTGTTTCTTTTCCTCTTTTTTTTAAAAAAGATTTATTTATTTATTTATGATAGAGAGAGAGAGAGAGGCAGAGACACAGGCAGAGGGAGAGGGAGAAGCAGGCTCCATGCAGGGAGCCTGACACGGGACTCGATCCCGGGACTTCAGGATCGCGCCCTGGGCCAAAGGCAGGCGCCAAACCGCTGAGCCACCCAGGGATCCCCTCTTTTCCTCTTTTTTTTTTAATTTTTATTTTTTATTTTATTTTTATGATAGTCACACAGAGAAAGAGAGAGAGAGCAGAGACACAGGCAGAGGGAGAAGCAGGCTCCATGCATCAGGAGCCCGATGTGGGATTCGATCCCAGGTCTCCAGGATCGCGCCCTGGGTCAAAGGCAGGTGCCAAACCGCTGCGCCACCCAGGGATCCCTCTTTTCCTCTTTTAAATGTGGTTACTAGAAATGTTTTGACTATGTATGTGGATCATATTCTGTTTCTATTGGACACTGCTCTTTTAGAAGGTAAAAGGACTTTTTTTTAAATGCCTGCGCTTTTACCTACCAATCCCACTTCTCAGTATCCTTACTAGAAAGACATACACATAAACAGCATGTATGAGGATATTCAGTGTGGCATTGTTCATAATACAGAAATAACTGGAAACAACCTAGATGCCCAGCAACAAAGAAATGATTTTCGTTAATGATACATCCATAGCTTAAATACAAAGAATGCATTAGACCTATATGAATCAACCTTATATATGAAATATTTTCATATTTCTAAGATTTCTAAGATCTGTCAAGTGAACCTCCACCATCTTCTTCCCACAGTGGGACTCAGGGTGTGTGACAAAGAACAGGTAGGAAAGAAGGAAAATAGAAGAAACACTAAATAAGCATTTGTTATCAGCTATAACATTTATGTTTTATATTTTTCCTAATCTTAGTTCATAACAATGCCTTTCTCCTGTGCCACAGTTATACATCAGTGATCTCATTTTGTCTTCTCAACCTACCCATGAATAACCCTTCCTTTTAGTGATTGACTGGAAGAAATTAAGTGTCTTACCCAAAGTTGCACAGCTACCACAAAACTCAGTTCTAAGCCAAGTGCCCCTTGCATAATACATGAAGTGGCGTAGCCTACTGGTTAAGAACACAGTCTGAAGACAGATTGAGGAGGGCTCCAGGTCTGGTTCTACCGCTTATATAAGACTTCAACCATGTTCTTTATCTTCTCATCTCTGAATTGCAGATTGCAAAACCAGCAACAACCTCATGAGATTATTGTGAGGATTAAAATGAGCTAATGGATATAAAGTGCTTACCACAGTGCCTGGTAGGGAGTAATCACTCAATACATGAGCCGCCTACCTGTATAGATTGCATACAGCCCATTGCCTCCTACCTGTTGACAGTTCAGAGAATCCTACGTAAAGTTAATACTCTAAGTTTCTAACCTAGGGAAGATACTGTCCACATAGAGGGCATCTGGGAACAGGAGGAAGGCACCCTTGTGATTATCCCAATGATGGGGGGAGGGGCACTGCTGGCATTTTGTTGGCACATATGCCAGGTACCCTGCAATGTATATTAACAGTCCTCTACACAAAATAGTTGTCCCAAAATACTAATGTCCTCCCTATACACCTTGAAAAATACTGGAATAGCTGAAGGGAAAAATTATGATGGCAGTGTTGTATTTCATACTGTCTTTAATGAAACTAAAGAAATTGATTATTTTCTAATTGGTTTTTATATTTCTCATTTCCCCCTCAATTAGACACCAGGGAGGTGCTTCTTGGCAAGGGTTAAAGGGGAATTAGAAGGCAGTGCCCAGAGCTGCTTAGGTGGGTCAGTCAGTTAAGAGTTTGACTCTTGATCTCAGCTCAGGTCTTGATCTCTGGGTCATGAGGTGGTTGTTTGTTTGTTTGTTTGTTTGTTTGTTTGTTTTTAAAGGCAGTGACCAGAGGTAGCACCTCAGACCTGAGGTTCACAATTGCTTCCAGGAGTTCCATAAACGTCCTTTCTGATGTTGCCATATTTAGAGATGTGCTAGAAGACCTCTCTAGAAGACATGTGCTAACCTCCTTGTTTGTTTTTTACAGCATAAAAATCAATGTCTTTTCATTTCCAAATACTTCATTAGCCTTTGTGCCTGGAGTGGGAATCAAGGCACTGACCAACCATGGCACAGCCAACATCAGTACCAACTGGGATGTCAAATCTCCACTCTTGTGAGTATTCCCTTCAAGGCTGTCTGTGGCTCTTCTGGGGAGAAATGGAACCAAAATTGAAAGTACATAAATTCACAGACGCTTTTGATATTAGGCTTCTTTCCCTCAACCATTAACAGTCTTTCTTAAGAACACTTTCTTCCAGGAGAGATTTAAGTCAGGATATCTATGCTGGGGGCTGGGTAGAGGAGGAGGAGGGAGGGCTGAAAAGCATCCTTCCCTTAAAGGCAGAGCAAAATGTCACTTAAGATTTCCCAAGGGCTAAAAGGCCCTGACAGTTGGAGGATCAGACATGTGCTCAACATTTTAGACCTTCAGTGAGTCACTGTATGATCTTGAGCCATTCCACTCACTTCCCCATCTACAGGGGCAACTGATGGAGAAAGGGGGCCTTCTTACCTCACAAGAAGATTCGAGGATAATAGCTTGTGCCCAATTCTCTCCCTAGCAAAAGACCTTTGCACCCTCTTAGAAAAAAAGAGGGATCAAATTCAAGTTACACTTACAGACCATCTGCTGTGTGCAACTCACTGTCCTAGGTATAATATTTAGGTCTGCCTTGGTTGGTGCCCCAGAACAGCGCATCCAGTCATCCACTTAGTCATTCAACAACCACTTATTGAGTGCCAAACAAGTACCATTTATCTCCATCTCAAGAACTCCAGTCTTGTGCATCATAGAGAAATTATATTTTCCCATAAGTAACATAGATTCAGGTATTCATTCATTTTCTTTGCTGACTCATCAGCATATATTAATGCCTCTTCTGTGTGCTCATCCTGGGGAGGGGAGGTAGAGATGAATAACCCACACTCCACTTCCTCAAAGAGTTCACAGACTGTATCTAAGTGTCCCACTCCATCTGTGCCCATCATAAATAAGGCTACCCCATGTCCTCTCTCCACACAAGCATTGTATATGAATGGTGCTTAATATATATTTGGCCTCTATGGGGGACAGAGCACTCAGGATTAGAAAGCTAAGCTAAAGCTGTTACCATTCACATACTCATTGCCTCATTTGTCTAGTAAACATTCAGTACCTACTCTGCTCCTACCTGTTGTTGATGCCAGGAATCCAGAGATGAGAACGTTCCTGCCCTCCAGGAGCTTAGAGGCTGTGGGAGGTCAGAGAAACAAACAGTACATCTCCCCCCTACCCAGGACTGGGTAACCTTATACTTTTTCTCTCAATAGTCAAGACACAGGAGAAGCTGATTTGTTTCTGTCTGGGGTCTACTTCACTGGTATCATTGTCCTCTCCCAAAATGACTTTGGTCACCCAATCCTGAAGCTCCAAGACTGTTATGCCCAAGTGAGCCATGCCCACGTGTCATTTTCTGGAGAACTCAGGTGAGTGATAGCTCCACAATGGGCAATTACTAGTGGGGCTGGATTCTCCGGCAGGGTCAGAGCAGATTCACAACCAGCAGATACAATCCCTGAATAAGCCCATGTTTTGTCTCTTTTCCCCAGTGTCCTGTACAACTCCTTTGCTGAGCCCATGGAAAAACCCATTTTAAAGAACTTAAATGAAATGGTAAGTCTTTAAAGGTTATGCAACCACAGTAAAATGCTAAGCAGCAGTACTGCCATGCTTTACCTTAGTCAGGAAACTTTTATGGAGCCCCTGCTGTATGCTAGTCATCATCCAAGGCACTTTCATGTACATTATTCTTTGCAACCTACCAAGTTTTGCAAGTTGCCTACCATGTCCCAAACATTGTGCTAAGTGCTGAGGATACAGAGATGAATGAAACAGCATTCTCTCCCTCAAGTGCTCAGCACAGGCTGGGAAAACAACCAACAGGAGTTTATTTATTGCATACCTACTGCATGCCCAGCACCAGGCTACAGGCTGTTAGGGATATAAAAAAAAGGAATAAAATTACCTTCTTTTTAGAAAAACCCAATTCAGTCTTGTGGAACAATAACTTAATGAGTATTTGAATTTAATACATAATTACATGATCATTGGACTGAACCAAAGGGGTTCAGAGAGATGGAAAGATTAAATCAAAGGGCCTGAAAGAATCCTAGAGGATATTATTTAGAGGATGCAGGACTTGAACTGGGCCTTGAAGTATAAATTTGATTTTGATAGGTAAGGAATGGGGGAGAAGAAAGGATATTTCCAGAAACAGTCTGAGTTAAGATAGCTTCCAAAGTTACAAGTGTCTTGGGATCCCTGGATGGCTCAGCAGTTTAGCTCCTGCCTTTGGCCCAGGGCATGATCCTGTAGTCCTGGGATTGAGTCCCACATCAGGCTCCCTGCATGGAGCCTGCTTCTCCCTCTGCCTGTGTCTCTGCCTCTCTCTCTTTCTGTGTCTCTCATGAGAGAATAAATAAATAAAATATTTAAAAAACAAACAAAGTTACAACAAGTGTCTCGATTTCAGAAATCAGTGTTTGACGAAGGGCAAGATGGAATTGGCTGTGTGTGCCTCTTTCCAGTCTAGGCCAGACCATTGCTGCACCCTTTACTCACAGCTGAGGGGAGACAAGGAGAAGGATGAGGACAGGAAATGAAAGGGCAAGAACAGTATCTAGAACCCTCCATTCCCCTCATGCTTGATAGGCAGTCAGTGCTTGATAAACATCACCAAGGGAATCAACACTCAAACACATTCAGCAGCTTGTCCAAGGAGGTTACCTGCTGCTCAGGGGACTCCAAAGTTGCACGGGCCTTCTCCCTTCTCACCTGGCGGGTAATGAGCACCAGTGCACATGCCTGTTGGAGAATGACAGGGAAAGCCTGTCGGCTCAAGGACCCCATACTCACCATCCCTCCTCTGTTGGAGACCAAGTGTGGTTCTTTGGCCTCTAACAGGAAGCCAGTAGCTAAGTTTACCTGAAGTTTGCCTAAGACTTAGAGATCATGGATGCTTTGTTTCTAGTATTCCCTTTGTGCCACAGGAAAACAGAAAAGAATGCTTAGACCACGACTATCTAGGTTCCAAGTCCCAGTTCTGCAACTCACTAAAGATCTCTAAGCTTCAGGTTTCCCATTTATGACAGGGGACAAGGGTGCTCACCTGTCAGCATTATCATGAGGCCAAAATGGGGTTAAAACACAACAGTTGACATTTATGGAATGCTTGCTATGTGCTAAGCAATAGTACATGGATTACTTCTTTTTTAAAAATATTTTATTTATTTATTCATGAAAGACACACATAGAGAGGGGCAGAGACCTAGGCAGAGGGAGAAGCAGGCTCCATGGAGGGAACCTGATGCGGGACTCAATCCTGGGACTCCAGGATCACGCTTTGGGCTGAAGGCAGGCACTAAACCACTGAGCCACCCAGGCAGCCCCAATTACTTCTATTTCTCCTCACAACAACATGATGAAATAGGTACAGTTATCATCCTCATGTTGCAGATGAGGAAACTGAGGACAGAGTACAAATAACTTACCAAGGGAGTCGACCCCAGGCTTCCAAGCGTCTGCTAGTAACTGTCATACTGAGTACTTCGCACACGCCTGGCACACAGAAGCCCACCCATGTCCCATGTCAGTACTCTTCCTCCTTCCTAAAGACAAGCTTGAGCCCAATTCAAGATTGATTTTCTAACTCCAAAAGGGGTTCTGATCCAAATATATGTCTGACTACTGGGCTCTCAAGCCAGCCAAGTGGGAAAGTGAAGCCCCCAGCTTTTACCTCTCTGAGCAGAGAATGGAACCACTGACAGAGGAGGCAGGAGGCTGTGGCATCCCCGCAGCCAGGAAAGGCATAGCCAAAGGTCCTCAGATGTGACCGCACCAAATGCACTGGGCACATGTCCTGTCATGCCACAGGAAGAAAAGCCGAGGGCCCATTCTTTTATTGGACTAACTGGGTATAGTCCTGGTTGCTCTGAAGTTTAGCCAGCATTCAATGACATGCCATCCATACATACATAACGTGTGGCCCAGAGGCATCAATTTCAGGGAAAGTCCTTATGACCAAAGGGAGAATGGCTCCTAACCAGAAGGCCTTTGTTTGCAAGGTCTAGGCCCATAAATAGAGGTTTCAAGTGCAATGTGATAACCTACAGTTCTTTTATTCCTTTTATGGCCAGCTCTGTCCCATTATCACGAGTGAGGTGGAAGCCCTGAATGCCAATCTCAGCATGCTAGAGGGTGAGTCCCAGAACTGCCTCTTCAGGATGGTTCTCTTACTACCTTCTACCTGCTTTAGTCTCTGCAAACTAGAGCCATGGGAAATGCCAGCTCTGACACTAAATTCATCCTCTTTAGAATGAGTCATGCTAGTCTCAACCAAGTTATCCCCTTCCCACCCCGTTCTAACTCCTTTAGTGATTCCTTTTTGCCTCAGGATCAAGTCCAAATGCTTTAACATAAAGGACTACAAGACCTGCCCATCATGCTCTGGCTCAACTTACCTCTCTCGGCCTCATCTTATACCTTTTTCTGCTCTCACAAACTGCTTCTACTGCCCCCATGCCCCTTACTTGGCTCATGCTGCCCTCCCTGCCTAGAAGAGCTTCCCCTCCCCTTTACCAATTCATTTGTTCATTTATGAGATATTTATTGAACACCTACTTCTTTGCCAGTACTGCACTAAGCCCTGAGGGGTCCAGTCCCTTCCACTTCCTACCCCTGAGCCATCCTTAGTCTTACCCACTCCTCATTATCTTTTAAGGCTCAGCTCAGACATAGCTCAGACATAGTGTTATCTGAGAAGTCAAACCCGATAGCCTGCACCCTAAAGTTTTGCCTCCTGTGTGCTCACATGACACTTTGGGCATATATCTCTCTTTGCTCTCCATCCATTCATTCATTTACCAATAGTGTACTGAGAACCGGTAAGAGCCTGGGTGGGGTGCTGTTCTTGGTACTGGGAATGCAACAGTAAGCCCAGAAGATAGAAATCCCTGCCCTCATGGGACTAGTCAGAGGAGACAGACAGCAAGCAAGATAATAAGTTAAATCTATGATACTGATGAGCTAAGTGATAAGAAGAAGGATAAAGTAGAAAAGGAGCTGGGGAAGTGTTTCTGTTAAAATCGGATGGCCAGGAAAGACATCACTGAGCAGGTGACATTACAGTAAGAATTTGAATGGAGTAGAGAGTGAACCACTCCTAATCTGGACAAAGAACACTTCAGATACAGGAATGGGCAAGCTCAAGGGCCCATGTAGGAACATGCCAAGTGTGTTGGAGAAACTGTGAGGAGGCCATACTGGGAATAATATGAGGGGGAAGGGCAGCCAGAGATGAGGTCAGAGTGGGGGAAAGCACTGCTCAGGTCTTCAGGACTCTGCAGCTCCATACAAAGACTGGCTCTTAGTCTGAGATGAGAAGTCTTCAGAGAGTTCTGAACAGGGCTTGCATGATCTGACTTATATTGTAAGGAGATCACCCTGGCTTCCATCTATTCACAACAAACAGGAATGGGGCAAGGGTGGAAGCAGGGAGACCACCTAAGAGGCTACTGCATTGACCTGCGTGAGCCGTGATGGCAGTTGACCTGGATGGAGTGATGAAGATGGCAGAATATGCTCAGGTTCTGGTTGTACCTTGAAGGTAGAGACAGTAGTATTTGCCAACTCTGCACGTGGGTCATGAGGGAAGTCAAGGATGACTCCATATTTTCATTTATGTGACTAAAAAAATGGGGAGAAGGGAAATCACCAGTTACCAAGATGGAGAAGATTATAAGCATAAGTCTGTAGAAGGACCATCAGGAGCTCAGTTTTAGACCTACTCTTACTATCCTGTATTATAATAATGTCTGACTCTTCCCCCAGGCTAGTAGTCCCACAGGCACAGGGACTTTGACCATGTCCCCAGCACCAGGCAAAGTGCCTAACCCACACTAGGTGAATGAATATTGGGTCAATGAAGGGTTGCACAGTGGCTGGACAAGTAGATTGGACTGGGTGCAGATGGATGAAAAAAGGATGGATTGGGGAGGTAGGGAAAGAGGAATATGTAGTAAGGAAAGAACTTGTTAAAGACTCCCATGCTCTAGCTTGCCATGGGCAAGTTTCTCTACCTCATTCTCTCATCTGCAATCGTGCTTCCTACAAACTCCACTTACTGTCCTTTGGTCCCCTGGCCTCTTCTGCTGTGCTCTGAAAATGATAATACAAAAAAATGAACTGAATTAATAAACTGTGCATGAGAATTTTCTTGGCCTCTTTAACTTAGGGAATTTTATCCCTGTCTATCTTTCACAACATTTCTTTTTAAAAATTATTGCTAATGATAACAGTAATACAGACTCATTGTAAAACATTAAAGTTCTAACTATATAGAAGGCTATAACATAGAACTTGAAAGTCTCTCATTACACCAACCTAATATGTGGCTTAATATTAACAAGTGACTTTTGTTTGTCTAATTTTCTTTTTTAAAAATATGGGTATATGTGCATTGTGTTTGTATGTACCTGAACATAAAAGGCTATACAACAAAATTTTACTGATGTTTCCCTCAGTCTAATGTGATGAAAAAGGGTTTGACTTGGCATGCCTGGGTGGCTCAGTGGTTGAGTGTCTGCCTTCGGCTCAGGCCCTGATCCCAGGGTCCTAGGATCGAGTCCCGTGTTGGGCTCCTAGCAGGGCACTTGCTTCTCCCTCTGCCTATGTCTCTGCCTCTGTTTGTGTGTCTCTCATGAATAAATAGATAAAATCTAAAAAAAAAAATGCAGATTATAATCTTATAATCTTCCCTTTGACTTTCTTTTTTCGATTTACTTACCCATCCTGGGTTTTGAAAAGCAAGCATGTATTACTTGTGAAATAAAGGTAATTGTTATTTTAAATAACAGAGAATTAAAATTATATTGCTCTGATAGATAATAATCAGATGCTATACTATATCTTTAATAAATATAAATTTTCATTTTTATTTGTTTTTTAGTTTTAACCAAGATTGACAACTATACTCTGCTGGATTATTCCCTCATCAGTTCTCCAGAAATTACTGAGAATTATATCGAGCTGAATTTGAAGGTAACTATATCATCACCAGAATCCGCATCCTGTAAAGAAGATGTGGTTTATGTATACAATGGAATATTACTCAGCCATTAAAAACGACAAATACCCACCATTTGCTTCAACGTGGATGAACTGGAGGGTATTATGCTGAGTGAAATAAGTCAATCAGAGAAGGACAAACATTATATGGTCTCATTCATTTGGGGAATGTAAAAAATAGTGAAAGGGAATAAAGGGGAAAGGAGAAAAAATGAGTGGGAAATATCAGAAAGGGAGACAGAACATGAAAGACTCCTAACTCTGGGAAACGAACTAGGGGTGGTGGAGGGGGAGGTGGGCAGGGGGTGGGGGTGACTGGGTGATGGGCACTGAGGTGGGCACTTGACGGAATGAGCACTGGGTGTTATTCTATATGTTGGCAAATTGAACACCAATAAAAAATAAATTTATAAAAAAAATTCACATCCTGGCTATCAACAGCCAGTATTCGAAAAACAAATATTATATGCAGAAGGAACTATCACTACATACCCTTCAAATAATTTAATGTCCTTTCAAGCAATTTCCTCATGCATATGCTCTTTCAAAGACCCTTCAACATTTTATTGATTGGTAAATGATGGTTTAGATTTGCCCAACATATGACTGCTTTCTCCAAGCAAAGTATCATGGTGACTCTGTCTCTGGGGATAGGTCTGTGGCTAAGAGGCAGCAGGTAGAGTGGCTCTGCGTGTATCAGAACTTAACACATCAGTAGATTATACGTATCAATACCCCTGTTCCTGTCAGGTTAGCCAATTTAACAGAGGGCTCTTGACCTCGTTCAGAGCCATTCACATGCGAAGATGGTGTTTGCTGATTCTGGAAGAGAGATTAATTTTCTTTATGCTTAGTTTTGCCCCAAAGTTAATATCAGTGTTTTTTTTTTAAGTGCATATTGACTTATACTTCAATCACTTAGAGTCACTAAACTCAGCTAAACGTTACTCAAGACACCATTTTAGAATAACACCCTATAGCCACTGAAGGCAGCATCAGGAATGCCACAGAAATGCTTTAGCCCATTGAGAGTCCTGGGTCCTTCTGAGTCTCTGATACCCCAGATGCTCAGCAGTCATAGAGTTTGAAGGTCAAGGGTTTAGCATCTTTACATAGCACCTCAAGAACTAGGTAGATCTGTGCATCCAGTTAAAATGCACCTGCTTTCTGAGAGAAGGTTACACCCCAGCATGGACAGACATGTCCATATATACTCAAGAAGTCATCAGAGCTGTGAAACCACAGTCATTGATCAAGGAGTCAAAAGGCCCTGTGGTCTTTTAATCCCTACTGAGTTTCTGGTATTTTCCTGATTCTGACATAAGCAGATCCACCTTCGTTAGTGCGCTATACCCAAGTCTTGAACTGATACACTGATCTTTCTCTCTGTTTTCCCACAGGGTGTATTCTACCCACTGGACAACCTCACTGACCCCCCCTTCTTGCCAGTTCCTTTTGCACTGCCAGAACGCAGTGACTCTATGCTCTATGTTGGAATCTCCGAGTTTTTCTTTAAATCTGCATCCTTTGCTTACTTTATAGCTGGGGCCTTCAACGTCACTCTCTCCATGAAAGAGGTGAGGAGAGTTAATGGATGGAACAATCAACACTAGCATTTAGTCTTATTATAAGTAGCCCATTATGGGAATTTTATGTCATAGTTTCTATTTCCTGGCCTTTTTAAGTCTAAAAACTTAGACTATCAACCCTAGCAGGCCATGAATGAAGTAATTGTGAACTGAATACTGTTATTAGCTGGGGAGTTGTTGGGTCTCCAGATCTGCTAATTTCAGTTGTGTATGATACCAGGTCACTGTTCTAGACTGATGTTAAATAATGCCAAGACTCCCCTCCGCCACTCATGGCCTGTAACTTTGGGCATCTTCAATTTATTTAATTTCTCTGGGCCAGAGCATCATCATTTTAAAAATGGGAATAATAATTCCATACTCACAAGGTTGATATGGACTTTAGAGAGGTTTAAATATATGTAAAGCATTCAGAGCAATGCCTAGCACAGCATAAGTATTCTTTAAGTGTTGCTTATTATTGTTGTTAGTATTATTATTATGCCTTGTGTTATGCCAATACAAACTTTTCCTATTGGTAATTTCAACTGACTTATCTACAATGACTGGTAATAGGACACATACTCATGAATTCTCTTTGCCATGCCCCTCCCTTGTATGATGAGAACACTCTCTCCGGGCAGTCAACCAATGACTTTTATTAAGCATCTCCTACTAATCTTCTCATTCCATGGGTCTTAATTATACAAATGGTTATAAAATTTGAATTCAAAATTCTAGGTGTGGTAGCACTGGCTGCCATAGACTACTGAGAATTAGAAAGCTCTAGCTTCAGATTTGGAAACCATCCATCCATGAAGATAAATTACTTAAGCATCCTTTGTCAGTAATCTCTGAAAAGATGGGCAATAATACAAGACTTATTGTTAACCACTGTCGGATATTTACACCTGGATCATACATATATAACATAAACAGTGTTGCCAAGTTTAAAAGGCACTTCCTGTGTGACCTTGGGCAAGTTACTGTACTTCTCTGGACCTCAGATTTCCTATGGCTAGGCTATAAAATGATAGGCCACCTTTAAACACTAATTGATTGTTGGTGTAACAACTTCATGACTCATAAAAATATAAGGAAAGTTAAGTTTTCCCTAAAAAGAGAACAAGGTAAAAATCTTAGAGTAACATGATGGTCTTGATTTTCCAGATTTCCAACCATTTGGTTCAAAACTCTCAAGGTCTTGGCAACATGCTCTCCCGGGTAAGTACTGAGAGTTTGGCTCCTTGGTGTAGTGTATTTGGATTCATTGCAGTTACTTCTGGAGGATTTATGGGTTCTTTCTCTTGCTTTTTGGTCCAATCTGAGTCCATCTTTCCATTCTGAAGAGATTTTTTTTCTTTTTTTAAAGATTTATTTATTTATTTATTTATTTATTTATTTATTTATTTATTTATTTATTTGAAAGAGAGCATGTGAGTAGAGGGTAGGGGCAGAGGGAGAGGCAGAGAGAGTCTTAGCACACTCTACGCGGAGCATGAGCCTGAAAAAGGGCTTGATGTCACAACCTGAGCTAAAACCAAGAGTCAGACACCCAACTGACTGTGCCACCCAGGCACCCCAAGACTTTTCTTTTCTTTTAATAAAATAGCCACAAATATTTACTAAACAAGGTACTATTAAAGGCATTATAAGTTTACAAAATAAATCAACTGTCCCTTCCATAAGGTTTACATTTGAAATAATCAGTTTGAATGGGAAATGGGGGAATAGTGCCCATGTTTGGGCACTAATTAATATTTTCAATGTTAGAAAATATTAATATCATGCCTTCACAGCACCTGGATACTGAACACAGTGTACTGAAAGCTCAGGTTTGGTCTTGAGAACAGAGTGATGCTCTGAGCATCCTGGTTTTAGAGCAAGGATCTTGAGTCAGACAGACCTGGTTGTGAATCCCAGTTCTTCAATTTATTCATTCAGAAGTTAAAGAAATTATTTAACAAAAGACTCCCTGTCTTCAGCTGTGAAACAGGGATTCTGACAGCATCCACCCAGAGGGATTTTGTGAAGATTAAACCAAATAATTTGTATATATTCAGTGAATGTCAGCTGTTGTTATTATTTGTTTTGTGTGCTGGTGTCATGATTATTAAAGAGTTTTGTTTGTATTCTAACTGTATGATGTCAGATTTAATCATCCAGGCACCCCAAATTTGTGATTTCCCCTTATCAACTCAACTCCCTGGTCACTTCTTTCCCTGAACATTGGCAGATTGCAGAAATCTACATCTTGTCCCAGCCCTTCATGGTACGGGTCATGGCAACGGAGCCTCCCGTGATCAGTTTGCTACCTGGTAACTTCACCCTGGACATCCCTGCCTCCATCGTGATCCTCACCCAGCCTGAGAACTCAACTGCTGAAGCCATTGTGTCCATGGATTTTGTAAGCCTGCAAGAGGGGCAGGAGGGCAGACTGTGGACACCAGTCCTGTTCCTACAGTGGGGCCACTGACCAACAGTGCTCTGCTCAGTATCTGGGGGCGCAAGGTCTGATTCATCAATTAGGGGTGAGGACAGAGGTGAGACTGGGCTGGGAGCAGTATGGGAGGCCAGTGCTCACACCCCCTCCAGGGTAAAATAGCTCTTCCCTTCCTCTGCTTCCTGTGTGCCCTTCCTGCCACTGCAGTTACATTGATAACTGACTCTTTTTTTCCCAAAATAAGTCAATCAGGATGGAATTCAAGGTTATTTGAGCAGATGAAGGCCAAATGCAATACAACAGAAAAGGACTACTATGAATCTAAGCAAAATGTCACACACACATGTGCACACACAAACACATACACAGTACATGAGAAAAGACCTTAGGAAAAAAATAGAAAAATAATTTAAGGGAGATCCTTAAAAAGTCATTATAGTTAGGTTTCCTATCTGCAAGAGTACATTTTCAAGCTATTTCTTTCCAGTACCTCTTAGCAATGAGAGGGAAAGTGGAGCTACTACAAGAAATGATATTTGTGGCCAAAATAGACAGAGTCAATCCTCTTAGTAACGAACGCTTTTGTTGTCTGCAGGTTGCTAGTACTAGTGTTGGCCTGGTTATCTTGGGACAAAGACTGGTCTGCTCGTTGTCTCTGAACAGGTAAGTTTAGTTGATTCGACTGTTGAAAACCTTAGTTATAAGTGATTCAGCAGCCCATAGACACAAAGTGAACATAAACAGAACAGGGGAAGTTACCACTAGATAGAACATGAATCACTTAGACGCTCCTCTTGTCGTGATCCAGATGATTTTAAAGTATGGGCTTCACTAAAAACTGTGGTGTGGAGCCTTTCTTTTTTTCTTCCCATTAGATAATGTTCAGATAAAATGAGTGGCCAAATAAGTGTAAATATAGTTCCATAATATAAACTCACATTCTAATGGTACCATAATATACATAAAAGATCCTCATCAGGGCAGCCCCTGTGGCCCAGTGGTTTAGCGCCGCCTTCAGCCCAGTGCGTGATCCTGGTGACCTGGGATTAAGTCCCACGTCAGGCTCCCTGCATGGAGCCTGCTTCTCCCTCTGCCTGTGTCTCTGCCTCTCTCTCTCTCTCTCTCTCTCTCTCTCTCTCTCTCTCTCTCTCCCTCTCCATCTCTCATGAATAAATAAATAAAATCTTAAAAAAAAAAAAAGATCCTCATCAACAACTTCAGGTAGCATGCTATTGAGGAAAGAGCATGAAACTTTGAGGTTGAGGAACAAAATGTCAAATCCCTAGCCACTGGTTCTAGAACCATGATCAAATTTATGAACCTCTTTGTGGCTCAGTCTCCTTGTCTGTAAAATACTGAAGTTGGACTGAGGTCATCTATGAGGTACCTTCAGGCTCTGACCCTCTGACCCCATTACTAGAACATGGAGTTTAACAAAACCATGCGCAGTGGCCTAGCTGGCTCTCAAATGAACTCCATGCGCTATGAAAGGGATCAGAGAGGTCACGTCCACAGACAATTGGAAAGTAATTGCCATTGAGAAGAACTGTCTGCAAAGCCCATTTTCCTTGGCCCTGTGAAGGCAACAGTTGAAGCTATGAATCAAACTATCTGGGGGGAGGAGGAATGATAATCAGAGTGACCAAATGGCCCAGATGAAACCCACAGAAGGGAAAAGAAATTCTATAAAAATTCTCTGCCAGAGAAAGCAGAGTCTGGAAAAAAACAGGAAATCAACAGAAAGGAAAAGTAAGTCAATAACCGTAAGTCAGCTGGATGGTTATGAAGCTGTTATTACAGAAACTTGGAAGGTACTTTCAATAAAATGATATTAAATAGGACAAAGAGAATACAAAATTGTGTGAACACAGCAGTCAGATATGTAAAATAGCTTTCCATCTGGATGAGAAACTGAATCACAAATGAAGAGCTGCGTTAGGATATGGATTGAGCAAGGGTTTTCTCCTTAAGATTTTCTTTGTAACTATATTATTTTCCCAATAAAAGGAACAACAACAAAAAAGGCAGTATGGTTTCCCAGAGATAAAAGATTTCAAGAAGGCTTTATTACATTTTACCCAACTCTGCAACACAGGGCTGATTTCTCCGTTAGTCTCAGCAGGCGCAGAGCCTAGAGCCCATGGATACTTTAGGGACCCCATGAAAGTGTTTTAATATATTTTAAAATAAGAATTTAAAAATGAACAGAATCCTGCTGGATTATACTTATCTTTATAACAACATAGCCTTCCAATATAATTTTAATATCTCTTTATGGAGGAAGGAGTCCCAGAGGCAAAAGTACCTAAGGCCCCTGAAGTCATAACATGTCCCTATCTCCACAAGGTCAAGGCTGATGAAATTCTGAATCTTGATAGGTCATCTTAGGGATGGCAGTTTTAATAGTTGAGAGGATGGAAGCCAGAGCACAGGAGAGGAGGAGGAAAGGGGTGGTGGATGAGGGAGAGGCAGCATCTGAGAGGCCAGAGTCCTCCATCTGCAGCCTGTGGACAGGGCTGATAGGAAAGGGGGACTAGAAATCTGGAGGGATGGGGGATGAAGGGGACAGGGCCACTGATTGAGGCAGCAAGCTCTTGAGAAGGGAGAAACCATGTGTGCCCTTGAGCAAGGGTCTGCTTTACTGGCAGGATGGAAGTAAGGATTTCATAAGTATGGGGCTTCAGGCTTGTGGCCAGTAAGAGAAACCTTAAGGAACAAAGAAAGAAACCAGATTCACTTCTCTGCTTAAATCAGTCAGACTCTCCTCTCCAGCGTTCGTCTTGGTTAGAGACTGCATGTTCAGAGGCCTTTAGGTTTACTTATAGGAGTAACTGCAAAAAAGGATTGCAACCTGCTCAATGCATGTCCCCCAAAGAAATATGTGGATCCATTCTCTGGCTTCCTACGGCCTATAAACATGCTTTGACCTGGCCAACACAGGCTGAGATTAAGACTCCTGCCTTCCTGGAGTGTCCTCCGCATTCCCCTGTGGTCTCCCTTAGATTCTCCAGCCGGGGAAGCTTCCTGAGACCTTAGAGGGGTCTGAGCAGGACTGGCTACCTAACTTGCAAGGCCCACTGCAAAATGAAAATGTGGAGCCCCTTGTTCAAAACCTTATGGAGGATTTCAAGATGGAGACAGCAGGGCATTAAACCAAGCATGGGCCCTTCTGAGTGAGGCCGTGTCCCACTGCACAGGTCACCTGCATTGTATTGGGGGGTGGCTTTGGCAGGCGGTTCTACAGCAGACCTCGGGCACTAAGAGGACAAGGAGGATAGACCAGGCATCACTCAGTCCCAAAGCAGCCCATGAAAGACTGCTGAAGAGCAGAGGCTGTGCTGAAGGAGTGTCTTCACCTGTGGCCCCAGGAGGGGCAGCCCCACCTCCTGCAACTGCCCTGGCCAGTGCCTCCATTCCTGGTCCCAGAGGTGCTGCTTTTCCAGACAGATGGCCTGATTCGGTCTTGGGTGAGGTCAGAGAGACACAGCACCAAGAGGTGTAAAGGGGGGTGGGGATCAGTGAGGCATCCCTGAGAAGACCAAATTAGGCTCCCAGAATACTAACCCCCAAAACACCTTTCTAAACATCCCCTGCCTGAATGTGTCTCTGGAGCTGCTCCAGGCTGGCTACACAGGCAGAAGATACACAAATCAAGGCCAATCCAGTGTGGTAAGTTTAAAGAGGCAGTGAGATCATAGGCTTTAGAGTCAGACTAGCTGGTTCAGATCCCCACCCTGCTGTTAATTAGCTGTGGGGTCTCAGGTAGGTTACTTAACCTCTCTGGGCCTCCATTTCCTTCTCTCTAAAATGAGGATATAGGGATCCCTGGGTGGCGCAGCGGTTTGGCGCCTGCCTTTGGCCCAGGGCGCGGTCCTGGAGACCCGGGATTGAATCCCACATCAGGTTCCCAGTGTATGGAGCCTGCTTCTCCCTCTGCCTATGTCTCTGCGCCTCTCTCTCTGTGACTATCATAAATAAATAAAAATTAAAAAAAAAAAAAAATAAAAAAAAAAATAAAATGAGGATATAATACAATCCACTTCAGGGGGTTATTGTCAGGAATACATGAGTTAATACATGTAAAGTGCTTGTTAAGTGTTCAAGGTTGGCTATGGCTATTATTTAAAATTAGGAGCTGGCCTCAGCCAGGGAAAGATCATTTCAAGAGTTCTCCTATTCAGAAAAACCCTGTTCAGGAAACCCCTCATTCCCCTGTTTTACACCCAGTGATGGCTATTATAGAAATTGCCTTTTGTTCTACTACTTATGACTACTTTATTATTGAGCCTTTACTGTCTACTGGTCCTGTGCCAAGAACTTCACATTTATTACTTTATTTAAACCTCACAACCCAGTATGTCTAGGACCTGGCATGGTCTTCAATCAGTGTCTGTAGATTTAATGAACAGACCTGGAGATAGCTTATTATCCCTGTTTTACAGTTTATAGAGGTCAAATCACTTGCTCATGTCACAGAGCTATTGAATGGCAGAACCAGAACTTGAACCTGGATGAGTGGTTTTCACAGCCATGAATGTTCACTTACGACATTACACTGTCTTTGATGTGGTGCCTAGCAAAAACTTAGAAGATTTAGACAGTAAATATCCTTCCTTGCCCAGAAGAGGAAACCCATGAGTGTGAACTCACAAAATTGAAGCAGAAAGCCTGTCCTTTCTCAATGTGAAGATTTGATAGAAGATGAGAATCCACAGGCAGTGGGTGACCTGCAGTGGAAGAAAAAGCACATAGCTTTCCACACAGCTGCGTTGAGAAATAGAGTGAAGGGAGAAATAAAGAAAGTAGAAGCAGAGAGTTCAAGTAATCATCGTGACCTCTATGAGTATGTCTAATTAAGAGCACAGCCCTGTAGTCAGGCATGTCTAATTTTGAATTCCATCTCTGTCGTTTGCTAGCTGTGTGACCCTGGGCAAGTCAATCAATTTCCCTAAATATCAGTTTCCTCATCAGCAAAACAGAGCACCTATCCACAGAGCGGTTGTATGGGTAGACAAGGTAATATCTGAAAAGTGCAGTGTTCCCCACATAACCAGTGCTCAAGAAATATTTGTTACTACTAACAGTCGAGTTTTATTCTCTTTTCCCCTTCTGGGATCAAATTTTGACCAAATAAGAGGGAGAAATTGGTCCCAAAAGACAGGATAAGTCAGGACAGCCTTAAAAAGGCCTTAGAGTTGGCCCTCAGTGTCATAAACCAATTCGTACTGGTCTATCTACAACTGAGACTTTTGTTCCAAACACAGTTCTATTGGGAGATAACCCCAATGCAGGTTGATTCACATAGAAGACATTTCTGAGACCAAATTAAACAACACTTACCCTTTTTTTGGTCACCATATAGATGACTAAATTCTAACCCTTTTTCTTAATTGCATGCAAAGATCAAGTCAATCAAATATACAGTATTGTTAGGCCATTTAGAACTTTGGAACAATTTTGACATTGCTACGAGTGAAGCATTGGACACTCCTAAACTAGGCCCCCACCAGTAACATCAGCACACACACAAACACACACAAACACACTACAACCCCTTCCAGGTCAGAGAATGCAAAGATAGCTGGCTACAAGCAGATAGAATCACCACCCGATTCTCACAGCTTGGGCAGATAAACATTTCCCAATGTAAGCCATCCGAAAAGATACCCAGAAAGGAAAACAGTCTGGGAAGAATGGATTCAATTTTTGTCAGAACCATGTTTTAGACAAGTCATCAGAACACAGGCTTAGCACCTGGGCTAACCGCCATCTCCACCTTCCCTCTGAGCTACTATGAAAGCCAGGGCAGGGGAATGCCACCGTGGGAGGCCGCCGTCAGAGGAGGAAACTCCAAATGACTTCTTTGCCTTCTCCCAAATTTATTGGGGGAATTTCCAGAATGTAGAAGGCAATGAAGATAAAACACTGAGGATCTCTTCCTCATCAAGAGGGTTCCTTTAATACCAGTGTGGGTTGAACACATTCCTCACATTAAAACCTTTCATTGTTGGGAGCACCTGGGTGGCACAGTCGATTAGGCATCTGACTCTCCTGGTTTTGGCTCTGGTCATGATCTCATGGTTGTGAGATTGAGCCCCACATCAAGCTCCATGCTCAGTGCGGAATCTACTTGGGATTCTCTCTCCCTCTGCCCCTCCCGCTCATTCTCTCTCTCCCTCCCTCTCTAAGATAGATAAATAAATCTTAAAAAAAAAAAAGCTTCATCGTGGATTAAATCCACAGCCTGGGCTTGTCAGGCTCTCCTACTGCCTTCCAAGCAAGCCAGTCTTACCTCTCATAACTCCCTAAAGTGAACATTCTGCTTTAGGCTGGCTCACTCTCAGAGTGACCCCAATTCTACTAAACACTTCCCCACACATCCTTTATTTGCTCACTTATCTATAATTCATTAATGACAATTTATTGAGCACCTATTATGTACTCTATACTGTTCTTAATACAGATAGTAAAGAGAAAGGCAATTGTTTCTACCTTCCAGGTCCATGGCCTGGTGAGAGCAGCACTCAGATTAAAAGGCAAAAACTGAGTCCTAAGGGAAATGGTGGAGTGCTTGTACATGGTACTGTACAGAGTGCTTCTATCAAAGGGCAGTTTATTCTCCCCCACCCCAAATCTTATACACACACACACACACACACACTCACACTCCTACCTCCAACCCACACTGGTTTCTTCACCTTTTCGGACCTTCTTAGAAGGTCCTGCAGTAAGTCAGTGTGCTGTGTAAACCCACAAAGGAGCACCAAATACATGCTGCTTTGCATTGTTCCCTAATTGATTCCTATACATACAGCTTCTGTCTGTCCATCATAATTATAATTAAAATTCTTCACATAGCCTAGAGCATTACTGAGCATAGAAGGGTCACCTAGAAAACCTCTTGGTCTGCCTATCTTTTCTCCATACTGCAGCCAGACTGATCTTTACAAAACACAGACATCATCTCCTTTTTTTAGAAACCCTCCATAGATTCCTTGCTCTTAAGATAAATAGAGAGGGAGAGCACCACAGGCAGAGGGAGGAGCAGGCTCCATGCAGGGAGCCTGATATGGGACTCAATCCCAGGTCTCCAGGATCACATCCTGGGCTGAAGGCAGGCGCTAAACCGCTGAGCCACCCAAGGATCCCCATCCCAATTTGCCTTTTTACTCTTGCTCACCCTTCATATGTCAGCTCAAGGAAACATTCCAGCTTGGAAACCTTCCTGCATCTGCCAATTTAGATCAGGTTCCTCTCTTATTTGCCTTACTGAACTTTTTCTTTCCTTCGAAGCATTTATCTCAATCTGTGATTAAACCGTCATCAGTGGGCTTACTTGATTAATGTATGCCTCTCCCCATTAGGCTTTGAGCTACCTGAGAGCAGTGGCTGTTGTTTGGTCTCACTCAGAATCGTTATCTCCAGAACCCGTCACAGGGCTGAAATATATTAGGTGTTTGATAAGTATCTTCTGGGCAGATGAATGATTGATTGAATGAATAAATACTAAGTGCCTAAATGTGACATGCTCTGGACTCAATAGAGTTCCGAGTCAGAGGGCAAATAGACAATTATTGTATAATATTGAGTGCGAGAATTGGTTTTCAGTGTCTGCTATGGCCACAGGGTTGGAGGAATGGCATTGTGAGTGCCTGTGCCTTGGTCCACTTGAACTTCATTATGCCATATTTGCAATATGGACCCGGATCATGACCCCACCATCATTTGACATGCTAAACTGTTTGATTTTTGCTCTGGGTTTCAATCAGGGCAGTATATCTTCTCCAAAACTTTTTAAATAAGCTATACTCACATATGTCTGCAAGGTAGGACTACTTGAGCTCCCTTTCTCCCCAACAACTTTGTGGTTCTGTAATAAAGTTTGTAGCAGTAGTGCATTAAGAAACAGATTGAGGGGCTCGGTTTGAGAATGAAAGACTGAATTCAGTCGCCACCTAGTGGGCAGAGTTGCACTTGAGTGTTTTTCAGAAGGAGGACAGAGTGCTCTTTGCTCCGCCAGAATTTCTAACCTGGCTTGGGTTGCCCATCATAAAAGGAAGTGTGGCCAAGGGGAAGCATCCCCCTCACATTTCTCCAGCAGTGACTTCAAGTGTTTGTTCAGCTGCTCAGCTTACTTCCTTTATTTTTTTTAAAGATTTTATTTATTTATTCATGAGAGACACAGAGAGGCAGAGACACAGGCAGAGGGAGAAGCAGGCTCTCCACAGGAAGGTAGATGCTCAATCACTGAGCCACCTAGGTGCCCAGTTTACTTCCTTTAAAGATGCCCTAAAGATTCTGGTCCTCGATTCTGACTCAGTTTGAGCCACAATGCCATTGATGCCATCTCTGATCTTTGTCAGATTTAACTCTTTTTAAAGAGTTATGCTTGCCTATCGCTTTAAAGCAGTCGCAAAACTCAATTCATATTAACGTGATATTGGCTGATAGTAAGCAAACTTGCCTATCGCTTTAAAGCAGTCGCAAAACTCAATTCATATTAACGTGATATTGGCTGATAGTAAGCAAACTTACCTCTCCCATTAATATCTGTCTCCTCCTTAAATGTAATAACAGAAAGAGGTAACACCTGAGTTAAATCTTAAACAATTTTAAAAAGTTAACCAGTCAACAAGAAAAGGGAGGAACAATTTCAGAAAGAGGGAGCAGCATAAGCAAAAAACACAGAGGCCAGAAGTATCATGGAATATTCAAGGAAATATTTTACAGTTGTTTTAAGATCTTTATGACCTTATCCACTCTAATTTTGGAGAATCCAGCCCCAAATATATTGCATATATTCAAATGCATTCCACATTAAATATAATGTAAATTTAACCACCAGTGGAGTTGAGTTAAAGTGACTAGTCACCATGATGTTACTTGTTATGGGCATGTGTTAATTTTAATTTTTCAGGATTTTAGTTTTGAAGCCAACACATTTTTTAACCTCTGATATATAGTGCCTGACCTTTTTTTTTTTTTTTTAAAGATTTTTACTTATTCATGAGAGACACAGAGAGAAAAGCAAGTTCCTCACAGGGAGCCCGATGCAGGGCTTGATCCCAGGACCATGGGATCATGACCTGAACTGAAGGCAGACAGTCAACCGCTGAGCCACCCAGGCGTCCCTATAGTGCCTGAGTAATAAAACAGCATAGGAGTGCCTGAATGGCCCAATCAGTTAAGTGCCGACTCTTGATCTCAGTTCAGGTCTCTATCTCAGGGTTGTGGGTTCAAGCCCTGTTTTGGGCTTCATGCTGGATGTGGAGCCTATTCAAGAAAATAAGATAGGGGCACTTGGGTAGCTCAGTAGTTGAGTGTCTGCCTTTGGCTCAGGGCATGATTCTGGACCTTGGGTCCGGGGATTAAGCCCTACATCAGGCTCCCTGCAAGGAGCCTGCTTCTCCCTCTGCCTGAGTCTCAGCCTCTCTGTGTGTCTCTTATGAATAGATAAATAAAAATCTTTTTAAAAAAATAAAATAATAAATAAAACAGCATAGCACTAAGCAGTTCTTGAGTATAAAATTCAAGGTAGAGAATGAAAAGAAGCAAGAGCAGACAGGCAGCTGGGCACCAGAATACAGAAAGGTTTGTGTGCCATATAAGTGACTTGGACTCAAGCCATTGAATAACTTTGAACAGGAGTGAGTCCTCATCAGACATGCTTGTCATTTAGCTCACTCTGGGAATGATATGGAGGACAGACTGGGGAAGACCAAGATTGGAGATGAGGAGCCATTAGAAGGCAAATAAAGAAGTAAGACTCTTCCCCTGGCAAAAGTGAGCCATGGAAAGCTAAGGGGGAAAGCAAGGTGAGGCAAGATCCTATAGTAGAAGGAAGGTTTGGGATGGGCATCAAGAGATCTGAGTTCTGGTCCTAAATTAATTGGACCTGTTTCCCCATCTGTGAAGTGAAGGGATCCTCCCTGTTGATTACAAGTGCTTCATTTTATTATTACAATGCATGAAAAATCAGGTGTGTATTCTGGGAGTTCAGACCAAGAAGACCTGTAGACTATTTCTCCCATCCAAGTGCTAACCAAGCCCCACCCTGCTTAGCTTTGGAGATCAGATGGGACTGGGCACGCTCAGGGTGATATGGCTGGAGGCTGAAAACTGTTTCTGAAGATTCCTCTGCAATCGGGTTGCCAACAGTAAGTCCCATATAGCAAATGCACTTGGGGAACCCATCCTGGTTACGAATCCAAGCCTTCTGCTAGGAAGCTCCACTTCTTAAGCAGCAAATGTCAGGGTAAAGTCATAGTGGAAATCTATATCCTTACCAGTCTGTGTGGTTTTTTTAAGATAGTGGCTTATGGACCTTTAAAAAAATCCCCTTTCCTTTTTGTTCCTTTCTATTGAGATGGTTGTTTTTAAATCTTCCACCCTTTAAACTTTTCCTGTTGATGTTTGTTATTTTGTTTTGTTTCAGATTCCGCCTCTCTTTGCCAGAGTCCAGTCGCAGCAATATTGAGGTAGGAATCAGAGCTCAGAGTTCCCTGTCAAAGGAAAAATGATAATTTTCCTCTATAGTAGCTGGATGACTATTTCCTAAGCCTCTAAGTACTTGGTTTCTCCATGAGTGTAGGTTTTAACTTTAAAACTCCTTGTGTAACTTCTTGTCCACCAACTCCATTAACTTTTAAGCAGGACAGCAACTCTCCAATTCACTCTTCTCTATTCAGAAAGACTTTTACAAGAATTTTTTAAAAACTAGGACCTATGTAATATTGGAGGGAAAACAGGCATTTTCAGGGAGATTTCATTTTTTGGAAAAGTAATCTTCAAGAGTTAAATATAAGATCTGGACTCCCAAAGGATAAGGCTATCTGTAAATTATTAAGGCCATCATTAAGTTTGTTTGTTGAAGCCTTAATAAGCCATCTCCTAAAATCGCATCAAGCCTGGTTGTGCAGATACCTTTCTGGGGGCCCCAGCCTAGTGACCTCCTGATTGGAATAGCATATCCCAACAGTGACTTGGAAACAAACCCCTCCCTACAAACTACAGGAAGATCAGCCAAATCACTTATTGGTGTCCCTACCCTTCTGGCACTTATATTCCAGAGCAGTGGCTCTCACCTAGGGCCAGTTTTGCCCCCAGGAACATTTGGCAGTGTCTGAAAACATTTTTGGTTGTCACAGTCTGAGAGGTGTTATAGGCACTTAGTGGATAGAAACCAAGGATGCTGCTTACCATCCCACAGTGCACAAGACAACCCCACAGCAAAGAAGGATCCATCCCAAAATGTCAATAGTGCTGCTGTTGGGCACTCCTATTCTGGTGTGTGTGTGTGTGTGTGTGTGTGTGTGCATGTGCGTGCACATGTATGTGTGGATATGTGTGAGATAGGTGAAGGGTGGAAGACAACAAGCAAATATATATTATATGCTGAAAAATATTACAGAGAAAGATAAATCCAACCAAGAGAATGGCCAGTGTAAGTAGCTGGGGATTACAGCCTTGGGGTTGTTGAGATGATTAGCTGGAATTATGTGTGAAATTCATTTAGCACATTGAATACATGGTAGGTATTAAATAAATGATGGCCATTATTTTTATAAAAGTTAATTTCAGTTATTGCCACCTCTATGTCAAGGGACAGCATAGCATAATGGTAACATACACAAACTCTGAGGTCAAACCGCAAGAGTGAACTTCCACCTACTGGCTGTATGGCCTTGGTCAGGTCACTTGATCTCTCCCAGGCAGTACTGGGACATGATAAGTACCGAATTTATTATCGTGTTTAACAGATGCAGCTATTAAGAGAGGAATAGATTTGAGGAAAAGAGCAAGGAAACCCAAGAATTTATCCAGGAGACCAAACAAGATGTTTATTTCTTTAATTTTAAAGAAGATGGGAAGATTAGGAACAGGGCATTAGTGTCAACAAGCTGGAAAATAAGTTACATCTTTCATGCCAGATATTGACATTTAGTTAGCACCTCCAGGCATAGCCATTTGATGGATGACAGACTATAATCAGTGAGAACACCTAGCTGACTTTCTCATAAATAATATTTATGAGAAATAATATTTCCTGAGCCTAGAGGGGCGAAGTAAGTCCAAGTCTTCCAGGAAGACCCAAAGAAACTGCTTAGTATCAACAACAGGGAGTGCTAATAATGACATTTCTGGAAGAAAAAAAAATGACAGTGGTATATACTGGGCATTTAACATAATATTAACTTGTTTAATCCTGAGACCAACTCTATGACATTAGTGCTGTTATTTTCATTTTACAGTAGAGGAAACTGAGGCACACAGAGGTTAAAGAACTTTCCCAAAATCACAGAAGTGGTAAAAACAAGAGCTAAACCTAGGAAGTCAGCTTCAGAGTCCTCCTTGCTAAGCTGCAAAGCTTTGCTAAGCATGTAGGATGTTCAAAATATATTCACTGAGTGAATTGATATTCATCATAGTCCATTTATTTTTTTTAATATTTTATTTATGAGAGAGACAGCTCACTCACACACGTGCATATAGAGGGGAGGAGCAGAGAGGGGGTGGAGAGGGAGAGAGTCTCCAGCAGACTCTGCACTGAGCAAGGCACCTGACCCTGCCAATCCTATGACCCTGAGACCATGACCCCGGGATTGTGACTGAACCAAAACCAAAAGTCAGGTGCTCAACTGACTGAGCCACGCAGGTGCCCTATAGTCCATTTATTTTTAATACCTGAATCTCTCCAGGAACTAACACTTTGCTAAATTTTAACAACTTTATTCAAGATAAATTGGACATTCTGGTGATACTGTTAACTATAGAGCATCACATAATACAAAGGACCTCAAGTAAGGAAAGACCACTAACTGGAATACTTAATAATTGTTTATATTGTCTTAGTAGATATCTAAGCTGCCATGTTTGCTGGCACCATGTGGTCCCTCTGCATCTGTTGTCACCATGATCCACCATACAGGAGAGTAGAAATGTCCGTCCTCAAAGAGGAAAAAAGATTGGGAAACTGTGTAATATGGTTTCCCAGAAAATAGCATTCAGTGTCTGGAAATCTAGACTATCTCTATGAGGAGATTCTAATTATTGCCCTGTGTCATGATTAGGTCTGGGAAAGTGCACGTCCAGACCAGGCACGGTACTTTCAAAGGCCCTGACTTGGCAACTGATTTAGTATCCCCTTTCATTTTAGGTCTTGAGGTTTGAGAATATTCTGTCCTCCATTCTCCACTTTGGAATCCTCCCACTGGCCAACGGTAAGGGGATTCTTGGGAAACATTTGACTCTGACATTAGCTAAATGTTGGGGATTGTTTTTCCACCCCAAAGCCTGTACTTCTATCATATGATTGTGTGAATCTAGGCCAATGCCAGAATTTACAGTTTGTACCATCAGGGAGGTGGTTGAAAAATTAGTTACTCCAGGTCCAAGACTTGTTAGTAACACTACCCACAGAACTCAGAAAGAATGGCTAAACTCTGGTTGAGTTAAGGAGATTGAAACCGCTCTCCTGAGGCAGTAAAAGAATCTCCTTCAGGTCTGCCAGAAATGAGATTAATCTCCCCAGAAGACATCTCTGCAGTTCTTACGCACAGACCACCATCTGGATAGACAGATTTAATGAAGGACAATTCTAGGTCCTCTCTCTTCATACAGTTGTTCACAAACTACAGCATCCTGAGTTTGGCTTCGTTAAAATACATTTTGTATCAGAGAATAAAATGTTCTCAGACCCACTAATAAGGATGTTTTCAAAATATAAATTGGACAAGTTGCCAGCATTTTTCTACTATCCAAATGCACCTAATTGCTTGCGCATTTTTATTAAGCACTTTATTAACAAAATAAGCATTTATACCAGGAAAATGTAAGGAACATAGAATGAAAATACAGAATCGGGAAGAAGGAAAAGATAGATTATTTAAAAGCTGCTTATTCACCTTTAACTAAACAAAAAGTTTGCCAAAACTTCTGTGTCTGTGCCTAGTTATCTTACATTCTGTTCTGTATTTTAGCAAAATTGCAGCAAGGAATTCCTCTGCCCAACCCACACAAAATCTCATTTGTCAATTCAGATGTTGAAGTTTTTGAGGTAAGAATGTGAATATTCTCTTCACTGCCCCCATTTCTTTTCATAGTACAGTAAGCCTCATCCTATTTTGCTTACTCTGTTTTATGCCACTTTGTTCTCCTTTGTGTTTTTCCAGCCCAAGGAATTTTATAGGCAAAAGATTTAGCTCTTAAAGCTTATAGTCAGGGCACCTGGGTGGCTCAGTGGGTTATGCATCTGCCTTCAGCTCAGGTCATGATCTCAGGGTCCTGGGATTGAGTCCCATATCATCGTTGGACTCCCTGTTCAGTGGGGAGTCTTCTGCTCCTTCTCCCTCTGCCCCTCTCCCCCTACGCTTGTTCTCACTCCCTTGGTCTGCTCGCTCTCTCTCTCTCTATCTCTCTCCCTAAAATAAATAAATCTTAAAAAAAAAAAAAAAGCTTGCCATCAACAATGAAAAGCATTTAAACTTGAGTTTAAAAATCAGACCAAGTCCCTTTGCAGCCAGGCTTATTCACACCACACACTATGAGAAGGTGCACTGTGGTGCTCTATTTCATGCATTCCACAAAACAACCTGCAAGGCTGGGATTAGCAGTCCCATTTTACAAATGAGAATACCGAGGCCTGGCAGAGACCTGACTGGCTCTTCTGATTCTCTCAGTGAACCTTTGCTTGAACCAAAGGACTCTCCTTGAGGTTCAGGGATCTGTTGTGAGCTGTTTCCTTATTAATCATTATCAGCAAACTCCAGAACACCTTCCCCCCCCCCCATTTTGGTGATTTTTTAGGGGGAAAGGGTAGAGGAAGTAAGATTCTTTTTTTTTTTTTTTTTAGATTTTATTTATTTATTCATGAGAGGCACACAGAGGCAAAGACATAGGCAGAGGGAGAAGCAGGATCCCTGCAGGAGAGCCTGATACAGGACTGGATCTCAGGACCCTGGGATCACAACCTGAGCCAAAGGCAGATGCTCAACCACTGAGCCACCAAGGTGCCCCAGGAAGTAAGATTCTGATGAAATTCTCAGATCTCATACACTAGCCTGCCCTCCTGCTTCCCTCCCCACCTCCTCTTCCATAGCTGCTTAAGTCACATAAGGAGACCATAATCCCAAGTGGCTTGTCCCTATGTCTAAGGCACTCAGAAGAGGACAGCGGGGGGTAGGGTATGACACAGGAGGACCTGGTCATGACATTGTCTTCACCATTGCCTCCTTTTCAGGGTTTCCTTTTGATTTCCACTGACCTGAAGTATGAAACATCCTTAAAGCAGCAGCCAAGTTTCCATGGTTGGGAAGGTCTGAGTCTCATGAGTGGACAGTGGAGGGGGAAGCCAGCCGCCTGACTGCCTATTTGACATCCACTCCAGGAAGTAAATGGCCCTTAATCCCACAGCTGCCGAAGCCCAGGAGGGGAAGACAGTACACACTGGATTGTAAAGCTCTTGTGAAGTGCTTCGGTTGACAGTTTTCTTTCTCAAACCCTTGGGGACAGAGGGAGGCAAACTGAATTAAAGAGCTAAATCAGGGTGTGTGTCTGTGGGTGTGTGGAGGGGTGGGTGTTTCAATGTGTGTTTATGTTCGGATGCACATTGTGTGTTTCCTGTGTTTATAAGGTGCCGGGGCCAAGAGTGAGGCATATGCCTCTGAACAGGTGCAGGAGAAACTCTGAATACAGGTTTGCATGAATGTTTCTGGAGGAACTCCCTTTAGATCTCCTAGCAACCCAGGGTTTCCCCCACTTCCCTGCTTTTTGGATTTTATGTTTTATATTTACAGCTACTGCCCCTTGTATTTAATTAAACTTGTTTTCTATCAATGCCAACCTTGTCTTTTTATTTGAAAACTTATCTGCCCTGGATTTTTTTTTTAATAAAATAAAGATGAGAGAATTTAGCATCTTTATTTTTTTTAAGATTTTTCATTTATTTATTCATGACAGACTCCCAGAGAGAGAGAGAAAAAGGCAGAGACACAGGCAGAGGGAGAAGCAGGCTCCATGCAGGGAGCCTGACGTGGGACTCGATCCCGAGAGACTCCAGGACCAGGCCCTGGGCCGAAGGTGGCACTAAACCGCTGAGCCACCTGGGCTGCCCAATTTAACATCTTTAACCAAGTTGACAAAAAGTGAGGGTGTGCAGACTTCAAGGCTCGATTTAAAAAGGAACACCCTGTCTCTTGGATGTTTCTGGTAAGAAATAGTGGTCACAGGAAGCTCTGGAAGTTATACCACTTCTTTAAGTTTTAGGATTTTCCCTCCCAGATGAAATGAAATGAAAGTGCAGAGTCCTAAGCCTAGATCATTTGTAGTTGGCAATATACCTAATCATTGGGGTGAAATGGGGTCAGAAGAGGAGGCAAGGGGCACCCCCATGGATAATGTAAGAATGACTAGAACCCACCGCTTCATCTCCCCGGAGCTGACAATCTAGGAGCGAGTGGAAGACGGCGGGTTCCTGCAGGGCCAAGCCCCGCACTGGTTACTCCACACTGCCACCCACTCAATGCCCACAGACACTCGGAAGAACTGTGGTCCCATTTCACAGACGAGGGAACAGAGGTGACGAGGGATGAATCCTACAGGGCTGGTAAAGCAGCCTCTGCGTGCAAGGCAGAGGTAGAATCTGAATCCAGGTCTTCCCAAGTCCAAAGTCGCCGCTATTTGCATGAGGAAGGACTAGAGGCCGCAACAAGCACGTCAAAATCCCCTTCTAGTGTGAGCAAGAGACGTGCGCATAAAGAGCGCGAGCACAGGGCCCTTGGGACCCCGGGAGGCGGCGCGGGGGGCGCGGGGGCGCGGGGGCGCGGGGGCGCGGGGCGCGGGGGGCGCGGGGGGCGCGGGGGCGCGGGGGCCGGGCCGGCTGCGCTCCGTTCGCCTTCCCCGCGCACGCGCGGCCGTACTAACCACCGCAGCGGCGCTCGCCGGACTCAATGATAAACTGTCACTTTCGTTCTTTGGAATGACAGAGACTTATTGAAGGTGCACCCACAGATTCATTCTCAGGCATTACGGATTTCCAGGAACATGCTTCTCGGCTGCAGACAGCTCCCCCCTCGCTGCTGCGGACGTAAACACCCAGCAGATATTCACTACAGCGCTCGGGCCTGATCCGCATTCTTCCAGCGCTGAAAAGCACTCCCAAAACGAAGGATGACTACATCTCACTAAAAATGACTGCCTTCGGCTTAGCTTTCAGCCGGGAAGGAAAGGACCCGTCAATATCCGGAAAGGTGCACACTAGAGGGCAGTCTAAGTTAACGAGAGAAAAGCGATTTGGCGCTACGAGTTTCGAGCCTCGGCGCTCGCCGTCGCCCAGCCTGCGGCGGAGCTGGCCGCGCCTGCGCGTCGGGCTCCGGAGGGCGGTGCTTCCGGCCGCGGGACAGCGCGGCAGCGGCTCTTCGAAGCGGAGCCGGGAGTTCTCGTCAGCCTTGTCGCCGCCATGAGTCGCAGCTATAATGATGAGCTACAGTTCTTGGAGAAGATCAATAAAAACTGCTGGAGAATCAAGAAGGGCTTCGTGCCCAACATGCAGGTGAGGCGGGGAACGGGAGCCGTTGGCGAGGCCTTCCCGCCTGGGGGCCCGCGGCGCCTCCCCCTCGCCCCGACCCCCGCCCCCTCGCCCCCCCCGCCCCGCCCCGCCTCCTAGGCCCCCCCCACCCCGCGTTCGCGCGGGACCGCCGTCGCCCGCACCCCGGCCGGCCCCACCTCCCGGCAGAGCGGGACGTCCCCGGGGAAGCCCTAGGGGTCGCCACATCGGCGCTTGTAAGGCGCTTTGTCATGGAAGTCTCGAAAACGCACCGTAGGACCCGACGCTCCCGAGCTTTGGGGACGCCAGTGTCCCTTTTTTTTTTTTTTTTTTTCCCCCCTTTCCTCGGTGGCACAGCCAGCCCAGGGCGGAGTTGCCGGCCCGGAGCGCTCCCGAGTCTCGCGGGCCTTCTGCGCGGCGCGCACGGACCTCGGTTCGCTGAGGCAGTTGTTAGCGGCCGCCGCCTGCTAAGGCGTGTTTGGGTCTCGCAGCGTCGAGAAAGTTCACAGGGCAGGGTGGCTCGTGTCTCGGGTGATAGTCCCCCGGCTAGGGCTGGGTCGGGAGCGCAGCTTCCGCCCGGTTAGTAGCGGCTCAGCCCCTACCCGACACCTGCGTTACGGTTACTGGTCCTCCTCGGACGGAATGATGCGTTCCCGACGGAGACCTGGGAACTCCGTCCGTACCAGGGGGTGCGAAAGCCTGGGCTCACCGCCGCCCGGGCTCCCTGCCACTTGTGCCTGTTCCGCGAAAGTGAAGGAAAAAGTCAGGTTTGGGTGCATATGTTGTTAAATAGGTCTTTGAAGTCTCTTAAGGTGCCCTGTGCGGGTATGGGAGGTTTGTGGTTCTGTGTCCTTGATAACGACTCTACTTGATAACGACTCTACTCTTTTACTCAGTATGGAAACTTAACTGAGTGTCGCCCATGAGCAGAGCTAGACACCGAGAAGAAAGGGCCACAGACATAAGGCTCCTTTTTGCTGTTTCCCATTTAGCCGGTTTCTGTATGTGGACTCTGGCTCCCTGAATGGAGGAGCAGGAGAAACCAGGCCGTGGTGGTCCTGATGACGCACCGTCAAGGTCTGGCAGCGGTTCTGGCCTAACGTTTGATAGACGCACTGTTGCTGATCCTGCCTCGGAGCAAGTCTTGTTTTGCTAGGCAGTTCTGGTTTAACCATTTGTAAGACACATTACTACCACTTCCCTAAGAGTGGAGAGTTGAAGTCTTGATATGCTGCTCTTAAAAAGTCACCTTTATGCCTTATTACCTCTGTTGTATTCCCATTCTCATGAGATGAGTGAATTTCACAGTGACATGGTATCTTTCTGTCTTCATCTCCATTCCTCGCGTAAGACGCACAGTCTGCACTAAAACTTCTTCCCCAAAACACTCACTTCCCAACTTGATGTCGTCTTTGTGTTTCCTTTATATCTTCTAAATGTCTTGCAGCTCCAGTGACATCTCTTGACTCCGAAGAGCTGGTTCAAATAGTGAACATCCCAGAAACCTCCAGCTCCCTAGGATGCTGAGCCATTTCATCAGTTTCTTCCATAACACTCACCTGTCATAGCACTTGCTTGCTTCATTGCACTCAGTTTTCCAGTCTGGGCTGCATCATGGACCGGAAATTCCTCAAAAACAGGATCTTACATGTTCTTCATATCTTCCCTAATGCCCAGTACAGTGCCTAAAGCATACTAAGTCCTCAGTAAATGTTTGGTAAAGTAATAAATGTAGCCCTTAGAAAATTGTACTGGAAACATTTTCCTTCAGCTGGTGGTGTTATTCACACAGAAGTCTTCTTTCTGATAAAGAAATTTGTCCAGATAATTAAATGTTAAGTCTTTGTTTCTCTATTAGCGTGAGTGGGCCTGTGGTGTTACAGAATTGTGTCCTCCATCGTCTTTTGTATTCTTTTATCAAGCTTCTTTATCCTCTCAAAATTATGTAGATTATAGAACTAAGCACACAGTTGAATAGCTATATGTTAAAACTTTTTTTTTTTTACTCCATATTTACCTACGCGTAGATTTGTAAATCAGCACAGGACACAAGTGTAATGTGCTATTATCTTAGGCACAGGAAAAATACACTAAGATCACATGACTGCATATTTATATTTAGAATCCTATTTTTATTATTCATCTATTTATCAAGACCCACTGATTTTTAGAAGCACAAGAGTATTGGGACTTTTGGCCTCAATGAGAGCATAGTTCACACATGCAAAAAATATTTTACCTCTTGAATTCCTAAATGCCACTTTAGAAGTAGGAGAAAATACAGAACAATTTGTGAGCATTACAAATCAATTTTTAAGACATATTTAAAGATAAGAACATGTACTCATTGTTAGGAAGTTTTCTGCTTCCTTAAGGTAATGAGAAGTGTTTCAGAAAGAGCAAAGCAAAATAAATATATAGAGAATGTGTACTCTACCCATTGCCTATATATCATGGATGTGTGTTCATAGTTTTTCCTTTTTGTTGGTACCAGGTGGAAGGCGTTTTCTATGTGAATGATGCTCTGGAAAAATTAATGTTTGAGGAATTAAGAAATGCCTGTCGAGGTGGTGGTAAGTGCATTAGTCTTTTACATGTGGTTATATCAATAGTAAGTATCTTCCCTGTGGTCTGAAAATGGTAGTTCAATTATAATTTTAAAATACAAAAATATTGTCGGGTAATGACCAAGATTTAAGTGAGATCAAGGACACCTGGGTGGCTCCGTGGTTGAGCATCTGCCTTGGGCTCAGGGTATGATCCTGGAGTCCCACATTGGGCTCCTTTCAGGGAGCCTGCTTCTCCCTCTGCCTGTGTCTCTGCCTCTTTCTCTGTGGCTCTCAAGAACAAATAAATAAAATCTTAAGAAAAAAAGACTTAATGAGATCAGAAACCTGTTACTTATTTGTGACCACATTGTTAGCCACCTGGCTTTGTAGAAACTGTTTAGAACTAGGTTAACATGGTTGGTTTCAAAGTTAACCTTGGACAGTAATAACAAGCTACCATTTATTGTGCACTTATTATGTGCCGGGCACCTTGCTAGGTACTTAACAGAGATTACTTCAATTCTTAGAGTAATTTTAAGAGGAAGATGTTTTCTCCATTTTACAGATGTGTAAGTCAAGGCTTAGTAACCTTAAGTACTTTTAATTTGTCCAATTGCATAGCTTCTCGGTGACAAAGGTGGAACTCAAGTCCAGAATACAGACTGATTCCAAAGTCCATATTCTTAACCAGTACACTGAGTAGCCTCACAGCTAGTCTCATCTGTAAAAAGGAGTTGATTACACTTATCTCGCCAAAGTACAGCAATGTTTAGAGCTAAGTGTATAAAGCTCTAATATAATGCTCCAACAGTGTTGATGGTATTCAAATGGAACCTGTTTTTAACCCTTTTATTTTGAGCTCAACAATCTAAATCCCACTTCTCTCTCCACTAGGACATCGTGACTTGCCTAAAATGACACTGTGACCGAGTTATAGAGCTGGGATTGGAACCCCATATGCCCTGCCCCTCAGTCCAGTGTTTTCCCAGTTCATCTACCTTGCGCTTTTTTGTCACAGTAAAACCGTTGTTGATTTTTTTTTTTTTTTGGTAAATAATATGAATTATTCAAAGAATAAAGTGTTTTTTTTTTTTTACATCAGCATCATAACATTTATTAGTTGTTTTACATTTGTCAGTAGTGTTTTCAAGTAACCTTCTCATAGAATGCACAGGATGCTGACAGCACATTTGTAATTATTCTGGTTGCCATCACTACCTTTCTCTGCCATCTTGATGGCACTTCACCTCAAGTGTCCTGTCATGCTTTGTTGTTCTGGTAGTCCTAACCACTGCCCCTTCATTTAATGGAAGGTAGAAACATATGAATACACTTAATGCTAGAAATCAATTATGTCCCCTTTACTAATATTGAATTTTTTTGTCTTCAGGTGTTGGTGGCTTCCTACCAGCCATGAAACAAATTGGCAACGTGGCAGCCCTGCCTGGGATTGTTCATGTGAGTCCATGTTCAGAGTTTTAATCATTTATATTTTCTCTTAGTCTAAAAGTTTGCTGAGTGGATGAATGGCCATGCCTCACCGATAGTGGTGTCGTTTAGGTAGTGACCTTCAAACATCTAGAAATAATCATGGAACTTAAAGAAATAATTGAGTCTGGATAGCATCTCAGTTTCTGGTTGCCTTTTGATAGAATCTGTAAGCATTTGAGAATCTGAAGTAGTTTTGTTTTCTTGTTTCTTCGTCACAGTACATCATTATTCCTGGATCAGGGTACCACCATTCAAAGTTTGGCTCTGGCTTCATTCAGGAAGATGATTGGAGAAAGAAAGGACAAAAGTTTAAGGGTTAGACCTGTGAGGAGGGAGAAAGGACAGTATAGATGTTACAGGCATGATTGGTAAAGGAGGGAAGTGGCAGTAATGGGTAGGCCTGGGTGGTGCAACTGGGGCCCCCTCCATGGTCTAACATTCAGGCTCCACAATCAAAGGAAGGTGTGAAATCCAAACAGACATTTTTTGAGGCCTTTATACTATTTACTATGCTGGCACTTGGGCAAAAAATGAAATGTCTTGTGCATTTAAGAAACTCGTAGTGTGTAGGAGTCTGCATACGTCCTTACCAAGCTTGACCTGCATTCTTCCCAGGTCAAGGCCCTTTTCTAGGCCCCGGATATAGAAAATGTACAGTATTCATGCCATCAAATGCGTTACATTTGCCTCTGATTGCTTAAACACTAAGGGCCTGTATAAATCAGATTTCACTTAGCCTGACATGACCACAATTTGTCAGTGTGTAAAGATTGTCTTTAAATGTAATACCACTGGGGATCCCTGGGTGGCACAGCGGTTTAGCGCCTGCCTTTGGCCCAGGGCGCGATCCTGGAGACCGGGGATCAAATCCCACGTCGGGTTCCCAGTGCATGGAGCCTGCTTCTCCCTCTGCCTATGTCTCTGCCTTTCTCTCTGTGTGACTATCATAAATAAATTTTAAAAATTTAAAAGTAAATAAATAAATGTAATACTACTGGGAATCCCTGGGTGGCTCAGTGGTTCAGTGCCTGCCTTTGGCCCAGGGCGTGATCCTGGAGTCCCAGGATCGAGTCCCACGTCGGGCTCCCAGCATGGAGCCTGCTCCTCCCTCTGCCTATATCTCTGCCCACCCCCCTCATGAATAAATAAATAACATCTTTTAAAAAAATAAAAAGTAAATGTAATACTACTTTGAGGTACCTGGGTGAGTCAGTTGAGTATCCAACTCTTGATTTCAGCTCAGGTTATTATCTCAGGGTCATAAATTGAGCCCTGTGTTGGGCTCCACACTCAGTGGGAACTCTGCTTAAGATTCCCTCCCACAGGGATCCCTGGGTGGCGTAGCGGTTTGGCGCCTGCCTTCGGCCCAGGGCGCAATCCTGGAGACCCGGGATCGAATCCCACATCAGGCTCCCGGTGCATGGAGCCTGCTTCTCCCTCTGCCTGTGTCTCTGCCTCTCTCTCTCTCTGTGACTATCATAAATAAATAAAAGAAAAAAAATATTAAAAAAAAAAAAAGATTCCCTCCCACTTCACCCCACACTTGCAAGCTCTCTCGCTCTAAAATAATAAATCTTTTTTAAAAATAATATTAAAAAAAAAATAAAATAAAATAAAAAAAATAAAAATAATATTTAAAACGTAATACTTCCTTAAAGTTAGTATGTATTCCTCCTGTGACATGTTCTACTGAGGGTTTTCTGTTTCAGTTTCCTTAGTTAATGGTCAGACTTTATTAAAAAAATTTTTTCCTGTTATTTTTAGCTTTATGATTAGGAGTTTTTATACTTAGTTTCCACCAATAGAGAAGGTTTCACAAAAACAGGACCTTGATTTGGGGAAGGCTTCAACCCACAGCCCCTTTGAGAATTACTGTGATCTCATCAGGCAACCAGAGCTGTATTTCATTTTCTAATTCTCTTTCAGAGATCTATTGGGCTTCCTGATGTCCATTCAGGTTATGGGTTTGCTATTGGGAATATGGCAGCCTTCGATATGAATGACCCCGAAGCAGTGGTATCCCCAGGTAAGGTCACTGTGCACGTCAGCTGTCAGGTGTGAAACATAGCTCTTCTGAGATAAGAGTATGGATATTTCTCAGTCTCATCATGTTCTGTCATTTTCTTGTGCCCTTATTCACTGAAAGAATTAATTGTGGATGCTCCAAGAGGTAATTAAAACATCAAGTAAAGCATACATTTATGGAAGATTAATTGGGCTCCTACTATATGCCAGGCACTTTCTAGACATTGGCTACAGAACAAACTAAAACACTTCGCTGGCGAATTGTGTGTCTTCTTTGTGTCCCGGTTAACTCTCGGGCAGATTGGACCTAGTGATGTTAACTCCACATAGCATTACCGTGAGGAGTAAATGAGTTAGCCTGTGTAGAATACTTAGCACAGTACTAGGCACTTAGGAAGTACTGAGTAAGTGAGTGCTCTTATTATCATCATTACGACTGACTTCTAGTTGTATGCATCTTTTCTCCTGTGGGGTGCTCTCACTGAAAATATTTCACACCAAAAGTAGTATCTTTGCTTTTAGGGTCTGAAAAAGAAATGAAATTTTAATTGTATCTTGACAGTTCTGCCTTTAACAGTGATGGATAAGCTTGTTTCAGGGCAGTCCTCTGCCAAGAATAACAGGAAAGGAAGGCTAAGATAATGTTTTCAAAAGACAAAAACACATCTGTTTGAAAGCATAGGAAAGCTACTGAAACTAAGAATTTGTGAGGCAGAGACCAGAGAAAAAGTACAGATACATGAGCCCAGCATTCTTATTTGTTTTTCTCCTGAGATTCTGGTAAATTTCAGTTAGTAAGGATGTAGATGATTTGAGCAATCCAGTTGACCGATATGACCATTTGACTACTGATATATATGTGTAGTGTGTGTACACACGTCACAGTGTGTCCAAGAACTCTAGAATATAGTTTAAGTGCACACAGAATGTTTATCAAAATTGACCAAATTGGGATCCCTGGGTGGCGCAGCGGTTTAGCGCCTGCCTTTGGCCCAGGGCACGATCCTGGAGACCCGGGATCGAATCCCACGTCGGGCTCCCAGTGCATGGAGCCTGCTTCTCCCTCTGCCTGTGTCTCTGCCTCTCTCTCTCTCTCTCTCTCTTTGTGACTATCATAAATTAAAAAAAAAAAAATTTTTTTAAATACTTAAAAAAAAAATTTTTGACCAAATTGACCATATTGCAGACCCATAAATCAGTACTCAAATTTTAAAGCATTGAAATTATAGAACGACAGTTCTCAAACTTTTCAAATTGAGGTTGATCTCAAAGGCTTTTAACAATGTTTACCTTGCCAGAAATTAAGACTGAGAAGTATTTAAAAGAGTAACACACAGGTACATATTTCATTATCTATCGGGTCAAGGAGCCTTTGGAAAACTTTGTTGTGCACTCGAGAGAGTAAGTTTGAAAGGCTTATAATGCATTAGCATTATTATTTTCTTCTCTGGAAGCTTCTAGGTATATAAACACCACTGGTATAGAAGGTATTACCTACTATAGTGTAATTAAGTGGGAAGTCATTAACAACAACTAAGGGGAAACTCATATATTTACAGATAAAGCAATTTGTGTTTAACAAGTCAAAAAAAAATAGTGGAAACTAGAGAATAACTGTGACTGATGTTAATAGAATACTGTGTCTAAAAATTATGGGCTATTGTTAGTGCCATACTTGACATATAGGAATATATAGCCTGAAATGCACAAATTAGAAAAGAAAGGCTAAAATACTAGTGATCTAAGCATCCATCTCAAAGTTAGAGAAAGAACAACAAATTAAACCCAAAAAAGACAAAATTAAGGGGCACCTCAGTGGCTCAGTCAGTTAAGCATCTGCCTTCAGCTCAGGTCATGATCCCAAGGTCCTGGGATCAAGCCCCGCATTGGGCTCCCTGCTCAACGGGGAGTTTGCTCTCCCCCTCCCTACTCCCATTCATGCTCTCTCAAATAAAAAAATTAAATCTCAGAGGAAAAAAAAAAAAAGTAATGAAACAATACACAGTAGAAAGGATGAACAAGGCCAAAAATTGGCTCTTTGAAAAGGCTGATAGAATTCATAAACCCCAACAAGAATGATCCACAAAAAAACGAAGCATGTAATCTGTAGTTTAGATGATACTCATTGTTCATCGCTGCCTTCCTGACCACAAACTACCCATAGTATGTACATTAATTTAAATGTTTTGATGTCATCAGACTTCACCTACTTTGTGGACTACTTTTAAAAAGTTCTCTTTAAAAGGGTAGCTGTCAGGGCCCCTGGATGGCTCAGTTAGTTAAGTGGCTGCCTTTAGTTCAGGTCATGATCGCAAGGTCCTGGAATTGAGCCCCCACATCTGGCTTCCTGCTCGATGGGGAGTTGTCTCCCTCTGCCCTTCCCCCTACTCCTGCACATGTCTCTCTCTCTGTCTCTCTCTGTCTCTCAAATAAATAAAAATGGTTTAAAAAAAAAAAAAACTTGCTTTCAAAGCTTGCATTAATGATGAGAAACCCATAATGCCTGGGTGGCTCAGCAGTTGAGCATCTGCCTTTGGCTCAGGGTGTGATCCCGTGGTCCCAAGATCGAGTTCTGCATCAGGCTCCCCTTGAGGAGCCTGCTTCTCCCTCTGCCTATGCCTCTGCCTCTCTCTATCTCTCATGAATGAATAAATCTTTTTTTTTTTTTTTTTTTCAATTTATTCAGAGGCAGAGAGAGAGGCAGGCAGAGAGGCAGAGACACAGGCAGAGGGAGAAGCAGGCTCTATGCAGGGAGCCCGATGTGGGACTTGATCCCGGGTCTCCAGGATCACACCCCAGGCTACAGGCGGCACTAAACCGCTGCGCCACCGGGGCTGCCCCTGAATAAATCTTTTAAAAAAAATGAGAAACTGTAGGTAACATTGCCCAACTACTTGGTTTTGCTAATCTATGACTAACTTCTGTATTTTGTAGGTGGTGTCGGATTTGACATCAACTGTGGTGTCCGCTTGCTAAGAACCAATTTAGATGAAAGCGATGTCCAGCCTGTGAAGGAGCAGCTTGCCCAAGCTATGTTTGACCATATTCCTGTTGGAGTGGGATCAAAAGGTGTCATCCCCATGAGTGCCAAGTAAGAGCACAAGATTCCGATAAACAGAATGGAAAAGAAAGTAACCACATGACCCTCATACTCATATCCAATGTAGGATGCTTAGGGGATGGGGATGTTCAGTCACTTTTCAGGAAGTAATAATGAATTGTTCTTTTACACAAGAGGTTCCTCTCCCCTCATTTATTAGAGACATTAGTCAACTGATGTCCATTAGAACAGTCTTAGACACACAGAAATTATAATAGAATAATACGCACTGACGATTATCAAGCGCTTGCTACATGGAAGGCACTGTGCTATTGTATATGTATATCATGTCATTTTGTCGAGATGATAATCTAATATTCTCCACTGACAAGAAAGGAAAGGGAAGTCTAAAGAGGTAATAGGGTGCCTGGGTGGCTCTGTCGGTTAGGTGTCTGCCTTCGGCTCAGGTAATAATATCTAGGTCCTGAGATAAAGCCTACATCGGGCTCCTTGCTCAGCAGGGAGCCTGCTTCTCCCTCTCATGCTGCTCTCCCTGCTTGTAGTCTGTCTGTCTGTCTGTCTCTCTCTCTCTGAAAAATAAAATCTTTAAGATAGATAGGTAATAGTAAAGTCAGGATTCAAATCAAAGATCCTTTGGCTTCAGAAGACTATATTTTAGAAACTTAAGGACGCCTGGGTGGCTCAGTGGTTGAGCATCTGCCTTTGACCCAGGTCAGGATCCTGGGATCAAGTCCCACACAGGCTCCTCACAGGGAGCCTGCTTCTCCTTCTGCCTATGTCTCTGCCTCTCTCTGTCTCTCACAAATAAATAATTTACACAGAAGGCTGTATTCTGAACTGCCTTTTGTCAGCGAACCTATATTTAGCCACAGCCTTCCTTTTTGAATGATAGCATAGAATGTTGTATGTTTAACTAGGATGTTAAATATTTCAATTGGTAGAGAATGAAATTAAAGGCCACAGCATAACTGCCTTTTCAATGGCCATTGATGGTACTGTCGTGGCTCATGTAAAACTGTGCGTCTTTTTTTTTTTAAGATTTTATGTATTTATTCATGAGAGACACTGGCAGAGGGAGAAGCAGACTCCCTGCGGGGAGCCTGATGTAGGACTTGATCCCAGGACCCCAGGATCACAACCTGAGCCAAAGGCCAACAATCAAGCACTGAGCCACCCAGGTGCCTCAAAGCTATGTGTCTTAAGCTTTGCAGAATATGTGCTTAACAAGGATGTTTCTTTGGCATCTTCTTTAAAATTTATCTTTAAAATATCTTTAAAATTTATGTGACTTTGTATTCTAGTTACCTCCATGTACATACATTAATACCAGCATGTTTCTAATTATTACGTATTCTACCGCTCCCCTCCAGCAAAAAACAAAACAAAACATTGGAGTAAAATTGATACACTTGGAGGATTTGTGATTTTTTGTGGTCCCTGACATGCAGCCCTACTTTGAAAGTCATACCTAGAACGTATAAATTCCAAGATACTCATAAATGTTTTAGATAGGAATTTTGTCTTGTATAATAATGTTTGAAATGGGCTATCATGGGGAGATGACATGGACAATTGTAACCTTCTGGATAGCATGTTGGGAGGGATGGCTAGATCTTAGGTGAAAACCAAGGCTTCTTCATTCTAGGGGTTTAATGTATGTGCATCTACCTTCAAAATGCATGTGTGCTGAAGCCATGTAGTACTTGTGCGAAGGTACCATAAAATGTATCCTGCGCCCTCTGAAGGTTTTTACATAGGTTTATTTATTATTTGGCCATGATTTTTCATAAATTATTAATGAAGGTGAGTAGCTGTGGTAGTTAGTGGTAGGTGGTAGTATCTGATTAGTTACATATTTTCTTTGCCTTTCAGAGAGGCAGTCTAATGCAAATGACATTGGAAGAGTACAAGGGACTAAATAAATGTCTAAAGAACTATCATCGTCTGTAATATGGCACTCACAATTTTATGTCACAATTATTTATGTAGCTGCTTTCCTCAAAAAACTGAAGTTCCTGAGAGCATAAACTTTGGATCTAGCACAGTGCCTGGTACACAGGCAGTAGTAAATGGACTGCTTCCCTCTGCCCTTTTAAGACATGGTCATCTTAGCTTTTGCTCTACCATGGCTGTGAAATGACTGGGCCTTATTACTCACACAGAGACTTGGAGGAGGCCTTAGAGATGGGTGTGGATTGGTCCCTGAGGGAAGGCTATGCCTGGGCTGAGGACAAGGAGCACTGTGAGGAGTACGGCAGGATGTTGCAGGCCGACCCCAATAAAGTCTCTGCAAGGGCTAAGAAAAGAGGCCTTCCTCAGGTAATACTTGGGAGGGGCAATGTGCTCAGGGGGAGGGGAGGGGCACGTTGGTTATGTTTTTGTTGAGGGGGAAAAGGTTATCTTCTATGTAGCAAATATATCCCCAGGTTTTTCACTGTATATCAAAAACACAGATCTGTTGGCTTTACCCTTCATTCTTACTCTTTTAAAAAGCTGTTAGGAACTTGCCAGATGTTCATAAAATAAGACATGCTGAATTAGAAATGGATGAGAAAAAAATGAAATACGATTATAAGGCTTAAAATGTATGCCCAGATTACATATATATGTACTTTGATGGTTCACAGATTTGGCTGAGTTTTCTGGAGTCTTAAGATGAGAAGACATACCTTGTTAGTTCATGGTGTCCATGAGATAAGAATATACCGGAGATCCCTGGGTGGTTCAGCAGTTTAGCCCCTGCCTTCTGCCCAGGGCGTGATCCTAGAGTCCCGGGATCGAGTCTTGCATCTGGCTCCCTGCATGGAGCCTGCTTCTCCCTCTGCCTTTGTCTCTGCCTCTCTCTCTCTCTCTCTCTCTCTTTCTCTTTCTGTGTCTCATGAATAAATAAAACCTTTAAAAACAAAAAAGAGGTAAGAATATACCACATGTTTGAAATATGCAGCTAATTGCAGTGGCTTTGCCATTAATTCACTGTGACTGTGAGCAAGTTTCTTGCTTCTCTGAGTCTGGCTTTCTTAACTGAAAATCAGAGTAGTTAAAACTTGGCAGCTTCTAAAGACTTCTGGCACTTCTGTGCCATGATCCCCATGGCACAGGGATTATTAAACATCTATTAACTCCAGTTACAGGATATATTCTTCAGTGGTAGGTAAATGGTAGGTGTCAACAAGCTCATAGATGTTTCAAAATCATTTGAGCTTGGACCTTGTGTAAGAGTCAGCATTCACCAGAGTTCATCTCAAAAGTTGACCCTTCTATCTGCAATGTTTAAAATGTCCTGTAGGCCAGATAGTGGTCTGAGTTTGGGTTTATGAAGCTTTTAATATCTATATATCTCAAGCAGATAATGATACGATAAACTTTTGGAATTGCCATATTTTCATTGTGTATTGCTTTAAATGCATGAAGCATCTCTGAGGTTCAGAAATTTCTTTGTTATATAAACCAATATAAACCACTGTGATTATTTTTTGTTATTGGTTGATTTTACCAATTTGCTTTTTAAATGCAGAATAGAAGCAGGGTGCCTGGGTGGCTCAGTCGGTTGAGAGTCTGACTCTTGGTTTCTGCTCAGCTCATGATCTCATGGGTGCTGAGATCAAGATCAGTGAGTGTTAGGCTCCATCCTCAGTGGGGAGTTTACTTGACTCTCTCCCTCTGCACATCCCCCCACTTGTGCATGCACACTGGTGCTCTTTCTCTTGCTCTTAAAACAATAAATCTTTAAAAGCAGAATAGAAGCTGTTTTATCAGACATTCTTATTTTTGCAGTTGGGAACCCTGGGAGCAGGCAACCACTATGCAGAAATCCAGGTTGTGGATGAGATTTTCAATGAGTATGCTGCTAAGAAAATGGGCATCGACCATAAGGGACAAGTGTGTGTGATGATCCACAGTGGAAGCAGAGGCTTGGGCCACCAAGTAGCCACAGGTATAGTCTGGATCTAATTTTAGACTCAGTGCTCAAACGCACATTTATGGGGAACCAAATAGAGATTTCAGGGAGAGAGCTCTGAAACTATATAATGCATAGATTTTTACTATTTCACATGGTATTGTTATAAGAAATTAAATACTTCACATAAACTATTTCATTTATACACTTATGACATATGCACATGGTTCTCACATATCTATATGCAAGGTTAAGTGTTATAGTGGACTCAGTGATGAACTTGGCAAGGACCTCCCCTCAAAAAATCCTGTCTCAAGAAGGATGTCACGTTCATTAAAATGAAAAGGTAGTATCTGATAAAATACAACAGAATAGTCTATATAGTAAAGTGTTTAGGAAAAAAATTTTGGAGGTGGCATCATGAATACATACTGTTTGCAGTTTGGACAGTCATGCACAAAGGAAGTTTATGACCAAAAGACACCATGAAGAAAGGAGAAGGCAGGGGAATAGCGACAAGATCACTTTGGACATGTGAAAGGCTTTTATGAATTTATGAGAAGACACATGGAAATTATTATAAACCTTAAGATGTGTATTATGTAATTTTTTTATGTAATTCATCCTTGTGTGTACATTTCATTCTATGGGAATTTACTAATTTGGGACATCCTGACCCATTAGAATATTAATTCTAGCAAATATATGGAGCACTGACTAGTAATTCTGAGCTTTACTGAATAACTTTTCTACACTTTGCCAAGAATTTGATTTTCCTGGGGCAGCCCGGGTGGCTCAGCAATTTAGTGCTGCCTTCAGCCTAGGACCTGATCCTAGAGACCTGGGATCGAGTCTCACATCAGGCTCCCCACATGCAGCCTGCTTCTCTGTCTGCCTATGTCTCTGCCTCTCTCTCTCTCTGTCTCTCATGAATAAAATAAAAATCTTTGGGGGGGAAGAAAGAAGAATTTGATTTTTCTGCTGTTCTAGCAACTTGCCTCCAGCTCTTTTCTGTTAAGTCACTAAAAGATTACTTTTTAAAACCATGATGGTAATAAGATGTATTTACTACCTCTGTTCATCTTCATGCCAGGAAAGGAGTAATTAAGACCATGTTGTTGCTGTTTGTGTACACATCTTATTCCCTTTGTAAGTTATCCAGGGAAGGTGTTATCTTTGTAACCCCCAAACTCCAGGGAAGTGTGTTATCTTTGTAACCCCCAAACTTGAGTCACACAACACTAACAAAAGGTTCTCAATAACTACGTCTTGACCAAGCAAATAGATGAACTTAGAAAAGCTTCCAAGGGAAAGTTGTATTTTATTTGCATTTTAAAAAGTGGATTTAAATGTGTAGCCTCTCTTTTTTGCAATAAATCTGAATTATAAAGGGAAAACCAGCTGTTTTAGACTCACTCTTTCTCTTGTCCAGATGCACTGGTAGCTATGGAAAAAGCCATGAAAAGAGACAAGATTATAGTCAACGACCGGCAGTTGGCTTGTGCTCGGATTGCTTCCCCAGAGGGTCAGGACTACCTGAAGGGGATGGCAGCTGCTGGGAACTATGCCTGGGTCAACCGCTCTTCCATGACCTTCTTAACCCGTCAGGTATAGTTGAAGTTGCTCATCTGTTTCTCATGGTGAAGTTTTAAACAACCTATAAAATCCGGTTTTGGAAATCTATGTAGTTAATATTGGAAATATTACCAAAGTGTCCAGGCTCTTCATGTCTCCTTAAACTAAGCCAGCAGAGTATCAGGTATGGGGAATGAGAGAAGAGGAGAAGCCAAAATTATTCCTAGAATTTGCCTTGAGCAGCAAATGGATAGAAGTGCATTCACGATTAGAAGGCTGAGGAAGAAGCCGTTCTGAAGGGTGGGATCAAGAATAGCTCAGCAGGTTTTCATCCAGAGTTGGAATTTATGGAGTGGTAATTGTAATGTGAGGGGCTCCTGGGTGGCTCAGTCAGTTAAGCGTCTCCCTTTGGCTCAGGTCAGGTACTGGGATCCTGGGATTGAGCCACACATCGGGCTCCCTGCTCTGGGAGGAATTTGCTTCTCCCTCTGCCCCTCTCCTCTGCTTGTGATCTCTCTCTCTCTCTCTCTCTCTCTTTCTCTCTCTCTCTTTCTCTCAAATAAATTAATAATTTTTTTTAAAAAGGAATTTGCAATGTGATGTAAAAGATGTTGTCTTTCCTGTGAAGGTTAATAATACTACTATATTTGAGCTCTTTAATCTCTCATTCCCTATAGGAATAGATCCGCTGAAATCGATGAGTTTTGAAGAGCTGGTTCTGGTTGCTTTTAACTTGGGCTTTTCCCTTTAGGCTTTTGCCAAGGTCTTCAACACAACCCCTGATGACTTGGATCTACATGTGATCTATGATGTTTCTCACAATATTGCCAAAGTAGAACAGCACGTGGTGGATGGAAAGGAACGGACACTGTTGGTACACAGGAAGGGATCCACTCGGGCTTTCCCTCCTCACCATCCCCTCATTGCTGTGGATTACCAAGTATGTACTAAGCCATTTGTGGTTTTAAGCCATGGAGGCATGATTTAGGTATTTCTAACATGGGTGAATTTAAACAGGCAGCAGTTGTGAAAAGAAAAATCTGTCCTCCATGAGAACAGTCATTTCCAGTCTTCTCTGAGGCAGTGACTCCCCCCTTATTTATGCTTGCAGTAAACTAAAACATCCCGCATGGAGAATCTTTTACCCCATAAATGTGATCTTTTCAAGGCCTTTAAATTGATTGGAAGGTGAGATTAAGATTAAACTCCGTCTGTTCACTTTGCCTCTCCTCTTGGTGTCTGGCTGTGATAGAGGTAGAAGGGCCTATAGGCTGCTCTCATTTTCCCTGTGATAAGGAAATCAGAACCTGGAGAGGTCAAGTGCCTTTCCTGGAGAGGTTCCTCCTAATGATGCTATCCCAGACATTTGAATTTGGCTTTGCTCTTGTATTGTCTGTCTGCTTCTGCCTTCCTGGTCCCTGCATTTTCACTCCCTTCCACTTCCCTCTCAATTATCCAAGAATTGAAATATGTCGTCATAACAATTGTAAAAGCAACATATTTAGAGCCCCAGGTTTCTCCCACAGTCCTGCAATGCAAGAGGATGTGTAAATATCAGGCATAAAAACCTCATGCTTTTCTACATTGTGATGTGTCTGATTTGTGTGTGCCTTCAGCTCACTGGACAGCCGGTGCTCATTGGTGGCACCATGGGCACCTGCAGTTACGTTCTTACGGGCACCGAGCAGGGCATGACGGAGACCTTTGGGACCACTTGCCATGGAGCGGTAAGGAAAAGACTTACTTAGAAATCCTCTCTTCAGTTTTGTCATTTTTCATTTTGATGGGTGAATGTATTAGACTGAGCACTAACCAAGTTGAAGTTTAGTCTGCCTTGGCTTCTACCTGAATTTATTCCCATAATATATACCATCCAGTGAACAGACTAAGGTCACCAGTATCCACCTTAGTGGAGTCATTTTAGGGCCAGGGACTGTTCCCCATCTCTACAAGTCCATAACATCCAGACTGGGAAATTGCCATATTAGCATAACGGACAGAGCCTTAACTGATGCAAGTTCACATCACAGCTTATCTCAGTGATTCACTGGACCTAGTCATTTGCATCATTTGCTCCTTACTTAATAGGTCCACTCAAGATGTGGAGGCAGAGCCCGCACGTAGACTACACACCTATCTCACCATATCACCTCCTCTAAGCCAGGGGTTGATAAACTTTTTTTGTAAATCACCAGATGGTAAATATTCTAAGCTTTGGGGCCATATGGTCTCAGTAGTAGCTACTCTATTGTGCCATCGTAGCAAAAAAAAAAAAAAAAAAAAAAAGGCAGCCATAGACAATATATAAACCAGTGGTAATTACTGTGTTCCAATAAAACTTCATTTACAAACACAGGTGGTAGGCCAGATTTGGACCCCTACTAGCTTGCCAACCCCCTGTTGTGAGCCATGAGAGACTTATTAGCTAGTGAGGGAGTGAAGAATAGAAACTCTATAGAGTACCTTCTCAGAGAGCAGACCCTCACAAATATATTTGAACCTTTTTCTCTGATCCTCTCTCATATTACCAGTTACCTCCCAACTCTTCATTTTAACACAGTGATCAAAATCAGCACATCTCACACAATACGTTAACAACACCTGGAAGCTTTTTTCTTGGGTTTCTTTTATTTTTCTTTTATTTTTTTTGTTGGTCACAATGAGGGAGGGGAGCGTTGCTGCTGGCTTCTAGTAGAGGCCAAGGATGCTGGTAAACATTCTACATGACAAAGAATTATCTGGTCCAAAATGTGAGTAGTGGAATGTTGAGAAACTATTTTAAATCACAAACCACAAAGGTATTGTGATTACAGATATGCTATTTACAATTAAAATAAATTTATTTATATTGAATTGGTAATAGTATTTAGAAATACAAAATTAAAATTTTCAATACTTAATGTTTTATGTAGATGGCAATTTGTTGTCTAGAAGGATATGATGAGATTTTTAGTGGAAGACCCCTTATAAGGTTGATAAAATAGAAAAAGATGGTTTTCTAAATAAAGAAGTCAAGGAAAGGGCATATAATCCCAAGGGTTTAAATAATTGCTGGAGTTGAACATAAGTTGTAGCTCAGAATTTATATAGTGAAATTTATTCCTTTCCCAATCTAGGGCCGTGCATTGTCCCGAGCAAAATCTCGTCGTAATTTAGATTTCCAGGATGTCTTGGACAAACTGGCAGATATGGGAATCGCAATCCGAGTTGCCTCACCCAAACTGGTTATGGAAGAGGTAAGTGAAGCTTTGATAAATGTTCAGCATAAAACTGTGATTTATGCCACTATATAGAGAGCATAATTTTTGGTTTTACTATTAGGTATTATGTTTTGTTTTTGTTTTTGTTTTAATAATCTCAGTTATAGTTTATCATTGTTTTTTGTTTGGAGATTAATTACAAGCCAAGTCCATAGAAATAATTCTTACCTTTCTACATATTAAACTTTAAAAATTGTTTGAGCACTCATTTTAAGCTTTCTTTTGCACAGCTATTATATACTTATATTTAAATTTGAAAGCAGATTTGGAAAGGAAGATAACCATTTTGTTTGATTCAAGGGAGCCAAGATTTTGTTTAAATTATATGTATGTGTATGTACATATTCAAGTTAGAAGCAGCACAACTTGTTTTAAAAGTTTAAGAGACAAAAAGTCATGCAGAAGAAAACTCAGTATCCAACGCAACTGTTACTTCCTTTTCTAGGACACTTAACTATCTTCCGTTTTTTCCCTGAATGCTTTCTCTTTAAAACTAATTATAATCATAGTTTACAAATATTTTGTAGTCTTTTTATTTATTTATATCCTTTTGTTCCTTTTTGTTGTTGTTTTTCTCCCCTCTCCTTTTTTTAATTTAGCACAGTACTATACTATTGTTTGTGAGGTCTGTTTTTTTTTGTTAAGATTTTTATTCATTTATTCATGAGAATACACAGAAAGAGAGGCAGAGATACGGGCAGAGGGAGAAGCAGGCTCCATGCAGGGAGCCCGACATGGGACTCAATCCTGGGTCTCCAGGATCACACCCTGGGCTGAAAGTGGTGCTAAACCACTGAGCCACCCGGGCTGCCCGAGTGTCACTTTTTAATGATTGCCAAGTCATTCTTGCCAGCTAAGGATCATAAGTTTCTGCCCATATTGGACACTTCATTGGCTTCCAAATTTTCCTACTATAAATTAAGTGATACCTTCACACGTGAAGCTTTTTTTCCAGTTGTTTTTTTTTTTTTTAAGATTTTATTTATTTATTCATGAGAGACACAGAGAGAAGGCAGAGACATAGGCAGAGGGAGAAGCAGACTCCTCTCAGGGAGCCCGATGTGGGACTCTATCCCAGAACTCTGGGATCACGCCCTGAGCCAAAGGCAGACGTTCAACCACTGAGCTACGCAGGCGTTCCGAGCTGTTTTAATAATCAGAATGAAATCCTAAAAGTAGACTGAGTCACAGAGTATGACAAAGCCTTATTTCTTAATAATTAATTTTTCTGGGCAGTCTGGGTGGCTCAGCGATTTAGCATTGCTTTCAGCCCAGGGCCTGATCCTAGAGACCTGGGATTGAGTCCCACGTTGGGCACCCTGCATGGAGCCTGCTTCTCCCTCTGCCTATGTCTCTGCGCGCCTCTCTCTCTCTCTCATGAATAAATAAAATATTTTTTAAAAATAAATAAAAAATAATTTTTCTCTCTGATTTTAAGAATAACACCTGTTTATGGGGTACCTGGATGGTTTAGTTGGTTAAGCATCCGATTAAGGTCATGATCTCAGAGTTGTGAGATCAAACCGGGATCCATGCTGGGCATAGAGCCTGCTTTAGAATCTCTTTCTCCCTCTCCTTCTGCCCTTCCTTCTTTCCCTCTCTTAAAAAAAAAAAAAAAAAAGAAAAAGAAAAGAAAAGAAAAACACCTGATTCATTAAGAGATTTTGGAAAATGCAAAGAAGAAAACAAAAACCATCGAAAATTCCACCAAGCGCAGATAATCTCTATTGACGTTTGGCATTTTTTTTATGTGCATGTTTTACATACGGTTTTTTCATTCACTCAGACATGCTTATTTAAACATCTATAGTTAGGTCCTATTGTAGGTTCTAGGGTTACTGCAGAGAACAAAACTAGCAAATCTCTTTCTTATGAAACTTAGCACATAGTAAAAGATCTAGTGTGTTAGATGACATTAAGTGCTACAAAGCACAGATGGGACAGGGAAAGATAGGAACTGGGTGCAGTTTTAAATAGGGTGTAAGGTGTAGTTTTAAGTAGGGAGTAGTGATACTTGAATGAAGACCTGGAGTGAAGGAGTGGGCTATGTAGGTAACTAGGGACAAGCTTTCCAGGGAGAACAGCCCTGTGCAGAAACACTAAGGCGAGATTATACTGGGATGTTTGAGAAATAGCAAGGAGGCCACTTGTGACAAGAGCAAGCAAGCGGGAGATGAGGTCAGAGGCAAGAGTGCCAGATTGTATGAGTACTTGCCTTTTCCTTGACAGAAGGACTTTTGCTCTTCTTATTCTGAGTGGAGTATTGGGAAGACATTGGAGAATTTTGAGCAGAAGAGTAACATGATCTGGCACACTGATGAGGAGAATCTGGAAGAAAATTGGTGATGCAGGAAAGAGGGGGCAATTACTGGAGTGATGTCCTTGGATAGATAAGAGGAGATGGAATTGGGTGTCCAGGTGGATGAGGTTGGTCTTTCTTAGGAGCTGAAATAATGAGTCCTTAATAAAAGGAGAGAAGGTAGGATGCAGGTAGTCAGGGAAGAGATGGTAAGATTTTAGGGAGATTCTGTTCTAGTTATTTCTCTTTTCAGGTGTAATAGACAGTAGTGCCAGAAGCTAAGAATGAGGCTGCAGGAGAAGGGATCAGATAACATTTAAGAAAAAGTAATCAGCCTGGTGAGATTTTTGGTGGTTGCCAGCATAGCAGCAAGGGCCTCCTTGAGCTAAATTCAGTGATTGGGTGTTTTTTTCAAGAACATTCAGCTGTACAGGTATAGACAGGAAATAGATGTTGAGTTAACTTGAACTAGGTTTACAAATATGGTACAGTGGAAGGAAACAAGGCCGTTGAGGGTGTTGCAAAGAGATTATACGTCTCATGGGGTTAAAGGATTGTTGGAGATGGAGCACAGGAGGGAGGGAGCTGGAAACCCAGCTTGATCACCAGCCTGACATGCTTGAAACTGAAATTACAGAGGAGTTGTGGTCACTGGTAAGGACAGGTTCTAGGGTATGGCCCTAGCTGGGAATGAATGATCAGGGTAAGCATTGAAGGAGCAAAAATCAAGGAACTATAAAGCCAAGATACTGAGAGGCCCTCTTCCTAGATATTTAAAACATTGGAATTATATATAGCAAGACAGAGTGACAGTGAGCCAGGAGTGAGAAATCTTCAAGTAATGCTAAGGTAAGGAGTGATTCCGAGTCTAACAGATAACTGCAGGAAGAAGAGGTAATGAAACGTGAGGACTGCAAGACTCAAAACTGGGAGTGCTTAGGGAGAAGTGAGTGCGAATGGTCTGGAAAGAACCAAGATAAGCAAGGACGCCTGTCACACTCCTAGGCCTGATGACAGGACCCCATTTAGGATGAAAAATAGCTACTACTACAGAAAGTTGGAGGTGGAAGTAATATCCCTAGGGGAGATCTGTGTTTCAGAATGAACACGAGGGTGAAGAGGATGCTCAGAGAAGAAGAGAACAGGGAGAGGATTCTGCACATACTCCCTGGAAAGAGTCCAGAGGCTGCTGTTGGAAAGTTAGAAATTGAAAGAGAATGGGAGAGGAGCTAGAAGGGGATATGTACAGGGCCTTTGGGAATCTGCTCGGAGGCCCGAGCTTCTGCGCGGCCATGAACAGGGAGAGAGGTATTGTGATGCTCTGTTCCAAATGGCAAGACAGTGACTGGATGGGAAGGGAGGGTGGAGGTCTTAAGGGAAACTCAGAAATAAGAATGTGCGTATACATGTGTATACACATGAACATATACACACATGTGGCATTAGTAATATAAATGCGTTGAATAATTTTCCCTTATTGTGAAGGTGATAGCTATTCATTCCAGAAATTTGACAACTATAGAAATAAAGGAAATCAAAGTGGCCAGTAACTACCAACCAAATATAATTACCCCTAACAGGATGATTTGGTGCATTTCCTTTCTGTTGGGTATTTGTGTATGTGTTTTATTCAGTTACATTTACTGCTTTTCCTAGTTATACAAGTAATATATATTCTATGGGGAAATTATGAGAAATACAGAAAAAGATAAAAGTGTTTTTCATACTATCCTCTTACCAACATGGAGTTCAATCATCGTCTTTATTTGATATACAGCAAAGAGAAAATTCAATATTATTTTAATGTGCATTTTAATCCCACATGAAGTTTAATACTTTCAAGGATTACATTTTAAGTAGACTTTTACAACGTTGTAACTCCTTTCCTGTAGGCTCCTGAGTCCTATAAGAATGTGACGGATGTGGTGAACACCTGCCATGATGCTGGAATCAGCAAGAAGGCCATTAAACTGAGACCGATTGCTGTGATCAAAGGATAGAATGCTGACTGCAGCCACCAAACTCCACTGCCCCTCATGGGATGGAGGTGGACTGAAACTCCTCAGACATCAGACTCGAGACCTGACAGGTTCCAAAGTGCACAGCTGTAACTGTCCATTCCAACGTGGCTGGCGGGCGGCTGCTGCCTTCAGGAGCCAGTGTTGTAACATTACCTTCCGGGAAGAGTAACATTGCCCTCATTTGGAAAGGAATGTATGTGCTTCCTCCCTGATTATCCCACATGTTTTAGGAAAATCTGTTAGGGGGTGGGGATAGATCAAGATACTGCCTAACTCCTCATAGAAGTCTTAGTCATGACAGTGAGCTTCTTTACACCAAGCTCTGTGTTTATATTCTCAGAGGTATCATGTAGAGCGTTCTATTAAATAAGAAGGTTTTGAAATGTTTTCTTTCCCTCCTCCTTTTGTCAGTTTGTCAGTTCATCCACCCATCCACCCTCTTCCCCTGAACCCAGCAAAACCCTAAACACCACTCTCATTTGGAAAGTAGGCACAAAGTCCTATCCAGATACAAGAGGAAAGGATAATGGGACACGTTGAGGAGGGAATATGTATAGAGGTGTAGAAATAGGGGCCTAAAAGAGCAGTTTTTCATAGACTTGCTAATTTCTCATCCTGAAATATGAGGCAGAGTTTTGACTTACCTGCATAGCAGTGCCTTTTGGTACCTGTCATAATTAGGCCTGGTCTGATAAACTGATTTGTTTTTGGATGATTTCTTGCACAGCAGGAACAGAGAACCTGCACGATACTGAATATTTTTGTTTGTGATTGAATTATAAAAACATGCAATGACCACAGTTGTGATGTTAACAGTTGCTCTTTTGGGCAAGTTGACTGCTCTTGTGCCATCTAATCACATTTTGTGTTCTGTACTATGACACCTGAAGATGTTATAAGTTACAGGTTGCTAAGGCCTTTGTTGAATCCAAACAGCCAGTAAAATAGAAAAATCTAATAAAGTTGCAATATGTTGTTTATATCTTGTGCCTAATAGTTTATAGCTTAGGAAATTCATATTTGTGTTTCATTCACTTTGGTTAGTGTTGCTGTTTCCCCATTTTATCACAGGTTTCTTTAAGTGACTCATCCTAAAATCCCCTCTCCTAAAACTTCTCCTTCAACTTAAAAACCCTCCTTAGAGTATCTTCTGAATGCTGCTGTTTGGAAGGCAGAGAAGATAGACTTCCTCTGAAAAATGTCTGATATGAAATAGCATGTCTTTACTCTGAGCACCCAGTAACCTAAATATTTTGATGGTAGAGTTTGAAAATAACCAACAAACCAGTTAAGACTCTTAATGTGATAATTATGGATTATTTACAACTTCATACTGGACCGGCCACTGTTGTGCACACATGATGTAGGATGCAGGTTACCAGGGAACGCTGGAGGGCACTTTAGGATGAGGAACAGGCTTCTGGGAGGCACTAGGTTCTCTAGAGGTGAATAGCATTGGAGTATAGACTCCCCCTAACCGGGCTTGCTTAATGACATGTTGTTTGAAACTAATTCAAAGCAAAGTCCCCTCCCAAAACTAACTGATGTCGGTGCAAGAAATGCTGTGCATCATCTTAAATACATAAATTGAGTTTTATTAGATGCTTTGAAAATATTCCAGGGAGGTATGAGGAGGAGCAGATGAGAAGGAAATAAAAAGAGAATAGTTTCTGTGTTGGCGTTTCTGCCATATGAGCTTTTCTTGTATGTAGCATTTGTAATGAGCTCGGTCCCATTGATGACCACAGAAAGTAATGGTTAACATTCGAGTTCAAAAAGAAAAGTATAGGGATCCCTGGGTGGCGCAGCGGTTTGGCGCCTGCCTTTGGCCCAGGGCGCGATCCTGGAGACCCGGGATCGAATCCCACATCAGGCTCCCAGTGCATGGAGCCTGCTTCTCCCTCTGCCTATGTCTCTGCCTCTCTCTCTCTCTCTCTGTGACTATCATAAATAAATAAAAATTAAAAAAAAAATTTTTTTAAAAATATTAAAAAAAAAAACAAAAAGAAAAGTATATTGTTTTCTTTATCTAGAGATGTTATTTTCCCATTTAAGGCAGAAGTTCACTTAAAAATAAATATTCAAAGCAGATGTTACCAGCTGTTTTTATTACCCTAGGTAACAATCCCCTCGGCCATGCACACACAGCTAAAATACCCTTCAGTAAGGCACTGTCTGGCTCTTTCAGGCATGGAAAGGAGTCCTTATTAACGCTGTACATCTCGGTCTCTTTTTAGGGCCTCTACAATCAGTCCTTTTTATAATTAATAATCTCAAAACCTCACACTGATGATGGGGCTTTATCATCCCTGTCATCAGCATATGGATGGAAAACCAGTTCATGAGACGTAAGCAAAATATGAAGAATCATTAATTTTCTAATTGGTAACTTTAGTGGAGCAGCAAGAAAATGAAAATTTAAATACTGAATTTTAAATCTTGAAAATCTCATTGTGATCTCCAAATTATACTTCATATAGCCTCCAAAAACTTAAGCACAGAATAAAGATTTTTTTTTTAAGCTTTTCTTATTTTTCCTGCTCGAGACTGCCAGTCTCCCCATGTTCATTATAAAGGTTTTCTGTCTCCTTGAAGACTTTACCTGTGTTGCTGAGGAACTCCCTGTGCTTGGAATTCCAAACACACAGTTTACTTAAGCTCATTCTATACTTTTTACTTACATCATTCTTCTTGCATCTGCTCTAGTGCTTGATTATTGAGATTTTTATATCCAGAGAGCATGATTTGTAGCCATCTGGATTTGCTGATTATGAAGGTGGTGTTATCCGTCAGGCACGTTGGAGTATGCCAAGTCATTTTAATGACTACGGATCTTTAGAAGCTCTTGCCCTAGAACTGGTATCTGATCTCTGAAACGCCAGTGATCCATCGAGAGGAGAATGTTACAGGGAAGGGGCACGTCAGAGAAGTAAGTGGTGACTTAAGTTGTAGTTTGCAGTAGTTTGCAGATGTAGTGAATAAAGTGCCAAGAATATAGTAGGTACTTAACACATTAACAGTCACCATTCCTGCTCTGTAGTTTACGCAGTGTTTATACATAGTTTTAGTTCTTACCGAATAAGGAAGGGTGGATTATCTGAGCCATTCCCTGGTGCTTAGTTAGAATACAGCCTCAGAAAGGTCTAGCAGCTAGCCCAAGGGCACCCAACTAATGACATAGAGGCACAGAGAACTAGGTCTTTTGGCTATGAGGTTTAATGCTGTTTTCCTGATGTCACACTACCTCATGTAACCATTTTGTGCTGCTTTTCCTATTCAATACAAGAACCAGCAAGTCCAGTCTGGGACTTCCAATTCTCAGAGGACTCACCAAAATTTATTTTATTTTATTTTTTAAAGATTTTATTTATTTATTCATGACAGAGAGAGGCAGAGACACAGGCAGAGAGAGAAGCAGGCTCCATGCAGGAAACCTGATGTGGGACTCGATCCCGGGACTCCAGGATCACACCCTAGGCCAAAGGCAGGCGCTCAACCACTGAGCCACACAGGCATCCCCCCAATTTTTTTTTTAAAGATTTTATTTATTTATTCATAGACACAGAGAGTGAGGCAGAGACACAGGCAGAGGGAGAAGCAGGCCTCACGCAGGGAGCCCGATGTGGGACTCAATCCTGGGTCTTCAGGATCACACCCCAGGCCACAGGCGGCGCCAAACCACTGCGCCACCGGGGCTGCCCCCCAAAATTTATTTTAAATTAGATGGCTTGGCCTTGCTGAGGCAGGTCAGATGCTGGCCACCTGATTGATTAGCACAAAGCATATGTGCTTTAGGGGAAAGACACTATATTCTGGCCTATCTCCCAGCACAGCCAAGCTCCTTCAGAGGGATGTCTTTACCCTATGGCCTATCCTTCTCCAGTTCCCATACCATCCCTGATTCTCCTTAATCCTGACTTGTGCCATTACCATTCCAATGAAACTACTCACCAAAGTCACCATTTACTTTGTAGTTGCTAATTAGATGGACCAGTTTAGCTTTTACTTACCCTCTGCAGTATTTGAAGCTATTAACCACTCTTGGCACACTCCTTAAAATGTTTTCACTAGGGGAAAAAAAAATGGTTTCACTGGGCTGAGCTTGGCCCTCTTCTCACTATGTATGTTCATCATGTCTCTTTTTCACTCATTTCCAAGACTCCAATCATCACCTATGGCTGGGGACCCCATGATCATCTCCAACCCACATCCATTGGACATCTCTACCTGAGGATCCATTAACATCTCAAATTTACCATGTAAACTCAGTCATCACCTTCAAAATGCCTTCTCGGTCTCAGGAAAGACACTACCAACCCACCAATCATCTAAGCCAGAATTGGATTCCTGCATATCTCTCTCTCTCTCTCTCTCTCTCTCTCTCTCTCTCTCTCTCTCTCTCTCTCTCCCTCTCTCCTCACCTTCGTATAAGTCTTGTCAATTCTAACTCCTGGGTATTTATCTCTAAGATACTTCATTTCTGTGCCTACATCACTTACCTGTTCAGATCCTTATCTGCCATCTCAAGACTGGCAGGTGTCTTCTTAGATGAAATCCTGCCCCACATAAGTCCTCTTTTCTCCTGGTGATAGAACCCATATATTTATTGGACAACCATTCCAGCCCCATTCTCTATTCATGTGGTTGGGGTGAATCGACTCCACCCCTAGACCCAGACTCTGCATCACGTCCTCCACCTCAAGCCCCCAGCCCCAGAAACCATTTGATGAATTGGCACTTGATCCAGTTAGAATAAAAGCTGATCCAGGAAGTGTTTCTAGATTACCTGAGAACAGGGTGCTCTCTTCCCCTGCTGTTGTAAGGATATGATGTAAGGCGGGACTTGTTGACAGCCATCTTGCCACATGAGCAAACTTGCCTGAGAACGGAGCCCACATAAGGGAAAACAGCTGAGAGAGAAAAGCAGGAGAGTCCCTGTGACTAAAGATTTGAAATCTGTGCATGGAAGCAAGATATCCCTGGATTTCCCAGAGATGTAGGAGAGAAAATTTTTTATTTGTGCCTAACTCAGTTTGAGTTGGGTTTTCTTGTAGCCAAAAGATTCCTAGCTTGTATAGCAGTAAGACTGACAACTACTGCCATAGAGGCACAGAGAACTAGATCTTTTGGCTAGAGTCTAGAAAGAGGAGTTGATGTTGAATCCAGGACTTTGTGCCTGAGGTACTGAATGCAGGCAGTTCTCTCAAAAACCCAGAAGTGCTGGGGAAAACTGATTTCCAAAGGGCTGTAAGAAGTTAGACCCGCTGGGGTGCCTGAGTGGCTCAGTGGTTGAGCATCTGCCTTCGGCTCAGAGCATGATCCTGGGATCCAGGATCAGGTCCCACATCAGGCTCCTTGCAAGGAGGCTGCTTCTCCCTCTGCCTGTGTCTCTGCCTCTCTCTCCGTGTGTCTTTCATGAATAAATAAATAAAATCTTAAAAAAAAAGAAGTTAGACCCGCTGAATTCAAGGTGCCAAGGACATGGAGGTGGCAACTGAAGTTGTATTACAGGAGCTCAGAAGAGAGACTCTAAACAGATGATTAGATTTTAGAGAAAATGAGATTTGTGAGAGAACCAGGTCAGGGATGAGAGGACTGAGGGTGCAGCTCTGCTTACTGATGAGAGGGGAAGAGGAGCCAAGGCCAGGACACAGGGCAGGCAAAGCCATCTCTCCTTGGTGGCACACTGTCCGTCTTTCAGCAGCTCCTGAGAACCAGTGAGCCAGGCTCTGTCCTGAGTGTGGGGCTGGCGGCCTGGTCCCTGTCCTCCAGGCCCCCAGGAACGGATGTATAGACTATTATCAAACTATGGGCACCGAAATGGGAGCAAGTGTCTCCATTGACCTCGTTCTGTGCTGCAAAGATCCCCTGGACTTAGTGACCAGCAAATCACCAGAGCAGTTTCAATAGGATATTTGGGCAAGCGGCTATTTTAATAGCAAAACAAGAGCTACCATTACATGACATTCACTGTGTACCAGGCACAGGTCTCAGCCTTTTACATATTGTGACTCATTTTGATCTCAGAACAATTCCATGAAATAGATACTATCCTTTCCATTTTTCATACTATTCTTATTTAATTATCCTTTTGCCCTAATAGGGTAAATGCTCTCCTACCAAACTTTTGGAAGAGCACATATTTTAAAGATCCTCAAAGTAATGTTTATGTGATTCTCAAATGATTTATGCCCTTAACAGATTTCATGTTAGTACAAACCCACTAAAAAAAACCCAGAGAGGGCAGCCCCGGTAGCTCAGCGGTTTAGTGCCACCTTCAGCCCAGGGCGTGATCCTGGAGACCTGGGATCGAGTCTCACATCGGGCTCTCTACATGGAGCCTGCTTCTCCCTCTGCCTGTGTCTCTGCCTCTCTCTCTCTCCCTGTTTCTCTCATGAATAAATAAATAAAATCTTTAAAAAATATATCTCCAGAGAGCTTACCTTGCTAAATGCAGCTTCAACTAAAGAATACTCTGAATATTTGTGCTCTCCTATTTCTTTTATTTGAAGTATAACTGACATATAAATCCTACTAGTGTCAGGTGTACATCCATGATTCAATATTTTTAGACATTACAAAATGATCCCAGTAAGTCTACTTACGATCCATCACCTTACAAATCTATTACAATATATTTTTAATTGAAGCATAGTTGATATACAGTATTACATTAGTTTCATGTGTTCAGCGTGGTGATTGGTTCAACAATCACATACATTTATACATCATGCAGGGCTCAGCATGTAAATGTAGTCACCACCTCTCACCATACAAAGTTAATACAGTATTACGAAATTCCCTATGCTGTCCTTATCCCTGTTACTTATTTTATACCTGGAATTTTGTACTTCTCTTTCTTTTGTCTTTCCCAGAATAATATGGGTACCGTGAGAGCCGGACGGTGCCCACCTCTCCACTGTGTTCTGTGAATACTCTTCCAGGTCCTGGGGACCCAGCAGAGAACAAAGGGAGACAAAGTCCCTTCTCTCAGAGAGGAAACAGGCTTCAATGGTGCTCTTCATTTATACGTGGAAACAGGATAAACATCTGAAAAGTCAAATACTACAGGAACTACATAAAATGGAGTCACATAATACTACGTGTGACAGCCCATAATCCTGCTGCCCCTGCCAGATAAGGAAACAAAGCCCAGGAACCCCAAGGAACTGAAAGTTTGCTTTCACCCAGCAAGCTGCGGCTCTCACTTTTGGTTGAGAGTTTTTCCCATGTCTCACATTGTTTTGCGATTAAAAAAACAAAACAACAACAAAATCCCTAGTCCTGCCTACAGGAAGCTTCCAGAAAATGATCTGTGAAGTGAAATAAAGGGAAATGAATGCCATAAAGCAGTTCACAATGCATTGAAGATAACACTGCACAAGCTCTGGCCTTTCGGGAAAGAGAGAGCAATACCATCTCAGGTGTGACATGGCCAGAACAGCAATGTATTTTCCATCTTAACTGCAAGAAACTAACCACTGCTAAACTGGGGGTGGGGAGGGAGGACCCTGAAGCAGGCAGGACCACCCGGTGATTCCACTGTGCAACATCCAGTCCCAGGGCTGTCATGGTGCTGTGCTGCTCAGTTCCTAAGACCCTGGCACAGCAGGAAGTAACATCTGCCTCCTCGCTGTCCAAACAGCAACACCTTTTTTGTTATTTATTTCAGTAAGTTCTACAACCAGTCGAACTGGAAATTCCACTTGGATAGTCAGGACTCAGACTCTGAAGGGTCTAGCCCCTGAACATGAGGATCCTCCCTTACAGTCCTAATGCCTAACATTCACCGAGCACATCCCATAAGCTGGAGATTGTTTTAGGGTGGAAGTAATTAAGATAGCAAGAGGGCTAACCCCCAATGAGAAGGAACCTGAAAAAATCGTAGGAATTCCTTGAGATGTTAGTCGGGGTCTTTAAACTTTCAGAGGTCAGGGACCTTCTCTGAGAATCTGATGAAAGCCAGGCTAGACTCTCCTCCCAGAAATGTACAGTCACACAAAAGTTTGCATGTCATTTGTGGGGTTTAACCCTTGTTAAGTCCGCGCGCGCGTGCGCGTGTGTGTGTGTGTCTGTGTGTGTGTGTACATTTACATGTGAGAGAAAGAGGAGAAAGAAAGCTCAGACCAAAAAATAATGAAATGCTCAATGAATGATGGGACAGATCAAAAAGAACTGGCTTGAAGGGCTCCTCCCCTCCCCCTGTCAAATTAGAAACAATTTCAACAATTAACAATAATATTTAAAAATATTTAAAATAATATTTAAAAATAATAAAAATATTTAAAAATAATAAGATTAGGGGCATCTGGGTGGCTCAGTGAGTTAAGCATCTGCCTTTGGCTCAGGTCATGATCCCAGGGGCCTGGGATCTAGCCCCACATCAGGCTTGTGCTCTCTCTTGCTCACTCTGTCTCTCAAATTAAATCTTAAAAAAAATTAATAAGTTATAATCAACTAGAATTAATTCCAAACTGAGCCCAACATGGGGCTTGAACTCACGACTCTGAGATCAAGACCTGAGCTGAAATCAAGAGTCAGATGCTTAACTGACTGAGCCATCCAGGGACCCCAAGGAAGCCCTTCTTTATAGAGAATAAATAAGTATGGAAGAACTAATAGAAATAAAGAATCAGCATTTGGCAACCACTGTGGAGGTGACTGGGGCAGATGGGAGTTATGAGTGAATGTCAAGGTTAGTTGGTGGGAGTCTGGTGAAGAACAAGATATTGACAAAATATTAGACTACCTCTCCCTCCCCCAAATACTAATCAACTACAAAGGGGAAGGTGGTGGATCTAAGGTGGAGAAACCAGGCAAGCAGCAACAAAAGTAGGTGGCCATGGCTAACACAGTCACTAATGGGACAAGTCACCACTGCTGGTGTGAGGCCCTGAGAAGGGCACAGCACCATCTCTGAGAAGTTCTGTTGCAGTGCGTGACCGGAGTCTGGTCATGAGCAACAGGCTGAGGGGCTTCCTACAGAATGAAGGTATGAACCCTCAGAACTGTCAGGGAAAAGCTAGGGAAAGGCTGACACACTGTTCCAGACCGAAGGAGTCTGAACGACACAACTAAAGGCAATGTATACTCCTGGGTAGGATCCTGGCTGGACCAAAAAAGAAAAACTGACATTGTTGAAACAGTGGTGAAATTTGAACAGAATCTGCAAATTGGTCAGTAGTGATGTATAAATGTTGATTTCCTGAGCTGGTGTTCGTACGTGTTCGTATTTTTGTGTGATATTGTGACCTACAGTTAAGAAATATATACGCTTGGTCTACATCCTGGTTTCTGGCATAAAGCTCCTAAACTCTTTGGAATTTCCTGAGATAAGAGCTATAAAGGTGTCTGCTATTCATAACAAGCCCCTTTCAACCACACCTGAGTGTAGGTTAAGGCAGGAACTTTGGAAAGCCCCTCAAGATGGGGGCTGGTTGCCTGGGAAACCAACCAAGTGATTAGAGGGTTGTAACTTTCAGCTCCACCTCTGATCTCAGGTTGGGGAGAACAGCTGGAGATTAGCTTCAATCACCAATGACTGATGATTTTATCAATCGTGTCTATGTTATGAGGCCTCCATAAAAACTCAGAAGAACAGGGTTCAGAGAGCTTCCAGGTTAGTGAACCAGTTTGCAACCACATGCCAGGAGGGTGGTGTACCCCAAACTCCACAGGGTCAGATGCCTCTGTGTTCAGACCCTTCCAGACCATTCTCTACCTCTCTCTGAATTTTTTCACCTGGCTATTTATTTGTGTCCTTTAATGTCCTTTGTAGTAAATCAGTAATCTAGTCAGTGAACTCATTTCCTGAGTTCTGTGAGCCGCTCTAGCAAGCTGGTTGAAGCAGAGGACAAGGGGGCGGAGTCATGGGAACTTGTGATTTATAGCCAGAGAATCGAATGAATATGGGAGACAAAGGCAGAAGGAAATGTAGATAAAATTAACTGTCCTTATAACTTGCAACCCATTGACAAATACTTGAGCAGATTATAACACTCCTCCAGGTGTGTATAATCACTTGCTCCTCACAATCCTGGGGCAGCAGACAGCAGCTCTTTCTGCCCATGGGGCCTGTCCCCAAGCTTTAATAAAACCACCTTTTTGCACCAAAGATGTCCCAATAATTCTTTCTTGGTCATTGGCTCCGGACCCCACCAACTTCACCAACATTCAAAAAAAAAAAAAAAACTACATCAGAGGAGCACCTGGGTAGCTCAGTGGTTGAGCTCAGCATGATCCTGGGGGCCTGGGATCAAGTCCCACATCGGGCTCCCCATGGGGAGACTGCTTCTCCCTCTGCCTGTGTCTCTCATGAATAAATAAATCTTAAAAAAAAAAAAAAACTACATCAAGAATCACAGGTAACAACCTGGACATCTGTATTGGGAGCAGTGTTGGACTGAGGCTATCACCAGGTAGATCGGGTCAGAATCTACATTGTAGGACACCCATTAGTGTCCATTGAGAATTGGAGAATTGCTTGGTGGTGTTGGAAAAATACACATCAGATCTGGTTTGGGAAAAATACAGACTGGAGTGCTGAAGGGTGATGGGACATCATTTTTGAAGATTCCAAAAATGACTAATGATTATTAGTACTTAATTAGAGTGGGCAAGGGAACAAATGTAAAATATGAACAACTGGGGAATGTGAGTGAATGAGGATGTGAGAGTTCTCTGCACTGTTCCGGTAATGTTAATGTAAGTTTGAAATCATATAAAAATAGATTGTTTCAGGGGTGCCTGGGTGGCTCAGTCGGTTAGGTGTCCAACTCTTGATTTTCAGCTCAGGTCATGATCTCAGCATAATGAGATTGAGCTCTGCATCAGGCTTTACGCTGGGCATGGAGTCTGCTTAAGATTCTCTCTCTTGGGCAGCCCCGGTGGCCCAGCGGTTTAGTACCGCCTTCAGCCTGGGGTGTGATCCTGGAGTCCCGGGATCGAGTCCCATGTTGGGCTCCCTGCAGGGAGCCTGCTTCTCCCTCTGCCTGTATCTCTGCCTCTCTCTCTCTCTGTCATGAATAAATAAAATCTTTAGGGAAGAAAAAAAAATAAAAGATTCTCTCTCTCATTCTCCCTCTGCCCCTCCTCCCATCCCTCTCTAAAATAAGAAACAAATGAATAATTTAAAAGATTGTTTCAAAACAAAAAATAACATATAAAGATATTTGTGTAGCTCTATTATCAACATGGCCACAGAAATTTCTCCTACCCTGGACACCACTTTGCAGTCACCTCACATCAAGAGGTGGAGTTTCTTTTCCTTCTCTGTTCTGCACTGGCTCACTGACCTGCTTTGGCCAAAAGAATGCAGACGTTGTGTGCCTCCTGAGCCTTGGCCTCCACAGACTGGCAGCCTCGAGCCTCGTCCTCTTGCTGCTCTGAAATCATCATAGAAAGAAGCCCAGATCTCCTTGAGGATGAAGGACCACCCGGAGAGAGGCCCTGTTGGGCCATCCATCCAGGAGTTCTAGCTGCATTGTGACAGCAACTGTGAGCCTCTCGGAGGCCAACAGATGAGCCTCCCTGGATGAACCTCCCCGTCAATCTCACAGTCTCCATTGTGAGAAATAACACATTGCTGTGGTTGTTACATTTTGGAATGGCTCGTTACACAACATGAGAAAAACTACTACAGGACTATTTCTGTCATTCTACTTAAGAATTTAACCAATTGACTTTACGTTGAGTAGAATTTCCCTCAGACTGCAGAGAGTAGTCCCACTTCTCTGCAAAGCTCTCCCTACCTTCCAGAGAACCATGCAAATCAATAGTGATGACAGCACTTCCCGGTTTATAGGGATCTTTGACTTACGTAGCCTCCTTTCCTCATTAGCACAACCCTAGGACATGGAACAGGTGTTACTAACTAATCTACAGTCTACAGATGAGGAAATAGGGTCAGAGAGGTATATTTCTTGCCCAAGGAAACTCAGCCAAGAGGCACTGACGTTAGGATTGGATTCCACCTTCTTTCTCCCTTGTCAAGGTTCAGCTGAAGTCATGGGCCTTCTGTAGAGAACACTTTACTCTCCCTTCGGGTCTCAAACTAATACATACCAGGAAGTGTTTTGATGTCTGCACGAAGCTTGGTTGTTGTGAATGTGAACAGGGGTTGATTGGGATCCCCTCATCAGCCAGGACCCCAAACACACTTTGTTGTACTTGTCCCTCATTTTTTTCTAACGTGGATATTCAGCGGTCTGGTAACCGTGGGTCTCCAACAAGAAAAGCTTACTTAGTGGGCAGCCCTGATGGCTCAGCGGTTTAGCGCTGCCTTCAGTTTAGGGTGTGATCCTGGAGATCCAGGATCAAGTCCCATGTCAGGCTCCCCGCATGGAGCCTGCTTCTTCCTCTGCCTGTGTCTCTGTCTGCCTGCCTCTCTCTCTCTCTCTCTCTCTCTCTCTCTCTGTCTCTCATGGATAAATAAATAAAATCTTAAAAAAAAAAAAGCTTACTTAGTGTCAATCTTCAAATATGCTGTTATGATTCAAAGTTGTCCAGTCATTTGAATCCGCAGGGCGCTGCTTCAGAACTGTGGAAGATGTTTACTGACAGCAAGGATGAGTTATAAAAGTCTTTGCTTTATTTTTCTTCTTAGCCGTTGTCACCACCTGAAACATATTTATGCTTGTTTGTTGACGCTCTTCCACTTCCTAAAATTAAGCTCCATCAGGCAATCAGTTTCTTCTGATTGACGAATGGATGGAGGAAGACCTACCAGACACAGTTTGCTACCACTTTTGTTACTTGGCCTCTCTGAGCATCAGCTCCTCATCTTTAAAATGGAAGTGACATAAAATAAATCCCTTGCAGGACGGCTGTGACCAGATGAGAATTCTATATATAGGGGCTAGCCTGCCGGCCAGTAGGCTCTCCAAAAATGTTAACTGATGGGGAGTTTCTGTCATTAGAGGTCTTTCAGGAGAGAAGAGATATGTTTCTACCTTGCACAATTTAATCCTTCATTTCACTAATTGGCATCAGGCCAATTTCCAAGGCTCTTTCTAGTCCCATGACTATGAGATAGGATTCCTCCTTCAGTGATTTTTTTTCCCCACTGTCAGGGAAATGAGAAACGTCTTCAGGAGTGGCCCCCTCGAGGCTTGCTCTGTAGGAAAAACCAGTTTGGAGAGTTTTATTGTCTGGACGCACTTCCCTCTGCAACATCTGTGGTTTCATTCTGGCCATGGTTAATGGCAGTGAGTAACCCTACATGAAAAGGCTGCTGACAGGTTTGCACCAAAGGACCCAGCTAAGTAACTACGGAAGGATTAAAAACCCATCTCACCACCCAGGGAGCCTGCGAGTAAAACACACGCAACACGACAATAATAATCAAAGAGCTGGAAATGGGGGATCCCTGGGTGGCTCAAAGGTGGCGCCTGCCTTTGGCCCAGGGCATGATCCTGGAGTCCCGGGATTGAGTCCCGCGTCGGGCTCCTGGCATGGAGCCTGCTTCTCCCTCCTCCTGTGTCTCTGCCTCTCTCTCTCTATGTCTATCATGAATAATAAATAAATAAATAAATAAATAAACAAACAAACAAACAAACAAAGAGCTGGAAATGGTTCTATGGTTTTGCGGGCCAATAAGGAGGCGCTAAAGCTCTTCCAGGCCCTCTGCTCTCTCCCAGCAGTCTGTCTGCCTGACCAGGAGATGACAGGGTTAGCAGTGTTGATAGAGAAGGGTGCGGAGAGCTCCCCCAGAGATAGAGAGTCTGCCTTAGTGATCACGTCAGAGGTCCCACCAGACCGCATTGTCATCAAAAGTCTTGTTCCCTGGGCAACAAGTAGGATTGCTACCCATTTTGGGGAGATGACAATGATAACTTTGGGGGCTTTAAAAACAACCTTTGTCTAGACCAAAACAGCTCAGAAGCTTTTTGAAAGGCACCATCTGACATCTTGGTTGGTTTGGTTATAGCTGGCTAATGCTGACTCATCCTATGAAACACTTTCCTTGGCCTCCTGGGACTTTGCTCTCAAATTCAACTAAGAATTATAGCCCCTGGAGTCCAGAGGATGAGAGTTAAGTTCACGTGTCCAGGGTTAATGTTATGTGACCCTCAGATCAAAAACTGTTGGCCAAAGGAGCAGACGCCATCTCTCCACATCAGAAGACTGAAGGGCATCCCATTTCTACTCCCCAAACCCTGTTCCTTTTACCTTGGCTACTTTATTCTCCTTCTCCTGTCCCCAGAAATTCCACAAAGGGAAGAAAATAAGGTACTATATTCTTTTTTTCTCCAGCCCTTGATTTATTCTGTACTCGTTCTGAAGTTTTTCTACATAAGAAGAGTATACTTTTTTCAACCTGCAGAAAACACAAAGGAAAATAAGTTATTGAGCATCTTTCTTAGCTGCTGGACTCTTGGGCAAGGTATGCTGTATATATTACTCTTATTTCATGTACTAAATGCTAGTGAACTTTCCAGAGTTACTTTTTTTTTTAAAGATTTTATTAATACCTTCATGAGAGACACACAGAGAGAGGCAGAGACATAGGCAGAGGGAGAAGCGGGCTCCCTGCAGGGAGCCCGATGCGGGACTTTATCCCGTGACCCAGGGATCACAACTTGAGCCGAAGGTAGATGCTCAACCACTGAGCCACCCAGGCATCGCAACTTTCCAGAGTTACTTAATGGTCACAAAGAGATAAAATATAAAATAAATACAAATATCATTTAAAGTGTGGTGTCATCAGAGAGGGTTTTGTGGCAACTTTTTAACCAAGCCACGAAACTCAATGCCTTTGAAGCCAGGCAAAGCCAGGTTGTTCACCTAAGGAACAACACGAAACCCATTGTCCTACTCCCATACAACGCGCTTCTCATGCTCATCACCATTGTCTACACCCGCTCCAACTTCTTCAGTGACTTAAACACCTTACTTAGTCTCAACTGGTTACCTTCCAACCCCCTGCCCTTCCGATTCCTTTATCTCCCCAATTCCTAGGACCCTCCTCTATGGAGGAGTGACTTCAGACTCCTCCATGCCTTGCCACCCATGAGCCTCTGAATCGGCTAGAACTGTTTCACCTATAAGACCTCAGGCTCAGACCTGCCTCAATACGCCATCTTTGCCATCTTCTCCTCCATCGGGCTTCCCATTACATCATGCCAGCTCTCTTGCTCATTTGCTGTAAAGCGTCTTGAAAGAGCTGGCTTCAACCTCACCTCTGCTTTCTCCTCCCACCCCTTTTATGCCCTTACTAAGGTTTCTAGTGGCCTTTCAGTGGCTAAATCCAATGGGTCCCCCTCACCCCTCAACTCCCTGACACCTCTGATTTATATGATGTCGTCAACCAACTCCCTCCTCCTTATAAAAGGATGCCTGCTTGTAATTGCCTTGATCTCACACCAGCTTGGTTCTCCCTCCTTCTTAGTCCTCTTCAAAGGCATTTCTTCCTGCTGCCAACCCTTCAGCGAGGCCTGCCCCAGCCTTCTTTTCTGGTTCTCTGCCACGCCTACTACTGCCCAAAGGTGATGACTCCCCAGGCTACCGCCATCTTTGCCTTCCCTCCTGACTTGACATTGGCATCTCCAACTGCTTGTGGACCCAACTAGCCTATTTGTAAATCCAGCGTCTCCAATACACAACTTTTACCTTTTAAATCTGCTCCTCTTTCTGTGTTCTAGGTTTCAGTCGATGGAAACTCACTAGAGTTGTCTTTTTATTTTTAAGATTTTATTTATTTATTAGAGAGAGAGAGAGAGAGAGAGAGAGAGAGACCGATCAGGGGAGCAGGCAGAGGGAGAAGCAGATCCCTGCTGGGCGATGCAGGACTTGATCCCAGGCCCCTGGGATCACGACCTGAGCCAGGCTTTCTGGGAACTCACTCACTCCAGTTGTCTTAAACATCTCCCTCAACCTGTCCCCCACCCCCAGCCTCCTGGTGGCCACACCTGTCCCTGTTACTCCCACATCCCCTCTCAGCCCATCCCTCCTCCCCATTTCCAGGACCACTGCCTGGGCTGAGGCCCTCCCTCCCTCTCTCTTCATTACCACGATGCTTCCTGCCACCAGACTGATCCTCAACCACAGCACTGAACATCTCAGTCTTTCTCCAAACAAACAAACAAACAAAACAAAACAAAACAAAAAAACAAAAGAAAAAAATTTTTTTCAATAGCTCTCAATTGTCTAAAAATAAAGTTCAAGTTTTTTAGCCTGGCTTTCAATGCCTACTAGAATCTTGTCTCAGCCAGTGTCTAGTCTCCTGTTATTCAGCTTCTATTTCCATAGTTCCTGCCTCCAGGCACCTGTTCCCCCACCCTTGGATCTTCTGCATGTCGTCCCCATTCCATCCCACTTACCACATACTGCACCTCCTAGTTTTCTACTCACTTGAAGGTGCGATAACTGCCTCTTGTCTCTAAATCCTGAGCACCTTTTTATCATTTTCGACATGAGTTATACCATGCATTCCCTTTTTCATCATACTGAGGCGAAATAGGTTAATTTTCCCTTCGGACTGGGAGGTTCTTCAAATTCCATTCAAGAGAAAATTACATAGCTTGCATTTTTAAAAAATAAGGCATTGTAACAGCAATTAGGACTCAAAAAAGAGCAAGTTGCTGCCCGGAACTGGATCTTTCTAGTGGGAAAAAGATACAGAAACAACTGCTATACTATGTGGCAGGAAGCAGGCATGTCTTAACTTTTGTCATCTTGAGTCTAGACTGGGCACACATTAGGTGAATGACATTCTAGAGCCTAAAAGATCATGCAATCTAACCTCTCATGTCCTTGCATAGAGAACTGAGACCACAGCAGGAAAGGGCCTGCCCATTCAGACCAGTGAATGGCAGTGCTGCACCAAGTCCTAGGCCAGGGCACACTCTGCCACAACCCCTCCTCCTTTGCACCCTCAAGTGTTGCAGTCATTAGAGTTATAAACCACAACAAATTTTCCCAAAAAGCAATACAGGATAATCAATGGCTATGTCTGGGCTGAGTAGCCAAAAGAAACAGAAGATCATAAAGACTGTAAGCATTGGGCAGCCTGGGTGGCTCAGCAGTTTAGCACTGCCTTCAGCCCAGGGCTTGATCTTGGAGTCCCGGGATCGAGTCCCATGTCGGTCTTCTTGCATGGAGCCTGCTTCTCCCTCTGCCTGTGTCTCTGCCGCCCTCTCTCTCTCTTTCTCTCTCTGTGTCTCTCATTAATAAAATCTTTTTTAAAAAGTTATTAAAAAGGCTGTATTTCTCCTGTCATGAATGCACAGTTTCCATAAAGCTCCGCTCACCACATTGCTTCTACATAACTTTTTGGTCATTTATTTTCAAGAGTCAAATTATCTATTGGTTAATTAAGCATTCATCCACAGGAAAAGAGAAGATTAAACATTTTTAAAAGGTCTCATTCCTGGATTAGTACTCTTCCTGTAAACCATCCGGAAAGTTCCAGAAAAACTGCCTGATTTTTTTTTCTTCTAAAAAATGTTATATGACTGAGATGAAATTTTATTGCTTTTTTTCAAAAGGTTTCTCAAAATCATTGCCTTATTCTCGGTTGAGCTTCAAAGAAAACCAGATGAAAAAATCTCTCAAGGCATTTTTATCCAGAATAAATTTGTCTTTTAAAGATTTTATGTAAATATTTGAGAGAGAGAGAGAAAGAGAGAGAGAGAGAGCAGGGGGGGAGGGGCAGATGGAGAGGATAAGAGAGAATCCCAAGCAGACTCTGGTGCTCAGCAAGGAGCCTGACTCTGTGCTCCCATCTCACAAGTCTGAGATCATGACCTGAGCTGAGATCAAGAGCTGGACACTCAACAGAATGAGCTGCCCAGGTGCCCCTGGGATAAAATTCTCTTTTTAAATCAGCTTTATCCTTTTCTTTATAAACCGCCCATCTCAACAAGGTATATTTATTTACACATTTTATGCATCGATTTTAGAGAAATAAATGAAGAAAAAAGTTTTTATTTCATTTTCCTGCAGTCAAAAGCAACCATAGTATATAGATTAAACAAAATCTTCCTTCTTCTTCTTCTTCTTCTTCTTCTTCTTCTTCTTCTTCTTCTTCTTCTTCTTCTTCTCTCCTCCTCCTCCTCCTCCTCCTCCTCCTCCTCCTCCTCCTCCTTCCCCTCCTCCTCCTCCTTCTTTTTCTTCTTCTTTATTATTATTATTTCTACTGTAGAAAAAGAGAATGTCAAGGTGCCAACCATGGCTGGAGCAGAATAAAGGAATGGAGAGTGCCATTTGTGTGTACTGAACACCTGAAAAAAGTTTCTGAACATTCTCAACAACTTGGTGAATCACCCTCTCCTCCAGCTCAGCCAGGAAGGTAACATGGGTGCTTTCCTCTTTCCCCCCTCCTAACATTAAAAATATATCTCACTTAGGCTTGTTTCACTGAAACCTCTATATGGACAAACAACCTGCCTGAAGACAAAAATGATACATTACAGACGTCTGTGAGTATGTAACCAGGTAATGGGTAAGAGCAGGGTTACGTCTTGCTCCTTTAATCCAAAAGGCTCTCCCCAGTTCTTAAGAAAAAGTAAAGATTTGCTGTGAATCACTGCAAAGCATTTATCTGTGCAGCCAGAAACACAAAATCCATTATAACTCGTTGTTATAAATATTAGTAGTTACACGTTTTAACGTGGACTCAGTTTCCACAGGTCAAATCACGTCTTATGATAGAAGGTAAAATCCTAATACAACGTGGTTACTCTGTCCTCCTAATACACTGAAGAAATCACACTAATTCCACCTAGAGATCATTTTCAACCAGGCTTTAGTCCCCACAGAACTGAGTAATAATATTTTCTCCAAAGAATGATAACACTACTAACTCATCATTGGATGGCATCTTGCAGATCACCGTGGTCTTTCATCTACTTCTCCTGTGTAACAGTATAGATGAGGAAACTGAGTCTCTGGGCAGTTAAATGTTTGCTCTGTCATGCAGCTAGCAAATAAGGACATGGTACAGAGCAAGGGAGGACATGGTAAGCGACACAGCAAGCCTGGGCTTTAGGGTCAGACAAACTTCAGGATTGAATCTCAGCTCAACTAACCATAGCAACACAAACCTGGGCAAGACCTCCTTTTTTTCTTTAACCACAACATATGTGTGATACTCACCTCACGGATGTATGAGAATTAAATAGGACATGTAAAAAGCACACAACAGAATTCACGGCACATAAAAGATATTCATTGCACGTTAGCTTTCCTCAGTAAACACATCTTTAAAAGGGAGGTACTGAAACCTACCCCATGAGACCAGTGTGGGGATTAAATCCTGTCCTGAGAGGGCTTACCATGGCCCCACTCCCCACCCCACACCCATACCAGCACTGCCTCCGTGGAAAGGTCAATTCAGGATATTAGAAAACAGCTTCAGAGAGAGGAAGTTTATCTTCCTATGTCGACAAGCATTTGACTTATCTACTGAATTTCATAATTATCTCTAAGACAAAAATGACCGGAATTAAATGTTTTTCAAAGACCGAGAACAAAGCCAAAGTCAAAGTCAGGAGTTAATTTCAAGATACCTAGAAGCCCTCCTGGTGTTGAAAGTTTAAGATCATACTAACTTCAGTCCACTCTATTCAACCATCTATGCATTTCCTTTTTTTTTTTTTTTAATCAGGGACGTCATTAAATTTAACCAAAGGTTAGATGGAGTGAGAAGAACAGAGCGGGGTGGAAAGAAGAGGAAAATGAAAAGCCAGCGGACAGAAACAAGTGAGAGGAAGGTACGTTTTCATACAAATCTCATACAGTCCTCTCTCGAAGCCATCACCCACACTAACATATGTGATTTCCTCAATGCTTTGAATTTCCTTCCCCAGCAGCCCGGCTCGCCCTCAGCCCGCAGCGCGCTGTCTGTCCCGCAGGAGCCGGGGCCGCGGTGTGTGCTCCAGCGTCAGCTCGGTCACCTTCGCCCAAAGTGACGGTGTCAAACTTCAAATGCAATCCTCACAGGGCAGCACGCAGGAAAACTTTCCTCTCGTCTGAAGGGCTGTCCCCTGTTTTGGAAAGTTCTTCTTTGGGCGAGGTTGGATTTAATTGGATATCCATGTACCATAAGGTACCCACACCGCGGGCTGTGGGAAACGGCTGCTGTGGTCGTCCTCTGGGTTTCTAGAATACTCGGTTTTTAGAACGAGGTGCTCAGAATCCGGTAAGCGTGCATCTGGGCAGCACCGCAGAGGACCTGCCCGAGTGCGCACCCTTAGGTCTGCAGGCGCAAACCCAGCGAGGGGCGCGTGCGGGGAGGAGGCGACCGGAAGGCCAAAACGCACTTTCCCCCGGAAAACATGCCTTTCTTTTTTTCCAAAGAGTGAGTCCTGGAGAAGAACGCCAGGTCAAAATGCGCAGCCCCCTGGGAGAGACCCTCCGGCCAGACTCCTAGGGTGCGCGGGGCGGCAGGCGCGGGATGGGCCGGGGCGGGGGGCCGGGGAGCGCGGGCCGGGGGGCCGGGGGGCCGGGGGCCAGGGGGCCGGGGGGCCGGGGGCCCGGGGGACCGGGCGCCAGCTAGCTGCCCGCCTCCTCGGGCTCGCTGCAGGGCGAAGGCGCCGACGAGGCCTTGGACTCGCCGTCGCTGTTGCAGTCGGCCGGGCGCGGGGTGCGGGCGGCGGCGGGGCCGTCCTGCGCCCGGGCCTGGCGCTCCAGCAGCTCCTGGAGGTGCCTGATGTAGCGGATGGCGGCGCGCAGCGTCTCCACCTTGGTGAGCCGCCGCTGGGCCAGCTCGCGGGGCAGGTGGTCCCGCAGGCGCGCGTAGCCCTCGTTCACGCCGCGCACCCGCTGCCGCTCGCGCTCGTTGCGCCTGCGGAGGAAGGCGGGCTCCAGGGCGCAGGCCAGCGGCAGCGGCAGCGCCAGGCCCGGCCCGCGGCCCCCCGGCGCCCGCGCCCGCGCCCAGCACGCGGCGTGCAGCCGCAGGGGCACCCCGAGGGGGTCCGCGGGAGGGAGGCGGGGCAGGGTCCCCGGCAGGTCCAGGGGCACCGGGCCGAGGCGGCGCGGCCAGGGCAGCAGGCCGGACGCTCTGCGCGTCTCCATCCCTCGCGGAGAAGCGAACCGATCGCCCAGAGACTGACGTCTTGCAAGAGGAGACTTAAAACCTTCGAGGCGTGGATGCGGGTCCGTTCAGGCAGCCTGGCACAGCTGGTCTGTCTTTAAAGAAGTTTCTGGTTCCGAGACAGGCTTCAGGGACACTTCGCATGATTCCCTAAATTCATGTCACTCCTCCATCGTTTATAAAGATCCAGACGGAGGTGATAGGCAAACACTTAGGATCCCGCTAATCCACACTTCAAACCCCGTCTTCCCCTCTGATCTTCTTACTTCAGCAGATAACAAAAGGGGATTCCTCTGCTCGGTCCCCTAGCCTGGAAATGTGAACATACACCAAACAGAGTAATCTTGCAAAATCACCCAAGCGCTTCAATTACTGTAATCCACCGCTCCGAGTCTTCAAGAGCCTAGGAACCTTCAAGGTTTCAAAAGAGCCCCTCCCAGGAACCAACAGATCTGGCCGGCTGAGCGAAAGTTTTACCAGAGGCTTTCTCCTTGAAAATCAAAACTTGCCTGCCCTTTGTGGTTTCCGGCGTCCAGGGCTAATGGAAAAAGCTTTCAGACTGTTTGCAAACTTACACTTGCTCTTCCATTTCTGCGGAGGTGGAGTGTAAGACCTCATCAAAGGGAAGACTGCTCCCTTGTGGTTATAAGATGTGTCAAGGAAAGGGGGGCCTTGGGGGAGGCTTGAGGGTTTCCTTCTCCCAAACCAAACCTTTTAAAAACTCAATTAGACATTTTTTGAAGAGAAGAGGGAAGGAATATACCTTAGCAACGAATAGAAGGGTCTGAGTATTATGCTCCTGCTTATGTTGAACGCACGTCGTTTTATGCATGTGTGGTTGTTTTTAAGAGCACATCAAAAGGTTGCACGGTAACAAACACTTTTAGCCAGTTATTTCTCACAGTGCTTACTGTAAACACAGGTTAAACACTGCTTCCCGACCTCTTCTAATCCCACCCAGGATATAAGAACATTTCCCCATAGTGCAAAAAGTGTATTTCTATTGTATTCTTCTTTTTGTCTTAAAAAACAAAGATACATTTACTTTCTCCCTTGGGGGCAGGAAAGCAACATTTGAAAGGTGAAGAGCCCCAGTTCCAAGGATAAAGGATGATGGCTTTGAAGACTTGTCTTTTTAACACACAACAAGAAAGAAAGAAAGAAAGAAAGAAAGAAAGAAAGAAAGAAAGAAAGAAAGAAAGAAAGAAAGAAAGAAAGAAAGAAAGAATAATTAATCCATCCTGTTGGTGAAAGGCTTTGAAGATGAAAGTGTCATTAAAAATCCAACAGTGGAAAAAAAAATCCAACAGTGCTGGTTAATGTCAAAAAATGTGTTATCACTTTGAAAATCAGATTTCTTGTTCTGCAAACCCAGCACATTAAAGGCAGCTTCTACTTTTAAAAGTCCAACTTAAAAACGAGAAGCAAAAACCCCCTACATTTATGATCAGACTTTCTGCCTATTCGTCAGGAGCCAGGGTGTCGCCCTGACATGTTTTTTTGACAAGTGCTACGCTTACCTGTTTACTCCAAATGATCTGCCCGAAGCAACCGGAAAAGCACCTGCATCAAGGCAAATAAAATAGAAATAATTATTCCTTTTAGGCATAAGTTAGTCACATTTTAAAAACTCCCTATGAGGCTTGTACCAGCAAACAACCTAATGTGTCACCTTGATTTCTCAGTAGAGTTGAGAACAATCCAGAGAAAGCCCTTCCTGTTGGGAAACAAGCCCACCAGAGAGGTAGAAAGACTATTACACCATAAGGTGCTTTGGGCCATGTTAAGGATTTTGGCCTTTGTTCTAAGAGTGATGGGAAATAAATGATGTGTTTTAAGCACAAAAGGCGACAGAGTAAGATTTTGCTTTTCAGAAACATCTCTCTATCTGCAAACAGGAGAGTAGATTGGAGAGGGGAAAAAAGGAAAACAGATAAGAGATACCATTTTTCATTCTCAGATTGGAAAATGTAAAAATTGCTAACATCCAAGGCAAGCAAGAATTTGGGGAAGGAGCAGAAGCATGAATTGCTACAAGCTTTTGGGAAAGTAACTATTAAAATTAATAGTGTACATCACATGTCCTTTGACCCAGAGACCCTACATAAATAAATGCACTGGTGTGAATTTATATATACAACAATATTTAATGCAACGTTGTTTGCAGTGATTTTTTAAAAGATTTTTTGAAGATTTTTTAAATTTATTCATCACACACACACACACACACAGAGGCAGAGACACAGGCAGAGGGGGAAGCAGGCTCCCCCCAGGAGCCCGGTGTGGGACTCAATCCAGGGACTCTGGAATCATGCCCTGAGCCGAAGGCAGACGCTCAACCACTGAGCCACCCAGGTGCCCGTTTGTAGTAAATTTTAATTAGTTTTATTTTTTAAAAGATTTTATTTATTCATTCATGAGAGACAGAGAGGCAGAGACACAGGCAGAGGGAGAAGTAGGCTCCCTGCAGGGAGCCCGATGTTGGACTCGATCCCAGGATCTCCTTAGCCTGAGCCAAAGGCAGACGCTTAACCAGTGAGCAACCCAGGTGCCCTGTAGTGATTTTTAAAAGGAACAAAAGGAAACAGCTTGAATGTCCATCAATAGAGAGAAGGCTGATACTTTAAGAATATTATGCTATTATTAAAAAGAATGAGTTAGAGCTCAATGTAAGAAGTTGCAGAGCTGTACATAATGTGTCAAGTGGAAAAAAAAAGCCAACTAAAGAGTAATATATGCAGTGCGAATTTAAAACGAACTATTATACATGATACATATGTCTTTGTATGTGCTAATGCAAGCATAGAGAAGGAAGTGAAAAGATACACCGTGCATTTCTGTCATTGGTGGCCTTAAAAAGGTGGCTAGGTATGTTATAGATAAGTCTAGATCAAGTGACAGATATGCCAAACCTCCACGACACTCGGGACTAGGTTTGGTTGTCCTTTTTGGATCTGCTTGTAAAAGGGGAAATGGGAATTCACTAAAGATCTGGCTCAGTAGATTCACAGGTATCTCTGAGGCCAAGGAAGACTGCCACCTCTGAAACTCAAGTCCCTCATCAGCTGCCTGAAACATGTGAGATGAGGACTTTGGATTGGCTCTTCTTCCAAAATGTTTGATATCACATTATAGATTTTGGTTTCCTAGGCTGGTGGCACAGAGGTGATCTGTCCTCACATCTGGAATTTGCATCAGCTGCCTCATGAGGGAACAGGAAACCGGATGTGCCAACCTCATTGGTAGAAATAAGATTTCTCACAGGTGTAGATAACTTAATCTCTCTTTCTCTTTAAGATTTTTTTATTTATTCATGAGAGACACAGGAAGAGAGGCAGAGACACAGGCAGAGGGAGGAGAAGCAGACTCCATGCAAGGAACCTGATGTGAGACTCGATCCTGGGAATCTGGAATCATGCCCTGAGCCAAAGGCAGACACCCAACTACTGAGCCACCCAGGCATCCCTAGATAACTCAATCTCAAACCGAGTAGATCATATGACTCTATTCAGTTAGTCCTCTCCTACTAGCCCAGGTATAAGCTATCTCTATTATCATGCACAATATCTCCCAGGGGTCTTCTTAGGTTCAGCTAAATATTGGGACTACCGGGGGCCACATTTGGTGTCAGAATCACTTGGAAGGGTTTAGATCAAGAGCAATGCTTGGAGCAGGGCTGAACTACGCATCTCACCTCCCTGGGGTCCCTCCAATAATCTGCGCAGCAATGCACATGGGTGCTTCTCCCAAACTCCCTGTGTAACAGCTCAGATATGAGCAAAGAAGACTCACATCAGCCCCACATGGTAGCTGTCCTGACTTAGAAGTCTCGTACCCCTCATGAGCCAGGTTGTTCTCTAACGACCCCACAGGCATAGCTTCCGGGACCCCACTGAAACCCAAGGAAAGCGTCTTCATCCTCAGAGAAGCCCAAAGCTATGCTCCCTCATCAGGCATTTATAGTTGTGCTGGGCCAGATGCAATCAACCAATCAAGTAATTGCTTTAATAGAAGTAAGTAAGGTTGCCTAATGGCATAGTTGACATTCTATCTTTATCAGGTTTCAGAGGACCAGAAAACAGAAAGTTAACTGAAGGTCAAATTGTCACTGTAAAACTTCCATGAATCCTTTACCTGCACCATTCCATTCTATTTTAAAGATAATTTACAGCAAGATTTAAAGAACCCCAAAACGCTTTGCGCAGCGGCAGTATCCTAGCCAATGAAGTTCATCTTAGGCACAATTATTGCTAATTGAAAACTTAAAGAACCACATATATTTAGGTACAACGTATTCCTAGCTTTTCGTTCTTCTCAAACACTCTTTCCATGTTAACCTTGTCTATGCAGCCTTTTGTCAGACAATAATGTGAACTTTTGCTGTAGTCCAATACATTCATCTTTCCTTGAGGCTTTTGTCTTTTCTCTCTTCTTTAAGGCTCCCTTCTCCTGCCACAAGTTTTGCAAAGCATTTTCCTTGTCCGTGTCTGGCACGTTGGTGTGAATTAGAGAAAGGCACCAAACTCAAGGCTTGGAGAATAGATGGCTGACTGAACCATTCCTCTGGAGGAACAATTCTTGAACGAAGGTGTCCACATCTGGAGAAGAGCAGAGAAGGCAACATGCACTTTTCATTTCTGTAAAGAAACAAAACAAAAATTGGGATTCTAATTGGGACTGTGTTAAATATATGGACAGATTTGGAGAGAGAGTTGACTTTTTGAAACACTGAATCTCTCCTATCTGAACATAATAGAATTCATTCATTCAGTTCCTTTTTTTTTTTTTTTTTTGCCCTTTAATGAATTTTCCAGATTTCTTAGTGTAGATTTGATGTGTTTCTTATTACGTTAAGCTCAAGACATTTCATAGGTCTGGATGCTATTGTGAATAGAATTTTTTCTAGTTTTTGAAGCTACTGATTTAGTGCATGTTATTCTTCAGTCATTTAACTGGCCTCTTGTTAGTTCTACTGGTTTATTTTTTTTTACAAGATTTTATTTATTTGACAGAGAGAGAGAGTGCACACAAGCAAGGGGAGCAGGAGAGGGAAAAGCAGGCTCCCCACCAAACAGGGAGCCTGATGCAATGCAGGGCTCTATCCCAGGACCCCAGGACCATGACCCAAGCCAAAGGCAGACACTTAACTGACTGAGCCACCCAGGCACCCTAGTTCTACTGGCTTTTAATTGAGAGAAAATCTACATACAGTGAAATGTACATATATTAAATATACAATTCAGTGAGTGTTGATAAATGTATGCACTTGTGAAATAATGCCCTACTCAAGACAGTTCTAATAGCTTTTTTATAAAAATGATTTTCCAGGATTTCTTAAATATAATCATATTATCCGCTAACAATGATAGTTTTGTTTCTTCCTTTCAATGTAACTAACTTATTTTTCTTATTAAATTTCACTGCTTAAGATGCCCAGCCCAATGCTAATTGTAGTAGTGGTAGTAGCTAGCATCCTTGCATTTTTAATGGAAAACCTTCCAATATTCCACCATGCAGGAGATATTTTTTATCAAATTAAGGACATTTTCTTCTACTCTTAGTTTGCTATGAATATTATTAGTATTTATTGGCTATTAAATTTTATTAAATGCATCTGTGAAAATAATCATGTATATTTTATTAATTTAGCAGTACAGTGAATTATGATAGTATATTTGCTGCAGTTGAGCTGTCTTGTATTCCTGGGATTTAACCTGATGGAGTCATGATCCTTTTAGGATACTGCTGGATTCAATTTATTAACATTTCATTTAGAAATTTTGTTTCTACAGTCCCAAGTTGTATTGGCTCATAGTTTTGTTTTCTTGTGGTCTCCTTTTCTGATATTAGGGTTATTTCGAACTCTTAAAAATAAGCTGAGTAGTTGTCCATCTATTTCTAGGCTCTGGAACCATTTGTGAAAGGTAGAAATTATCTATTCCTGGAAGATTTAGTAAAGCCCATCTTAAAAACCACATGGAACTTCTTTAGAGCTAAATTTTCAGTTATTCTTAAAATTTATTTTATCATTACTCTTGGAATTTTTGGAGGCCATTAGTAATGTTCTTACCAACCCCCCCCCCCATTTTCACCCTCCTTCAAAGGCGACTACTACTCCTTTGTGTATCATCCTAGAATCGCAGTCTAGCTTTTGCCCCTTAGAAATCTCTAAAATAGATCAGAACTGTACATTAGTTGAATGAACTCCAGAACAACCTGGTGCACTAGAGTTAAAAACTCATTCCTGATTCTTTTCTTTTCTCTAACAAGGACCATTTCCAATATAGCTGCCTGGAGGTTATATAATCAAATAAATCATCAAGAGTGAATACTGCAAATTTAAAAATGTATCTCCCATTATCAAATTGCTAGGGATGAGTTAAAACCTAAAGTTTAAATAATCTTACCTTATGGGTTCAGATTTGAAGGTAACAACATGAAAATGTCTTTAGTTAAACTCCACAGATCATTCCTCCTAATTTCTTATTCCACTCAGGCTCAACCAGAAGGGTCTTCCTCCAAAGCCTGAGCAGAGTCAGGGTTCCTTCAATTAGCTACAGCCTGGGTGCTCCTCCACTGAAATTAGTATAGTCCTTCAAGTCTAAGAAATTGAATTCATTTGGTGTCACATGTGTTCTGCTTCTGAGGTCTCAAGAGTTAACAGAACACACATGATTATGTCAGCTCTAGTGCTACATGTGCTATGTTTAGAAAATAAGCTATTCTGCACCTCGTAGAGAAGTGAAACCAAGTACAGGCACACCTCTGAGATATTGCAGGTTCAGTTCCAGACCACGACAATAAAGTGAACATCACAATAAAGCCAGTCAAATGAATTTTCCCCAAGTGCATATAAATGTTATCTTTACCCCATATTACGATCTCTCAAGTGTGCAATACACAGCATTGTGTCTTAAAAAAAAACAATGTACATATTTTATTAAAAAATACATCATTGGGGTGCCTGGGTGGCTCAGTCGGTTAAGCATCTGCTTTCAGGTCAGGGCATGATCCCAGGGACCTGGGATGGAGCCCAGAGTCAGGTTCCCTGCCCAGTGAGGAGTTTGTTTGTCTCTGTCCCACTCCTCCTCTCCCTGCTCATGCTCTCTCTCTCAAATAAATAAATAAAACCTTTTTAAAAATAAAAATAAATAAAAAATATAGTATTGTTGGGGCACCTAGGTGGCTCAGTCAGTTGAGTGTCCGACTCTTGATTTCAGCTCGGGTTCATGGTCTCAGGGTTGTGAGACTGAGACCACATCAGGCCCCACACTTAGAGTGTGAATTCTGCTTGAGATTCTTTCTCTCTCCCTCTGCCCCTCCCCCTGCTTGCATTCTCTCTCTCAAATAAATAAATAAATAAAATCTTTAAAAAATATTTTATTGCTAAAAAATGCTAACCATCACTGAGCTTTCAGTGAGTTATAATTTTTTGCCGGTAGAGGGTCTTGCTTCCATGTTGATGGCTGCTGACTGATCAGGTGATGATTGCTGAAGGTTGGGGTAGCTGTGGCAATTTCTTAAAATAAGACAACAATGAAATTTGCCACATTGACTGACTCTTCCCGAATGATTTATCTATAGCATGTGATGCTGTTTGATAGGATTGTAGAGTTTCTTTCAAAATTGAAGTCCTCTCAAACCGCTGCTGCTTTATCAACTCAGTTTATGGAATATTCTAAATCCTTTGTGTTCATTTCAACAATCTTCACAGCATCTTCAGGAGTAGATTCATCTCAATAAACCCCTTTCTTTGCTCATCCCTAAGAAATAACTCTTCATCTATTCAAGTCTTATCATCAGATTGCAGCAATTCAGTCCATCTTCAGGCTGCACTTCTAATTCTAGTTCTCTTGCTCTTTCCGCCACATCTGCAGTGACTTCCCCCATTCAAGCCTTGAACCTGGCAAAGTCACCCATGAAGGTTGGGATCGACTTCTTCCAGCTCCTGTTCATATTGATATTTGGACTTCTCCCAAACAATTATGAACGTTCTTAATGGCATCTAGAATGGTGAATCCTTTTCAGAAGGTTTCAATTTACTTTGTCCAGAACCATCAGAGGAATGAGTGATGTGTTTGTTTGTTTAAATTTTAAGTAGGCTTCACACTGGGAGGGGCTTGAACTCTCGATCTTGAGACCAAGACCTGGGCTGAGATCAAGAGTCAGATGTTTGACTGAGCCCCCCAGGCTCCCTGAAATGTATTTCTTAAATAATAAGAATTGAAAGTTGAAATTACTCCTCGATTCGTGGGCTGTAGAATGGATATTCTGTTAGCAGTCACGAAAACATCATTAATCTGGTTGTCCATCTCCATCAGAGCTCTTGGGTGACCAGGTGCATTGTCCATGAGCAGTAATATTTTGAAAGGAGTCTTTTTTCCTGAGCAGTAGTTCTCAACAGTGGGCTTAATATATTCAGTAAATCATGTTGTAAACAAATGTGCTGTCATCGGGCTTTGTTGTAAACAGATGTGCTGTCATCGGCTTTTGTTGCTCCCTTTCTAGAGCACAGGCAGAGAGATTTAGCATAATTCTTCAGGGCCCCAGGATTTCTGGAATGGCAGAGGAGCATTGGCTTCAACCTAAAGTCACCAGCTGCATTAGCTCCTGACAAGAGGGTCAACCTGTCCTTTGAAGCTTTGAAGCCATGCATTGACTTCTCCTCTCTAGCTGTGAAAGTCCTAGGTGGCATCTTCTTGCTAAATAAGGCTGTTTATTTTATTTTATTTATTCATGAGAGATACACAGAAAGAGAGAGAGAGAGACAGAGACACAGAGACACAGGCAGAGGGAGAAGCAGGCTCCATGCAGGGAGCCTGACGTGGGACTTGATCCGAGGTCTCCAGGATCAGGCCCTGGACTGAAGGCGGCGATAAACCGCTGAGCCACCCGGGCTGCCCATGTTTTATATGCATTGAAATCTGTTGTTAATGACCTTCAGTAATGATCTTAGCTCAATATTCTGATCACTTGCTGCAGCTTCTACATCTGCACTTGCTGCTTCACCTTGCACATTTATGTTATGGAGACAGCTTCTTTACTTAAACCTCATGAACTAACTACTGCTAGCTTTAGACTTTTGTGCAGCTTCCTCCCCTCTCCCAGCCTTCACAGAATTGAAGAGAGTTAGGACCTTGCTCTGGGTTAGGCTTTGGGTTAAGGGAAAACTGTGGCTGGTTTGATCTTCAATCCAGACACTCAAACTTTACCTATATCAGCAATAAGGTTGTTCTGTTTTCTTATCATTTGTGTGTTCACTAGAGGAGCACTTTTACTTTCCTTCAAAAAGTCTTCCTTTGCATTTACAACCTGGCTAACTGTTTGGCTCAAGGGGCCTCACTTTCAGCCAGTCTCAGCTTTTGACACGCCTTCCTCACTAAGCTTAATCACTTCTAGCTTTTGATTTAAAGTGAGGGATGTGTAACTCATCCTTTCACTTGAACACTTAGAGGTTATTAATTGGCCTAATTTCAATACTGTTGTGTCTCAGAAAATAGGGAGGCCCAAGGAGAGGGAGAGAGAAGGAGGGACAACCAGTTGGTGGGGCAATCAGAATACACACATTTATTAAATTTACCATCTTATAAGGGTGAGGTTTGTGGCACCCTCAAAAATTACAATAGTAACATCAAAGATTACTGATCAGGGTGCTCCAGTGGCTCAGTCGGTTAAGCATCTGACTGTTGATCTCAGTCCAGGTCTTGATCTCAGAGTTATGAGTTCAAGTCCCATGTTGGGTTCCATGCTGGGCATATATCCTAGTTAAAAAAGAGAAGAAAATAGATTACAGATCACTATAACAAATATAATAATAATGAAAACTTAGATAAATTTTAAAGATTTTATTTATTTATTTGAGAGAGAGAGAGCATAAGTAGGGAGAGGGGCAGAGGGGTAGAGAGAAGCAGATTGCCCACTGAGCAGGGAGCCTAATATGGGGCTCGATCCCAGGACACTAGGATCATGACCTGAGCTTAAAGCAAACACTTAACCAACTGAGCCACCCAGGTGTCCCTCAGCTTTTTTTAATTATTTTTTTGAGAGAAAATGAGCTGGGCACGGGGTGGGGGATAGGGCGAGGGGGAGAATCTTAAGCAGGCTCCACGCCCAGCACAGAGCATGACACAGGAGTCGATCTTACGACCCTGAGATCAGGACCAGAGTGGAAATCAAGAGTCAGATGCTCAACCTGACTGAACCACCCAGGTGTCCCAATAATGAAAACTTTTGAAATATTGGAATTATTACCAAATGTGACACAGAGACATAAAGTGAACAAATGCTGTCAGAAAAATGGCACCATTTGCAGCCACTCTGGAAAACTGTGTGGAGGTTCCTCAAAGAGTTAAAAATAGATCTGCCCTACGACCCAGCAATTGCACTGCTGGGGATTTACCCCAAAGATACAGATGCGGTGAAACGCCAGGATACCTGCACCCCGATGTTTCTAGCAACAATGTCCACAATAGCCAAACTGTGGAAGGAGCCTCGGTGTCCATCGAAAGATGACTGGATAAAGAAGCTGTGGTCTATGTATACAATGGAATATTACTCAGCCATTAGAAACGATGAACACCCACCATTTGCTTCAATGTGGATGGAACTGGAGGGTATTATGCTGAGTGAAGTAAGTCAATCAGAGAAAGACAAACATTATATAGTCTCATTCATTTGGGGAATATAAAAAATAATGAAAGGGAATAAAGGGGAAAGGAGAGAAAATGAGTGGGAAATATCAGAGAGGGAGACAGAACAGGAGAGACTCCTAACTCTGGGAAACGAACAAGGGGTAATGGAAAGGGAGATGGGGTGGGGTGGGGATGAGGTGGGGGTGACTGGGTGATGGGCACTGAGGGGGGCACTTGATGGGATGAATACTGGGTGTTATGCTATATGTTGGCAAATTGAAGTCCAATAAAAAATGAAAAAAAAAAAACTTCATTCAGAGATACTGTTAGAAGTTGAATTGTGCCTCTAACCCCCAATTCATATACTGAAATCTTAACCCCCAGTACATCAGAATGTGAACTTATTTGGAAATTAGGTCATTACAGTTGTAATTAGCTAAGATGAGGTCTTTAGGGTGGACTCTTTTCATTTTTTTTTGAAGATTTTGTATATTTATTCATGAAAAAGAGAGAGAGAGAAAGAGAGAGAGAGGCGGAGACACAGACAGAGGGAGAGGTAGGCTCCATGCAGAGAGCCTGACATGGGACTTGATCCCAGGTTTCCAAGGATCACGCCCTGGGCCAAAGGTGATGCTAAACTGCTGAGCCACCTGGGCTGCCCACGGTGGACTCTTTTCAATATGACTGATGTCCTTCTAAAAAGGGTAAATTTGAAGAAAAAAAAAAAAAAGACAGACAGGCATGGAGGAAAGATCATATGAAGAACACAGAAAGAAGACAAGCCAAGGAGAGAGGTCTAGAACAAATTATTCTCTTAGGCACTCAGAAGAAACCAACCCAGCCAACACCTTCTTTCAGACTTCCAGCTTCCAGAACTATGAGACAATATATTTCTATACTTTAAGCTACTGAGTCTGTGGTATTTATTTACAGCATTCCAAGCAAACTAATATAGATTTTGATACCAAGAAGTAGGGTGCTGCTGTAACAAATACCTAAAAATGTGGAAGTGGCTTTGGAACTAAATAATACTAAAGTAGAGTGGACCCCTAATCCAATATAACTGGTGTCCTTATTTTTAAAAAGGGGGGGAATCTTTGTATAAGGGCAGGTGTGCACACAGAGGGAATGTCATGTGAAGATTGATGTTGTGCTTCTACAAGCCAAGGCAATACTAGAAAGTGGAAGAGAAGCAAGGAAAAGATTCTCCCTCACAGCCCTCAGAAGGAGTCAACTTTGCTGATACCTTGATCTTGGACTTCTAGTCTCCAGAACTGTGAGACAATAAATCCCTATTCTTTAAACAACAGTTTGTAGTGCTTTGTCACTTCAGCCATAGGAAACTCATACAAAAAACTAATGATGTGGAGAAAGGGGAACCCTCTTGCACTGTTGGTGGGAATGTGAACTGGTACAACCACTCTGGAAAACTGTGTGGAGGTTCCTCAGAGAGTTAAAAATAGATCTGCCCTACGACCCAGCAATTGCACTGCTGGGGATTTACCCCAAAGATACAGATGCAGTGAAATGCCAGGACACCTGCACCCCGATGTTTCTAGCAACAATGTCCACAATAGCCAAACTGTGGAAGGAGCCTCGGTGTCCACCGAAAGATGACTGGATAAAGAAGCCGTGGTCTATGTATACAATGGAATATTACTCAGCCATTAGAAATGACAAATGCTCACCTTTTGCTTCAACGTGGATGGACCTGGAGGGTATTATGCTGAGTGAAGTAAGTCAATCAGAGAAGGACAGACATAGTATGGTCTCATTCATTTGGGGAACATAAAAAATAGTGAAATGGAATAAAGGGGAAAGGAGAGAAAATGAGTGGGAAATATCCATGAGGGTGACAGAACATGAGAGACTCCTAACTGGGAAATGAACAAGGGGTAGTAGGAAGGGAGGTGGGCGAGGGGTTGGGTTGACTGGGTGACGGGCACTGTGGGGGGCACTTGATGGGATGAGCACTGGGTGTTATGCTATATGTTGGCAAATTGAATTCCAATAAAAAAAATTTTTTAATGAAAAAAAAACTAATGATAACTTCAATAAATAAATAAACTATGCTTCCTGGGAAACATAATGTTGTAAAAATGTCAGTTATCTCTGAATTATTTTAAAGATGAAATGTAATCACAAATAAAATTCAAACATTTTATGTGATATTTGACGAATGATTCTAAATATTATGCAGTAGTACAGAATGTTGAGGATGCCAAAAGAGAAGAAAAGGTAGAAGGATTTTTACTAGTACTGGCAGTCCTTACTTTGCATGGTGGTTGAGGGCCACGCAAGCTGGAATAATACAAAGCAATTTTAATAATAAATAGGAAAAATCATCATTGTTCTGTGAGCATTCAACATTTTTGTCAAAAGTTAAGAACTCTCTTACTTTTGGTTATCAACATAAGGGAAAATTTAAAAAATAGTAAAGCAGTCATTTAAAACATTAGAAATATTGAGAATTAAAGTTTCAAGTATCTTTGAGTTCCTCTAATATGATGGGGTTTTTTTGTTTTGTTTTTGCTGTTCATAACATCATTATTCAAAATACTCCCAAACTGGAAATAACACAAATGCTCCTCATTATTAGTACTGGGGAATATATGCTGGAATGTTCAATAGAATGGAATTTGTACAGCAATGAAAAATTGAAGAAATTTACAGCTACTAGCATCAAGATAAGTGTATTTCATTATTGTGAACAAAATTAGCAAGTCAAAAGAAGTGAATATACAGTATAATTGCATATTAAAAAGTTTAAGAACAGGCAAAACTAGTGTGTAGGGGTGCAAAAGGAGATGGTAAAGATATCAATCAGAGCAAGGTAAAGATTATTCTAAAAGTCAGGAAAGGAGTTACTTTAGGTTGAATGGAGTGGGAGATGTATTTGAGAAGGGGCATCCTAAACATTTATAAATTACATGAAGTGTTCTATTCTTTGTTAGGTATTGTTTACACAAGTGTATGCTTTATAATGACTATTTTAAGTGCCATGTATGTTTTATATCATATATTGCAATTTACTGATACATATTTAATATTATCTTTAAATTAGAAATGAAGACAGACTTAGTGAGTGTGAAAGGAGCGCAGAAAGCATCTGGGAGGCTGTAATATTCTATTTCTTGACATATACACATGTGCATATATATATGTATTTATATGTGTGTGTGTGTATATATATATATATATATATATATATAGTGTATTTTTCAGAATAAAAATCATCTTTTATCCGAAAAAAAAAAAAGAAAAATGGCACCATTGACTGACACAGTTTGGGTTGCTACAAATCTTCAATGTGTAAAAAACGTGATATTAGCAAAGTGCGATAAAACAAGGTATGCCTGTTCTTGGACATTAACCCACGGGAATGTTGCAAATGCTAGTGCTTAATCTTTCATACCCATGTAACAGTTACCAAAGCTCTGAGCAGAAAATCCGCGGTATCCAAGGAAAGGAAGGCAGCCAAGGAAGGCAGCCTCCTTCAGAGTGGCCACCAGGTACACTACCCCAAGACTCAGTGGCTCAAGGCAAGAAGTATTTATCTAGTTCTCAAGCCTGAAGGGCAATGATTTAGGCTGAGTTCTAGTGAATGTCTGGTATGGCCAATTCAGAATCAAGGGGCAGAAAAAAAGGGCTCTAGGTGATACTGGGATGAGCTATTAAGTCACCTTGCGAAGGGCATGGTGACAGGGAGGAGCGCCAAACTGGAGCCATTAACACAGTCACTCTATTTAATTCTCTTGCCCTAAAATTTGAAGTAGGTACAATAACCACATGTGGCTAATGGCTGCCATGGCGGAGTGTATGATTCTACTGTCATTGGTCTCCTTGCAATTCCTCAAAGGTGCCAGACATTCTCTTGCCTCAGGACTTTTGCACTTTCGCTTACCTCTGACTGAAACTCTCTTCTTCAGATGTGAATATGAATCACTCTCTCACCTCCTTGGTTTAAATTTCACCTTTTCAGGGTTGATTTCTTTGTCTATCCAATTTTAGATTGTATCTCCTATCTCTAAGCACTTTCTTCCCTGCCATACTTTTACATGCTATTTATTGCCATCTGGAATATTATATATTTTAATTGGTTACTTGTTTATTATCTGTATTCCTCCACTATTATGTAAACTCCATAGGAAGCTCCATAGGGACTGGCATTGTTTTGCCCATTTAATAAACTGCTGTATCTCCAGGTATATAAACTACTATCTCTCCTAGAGGAATACCTGGCATAGCAGGTACGCAATAAATATTTCTTGAATAAATTCTAGCTTTCCTATGCCTGTCTTCAAATATCATATAAATAAATGAGTCAGTTAGAATCTGATACAATAGGGGCCCCTGGGTGGCTCAGTGGTTGAGCGCCTGCCTTCAGCTCAGGGCGTGATCCCAGGTCCTGGGATGGAGTCCTGCATCAGGCTCCCCACAGGGAGCCTGCTTCTCCCTCTGTGTCTCTGCCTCTCTCTCTCTCTGTGTCTCTCATGAATGAATGAGTAAAATCTTAAAAAAAAAAAAAGAATCTGATACAATAAATTGTAACTGTTTCCAGCTTATGGGGAGAATCTCAAGAATGCCAAAGAACAGGTTTACCCACATGAAGTTCTATTTCCAGACTCTTCCTAACACGAGAGATCAAAAACAGGATTTTATACCCTAATTAGAGTCAAATGAAAAAAAAAAAAAAGCTATCTGAGCAGCCGAAAAGAGGCCCAAATTTACCCATTCTGCCATATCTTTAGTGCTAGGAGATAATTTTCCATCCAGTAAAAATATAAATGGCTGTTACTTGATTGTCTTATATATGCTTATCTCTAAGGTTTACTTTTTGGTCGCAAACCAACATCTGTGTTTCACAGTCATTTGAACATTTGAGTCGTAAAAGAACAGCTACACCTTCATTTCCGTATGAGTGGTCAGCAACTCTCCCACTGTTTTTATTGTTTTACTGACCCCTCAGTGTCTCCTTAAAGTGGCAAGTCACCCTAAATCAGCTCCTTAGGCAACCTTTGGGCCTTCATTTTGCTGTATGTCTCCAAGTGAAGTGATATATAATAAGCAAAATTTAGTATTATACCAGTTTGATTTTCATTTATTAAATATTTATTGAGCACCTAGTATATGTCAGGTATTGTGCTATCTCATATAGCATTAAATCTTGTTACCAAAACTTCAGATGTGCATATGAATCTTAAAACTTAAAATGTACTTTGAGGGCAGCAGGGGTGGCTCAGCGGTTTAGCACCGCCTTAAGCCCAGGGCGTGATCCTGGAGTCCCGGGATCAAGTCCCACGTCAGGCTCCCTGCATGGATCTTGCTTCTCCTTTGTCTGTGTCTCTGTGTCTCTCATGAATAAATAAATAAAATTTTTTATTTTTTTATTTTTATTTTTTTAAAGATTTATTTATCCATGAGAGACACAGAGAAAGAGAGAGAGGCAGAGACACAGGCAGAGGGAGAGAAGCAGGCTCCATGCAGGGAGCCTGACATGGGACCTGATTCCGGGACTCCACAATCATGCCCTGGGCCAAAGGCAGGCACTTAACCACTGAGCCACCCAGGGATCCCCAATAAAATCTTTTAAAAAAATAAAAAAATAAAATCTACTTGGAAAGACAGAAAATTAAACAATTAATTATAATAAAGGTTAAAAATGATGAGAGTATACCGTGGACCTACGTTAAATTGACTTTTTAAAACCTTTTTTTTTTTAATTTTTTTAATTTATTTATGATAGTCACAGAGAGAGAGAGAGAGAGAGAGAGAGAGAGAGAGAGAGAGAGGCAGAGACACAGGCAGAGGGAGAAGCAGGCTTCATGCACCAGGAGCCTGATGTGGGATTCGATCCCGGGTCTCCAGGATCGCGCCCTGGGCCAAAGGCAGGCGCTAAACCGCTGCGCCACCCAGGAATCCCTAAATTGACTTTTTGAGGTATTTTTACATACAATAAAACTAACCAATTTCAAGTGTACTGTTTGATAAATTTTGACAAAAGTGTACAGTTGTATAACCACTGCCACAATCAAGATAATTTTCATCACCCCCTAAAAGTTTCCTCATGCCCCTTTGTAGGCAATCTCATCCCTCCCACTCATCCCCAACCCCTGACCATCACTTATCTGCTTTATATTAGTATAGTTTTTCCTTTTCTAGAATTTTATGTAAGTGGACACACATAATATGTAGTCTTTTGTCTATGAAACATGAGATTCATCCATATATGTGTAGCTTGTTCCTTTTTATTGCCGAGTAGAATTCCACTATGTAGATATACTCCAATTTGTTTATTCATTCACCAGTTGACAGACATTTGAGCTATGTACAGTTTGGGATTATTACAAATAAGGTTTCCATGAGCATTTGTGTACAAGTCTTTATATATATATTTTTTCTTTTCTCTTGAATAAATACCTATGAATGTAATTACTGAATTGTATGGTATAAGAAATTGCTAAGTTGTTTTCTAAAATGGCTGTAGTATTTTGCATTCCCACCAGCAAAGTGTGAGGGTTCCAGTTGTTTGGCATCTGCCCCAACACTTGTTAGAGTCCTTTAAATTTTGCGCACTGTAGTAGGTGTGAAATGTCGTCACTTTATTGTGTTTTGATTTGCATGTCCCTCATAACTAGTTATGCTGCTCATCTTTTTGTGTGCTTAACTACCATCTCTATATCTTCTTTGGTAAAATTCAAACATTTTGCCCATTTAAAAAATTTGGCTTGTTTGCCTTATTATTGAATTTAAAGGGTACTTTATATATTTCAGATAAAAGTCCTTTGTTGGGGATGCCTGGGTAACTCAGCGGTTTAGTGCCTGCCTTCGGCCGGGGTTCTGACCCTGGAGACCCAGGATCGAGTCCCACACATTGGGCTGCCTGCATGGAGCCTGCTTCTCCCTCTGCCCGTGTCTCTGCCTCTCTCTATATCTGTGTCTCTCATGAATAAATAAGTAAAATCTAAAAAAAAAAAAAAAAAAAGTCCTTTGTCAGATATTTGTTTTGCAAATATTTTATACTCATTTCTGGCTTGATTTTTATTTTGTCAACAATGGTTTTTCAAGACAAAAAGTTTTAATTCTGATTAAGTTCAATTTGCTAGTTTTTTTTAGTGGTTCTGGATTTTTGCATCCTAGCAAAGTTACAAAGATTTTCTACTATATTTTCTTCTGGAACTATTAGTTTTAGGTCTAAACCAATGTGACCTGTCAATGTTCAGTGATTAGTTCTCACAAATGAAATGTGCTTTCCTTTCATGAGAAGGGAAGGGAAACATGATGTGAGTTGACACTCCTGCCTCTTGTTTAAAACAGTGTGTGGGCTGCCCCAGTGGCCCAGTGGTTTAGCACTGCCTTCCGCCTGGGGTGTGATCCTGGAGTCCTGGGATCTAGTCCCATGTCGGGCTCCCTGCATGGAGCCTGCTTGTGTCTCTGCCTCTGTCTCTCTCCGTCATGAATAAATAAGTAAAATCTTTAAAATAAATAAATAAAACACTGTGTGTGCCTTTGCCCCTTCACCTGGGATTGAATTTTCAAAACCCAATCCAGTCTTCACTAGACTACAAGCTGTCCAAGGTCAAGACCTATGTCTTATTCTTATTTTGTATTTATATGTTTGAGCTGCGATTCGCTTACTGCGAATGTAAGGAGGAATTCCTGGGTCTCTACTGTTCTGCTGGTGTATGGAGGGTACCAGGCCGTTTGTTGCAGATTTTTTTTTAAGTATTTTATTTATTTATTCTTGAGAGACAGAGAGAGAGAGAGGCAGAGACACAGGCAGAGGGAGAAGCAGGCTCCCCGAGGGGAGCCCGATGCGGGACTGGATCCCAGGACTCCCGGGTCACCACCTGAACAGAAGGCAGACAGACGCTCAACCGCTGAGCCACCCAGGCGTCCCACCCAGTGGCTTTCGTGCATCATGATGCCAGAGTGGCTGAGGCCAAGGACAAAGAGAGGGACAGATGAGGTCCAAGGACCTGATCACCCAGCCCACAGCATGGTGTGAACTCTGGGTGGTACTTGAAGTGGGATGTGAAGTCCCGGGAAAGGAAAGGTTTTCAAGCAGGGAGGGAGTGAGCTGATCAGAAGTTTTAAAAACGAAACAGAGATGGGGCCGGTTGGGCTGCGGATCTCCAGGGACACTGGAGACGTCCAATGGGCCGTGTTCCTGCAGAGGCAGTTCAGTAGGTGGACCGAGAGCCTGGAGATACAGAACTAGGTGCCACCCAGGTGCCCCCGTTCATTGTAGTTTTAATGTCTAGTCCTCACAAACATGACTTTCGAGAAAAATTGTCCCATCTCAGTTGCACAGAAGAGAAGAAGGACAAAGAGATGAGGGGAACCAAATCCCACACCACCGTTTATGACTTGAAGCAGGGAAACTGCACAACCTGCGGGTGTAAGATAAGGCGAAAACTACTCAAGATAGACTCTCAATTCCTCCTGGGCAACAGCGCCCACATCTTTTGGGCTAAGTCCCTTACTTGGCCCAAATCTGTGGGGCTTGCGTGGATCCGCTTCCCTAGTCGGAGAATGCTAAGGAGACTGAAACCCCGAGTGTGGGGACGGAGGGGACGCAGAACTCCCTCGCAACCGGCACTGCAGCCTGGTTGCCTAGCAACTGCGGGTCGATAGCTCGGCGTTCGACGCAACCCCGCCGGCCTGGGCCGCGGAGCTCCCGGCGGCGCCTTCCGCGGCCCCGCACCCTGGGGCCCGGGGCCCGCCGTGCGCAGGCGCGGACGGGGCTCGGCGGGGGGAGGGGCGCCGGAACGCAGGCGCGGCTCGCGGGCCCGGGCGGGAGGGGCGCACGCGCGGGGGGCGGAGCGGCAGGCGCCCCGAGTGGCTGCGGAGCCGGAAACGTGCCTCGGAGGGTGCGGCCCTGAGGAGACGGCGGGCTGGGCCGGGCCGGGCCGGGCCGGGCCGGGCGGGGAACCTTAGGCCAGCGGCCCCCGGGGCGCGGGGGTGAGCGGGCGGGGAGGGCCCGAGGCGAGCTCTGCCCGGATGAGGAACAAAGCGGTGGGGCAGGCGCGCGCGCCCCCCGCGCGGCCGGCAGGTGGGCTGCGCTCGGGCCCGGCCGGGGCGGGGCGGGGCGAGGGCGGCGGGGCCTGCGGACCCCACGCCGGCGGGCGGGTCAGCCGGCCGGCCCGGGAGGCGGCGTTCGCTGCGCCCGGGCTCTCGGGGGCCGCATCCTCCCCTGTTTAGGTGACCGCCCTTGGCCTTCCCCCCAGGTTGGGCAGGTCCCTCCCGAAGCTTCTGGAGGAAGAGCCCCGGGTGCCCCCCGGCATGCCCCATCTCGCGGCGGGGTGCGCGGCCGCTGGCCCTAGGGACAAGTTGGGCGGCCCCGGGCGGCCGCGGGGCCGAGCGGCCGCGCCTGTGCAGCGGTTGTGAGCAAGATGCGGTAGCACGTGACCCTGGAACGCAGACCCTGATGCCGGTTCCCCGCCACCCGTGTGTTCCTTTCTCTGACGCTTGGCCCCAAGCAGATGCATCACAGGTGAGTACTTGGGCTCCGCGCTCGTGACATCTTTGGAAAACGTTTAGCAAGCGAGAGTTCAGAGTGCCTTTCCTTGGTGCCAAGGGGGAAGTTGCAGCGCAGGTGCGATTTGCAAATGGGTTTAAGCCCCAAAGGGACCAAGAAATCCAGACACCAGAGTTGGATTGAATATACTCTCATTCAGCCAAATTTACTCCAAATGTGAATAGCCAAATCCATATAGCCACACGTTGATTGTTGGCTCATTGACATGTTTTTCCCTATGCCTTTGAGTTATTTGAACGTTTAGGATTTTGATCTGGATTCCAGGGTGTATTTTTAGCTTAGCACCATGCTTCCACCTTGAATTTTGCTGGTTGCCCTATGGCTCGGATGGTAATGTGCAGAAATTACGTTGTTAGTTTTGCAGGTAGAAATTATTAGTTTTGCAGATTTCATGATGTTTCAAGTACTTAATGATAACCATGCCAGTGCAGAAATATGCCAGATAGTTACACTTGGCTGTTCTTTTGGGGCCCTTTCATAGGCTCTATGTTTAGGATGAGGAAGGTAAATTCATTGAAGTTGCTGAAACTGTCCATTGCATTTTGCAAAGTGGCTGCGTTTCAGTTAGCTTCTAATATGCCTTTTTTTTTTTTTTTTTTTCATGAGAGACCCAGAGGCAGAGACATAAGCAGAGGGAGAAGCAGGCCTCCTGTGGGGAGCCTGATGCAGGACTCACTCCCAGGACCCCGGGATTATGACCTGAGCCAAAGGCAGATGCTCAACCACTGAGCCACCCAAGCGCCCCCTAATATGCCATTCTGGAAAGAAGTTAGAAGACTCAAGAAAGTCATTAAGATCAGCAACTGGCAAATGATTTATTCGTAGGTTAGTTAGAAACACACACAGAAAGTGTAGAAGTGTGAAGGAAGTGGTTTTACCAGGAATGAGGAGGGAAGAAGAGAGAGGTAGGTTGGTGTCTTGATTTTGGCCCTCCTTCCAAGATTGCTTCCCAGAAACCCATATGAGAAAGGTAGGTAGAACAGAATCGCACTTTAGAATGAGAGTGTCTCATGAGGATCATATTGTAAATTCCCTTCATCTGCTTTCTCTCTCTGAGATTCTAGTTACCTTTGGTTTATGGCTGCTGAGGTCATCACATTTTAGTGACTCACTACAAAGCAGAAATCTGCTGAGCCTCTCACATTAAACTCTGGTTTGAACTGGTTTGAGAAGGCCTAGGAGTCAACCTAGAAACACCATTTTGATTTTTATGTGGAGATTAGGTACACAGATTAATATTCAGGAATTTTTAGAATGAGATTTGAAGCTAGATTTTTAGGTGTACTTTAAGAAAATTATTGTAACCCATTTGTTGTGGGTCATTACTGCTCTAGTGGTTGTAGAGTTCTAGTTACATTTGGAGCCATAAAAAGTTACAGGAAAAGTCTGTTTTTAACCAGGCCATGTGTAGAAACTTGCAAGATTAAGTTAGCTGTTGTCTCTTTAGGCTATAAGGATTTTTTCATTCTTTTATAGCGTAAATACTGCTGTTAATGTGCTGTCCTTCGTAGGTATACCTCGTTTGTCTTTTGCCTCTTTAGTAAGATTGAAAATGCATTGCTCCATCCAAAGCAGATGTTTCAGAGTGCCTATTCTCTACTGTTGGCTTTGTTCATTTTATTAATGTCTGAGAGTTTAGTTTTATGAGATACCTGGCCTGGGGTAAGATTAAAGCCTGTGAATGTAGAATAATGCAGGAACAGGTCTATGTGGGACTTTAAACACAACCCACAATATAAATATACAGCTCCTAATTACTGGAACTATGTAAAAGGCAAAATGGTTCTATTAGTGTAACTGTCTTTCTAATTATAGTTAAAAGCTTGAGTTTTTTTTTTCTTTTTTTTTTAAGATTTTATTTATTTATTCATGAGAGACAGAGAGAGAGAGAGAGGGAGAAGCAGGCTCCATGCAGGGAGCCCGATGTAGGACTCGATCCCGGGTCTGCAGGATCAGGCCCCGGGCTGAAGGCGGCGCTAAACCGCTGAGCCACCGGGGCTGCCCAAGTTTTTTTTATTGTAGTTGTCCTACAGCGTTATATTGATTTCAGGTCTTGATATTTAATGTTATGTTAGTTTCAGGTGCACAACATAGTGATTCAGCTTAGGTTTCTTAAATTGGCAGACCTGGATTTAAGTCCCAACTTTGCCACTTGTTATGTAATCTTGGGTTAAGTTTCTTAGCCTCTCTGTTTTCTCATCTCTAAAATGGGATCAAGAATAGTACCTACCTCACTTACAAGGATTAGGTGAAATAATTACATGTAAATCACTTAGGTCAGTGCCTAACACATGTAGTAAGGGAGTAGTAAGTATGAGCTATTACTATTTTCAGGTTTATTGGTGGCTGATACTGCCATTTTTCAAATGAAAAACCTATTTAGGTTTGCTCTCAATGCTAGGGAATGTGTAAATCCATTTGATTCCTCTTCTCCTTTACTCTTCCCATGTACACAGACACAGAAGAACTTGCATTACTGTTCCCTATACTTATTCTCAGTATAAGGAGTAGAGGTTTTGTTTTTTTTTTTTTAAGATTTTTAAAGATTTTATTTATTTGAGAGAAAGCACACATGAGCATGAGCAGGCGGAGGGACGAAGGGAGAGGGAGATGCAGATGGCTACTGAGCAAGGAGTTGGACCCTGAGCTTGATCCCAGGACCCCAACATCATGACCTGAGCCCAAGGCAGATGCTTAACCAGGTCTTTAGTGACCTTTGGATAACCTATTGACTAGCCTCTTGAAATTATAATGTTTATAGTATGGTAGTCTCTAATTTTTTTTTTTTTTTAAGATTTTGTTTATTATGAGAGACAGAGAGAGAGAGGCAGAGACATAGGCAGAGGGAGAAGCAGGCTCCATGCAGGGAGCCCAAAGTGGGACTCGCTCCCAGGACTTCAGGATCACACCCTAAGCCGAAGGCAGACACTTAACCCCTGAGCCACCCAGGTGTCCCATCTCTAAATTTTGATATAGGAACTAATAGTTATTTGATAGCCTCCAATAACGTCTTGTTCAAACCACTGTTATTCTGATAACATTATTAATGACAATGTAACGTAGATTGCATAGAAAGGGCGATTCTCAGATTTTTTGGCTTGACAAAAATGGTCTAGATTTAAAAAAAAAGATTTGATGTATAGAAAAACGTTTTGGCAGTGTTTTGCAGTATGATCTGTGCTATGATTTGGGGCATAGAACATGTCTCTGAGCCTGGTTTCCTCATTTATTTTGAAGACTTGGTGAGAGAATATGAAGTAAGTTTTTATAAAGTATGTGTAGCAAAGCTTACATAATAACCTATTTGGTGGCTATTAAGATTTCTGTACAGAAATTTATTTATTTTTAAGATATTTTATTTATTTATTGAAGACAGACACAGATAGAGAGGCAGAGACACAGGCAGAGGGAGAAGCAGGCTCCACGCAGGGAGCCTGACGTGGGACTGGATCCGGGGTCTCCAGGATCACACGCTGGGCTGAAGGCGGCGCCAAACTGCTAGGCCATCAGGGCTGCCCTCTATACAGAATTTTAATAAAATCTAATCCATGAAGGAAATATGGTGCTTCTTCACACCATTAATAATTGAATTCAGACCCACTATTGCTGTAACTCTTAGTAAAAAGAATTAGTAAAAATTATTTTGAGTGGGTTAAAACAAACTGTATACAGAGGTCTGGTTTGAAGTAATAGACCATTTGCATAAAATACTGTGAAAGAAAACTTGGATGATTTGAAACAAACTCTGCCATATGCTCTAAGAATTGCACTTTTCTTCAGGCAGTGTACATAGGGTTTGGAACAAAACCCCTGAGTTAAGTCCTTTTCTGTTTTGTGACATTGACTGAATTAATGTCTTTGAATCCTAGTTTCCTGATCAGTAGAAAGAATAACTCTATCTTAGAGAACTGTGAGCATAATAAAAATTAAGTAGTAGTTAGTCAGCTCCCATTTCCCTCCCCCGATCTTTTCAGGCTCTTCAATAACTTCTTTTTTTTTTTTTTTTTTTTTACTTGGAGTCATTAATTATGTATACTTGTTTTTATTCATAATCTGTAATGTCTGGGGATACCAAAAGTAATTCTAATGATGGCCAAATTTAACAGAAATTTTTTAACCTCATCTTAAAACTTCCACTGATCCTTCTGGTTCAATGGCAATTTTCAATGTTAATAGGAACATAACAAACATGCACACAATTACACAGTTTTCATAAAGGTCTATTTCATTATTGGTGGGTAGCGCATTTAACAGTTAAATATATTTAAATAATGTATAGGTGACTGGAGGACTGCAGTATTGGTAACTAGATAACCAATTTAACTAGAAACCAGCTAACAAGTAACTGTCTAAATATTTAAAATACAGCTCTTGTTCAGATCATCCTTTGTTTTGATCACCTTCTTGGGGGAGGGAGGGGGGGAAGCCTGCTGGTCACACTGGAAATATATTAAGGCCAAATCCTCTGATAACCATTCCCAGAGGTTTCTTTCAGCTGGATTAAGCCTCCAACTCCAGGGCAAGCCCAAGTTTGTGGCCTCCAGCATTAATGCTCTTCCCATCTACCAGGGTAGACAGTGTAAGCTTGACACCAGGCCTCAGAGTCTGAGTGTAGCCCACTCCAGTTAAACTAGAGTTGTTGACTTTTGCCTGATGTCCAAGCAAGGTTTACTGAAGTATCAAGATCTTCACATACTTTCTGATTAAATTGATCCTCCAAATTCTATCCTGTCATTGACATTAGCGTGTAGTTGGAAGTCCCCAGTCCTGTAGCCTACTGCAAAGTTATGTCTTGTCAGCTTTGATTTGGCACTGTCAAAAGTCATCTGGTAGCCAGCAAGCCATAACCAAAGACGGCTGAACCATGGATTGCAGGTCCAGCAAAATCAAAGTCAACGTCACAACCAAGGTTTATACACTCCCGCTTGTAAGAAGGCTTGATTTTACTATTTTTCTTTCCTGTGTTTGGTGAAAAGATGGTATCAAATGTCAGTTTCAAACCTTGACAGATCTGGTCTTCAATTGCGATTTCTGTTCCCAGAGTGTTATCGGTGTTCCACTTTTCTGTGAAAGTCAGGCCATACTCACACCATTTATATCTGGTCTCCAAGGTTCCAGTAACTTTACCAGTGTCTGTATTAGATGAACCAGATGTTGAGAGTTCCACACCACTGCATGACTTTGTTTTCACATCCAGTTTCACCAACCCAAAACCAAATCCTTTGTTGAAAATATCTCTGGCAGCCTTGCCAAGGTCAACATAGGATGGAGGAACACACATTGGCTGCGCACAGCTCTGCCCGTAGGTCGCCATGGTGAGGCCACAGGAAGGGGTGATCTGGTGGTCTCCTGAGAGGAGCCGCTACCACCGCTCCACTCGCAGCTCCAGCTGCTGGGCTTGCTCAGGGTCAGGCTGCAGCTACCCTGGCTGGAGGGCAGTTACTCTTCAGTAACTTAAATGGAATTACTGAGGTAAGATTTTGCCTAATGGGTCATGTGTGCTCTTTCTTAGGATGAATGAAATGAACCTGAGCCCAGTGGGGATGGAGCAGCTGACTTCATCCTCTGTGAGCAATGCCTTGCCAGTCTCAGGGAGTCATCTAGGGTTGGCTGCCTCACCCACTCACAATGCCATCCCTGCCCCAGGTGAGTAGTAAGGGAGAGCCACTGAATTTCAATACTTAATTGCATTATCAGTTCTTGGTGGAGCCTAAAGGGAGACAAAGCCCCTTTAAGAGTGTAAAGGAGAAGCCCAGCAGGTCTGAGCAACAGTTCCACATGTGGCAGCATCATGGAAGAAATGTTTTTGTGGACTACTGGAGTTGTAGTGGATAGGAGTAGCAGTTTTTTTTATTAGTCCTCTTGTGGGGTTGGTGGCCTTTATCTAGAGATGTAATTGACTTGGCATTTTATCTAGGTTTATCTGTTCATCTGGTTCACATCTTTAGCACTCTGTCCCTGGGTTAATAGAAGAGAATGAAAGTTATTCTACCAACTGTTCCCAGAAAGTAAGAGCGCTTGAGCTTCATTTTTTATTACCTCTGGAATTGGCAACAACTGCAAATACACCAGGCTTAAAATTAAAAGAGGAGGTACCAGAGATCTCCGCTGTGGAAATGCTGTTAGCCTCCGTACTCAGAAATAGTATAGAAAAAGCTCTCATTTTCCTCCATCACTGTACTTTAAAAAACTTTTATTTATTTTCTTTTTCTTTTGGAAGAGAAAAGAGATAAGCTATTGACTCTTAATGATCTATGGCATTGTAATGTATTGGACTTTATTTTTTAAGGTTTTATTTATTTATTTGTGAGAAAGGGAGATATCACAGGGAGAGGGAGAAGCAGGCTCCCTGCTGAGCACAGAGCCTGACATAAGGCTGGATCCCAGGATCCTGAGATCATGACCTGAGCCAAAAGCAGATGCTTAACCAACTGAGCCACTCAGGTGCTCCTGTATTGGACTTTCTTTATCACAATTTGAGTTAATGGAGATGCCTGTCTGTGGAGCATGTGATTCTTGATTTCAAGATTGTACATTTGAGTCCCATGTTGAATGTAGAGATTACTTAATAAAATTTTTTAAAAAATGTTTAAGGGTGTTTTAAATCTTTAATTTGTTTAAATAGTTCTCTGTAGGGATTACCTGCTTAGTTACTAAAATGCAGCAGCTGAATAAATTCATCTACACTAGGGTCTCTACTTTCTTTTCAGGTGTCCAAAAGAAATTTAAAAAAACTTATTAGTAAACTCATTTGATTATCTCTTAGGCATTCCTTTTAGTGAACACTCTTGTTAAGGAGTAAAGGCCTATTAAAAAATATTGCCACTGGCAAAAATAATGCAAATTAGCACTGTCCAAGTTTGTGAGTATTCATTGTTATACTTAGGCATAGTAAGAGTCGCTTTGACACTTTGCAAGTATAATCAAAGATAAATATCTAAAATTTAACTTTTTTAAATTATGAAATATAGGAAATACACAAAAGAGTACATGAAAGTATATTTGTGCAGTTTTGCATTTACCTTCCAAGTATAAGCATATCTTTGAATTTTTAAAAAGCAAAACATTCTCACCATGTAAAATGGGAAATACAAATAATACAGGAAAAGAATTCGTAATATCATTACTCAGAGACCACTCCTGTGAACTTTGGTATTTTTTCCCATTATTTTTATCTCTATATGATTTGTTCTCTTAAACTGTATTTAAACTAGTTTTTTAATTGTAATGTTTTAATACTTAAAAGCAATACAGACAACTGGAAGATCAGCTTGACCATTTTAAAACTAACTTAACTCCCTTTAGACCTATTTCTGGATATTTGCACAATACTGTCTATGGAGATAAGGGGCTACTAGGTGAGATTTTTCCCCCCATATGTAGAAACCTCCCAAAGAGTTTAGCTAGTGATTATAGAAAGAGTTTTTAAGTACTTACTTTCTTTTAATTGAGGAAAAAAACATTTTTTTGTAGGCCTGCCAGTGGCAATTCCAAACCTGGGTCCCTCCCTGAGCTCTTTGCCTTCTGCTTTGTCTCTAATGCTCCCAATGGGTATTGGGGATCGAGGGGTGATGTGCGGGTTACCCGAAAGAAACTACACCCTACCTCCACCACCGTACCCCCACCTGGAGAGCAGTTACTTCAGAACCATTCTACCTGGTAAGTAGTACAGTTATTTGGAACATTAGAAGAAAGCCTCCTCTTAACCTCCTTTCTTGAAGACTTGAATAACACATTTTTCTGTTTTTCAGTATTGGATATTAATATCTAGGTGGGAAAAAATATTTTTGTACCTTTCCTCTTACAATGTACAGATAACACATTATTAATATAACAGTTAGACTAAGTTTTATTTATTAAGGGTGCTTAAGCAATTTTTCTCCTTCTTTCCTCCAGTATTTCCTTGATTCAGTTTTTATAATTCTGCAGTTGTAATTCCTATTAACCATATATCCTGTTAGTGTCATTATTATAAATTCAAGTTTATAGGTTAAGTTTATTGATATTTTTGTTCTAAATATTTATTTTAGAAAATTTAGCAAATAGGGAGGAGAACCACTCATACATAGTTTCATCGTCCATCTTTTTGATGTACTTCCCTCCTTTTATCTCAGTGTATAGTTTTTTAATATTTTTTATAATTAAGACTATACTTTCTATATGATTGTGTATCCTTTTCCACTTTATATTTTTCTTTCATTTTTTTTTTTTTTTTTTAAGATTTTGTTTATTTATTCATGAGAGACAGGCAGAGACATAGGCAGAGGGAGAAGCAGGCTCCCTGTGGGGAGCCTGATGGGAATCCCCATCCTAGGACCTCAGGATCACGCTCTGAGCTGAAAGCAGACGCTCAACCACTGAGCCACCCAGGTGTCCCTACTTCATTTTTTTCTGTAGTTATTTTCCATAACTGCTGCATGGTTTTCATAATTATTATTTTTAATGCTGCATTATAGTCTTCTGAATGGATATTCCATGGTTTATTTATAATCAATCTTTATTGTTGGACAGTTTGGTTTTTCTAGGTTCTTATTACAGGAATGTCTTTGTATATAATATCTACAAAATGCATTTAGGGAAGATTATCCTCAGTGGAATTTCTTGTGCAAGAGCACATGAATGTCTTTTGGGTTCTTAATATATATACTTTCCAAGGAAGTTTTAGTAATTTTCATTCCCACTGGCAATGCAGCAGGTACCATTTCACCATATCCTTACAAGCATGTATATTCAAGTATTTCTTTTGGTTTTAATAAAGCAGATTCGATTGTGACTTTGTTTTGAATGGAATGTAATATGCTATGATAGTTTAATAACTTAAAACTTAGTTATATTTCTTTTTTATTTTTACTTTTTTTCAAAGATTTTATTTATTCATGAGAGACATACAGAGAGGCAGAGACATAGGTAGAGGGAGAAGCAGGTTCCCAGTGGGGAGCCCGATGTGGAACTCGATCCCAGAACCCCAGGATGCCCGAGCCAAAGGCAGATAGGTGCTCAACCACTGAGCCACGTAGGCATCCCTGGAAGATCTGCTTTTAAATCATTTTACCTTTTAATTTTTATAAAACAAATTTCAGCATCTTGGGTCTCAGGAATTCCAACTATGTATATATTAAAGGCATCATTTAAATGTTTAATTTCCATGGACTTCAAAGGAACATAGTTAATCTTTTATAGTGTCTGAGTTTCACAGGGATAATCTTTTATAGTGTCTGAGTTTCACAGGGAAAACTGAATTATGGTATATGTATGTTGCTATTTATAAGGTATATATATCAATTTAACCAAATAAGTAAGTAGAAGATTCTTTTATCGTCTATTTATGTTGCTGTTTTTATAAAGTATATCAGTTAAGCCAGAGAAGTAGGTAAGAGATTAATCTAGTTATTTGTAAGGAAAATAGTTTCTAGCATTTGGAATTTCTTATATTTAATGCTGTACTAAAAAATCTCTGATATCTCATCTTTTCCCTTTCCCAGGCATTTTATCTTATTTAGCTGACAGACCACCTCCTCAGTATATACACCCTAACTCTATAAATGTTGATGGTAATACAGCACTGTCTATCGCCAATAACGCTTCAGCTCTAGATCCCTATCAGTCCAGTGGAAATGTTGGATTGGAGCCAGGCATTGTTTCAATAGACTCTCGCTCTGTGAATACACATGGTGCCCAAAGTCTTCATCCCAGTGATGGCCACGAGGTGGCCTTGGACACAACAATCACTATGGAGAACGTCTCTAGGGTTACCAGCCCAATCTCTACAGATGGAATGGCAGAAGAACTTACGATGGATGGTGTTGCAGGCGAGCATTCCCAGATCCCAAATGGCTCCAGAAGTCATGAACCTTTGTCTGTTGATTCTGTGAGCAGCAATCTTGCAGCAGACACTGTAGGACATGGTGGTGTGATACCCATTCATGGGAATGGCCTGGAGCTCCCTGTGGTCATGGAGACGGACCACATTGCAAGTCGGGTCAACGGGATGTCTGACAGTGCCCTCAGTGACTCCATTCACACCGTGGCCATGAGCACCAACTCTGTAAGCGTGGCACTCTCTACCTCACACAACCTCGCCTCCCTAGAATCTGTTTCCCTCCATGAAGTTGGCCTAAGCCTAGAACCTGTGGCTGTCTCCTCCATCACCCAGGAGGTTGCTATGGGGACAGGTCATGTAGATGTATCTTCAGACAGTCTTTCTTTTGTACCACCTTCACTGCAAATGGAAGACTCCAATTCAAACAAGGAAAATATGGCAACCTTGTTTACAATTTGTGAGTGTATTTAGCCTTTTTCTTTTGGAAATATTGGTAGAAAGGGTCATCATCTCTAATAGATTTAGTCCAAAGTCACGTGTTAGGGAAGCATAGAAAGTAAATTTTGGAATTTTTCTTTGTGTATTGTGCTTTATTAATGTGCCTTTTCCTCCAGCTGAATGACATACAGACATTTTGTTGGTTCTTAAGTATTCTAAAATAAGGAAACCAGGGTCATTTCCTTCTGTATTTTACAGATAAGGTCAGACCAATATATTCATGATATTTCCCTGGGTTTCAGAAATAGAGTTATTATAGAAGTAAACTTCAGTGAGGTAGTCTGTGTTTCATGCTCAGTGAGGTAGTCTGTGTGTCATGCTGTGTGCTTTGTCAATATAAGACAAATTTATTAGATGATATGTACTATCTTATCCCCATGGAAAAAATGTCGGTTGATACGAACACAGTTTTTATTTTTGCTCAGAATGCATGTAAATTACTATAGTTGGACATGTAAGAATTCTTTTTATGGGGCAGTGGTAACAAAAAGCAGTGTAAAGACTGTTCATTTGTTGGTGTTACTACATGCTTCATTCATGCAGGAAACGTGTCGAGTGCTTTACTCTGTGCTAGAGGCAGGGTAGAAAACAGTCTGTGAGAGATGACACATGCCTTTAAAGAGCTTATGTCTGATGGGAGGCATAGGCAAGTAAACAAGCTATCGTAATACAACATAAGTGGGAAGATGGGATTAAATATTAGGTTTAAGAGAGCCTAAAGCGGAGCATCTAACCAAGCCATGGAAGGAATAGAGAAGAGTTACCAGGGGAGGCAGTGCATATGTTAGTTAGCACAGACTTGAAGGACAAGAAAGATGTTGGTAGCTGAGTATCAGGAAGAACAGTGTCCCAGACAGGAGTTGGCACCTGTAAGTACCTAGGACTAAAAAAATTTTGCATGCTTCAGAATTGCTGAAGCATAGTATGTAGGTGATGAGAAAGAAGTAGGAGCCAGAACCCAAAGGGTCTTCTAAGAAGTCAGTGGTCTTAAAGAGTGCAATTTGGGATGGGGGCTCTGTTGCAAAAGTGAGACGAGTAGGCAGGTAAGGAAGATGATGCCAAAATTTAAGTGGAAGGTGATTTTCTAACCTGGAGTTGAGGTGATGTTGAGGAAAGTGGGGAGTATTTACAAAAAACTTAGTAGAGCTTGCCAATTAAAGTTGGGGGAGAGAAGGGTGAAGGAGATATCCCCTGGTTTCTGGCATGGGAAACTAGGTGGAGAGTGGTACTACTTCTTAGGATAATGAATGGTGGAGGAGGCCTCTTTTTTTTTTTTTTTTTTTGAGGAGCTGGTTTCAGACATGTTGATTTCAGTGTCTATAAAATACCCAATAGAGTTTTTTTTTTTTAAGATTTTATTTATTTGACAGAACACAAGGGGGGGAGGGGCATAGGAAGGAGGAGGAGACTCCCCATAGAGCAGGGAGCCAGTGACCATGACCTGAGCCCAAGGCAGATGCTTAACCAACTGAGCCACCCAGCCATGCCTCAATAGAGATGTCTAATGAGAATTTTAATCTGGAGCACAGAGATCTGTCTGCAAATACTCAGGGATCCTCAGCATTAGAATGTCAATCATAGCCATGGAAGTGGGGTAAAATTATCTCCTAGTGAGAGTGTGGAGTATAAGAGAGGGTAGAGGAAGAGCTTCCAAAGTAGACTGAACAGGAGGGTCAGAAAAGTAGGACAAAGCTTCTGGTGCCTCAGAAGCCAAGCAGTGAGGAGAACTTTTATGTTAAACTTTTAAAGTCTGAAATCAATAATTTAAAAATATTTTAATTTAGGGATGATTAATGGAGGCTCATTAACTCAGCAGAGGATAAGAGAGGCCTAAATAAGCCTGTTGATTCTTTTTTAAGTGGTCATGTGGAATCTTGCTCCTGTGTGTGTGTGTTTTAAAGATTTTATTTATTCATGAGAGACAGAGAGAGAGAGGCAGAGACACAGGCAGAGGGAGAAGCAGGCTCCTTGCAGGGAACCCAACGTGGGACTCCATCCTGGGTCTCCAGGATCACACCCCGGGCTGCAGGTGGAGCTAAACTGCTGCGCCACCAGGGCTGCCCTCCTGTGTGTGTTTTTTAAAAAATGAGATAGAATTCACATACACATTTTAAAGTGTACAATTTCGTAGTTTTTTTGTATACTGACAAAGTTGTGTAACAATCACCACTATCTAATTTCAAAGCATTAACACCCTGTAAAGATACCCCACTAGCAGTTGCTCATCATTCCTGCCCTTCCAACTCCCTTCCCTCCCTGCCACGGTCCTCAGGCAACCACTAATCTACTTTCTATCTATAGATTCACCTGTCCTGGACACTTCATATAATGGAAATATATGATATGTGGCCTTTGTGATTTGCTTCTTTCCCTTAGGACAATGTTGTCATATTTCATTCGTGTTGTAGCAGGTGTCAGTGCTTCATTCCTCTTTATGGCTGTATAATAATATTCCATTGTTTGAATATACCACATTTTGTTTATCCACCTTTCACTTATGAACATTTAGTTTCTCCTTTGGCTATTATGAATACTGCTGTGTGAACATTCATGTACAAGTTTTTGTATGTACATATGTTTAAGTCTCTTAGATATATATTTAGGAATGGAATTACTCTGTATTTAACTTTTTGAGGAAATGTTAGAGTTTTCTGAAGTGATTGCACCATTTTCAATTCTCAACATCAATGTGTGAGCGTTCCAGTTTCTCCACATCTTTTAAACACTTTTTCTGTTATCCATCTTACCAACTGTGAAGTGGCATCTCATTGTGGTTTAGATTTTTTTGTTTTTTTTTTTTTTTAGATTTGGATTATCAGATTGATAATGATGGCAAACCTCTTCCTTTACATGTTCTAATTGGCCATTTGTGTATTTTCGAGAAACCTTTAAAGCATTTTTTGCAGTATGAAATCTGAATCTCCTTTGGAGATTTAGCATAGTTTCTTATTAAGAGCAGTGAACAATCAGTTCTCACTAGGTATAGGGGATCTCTAATCTGATATTCAAAGTATTTTTAGTCAAGTAATGGTTGAAGTAAGATACTATTTCTGCTTTGCCTAAATATGAAAATGTACTGATATTTTATGTCATTTAATGAGAAATGTTCAATAATTAGGAAAAAAAGATACTTAGTTGTCTTTGGTTCTGAGGTTGATGTATTCCATCTGTTTTGTGGATGAATTTGGAAAGTTTGAACATAATCATTGACTGATAGGGTCATGTGTGCTATTCCTTAACAGAAATGAAGCAGATTTATGGACAGGGATACTCATGAGCTTCTAAAAGTGAAGTTACAGTAACCAGGGGATCCCTGGGTGGCTCAGCAGTTTAGCACCTGCCTTCAGCCCAGGGCGTGATCCTGGAGTCCCAGGATTGAGTCCCACTACAGGCTCCCTGCGTGGAGCCTGCTTCTCCCTCTGCCTGTGTCTCTGCCTCTGTCTCTGTGTCTCTCATGAAGATATAAATAAAATCTTAAAAAAAAAAAAAGTTACAGTAACCATAGACAGCAGTATATATAAAGACAGACCCTTTCTGACAATGCAAAAAGAAAGACTATATGAACAGTAAGAAATTAAAAGTCTTAAATACTGCAAGAATATGACTACCTACTGTCCCTAAGAGCATTTGTTTTTTTGTTTTTTTTTTGTCTTAAGAATCTGTCATCAAACCTGGGCAGCCAGTTTGTTCATAATGAAGCAAAAGTTGGCAGTCATGCACCTAGCTCTGACTCTTTAGATTTTATTTATGCAGGAGAGACACAGAGGTAGAGACACAGGCAGAGGGAGAAGCAGGCTCCATGCAGGGAGCCCGATGTGGGACTCGATCCCAGGACTTGAGGATCACACCCTGGGCCGAAGGCAGGTGCTAAGCCGCTGAGCCACCCAGGGATTCCCCCTAGCTCTGACTCTTGACCTATATTGTCATCTCTGTTTTGGCTTTGTATGATGGCATTTCAACTCCTATTTGCTCATATAGTTTGGTAGAAATGGAATCTTAGGACTTTAGGTACCATATCTAAAAGTATTAGGTATTTACTTAATGTAAAGAACACTACTCTTTTTTTAAGATTTTATTTATTTATTCATGAGAGACAGAGGCAGAAACATAGAGGGAGAAGCAGGCTCCCCATGGGAGCCCAATGCAGGACTCAGTCCCAGGACCCCAGGATTGTGACCTGAGCTGAAGGCAGACATTCAACCACACTTGAGCCACCCAGGTGCCCCAAGAACACTGTACTTTTTTTTTTCTTGAATTAATATACTGTTACTTTTTGATCAGTCTCTTCTGGACTGAAACAGTAAAATTGTTCTGTGAGATTTGATCTGCTCTTACTGGAAAGAGATTTAAGAGTGGGATATGTATCTTAGTGTAAGAAAGTGATTCTTTGACAGAGTATTTTTACTAGAACTTTGCTTCTTACTAGTTACACTTTAGTAATTAGCATTTAAATAAGAAAGCAGGTGGTACTTTAGGCTGCTTGAACTAATGCCATTTCTGTGTCTCAAATTTCCTACCCACAGGGTGCACTCTCTGTGACCGAGCCTATCCCTCAGACTGCCCCGATCATGGACCAGTGACTTTTGTTCCTGACACTCCAATAGAGAGCAGAGCAAGGCTTTCTCTCCCAAAGCAGCTTGTCCTCCGCCAGTCAGTGGTTGGAGCAGAAGTTGGTAAGAATCTTGGAAGCATAAAACCCCATCTCTTCTCTTCTTCCTTTGTAGGGGAGAGTTCTAAAAGTGGATTCATATGTGCTTGATTCAAAAGTCAATTGACAGCTCAAGATTTATCTTTCTAGGAACATTTGACCAGTGATAGCAATAAATCAAGTTGAAAATTTATTGAGAAATAAATAAATTAAATAAATTTATTTATTCATAAATAAATTTAATGAATAAATAAATAAAATCTTAAAAAAAAATGAATAAAGGAGAAAATCTTGGCCTGAGTCTGAAGACTTCTATTCTTGGCTGTATTATTCTCTAATGATTATGACAAAACAGTCCTTGAAACTTGTTTCTTTTATCAGAGAATTCATCACTGATAACGCTTTGTCACAAAAGGGTTGTCTAATACTCCTTAGGAAAAAGGAATAAGAAACATAGACTGCCAGAGTTTGGTTATCCAGATTTAAATTTACAATCGTTTCTGAATTACTGTGCCATTTCTTTGTCGATATTAAGCTGGGTTTATTATTTTTTCAGCTGTGGTTTGGGTATGAGTCAGTTGAAAACATTAAAATAGCTTAGATAATATTGAGCAATGCTTTAAGCACAGATGCTTGAAGTTTGATTTACTCTGTAGTAATTATATTTTTATAATTGAGTTACATCCTATAAGCCTTTTTTATGTATTAACTCTGAAATAACACTTGGAGGGACTTGATTTGGTTCCTTCTGTGTAACACTGGGTTTAGGTATTTCTTTCTTTCTTTCTTTTTTTTTTTTAAAAGATTTTATTTATTCATGAGGGACCAGAGAGAGAGGCAGAGACATAGGCAGAGGGAGAAGCAGGCTCCATGCAGGGAGCCCAACACGGGACTTGATCCCTGGACTCCAGGATCAAGCCCTGAGCCGAAGGCAGACACTCAACCACTGAGCCATTCATGCGTCCCAAGGGTTTAGGGATTTCTGATACTGCTTCTTACTCTGCACTTTTCTTTTTTCTTTTTTTTTTTTTCCCATGAGAGACACAGAGAGAGGCAGAGATACAGGCAGAGGCAGAAGCAGGCTCCTTTTGGGGAGCCCAATGCAGGACTCGATTCCCAGACTGGGATCATGCCCTGAGCTGAAGGCAGACACTCAACCACTGAGCCATCCATGTGTTCCTTAACTCTGTGCATTTCTTCTGAGCCCCATTTAATCTGATCATTACATTTTCTGTATTTATGGGATAGAACCCATAAGACTGTAGCTACATCACAGTCATACATACATACAACTAAGCCATAGTTCTTAGGTTCACTGAATATTAAGATTCTTTAAATGAGCTAAGCCACTCTGTCTTGTGTATCCTGTTAGATGCTTAATCATTGATTGGGTAGTTGATGTCTTTTCACTGATAGGAGTGTGGACTGGAGAAACCATTCCCGTGCGGACTTGCTTTGGGCCTTTAATTGGCCAACAGAGCCACTCCATGGAAGTAGCAGAATGGACAGACAAGGCAGTCAACCATATCTGGAAGGTCAGTGTTCATGAAGCTTTTCTCTGGCTTTTGGATGTTTTTATTATAGTGAGGTAGTTAAAAGTGATGTAAAAGCAAAACTGGCTAAATTTCTATGGTGTCATTCACCTGGCATTTATTTAACATTATATCCTTTCTGTTCTTTGTAGCCAAATTCTAATATTTAGCAAAACACCAGCTACTAAACTTAGAAAAGAAACTGCTTTTAGTCTTCCTTTTGTTAGATAATCCAGCGATTCCTCATTTTGATTTTTTGAGGCAGCTGAGGACATGGACTTTGTTTATATGATGAAAGTCTTATTTTGTAATCAAAACATTCCTCAAATAGGTTGGCAAACAGTTCTGGGATTGGAAGCTAAGATCATTTCTTTAGTTTTCTTTTTTAAAGATTTTACTTGATTTTGAGAGAGAGCGAGAGAGCCAGTGAGCACAAGCTGTGGGGAGAGGGAGAAGCAGACTCCCTGTTGAGCAGGGAGCCTGATGCGGGGCTTGATCCCAAGACCCTGGGATCATGACCTGAGCTGAAGGCAGATACTTAATTGACTGAGCCACCCAGGTGCCCTGGATCATTTTTCTAGTTTTCTAATGGTAAAATTTCAGGAAAATGCAAGGTTTTATATTTTATTTTTTATTTTTTATTTTTTAAAAATTTTTATTTATTTATGATAGAGAGAGAGAGAGAGAGGAGAGAGGCAGAGACCTAGGCCGAGGGAGAAGCAGGCTCCATGCACCGGGAGCCCGACGTGGGATTCAATCCTGGGTCTCCAGGATCGCGCCCTAGGCCAAAGGCAGGCGCTAAACCGCTGCGCCATCCAGGGATCCCAAATGCAAGGTTTTAATGTAAATAGCTATTCGTATAACACATTTATGTAGAGTCACTTGTAGTTAGTAGATTGGAAATGATGTCTGCAAAATTGAAGTGAGAAGAAAGTTGATCTTGTGATCATTGGAAAGGTAAGGTGCTGCCAGCATTGGGGACATGAGTTTTGGTATCCAAAAAAAACACAGAAGAATGCTAGGTCCATTAGAAGAAGAATGAGAAGAGATGGTTCTATGACCTTAATGTCTCTTTAGTCACTCATTATCACCAAGTGGTAGGTGATGAAAACAAGTTGACTGTTTTTGTTTTTTCCAGTCAAGCCAAAATGTGAATAATTAAGATCAGGGTCATTTTGTACCTCGAGCACTAACTGTTGGTCTCTAGTGGTCTTTATTACATTGCTGGAAATGGGGGCTGGGTGAAATGACAAATGTGTAAGAAGGCAACCATGGAGTTCTGCACTGACTAGGAAAGCTGTAGCCTACTGTGGAGTAAATGAAACTGTTGCCAGCCTAACTTCAGTAGCACTTTGTATTGCCTGTCAGTTCATTTGACATGTACGTTTGCCTTTTGTTGGCAGATATACCACAATGGTGTCCTAGAATTCTGCATCATCACAACTGATGAAAATGAATGTAATTGGATGATGTTTGTGCGTAAAGCCAGGTAAGAGTAGTCTTGGATGAAGAGATAGTTACGATTTGGATATTTTTAATAGGAAGCTTTGCATAAAATAGAGCAGAGCCAAAGATTCCAGATTATACTGATGTCTGAACAAGACTTCTTACCTTCTTTACTCCAGTAGTTGTTGACTAATGGTAATTATAAATCAAAACAGAAAAAGCTATCCTTTTTAAAAATAGTTTAATCTACCAGTGCAATAGGGAGTAATAGGGTCTTCATTGAATTTGTAAGTGGGTACCTTTTCTCTATATCTGCTGTTGGTCAACCATTAGGCCGTAAGTTAATTATTATTCAGCTACCTATCTCTGTGTTTTTGTCATATTGCTTTTTTAAAACTTAATTTTATTTAGTTTTCTTCTGTTGATAAGTTCTCTAGTGTTTCTGACTGTAAAGGGGAATCAGCTGATGTACAGAAAAAAGAATTCTGCTTCTATACAAGTCCCTCCTAATACGATAGAGAATTAGAAAAAATGACCCAAAGTAAATAGTTCTCTAAGTTTTCATATAGAATTTTGCTCTAGGGATAGGATGTGTTTAGTATATACCTCAAAATTAATATACTTCATCTATTAAATGTGATAACTTAGGAACCGGGAAGAGCAGAATTTGGTGGCTTATCCCCATGATGGAAAAATCTATTTCTGCACCTCACAGGATATCCCTCCTGAAAATGAACTGCTTTTTTATTACAGCCGGGATTATGCTCAGCAGATTGGTAAGTTACTATAAGACTTGTTTCTCCTGAATCTAGCATAGTAAAAACACCCTGAGGACCAGTAGTAGTTTTGGTAATGACTTACATGTTCACTGAAGTAAATCATATACCTTTGTATAAATAAAAGCAGGATATTATCCCTGTGTTAGAAGGTTACAATCTGTGAGGTTCTTCACAAACTGAATGTTATTGATCATGCAGTATTCATGTGAAAGTTACTTTTGTGGTAAAATTTTGATTTGGGGTATTTGAAGTTCCTGAGGCTACTTTTTTTGAGCCAGTACCATTGTAATTTACGTTCATAAAGAACAGTAATTACGTTCCTTTAATTGACTTAACCTGCATAGTCTTTTTCTTTGCATTGTGTCATGATGACAAGCTATGTTTAGGAGTTTGTATTACAAAAAAAAAAGGTTTTTGCTTAGGAAAGATGTATCATCATCTTCCTTTGTGCCCAACATGCTGTGTGCGATGCGGGGAATAGAGGATTAAACTATACATTTTAGTTTTACAGGTAGTGGGCAAGATGGAAATTTTGGTAGAACGGAGAAGTGTAAGCAGCGTTATTAATATCAAGAACGAGTTTTACAGTTTAAGTACGAGGAGACATTGAGTCATTTTTGTTTTGAAGGTGCTCCTGAACATCCAGATGTGCACCTCTGTAACTGTGGCAAGGAATGCAGTTCCTATACAGAGTTCAAAGCTCACCTTACCAGCCACATCCATACCCATCTTCATAGCCAGGGCCACAGCAGCAGCCATGGGCCGAGCCACAGCAAAGAAAGGAAGTGGAAGTGCTCAATGTGCCCCCAGGCTTTTATCTCTCCTTCCAAACTTCATGTCCACTTTATGGGTCACATGGGTATGAAGCCCCACAAGTGTGATTTCTGTAGCAAGGCTTTTAGTGATCCCAGCAACCTGCGGACCCACCTCAAGATACATACAGGTAAGTTGAATTAGACCATCAAAATGGAATTGTGCAACAATTAGAAATTGCGGTAGTAAAGAAATTGCAGCTAGCTAGTCTTGCAGGTGGAGTTAATACGTGAGAAAATGAATCCATCTGGCTGTCAGCAGGACTTCATTGGGTGATAGATAAGTCTTGGTGCGGTAATTGCACTTCCTCAGAGAGTGTTAGCTCCTGTTATTACGATGTTTCACATTCCAGGTGCTGCCCCCACCATGGTTTGAAGGTGACCGGGAAAATGGACTTAATCGGGAAGTTGATGCATGTGTTTGGCCTGAAAGCAAAAGGAATGCTATAGAAACATTCTGAGCCTTGCAGAGAGCTCATTCTGAGTCACCAGCCAGAGCCTATTTCTCTCCTGTGAATATTGTCCAGTAAATACTGCCAAATTTTGTTTTTTGAGTTTCCATTTACCAGATTCCATGCAAGCTAACCCCTTTCTTTTAGCACTTATTTTTAAAATACATTTACTACAAAATAACTGATGACATTTTAGTCTTCTTGGCTGGGTCATTGGTTCTCCAAATCTTTGAAAGTAAAATTCTTTCTTGTCCTTTTGCATTTAAGACTGGTTACAATGAAGACTATGTAGCCCACAAAACTTAAGATACAGATTACACTTTACAAAAGGTTTGCTAACCTCTGACTTAGAGTAATCTTATTTTTGCATTCTTAGGAAGATTTTATTTCATCTCTGGTTTATGAGGTTGTATGTTAAAAAAAGAGATAACAATAAATGTAGGTTGTAATAGTATGTTTTGCTCTATACACAAATGATATAATTCATGAGGTTTTTAAAAACATAATTGAATTAGGTTGGTTGCTAGGATTAGAAGTAATTTTTTTTTAAATTTTATATCATGAGCTATAAACACTAAAAGAATATGTATAGATATTTAGTTAAGTGGTCCTAGAAGGAGGTCAGATTTATTAGCTTCACTGGCTTTTGTTGAAGAACATAAATTTGTTTTCTCTGACTGGTTCTAGATAGATAGATAGCCCTAGAAAGTGATGTGCCAATTATCAGTTCTGTTTCAATCCTGCCTCTGCCACATACCCATACATGTGTTTGTTCACCTTGAGAATGCTAGTGATTGATTTATTCACAGTATGGCAATTTGGATTAATGTGCAGGTCAGAAGAACTACAGATGTACTTTGTGTGACAAGTCTTTCACCCAGAAGGCTCACCTAGAGTCCCACATGGTTATCCATACGGGTGAGAAGAATCTCAAGTGTGATTACTGTGACAAGTTGTTTATGCGGAGGCAGGACCTCAAGCAGCATGTGCTCATCCACACACAGTAAGTTACCCACAACCACTGTGCTTTCTAGGTTGGTAAACTTGAGTGCTTGCCAGTGCTGACTCATCATCTTCTCCGCCTTTGCACCCTGGTAGCCACTTCCTGTGTTCATTCTGAGCAAAGCAGAGGTTGGAAATCTTTAAGTTTTTGGTTTTATCCTGGAATATTTCTTTTGTTTGCTTTATTCTTCTTCTTTTCACTTCTCTCTGTATTTTTTTTCCAACATATAATCTCATTTAGTTTAACAAATAGTTTTTAAGTACCTCCTTGATGCCCAGCATTATGCCAAGTGGCAAAAATATAGAAATGAAAAGATATGAATCTTGTCTTTAAAGAGGTCAAAGTCTGATAAGAGAGGCAGAACAGTAAAGCGCTACCATACCATGTTACAATTAGAGTGAGCATTGGATCCTGAGAGGTTGTGCCAAGAGCGTCACAGACCTGGCCAGGGTGTCCTGGAAAAGCTTCCTGGTAGTCTGAGCTAAGTTTTTTTTTTTTTTTTTTTTTTTGAGCTAAGTATTAAGGAAGATAAATTAGAATTATTCAGGGAGGCAAAAAAGGGTAAGGAGTGGGAATAGTATTCTAGACCTATTTAGAAACACACATAAGAAAAAAATAGAAAGAAACATAAGGACTGTGGAGCACAAGTGGTTCTTTACAGTTTAGAGCATAGTGTGCATGTGCAAACGATGGAGAGAGAGGTGACAGTGAAGTCCTGAATCTTTTCTTTTTTTAATTAATTAATTAATTTATTTATTTATGATAGTCACACAGAGAGAGAGAGAGAGAGACAGAGACATAGGCAGAGGAAGAAGCAAGCTCCATGCACTGGGAGCCCGACGTGGGACTCGATCCCAGGTCTCCAGGATCGCGCCCTGGGCCAAAGGCAGGCGCCAAACCGCTGCGCCACCCAGGGATCCCGAAGTCCTGAATCTTTTATCCAACTAGGAAACTTAAGTTTCATTCTAGAAATAATGGGGAGCCCCTGAAAGATTTTCCCTCCCCATGTAGCAGGTACTCTGGTGGCTGTGTATGTTAATTATGGTAAAAAAAAAAAAAAAAAAAAAAAACATAACATAAAATTTACCATCTTAATCATTTCTAAATTTTATTTATTTATTTTTAGAGATGGGGAGGTGGGTGGAGGGAAGGGCAAAGAGAGATTCTCAAGCAGGCTCCACACCTAGCACAGAGCTCAACGTGGGGCTCCATCTCCCAACCCTGAGATCATGACCTGAGCTGAAATCAAGAGCCACCCAGATACCTCATTGTCTTAGCAATTTTTAAATATACTGTTCAATAATGTTAAGTGTATTCACACTCTTGTACAAATATTGAAGGAGTTTAAGGAAGGGGATGTCATGGTGAGATGTCCATTTTATAAAGATTACTCTGGCAGCAGGACAGGATGATTGAAGGAGAAGGTCACATTGGGAGATCCATGAAGAATTTATTGCATGAATCCAAGTGTAATTAAATGGGCTGTGTTAGTTATATAGTGGTAAAGAGAAAAGAACATTTTGTGGTCCTGAGCTTTTATTTAGCAAATGTTAGAAGAGGGAGAAGACATTAGCTTGTATTATGGGGGTAGTGTTTAGAAAGTCATGTTCAATGGAAACTTGATATTATTGTAAGGTTTAGTTAAGTACTTCGCTTTGATTTTAGCTCTTTTGTCTGATTCTTAATCAAATGCAACCTAAGGAATGCATTAGTTGGCTCAGTTGGTTGAGCATCCAACTCTTGGTTTCGACTCAGATGATGATCTCATGGGTCATGGCGAGCACTACTTGGGGCTGCCCACTCAGCGGGGTGTCTGCTTCTCTCCTTCCTCCTCTCCCTCTGTCCCTCTCCCTGCTCTTGTGTGCTACTCTCTTTCTCTCAAGTAAATAAATCAGTCTTTTAAAAATGCAATCTGAAACACTAAAACATCCAAGAAGTTTGGATCTACATTTGTAATTCCTAAAGTGACTTTTTAAAGTCTTCATGAAGTAGCTTCATTATTAGTGTAAAAATTTAAAAGTTAAATGTACGAATTTTAAAATACTATATAGAATTGTATATCATTAGAGGTGAAAGAGCTCTCTGGGATCATTTAGTCCAGCTGATTATGTTAGTCAGCTTGAGCTACCATAACAAAATACGTTTTGGAGATTGGAAATCCAAGGTCAGGGTGTTAGTATGATTGGATTCTGATGAGGGCCGCCTTCCTAGCTTGCAGATAGCTACTTTCTTTCTGTGTCCCTACATGGGGAGAGAGCAGGTGAGTTCTGGTCTGTCTGCCTTTTCTTGTGACACTTATCCCATATTGGGGGGGTGGGGGGTCAGTCTTAATGACTTTATCTAAATCTAAGTACTTCCCATAGGCCCCACTTCTAAATCTCATGATGTTGTGGTTTAGGTCTGCAACATGTGAATTTGTTGGGGAGTGTGGCACACATTCAACCTATGGCACTGCTTATAATAATCCCTTGAAAAATGTGGAAAACAATTGGTGCCAGAGCCCTACCTCCAGAGATTCTAATTTAGCTGGTTAGGGGTATAGCCCTGGCCTTGGTATTTTTTAAAGGCTCCCCAAATGACTCTTGTCCAGCTAGGGTTAGGAGTTACTGAGTACCTCAAATGAAAGACTTGTTTCTATAGTATCTCTGTCAAGTGGTTGTATAGTTTCTTCTAGAATACCACACAACTGATTTAGTTTTGAAGAAAAAATTTGCTTGAATCAGCTTATGTCAAGCTCTATCCATTCATTCTACACATGCCTCTAGAATGATGCATGTAAGTTTAATGTATCTTAAACTCATAGCGTTTCATACTTATGAATTGCTATCATGTTCCCTTTAAGCCTTCTTTTCATCAGGCTTCATGTCCCTAATTTCTGCAGCTTTCCCTCTTACCACCTGATTTCAGATTTGGTACCCAGAAGTGAGCGTAGTATTCCAGATATGATCTATCCTGTGCTTAACGAATGGAGTTATTTTCTTCTTCTTTTTTTTTAATTTTATTTATTTATTCGAGAGAGAGACAGAGACACAGGCAGAGGGAGAAGCAGGCTCCATGCAGGGAGCCTGACATGGGACTCGATCCCTGGTCTTCAGGATCACGCTGTGGGCTGGAAGTGGCACTAAACTGCTGAGCCACCAGGGCTGCCCATTATTTTCTTCTTTGACCTTGACTTTCTCTTCTTTCAAGTGATGCCTAAATTTGCACTTGAATTTTCTATAGCCATTTCACAGCATAATGCAAAATAAATTATTTTGAGGTTAGCGGTATAATTGTTTCTCTCCATTGGGGTTGAGAATTGGCTTTATCAGGTATTCACCAATGAAAACAATTCTCTTAAATGTGGATCTGGACTTTTTGTCACAACGATGAAACATCGTAACCCTCTTTGCCAAACTCCCATGGGGTAAAGAGATTTTAGACTATCAAGGCTTTAACCTAATGTGTAAGTCATTCATAATTAAAAAGCACTCTTCAGGGACGCCTGGGTGGCTCAGCGGTTAAGCGTCTGCCTTCAGCCCAGGGTGTGATCCTGGAGACCCAGGTTCAAGTGCCACGTCGGGGTTCCTGCATGGAGCCTGCTTCTCCCTCTGCCTCTGCCTATGTCTCTGCCTCTCTTTCTGTGTGTGTCTCATGAATGAATGAATGAATGAATGAATGAATGAATGAATGAATAAAATCTTTTAAAAACACTATTCACTCAAAATATTTTTTTAAGATTTATTTATTTTATTTATTTATTTTTTTTAATTTAATTTTATTATTTTTTTTAATTTATGATAGTCACAGAGAGAGAGAGAGAGAGGCAGAGACATAGGCAGAGGGAGAAGCAGGCTCCATGCACCGGGAGCCTGATGTGGGATTCGATCCTGGGTCTCCAGGATCGCGCCCTGGGCCAAAGGCAGGCGCCAAACCGCTGCGCCACCCAGGGATCCCGATTTATTTATTTTAGAGAGACAAAGAGCAGTGTGGGGAAGGGCAGAGAAAATCTCAAACAGACTCCCCACTGAGCATAGAGTCAGACATGGGGTTCAGTCCTATGACCCTGAGATCATGACCTTAGCCAAAATCAAGAGTCGGATGCTTAACTGACTGCCATGCAGGTGCCCTCACTCAAAATATTTTTGAATGAGACTGTGTGTCCTATGGAGATCATAGGTAAGATTTTGAGATGTTTGTTTTTTTACCTTTTGACATTTCAAAATGGTATAGTAGTATTGAAATTCATTTTGTTTATCCGCTTGGGAAAAAGCCCAGCTATAGCCCTAAAGCCAAATGCAGGAGAAATTCCTCTCGCATGTTTAAGGAGATAAATGCTTTTATGTCCTATAAAAAAAAGTCTGAATTGAGGGGAGCCTAGGTTGCTCAGTCAGTTAAGCATCTGACTTGATCTCAGTTCAGGTCTTGATCCTCAGGGTCATGTATTCAAGCTCCCATTCGGCTCCATACTGGGCATGAAGCCTACTTTAAAAAAAAAAAAAAAAAAAGGTCTGATTCTAGAGAGAGAGAGCTCCTCTGACAAAGACCTGAGGTTGTCAAAAATAAGTGTGTGCCTTACTTATCATTTGTAACCCCAAATCTAATGTTTTTTTTCTTGTGTTCCTCTTAGAGAACGCCAGATCAAGTGTCCCAAGTGTGATAAGCTGTTCTTGAGAACAAATCACTTGAAGAAACATCTTAATTCTCACGAAGGAAAACGGGATTATGTCTGTGAAAAATGTACAAAGGCTTATCTTACCAAATATCATCTCACCCGCCACCTGAAAACCTGCAAAGGTCCCACTTCCAGTTCATCAGCACAAGAAGAGGAAGAAGAGGATGACTCAGAAGAGGAAGAACTAGCAGACTCTGTGGGGACAGAAGACTGTCGGATTAACAATGCTGTGTATTCAGCAGATGAGTCTCTCTCAGCACATAAATAAAAGCCAACTATTTTGGATGGAAAAGGCAAAAGGGAAAAACATATACAACCAGTTACCCACTTTGGTGATTTTTATATATAATGGTTTCTGATTTTCTTCCTGTCAACAGTCAAAGCAAACTGAATGGAGGCGGATAAAGCACTTATAGAAGAATATCCTAATGAAAACACTTTAGAACAGATGGGGAAAAGAGAGCAGGGAACCTAATTTTAAGTGCTGTATGAGGAGGAAAGTGTTAGCTTTTGAAGTCTGTTCCTTATTTATACAATGAACTAGGTGATGCATTTATACCTGAGTCAGAGCTATCCTCTGCCCAAACAAATGAGATTTATTTTAAATTCTTTCATTGTTGCATTTTCCTCCCAGCCCTATGACGTGGTAGCATTCTAAACTTGGTCCCTGCCTCATAGTCATCCCGATTGCTAATAGTGGTTCTGGAGCTGTGTTTTATGTAGACTGTTGTGACTCAAGTCATCTCAGATGGATTGGAACACAGCAATGTAAGCTTGTTACTTTGACTTCAGCTGACAAGTTTAAGCACCACCTGCCTTAATCTCTCTTGGCTACTTGGGAGTTTAGGGTAGATCTTGCTTCCCAAGATTTCAGCAGATGCCTAGAGGGTAGATGAAAAAAGGACCAGCCAGGCAACAGGCAATGGTGGATGAAAGAAAAGGAGAGACACCAGGGCCACTGTTCAAAAAAAGCTTTGATGGAAGCCAGGTTGAGACACATGGTTATTGTTCTTTAAAATCTTTGTAGGTTTAGACATGTCTCTCTCTGACTCCAGTAAAGCCTCTAGAAAAAGGGGACCTGGAAGTGTAGTGAGTCAAATAATGCCTGCTTAGTTGTCTCCTGTCAACAAGCACATGTGGACTCAGGTGGCAAAGTGGTACCTTGGATCATGGAAAGAAGGGAATGATCCTTTGTATCTGGCCTATCCTACAAAGAATACACCATTAAATGTTGGCAACTCAGAATGACAAATGATTTCAATCACATTGGTGCATTTGCAGGGTCAGACCTTCTCAGTTGTCTGATGAAGGATCTCCTCAGTTACGCATGGTGGGTGCCAACAGATTTCAAAGGTATAGAAGGCTTAATGTTCACCACATGGGTGTGTTTTCAGGGTCCCAGCTTAGTTAATTCATCCATCCGTCTGGTCTTTCACCTGGTCTCACATGTATATCCTGCTTTTAGCAAGAAGCAGACACATCCTTGAAATGATGGTTGATGGAACATGCTCCTGCTCTTTGGTGCAACCTCTGGGCTGGAGAAGAGAGGACTCTGGTGGGAGGGTTTTGCTGCTAATGTATTTATGGAATGAATGTATTTCATTCAAATCTGTATTCCTCTAGGAAGGATTAAAATAAAGACCTTTTTTTAAATACAGGATTCTTCTTGTAATCTCATTTTGTGGAAGAAAAATGAGTCATTTAGGGAAAAATTAGGAATAGCTTGGTTTTGTTTTCTAAGGTTAGAAGTGGAGAAAGTATTTTCTAAGTAGCATAACTCTGGGATAATATTGTAATGTATTTCTGCATAACTGTGCTTAAATGAACTATGCTTCCTGTGTTTTCCACTCTCCTGCCCTCATCCTCCCTAAGGGAGGCCCTTTACTCTGCTGTCTTCTTGGAGAAACTGCAGCAGGTGTACAGTTGAGGGATGGGGTGAGGTGGTGGTTAGGGCTGGCTGCTGATGCTTGTCATGAAGCCTCTGTCAGTGCACAGGGGCAGCTCCAAACTCAGCCTTTTGCCAAAGGCATCCTGGTGGCAGGCCACCTGTATTCCCAGGAAACCGCTGGCGCTGGAGCTACAAGCTTTTGTCTCCTTCCATCTCACTAGCTCATGCTGGGTTAAATGCCTTCATTTCGCAGCCTTGGATGAGATGCCATCCAAGATCGTTAGCCTGATAGGAAAACAGAGGAAGCCTGAGAAATAGTTTGAGAATGTAGATGTTGATTATTTACAACTGTTTCCTCCATGCTTTACCTCTTAGACTTAAATGGCACATTTTAAGTCATTCCCACAAAATGAATCGGTAACTGCCCTTTGCCAAGAGTTTACTCAGCCATCTGTACCTCTGCAGGTACCCTCATCTGCTGCTGCTGTCGGGGTCAATCTGTTGGAGATAGTCATACTGAGAGACAGGACATGAGGTGAGCCCCTGCTGAATGTCTGCAATTTGGGCTTTGCTGCATGATGGTTTGTATCCTTAGTCAAGTTTTGTGACCTCTTTATGCCTCTGTTACCTGTAAAAAGAATAAGAGTTCCCATTTATAGTACTGTTTGATGTTAATTAATGTATGTGAAGAGCTACCACAGTGTCCCACATACAGTATACAGTATTAGCTAATCTTCAGTTTTAAATTAGCCCAGCATAGATAGCTAGCCTTAAAAAGTGTTGGTGACCCCAGAAGCCCCAGGTTTTAGTAATACAAGTAAAAGACTCATGATTTAAGTTTTCAAGGCCAAGCCTTAGAAGCTAGTTTGCAGTTTTCTTGTAGATGAGTGTATGATGCTTGGTGTTTCTTTCCTTAAAAGGGAAGTTGTTCATAAGCTTGTGTGTGCTGAGCTGAGGTCCTCAGCACATCAAAGCACAAAGAGGTGACAGGAATCAGCCTTTTCACCCTGTTGACCTATCTAGTAAACACTCCCTTAACTGTGTCCTTGAGCAGAAGCATGCTAGAAGCTGCCAACCTGTCATCAGGTATGTAAACTTGCAGTCTGCTCACCAAAGCTGCATCGTAGAGTCAAACACTCAAAAATGGCCTATCTTCAAGAATATAAGTGATTACTATCTGTTATGGGTTGAATTGGGTCTTCCCCCCCAATTCATATATGGAAGTTCTAACCCCTAGTACCTCCGAATGTGAGCATATTTGGAAATGAAGTCTTCAAAGAAGTGATTAAGTTTAAAATGAGTTCTTTTCATCTGTATGGCTGGTCTAATAGGAAATTTGGACACAGGGTGAAAATGGATCATCTGTAAGACTAGGAAGGAGGCCTCAGAGGAAACAACTCTGCTGATACCTTGATTTCAGACCTCATAGTGGTATATATTGCCACTGGCAGATTCTTATACTTTTGAAAAGGATAGAATCATTTTTCAACTCTGTTTCTATTCTTCATTTTTCTTGGTTATACACACTTGAGAGTCATGAAGTCCTCTCAGGGCTGTGTAGTCCTCAGGCAAGAACAAAAGTTCTTTTTAAAAAAAATTTTTTTAAAGATAATTATTTGAGAACACATGTGCACAAGCAGAGGGCAGGGGCAGAGGGAGAAGGAGAAGTAGGCTCCCTGCTGAGCAGAATGCTTGGTGCAGAGCTCCATCCCAGGAACCTAAGTTCATGACCTGAGCCACCCAGGTGCCCAAAACTTTTTCAAAAATTGTTTAAGTGCTGGCTCAGTTTAAGGCATTGTAGAGGAGCAAAAAAAGCAGCCAGGACTTTGCCCCTGCCCTCTAGAAACAAAATCTTGAAGAGACCTGGCTGTACAGCTGGATCACCTAAGGAGCTAAAAAAATGTCAGGTGTCCAAGTCAGCCCCAGACCTACTGACAAGTCTCCTGGGCTTCCCCATGTGATCCTGAACCAGTCCACTGAAGTCTTCAGTTAGAGACCACGGAAGATAAGTGCAGATGTCTATAACCTAATGCAAGCTAGACTGGTGAGTGTCATAGATACAAGTATTATTAAAATCCAGGAACAAGAGTGAGAATGTCCTAAGAGAAAACTAGTAAAGAAATGTGGGGAAGACTAGCCTGGATCCAAGTTATAATAAATTAAAGATGGGGCGATGCATTTGAGATCCAGGACTAAAAATTTTCCAATACCTGGTTTTCAATCAACCTGCTTTTGGTTATTTTTAATTACAATGATGCTGTTTACTTGTGGCAGGCTTTGTTCTTCTAAATGCTTTATAAATAACATTTAATCCGCACAGCCGACCTGTGATTATCCCTACTTCACATAAGAGGCTGAGGTACAGAGAGTTAAATGAGTGGTACACAGTTCTATAGCTAGCTAAGTAGCAGTCTGCCTCGCCAACCAAGCCTTACAGATTATTCATTAGTGGCCCAATTAAAGTTGGGATCTCACCATGGTGTATATCCATTACATGTCTTTAAAGGAAGTGACAAAATCTATTCCATTAGGCAAAGCATATTTATATACATGAATTAGGGAGCTCATGAGAAGTATGCTTTGGTTTTTGTGTTTTCTGCTCTACTGCAGCACATCCCCTGACCTTTTGTACTGCTGCATACTGAGCCACAGGCTGCAGACAGGCTTTGGGGTAGGACAAACATCAAGTTCAGTTTATAGTTACAATAAGAAAATCACTTGAGGGAAAAGGTACTGATGTTGGGAAAGGTTGGTCAATAGACAACTTCCAGCCCTTAGCTAACATGGTCTAGGGCATTTTTGACACATTTACTTGCACCTATAGCCTGGAATTATAGTAGTATATTTTAGTTTAATGTTTGTTTAGTCTTTCTAGAGCATTATGAGCATTATCTCATAGATGGTAAAAATGAAGTTCAGAAAAATTAAGATTTTCTACATTTTGTATTCAGAGATTTTGCTGCCTTGGAGCACTTGTTAAAATATATATGTTTCAAGGTGCCTGAGTGGCACAGTCAGTTAAGTGTCCGATTCTTGATCTTGGCTCAGGTCATGATCTTAAGGTGGTGAGTTCAAGCCCTGTGTTGGGCTCCATGTCCAGCGTGGAGCCTACTTAAAACAAAACAAACAAACAAACAAAAAAACAAACAAAAAAAAGGTGGGCAGCCCTGGTGGCGCAGCGGTTTAGTGCCGCCTGCAGCCTGGGGTGTGATCCTGGAGACCCAGGGTCAAGTCCTGCGTCGGGCTCCCAGCATGGAGCCCACTTCTCCCTCTGCCTGTGTCTCTGCCTCTCTGTCTCTCTGTGTCTCTATGAATAAATAAATAAATAAATAAATATATTTTAAAAGTACATATTCCTCCTCCAGGGTTCTCGTTCATGTTAATCTGATGATGTGACACCTCATTTCAGGGTGCATCACATTGCTACCTATAGTAGTTGCATGTTTGCCCTGGGGTTGTGAAATGCATTTTTATAAACAATGTCTTTGTGGGCCATTGTGCTTAATTGGTTTAGAGAACTGACACTCAGCTATGAAAGATGAATTATTCAAAAGTGTGGGAGATGACATAATACTCTTAGGAAATTTTTCAAGATGCCTGACCCAGATATGTTGCAGCAAAAAGAAAATCAACCAGTCTATTTTGCATCTGAAATTCCCAAAATGCAAATAGTGTTTTAACATATACTCTCTTGGATCCCTGGGTGGCTCAGCAGTTTAGCGCCTGCCTTTGGCCCAGGGCACGATCCTGGAGTCCTGGGATCGAGTCCCACGTCAGGCTCCCGGCATGGAGCCTGCTTCTCCCTCCTCCTGTGTCTCTGCCTCTCTCTCTCTCTCTATGTCTATCATAAATAAATAAATAAATCTTTAAAAAAAAATAACATATACTCTCTTTAGGAATGAAACATGTTAGACTTTAAGGATGGTAGGGGATAAGGGTGCATATGTAAAGAAAAGCAATGGCTTGTGACCAAGATAGCCAATTTTAAGCTTCTAAAAAGGAAAAAAAGAAAAAGGTATGTACAGCATCCTCATCCATTTTCATAGAGCTGTATGGTTTGGATGAAGGACTGCATTAGTGTTTTTAACAGTATAGATCTAAGTGTCCTCCAGAAAGGCAATGTGGACTATATCATGGCACATCCATACGAAGCAATATAATGCTATCAGAAAGGGTGAGAGACTCCATATGTTAACACAGAATTATCCCTTAAACATATTAAGTAAAAAAGCATGTTGTCTGACCTATTATCTATATATAATATAGTAACCTCAATTGTACAAAGAAGATACTACAGATTGTCAATCTGTTGTACAACAGATTAAATCAACTTTTATACTTTCCTGTGCTATAGAGTCTGGAAAGCTAAAACCTGCTTCCCAGACTCCCTTAGAGCTAAGATTCCAAACAAAACCATAGTTGTCTAGTCAGATGCACTTGTATGAAAATTTGATTCAGAACAGAGTTCTGTGGGAACAGCAGCAAGGCCTGAGGCATCTACTTATTCTGCAGGCTTGGATCTTACCAAGGGTGATGTGATTTTGGACCTAATGGCAGTGATGTATGGAGGCTTTCTGATGTGGCAGGTAGCTTCTTGATCATAGAAACAGCAGCTGTGCCTTGCAATTTCACTTCTGTGGTTATGGGATTGGGAGTCCCTCTAGAATTCAGCCTAAATTCCATTTCAGACCTTTTCAATGATACTATGAGTTAATGATACTGCTTAATAAATTCCTTTTGCTTACACTAGATTGAGTAGATTCTGTTGTCTGAATATATAAATGCTGATCAAGTAATTGGTATCAGAAATATTGCAGGAAACATATCCTCAAGGAAATGTGATCGTAGTTGAGTTATATGATCTGGCTGGATTTCAAGGCAGTTGAGAGAATCCAGCTACTGTTAGAGAATGGGACACAGAATTGTAGTGGAACGTAGTTTAGAGCTTCACCTTTGATCAGTTGGAATGAAATGTACCCTTATCAATAAATTTAGCTTGATCTAAACTATGTTTGCCTTCCCCTGGCTTAGCATCCTCAGAGTTGGGTTGGTTTGCTCTTTTGGACATATATTCCTCAAGAGTTATGAAAGTCTTGCAACTCTGTTAATATGTAAGCCTTCCAGGGGTTGGCATTGGAATTATAGAAAATTTGAAGGTTTGTCTTAGGGGTCAGAGGCAGTAAGAGGTGTAGGGGTGGTAAATGAGAATTAGAATCTTACTTTGGTATGGTCATTGGAGAGTGTTGAAAAAAGTCAACCATCCTTATTAGATAGGGGAAGAGGAGCTGCTTCTGTTGGAAGGGAAATCTTGGGGGTTGGTGCTTGGTGCTCCTCACCATGCCGTCTTTCAGGTTTTACTTTGCCTCCAAATAGAATAATTCTCATTGAAGAAATCTGTTGAAACTGAGTCCAACCTGTGTTGTAAATCAGTAACCTGCAGGATCAGACTCTGCCTCTGGTTTATCACTGTATCAGCCTTAAGGCTACAAGAGGGAAGATACTATTCAGGATAGTCACGGATGATTCCTGGTTCTCTGACCTAGCCTCGATGTCCATCAGGCAGTTGGATGGGAATATGAAGTGTGCCTTACTGTTAAGTTTTTCCATTTTTTCCTGTATCACTTCTTCTGATAAGTTACACTTTTTTAGGAATTTGTCCATTTTGTAAACCTGTTCAAATTTAGTCACATAAAGTCATCCTATATTAATGTCTATAGCATCTGTAATGTCCCTCTTTTTTTTTTTTGCTCCTGATGATAATCTGTGTGTTTTTTTTATGATCAGTACTGCTCAGTTTATTAAGTTTCTTAGTATTCTAAAGAATCACTTTTTTTGCTTTGATGATTTTCTGTATTATATATTTGTTTCATATGACATTAGTTTCTACCTTAATTCCTTCTGTGTACATTTTTGGGTTTAAATTGATGTTCTTTTTCTTTTTACAATGGCTACTTAAATAACTGAATTTTTTTCTTTTCTCATGCACATTTAAGACTCTAAATCATCTTTTCAATACAGTTGTAGTTACATCCTACAAGATTTTTTAAGCCTTACATTCATTATCATTCAGTTAAAATTTTTTTCTAATTTTTGCTTTGCTTTCTCCTTTGACCTTTGGATTATTTATAAATGAATTCCTCAATTTCCAAGTTTTCAGGAGTTTTCTAGTTTCTTTTTGAATTGATTTCTAGGTTAATTCAATGATGATCAGGGAACATACTCTGAAAATTTTCAGTTCTTTAAAATTTATTGGTATTTGCTTCATGGCCTTGTATCAGGTCAGTTTTGGAAAATGTTCCATGTATATTCAAAAAGAATGTATATTCTTTTATTTTGGGGTATATTCTATGAATAACAGTTAAATCAACTTGATAGTTTAGTCAAACTTGATTAATAAACTTGATAAAGTCAACTTGATAGCTTACAGAATTTGTGCCCGAGAAAGGAATATTAAATTATCCCACTCTGTACATTTGTCTATTTCTCCTTTTAGTTCTGTCATTTTTGCTTTAGATATTTTAAAGCTATATTTCTTAATGTTTAAAAATTTAGAAATGTATCTTGTGGGATCAATCTTTTTATCATTATAAGAAGGATGCTATCTTTGGGGCACCTGGGTGGCTCACTGGGTTAAGTATCTGCCTTCGGCTCAAGTCATGATTTCACAGTGTCCTGGGATTGAGCCCTGCGTTGGGCTTCCTGCTTAGCAGGGAGTCTACTTCTCCCTCTCCCTCTGACCCTCCCCTTTGCTGGTACTCTCTCCCAAATAAATGACTAAATAAAATCTTAAAAAAAAAAAAGGATCTTTATGATGTGACCTTCTTTTAAATAAAGTCTATTTTAATAATAAAATAGCTCTACCACATTAATACTTGCATAACACATATTCTACTTTAAGTTTTTAATTTTTTAAAGATTTTTTTTATTCATGAGAGAGACAAGGAGGCAGAGACACAGGAAGAGGGATAAGCAGACTCTATGCAGGGAGCCTGATATGGGATTAGATCCCTGGACCCCAGGATCACACCGAGTCAAAGGCAAGTGCTCAACCACTGAGCCACCCAGGCATCCCTCAGTTTTTAATCTTTTTAAAACGTGGTCATTGAGTACCCTAAAACTGTTCTCAATTTGCACATATATATTTTCTCTCTTTCATTTGCTCAGTTTGGTTACTTTCTATTATTCTGTGTTCCAGGTCATTAATTAAATCCTCTGCTTCCTCTAGCTTACTATTTATTCCGTCAAGTATATTTTAAATTTCATTTGTTGTGTTCTTCATCTCTGGTTCTTTTTTTTTCCCATCTCTTTGTTAAGATGTCCTCCACTCTTTTCTCAAGTTCAGTGAGTATCTTTATGATCATTACTTTAAATTATCTGCCAGGCATATTACTTATACCTGTTTTGCTTTAGGTTTCTTGCTGTGGTTTGGTCTTTTTCATTTGGGACATATTCCTCTGTCTCATTTTATCTAATTCTCTGTTTCTGTGTGTTTTTAAGTCAGTATGTCTTTTGCTTTGGAAGGTAATGGGCTTATGAAGATGAGGTCCTGTAGTGCCCTGCCATGTAGTGTCTTTGGTTCCCCAGGATCTGGCACTTTGTGGAGTGTCCCCTTTGCGTGTTGTGTGTGCCCTACTGTTGAATCCTGGCTTCTTTTTTTTCTCAATCTAGTTGTCTGCAGTAACTCTCTTTGCCTGTGTGGGCCGTGTTGATCCTTCAGTAGATGGGGCATGGTGTTTTAACAAGGTGTGTGTTGGTCTGCTCATGAAATGTGACCTGCTGCCACCACTGCTGCCAGAACCAAGGCCCCACAAAAGGCATGGGTCAGGAGACAAGATGGTGGGGTTTGCACCTATGTTCTGGGGGAGGTGGCCCACAGCACTGGGACTGAGGGAGGCATAAGTAGGAGGGGCAGGTAGCACAGAGGAGTGGGGCTTGGTGTAAGCAAGTTAGGTAGTGACAGAGATCATTCCTGCAGGTGGCCATACATTTATTTATGCTGGGGGGGCGGTGGGAGAGGAAAGTGGCATATGCCAACTCCTTTGTTCCCTGCAATCCTTGGCTCTCCAGGATATACTCTGAGATGAGTAAATAACTCTCTCTCCCATCTGCGCCTGGCATTTTTCAAATTGCTGCTTCTACATTACAGCTCTGCTGGCTGTTTGAGGGTGGGGACTCTGATTCCTAACATCCTCCAGCCTCTCCCAGACCTAACCCTCCCCCCCCAATTTTATAATTGCAGTCTTTAAGTCCCACTGGTTGTAAGAACTCACAGTTCAGCTGCTCTTGCTTTCAGAACCAAATTTTATGGAGATTTGTCTTCCCTGTGTGGACTTCCCAGTGAGATAGTCTGTTTCTTGCCTTCTCCACAACCCTGGCCTCCTCTCCAGTATGGATGGCCATGTCCATTTTACTCCCAAACCATATCTTCACCCTTTGTACCTTCTTCAGTGTGACCTCTTCTCTGCCTTTAGTTCTGGAGTTTGTTCTGCCAATCTTTGGCTTATTTTTTGGATTATGTATGCTGATGAGAATATTATCTTGTTGTATCGTGAGCTGAGGCAATTTAGAGTCCTCCTACTCTGCCATCTTCCTAGCGTCCTTTTGTTTTCAACCTTTTAGTATTCTTAGTTTACGTGTGCTAATTGCAAGCAGCATATAGTTGTTTATTTGGTTTTTATAGATTTGAATAAACTGCCTTTTAATTACTTAGATCATTTATACATAATATACTTATGAATATATTTGGATTTAAAGCTTCCATCTCACTGTTCATTTTCTATTTATTTCCCTCATTCTGTATTCCTTTTTCTCTCCTTATGTCATTCTGATTAATCAAATATTTGTTATTTATACCCCTCCTCCTTTTTGGCTTGTGTGTTTTTTCACTATTCTTTTAATAGCCTACAAATCACCACATGCTTTCTTTTATTATTAGAGTTTAATATCCATTGCTTTTTTTTTTTAGAGAGGGAGGAAGGAAGGGCCAAAGAGAGAGAGAATCCTAAGCAGGCTCCATGCCCAGTGCAGAGCTAAACATAGGGCTTGATTTCACAACCCTGAGATCATGACTTGAGCCACCCAGGTGCCCTACATCTATTGCTTTTACCCATTCCAAAATAATGTTGGTATCACAGAATAACTTACTCTATTTGTCCCTTTCCAGCCTTTTACGTCATTGTCGGCGATTTTAATTTTTTTAAATATATTTTTTATTGGAGTTCAGTTTGCCAACATATAGTGTAACACCCAGTGCTCATCCCATCAAATGCCCCCATCAGTGCCCGTCACCCAGTCACCCCATCCCCATGCCCACTTCCTGTTCCACTACCCCTTGTTCGTTTCCCAGAGTTAGATGTCTCTCATGTTTTGTCACCTTCTCTGATTTTTCCCACTCATTTTCTCTCCTTTCCCCTATAATCAATCCCTTTCACTATCTCTTATATTCCCTGTATGAGTGAAACCCTATAATGATTGTCTTGCTCCGATTGACTTACTTCACTCAGCGTAATACCCTCCAGTTCCATCCACGTTGAAGCAAATGGTGGGTGTTCATTGTTTCTAATGGCTGAGTAATATTCCATTGTATATATAGACCACATCTTCTTTATCCATTCCTCTTTCCATGGACACCGAGGCTCCTTCCACGGTTTGGCTATTGTGGACATTGCTGCTATAAACATTGGGGTGCAGGTGTCTTGGGTTTTCACTGCATCTGTTATCTTTCAGGTAAATCCTTGTAGTGCAATTGCTGGGTCATAGGGTAGCTCTGTTTTTAACTCTTTGAGGAACCTCCACACAGTTTTCCAGAGTGGCTGCACCAGTTCACATTCCCACCAACCATGCAAGAGGGTTCCCCTTTTTCCACATCCTCTCCAATATTTGTTGTTTCCTGCCTTGTTAATTTTCCCCATTCTCACTGGTGTGAGGTGGTATCTCATTGTGGTTTTGATTTGTATTTCCCTGATGGCCAGTGATGCGGAGCATTTTCTCATGTGCTTGTTGGCCACATGTATGTCTTTCTCTGTGAGATTTCTGTTCATGTGTTTTGCCCATTTCATGATTGGATTGTTTGTTTCTTTGCTGTTGAATTTAATAAGTTCTTTATAGATCTTGGATACTAGCCCTTTATCTGATAGGTCATTTGCAAATGTCTTCTCCCATTGTAGGTTGTCTTTTAGTTTTGTTGACTGTTTCTTTTGCTGTGCAGAAGCTTTTAATCTTGATGAAGTCCCAATAATTCATTTTTGCTTTTGTTTCTCTTGCCTTCATAGATGTATCTTGCAAGAAGATACAAGTTCAAAAAGTGGCCAAGTTCAAAAAGGGTGTTGCCTGTGTTCTCCTCTAGGATTTTGATGGATTCTTGTCTCACATTTAGATCTTTCATCCATTTTGAGTTTATCTTTGTGTATGGTGTAAGAGAATGGTCTAGTTTCATTCTTCTGCACGTGGCTGTCCAGTTTTCCCAGCACCATTTATTGAAGAGACCGTCTTGTTTCCAGTGGATAGTCTTTCCTGCTTTGTCGAATATTAGTTGACTATAGAGTTGAGGGCCCATTTCTGGATTCTCTATTCTGTTCCATTGATCTATGTGTCTGTTTTTGAGCCATTACCACACTGTCTTGATGGTCACAGCTTTGTAGTACAACTTGAAATCCAGCATTGTGATGCCCCCGGCTCTGGTTTTCTTTTTCAATATTCCCCTGGCTATATATGGGGTCTTTTCTGATTCCACAAAATCTTAAGATTATTTATTCCAACTCTGAAGAATGTGCATGGTATTATGAGAGGGATTGCATTGGAAGTGTAAATTGCCCTGGGTAGCATAGACATTTTCACAATATGAATCCTTCCAATCCATGAGCATGGAATATTTTTCCATCTCTTTGTGTCTTCCTCAATTTCTTTCAGAAGTGTTTTCTAGTTTTTAGGGTATAGATCCTTTATCTTTTTGGTTAGGTTTATTCCTAGGTATCTTATGCTTTGGGGTACAATTGTAAATGGGATTGACTCCTTCATTTCTCTTTCTTCAGTTTCATTGTTAGTGTATAGAAATGCCACTGATTTCTGGGCATGGATTTTGCATCCTGCCACACTGCTGAATTGCTGTATGAGTTCTAGCAATCTTGGGGTGGAGTCTTTTGGGTTTTCTATGTACAGTATCATGTCATCTGCAAAGAGGAAGAGTTTGACTTTTTTTTTTAAGTACTTATTTATTCATGAGAGAGAACAGAGAGAGAGAGCGAGAGAGGCAGAGACACAAGCAGAGGGAGAAGCAGGCTCCATGAAGGGAGCCCAATGTGGGACTCGATCCTGGGTCTCCAGGATCACACCCTGGGCCAAAGGCGGCGCTAAACCGCTGAGCCACCCGGGCTGCCCGAGAGTTTGACTTCTTTGCCAATTTGAATGCCTTTTACTTCTTTTTTTTTGCCTGATTGCTGAGGCTAGGACTTCTAGTACGATGTTGAATAATAGTGGCGAGAGTGGACATCCTGTCGTGTTCCTGATCTTAGGGGAAAGGCTCTCAGTGTTTCCCCATTGAGAATGATATTTGCTGTGGGCTTTTCGTAGATGGCTTTTAAGATGCTGAGGAATGTTCCCTCTATCCCTATACTCTGAAGAATTTTGATCAGGAATGGATGCTGTATTTTGTCAAATGCTTTCTCTGCATCTATTGAGAGGATCATATGGTTCTTGTTTTTTCTCTTGTTGATGTGATCTATTACGTTGATTGTTTTACGAGTGTTGAACCAGCCTTGCATCCTGGGGATAAATCGCACTTGGTCATGGTGAATAATCTTCTTAACGTACTGTTGGATCCTATTGGCTAGTATCTTGTTGAGAATTTTTGCATCTGTGTTCATCAGGGATATTGGTCTATAATTCTCCTTTTTGGTGGGGTCTTTGGTTTTGGAATTAAGGTGATGCTGGCCTCAAAAATGCGTTTGGAAGTCTACCATCCCTTTCTATCTTTTGGAAAGCTTTAGTAGAATAGGTATTATTTCTTCTTTAAACATTTGATAGAATTCCCCTGAGAAGCTATCTGGCACTGGACTTTGTGTCTTGGGAGGTTTTTGATGACTGCTTCAATTTCCTCCCTGGTTATTGGCCTGTTCAGGTTTTCTATTTCTTCCTGTTCCAGTTTTGGTAGTTTGTGGTTTTCCAGAAATACGTCCATTTCTTCTAGATTGCCTAATTTATTGGCGTATAGCTCCTCATAATATGTTTTTAAAATCGTTTGTATTTCCTTGGTATTGGTTGTGATCTCTCCTTTTTGCATTTGTGATTTTATTGTGTCTTTTTTCTTTTTAATAAGGCTGGCTAGGGGGTTAGCTATCTTATTAACTCTTTGAAAGAACCAACTCCTGGTTTTGTTGATCTGTTCTACAGTTCTTCTGGTCTCTATTTCACTGAGTTCTGCTTGAATCTCTGTTATCTCTCTTCTGCTTGGTGTAGGCTTTACTTGCTATTCTTCTCCAGTTCCTTTAGGTGAAAGGTTACCTTGTGTACTTGAGTTTTTTCCAATTTTTTGAAGGACGTTTGTATTGCAATGTATTTCCCTTAGGACTGCTTTTCCTGTATCCAAAAGATTTTGAATAGTTGTATCTTCATTTTTATTAGTTTCCATGAATCTTTTTAATTCTTCTCTAATTTTCTGGTTGACCAATTCATCTTTTAGTAGGATGCTCTTTAACCTTCACGTGTTCTAGTTTCTTCCACATTTCTTCTTGTATTGAGTTCTAGTTTCAAAGCATTGTGGTCTGAAAATATGCAGGGGGCAATCCCAATCCTTTGGTATCTGTTGAGACCTGATTTGTGACCCAGTATGCAGTCTATTCTGGAGAAAGTTCCATGTGCACTTGAGAAGAATGTGTATTCAGTTGCGTTCGGATGCAAAGTTCTGTATGTATCTGTGAAATCCATCTGGTCCAGTGTACTATTTAAAGCTCTTATTTCTTTGGTGATGTTCTGCTTAGAACATCTGTCATTTACTGAAACTGCCATGTTGAAGTCTCCCAGTATTAGTGTATTATTATCTAAGTATGTCTTTACTCGCCTGGGTGGCTCAGCAGTTTAGCGCCGCCTTCAGCCCAGGGCGTGATCCTGGGGACCCGGGATTGAGTCCCACATCGGACTCCCTGCATGGAGCCTGCTTCTCTCTCTACCTCTGCCTCTGTTTATGTCTCTGCCTCTCTCTGTGTCTCTCATTAATAAATTCTTTTAAAAAATAAGTATGTCTTTACTTTGGTTATTACTTGATTGATATACTTGGCAGGTCCCACATTAGGGGCATAAATATTCATGATTATTAGGTCCTCTTGTTGGATAGATCCTTTAAATAGGATATAGTGTCCCTCTTCATCTCTTACTACAGTCTTTGGGATAAAGTTTAATCTATCTGATATGAGGATTGCTACCCCTGATTTCTTTCAAGGCCAATTTGAATGGTAAATGGTTTTACAACCTTTCATTTTCAGGCTGTAGGTGTCCTTATGTCTAAAATGAGTCTCTTGTAGACAGCAAGTAGATGGGACTTGCTTTTTTATCCAGTCTGAAACCCTGCGTCTTTTGATGGGGTCATTAAGCCCATTCACATTCAGAGTTACTATTGAAAGATATGAATTTAGTGTCATCATAATACCTATTCAGTCCCTGTTTTTGTGGATTGTTTCCTTGGACTTCCCCTTTCTTTTACATTCTTTTACAGAGTCCCCCTTAATATTTCTTGCAGAGCTGGTTTGGTGGTCACATAGTCTTTCAGTTTCTGCCTATCTTGGAAGCTCTTTATCTCTCCTTCTATTCTGAATGAGAGCCTTGCTGGATAAAGTATTCTTGGCTGCAGGTTCTTCTCATTTAGGACCCTGAATATATCCTACCAGCCCTTTCTGGCCTGCCAGGTCTCTGTGGAGAGGTCTGCTGTTAATCTGATAACTTCTCCCCATTTAAGAATCTCTTATCTTGCACTGCTTTAAAGATTTTCTCTTTATCCTTGAAATTTGCAAGTTTCACTATTAAATGTCGAGGTGTTGAATGTTTTTATTTTTTTATTTTTGTGTGTGTGGGGTCCTCTCTATCTCTTGGATCTGGATTCCTCTTTCCTTCCCCAGATTAGGGAAGTTCTCAGCTATGATTTGTTCAAATATACTTTGTGGTCCTGTCTCTCTCTCAGCCTCTTCTAGAATCCCAATTAGATGTATATATTCTTCCTTCTCAAGCTGTCATTTATTTCCATAAGCCTTTCCTCATGGGCTCTTATTTTTTTTTCCTCAGCTTCCTTCCTTACTATCAGCTTGTCTTTTATGTCACTCCTCTCTTCCACCTCATTAACCCTAGCGGTTAGAACATCCAGTTTGGATTGTATCTCATTTAATCTATTTTTTTCAGCCTGATTAGATTTAAATTCTGCAGTAACAAATTCTCTAGAGTCCTTTATGCATTTTTTCCAGACCCACCTGTAGTTTTATAATTGTATTTCTGAATTGAATTTCTGACATTGTATTGAAATTCAAATTCTGTGACTCCATGACAGAGTATTGTTTCTCGTCATTTCTTTTGTGGTGAATTCTTTCTAGTCATTTGTCCAGTGCAGAGCAGCTGTATGAGCGGGCTGAGTCAAAAATATCAATGAAGACCTAAGTAAAAAAAACACCCTAGATGATTCTGAAGAGGTCAGAGACCAGAAAATAAAAGGAAAAGAACAGAAGAAAATAAAACAGAAGGACGACTAAAGTGAAAAACAAATTTTCAAACAAAGTAGTAAAAATAAAAAGCAAAAAAACCCAAACCAAAGAAGAAAAAAGAAAAAGGAAAGGAAAGAGTAAAACGGGGGAAGGGGAGGTGAGGATGGTGGTGGTGAGAGAATGTAGTCTCTCTGATGGGTCCTAGAGGGTGATCCTCACTTGGTTCTGAGTGTATTTTGTTCTGTATGTTAGAAGATGCTCAATCCTAAATTTACATAAACCAGCAATACTTATAAAAAGCCCCAACATTGAACACAAAAACAAAAGGAGGGGGGCAGAATGGAGAGAAGGAAAGAATATAATCTCACAGAATGAACCAGTATACCACTTGGTTCTGGGTATACGTTGGTCGTGTTTTAGAAGGTACTAACTTCCACCATTGTAAAACAAAACAAGGCAGAAAAAATAAAACACCCCAAATCATTAATCTATCAAAATTGAATACATTGAAGGGAATCCAGAAATGAAATGAAAAATATATCTAGGACATGTAATTGTAGAAATATGAATGTCAAAAAGGAAAAAAACTTAAAAATGAAGAGTTGGTAAAATATTGTAGTTAAGGTGGGAAAAGAGAAAAAATATTGGAAACTATTAGTCTGATATAAAAACGAGTTGTGATGGAAAAAGAAAAGAGAAAAAGGACCCTCTAGTTCTATATACTATTTTCCCTCAGTCCTGGAGCTTTCTAGCACTGCTTGGTCAAGAGCCTGCCTTTCTCCTGTCCTTCTAGCTGGTCTCTGGGGGCGGGGCCTGCTGTGCTGATTCTCAGGTGTGTACACCTGGGGGAGATGCCCGCCCCTGCCAGGTGCTGGGCTCAGTGGGAGCTGTTGACCGCATGAGGCCTCTGTTCCCTGGCGGCCCCGCCCCTCCCAGGCACACGGTGACGCCAGGAGGAACAACAGTGGTGGCAGCCAGGTCTCCAGCTCTGGAGTCGAGCTCCCCATGAGTGACTACCCGTAGCTCCCAGTCCACACTGGCCTGGATGCTCCCCGCGGGCTCGGGGGTGCTGAACCGCACAGCTTGCAGGTGCCCAGGGCCAGGAGGGTTCTCCATGTTCTGTGCCCTCCCTGCTTTTGCCTGTGTCGGGGGAATGCAGGGTCGCTGGCTTTGTCCACTTGGTCGCCCTGGGACCTGGGGCCCTGTGCTGCTGTACCCGCACTCCCAGGGCCGCCTCTCCCGCAGGGAACAGGCCTCAGCCACCTCTGCCTGGAGTCGGCCGCCTGACTGGCTTCTCCCAGGTGCCCCAAGGGCTGCGCACTCCAGCCCTTCACCGAGACCGGCCAGTGGTTGGCGTGAGCCCTGTCCCCACCCCGCACCCCTCCTTTTACAGCGACTCCAGGAGTCTGGGGGCTTCCCTGGCCCTCCTGCAGTTCTGCCTGGGAAAACAGCCACAGATTTTTAAAGTTCTCCTTGGTCCAGGGCTGGGCTTTCCTGCTCTGAGGCTCTCGCTGCTCTGCTTTAGCCCGGCTCCTCGGGGTACCCCTCCCCTATTTTATTTTTTTTTTCTGCCTTCTTACCTTGTTAGAAGCAAAAAACTTTCTGTAGCGTTCCAGCTGCACTTTACATCTCAGGTCGAATTCATAAGTGTTCAGGATTTGGGGGCCAGGTGAGCTGAGGACCCCTACTTTTCGGCCACCTTGCCCCTCCCTCCAGATTTTCCATTTTAAGTTCAATTTCTAGTTTTTGGCCAAAATTATCAATTTTTAAATTTCCCCAACCCTGTTAAACCGAGTTTTTACAAAATCTGTTTCTGATAGTTCCTTTATTTGGATCTCTTATTTGTTCCTATTGTCTGTATTTTTCAGCTTTCAATTATGTTTTGTTTCCTTATGTATCTGTTTTTATGCCCTGATTTTTACACGTCAAAAATTATAATAGAAATGTGTGGCCCAATATATGTTCTTCTTCCAGAGAGGATGTGTTTTTGGTAGGCGGCTAAGGGTAGCAGCAATCCTGGATTACATTAGTGAATTATAATTCAGATTTAAAACTGGTCTTCAGTCTGGAAGAGTCTCTGGTTAGACATTATTGCTAGGCCAACTCAAAGCCTTGGGTGGGGGGATATTCAAGCACCGTCTACTTGATCCTTCTCCATTTTGGTTTTGTTTCTCATTAGCACTGCATGGTATACAAAAAAAAAAAAAAAAAAAAACACAAAAAACAAAAAAAACTGTTATCAGTTTCTCAGGCCCTTAGGTACTTTTCTAGAATCTACACATATTCTTAGGGAATATATTGTCACAATGCCAGGTTCCTTCTTGGGTTATGTTTCCTCCTGGCTATTGGTGCAATATTTCCTCCATGACCTCATTCCTCAGTGCTTCTGGGCTATGACCTGTATTTCTTAGTCCAACATTTATGGAGTTACATGTTGAACTTTGCAGTGGATGCTGGGATGTACCACCTACAATCAATCCCTTTCGTGAATAAGCAGCTCTTTCCAAAGGTGCTCGCTGACTGCTCACAGCTAAAATTTTCTCTGGAAATGGCTCTCAGCTTATGGCAGCTGCCTTGCCGGGGCAGACTGTTTATCTCCGGCAGACGGCCGGAAACAAATGACTGGTTGAGGCGGGGGCACGTCTCAACCACAGTGCATCGATTCCAGATTTGTGTGGAAGTCAGGTCAGCATTAGAGCTAGAGCTTTGAAAGGGACACCTGTTGCAGCCGTCCGAACGGTCCAGCGTTTCCCTCTGCCCGGTTCTGCATCCCTGATTTCCTTACAGGCTTTGTTTCAGAGAGTATTTCCCAATTAATCTATTGCAGAGTTCCATGAAATCAAATTTACGGGTGTTTAATTTGCTTTTATAATCATCATGTATTATTTCTTTTTTGTTATATTTACGTCAATTTGAGGGAGAGAAGTTAGCGTTAGGAGCAGTAAAACATTTGGGAATGTGTATTACTTTACACTTTGGCCAAGACAGAAGCAATTAAGATATGACATTGTCTTTTGCCTCAGGGGCAATCTTTGTGTTTCATATTCTTTTTTTTTATTGAGATATAATTGACATATAACATTATATTGGTTTCAGTTATATGACATTAAGATCAGATTTCTGTATATATTGTGAAATGCTCACAACTCTAGTTAATATCCATCCACATATATACTTACAAATTATTTTGTGATAAGAACTTTTACAATTTACTCTTAGCAACTTTCAAATACACAATATTATTATAGTTTCCATGCTGCACATTACGACCTCATGACTTATAAGTGGAAGTTTGTACCTTGTGACCAACTTCACTCATTTTACCCAGCTGCTAGCCATCTGTTCTCTGTATCTATGAGCTCAGGTTAACAAAAAAGACTGCACATATAAGTGAGATCATATGGTAATATCTTTCTGACTTATTTCACTCAGCATAATTTATGCCCTCCAGGTTCATCCACGTTGTTACATACAGCAAGATTTTCTTTTTTTATGGCTGAATATTCCACTGCACATAATTGTGTGTATACACACACATACTTTCTTTTCCATACATTGATGAACATTTAGGTTGTTTCCCTGTCTTGGTTGTTATAAAGCTGCAATGAATATGGCAGTGGAGATACCTTTTTGAGTTTTTGTTTCCTTGGATAAATACCCAGAGGAAAAATTTCTAGGTCATATGGTAGTTGTATTTTTAATTTTTTGAAGACCCTCTATCCTGTTTTCCACAGTGGCTGCACCAGTCTAGTTTCTCACCAGTAGTTCACAATGGTTCCCTTTCTCAACTCGTTATTTCTTGTCTTTTGATAATAGCCATTCTAAGGAGTATGAGATCTTGAGTCACTGTGGTTTTGAGACATAGTTCCCTGATATTGGTGACATTAGGTGCATAACCATGCATCTTTTCATACTTCTGGCCATCTGTAGGTCTTTTGTCTATTCAAGTATTCGCTCATTTTTTAATGTTTTTTTTTTTTTTGCTATTGAGTTGTAATCCTTTATTTTGAATATTAACCCTATTATCACATGATTTGCAAATATTGTCTCCCATTCTGTAAAGTTGCATTTTCATTTTGTTGGCTGCCTTCATTGTGCAGCCAACAAAATTATTTTGATGTTATCAAACTTATTTTTTGTATGTCCTTGCTTTTGTTGTCAGATCTAGAAAATCATTGCCAGAACCGTCAAGATGGTCACTTATGTTCTAGGAGTTTTATGGCTTTAGGTCTTATGGTCAGGCCTTAATCCATTTTGAGCTGGTTTTTATATATGGTGGAAGACAGTGGTCCAGTTTCATTCTTTTCCATGTAGCTATCCAGTTTAACCAACACCATTTATTGGAGACTGTCCTTTATCCATTGTATATTCTTGGTTCTGTTGTTGTAGGTTGCCCATGTATGCATGGGTTTCTCAGCTATTCTTTTTCATTTATCTGTGTCTTTTAATATGCCAGTACCATATTATTTTGATTACTATAGCTTTGCAACATAGTTTGAAATCAGAAAGCATGATGCCTCCATCTCTGTTGTTCTTTCTCAAGACTGCTTTGGCTAGCAGAGCCTGGCTGGCTTGGTGGAGCATGCAACTCTTGAACTTTGGGTTATGGGTTTGAGTCCCATGTGGCATGCAGAGATCATTTGAAAATCAAATCTTAAAAAAAAAAAAAAATTGATTTGCCTATTTGGGGCCTTTGTGGTTTTAGGGTTATTTCTGTGAAAATGCCATTGGAATTTAGATAGGGATTGCACTAAATCTGTAGATTGCTTTGGGCAGTGTGGGCATCCTAGCAATATTCTTCCATTCCAAGAGCATGTAATGTCTTTTAACCTATTTATGTCTTCAATTTCTTTTTTTTTAATATTTTATTTATTTATTCATGAGAGACTGAGAGAGGCAGAGGGAGAAGCAGTCTCCATGCAGGAAGCCCAATGTGGGACTCAATCCTGGAACTCCAGGATCATGCCCCAAGCCAAAGGCAGATGCTCAACTGCTGAGCCACCCAGGTGCCCCTATGTCTTCGATTTCTTTCATCAGTGTCTTAAGTTTTTCAGTGTACAGGTCTTTCCCCTTCGGTTAAATTCTTTTGTTCTTTTCTGTGCAGATGTAAGTGGGATTAAGAAATTTCTCTGATAGTTCATTGTTAATGTACAGAAATACAACATATTTCTGCATATTGATTTTTGTACACTGGAGCCTTATTGAATTTTATTAGTTTTAAGTATTTTGGTGGAGTCTGACTTAGATGCTTTTTCTTTTCCCAAATCCGAATCACTCTGGTTAGGGCTTTCAATACTATGTTGGTTAAAAGTGGGGAGAATGGGCATTCTTGTTTCTGATGTTGAGGGAAAGCGTTCAGTTTTTCATTATGTTGGCTGTACACTTGTGATATATAGCCTTTATTATGTTGAGGTACATTCCTGCTAATCCTTGTTTTTATAATGGATGTTCAATTTTGTCAGATGTTTTTTCTGCATGTTAAGGTGACCTTATGATTTTTATCCTTATTTTGTTAATGACATGTATCATATATCAGGTAATGAGCCATCCTTGTATCCCTGGCATAAATCTCTCAGTTGGTTACAATGTATGATCCTTTTAATGCTGAATATGGTTAATATTTTGTAGAGGCTTTTTACACCTATGGCCATCAGGATACTGGCCTAGAATTTTCTTGTGGCGTCCATTTCTAGTTTAATACCAGGATAATGCTGGCTTTATAAAACAAGTTTGAAGTATTCTCTCCTCTTCCATTTTTTGAAGAACTTGAGGACTAGTTAGGTATTATTCAAATGTTTGGTAGAATTCACCAATGAAGCTATCTGGTCCTTGACTTTTGGCAGGTTTATTTTTTTTCAATTTATTTTTATTTTTTGTTGTTGTTGGGAGGTTTTTGATGACTTGATTCAATCTCCTAATAATTGGTCCCTTCAGATTTTTTATTTCGTGATTGAGACTTGGTAATAGTATATTTTTAGGAATTTTCCATTTCCTCTAGTTGTCAGGTTTGTTGTACTCTGTTCATAGCAGTCTCTTATGATCCTCTATATTTTGGTGGTGTATCAATCATGACAATTTTTGTTTGATTTTGCATCTTTTTTCCTTAGTCTAAAGGTTTGTCAGTTTTCTTTTCAAAAAACCAGCTCTTGGATTCATTGATCTTTGATTCTTTTTAGTTTCTATTTCACATATTCCTACTGTGATCTTTATTTCCTTCCAACAACTTGGGTTTTGTTCCTTTCTTTGTAGTTCCTTGAGGTGTAAAATTAGGTTGAGAGGCTCTCACTTCTTGATACAGACATTTAATGCAGTGAACTTCTCTTAGGACTGCTCTTGCTATATCCTTTCAGTTTTGGTATGTTGTATTTCCACTTGTCTCAATGTATATTTTCTCTTTTGATTTCTTCTTTGACCCACTGGCTGTTCAGTAGCATGTTATTTAATCTCCCATGTATTTGCAAATTTTCCAGTTTGCATCATGTAATTTTCTAGTATCATATCACTATGATCAAAAAAGACACCTGGTATTTCAATTTTCTGAAATTAAAATTTTTTTTTTTTGTGGTACATGTGATCTATCCTGGAGAATTTTCCATGTGTGCTTGAGAAGATGCATATTCTGTTGCTTTCAGAGGGAATTTCTGTATAGTTTCCATTAAGGCCAATGTTTCCATATTGATTTTCTGTCTGGTCTATTCACTGGTGAAAGTGGGATAGTAAAGTCCCCTACTGTTATTATATTGCTGTTTCTTCCTTTAGGTCTATTAACATTTGCTTTATATATTTAGGTACATATTTAGGTTTTCCTATAATATTTACGAAACTGACACCTTTATCATAATAATGTAATGCCTCTTTTTGTCTTTGATTACAATGAATATACCATGCTGGGGGGAAAGAGGCATTTAGTTACTGAACTTTACAAGTAGCACTGAGAACAATTCTAAAATCATGAACACTGATTGGAAAACAGTTAAGTCAGGAAAGAGCAATTCCTGGGGCACCTGCCCGTTTATGGTTACTGTGCCAATCATGGCAATATTGGCCAAATCACAGCCATTCTAGGCTTGAGTTTACCCATCTTTAAGATCAGAGATTTTCTTCTCCTAAAATTCCATAAATTATTACCTGTTTTGCAAACCTCTAGATTACCTATGACACATGGCATATTTAAGGAATTATTTTTTTAAAAAACTTCTTTATTATCCTCTTCAAGAAATGCAGTAGGATCCCTAAACACCAAACATTTAAAAGGCAAGCACAAAGACCAGCCCTATTTGTGTTGCCACCATAGCTGCAGAGGAATGTCTGGCAGTAAGAAATGAATTTAGTTTCTGTCATTACATGGCTCCAACTACACATGGATGTTTTTAGATCAGTTTTTTAAAACTGAGTTAAGGTAATAAACAGGAAATTTTATACTCCTCGTTAAGACTCCATTGGTGTGTCTGAGCTCCTGCTCCCAAAAGGGCCACTAATAGATGAACTTCTTGTATTGCCAAGAACAAGCCTCTCTCGTCTTCCAAATGCTTCATTTACTAAAACACAAATAAATAAGAAATTAACACCAGGAAATGAAGAACCTGTAATATAAAACACAGAGGTGTAGGAATGAACAGTACTGTTTTCTGTCCTACTGTGGACATTTTATGAAAATATACTTAACACTTTATAAAAGGGAAATGAAATAACCAACTAAGAAGTCCAAGTTAACATTCTGAATGAGGTTAATCACATTTTAAGTTGCTCTACCATTTAATTTTCTTTGCCTTGTCCTTGGTTTTATTTATCATGATAAAGTGACTATTTTTTCTTTCATTTTTCTCTGTCTCCTAACCAGCAGAGACCTTTTTTTGGATTTAGAACCTTTTTTCTACATGGAAGATTCAGGAATCAGTGAAGCTATGTCCTCTACCCCAAGGTAATAAACAGCCAGGTTCCTCTGAAGGGAGGGGAGTGGTCCCTCAGAAAGTTGGATTTTGTAAGAATATTGAGAAAAGGCAGATTATTTACACTGGGAAGGGGAGGGCTGTTCTTTGAGACCACATAATATTTCCCTCCAGCTTTCCCATAAATTCAAATTTTGTCATAAATATTTTTTAAATGGTGTACATTTAAACTGTGAAGACAAATTTGTGAACATGAGCAACTCCATATTACATGTGATCCTATTTCCCAAGCGGAGGACATTACAGTATGAACAATAGATCTAACTTATTCAAGCCACACATTTTTCTTGTTTAGAAAAAGGAAAGTAAGATTCTTACCTGATGAGACCGTGCTTATATCCCAGACCCGAAGCCCTTCTTTCTGACCTCCAAAGGCGTAAATAAATGGCAAATCGGGGCAACAGGAAGAACAGAACAGAACTCCCTAGAAGAAAAAACGGAAGGTCAGTGCTTTCAGTCCTTCCAGAAATTCTTGCTCCTATACACGAACTTATCTGAATCCGCTCACTCAGAACCAGCTCATCAGTATCTCTTTTTAACAAGCTTGTAAAGTAGTTCAGAGTCCAAGTGGCAAGACGAAGCCACAAGTTCAGCATGATGGCCGTTCTGCAAGGATGTGTGTACTCTGACTACTCAGGTCTCTAATCTGCTCAGTATTCCCAGAAACTTTTATTTTCCCTTTTAAGCAATGATGTTACTACAGGTCACCATTAAGTAATTTTTAAAATTATTTTTTAAATTTCTAAATTTTTTAATGCTTATTACTAGGTACACGAAAAAGTATCAAAATCACTAAGATAATCACCATTTATGTTTCAGGATAAGATATTCTAGATTTAAATATAAACATTTAAGCATTTAAATATAAGCATGGGATAGTACTATATAACTGTGTCTGTAACTTACTTTCCCCACAAATATTTGTACATACAAACAGATGTGCAGTGTTCTACATCTGCAATTATATTATCTCAGTGCCTGGCATATAGTAGGTGCTCAATAACTATTTGCTAAATGAATTCACGTTTAAAAAAGAAAACCATCGTTATTCTGCTTGAGTCCTAGAAAATCCTCTTGCCCACCCTTCTTACCAAACAACTGTTAATGTTAATCATGTCAGTTGGGAAAGGAATCAGACAGTCACTGATTTTCCTCTAAAACTGTCCTAAGTCATAAACCTCCCATCAAATTTGACTAAGCTCAAGATGAACTTCAACAAATATTCCTAGGGAAAGACGTCAATATAGGTCAGAAACAGAAAAAAGCAGAAAAGAAAGGTGCCCAGAGATTCTTACCATTTTCATGTCCCTAGAGTGAACCAGACTTGGCCTGTCTCCTAATATGTCCCAGATCTTCACATATTTGTCAGCTGATGCTGTCACAAGACAACCCTTGATTTGACTACTTAGATCAAGACCTAAAAGAAGATAAGATTAGTTGTGACTCTGAAATATAGACTTTAATTCATCATAAGTTAATAAAATGAAAGACTATTTGTGCTCACCAGAGATTTCATCATTGTGTGCATTAAGTGTAAAAATTGGCTTATCTGAACGTGCATCCAAGTTATATACAAAGCCATCATCTGTACTAGCCTGGAAAGAGTAAAAAGGGGCAAGATCATGCTACATGGCAATATCATTTAGCAATGGGTAAGCAGTATAAATTATAGTGAAAACCAGCTATTTACCTGAGGAGCTTATTAAAAAATACTGTGAAAGGGCAGCCCTGGTGGTGCAGCGGTTTAGCACCACCTGCAGCCCAGGGTGTGATCCTGGAGACCCGGGATCGAGTCCCGAGTCAGGGTCCCTGCATGGAGCCTGCTTCTCCCTCTGCCTATGTCTCTGCCCCCCCCCCCCTTCTCTGTTTCTTATGAATAAATAAATAAAACATCTTAAAAAAAAATACTGTGAAAAATTTACTTATGTATAAGCAGCATCTGTTCCTGCATGGACTAATTCAGCTAGTAGGTCTACTGTGCAGTAGGTGTGAGGATGAAGCTCTGGTTATGGTGTGGACAAGTGTTAGCGATGTGTAAGCATAAGTCAGATTCAAAGGAACGGAGGCCTGGAAGCACAGCCACTTAAGGTATAGGCTGAGCAGGAGCTCACAGAAGAATCAAAGAGAGGGCCTAACAAAGGAGGTCAGGGAAGCCAAGGAAACAGTGCTTCTGACGAAAGTGATGGATAGTGTCAACATTTTGGCAGAAAGGTTTAATCAGATAAGAGGCAGATCACAGTGGGTTGTTACACTTCTAAGAAAGGGGAGGAAAGAAGGAACCATGAGACAGACCTAGTCAAGGATGAGACACTTGAGCCTGTATGTAGATTGGGGGCAATAGCCATTACTGGAAACAGGGAAGGAGAAAAGGACAAGTGATACAATCTTGGCAGGTGGGCTGTGTGAGGGAACACAAACAAAAGAAGACAAGGTCTCATCCTGGGGAGCCTGGAGGGAAGGGGTAAGCCATTTTATTGTAACTTTTCATTTTCCTAAATATTTTTGATTTAGTACCAATGAAAACTTGTTAGCAAAGAGCCGCAGGAAATGGGTGTGTTTGAGTGTTGAGAGACAACATATGACACAACATTCAAATACAGCTGGGACTTCACTCCTAATCATCATAAAATGGAACTTGGCTTCAGGCCAACAGCGCAGCACCCCTGAACACAGAGATGAGATTAAGTGTGTTCAGAATCATTGCTTCAGGAACCTTATTAAAACTGTCCACAGGGCAGCCCCGGTGGCTCAGAGGTTTAGCCCACTTTCAGCCCAAGGGGTGATCCTGGGGTCCCAGGATCGAGTCCCACGTCGGGCTCCCTGCATGGAGCCTGCTTCTCCCTCTGCCTGTTGTCTCTGCCTCTCTCTCTGTCTCTCATGAATAAATAAATATTAAAAAAAAAAAACCTGTCCACATATCTTAAGAAAGCTGTTTTGCCTTCATTCATAAAGCACTATATATTTTACTTTAGGAAAATTAGGAAGTTCATGGATGTATCATAATTTCTTTAATCTTCTTTTTTTTAAATATTTTTTTTAATTTTTATTTATTTATGATAGTCGGGGGGGGGGGGGAGAGAGAGAGAGTCAGAGTCACAGGCAGAGGGAGAAGCAGGCTCCATGCACCGGGAGCCCGATGTGGGATTCGATCCTGGGTCTCCAGGATCGTGCCCTGGGCCAAAGGCAGGCGCCAAACTGCTGCGCCACCCAGGGATCCCAATTTCTTTAATCTTCTGAATGAAAGTTGGGATTTTATTTCTCCATGGATTGAAATGTCTGTGGAATCTTTGAATGCTATATAGAAAACTGTTATCCTACATATATTAAGGCTAGTTATAGAAAGAACTTACACTTTTTTCCTATTTGGGAGACTGCTTTTTTTTTTTTTAAAGATTTTATTTATTTATTCATGAGAGACACTGAGAGAGAAAGAGGCAGAGACACAGGCAGAGGGAGAAACAGGCTCCATGCAGGGAGCCTGACGCAGGACTCGATCCCCGGTCTCCAGGATCGCACTCTAGACTGAAGGCGGCGCTAAACCGCTGAGCCACCGGGGCTGCCCCGAGACTGCTATATTAATCAAATAGGCTAGCATTCTCATTACTGGAGCTCCATTTAATTTAAATAAAAGAATATCTTCTTGGATGAACTTAACCATTAAAAAACACAGATTAACCATGCTTAAGATTTCAAAGAAACACATTAGTAATACAATCAAAATCAGAATTAAAATGTGGCTGAAAATGGCTGGAAATTAGCAAAATCATGGTGACTATTTGTGGCCGATCCACTGTTGTTAAAACAATTTTTTTTAAGCCCTAAAATCTAACTATTTTACAACGTTAGTACAGAAAAAGCAGGGCACCTGGCTGGCTCAGTTGGCAGAGCACGTGACTCTTGACCTCAGTGTTGGAGTTCAAGGCCCATGTTGTGTGTGGAGCCTACTCAAAAAAAAACCCCAAAACCCAAAAAAATAAACACAACAGAAAAAAGCTCTTCAGAGACTCTCTCTACAATGGAATTAATGTCAGTCATTAGCAACCTAGATAAGCAAAACAGTAGTATGCAGTCTTACCAAAAAATGACAAGGTGAAAAGTGATTCCAAGTCACTCTCTCAATCTGCCCACTGAATCGCCACATTCGATGGCTTTCATCTGGACTTCGGCAGTCATACAAAGCCACTGACCTGGACACAGGCAAAGTTACAGTTTTAAGAGTTCAACTTTATACATTTTATGTTTGTTTATAATGAAATGGTAATAAAACAACACTGTGAACTCAAGATCCAATTATTTAAAGCTTGTTTTAAGGTTCTAAAATAAAGTAGAAAAGAGGAGTTGATTTTCACTAACCGGTGGACTCCGGTTCTGTCACCTGAAGGCACTGGTGGCCTCTTGATTTAGTAGCAGGCTTGACTGTATCCAGGCTGAGCCCTCCACTTACACAATGAATCTTATTTCCAAAAGACCAGGACAACTTCAAATTTCCCTGTTCCTAGCAGTGCTCAGAGCCAGATAATCCATGTCTTAGCCAAATTTACTCTCTACAAGCAGCTTACTGTGTTGGGGGAGCCAATGGATAGACGTTTATAATCTGAATGAATCCCAACTAAAAATATAAACCTATCACTCTTCAAAAGAATAAGGAATCAAAATAAAGTCTGCAAGTTGGTTTCTGCTTCTACTCTCTCCCACCTTCAGACCTAATCTGTAAAAACATGCACACATGTGACTGGAAAACCCCTGTGATGGACTGTCAGGGGTCTAATTCTTCACCTCTCCCTATATCCACACCACATCAGTAATGTAGGAATTCTTCCATAAAGGCAGTTTGTTTTCTACTCCGTATTACCTGTTTCAGCTAAGAAAGTAAGAAAGAGTGTACTAGTTCTGAGCCTAGGTCTCAAGAGGCCTTGGTATCTCCGCTTCTGACCTCATCATGAGAACATGGGTGGGCTAGCCCACTGCTCCTATGAGGATGTGAAACACAAGAGAGCCAAATCTCCAAAGGCCCACCAAAACAAGCCAAGATAAGCAGACCTACCAGTTGAATCTAGCTTAAATTAGCTCAGTCTTGCAGTGGCATAAGAAATGTCCCTGAATTTTGAGATACCTATTTCAAAGCAATGGCTAACTCATATGCCCTCTAGGAATCAAAGTAGTTGCTAGTTAGGAACTACATTATTATGACAGAACCACATTCTCTTGCAGACTGAAAGGACCAAAGTTGAAAGGGAAAAGTTTTACTAGAAATTTAAACAGTAATATATTGTATCTGAGCATCGTGATACTTTTTCTGAATTACAGGATAAAAACAGCAGCAATAATTCTTGCAGTGTTTTCTTACTTATCATAGGATCCAGAAATCAGAGTCTGTGCTTCAAATGGATGAAACTGCAGAGTCTGGACCTAACCAGAAAAGACATAAATGAACAGAACTATGTTTGTTTGGTTTTGATAAAACTGCTTAGTAAGAGAACCAATTTCGTGGTATTTGTATACAATTTTCCCTTTGAAACTTAGCACTATTTAAAGAAACAAATGTACTACATAATCAAAAGGACAACACACTTTCAAAGGGGACCCTTATAATGCAGGATTTCTCAAGTCGTGTTTGGCAGAATATTTACATCCCTCAAATGTTAAATATATTGAGAACAAAAAAGGAAGCAGTCAAACTTATCTGGGCAACTCAACACTCTCTGGAAGTCCCACCGTGTACACCAGCTCACTGGGTCCCTGAGTTTGGCAGTAACAGGTCTGTTACATTCTTTAACTTCATCTGGTGACTGGTGCCTGTCTCTTTATAGAGTCTCTGTAAACATGCTACAAAGTACTCATGTTTTTAGTCACTTCATTTTTCTGTCTCCACATTTGCTTTCTAAGATGGGTAGTTCTAACTATCATACAGGGCTCTGTGAGGATGCAATAAGAGAGCATGTCAAAGCACTTTGTAATTCATAAAAAACCATATATAAATGTTTGGAATTATTGATAGCCAACATTTGTCCCATATTTTTTAGAATCCCTTTTATCCACTCAATCACCATACCTTGTCTGTGTGTACGGCAAGGCTAGCTGCGGGTTTCCCCAAGGACATATCCCACAGAATTACAGTGTTGTCAGCTGATGCACTTGCCAGCACATTTCTAAGAAAGGGAGAAGACAAATCAGGTAATCGTTTTTAAAGTCAATAGCACTAAATATAAATCCCATTTTCAATAACATCAAATGGAATAAAATATTAAAGAATAAATTTAACAAAAGCATTCAAGATTTACATATTGAAAACTATAAAAGCCTGAGAAAGAGTATCTGAATGACAGAAAGACGTCCCCTGTTCATGGACTAGAAGACCTAATTAAAAAAAAAAAAAAAAGGATTATTTTAAGTAATCTCTACACCCAAAGTAGGGCTCAAACTCAAGATCAAGAGTTACATGCTCCACCAACTGAGCCAACCAGGTGCTCTGACTTGATGTTAAGACAGAAATACTACAATTTATAGACTAATCTATAGATTCAATCAATACCTTTCAAAAATCCCTGCAGACTTTTTATTTTCTTTTTGGAGAGAATGGACAAGCTGGTTTTAAAATCCATATGGAGGGGCACCTGAATGGCTGATGGTTGAGTATCTGACTCTTGGTTTCGGCTCAGGTCATGATCTCATGGGTCATGGGATTAAGCCCCGTATCAGGTTCTGTGCTTGGTGTGAGTCTGCTTGAGATTCATTCTTCCTCTCTCTCTCTGCCCCACCCACCTATGCACACACTCTCTAAAATAAATAAGTAAGTAAGTCTTTTAAAAAATTCACATAGAAATACAATGGACTCAGAATAGCCAAAATAATCTTGGAAAAGAGAGCAAAGTTGAAAAGTTCACAGTCTGGATTTCAAAACTGACTGAAAAGCAACAATAATCCTAACAATGTGGTACTGGCTTAAGGATAGCCATACAGGTTAACAGAATAGAATACAGAATAAACCTGAAAATTTATGGTCATTCGTTTCTGACAAGAATGTTAAGATTATCCACTGTTCAATGGGGAAAAGAAGGATTTTTTTCAACAAATGGTTCAGGGATAACTGGGCATCCTCTTGCAAAAGAGTGAAGTTAGACCTCTATCTCATACTACCTCAAAATAAAACATGTTATTACTAACAGAAGAGCTAAAACTATTAAACTCTCAGAAGAAAACAGGTATAAATCTTCATGACCCTGGGTTAGGCAATGGTGTCTTAGGTATGACACGAAAAGCCTAAGAACCAAAAGATGTAAATGAATCAGATATCATCAACATGAAAAACTTTTGTGTTGCAAATGAGATCATCAAGAAAGCGAAAAGACAATTCACAGTATGGGAGAAAATTATTTGTAAATCATGTATCTGATAAAGGACTTGATTCTAGAATATATAAAGAACTTTCAACTAAAGAATAAAAAAACAACCCAGTTAGAATATGGGGAAGGAATATGAATGGATATTTCTCTAAAGAAGATCTATAAATAGCCAATGAGCATGGGAGAAGTTGTTCATTAGGAAAGTGAAAACATGGGATACCACTTAATACTCATAGGACGCCTATAATGAAAAAGATGAACAAAAACAAGTGCTAGCAAAACAGAAAAATTAGCTACCTTGCTGGTGTGAACGGAAATGGTACAGACACTACCATATGACCCTAGCAATGACACCCTTATATATCCTAGAAAATGAAAACACAGACCTGTGTAAAAATCTGTTCACGAATGTTAACAGTAGCATTATTCATAATAGGCAAAAACAAACACAAACCAAATGTCTATTAACTGGTGAATGGATACACAATATGTGGTGTATCTGTTCAAGGGAATATTATTCAGCACTAAAAAGGAACGATGTACTAATAAATGGACCTTGAAAACATTATTCAAAGTGACAGAATCCAGACACAGAAGGCCACATGTCCAGATAGATCCACAGCCAGAAAGATGATTACTGGTTGCCAAGGGCTGGAAGGACAGAAGAATGAGTGACTGTTTATGGGTTGCGTTTTGAATTGATGAAAATGTTATGGAATTAGAAAGTAGGGAGTTGTGCAATTTTGGGAATATACCCCAAGTCACTGAATTATATACTTTAAGGAGTGAATTTTATGATATGTGGTATGTGAACTTATAGCTCAACCTTTTTCAATTAAAAAAGGGCATTAATTACCATTAATAGGAAAAATCAATATGCCTACCTCTTAGGGATCAAGTGCTAATAATGTCATTCTATAAGAGAATACAGGCTTTAAAGCCTAGGAAACCTGAAATGGGCTCCTGGTACTGTCGTTTATTAGCTGTCGGTCTTAAAAGTAAGTCACACTCCCTTGCCTGCCAGTGAGAATGTTACAGCCAGCTTTAAAAAGTACGTGGCTGAGTGACTAGACTATAGCAGGCCCTTGATAAATGTTAGTTGCCTGCCTTTCCTCCTTGTAAAAATACAAATATTCATGAAATTGAAAGCTCATTCTTCAAGATGTAGTTTGAAAGGCCTGGAACAGGTCATTAGTGATAGTAATATCTGTCCAGAAAACTAATATGCTGTTAAAATGTTGATGGGTTCATTTTTAAATACTATTTCCTCAAGAAATACTTCCATTACACAAACTGCTTTCAGTTTTATAACTCACGATTTCAGTGACACAGGTAGGGTCTCTTAAGAGGATCATGTATATTCAGATCATGTTACCTTTTTTCTACTCCATGAATTTCAAACTTCTACCATTCAGTCCCATGAACAAGTCATTAATATTTAAAGTCCTTGGCATGTCACAGATTCAATGTTATGTAAATTCCCAATATTTTATTTGTATTCAATGCTTGCCAACAGCAAAAAGTTAAAATTTCACAGTACATTTTTAATCTTAGTCTTTGCCCAAACATCTGAGATTCCTTTCACATTAAAATTCTTGTTTCAAGAGGCTTACAAATAAATTACCACTCTCCCCTCTAAACTCCCGAACACTACACCCCAAGAAGAGCGCTACAATGACAGGATGAATGAACAGAGTACATGCATTTGGTTACTGGCAGCATTTTACTAGAAACCAAGGTCCTCAACTAGCAACAACAACTTGTTACTCTTCACATGATCCCAAACTCTATGCACCAGGATATGTATGGAGAATATTTAAAAGCATTCTGTACGAAGAGAGGGGAAAGGAGAACCAAGGTCTAAAATAAGACAAAGTGGAAGAGTTAAGGAACAAAGATACATGTGGCACTGCAGTCAAGATGTGAGTGCAGCTGGGGTGGGACAGGGGTATAGGTGCTGGCAGTGTCTAAATGGAGCCAGGGGATTGTGGCTGGGGAAAGGCACTGCTGAGAGGCTGTTCCCTCAGAACACACTTTCAGTTATTCAAATCAATAGCTGCTATATAAGAATTTAATACATATATAATTACTGTGACAGTTCAGATTTGTCAACGAGTGGATTCCCAAAAGCATGACACACTCACAGTCGGCCTCTTATTTATCTGCCCATTACAATAGTCAGGAACAGACCCAATTCAGACAAAATCTGGGGAAGCTTTAAAAACAAACCACCACAATAGATTCTTGGGCCCTTGCTCCAGATATGACTCAATCTTGAGGGGATTAGAGCCCAGGAACTTGTACTTTATTTTTTAAGTTTTATTTACTCATGAAAGAGAGAGAGAGACAGACAGAGACTGGTGCAGAGACACAGGCAGAGGGAGAAGCAGGCTCCCTGTGGGGAGCCCAATGCAGGACTTGATCCTGGATCCTGGGATCAGGACCTGAGGTGAAGGCTGACGCTCAACCGCCAAGCCATCCAGGCATCCTTGTACTTTACTTTTTAAAAAAGATTTTGTTTTTTTTAAGTAATCTCTACACCCCACATGGGACTTGAACTCACAACCTCGAGATCAAGAGTTGCATGCTATACTGATTCAGCCAGCCAGGTGCCCCAGGACTTGTACTTTAAAGAGTTACCCAGAAGATTCTGACTTGCAGGTAAGTTTGGGAAATACCAACATAATCTATTATCTTAGGTCCATTTCATCAAATGGTTTTTTTTTTTTTTAAGATTTATTTTTGTAAGTAATCTCTACACCCAACCTGGGGCTTGAACTGAGATCAAGAATCACATACTCTACCAAATGAGCCAGCCAGGTGCCCCTCACCAAATGATTAACTCCGAAGACGTATGAACACAAACAAAAAGACAGGATATCCCTAGGTAAGCCAGCACTCTGGGATCCGTTTAAGAATGCTCATAATTACAAAGTATCCTGTAAAACAGAACTGCTAAGAAAATGTGCCTTGGGCAATCCAGTTCGTTCTCATTCTTCAAGTAAACTAAGTTAATGCTCACCTCCCTTGCCTCAGTAGCCCCTCAAACCAGTTATGCTGTTAGGAAAATGGCCTTTTGGGGGTCCCTGGGTGGCACAGCGGTTTGGTGCCTGCCTTTGGCCCAGGGCGCGATCCTGGAGACCCGGGATCGAATCCCACGTCGGGCTTCTGGTGCATGGAGCCTGCTTCTCCCTCTGCCTATGTCTCTGCCTCTCTCTCTCTCTCTATCATAAATAAATAAAAATTAAAAAAAAATTAAAAAAAAAAGGAAAATGGCCTTTTGGACTAATTGTTGTTTAAGGATCAGGATAAAGAATATATGGATGACACATGCAAAACAATGAAGTGGAACTCTTATGCTGCATATAAAAATTAACTCAAAATGGATCAAATACCTAAACCTAAGAGTTAAGACTGTAAAACTATTAAGGGAAAAACTTTATGACAAGGATTTGGCAATCATTTCTTGGATTTAACACTAAATGCACAGGCAACAAAAGTAAAAATAAACTGACTACATCAAAATTAAAAACTTCTGTGCATCAAAGGACACTATCAAAAGAGCTAAAGGTGATCCACTAAATGGGGGAAAATATTTGCAAACTGTGTATCTGATGAGAAGTTATATCTGGAATATACAAAGAACTACAACTCAATGAAAAACCAAAGAATTCAATTCAAAACAGGGCAAAGGATTTTTTATTTTATTTTATTTTTTTTTTAGGGCAAAGGATTTAAATAGACAGTTCTCCAAAGATATACACAAACGGGCCACAGGCACCTGAAAAGTGCTCCTCAAAATGGTAAACACAGACCTGCCATGGGAGCCAGCAATTTAACTTTTGGGGATAAACGCAAAAGAACTGAAAACTGGACTTAAAAACCGGTATTTGAACATCCATGTGCATAATGGCAGCACTGCTCACACAGCCAAGAGGTGGAAGCAACCCAAGTATTCATCGACAGATGGATAAACAAAATGTGGGCTAACTGAACAGTGGAATGTCATTCAGCCTTAAAAGGAAAGAAATCTTGTCGCATGCTGCAGCATGGATGAGCTTGTGCTAATTGAAATAAGCCAGTGACAAAGGGCAAATATTCTATATGATTCTACCTATATGAGGTAACTGGAAGAGTGGATTCACAGAGACACAAAATAGAGTGGTGGTTACTAGGGCCGGGCCTGAGGGTGGCAAGAATGAAGAGTTATTGTTTACTGGGCACATAGCTTCAGTTTTGGAAGATGACAAAAGTTCTGGAATTGGATGGTGATGATGGTTGCACAGTAATGTCCACTGAACTCTATAGCTAAAACACAGTTAAAATGGTAACTATTATGTATATTTTACCACAGTTAAGTCAATTAAAAAAATGTGGATGAGATTTTGTGCAAACTAAATAAACCGAGAGAAAAATCTTCCATGAAAAGAAGTACAATTCAGCACCACTGGCACTGCAGTACAGTTTTATCCTAGTGGTGCTGGGAGGGCACTTGGTCACCAAATATGTAACGAGCCCAAGCTCCTACCAAGCCTCAAGCTGGCAGGTGATGTAGGGGCTGCACAGATACAGAGAGCAGAGCTCCTGCCTTAAGTGCCATATACCGTGGGAAAGGGAAATAAGACATGGACACAGAGACCCCCAAAGCACAACACAGAGAGACAGGTGTAGGCATGAGGAAAGATGACAGTGGTTATAGTCTCTAACAATCCTCCAAATGTTGTTTCTTTTTACCTGATCAGCTTATTCCAAGAAAGGTCCAGGACAGCATCGGTATGCCCCTCTGCTGAGGAACTCTGTAATAATTGTTTAATTATTTTTTGTATTAAAGTGCTCCCTATAATTGATATGTTAATTTGAAAGATTCTTTAAATCTTAAAGGCTACTGTTTGATCTTAAGCAAACGTGCTTGAAGACCTAAAGAAAGAAATACTTTGTCTTCCTGTTACTTTAGAGATCCATGATAAATACTTTTTACAGAAAAGAAACTATAATAGTTCTTAATCTAGGTGGTACAGTTCTATAAATACCAATCCCCACCCCCAAAGTTAAGTTTTAAAAGCTACAGGAATTAATACATAGATATTTAGAATTCAACATACTAAAGGCTACAGAGAAATTTTTCAAAAATTCAAACCAGCATATTAGTGTGAATAGTTACTATATATCAAAAAAGATCATAACCTGAGAGTAAATTATTTTGTGTCAAGGATGAATAATTGACGAATGGAAGTTCTGTGCAATCAGAGATCAATTTTTCCTTGGAAGGACCTTTTGAAACTAGAAACTACAGTAATTTTATAACTATCTGTCCTGTTCCACTCAAGTATCTAAATGAAAAAGTCTATGTTCTCCATCCCATCAGTAAACTTGTCATTAGAGTTTAAGTAATTATTAACTTGATTACCTTCTTTCCTTTCTTTTTCTTCTTTTTTGATAGCTTACTTCCAAGTGTGAAGACTGGCTCTAAAGAGTCTACTATATCAAGGTCCCACACTTCAATAACAGGGGTCATATTTCCCACAGCAATATAATTTCCTACAGGAGGAAATGAATATTTGATTTAAAAAACTTCTAATGAAAAATACTGCACTGTAGACCGAGTAATGGCTTAGCGTACTTTCTCTCAAACTTTCATATGCATGTGTTATCACTTGAATATTGTTAAAATGCACAGTTTCAGGAGGTCTTGAGTAGGCCCCTACATATGCATTTCCAACCAGTTCCCAGGTGATGCCAATATGGTGCAGCTGACTCTTGAACCATAATGTGAATAACAAGGGCACAGTCTCTTGGCCCTAGGTCCCTACTTAGGTCCTGAGAACAAAATCTGTCTCTACCGGGCAGCCCCCGTAGCGCAGCGGTTTAGCGCTGCTAAGCCTGGGGTGTGATCCTGGAGACCCGGGATCGAGTCCCACTTCAGGCTCCCTGCATGGAGCCTGCTTCTCCCTCTGCCTGTGTCTCTGCCTCTCTCTCTCTCTCTCTGTGTGTGTCTCTATGAATAAATTAAAAATCTTAAAAAAAACAAAAAAACCTAAAAAAAAAAAAATCTGTCTCTTTCAAGACCTTCACCAGTGTCTTGAAAATGCGGATTTACTCAGACCAAGAATGTGAATAAGCATGGCAAACGAGGCATTAAGGTAGGAGTATTATCAGATTTTACTTTTATTAACAAGTAGGATGGAGCAACTAGTAGTGTGCAGCTGTAGCCAAAAATATTAACATGAGAACCTACTTTCCACTTCATTTTGGTTTTACCTGATGCTGAGCAAGGTTATGCCACTGAACTCTCCAGACACATGATGCTAGTTTATGCTGGGTTTTATGATAACTTCACATAGTTTTGCAACCCCTAATGCTGTCAGCCTCCTGTCTACAGCAGAGTAGCTAACCTCTTTATCTGAAGTCTGGAGATATACAGACTCAAAACAATTAAGTGATTGTGTTTTAAGAACTATGTAACTTTATAAAATAATTTCATAAAAAAATCAACAATTCTGAAAACATTCATATAGAATATATAACTTATGTGGCTAGGAGTAACAGAAAGGACTAGGAACCACTGAGTAATCTTAGCTTTTCTAATTACCTGTAGAATCATCTGGGCTAGGATCAAAATTCAGCCATTCCACACTCAGAGGATACGCAGACAGTAGTATATCATGATGCACATAAAAAGAATCTTCTTCCTGATTATAAACTGAAAAAATAAGAACGAGACTTTATTGAGTCAGAATAAGATATCACATCCCACTGAAAAGGACATACTCTCCCTGTTAAGCCTACTGGAGCCCATGTGCTTCAAGTGAGACACATTTGATGGCATGGAAAGGAGCCTCTAAAGTCGTTACTGCTAGGCAAAAATTCTGCAGATCTCATCCATTCCTGGTGTGTCCAAGGGAACAAGAACAGTGACAAGAGAACTAACGGTTGCCTGAACACTCTACCTGCATGTGCACTGGCTATCTCTTGGTCCACCCACTACAGAAAACAAATGTTTACAGAAGCTCTACAGAGAGTACTTTATTATTATCTTTTAAAGGTCTATCTGGCTACAAGAATAAACAAATAAAAAACAACACTGGAGAGAAATAACTTATATTTAGAAATCTAAATGCTTGTCAGAAATTACTTCTTTAATATTTAAAGATCAACAATGTAAATAAAGCTCTTGAGAACATTCTTTTGGAATATGACAACTAAAAGTATCGGCTCTGGGCAGCCTGGGTGGCTCAGTGGTTTAGCGCCGCTTTCAGCCCAGGGCATGATGCTGGAGACCCGGGATCGAGTCCCACGTCAGGCTCCCTGCATGTTGCCGGCTTCTCCCTCTGCCTGTGTCTGTGCCTCTCTCTCTCTCTGTGTCTCTCATGAATAAATAAATAAAATCTTAAAAAACAAACAAAAAAAAGAATTGGCTCTTTATCCTTCAGAGTTATAATATCAAGGAGCAAAAATACTGTTAAAATCAATGACTAAGAAATCTTTAAAAAATCATATAATGGAATACTGATAAAACAGAGCCTAAATAATCAGAAGCTCCCCCCAAATATGCTTTTTATTAGAAGGAAGCAATCTTAAGAGAGGCTACAGATATTTAAAGAAATTCCTCAGACCACTTTCTAGATATGTCTTCTGAGACAAAGGAAATAAATACTGATTTATTTATATATATTATATATTACATATATTATATATGTTATATATATTATTTATTTATTATATATTATGTATTATTTATATTATTTATTATTAAATAAAAATAAACTACTGGGACTACATCAAAATAAAAAACATCTGAACAGAGAAGGAAACAATCAACAAAAACCTACAGAATGGGAGAAAGAATTTGCAAATGTCATATCTGATGAAGGGTTAGTATTCAAAATATATAAAGAACATATAAAACTCAACACCAAAAACCAAATAATCCAATTTAAAAATGGGTGGAAGACATGAATAGACATTTTTCCAAAGAAGACATACAGATGGCCAATAGATGGAATGATGCTCATCCTCACTGTTCAATCAGGGAAATATAAAACAAAACTACAATGAGATACCACCTCACATCTCTTAGAATGGCTAAAATCAACACAAGAAACAACAGATGGTGGCAAGGATGTGGAGAAAGAGGAACACTCTTGCACAGCTGGTGGGAATGCAAACCCATGCAGCCACTCTGGAAAACAGTATGGAGGTTCCTCAGATAAGTTAAAAATAGAACTACCCTAACTATCCAGCATTGTACTACTAGGTCTTTACCTAAAGAATACAAAAATACCAATACAAAGGGGTACATGCACCCCAATGTTTACAGCAGCAGTATCTACAATAACCAAATTATGGAAGAGCCCAAATGTCCACCAATTGATGGATAAAGAGGTGAAATATATACATATACACAATGGAATATTTCTCAGCCATAAAAAATAAAATCTTGCCGCTTGCAACGATGTGGATGGAGCTAGAGAATATGCTAAACGAAATAAGCCAGAGAAAGACAAATGCCATAGTTTCATTCATATGTGGAATTTAAGAAACAAGCAACAGGAAAAAAAAAAAGAGAGAGGCAAACCAAAAAACAGACTCTTAACTATAGAGAACTGATGGTTACCAGAATATAAGTGGGTGGAGGGATGGGTAAAATAGGGGATGGGAATTAAGGAGTACACTTGCTGTGATAAGCACCAGACAATGTATGGAGGTGTTAGATCACTATATTGTACACCCGAAACTAGTATTACATTGTATTATTAACCAACTGGTATTTAAATAAAAACTTAAAAAAAAGTTTCCTCAGACCTCTACATCTGGGTTAGATCCTAGATCAGCAAATTCCATGTCATGTTCTATCATATCACTTTACATATGCATATTCAAAATGATTAAGCCTAGGGTCCTGCAAGAACCTCAACTATGGTTAATGTACTCATCTTACATTTTAGATAAAAAATGATGATGATGCTTTAGAAGAATCTTCTTTTAACTTCTTAAACCCCTAATACTCAGTAAATTCAAAGGAATGGCTGCAGTAAGCTCTCACAGGAGGAACATGTGTGTAAAAATCAATGGCAAACTGGAACAGAGTTGTCAATTTTCTGAAATTAGAACTGGTTTCTAAAAAATTTCCCATGGTTTTCATTTGAAATGTGTAAAAATGCTCAAAGATCATTAGAAGACTAACTTCACACTGAAGTATCTGTTATTTAAAGCCTTTTCATTTTAAAAATAGATCCACAACGGCCCTGGATTAAAATGGCCTAATCTACAGGCTTCCTGAAAGAAGCCTTAAAAAATGTAGAGTTCCAGAAATCCAAGCTACAAAATGGAGTGACAAAGTAACCTAAAAAATGTCAAAGAACATTAACCATAATTTTAATTTTTGAGCTATGCAACTGTATTTCCTATAATAAAGGGCCTTAGCCTAATATCTGTAAAGCTTCAAATTTTAAAGACAAATGACTAGTAGATTGTTGCGGAAGGACAGACATGTCTGAGGATGCACGCAGGAGAAGGGGCAAGAAAAACAAAAGGGGAAATCTAGAGGCAGAATACTGTAGACATCTTGACGGTCTAGATTTTTTTTAGAAAAGTTCATTCAATTAATGTTTGTTGACTCAGTAAACAGCAACATTAAACATATCTGATTTAAAAATCCAAATGAAAAAGAAATACTCCAGTGTCTACTTTAGAGTCAAAGCATTCACCTCTGGTGGTGGTGCGAATATTCCTTGAACTGGGAAAGACAACCAGAGGAATGGAAGCCTCTGCATTGAATTTTGTGAAGAAACAAATGGGAAATACCTGAAATGACTCTGTGGAAAAAAGCAGAATAAAAACCTGTCTATTGTGTATAATCTTTGCCACATAAAGAAAAAGTACCCAGAAAAGACACTGGAGTAAAAAGCACGTGCAACAAGTTATGTTGGAGTAAAAGGACTGTAATTGTTTCCTGTATTTTTATATGGCTTTACTTCTAGGTTTTTCTCCAATGGGGGGAGAGGGAGAGTGAAAAATTGGCAAAAATCTTCAAATAAAAGACTAAAAACCCCCATTAGCACCTTTTGGGAGACCTATATCCATAAATAAAGTCAGGTACCAAAGCAACAACCAGGATACCTATAGACTGTATATAATTAACCACTTAACTTAATGAGATCCAGCAGGATCTGGTACCTGAAAATTCACAACAGTAACTATTTGTGATTATTTTCATCTTAGAGAACCTTTCCATAAGGGCTGGTCCCCACTTACCGTGCACCTCTAAATTGCACTGGTCTTGTTCAGCTCTGCCACACACTATGAGATTGTCGCTGGGCTTGATCAAGAAATCTTCACGTTCATATTGTTCCTAAGTGGAGAGAACAAGTCATTAACCAGAAGCAGATACTTGGTAAGGTTTTCCAAACACTTAAGAAGCATAATTAGAAAAGCCACACAAACATTTACCGTATCTTTTAGAGTAACATAAGGATCTTGATCATTACTTCCATAGACTGTAAGACCCAAGAGAGATTCACCAAGAGTTTCAGTATCTGTAAGAATTCATAAATTGAAATGACATGTTATTTCAACAAAAGCATTTTCCTAAGGTATCCCATCTTTAGACTTAGCTCCAACTGTCTATTTCATAACTAACTGGATCATCCATAGTCAGAAAATACTGAATAAACAACAGGAATTTAAAAGCCATTTATAGGGGCACCTGGGTGGCACAGTCAGTTACATGTCTTTACTCTTGGTTTCAGTGTAGGCCATGATCTTAGGGTCTGAGATCAAGCTCCACACTCCTCTCTCTCTCAAATAAATAAGTAAACCTTACAAAAAATTAAATAGAAGCCATTTACATTCGACCTCAGAATGCATACTTGATAGTTTTGGTATTCACAATGTTCTAATAAAGGAATTAAACTGTAAAGCTCTTAGAAAAATATTAGCTCTCTGCTCAGATTCTCTAACTTGCTCCTTGTAGTCATTATCAAAAGTATAGTCATGGGGCGCCTGAGTGGCTCAGTTGGCTAAACACCTAACTCTTGATTTTGGCTCAGGTCATGATCTCAGAGTTGTGAGATCAAGCCCCGTTTTGGGCTCTGTGCTGGGCTTGGAGCCTGCAAAGATTCTCTCTTTCTCCCTCTCCCTCCATGGCCCCCACCCCAAGTATAGTTATTATTGAAGTCATTATTAAAAGGAGGTAAAATTACCCTGAAACACTGGAATTGACACAGAATAAGGGTTGTCTGGTCAAATAAAAAATGATGGGTTTCACAAAGTTAAATGGGTTTATTACAAGATTTCTCAGAACTGCTGATATGTTAATTTGCTGTATGACTCTGAAAAAGGTACTATTATGCCTTTTTCACTAAACTTTTCTCAAATTGGATTTCTCTTACAGCATATCTGCAAGGGTGACCTAGAGGAGACCCCAAATAACAAACTCAGGGAAAGAAATATATTCTAATTGTTAGGGAAGCTACTTTAAGGAGGCAGGACTAATTGGTCAGAGATGGGAATTTCAACTGGATAAGAGTGAGCCAATAATCCACACAGTGTAGGATATTAATGAGCAGTTTTCTTTTTAAAGATTTTATTTATTTGTGAGAGTGAGAGAATATGAGCAAGAGAGCAGGAGGAGAGGGAAAGGGACAAGCAGACTTCCCACTGAACGGGGAGTCTGACGTGGGGGTCAATCCCAGGACCCTGAGGTCATGACCTGAGCTGAAGTCAGATGCTTAACTGACTGAGCCACCCAGGTGCCCCAAGCAGCAGTTTCTGAATGCCATTTCTCCAGGCAGGGTTAACTTTTCCTTTCTTTGTGTTCCCATGACACTCTGTCATAGCAGGACTAGGACTCAACCTAGTCCTAAGTTTAGGGGTACACAACCCAGAGTCCAATGGAAAAAACTATTCTCTGCATCTAATGAAATGTACTGCAACAGTAAAGGCTTTAGAGCAAGAGAATGTTCAATCCTCAGCTCCCCTGTTCACCAGCTGTGTGGCAGTCATTTCATCTTTGTAAGCCTCTCTTTTCTCTATAAAATGGGGGTAATAACTTCTCTCTCATTATTGCAAAGAGACAGGACCTACAGATTAAAAAACATTTTTTTTTCATTAGGGTATAGTTGAAACATGTTAGATTCATGCATACAACATAACAATTTACCATCTCTTATAGATCATTCCATGCTCACAAGTGTAGCAACCATCTGTCACCATACAATGCTGTGTATATATTTTTTGACTATATTCCCTCTGCTGTACCTTTCATCCCCATGACTTACTCATTCCATAACTGGAAGCCTGTATCTCCCACTCGCCCCCCCTTCACCCATTTTGTTCATCCCTCAACCTGAGTTACAGGTCATACCCACTACATGCAATAAAATATACTGCTTTTTCAAATCTTAGTTTAGTGGGTTAGCTGATTTTCTAAACCAGTTTAGGAAACATGCTATCTGCCCTAGTCTTGAGCCAGATTACTTAACTGGCATAAAGGACAACAAAAGCTCAGAGTAAAGCTCTGGGACACTAGAGGCATGATCTAATACAAATACACTGAGCTTGTGATTAGAAACCAGAAGTGGGGGGATCCCTGGGTGGCTCAGCGGTTTAGCGCCTGCCTTTGGCCCAGGGCGCGATCCTGGAGTCCCGGGATCGAGTCCCACATCGGGCTCCCGGCATGGAGCTTGCTTCTCCCTCTGCCTGTGACACACTCTGCCTCTCTCTCTCTCACTCTATGTCGAAAGAAAGAAAGAAAGAAAGAAAGAAAGAAAGGAAAGAAAGAAAGAAAGAAAGAAAGAAAGAAAGAAAGAAAGAAAGAAAAGAAAGAAAGGAAAGAAAGAAAGAAAGAAAGAAAAGAAAGAAAGGAAAGAAAGAAAGAAAGAAAGAAAGAAAGAAAAGAAAAGAAAAGAAAAGAAAAGAAAAGAAAAGAAAAGAAAAGAAAAGAAACGAAACGAAACGAAACCAGAAGTGGGGGATCCCTGGGTGGCTCAGCGGTTTGGCGCCTGCCTTTGGCTTGGGGTGCGATCCTGGAGTCCTGGGATCAAGTCCTGCGTCGGGCTCCCGGCATGTAGCCTGCTTGTCCCTCTGCTTCTGTCTCTGCCTCTCTCTCTCTATCATAAATAAGTACATAAATCTTTAAAAAAGAAAAAAAAAAAAAAAAAAAACAGAAGTGAGTGAATTCTAACCTGGGTCGCCTTCCTCATCATATTTATCTAAGTCGTACTCAGCCAGCTCATCATCATCCAGCGTCCTGTCGTCCTCTGGGTCACCATCTTCCAGGGGCTCCCTTGGTCGTGCCTGGGTACGTGCACTCTGCATGCCATCTTCTGAAGGATCACCTGTCTCCTCTTCATCACTGCCACCTTCTTCTCTATGCCAAGAAACAAAAAAGATAAATCACCCAAATGGTACTGATCAATAATAGGACCACCCTGTCATCACTGTTTAAAATTTAATTTCATCTGGACTTGACTTTAGACATCAGCAATCTTAAACTTACTGTAATTTTTCCTTTGCTTCAGCAATGAGACGTTTTACTTCTTCTTTACTAAGCTCTACCTATAAGAGAGCAAACATTTCATTACAATACAGTTAAGGAAATCATTATAAATCTCAAAACGTTTGCAAACTAATATAAAATATAACTTCAAAAGACATAAAAAAAAATCAAACTTCAATCTAGACTCTCTAAATTTACTGTAAACGGAGTTTTTACCATCCCTTTTAAAAAAATCCCCTTAAAGGGCCGCCCCGATGGCACAGCCGTTTAGTGCTGCCTGCAGCCCAGAGTGTGATCCTGGAGACCCAGGATCGAGTCCCACATCGGGCTCCCTGCATGGAGCCTGCTTCTCCCTCTGCCTGTGTCTATGCATCTCTCTCTCTGTGTGTGTGTCTCTCATGAATAAACAAGTGAAATCTTTTTTTTAAAAAATCCTCTTAAAAAAAAAAAAAAAAGCATCCTCAGTCTACTTCCCAGACTTTTTGAAAAAGACTAACTTTTTAAACTGGCTTCTAGGATAGTCCATCTCATTTTCATTCAATTATTCTGATTTCTTCTTGGCTACTTCTCATTTTCCTTATGGGTACTCCTAAACAAACCATCCTTCCTTGGTCCCCTGCTTCTTCCCAGTTTTCACTGCCAATTATTCACTCATTACACTGTCACTTCCTCACAAAGCACATTCATTCTGAAGACTAAAACTATCACCTCTGAACTGATTATCCCAAACTCACCCTTCTCTAGTCTCATACCCCTGTTCCACCTAATTTTCCTTCTCTCTCTCTTTTTTTTTTGAAGATTTATTTGAAAGAGAGTAAGCAGGGGGTAAGGGCAGAGGGAAAGGGAGAGAGACTCTCAAGCACACTCTGTGCTAGGCTGGGAGCCTGATGCAGGACTCAATCTCACGACCCTGCAATCATGATGTGAGCCAAACTCAAGAGTCCGATGCTTAACCAACTGAGCCATCCAGTTCCATCTTCCCAGCTACCTTTATGAATCTACTTGAAGATCCTGTTCAAAAGGATCATTGGAATCATTCTCTTTACTTCAAAGCTGACATTCCTTTGCCTAATCAATGCTTCAATACCTTTTAAAACAATTCCTGCTAACCTCTAAGATCCTTGAAGACAAAAATCAACCTGTCATTGTGTTTACACACATAGTTCAGTGTTCAGCCCATGGTAGGGATGCTTGATGATGATAGGTGATGAATCAGTCACTCAGTTTGCACTAAACCACCTCTAGTGATACAGAAATTCTCTTGAGGGATGACGTTCATTGTTCCAACAGTTAAGGGCTTTTAAGTTTAATTAAAAGATATTTCTTTTTATTTTTAAAGATACTTTCCTAATTACTCTCATTGATCCCAGTTTTGCTGGGATTTTGTAGAATAAACTCAGTATCTTCTTCCTATTTTGACTTTGTAGAATAAACTCAGACTCTTTAAGCAGCGGTTGCCAAATTTTTCTGCAATCAGAATCATGGGGGAACGGGGGGGGGGGGGGGGGGGGGGGGGGCGGGGAAATCTTCTAAAACTCCAGACCAATTAAACTACAATATATGGGAGTAGGGCACAGGTACTGTGTGGCACTGGAACTCATCCTCTGGAGATCAACCAGGCTCCACCAACAGAGCCAGCCAGGTGCCTCAGGCATCAGTATTTTTCAAAGCTCCCTAAGGGGTTCCAGTGTGTAGACATGTTGGGAACTTATATAGTTTTTAAAAGCTAACAAGTCTCTCTCTTTTTTTTTAAAGATTTTTTTTTAACTTTTTTTTTTTAATTTTTATTTATTTATGATAGGCACACAGTGAGAGAGAGAGAGGCAGAGACACAGGCAGAGGGAGAAGCAGGCTCCATGCACTGGGAGCCCGACGTGGGATTCGATCCCGGGTCTCCAGGATCGCGCCCTGGGCCAAAGGCAGGCACCAAACCGCTGCGCCACCCAGGGATCCCTTTTTTAAAGATTTTATTTATCCATTCATAGAGACAGAGAGAGAGAGAGAGGCAGGTAGAGACACAGGCAGAGGGAGAAGCAGGCTACATGCAGGGAGCTTGACGTGGGACTCCATCCCAGGTCTCCAGGATCATGCCCCGGGCTGCAGGTGGCGCTAAACCGCTCTGCCACCAGGGCTCCCCTTGTCTCTTTTTAATCAATAATTAATTTCTAATGAGATAATTTCCTGGCACTATTCTCTCTCTATATATATGCATTGAGTATCTACTGGAGCCGAACACCAGAGAAAATGGTGAATAAAATAAGCCCAGGGGCACCTGGGTGACTCAGTGGCTGAGCATCTGCCTTTGGCTCAGGGCGTGATCCCGGGGTCCTGGGATCGAGTCCTGCATGGGGATCCCCCAGGGAGCCTGCTTCTCCCTCTCCCTGCATCTCTGCCCCTCTCTCTTCTCTCTCGTGAATACATAAAAACCTTAAAAAAATACCCCACCAAAACCCAAAAAACAAGCACAGTCTGCGTGCCCTGGTGGAAGCTAAACCTTCAAGGGCTCTGCCAATCCCTCATTCCTGTTAACTTCACCTCCCGATACTTACATTCCTATCACGTTTCAAGGCCCCCCTTTCATTCATAGCATTTACTCCCACTGACATCTACATACATGTCGACTCCATACAGGCAGGGAAGTTTTGTTTTTATGCCTAGCCCTAGACCCTGAACAATGCTGCAAACATAGAAAGCCCTGAGTAAAGATCAGGTGAACAACTTAAGTAATCTTCATCTCTCCTCTGGACTCGTTGTCGAACTTCTGCAGGTTTTTCCTTCACGATGTGCCATGTTTACCTCTCATCCCCCAATGCCACATCAACATCTCACTTGGATCCCCGCGAGACATTACTATTCAACTCCCAGCCTCAGGACATCATGGTCTCCACAGCAGTTTTCTACACCGCAGCTCCCATCCTGCTCCTCCGGACTCCGAGCCCATGAGTGGACGCTGGTTTCACACACGAGCTCCCTCTTCTCGCTGTGCCTGGACACGCCCTGGGCTGCGTGTGAAGCTTCGGGGCCGTCAAGAAGGGGCTGCGGATTTCCCACTCTGGGCAGCACCCCGCCCCCTCCCGCCGCCAAGGCCACGTGCGCGCGAATTCGGGGGGTAGGGACCGAGAGGGCGCGCGGCCCCCCTCACCACACCCGGGCCGTCACGCCCGCCAGGCCCGGCCGCGTGGAGCGGGCCCAGGTTCTCCAGGCGGGCCTGGACGAGGATGCCGCGAAGAGGCCGCTCCCCTTCCCTCCCGGCGACCGGGCCTCACCTTGTCCGGCGTCTCTTTGGCCACGCCGCAGCGGACCCAGGCCACGCACGTCACCTGGCGACTGCGGTTCATGGTCCTCACCTCAGGGACGCCTCGCGCTACAGACTCGGCCCCAGCAGCACTGGGAGCCCCGCCGCCCCGCGGCCGTCGCCGTCGCTGACAGCCCTGCGCCGCGGCCCGCACACAGCACACGCGCACGCCGGCGTTTCTGCGCGTCCGCGCCCGCTTCTGACGTCATCCCGCGGCGCCGCGGAAAGGGCTGGAAGCGGAAGCGGAAGCGGAAGCGGCTGCGGCAGCGGCTGGGCGCGGCGTCCAGGACGTGAGTGACGCGGGTGGGCTCTTGACTACGTCACTCCTGTGACGGTCTCTGCGGGCTGCGCGGAGGCAGCAGGTAAAACTGGAGCCGTCGGGGTCAGAGACTTTCACTTTGCCTGCAGTTCCTTTTTCTTTTTTTTTTTTTTTTTAAGATTTTATTTATTCATGAAAGACAGAGAGAGAAGCAGAGACACAGGCCGAGGGAGAAGCAGGCTCCATGCAGGGAGCCCGACGTGGGGCTCGATCCCGGGACCCTGGGAGCACGCCCTGAGCCAAAGGCAGGCGCTCGACCACTGAGCCACGCGGGCGTCCCTGCGCCTGCAGTTCCATAGGCTTTTCACTGACAAATGGTGGTTTGTGGTTTTCTCCTTTTAAAGCTTTCTCCCGAGTGGACTTGTCCTCCCAGGGCGACACCTCCGCCGTTACATTTCACTACATTCTTGGGTGTGACTTCCTCACCGTGAAGCACGTAGCACGGATTATGAACCTAAGTGCGCACGAGGGGCTGTAGCAGCTGCAAAGGGCTTAGTATGCGCCAGCTACGATCTAAATGCCTTATGTTAGCTTGGTTACTTCTTAAGCCTGTGTGGGAAGTCTTTTTTTTTTTTTTAATTTTTAAACATTTTTATTTATTCATGAGACACACAGGCAGCGACACAGGCGGAGGGAGGAGCAGGGTCCCTGCGGAGCCCGATGCGGGACTCGGTCCCGGGACCCCGGGGTCACGCCCTGGGCCGAGGGCAGACGCCCAACCGCTGAGCCGCCCGGTACCCTGGGGGTCCTACTCCCCTCTTACACACAGGGGTCCCACAGCCGGTGATGGTGCCGCTAGGACGCGACCCCTGGCGGTGTGACCCTAGAGACCCCTTGTTACCTGTGCCGCGCTCCTCAGCTAAGGTCAGAGTCACCTATTCCAGGAAGTGTCCGTGGCTAGAGGGGACTGCAGAGTGGCAAGTCTTCGCATCTGGGTTTGACTTCCTTCTTGGCTGTGTGGCTCTGTCTAGCTCATCTGCCCCCTCTGAGCTTCCATCGGGCTCTCCTACCTCAGACAGGGAAGCAAAACCAGGAGAGTGGCTACAATGGGAAGTATATGGTCTGCCCCTGTTGCATCGCCAAAGTGGGCTGTCCACCCGTGGGGTCAACTCATGGACATTTTTGCAACAGATCTGTCTTCACGTAAAATATTTTACATGGTTCTCAAAACAACACTGATGAGACATCAAGAATTACCTCCATTTTTAAGGTGAAGTTCGCGGTCACTAGCCTTACTACCCTGAGATCGCCCGTGGGTGGAAACTGCAGAACTCCAACCAGGCACCATGGTCTCTCCCCACTTGGCCGAATCCCCTTGGGCTCTACCAGCCTGAGGAGGGATCCTCTCAGGAGTGAATCTCACTCTGAGGGCAGGCAGATGATGAGTTCATGAAGACCGCTTCCAGTGCTATTTCTGTAAACCGATTCTTCTGTGGTTTCTTTGCTTTTGGCTCATTTAGAAAGGTTTAGTAATAACTTTTTGGCTCATTGGTTTCAATCTGCTTTTGGCAGATTGTATTTTTCCAGAAGTGGATGCAACAATTATCTTCCTTCACACAAGTTTTTCTTCCATGTGAGATTTTGATACTCTATCATCAAAGCACGGAGTCTAATTCTGCCCACCCCTCACCTTGATTCTGGAGGCGTTTATGACGACTTTGACTCATAGAGTACAACAGAAGTGACACTTCCAAGGTTAGGCCACAAACAGGATGCAGGTTTTGTCCCCCCCCTCCCCTTTTTTCTGAAATACTCATGCTAGGTGCTCTGAGCTGAGGGGTGCCTGGGTGGCTTAGTTGGTTAAGCATCTGATTCTTCATCTCGGTTCAGGTCTTGATCTCAAGGTTGTGAGTTCAAGCCTTGCATTGAGCTCCACACTGGGTGTGGAGCCTACTTAAAAAAAAGAATAAAAATGAAAAGTTTGACTATTCTGAGGCCACTGCATTGTGAGGAATCCACACATGGAGAGGTCACGTTTGGGGGCTCCAATAGCCAGTCCTAGATTTTGAGTCAGCCCAGGCATGTAGCTGTAAGAGCCTTTGGATGACGCCCGCACCGAGTCACCCTCGGCCTTCAGGTCTCCCTAGCTGAGGCCTGGTACCATGGAGCAGGACTGAACTGTCCCCACTGTGCCCTGCCCAAAGTCCTGACCCCTGGAATTTGTGAGCTTAGTTAAATGGGTATTTCAAACCATTAAGGTTTTTTTTTTTATCTTCTCACATTTTTTTTATTATGGCAAAATACATATAAAATTTACCATTTTGACCATTTATATTTTTTAAAGATTTTATTTATTTGAGAGAGAGAGCGCGCACAATGAGGGGCGGGGGAGGGGCAGAAGCAGAGGGAGAGGCAGGTTTCCCACTGAGCAGGGAGCCCAATGTGGGCATTTATCCCAGAACCCTGGGGTCATAATGTGAGCTGAAGGCAGATGTTTAATTGACTGAGCTACCCAGGAGCCGCCCCCCCATTTAAACCATTTTTAAATGTACAGTTCAGTGGCATTGAGTACCAAACCCCTGAATACTGAGGTCATTTTTTAAATTCAGCAATAATAACTGGAACAGGCAAGAACCTGTGCTATATTTAAACTAGGGCACATGAAATGACTTATCAGTGGAGGCTGATCTTTTAACACTTGGCTGGGCTCAGCCAGGTGTGCACACGGGAATACACGGAATGGCTCATGTTTGAATATTTGCCTCTGGATCTGTTCCCTCTGTGTGAGCCAGGTGCTGCTCTATGATGGTGCCTGGTGCAGAGTGGGCACCTGATAACTATTTGTTGTTGTTATTGTTTTAACGATTTTATTTATCTGACAGAGATACAGAGGGGGTGAGAGAGCATAAGCAGGGGCAGAAGGAGAGGGAGATGCAGACTCCTCGCTGGGCAGGGAGCCTGACACGGGGCTGGATCCCGGGACCCTGGGATCATGGCCTGAGCAGATGCTCAACTGACTGGGGCACCCAGGTGCCCCAATAACTATTTGTTAAATGAATGAGGAAATTAAATCATAGCAGGTAGAGTAGAACTCCGGTTATTTGGGGCCTGCTAAGCTTGCACTTGCACCCAGACTTCTACCACTTCAACCCAAGTTGTGAATTCCCTTTAAAAATAAAGATCCAGCTTCAGTTGGCATTATTAATTCTTTATAACAAGAATTGAAAGCGATTGAGCTTAACTAGCTCCATTGCTAAGCCTGATTTTTGGGAACACTGATGAGCATATTTGACTAAGAAAAGTCTCTTTGCCAGAGGCCAGGAAAAATGTACTTGGTTGCATGTTGACTATTCTTAGAGCTGAAGTCCCAAAGGATAGGACCCAGGCCCAAGCAAGGGTCTTGTTACCCCCTCTAGCTCAGGGCTGTGTATAATTAGGCTCATGAACGTTAGTTTGGATTGGCTGTGAGCTTTGGAAGGGAAGGGAAGTCTGGGTACCCTCCTCCCTGATCATCCGAGGCTGTTTCCCGCCCCTCCTCCAGTTAACCCCAATAGTAGCTGATGAGTGGAAGAAATAATGATTGCTACCAGTTACCAAGTGCTGGAGACTTGTACCACAAACAGATTTCCCAGCGACAAAATCCGGTATGCAGAAATGCGACTTCGTTTTTCTGGGAGTGAACTTCATTTCCGCTTTCTTGAGAACAGGAACGATGAGAGTTTTGCTACCATAGACGAGCCAACACCCAGCATGTGTCTGGCATGATTAATGCCCATAAATGTTGAATAAATGAATGATATCAGAGTTCTCAACTGAAGTTCAGAGACATCAAACAACTCACCCAGTGTCACACAGTAAATGGCAAGACCCTGTTGGCTCCTAGCATAGAATCCTTTCCTCTCTGCCAATGTTTTCTCATTCATTCATTCATTCATTCATTCATTCATTCATTCATCTGACAGGACTCTTTTGGTTGCAAGTGACAGGTAACTCAACTCTAATTGCCTAAGACAAGAAATGGAAATTATCTGCTCAGATGATCCATGAATCCGGTGATACAACTGGCTTCTGACTCAGCTGGATTCAGGGGCTTAAAGCACATCACCAGGATCTGACCTCTCCCATCTTGTCTCCATCTTCGACTGTGTTGGCCAATTCTACGCCTTCAGCAGCTTCACTCCTGCAGCATCCTTACTTCTTGCATCCTTAGCCGAAGAGCATTTGCCTTTATGTCCACTTCTGTTTCCTTTGTCTCCTAGGTTTTAGAATGGTCACTTGCCCATCCCTGAATAAGCAAGTGTGGTCAGGATAAAGTGATGCTTTGCTTGGTTGAGTCTGAGCCATGTGTCCAGCTCTGGAGCCTAGGAGGGAGTTGGCCCTTTCGTGGAGCACATGGGTGACAGCAGGCAAGGGTGCGTGCTCTAGAAGAATATTGGGGTGCTGCCACCACGTATGGCTGGGGAGAAAGACAGTTGCTCACAACACTCAGCAAACATTCTCCCTGCCACCTTGGTGCAGAGTTCTGTGTGGGAGACAAGGAGCTACGAAGGTGAGTATGTAACAGGAGTTTCTACCCTAATGGAGGGTCAGAGCCGTAAGTCAAGGGAAAACCAAACAAGATGTGCAAGCAAATCCAGTTGCTGCAACCTGATGGGCTCACTCACTGTTCACTCTCTAGCTGCGGGATGACGGCTGAGGTTTCTGATCACTTAGCTTCCACCAAACGCTGTGTTTCTGCAAGCCTATCCTCCTTCATGCTGTCACCATCTCCTCCTCTTAGAAAAACTCCTCCCAGGGGCACCGGGGAGGCTCAGGGATTGAGGATCTGCCTTCAGCTCAGGTCGTGATCCCAGAGTCCTGGGATCGAGTCCCACATTGGGCTCCCCACAGGGAGCCTGCTCCTCCCTCTGCCTGTGTCTCTGCCTCTGTGTCTCTCATGAATCAATAAATAAAATCTTTAAAAAACCCTTGTTTTCATGTCATTTGCTCTCCTGTGTGACATGAATGTCGGGGGCAGAGTGACTGTGGGGAGAACCATGGGCAGAATCCTCACAGCTAATCTAGGGGAAATGATGTGATGTGGACGAAAGGGTGGGTGGCTCGGGGATCCAGGGAAGTGGGACAGACACCAGCTCCTGCTGGGAAGATGTGTAAAGAATTTGTGCCCATATTTAGTCTACCACAGACGGGAGGCCAGAAAGAGAATGTGACGGATCCACGACCCCATATCATGTTAGGTTCAGAGCCCGGGCCTCTGACATTAGTTTATGAGGCTCCATCTACACCCACAGAGCCTCTCTTGGAGGGGGAAGCAGAAATGTGTACCCAGTAAAGAGTAAAATGCTTTCGCTTAATCCAACTATAATGAAATCAGTCTTGGGGCGCCTGGGTGGCTCAGTTGGTTGAGCATCTGAATCTTGGTTTTGTCTCAGGTCATGATCTCAGGGTTGTGGGATTGAGCCCCACATAGGGCTTGTCGCTTAGTGTGGAGTCTGCTTGAGATTCTCTCTCTCCCTCTCCCTATGCCCTTCTGCCTGCTCTCTCTCTTTCTCTCTCAAATACATTTTAAAAACCTTTAAAGGGATCCCTGGGTGGCGCAGCGGTTTAGCGCCTGCCTTCAGCCCAGGGCGCGATCCTGGAGACCCGGGATCGAATCCCACGTCGGGCTCCCGGGGCATGGAGCCTGCTTCTCCCTCTCCCTGTGTCTCTGCCTCTCTCTTTCTCTCTGACTATCATAAATAAATAAAAAATTTTTAAAAAAACCTTTAAAAAATTCAGTGTCATTCTTGCCATTTCAGGCCCCATCATGGTGGCACTAAGAGATTTCTAGGGGGGCAGCAAATCGGAGCCAATTGTTGATAAGAAGCAGAGAAAGTATGGGTGGGGCCAAGGTTCTGAGCTTCCGTTTCAGGATGCTGAAGGACAAGGACTTGACTTTGTCTTAAAGGATCCTGAAGATGAGTTCTGGGCTTTTCCAGCCTGCCTTTGCAAGTAGCAGTCACCGCCCAGGGCAGGCTGACCGCAAACCGGTCATGTGTGTCTCCTCCACTAGCCTGTGTCTGATCCCTCTTAGTGTTCCCAGAGCTTGGTGGAAAATACATGCCAAATAAATATTTTGGAAAGAAACCTGGGCCCCTGCTGAGGATGGAGTGGTTTGAAGGATAAAGTTACTGCCTGGCTGTGAGGTTCATTACAGCAGCAGAGAAGTTGTCAGATTCTAATCACGTGTTCATAACTACAGTGTGCTTTTTTAAAAATTATTTATTTATTTATTTATTTAATTCATTTATATGAGAGAAAGAGCGCATGAGCAGGGGAAGGGGGAGGGGAGGGGGGCAAGAAGGGTGGGGGGAGGGAGAATTAGGCTCCTGCTGAGCAGGGAGCCCAAAGAGGAGCCCGATCCTGGGATCATGATCCAAGTTGAAGGCAGATGCTTAGCCGGCTGAGCCACCCAGGTGCCCTTGCAAGCGTTCTCTTGAAATTAATATTACTCTATATGTTAATGAACTTGAATTTAAATTAAAAAAATAAAAAATAACTACAGTGTTTACTGTTGTATCATCATGCCTGTGCACAGAGTAGGTGCTTAGTAACGACTGAATGAATGAGTGAGTGAATGAGTGAACCTTCTCAGTCCCTTACTTAGGAGCCAAATTCACGCTCTAACCTATGGGTGAAAAAGAAAATGTGGGGACTCTGTGAGGGGGGAATGTGGGGACTTGGTGAATTCTCAAGTGTGGCTCCACCTAGTGGACACTCCAGGATTATACTTGGAATTTAAACCTTTCCCCCACCTTCTTTGAACTGTGTTTTAGCTTCTTATTTGCTTATTCCCACTTCACCCAGTTTGGCACAGTCCACCAAGTATGGCAGCATAGCCTTGCAAGCGAGAGAAGCCTCTCTGGAGGTCTGAAATGGGCAATTTGAAAAAGACACTGTTAGCGGATGGAGGGGGGCCAGATGGATGAAATGGCTTAGAGCAGCTGATGTGTAAGGAACACTGGACCAGGTATTGCAGAGGCTCTGCTGTGTGGCCTTGGGCAACACACTTGCTCTCTCTGACCTTCAGTTTTATCATCACAATGGTGTGTGATGCATTGTGCCCCTCGTGTTCTGGGGCTAATGCTCAGACCCTAACAGAGCCTCATTGGACATGTAGGGGCCACCGTGCCCACATTACAGCGGAGGAAACTGGCTTTATGATTTTTTATTTAAAAAATCTTTAAATTTAAATTCAATTTGCCAACATATAGTCTAACACCCAGTGCTCATCCCATCACGTGCCCTCCTCAGTGCCCATCACCCAGTCACCCTCCACCACCTCCCTTTCTGTAGCCCTGTGTTTGTTTCCCAGAGTTAGGAGTCTCTCATGGTTTGTCTTCCCCTCTAATTTTTCCCCATTCAGTTCCCTTCCTTCCCTTATGATCCTTCTTTTTTTTTTTTTTTTTTTTTTTTTTAATTTTTTTATTTATTTATGATAGTTACAGAGAGAGAGAGAGAGAGGCAGAGACACAGGCAGAGGGAGAAGCAGGCTCCATGCACCGGGAGCCCGATGTGGGATTCGATCCCGGGTCTCCAGGATCGCGCCCTGGGCCAAAGGCAGGCGCCAAACCGCTGCGCCACCCAGGGATCCCCCTTATGATCCTTCTTACTATTTCTTATATTCCACGTATGAGTGAAGCCATATGATGACTATCTTTCTCAGGAAAGTGGCTTTAGATTAAGTAAGGAGCCCAAGACCTCAACAGCAAAGAGTGTGAACCAGTATTTGAATTCAGATCCATGTGCCTCCAACACCTGTCCTGTTGGCATTGCCCTGTACCTCCTCTGGATGCTTTCTAAAGCCCTTTTATGGTGCTACACATCTTCTTGAACCCGCATCTCTCCATTTGAGAGGCTGTCAATTGGCAGAGTTAAAGGTGTCTCTGGAGTCAAACTCCCTCAGTTTACTTCCATACTGATTCTACTCTCACGTACCTACTGGCAAGGTATGTAACCTTGGGCGCCACTTCATTTCTATTTTGGTTGTCCTGCCTGTCACATGGGATTAACAACAATAAAAGGTTGAGATTATGTATGTGTGTGTGTTGTGTGTGTGTGTGTGTGTGTACACATACTCAGAATACCACCCAGGACATCCAGTAAGTATTTATGTTTTAAGTACTACTTTTTGCCTTTGGGCTTTTGTTGCCCCTATAACATTGCCTCAAATAGCTATACATTTATATCTTTTTTAAAAAAGATTTATCTATTTATTTATTCATAGAGACACGGAGAGAGGCAGAGACACAGACAGAGGGAAAAGCAGGCTCCCCGTGGGGAGCCCGATGCAGGACTCGATCCCAGGATCCCAGGATCAGGACCTGAGCCAAAGGCAGATGCTCAACCACTGCTACCCAGGCACCCCCTATATCTTTAATATTTTTCCAAGTGAGGCCTATTCATGGTCACAGAGACACTCTGGCAGGAATAAAGAAGGAAAACTTTCACTGGGCACTTTCAGAATTGGATCCCATTAATGACAACCCTGCTTGTAGGGCACTGTGAATTAATATATGAAATGTACAGAATTACAATTATGTTCTGAGTGGTATGAGTATATTGATTCCGTTATTTAAGGGTAGAAGTACTAATTTCTCATTTGCAAATATTTAAAATAAATTGAAATTCTTATAATCTTATTTTTGCCTTTCTTCATTTTTGCACCTGGAGCTTGCAAAACAGACGTGACCTGGGTTTCTCTTGGCCTTCCAGAGGCCCCAATCTACGCCAAAGGAGCAGGACTGGAAACTGTTAAACCTCAGAAATCCCCTGGAAGAGGAAAATATAAGTGAATGAGCTCTGCTGTCTGAGGAGGCATATGATGACCAGGGGAACGTGATCGGTCTGGGTTCTGGGGGTGCAGAGAATCTGAACTTGTGGCTAGAGACTGTTTGAGTTGACTTTCCTGTGATCCAGCAACCTACGGGGAAGAATTCCTTCCATACCAGCACGCTGAGCAGTGACTGGAACCCAAACCCATCTCCCTAGAACAGAACTTCTCCACTCTAGCACTACTGACATCGGGGGCTGGATAACTCTGTGCCGTGGAGCCTGTCCTGTGCATTGAGGGATGGTGAGCAGCATCTTGGCCTCTGCCCACTAGGTGCCAGTAGCTTCTCTTTCTCTCGATTGTGACAACTACAAGTGTGTCCAGACATTGCTAAATGCCGCTGGGGGAAAATCTGTACCCCTCCCCCTACACCATGGTGTCACAAGGCAGAGGTTTGCTAAACCAAGTCCCAATCATGGGGTTAGTGCCCTGGTCAGAGATTCCTGGAGACCTGGGAAGCTGTCCTTGAATTATCTAGGTAATTGATCCCTTCTCCTTCTCCATGCGGCATCGTGGGCAAAGCTGTGGTCTCCCTGGGATGAAAAAGTCACATTTCGTTAATAGGGATATAGGGCTGAAATCCTAGCCGTTTGGGGCACTCTGTAAAAATCACAGCTTCTTGTTATAACTTTCATGCTCTCAAAGACATTTCTAGGGAAGCCGTTTCAGACTGTCACTGGTCCCCTAGGTGCACCACTCAAACATCCTCTTTCAAGCCTTCACATTTCTCTCCTTCAATCCTCTTCTCCATTCCTGCCTGTGGTGGCCTGTCTGCCCTACTTGGGACACAAGCTGCTTTTGGCAAACCTCATGCATGTATCGGTGGTTTTATTTATTTTTTTAAATTTTTATTTACTTATGATAGGCACACAGTGAGAGAGAGAGAGGCAGAGACATAGGCAGAGGGAGAAGCAGGCTCCATGCACCAGGAGCCCGACGTGGGATTCGATCCCGGGTCTCCAGGATCGCGCCCTGGGCCAAAGGCAGGCGCCAAACCGCTGCGCCACCCAGGGATCCCTGTATCGGTGGTTTTATAAATAGCCCTTAACTTTCTGTGTCATTTTCCCCCAGAGCGGAATGATTTTTTAAAAAGATTTATTTATTTATTCATGATTGACATATATATATATATATATATATATATATATATATAGAGAGAGAGAGAGAGAGAGAGAGAGAGAGAGAGAGAGAGGCAGAGACACAGGATGGGGGAGAGGCAGGCTCCATGCCGGGAACCTGACGTGGGACTTGATCCTGGGTCTCCAGGACCCTGCCCTGGGCCAAAGGCAGGCGCCAAACCACTGAGCCACCCAGGGATCCCCCGGAATGATTTTGATCTACTGCTTGATAAAGAGGCAAACTCCCAACGTTGTCAGCAGAAACAAGTGGCTGGAAGGGTGAGCGCATACACAGCGTTCCAAGGTTCTTTTTTTTTTTTTTTTAATTTTTATTTATTTACGATAGTCACAGAGAGAGAGAGGCAGAGACATAAGCAGGCTCCATGCACCGAGAGCCTGACGTGGGATTCAATCCCGGGTCTCCAGGATCGTGCCCTGGGCCAAAGGCAGGCGCTAAACCGCTGCGCCACCCAGGGATCCCGCGTTCCAAGGTTCTGCCCCAACATCCCCCTTGGTGAGAGGCAGCAGGAAAGAAGCGCGGAGGGTCAGGCAATTGGCCGCACATTCGCAGCCGAGGGAACATCTGAGGCCTCCAGTGTGTGTGTGTGGATTACTGGCAGAAGGATGCGCTCTCCGAAACTCCCAGAGGGTGTGGTGGGCTCCAAATGGCTCATTACTGCTGATTGACTCAAGCACCCTAAGAATCTTCTCCCACACCCCACCGGGTCTGCTGCCCAAGTCCTGGCCATATCCACATCATCTCTTCAGGCTGGTTGCAGGGTCCTGAGAGAGGCAGAAGGGCCTGATGCGGTCACAGCAGCCTGCCCTTCCCAGACCACAGTGTGCTGGGCATTCACCCAGGCCTCCGGGTAAAATGCAGATTCCAGGGCAGGAGATGTGGGGTCAGGGGTCAGATTCTGCGCTCCAACAAACTCCCAGTGAGGTCGGTTCTACTGTCTGTGGACCCTGCTGTGAGAAGCAAGGATCAGAGCACTTCTTTTAGGACAAGCTGTAAGCCCTTACACAGATGGAGAGGGGTGGTGGACTCGTCTTGAGGTGCCCCCACCCTGCAGGGGTGGATGGGGTGTGGGGCTGGCACGCTGCCTCAGGAGCCGGGGTTCCAGGCTCTGGTGCATGGTTTTTCTCCATGGAAATAGAGAAGGCCCCAGAAGGAGCAGCAGCTGGACCATACCTTGGACAATTAAAGGGATTCACCCCATCAGAAAACTCCCCAGTGCACATCCCGGGCTACCTGTCCTCTCTCGCCTGGCACGTGATGATGGAGCAGGGAAGTGACCCCCGAACCAGGCCAGCCCAGCTGCCCCAGGCTGGTGTTCCTGGCTGACCCTCCTTCCAGCTCAGCTCCAGCCAAGCCCACAGCCCACAGTGCCAGGGGTTCGATGTCCTGACATCCTGCTGCCTCGACAACATCAGAACTAGTAGTTACCTATCTCCTGTTTTCTTTTGTTTTTTAAAGATTTTATTTATTTATTCATGAGAGACACAGAGAGAGGCAGAGACACAGGCAGAGGAAGAGGCAGGCCCCCTCCGGGGAGCCCCATGTGGGACTCGATCCTGGGACCCTGGGGTCACGCCCTGAGCCCAAGGCAGACGCTTAACCACTGAGCCCCCTAGGAGCTCCCTGTCTCCTGGTTTTGCTAGTAGAAAATAAAACACCAAACCCCCTGCATGTCCTGGGCTTTCTCCGTCTGCCCCTGTGCTCTGCCCCCCAGAGTTTGGATGCTGTGAAGGTGATGGCTGCACCTTCTGAACTGGGAGAAAACAGACTGGGTTGCAGGTCTAACTGGCCCATTGGAAGAAACAGCTCTTGGGGCACCTGGGCGGCACAGTGGGTTGAGCATCCAACTCTCTTGGTTTTCGGCTCAGGTTGTGATCTCAGGGAGGTAAGATCGAGCCCTGCGTCGGGCTCTGTGCTCAATGGGGAGTCTGCTTGAGATTCTCCCCCTCTCCTTCTGTCCACCTTCCTGCTTGCTCTCTCTCCTCTCTCTCAGATAAATAAATAAATCTTAAAAAACAAAACAAAACTCGACAACCATGAAAAAAACAGAACGCCCAGGTAAGTTTGAGGAGTTTCTAGTGGCTTATTTTTGGTTCCTCTGAGAGGTTGCAGCTAAAAGCCAAATTTGTTTTTCCAGTGCCCGTGGTGGCTGAAGGCCAAGGAGCCTCCTGTCCTCTGCGCAGAGGCCACACGGAGCAGCCCTAGATGCGCCACAGTCACCACCGCAGGGTTCACCTTCTTCCCCCTGGGACGGGAATGAAGGAGGCCTTGCGTCACATGCTCTGGGGCCTTCCCTCGTCTACAAGACTCTTCAAACCTCACACACAAAAAGCTGCCTCCAGGGGAACCTGGGTGGCTCAGTGGTTGAGCGTCTGCCTTTGGCTCAGGGAGTGATCCCAGGGTTCTGGGATCGAGTTCTACATTGGGCTCCCTACAGGGAGCCTGCTTCTCTCTCTGCCTGTGTCTTTGCCTATGTATCCCTCATGAATAAATAAATAAAATCCTAAAAAAGAAAGAAAGAAAGAAAGAAAGAAAGAAAGAAAGAAAGAAAGAAAGAAAGAAAGAAAGAAAGAAAGAAAAACTGCATCCAGAGGAAGCTGACCTTGGCATCACAGCGCACCACAGATACACAACCATTAACCTTCCCCTGACCCCCCAGAAGGCTTTTTCTTCCTCTTCTGAATAGGTTTCTGAATGGTGAAAAATAAATGAATTTATTTTTTTAAAGCAGCAGAAAGATCTCATTTTTCCACCTCCCTCGAAAGGAGGCATTTTATTTTTTTAATTTTTAATTAAAACTTTTTTAAAGATTTTATTTTTAAGTAATCTCTACACCTAATGTGGGGTTTGAGCCCTCAATCCTGAAATCAAGAGTTGCACACTCCACGGACTGGGACAGCCAGGCACCCCGAAAGGAGGCATTTTAAACAAAGAGCTTGGCAAAGAGCGAAACCTCTCATAGAAGTCACCAACGTCGTCTGCATCGACGTCCCAGCCCTGCACTTACTTTCAGCCTTGCTGTCGGCACCTCAGTTTCCCTGTCTGTACAATGGGAATACAAATCCCCATCACGTAAGAGTCACCGTGAGGATTGAGGCAACACACAGAATGCATTTGGCACAGTATCTGCCACGTGATAAATGCTCAATAAACGTTAGATCCCACTGTGATGTCCAAGTCAGAGCAATGCTGGATTTTACTTTTTTTCAGATTTATAGACATTGCACGGTGTCTTTCCGTGGCACATATGTACAGGACTGAGCTGTGCTGGTCCTTCCTCTGTCAGCATCTCATTCTCTCAAACCGAGCGGGTCCTTCCAGGCCAGTTTCTGCGCTCCACGCCGTCCAAGGGGACACAGGATAGAGAGGAGGGGGAAAGACCGCCCGCGTGTGCACTGGACATGACACTTCAGCCACACAGAAGCATCTCCGAAGCAGCACACAGGGGCACGCATTGCTTCCACCGCCTCTGGGATGAAATGTGGCAATTGACTGACAGTCATCTAGTAAAATTCTGTACCTAAGAGCTCAGAGCACAGGAGAGGAACAAAAGGCTGGGGTGCCCCTGGGGAGGGGCGGGTTCTCGGGAGTGAGGCTGTCAAGGGAGTGTTGTGAATTAAACTGGACCCTGGTGACTTGATGGGATGGGCACTGGGTGTTATACTATATGTTGGCAAATTGAATTTAAATTTAAAAAATGAAAAAAAAAGGAAACAAAAAAATTAAAATAAACTGGACCCTGGGGGATGAGTCTTGGAACTCCTAGTGTGGTAGGAGGGGAGCTGTGAGGCTGCCCAGGGCAGGATGCCCAGAGAGCCACTGCTGCCCGCCCCTACCCCCACCTGAGGCTGCAGGCAGGTGGAGTCAGCCAATCGGCGACGAGACGATGAGTCCCATGGCAGTAGCTCCAGGGGGGGAGCAAAGCCAGCTGCTTCTCCCTCTTGCTTCTCCCTGCTTGGGGAACAAGGTTTGGTGCATTATGACAGAGCCTCACCTCCCACCATTGCTTCAACCTCTCTCTCCCTTACCTGCTGGGTCAGTGCAGCGACACCCCCCATTCTGTGGGAGGGAAGACCGAGGCTAGCTGGTACCTGTGGCCAAACTGACGCACGACTCATGGTTTTTCTCTATTGAATCTGGTTTTAAAAAATGTACAACTGATGTGGTGTTGACACATGCAATGTCACATACCCGGATTTCATTCTATTCTCAGAAATGGCCTTTCCCTAACTTGATTGCTTGACTGAAATCCATTCTTTTCCCTTTATAAGAAGAAGTCCCATTTTTCAGTAACTGAATTAATTTCTAGCTACTTTTTCTATTTCTAGCTGGTGAGGTTTTGGAGACTGTTTCTCTTCCTCCTGTAGTGGATAAGTAAGAGTAATGAATTGATCTGCTGCCTCACTAACATGATGAGGATAAATGGGGTGGCAGGCTTTAATAAAATGCCGCACTGGCAAAAAATGAAGGCAAGGAGGTCATTACAAATTTTACATAAGATATATCAAGATGGATGGGTTTTCTGAGCCAAATAGATGATTAATATCAGAAGGAGAGAACTGATAATGACAATACATCTGAGTCGTAAGGGCCGTTTAAATTTTTCCCCCCATTTATTGGTTGAATCTCTATCAAGTGGTTGACCAGCACTTTCTGAAATGCTTCTTGTGATGGGGAACTCGTTACCCCCATGTCAGCTCATTCCATCTTTGGAAGGCTTTGCTCAGACTTTTAAAAGTTTTTACTGATACTTTGTGAAGTCTGAATTCTTGAAGAATTAGGATATCATTAGGATAGCTGTAATCCCTGCGGCCGTATTGAATGAAGCTATTTCTTCTTACCTATAAACCATCTCCCACTATTGAAGACAACATGATGGTCACCCAAATCTTCCCTTGTATGGGCCAAACACCCCAGTTCCTTCAGCTGCCCTTTCAATTTTTGGTTACCTCCTCCTCTTCCTGCTCCTCCTCCTCCTTCTCCTCCTTCTTCTTCAAGTTTTATTTATTTATTTGAGAGAGCTAGAGATAGTGACAGAGAGCATGAGCAGGGAGGAGAGGGAGAAGCAGGCTCCTCACTGAGCAGGGAGCCTAATGCGGGGCTCGATCCCAGGACCCCAGGATCAAGGCTGACAGTTAACCGATTGAGCCACCCAGGCATCCCTGGTTAGTTTCTTCTGATAAGTCTGTGAACTTTATTGAGTATAGGGGACACCTGCCATGTTCATGGCCACCTATCATCTTTCTCCATAGAAACCCCCTGGTGTATGCCCCATCTCCCAAACACAGCAGTAAGAGCTGAAACTTCCCCCCTGCACACCCCCCCACCCCCTTGCAAGGCTAAGCACAGTCACATGACCCAGGCTCTGCCAGTCAGCTGTGCTGGGATGAAAGTCTGATTCTGAAAGGGGCACCACGAAGGAATGGGGGCTCCCATTTCATGGGGCAAGTGGAGGCAGAGGCGTTAAGCTTTTTGTGACAGGTTGAGGTCACCTGAGGCAGGGGTGGTTCTCTTGCTCGTAGCAGTAGTGGTCATGGAAACCAATGTCGCCATCACTGCGGAGCTGCCATTACTGATTTCTGCCCTCACAGCATGTGGTGGCAGCAGTGGCAGCATGAGTTCATCAGGCCTTTCCTGTGTCATGGTTTGTCAGTCATCCCTAAGAGCTCTGCCTTTTTTTTTTTTTTTTTATATTTTATTTATGCATGAGACACACACACACACACACACACACACACACACACAGAGAGGCAGAGACACAGGCAGAGGGAGAAGCAGGCTCCATGAAGGGAGCCCGATGTAGGACTCGATCCCGAGACTACAGGATCATGCCCTGGGCTGAAGGCAGTGCTAAACTGCTGAGCCTCCGGGGCTGCCCGAGCTCTGCCTTTCAAATGGTTTCTCTAGCCCATCAACAAGTGTCTGAATTGCCTCATATCTTTGAATAAATCCCTTTCCTTCTTAAATTAGCCAGAGGTGCTTGTTGCTAGGAACCCCAACTCATGCAGGCCCTGAACTGAATGCAGGACTCTAGGGCACAGAGGAGCACCCTCACCTCATTCTAGTGATTATGGTTCTATTAATGTACTCTACAGCTAAATGAGCTCTTCTAAGCAACCATATCATATAGCTGATTTTTTCCTTTTTTTTTCTTTTTTAAATATTTTATTTATTTATTCATGAAAGACACACACACACATACACACACACACAGAGAGAAGCAGAGACATAGGCAGAGGGAGAAGCGGGATCCTTGTGGGGAGCCTGATGTGGGACTGGATCCCAGGACCTGGGGATCATGACCTGAGCCAAAGGCAGACAGATGCTCAGCCACTGAGCCACCCAGGTGCCCCCATATCACTGATTTTCATTAAACTCACTGATCAACAGAAACCCTCACATATCAGGGGTAGAGATTCATCCCCTGGTCTAAGGAACTTCTAGAAAAGAAAAAAAAAGACTCTGTACACTTTCTTATTACTTGTTTAACAGAAAACAAAGTCTGAGGGGCCCCCAACCACAATATTTAATGTATGAGAGCAATTCCTTTGAAGTGCTAAAAATTCAGTCATTCACTTGACAGAGAAAGAAAGTAATGAGTAATTATGGATAAAATCTGCCACTCTTTTCTTCTTCCCACCCACCCATTCCCCATAGCAAATGGCTGCCAGGCCTCAAGGTCACCCAGCAGCCATTTGGAACCAGATGCTTCACTCATCCTGCTCCACTATCAAAGTCGTTTTAGGGAAGATGGGAGGGACAGCTATCTTTTGATCATTCCCTTCTTGGTCCTCCTGGGTGTCCCTGCCACTCTTGGGAGGGCCTCTGTGAGTGCAGAAAGAAGTCTCATGAAACAGTCTTAGAATAAACAAGAATTTTCTTCTTTCCTTCTACTACCAATACTGAATGAAAACCAAAGCGAGAGAGGGTGGGTGCTTTGGCTATAGCAGAGAGGTGGGTCACATATGTGTGCCAGGCCATCAGTAAACACCCGTGGAATTAATACATTTGATTCGGACTAAAAGAAGACCAGGAACAGTGAAGGTAGAATGGGGTTGTGGGTGAATAATTCCTTAGGTTTAATTTAGACTCTTTGAACTCTCCACCTAGGAAAATAGAATTTCAAATGATTTCCCCAGATGTATTGCTAAAATGTCTTCATGGTCTGGGACAGAAGGAAAGGCTCGTAATAACCCACAAGGTTTAGATTCCAGAGATGCAGGTGACAGGACAGAAGCCAGGGGTTAGTCTGGCAGCAGAAAGAGACGGAGATGAATCCTTGATCTCCATACCTGATGCCTTTGCGATTCAAGGGGTGGTCCCTGGATTGGCAGCATGAGCATCATCTAGGTGCTTATTAGAAATGCTGGATCTCAAGCCTGACCCAGCTCTACTTAACCAGAACCTGCATTTCAATGAGATCCTCAATGATGTGTACAGGGAGTGAGTCTGAGAAGCACTTCCCTACACCATGAGTGAGATGTTTGGAGAGGTCAGTCAATGGTAGAAGGATCTTACTGCACAGTTGAAGACTATTTAGACCACTTGAGAACAGTGGTCTGTCCTCTGCCATCCACCACCAACACCAAAATGTTGGACTAACAACACAGAACACACTCCCCTCGATGCTGCAGGATGAGAAAGTCATGTCTGGTGCCCAAGAGACATCACTGTTTTCTGGGAGCTTCGACCAGAGAGAATCAGCTGTCAGAGCCAAGCTGTCTTACTGCCACACTTCCCAACATGCACATACATTTGGTTAAAAGGAGATGGGACACTGGGGAATACGACTCAGCAATAAAAAGGAATAGACTCTTGATACGTGCAACATCCTTGGATGGATCTCAAGGGCATTGTGCTGAGTGAAGCAAGCCACTTACTGTGCAGTTCCATTTATAGGATATTCTCAAAATGACAAACCTGCAGAGGTGGAGTACAGATCTGTGGTTGCCAGGGCTGGGATTGTATGAGAGGAGGAAGGGTGTGGGAGTGACTGTGAAGGGGGAGCACAGGGACACCTTTGTGATGTGGAACAGTGACTGTGGTGGTCAAATGGATCTACACACGTGACAAAATGGCAACGAACTAGACACAAGCATTGTGCCAATGTCAATTTCCTAATTTCAGTATCATACTAGAGACACTTATGATCCCATCACTGGGGGTGGGGGAAGTGGTAAAGGGTACAAGGACCTCTCTGTACTATCTTCTCAACTTCCTGTAATCTGGAATTATTTAAAAACAGAAAGCGAAAAGAACAAAACAAAAAGGAGATGGGGATCATAAGGCTACGGTTTGGTGAGGTGCATCCTCAGAATAAAACATCCTTGGAGCCTTGTTGTAAACCTTTTATTTGACTTCTTGCCTCTTTTACCGAAGACATCATTGTATTACTGAGGTTCCTTTTCCTACGTCCTCCTGGATGCAATCCAGAATGTTCTATCCCACCAAATGGTATTCCTGCAAGGTTCTAATACATGAGTGTAGCAAGAGGAGCATGGCACGTTCAGTGGAGGTGCACAGAACATCAGCTGAGAAAGGCTTTCATTTAGAGTTGGTCTGGAATGGAAAAGAGGCTTGGCCAAGGTCACTGAGTAGCCGATGGCAGCAACAGGACCAGAGGCGGGATCTGGTGCCCAGCCCAGAGTCCCTTCCTTCTACCACCCGCCAATTCTCTCCTGGCAGCTCTTCATCCCAGAGTTTTGGGGTGGCATTAAAATTCAGAACTCATCTGAGGTTAACTCTGAAAAGCAACATCCAAAGAATGCATCAGTGCCATCAGGGCATCTCTTTTAATTGCCTATTCACGCAGACAGATTGTCTTTTCATATTCGGAGCTAAACTTGGAGGCGTGTCCTTTCATAGGGCACTCATCATCCCACTGCCTCATCAGTAATGGAAACTAATGTGCAACATGATTGCTGAGTACGAGTTCTATTTTTTGCTACCGAGCAGGAAGTTTAAAATCTGCTGGGTTATTTTTAAAGAGGGTGAAAAATATAGGCACCATACCAGCTTCCCAATGGTTCTGTCCCAAGACATATGCTGCTTTACTCAAGGCACTGGCCAGGTTGGGAGGGACACAGGGGACATGAAGTTTCACCAGGGGGATTTCTCGGTGGAAGATGAGTGTCCACACACTCAAGTGGCAGGAAAGGACGTGGGCTTACAGCTGGCTTGTGAAAGACAGCAATCCCGGCATGTTCTGGAGGTGACATTTGGTGTTTGTTTCCTCTGGAGATTTGTGGCTACCTGTGGCTACCACAGTCCCCAGCCTTGGACTGAGAGTCAGCCCCATGGGTCTGTCCCTCCTGGGTCATTTGTGGGGCCCTGGACTCATGTCATATGAGTTACAAATGTGAGTCTCATGTTCCTGAGTAGATGAGGAGTTTGGGAGAGCCAATCCCTGCAACTCCAATATTTAGTAAATATAGTAATAATGTGAGAGTATTTTTAGTACTTACATTTAGTATTTATAGGAAAATATTTTCTATGAAATATTTACAGTACTTATATGAAAGATAGAAATCTAGTTGAACTTGGCTTCCATTGACTTAAACATTTCTTGATCACTGACTTTGTGTGAGACACCACACTAGGAACTAGGACTGCAATAGAGCTGTTTTGGGGGGAATTTCTTCACATCCCCTGGACCAAGTAGCACAACCCTAGAGATCACAAACCACCATGGGAATGGCTGCCATAGAAAGTTCTAGAAATGAAGCACAAGTGATAGGCATTGAGGAAGGCACTTGTAATGAGTATTGGGTGTTAATGCAACTGATGAATCACTGAATTGTACCTCTGAAACTAATAATACATTATGTGTTAACTAAATTGAGTTTAAATAAAAATAATAAAGAAATGAAGGGCAAAATTGTTAACCTTCCCTTCCTTGTGCAAATCATCAGTTTCTCCTGCCCTCTGCTTACTTAGTCTTACAAGTTTGAAAGGGCCTTTCCCTGCTACTAACTGTACAGTGAGTCATATAAAACACCTTGCTTAATCTTCTCAGTGATGCTATTAACTAGTTGTATTTAAACCAACTTTCAAAAAAAAAAAATAAACCAACTTTTCAGGTTGAACATCTGCCTTCGGCCTAGGGCATGATCCCAGGATCCTGGGATCCCCCTGCTTGTGTCTCTGCCTCTCTCTGTGTCTCTCATGAATAAATAAAAATCTTAAAAAAAAAAAAAAAGCCAACTTTTCAAAAGAGAAAAACAAACACTAGATTTTGTGAATGACCTGCACAATGTCTCAGGGCAAGTCAGGGGCTGTACTGGTGTTGATATATGCAACTTTCCAGACCTACTTGGAGCCTGGAGTCTGGAGCCAGGCAATGGCTGAGCATCTCCAGCCATTGCTTGACTTGAACCATCAAGCCAAGAAGCCCAGGATCGAGTCTTGGAGGCTGTCTGCTAGGGCCGGCTGGAAGGGGAGTCACAAGCGGCAGGATGGGGATCCTTGTGCACCCATCCATCTGTGACCCCAGCTAGCGCCCGCAAAGCGAGGGCTGGAGGCGTTGAGCATGGAATTTGAAGACAGGGAACGCAAGACTAGTGAAATAAAAGATTTTCTCCACCCACTGTGTGGGATCCAAACCCCTTTCTCCACCCACCCGTGTGGGCTGCCTGAGCTTAGTGAAACTTGGAGGTAACACACGAGGTGGGATGAAACAATGCCTAGCGGACTCACTGTCCTGGGGGCTCCACAGGAAAAAGCAATGCAAGCTCCAGAAACGGAATTACAGAACTAAAGCATGTCTGAACTAAAGTATGTCAGGGGCGGAGATCTCTGGAGCCCCTCCATCCAACGGGACCCTGAGGGGTGGCTAACACTGTCTTACAGCTTCTGCCTCCCGTGATGGGAGCTCACACCTTGATCCTCATTTTGGGTGGGAGTCTCCTTTTGGGAAGTGTGGCTGACGCTGAAATACGGTACCTACGAGACCAATCGCACGCGTGCGTCCTGGGGGCAGCCGCCGCCTCAGCTGGTTCCTCCTCCCTCTGGTTCCTCCTGGCAGTGGAAGGGGTGCGTGGAGGGAGCTTTGGGGCAGGCAGGTGGGCTCACCCTCTGCCCCCGAGATGCTAAGGGCCTCAGAAGCTGCAGGCTTCATGAAGGATGGAATGACAAAGCTGTCCACCAGACAAGTAAAAGGCAAATGTGGTAGCCTAACACTTTATCTTGGCAAAAGGAATAAATCAAATGGTGTACTTGCCCTGAGGCCACACAGAGGGTGATGCACAGTCAAAAATAAATCGACCTTCTGTTCTCCAGGACTGACTCAGAGTTCTGGCCCCCAGCACTCAGATGCTTCAGTTGTTTCTTAAAGAAACAGAGCTTGCCTGCTAAGCAGGGCAGAGGGGCTGGTGATGTCAGCTGTTTACCTTCTGGGGCATGCTGGCTTCCTGTAGGCCTTGTGGATGAGTCAGGGGTATCAGTCTCCACCCAGACCCGGGCTGGGCCGGAGCGGACAAGGTGGGGCCTCGGTTTTGACCTCAGTGATGATGATACCCAAGAAGAGAGCCGCTTGTACCCTTGTGGTCCCACCCCAGAATGGTGGTGGGGGACATGCCATGTGGGTAGAACTTATTTTCCTCCATCTTCCCACCCCCCAAAAAGCTTCATCAAGGTGCACCAATGACAGCCAGAACTACACCCTCTGGAGGTGGGTTAGCTGCATTAGGTCAGTGGCCAGGGTGGCAGCACGCAGAGGCCAGACCTGGGGCCCTGGAGCCTGCTTGCGCAGCCAACCTCTAGTAGACAGAGCCGACAGGTGGCGGTTCACTGCCAACGACATGAGCACCTATCTTTTACCTGGTGTCTTCATTTCCCTCGACTTTTTCTGCGGGGCCACCTCGTCCAATCTTTCAACTGGATGAAGCTCTCAGGCTTCACCTGTCAGGTAAAAAGCTCACCCGTACCATACAAAGGATGCGCGGCTTGGGAAAATCATTTAATGACAGAGGAAGCACACAAACCATAACAGAAGCCTGTTGGGAGTTGCCACTGTACAAATCAAAGGGCAGAGGCCCCAAACTAGCATAAGAGACATTCACAGGGAAGTCCGTTGTTGTTAAGGGAGCGTCACACAGCGTTTCTGAGGACACAGAGGAGGTGGGAGGCAGCGGTGATGCCCACATGGGCTGTGTATCTGGAACTCGGCCACCTCTGCAGAGTTTTTCCCCTCTGCTTCTTCATCTGATGAGAGGGCCTGGGAGGTTTGCAAATGACCATGGAGAAGAGAGGCCTTGTGTATCCAAATCACCTAAGGGCCAATGTTGTAGGCAGACGTGGGTCACACGCGTGTAACTTGGCCTTAGTCTTCTGGACAGTGGCTCAGGGAGCAAGTACAATGGATGACAGGAGCTCCTCTAGAGTCTAGGGTCTGTGCACAACTTCCCACAGGCATGCTAGGAAGGAGGTTTACCGATGAAACTTGGCCAACCCCAAAGGGTAAAAGTCATTCTCGTTTCTAGCTAGGTTTCAAATTAAAGGACGAGGAAAAAAAAAAGGCAGCAACTCAAAAATTACTTGGAATATTGTGGCACTTCACCAATCTCTTTTGCTTATAATATATGGCAGAGCAAACGGAACCCTGTCGATATAAACTTTCATTATAGATAACCCTATACTGTACACTCTCAGAATACAGAAAGAATCTTGCCTATCATACATGTTTCATCTTTAAAAATAATCTAACATCGTCATATTCTCTGGCTAGTAGCAAACTATTAACATCTTCTGAGAATACAGAGAAAACTTTGGGATTAATAGTAAATTCTCTGACGTGCGCCCTCCCCACCCCCCATCAGCATCACCTATGAACACATTTCTGCAAAAGCATCCCAGAATCATTGCTAGAGGAAAGGAATATGTTTATAGTTTTCACCAAATGGATTTTTAGCAAGAAGTGATGGAACATTTTTACCTTGGCAAAAATGAAGCACAAACATAACATTTCACTGGTTTGGGCCCATGCAAATGCATGTTTTGATATGTGGGGGTGTTTTATTCTCACCCCGAAATCACGATTAGCATGCACGTTGTTTTCAACTATTGAGTTAGAGATAATTATTGGCAGTGCACCTCTTTTGTGTAACCATGATCACTAAGGCAAGATTATTATTTTACCTTGTATAGAATGTCAGCAATATTTTGTCAGATGCATGTTTATACAGTATAGACCTGCAACTTACTGTTTTTTTTTTTTTTAGAAAAAACAACAAAACTGAAAACACAGATCCCTAAACACAATTCAATTGAAAATGAACTGTTAAGCTTTTAGAAATAGATTTTAAACTACAAGGCTGCCCTGTTTTTGTTTTGTTATGAACACTTTAAAAAGTTCCCACCCCTAAAAATTTGCCAAATTATTTCTTCGTTATTGGTAACGGTCTCATGAATTTGCTACCATGGTTGACTCTCCCTGAACTGCAGTGACAAAGGTCCTTAGTGAGAACACAACGCTCTTCAGGGTCAGATGAGTTAAGTTCTCCAACTGTCAACCTGCAACCAGAAAGACCTTTAGTCCTCAACTCATCCATTTGACTGTGGTCCCGGCGACGGGTGTTCAACTGCTCCAGGGGTGCTTTCGGATGAGCTTGGCTTGGCTGCCCCATGTTGACCTTCAAGCTCTGGACCCCACCACAATCTGATCTGCAGACCAGTGGAATGTCCTTTGTTTTTCAACAGGAACACATGGGAGCTGAAATTGCTTATTCAAGAGAAGCTGAGGCAGTAGAGACAGCTCCTTGGCCTAGCCAAAAACAGACGCCAGGTGAACTCTGTATGTGTTTGTGTGAAGCCAATGCAGCAGCAGAACTGGGAAGTCCTCGGGGACCATTCCCTGTCCTCGACGTTTCATACAACAGAACCTTTGGAAGATGACAAGTGGATGGACTGAATCCTGATGGCCAACGTCCTCTGTAAGTCCTGGAGCACATCCTGGCCCGTCCCTTCACCATTTTTGTCATAGAGGAGTTGCTTGAATGCTTCGTTTTCGATGAGGACCATCATGTTTTTGAGGAAGTAGCCTTCACAATATGCTGAGAGCTCTGTGACTCCAAGAAACTGTGGAGAACGACAGGAAGCAGGAGAAGATTATGTTTGTGAAATGCACCCGACTGCCTGCATGCCTAGGAATGGCGAACACCCCCTACTGTAGGTCGAGTACAAAGATGGCCCTGATTCTCTACCCTCTGCTGCATTCCCCCACAGCGCTGGAGTCCATTTCTCCACTGCTTGGCCTTGTGAGTAGCTCAGGCCAACGGCATGTGGCAGAAGTTAAAGTTGCCGATCCTGAGCTAGCTTCAGGTGGCCACGTGGTACTTGGCACTCTGGCCCAGGGCCCCATCTCTGCCATGGGAACAAGTCAGGGGGAGCCTGCTTGGAGGGTTAGTGGCTCCAGGAAACTGAGAGGAGACAGTGACAGAGCCCAGCCAGGGTCAACAAACCCAAGCACAGCTGACCAGCCAGCTGACTTCAGAAGCAAGGCCCGTGGAGACCAGAGGGAACTTCCAGCTGTCTCGTCGACTCATGTGCTGAAGAAGGGCTTACTGTTTTAACCTCTGGGCTTTGCGTTTCTTTGTTGTACTGAAGCTGTCACATGAATGGAGTTACAGACACAGCTCTAAGCTCTTTGAGAATTAACCCATTTGACTCTCACAGCAATCCAGGGTGGGCACTGACTACCCACTCCCTGTGTTTAGGGCAGTGGTGTCTCAACCGGGGGCAATTTTTGCCTCCCAGGTGACATTTGGAAAAGCCTGAAGGCAGTTTGGTTGTCACAACCGGGTGGCGGCAGTGATGTGCACCACTGGCATCTAATGGGTGGAAGCCAGCGATGCTGCTGCTGAACCTCCCACGATGCACAGGACAGCCTCTCCCCACAGCAGAGAATCCTGCGGCACAAGCTGTCAATGCTGTGGTTGAGAAACCTATCTAGAGACGGGGTTCCTCACAGACTAAACCAGTGGGGAAGGGATTGCTGCCCTAGCTCAAGGGCCAAGCAGAGGGCTTGGCAGATGGCAGACACTTAGAATTTGTTGAATGTATGAGCGAACAGTTAACCAACAGACTAATGGGCTAACAGTGAACATTTACTGAGAGCTTCCAATGTGCCAGGCACCTTCTAGGCACTTGACATGCATCATCTCATTGAATCTTTAAGTTTCCTGGAGGCAGGCATATTAGCAGCTCCAATTTATAGATGAGAAAACAGACAAGACAGTAACATACAAAACAATCACACAGTGTGTCAAGGGCAGAACCAGGAATGGAACCCTGGTAATTCAAGTCCTTGGGGCTTTGTGCTTAACCACCAAGGCTCTGCCTCCAGCCTGACACCATTAGCCAGAGGATAGGTATTTAGCCTCATGAGTGAGCCTGGTGGAGGAACTCATGCTTGAGGCACAGAAGTCAATGTGGATGTATGGGTCAGCTGTCTTCAGAGTGGATGCTCAGAAGTTAATTACTCCCTGAGATGACACCTGCTGCTTTATTTAGATGCTGAATTATCTAAATTATCGAAATGCTGAATCATCCCTAATATCCTGTCCTTTAAACTAGAGATGCACTTTAACTTGTAAGGTGTGTGTGTGTGTGTGGGGGGGGGGTCCAGTAGAATGATAATGAGGCAGAGCCAATAAGGTTGCAGTGGAATGAGCTGGAAGGCTTGGATTCAAGTGGCGGCTTCACCACCTTCTGAATACATGACCAGGACTGGGGTCATTTCACCTCCAGCTTTAGGTTCATCATCTCAACATGAGAATGAGGACATCTGCATCTCAGACTTGTTGGGGTGATTTATGGCATGATTCTGTCATTTGTCATATTTAAGGAAGGCAGGTTAGGAATGTAGCTAAGGGACAGTCTCTGGGATCCCCCCCCCCAGATTTATGACTTTAGCCACTAGCTGTTGGACAAGTATATAAACCCTCTTTGCCTCGAAATTCCTATTCATAAAATGGGGATGATGAAAATACCTAAGGGGCACTTGAGTGGCTGTTGGTTGAGCATTCGACTTTTGATTTCAGCTCAGGGCATGATCTTGGGGTTGTGAGATCGAGCCCTGCATCTGGCTCCATGTTCAATGCAGAGCCTCCTTTGAGATTTTCGCTCTCCCTCTGCCCCTCCTCCTCTTCTCTCTCAAATAAATGGATAAATCTTAAAAAAAAAATACCACTGGACAGTCTGTTGTTGAGATTAAATGAGATAATGCATGGCGTGTCAGAGCAATGGTCCATTGTAGTCAGTACTCACTCAATGCTAGTTGTCATTGTAAATGTAAACTATTTATAATTATCACTCTCCTTCTCACCAACTGGTAAACAGTGACCCACATGGACAAAGCAGGTGGACAGGCTGGGATAAAGGGAAATAACTGTATCTATAGAACCTAGCCCAGGGGCACCTGGATGACTCAGTTGGTTGAGTGTCCAACTCTTGGTTTGAGCTCAGGTCATGATCTCAGAGCCGTGGGATCAAGCCCTGCATCAGGCTCTGCACTCAGTGGGGAGTCTGCTTGAAGATTCTCTCCCTCTGCCTTTACCTCCACTCTGTCTCTCAAATAAATAAAAATAAATCTTAAAAAAAAAAAAGAACCTAGACCAGCTAACTGGCCCTTAGAAGGATCAGGCCTGTAACCATGAACTCATTGATGCCATGTGCTAGTTCACTGAGCCAACAGCAACTATATGCATAAAAACCGTGTGCAACCTTGCGCAAGTCAAATCACTTTTCTGTGCCTCAGTTTCCCCAGCTACAAAATGAAAGGAGTGAACCAGAGGGTACCCTGCTCTTTGGCACATATAGGACGCAGATGCACTAGGTAATTATGTGGTCTCTGAGAGACCCAGAAGACGTGGTGAGATTTATCAGGGGAGAGGGCTCGTTACCACCCAACGTTCACATCCTGGAGCTGGGAGAGATCTTAGGAATGCTTTCATTCTTTCAACATGAACCCTGCTCTTAGAGTCACAGAGTACAGGCCCTCACTGTACAGGTGGGAAAACTGAGGCTCAGAGTTGCCTATCTTTGATTCTGTGGGCCCAGAGAGCACCCCCCTTTCCCACCCCTGGCCACTTGCTTTGTACATGAATGTCACTCATCACTAGGTAGTATATGTGGAGGACAAAGAACACAATAAATACCTATATTTCTATTTGGTGATATTTATTCAATAATAACTATGTTACTATTAGATATGATATCTTACATATATTATATATAAAATATAATTAATGACAGAACTAGGGCGGAAACTCTCATCTCCTAGACCAATGGTTGACAAACTGCAGGCCTGTAGGCAAAATATGGCCCACTACCCGCTTTTGTAAATAAAGTTTTATTAGAATACAACCACATCCATCATTTATATATCGTTTACAACTGCTTTTGCATTACTGCAGCAAAGTTGAGGGGGTACAACATCAACGGTATAAACATTTACCTGGCCCTCCACAGTAAAAGTTTGCTGACCTCTGTCCTTAGAGTATACTTTTTCAAGGGCAGAGATTGTATCTTACTAATTTCTTATGATATTCTAATTCTAATATAGTTTCTCTAATGAATACAGTGTATGCTCAATAAACACTAATGAACGAATCCCCTGGTTTCCAAACCTCTGTTCTTTCTAGCACAGTGCATTGTTGAGCTTGCTGCATTAGCTTTGATTCAATTCCAAGAACCAGCCTTCTTTTTCCCCAGGTTGAAAGATACCCTGAAAGAGCCATCAGAAGCTCCAGGGCCCCCTGGGCCCCTCTTTTTTAAAGATTTTATTCATTTATTTGAGAGAGAGAGTGAGTGACAGTGATAGTGAGAGTATGAGTGGGGAGGAGAGGGAGAAGCAGACTTCCCAACGAGCAGGGAGCCCGATGCAGGGCCCAATCCCAGGACCCCATGATCATGACCTGAGCCAAGGGCAGACGCTTAACCAGCTGAGCCACTCAGGAGCCCCATCAGGGTCCCTTTTTCATGACTGAATAAATTGGGATGGTTTTGCCAGGAAAAAAAAAAAAAGATGGCTAAGCCATGCACTTATGGGATGGGTTTCTCATCTCTATAAAATTCCACAGCTGTCTCAAACAATTAGATGCAGTATAGAGGTAATGATGCCAAAAGCTTGTTAACATTTGGAGCATTTTTATTAGCATGTAAACATCTGTGTTTCCTGAGGTTCCAAACCAAGACTAGGTTTCTTTCTTTTCCATCTTTTACTAAACTAGCCTCAATTTGTACAATCTGCCAGGAATAGAACCCGCATGGCATGTGACCATTAGTGGTGTTGCAGCATCCAGAGCACAGGGGATGCAGTGTATAGCTAGGGCAGGGGCTGGCCAGCTTTGCCCTGACCTTGATGCAAATATCATGAAGGGCAGACTTGTGCATTGGAAACACACCAGGATGAGGCCTGGGAGGCTGTGGCAGAAGCTGGTGTCTGTAAAAGGCAAAGCTCTGGCTGCAAAGATGCACACACAAAAGAGGTAGTTCCCTGCCGTAGGTATTCCAAGCCCGTAGCACAAATGTATTCCCAGCCTGGGCTCACACTGCATCAGGCTGCATTATTAAATATGAGAGCTATGGAAGCCACCTGTCAGGGAGCCTGGAGGGATTAAAATGGAATGTTGTCCAGATGACAGGCCAAGACAAGTCCACTTGTGGATACCAGGTTCACAGGGCACTTTGAGGGTCCATGGTCAGAGGAGGGGAAGGACCACAAGACTAATAATCAGGCTCTCTTCTTGGGTAGAGATACTTTGCTTTCCTGCAAAGTCATCAGTTTAAGATTTTTTTTAAAAAATGTGCTGTGTCCTGAGAAAACAGATTTTTATTTATAAATTTATTTTTTATTGGTGTTCAATTTGCCAACATATAGAATAACACCCAGTGCTCATCCCATCAAGTGCCCTCCTCAGTGCCCGTCTCCCAGTCACCCCCATCCCCCACCCACCTCCCCTTCCACCACCCCTAGTTCGTTTCCCAGAGTTAGGAGTTTCTGAGAAAACAGATTTTGGTAAAAACCCCAGGTAACCAAAATACCTAGTGTGTCTGTGTACATATAGGAAGTAGCCTGTAGTTGTTGATTTACTGATGACCAAGCAGATCTTTTCTGTGGATTAGCAATTATCGCACCTATTTCAAAACATTTATTAGGCCAGACAGTAAACACAGGGTTAAGAATTTGTGCTTCAGGGAATGCCTGGGTGGCTCAGTGGTTGAGCGTCTGCCTTTGGCTCAGGTCGTGAACCCGGGGTCCTGGGATCCAGTCCTGTGTCTGGCTCCCTGCAGGAAACCTGCTTCTCCCTCTGCCTGTGACTCTGCCTCTCTGTCTCTCATAAATAAAACAAAATCTTAAAAGAAAAAAAAGAATCTGTGCTTCGGAGTAAGCCAAATCTAGGTTTACACTTCTGGGTATAAACCCCAAAGAACTAAAAGCAGAGACTTTGTCTCCAAAGGGTGGATGCCACCGAAGTGTCCACTGATGGGTGAAGGGATAAACCTAGTGTGGTCTCCCTGTACAATAAAATATTATTCAGCCTTAAAGAAAAATGAAATTCTGACATGGGCTACAGCGTGGATGAACCCTGAGGACGCTGTGCTGATGGCAATAAGCCAGTCACAAAGGGCAAATACTCTATGATTCCACTTACATAAGGTTCCTAGAGACAGAAGGTTAAGTGGTGGTTTCAGGGACCAAGAGGAGAGGGAGATGAGGAGTTAGTGTTTTGTAGGCACAGAGTTTCAGTTTGGGAAGATGAATAGTTCTGGAGATTGGATGCTGGTGATAGTTGCACAGCAATGTGAATGTGCTTCATGTACCTGAAATGTACACTTAAAAATGGTTAGGGACACCTGAGGAGCTCAGCGGTTGAGCATCTGCCTTCGGCTCAGGTCATGATTCTGGGTCCTGGGATCGAGTCCCACATTGGGCTCCCTGCAGGGAGCCTGCTTTTCCCTCTATGTCTCTGCCTCTTTCTCTGTGTCTCTCATGAATAAATAAATAAAATCTTAAAAAAAAAAGAAATTGTTAAAGTGGTAAATTTCATGTTATGGGCATTTACTACAATAAAAAAAAACTCCATGATAGCTGTGTGATCTTAAGCAAGTCACTTCACTTCTCTGTGCCTCAGTTTCCTTTTATGACATGGGATGAATGATAGTGTTTACCTAAGAGGGTTGCAGTGAGGGTTAAAAAATGTGTGACAAGTCTGTTAGCACAGGTGTCTGCACACTAAGAGTGGCTGTTGAGTGTTGGTGGGAGACAGAAAACATCTCAAAGGCAGCCTGAATTTTCACAATGAGCAATGAGTGGGTAGTCCCCCTCTATTGTCACTCTATAGCACTGTGGACATGGGAGATGTGTCCTGCCTGGGCTCCAGTTGCACACAAGATGACTTTTTTGTTTTAATTCCTGATCTCAATTCATTTCATGCTTTCTTCTTAGCAAATGCTAATCTGCCTGTCCTGGGCGTGTGGAACAAAATCAAGTGGTTCCTGGACAGAGTATTTGAATTCTCTCAGTCTCAGTATCCCCACAGGTGAAATGAATCGGATGAGATCAGTAGGTTCCCCAAAACTGGAGTTAAGACTGGCATTAGGGCTGACATCACAACAGTGACCCTAGGAGCCTGTGAAAAATACAGGTTCCTGGGGCGTCTGAGTGGCTCAGTCGATTTAAGTACCTGACTCTTGATTTCAACTCGGGCCATGATCTCTTGGTGGTGAGATGGAGCCCCACGTCAGGTTCCACACTCATCTCTGAATCTGCTTCAGATTCTCACTCCTTGTCCCTCCACCGCCCTGAGCTCTCTCACTCTAAAATAAATAAAATCTTAAAAAAAAAAAAAAAAACAGATTCCTGAGCCCCATCGCAGAGACCACTGGGAGTAGGAAGCTAAAGAGCCAGAACTCTACCCCAGGTGATTCTGATTAGGTGCTGGGTCCACCTGACCAGAAGGTCCCTATGGGCATCTCCAAGGCTGCTAACCTGTTCTCAATCTTGGCCATCTCTGCAATCACCTGGGAAGATCTGGAAAATACATCTTCCCAGGCTCCACCCCCAGAGGCAGATTTAATTAATCTTTGCTAGGTCCCGGGCATAGGGAGGTTAAGTGAGTGCCCACTGTACAGCCAGTGCCGGGAACCCAGTTCTAGAACATCAGTGCTCACCACATGTACTCAGAGTTGCCTGGAGGGCTTGCAAAGCCATAGATGGTAGGCCTCATCCCTGGAGTTTCTGATTCAGTAGGTCTGGGATGGGGCTCTAGAATATACATTTCTAACAAGTTCCCTAGAGATGCTGACATTTCTGGATTGGGGAACACACTTTGAGAACCACTATTTCAGCACCTTGCTCTCAAGGTGCGGCTTAGATCAGCAGCAGAGGCTTCACCTGAGAGCTTGTTAGGGATGCAGAACCCAGGGCCCACCCAGGGCCTGCTGAGTCAGGGTCTGCAATGTGATTCGCGTGCATGTTACCATTTGAGAAACAACTCAGTTTTTGAAACTTCCGAGTTCCTGCTTCTGTTGTATTCCGGAGGGGCGAGATGAAGGAAAGGGCACCTTTTCTAGAGCAGGAGGCTAAGCGGGGAGGAATGCAGGCAGCTCGGCCCTCAGTGGGCAGGCCAGCATCAGCTCTCTGCCCCGACTCTGGGGCTGTGCAGGGGGAAGCCTGAGCTGCTTCGGTGCATGGCACATGCTCCGCGCAGCCAGGGTGGGACTGATTACCTTGGCGTGATTGTAAATATCCACACAGTTGTCAGTATTAATGCTCTTTGCGCAGATAATCTCACAGTGTCGCTGCAAGGCCTCCAGCTGGAAAAATTTAGCGGCAGACAGAAGCTAAAAATCATAAGAAGAGCCTGTTAGAGGTTGGGCGGGGGGTGTGGAAATAAAGGGATGACAGTAGTGGGGAAAATCCTCATCTTCCAGAGAGATGTCCCAAGGAGAAGGGCTGGGTGTACAGGTGTGGGTTTGACACTTCAAAGCACAAAGGCAGATGGCAGAGGGAAGGGGGCTAAAGTGAATCAATTCACATCTATTCTAGCAGGAGGTCAAGCAAAAAAAAATGCCTACAGTTGCTATGTCCGGAAATAAGGGGGAACACCGTTAGCAAGATGGATATGGATGCAGCTCACTCCTTCTGTTCATCCAGGCGTCCACACAAGTGTCACCTCAGAGAAGCCTCCAGGACCCCCTGCCTCAGGTCACTTCCCTCTATCACTGTCTGGCTTCCTCACTCGGCCTTAGTTGTCCTCTCAGCCCTCCTCTCACCAGACATGATGTCATGCCTGTCGCCCTCACAGAGCCTGGGAGGGCAGGGATCTCTGTGCCTTTGCATCACTGCTGTGGCCTGGCCTTGAGAATTCAAAGGGACTGCCTTTGTGGGGACAGGGTGGGGAGCAGGGTGAGCTGCTTTGTGACAAGCTCTTCTGCATTATTTACACGATTCACATGTTCATTATTTTGATTTTAAAATAAAAGCAAGTGTGACAAAAGAGTCCGCATCCTCAGATGGTAGCTTGGTCTGCAGGTAGAGAAGTGTCAGAGGAGTGGTCCAGAGAGACAAGAGAGTAACTGTGGCTGGGTGGCAGCGACTGTGTGTGTGGGGGGGGGGGGGGGCGATGACCCTGAAAGGGTTCACAGAGCACAGAGGGAAGGATAAACAGGTTCCACAATGAATACACAGCCCTCACGGCACTCACCAAGCGCCATGCATGGTTCTAGGCACCTTATTCTACATAGGAACTCTTACCATCTTAAAAACCCAGTGAGGTAGATCTTGTTATTCTCATTTTCAGGTAAGGGAATGGAGGCTCAGAGAGGTTAAATAATGTCCAAGATCACACGGCTCAGAAGGGGCAGAGCTTGGATTTAAACCCAGTTTGGCCCAGAGTGTGGGTTTTAACCAGCCTGTGGAGTCACCTTTTGAACGACTGATGGTGCTCTGATATCTCTAATCCACTGGGTGCCCCAACCTTCGGACACCTGAACAGGATCCTGGCTCCTTTGCTCAGGATTATCAGAGTGATTTTGGCTTTTGGCTTCTGGTTCAAAGCTCCCAGCTTTGAGTAGGAAAGCTGACAAGGGATCCAATTTTAGGAAGGAGCAGGGCCTCTTGGCCTCGGGTGAAAGGGGAAGAGCCAAGGAGCCTCGGGAAGGAGGGATGGTCATCCTGAGCCCTTATAATCAGCTCCTGGCATCTGCATCAATGGACACGCTGTGATTTGAGGAATGTTTTCTGATGACAGAAGTCACCAAGGATAGCTCCTGAGGATAATATCTGAGCCCCAGCTGTGCCTAGAGCTAGCCTCAGCCTCCTCTGTAAACCTCCTTTACCCCACCCCCAAAGCTAATTAAAACTGGATTTTGCAGAGCTGCTACTGCAAGTGCCCCAAGCACCCTGGCCTTCCAGGAAGGGGCTCTGATGAGGAGCCTGTGGGAAGTCCAAGGAGGCAGGTAGGAAGGACCCCAAAGCCTGCACCCAAACAAAACCCAACACCGGTGCCCCCAGACACTGCCAACACATTCGAGAGCCTGAGCTGACAGAGGTGCTACCTACGTGATGACACGACAGATTCCTTACCTCCATTATCTCGTTGTTTTTAATGAGAAGAGATTCTGGGCCACCATAGTAGAGATACTGCATGACCAACTGGAAGAAAGGACACAGTGTGCAAAGTGTCAGGCCAGTGTCGGCACACACACATAATCCTCTTACAGCCGGGCAATCTACGCGTCCCTCTAGAACACCCGTTCCCAATGTTGCTATTCCCGCTAGCTCGCGGCCTACAGGAGACGTTCCACTCAGGACATTTTTCCTAGCTGCGTATTTTTCCTTAGAGCATGCTGTAACTGGTCTCCCTGTGGTCCTGCTGGGCTCCAGGTGCACCCCCAGGGCCACACTAAACAATTCGGAGCTCTGCTCTCCATCTACAGCTGGCAAGCATGGCTTCCCTTCCCCCTCCCACCCCATCCGGCTGCCCCCAAACACTTGGCTTTAAGAACCTGCACCAGCGGCCATTCCCCCTGGGAGCATATCCCAGTTTGGCTAGAAGATTCTTATTTAAATCCCAGGGGGTGACTCTGGGCTACCAGGGGACCACCTGTTCCTTTTTATAACACAACAGGATCCAGTATGAAGCCGTTAGGGGTCCAGGCTTTCAACGTTTCACTGATGGTGTGAACAGTCCAAACCCTGGAGGCCTGAATGGTGTGGCAAGTCCCAGAGCTTTGCAAACTGGTGTCCCTTTAGAATGAGGCTCCGGGACATGCAGAACTGGCTGTCACCACCTCCCATGAAGCTGTTAATTTTTAGGTGGTGCATATGCTTTCCAAGGGAGCACGGTCCTCTCCACCATTGCCTTCTGCCTGCCTCCTGACACACGGATTACCTGCCTGGCCCCACCGGAGCTGTGTTGAAAACATCTATAGACTGGTTACAGCCCGTCTTTGAGCACTTGTAAAATGAGGCATTGGGGATGGGCTGTCCTCTGTGCTCCCTTCAGGCCCCAAAGGTCTGTGACCCACACAGGGCAGTGGTCAAGAGCGAGGACCCTGCTCTGGGGCTGCCTCTATTTTGGACCAGGCCCTGCCACTTAACCACTGGGTGACCTGAATTAGGTTAGGTGCTCTGTGCCTCTGTTTCATCATCTGTAAAATAGGGATGACATTACCTACTTCATGGGGTTGTGATAAGGATTATATGACACGTAACAGGCCTAGCAAGGGCCTGCGCACATGGCAAGAACTCAATAAATGTTAGTTCTTTGATTTTCTGAGGTGGAAAAATCTTTCCCCAGTAGCGCTTCGGCTGCGTACCGCCACATTTTGACTCAGGCCTTTTGAGGCCCTTTGTGACTTATCTCAAGCTACCTTCTGCATGTGTGTTTAAAAATAATACTTTTCTTTAAAAATATGTTGTTTACAGCTTTATTGAAATATATTTCACAAAATGCAAACTGCTTCTGTTTAAAGTGTTTTAATGTCTTCACCATATTGTGCCACCGTCACCAGTGTCTAATTCTGGAACATTTCCAACACCCCCGGGAGAAACCCTGTACCCATTACCAATCATTCCCATTTCCTCCTGGAGCTGATCCTGCCAACCATGGTGGATTTGCCCATTTTGGACATTTCATATGAATGGGATCCTCCAACACGTGCTCTTTTGTCTGACCGCTGTCACTTTGCGTCGTATTTTCAAGGCTCACCCGTGCTGTCATGTATCTCTCCTTCATTCTTTTTGATTGCTGAACGATGTACCACATTTCGTGTATGCATTCATCAGCCCAGGGACATCTGGATTGTTTCCGCTGTTTTGCTGTTATGAATCCTGCTGCTATGGATCAATTTACTCTTTCAGATCTCATCTGTCACTCTGCCCTTCTCTCTCTTTCTAATCTTGACAACATCTGCCTTTTATACTCTGACCACTCCCAACCACTTGCCTTTAACAGAACCTACCACCTCTTTCAGTCCCATGCTTTTGCCCAAACTGTTCCCTCTGGATGCCCTTCCCTTGTCTACTTGTTGAACTTGGCCCCCTCTTTTGGCATCTAGCTCAGGGGTCACATCTGTGAAGCCTTCTCAGATCTCCTAGCTGCAACCCCAGGGTGGGCAGCACATCATCCACAACTTCCCACTAGAGCCTGAGGGCACAGGCAGGGTCTTGTCCATCACTGCATTCCAGTGCCTAGCACACCGCCTGCACTCGGCCGGCGCACTTTAACCAGAAACACGAGTGCTCTCCTCTTTTGTATTTGAGTCTCCCATGGGCTGACTCTGGGCTTCTGTGACTAGCCCCCTGCCGCAGGGATGGCGGTGTGTTGATGGTGGTGGCTGAGACTTTGTGAAATGGTAACACAGCATTACAGGCCATCGCCTCATCCTCATGGGTCACGGGTGTCTAGAATACCATGTCAGGGAATGGTGGGCTCCTGTTCTTATGAACGTCAATGGATTTCCCTAACACCTCTCTTTCACACTGGCCAAACGGACAGTAACAGCAGTAAGAGCCATAGCAAGAACTGCCCCGAACACTGGCCTCTGTATTCACAAAGCCCTGGGCCACCACATTATCTCATTTATTCGAGGTCGGCTGCTGATTTGAAATGCAGCCCCCTGAGTGGATGGAGATCCTGGGGCTAATGGGATGGAAATTGGGCTGTCCCTAGTCGCCTTCAGACTCTGCCAACACAAGCCTTTTCTGCAAGGGGGCAAAATGAACCTTATTAGGCCAAGGGGCATGTTTATGGAGTTGTTTCTCTTGGCAGCTGTCGACCTGCATGAAGCCCAGAGTTAAATGGCATCCTCGGTGGGCCTCGCTTCCAGGCGCAGCCTCAGCCCCGTCTGTCTCGTGCCTGTGTGTGATGTTCAACAGTCTTGCAGGAAGGAAACTCGAAACAGCCTCATTTACTAAAATTTTTCTGTCAGCACAGAAGTGGAGTGAACAGGCCCCTGGGAGCCTCCTTCTGGGTTGGATTCAGCCCTACTTGGCCTATTTCAAGCCACAAATGAGGCTTTTCTTCTTTTATGGGGAAGGGACAGGCACACAGAGAAGTCCCCGGGGCCTGCTAAATCTTCCCCACTCGTTACAGTGACTCGAGGCTAATGTGGCCAGGAAACCTTCCCCAGTCAAGAGCAATTATAGGCCTTGGATTCCGCTGGGCCCGTGCTTTCCCACATCGGTCCCTCAGTCACTGAATGCACAGAGCAAACATTTGCGGAAGGCCTACCACAAGGTTCTCATTACAGGAACTTCCCAATTAGTTCCAGGCTCTATGGAGCAAGTGCCCGCCTCACGAGCACCTGGGAGAGCTGGGGACATGTGCATTCTCCAGCACTTAGTTCATGCTCAGACTCAAGGGGCCTACGTTTCCTTCCTCATGGCTGGGCGAGTCTTTGGGAGGGCCCAAAGCCCCCGTGCCCCCCACTCCCCTTTGGGAGGCAGTCTGGAGATCAGGTGTGGAGTCAGCCAGGCCTGACTCTGGGCCTCAGTGTGGCTGTGATGGGCAGCGGGGGCTTGGGCCACTTCCTTCTCTCCCGGAGTCTGGGTCTGGGTCTGGGTCTGGGTCTGGGCTGTAAGGTGGGAGGAGAGCTCCCTGGAGGCGCAGCTGAGTGAGGTGGTGTACAGCAGCGGTGCTCAGACTGGGCGTCCCTGGACCAGCGGCGGCACCCGGGTGCTTGTAAGGACTGTAAATTCTTGGGTCCCAGTCCAGGCCTACAGAATCTGGGACTCTGGGAACGGGGTCCAGGGCTCTGCATTTCAAGTGTGGTGTCTTACAAGCACCCACTCTTCCTTCCCCTGCCTGGAGATCCTGCTAACGGTGGCAAATCACTGTGGTGTGGAGCACGCGGGGACAATGGGAGGGAGGCAGAGACTTCAAAACGCTGATTAACCTGATAACCTAGTGCCAGCTGAGGTCAGTGCCTCGTTGGTGGTTGAAGCCCCAGAGACATTTCCTCACTGTTCTCCCACCCCTAATCCTAAAGCAGAGCAGCAATTCTTCACAGAAAACTTCCCACACCACAACCACCACCGTTCCAGAAAGGGCTGTGGCCACTTTGCTCTCCGTCGGACGTGTGGTGAGGGGCTGGGGTGAGAGGCTGCGTGCAGGGCGTGCCTGCGCCCTGGTCCCACGTGGGGGCTCCAGCCTCCTCTTGCTGCCACCTCACCTCAGGGGGTAACTCACCTAGATTGGCTGGCTTTGTCCTAAGAAAGCTCTTTCACCCTTCCCCCAATGCTCAGTCCAAAGTAACCTATTCTACAGGGTCTCATGCTGAGTAGGTGCGTTACCGGCTCAGAAAACAACAACCCACTTAAAATGCTTCCTCGTGTTGTCCTACTTGCTAATCTCTGCAAGAACCCCCGACACAGAGGTGGTAATGAATAACTTGTTAAAAATGGAGAAAATGAGGCTCAGAGAAGAGTGCTTTGCCCATAGTTACTTGGGAAGGATTCCTTCCTTTGAAGTTTCATCATAACCAAGGAAATGCATCTCTAATGGTGGAGATGCAGACACCTCAACAGGCTTTGGGGGCTAGTGTGAGGGCATGGTGGCTCCCTGGAAGCTCTCTAAATAGCAGGATCTGGGGGACCAGGATCAATGGTGGAAGGAAGAGCCACCACCTGGCCTGCCTTCTCCCCTACTTGGCTCAGACTATGTGGTCCCAGGGAGTCTTCAGTCTCCAATATACCTTAGAACCCAGCCAAATAGACTGATAACCACTTTCCCTCAAATGCACCCCATTGCTTTCTACTGCTGTGCCTTTGTTAAATGCTGTTCCACCCCCGGCGGCACCCCGTCTCCACCATCCACCAGATGAGGAAAGGGGCCTTGGAAAGGCTGGTGAATTGCCCAAGGCCCTGTGACAGACACTGATTTTAAACAGGAGGGTGTGGCACTTCAGTCCCAGACTATTCTCTGTCCCCCCAAGGCCAGGTCAGGAGCCTGTCCCACTGCCCCAACCACGATCACAGCCAGCCTTATGTTCCGCACCCCCTCCCCACTCCCCATTATCTCTGAGTTGTCTCAATTCTCTTAGAACACGATTCCCCCATGGGGCCTGAGCCTCAAGCCACCTGTGTGCTCTTCCCAGGGCTGTGCTGCCCCAGCTGAACCACAGTTAACAAGGTCCTGCTCAGAACCCCACAGATTCCAGCCCCAGCCACCCCTCCTAGCCTCCGCCCCGGGCTGATGGGAGGACAGCTCCAAGGGAGCACAATCTCCTGATCACACCAGGCTCAACCACAGCTCCAGAACTTCATCCCTGCTGTTCTCTGCCTAGGATCTTCTAATCCCCCTTTTAAGCCCAAAGCTTCCTACGGCTCCCCAACTTCTCCTTAGCCTGCATTCTTGCAGCTGATGCCTCATCAAGAGGCCTCTCCCATTTCCCTGGTCTGAGTTCCCAGAGCATGTGGACTCCCCCTTCTCACATGCATCCCCACATTATACCCTAAGTGATTAATTACTCAGTCACCCCCTCTGGACTGTGACACCCCAGGGGAGAAAGGTCCTTTATCCTTGTGTCCCCAGGTCCCAGCAGAGTATGAGGCATACAGTAGGTGCTCAATTAATGCTGTAGGGATAAAAGGATGGTGAACTGGAGAGGGTATAAGGAGGGGCCCAGAGTGTAGGGGACTGATGGCTCTGCAATGGCCCATCCACAGGTGGATGACTGCAGGGAAGGCCCAGGGCCCTGTGCCTGCCAGTGTGCTATTCCAGGCCTCGGCAGGGGCTTACCTGAAAGATGGGGTACTTCACATAACCAATCTCTATGCAGGTGCTGTCATTTGTTGGTTTGCTGGATAGGAGTGCTTTGAACCTGAGCAAGGAAACAAGGGAGAGAAAGACCACAAACACATTCATGGTTTGCAAGAAACTCCACTCTGATGAGAAACATAATATCTTGCATCCCCCTCCCCACCAATATATCAACAATATAGTCCCAGATGTCTTCATGCAACTGCCAGCCCAGTACGATACCCTAATCGAGTTTGAAGTTACAACTTTATTTATTATGCTTTTAAAGTTTAAGTAATGTCTCCACGGGACACTGGGGTGGCTCAGTTGTTGAGCATCTGCTTTCAGCTCAGGTCATGATCCCGGGGTCCTGGGATCAAGTCCCACATTGGGATCCCTGTAGGGAACCTGCTTCTTCCTCTGCCTGTGTCTCTGCCTCTCTCTGTGTGTCTCTCATGAATAAATAAATAAAATCTTAAAAAAAAAAGTAATATCTCTGCTCAGTGCGGGACTTGAATTCAGGAGCCCGAGATCAAGAGTTGCATCCTTTTCTGACTAAGCCAGCCAGATGCCCCTGAAGTTAAAACTTTAAAGTTAAAAACAGAGGTTGGGGGATGCCTGGGTGGCTCGGCAGTTGAGCATCTGCTTTGCCTCAGGTCGTGGGTCCTGGGATCGAGTTCTGCATCGGGCTTCCTGCAGGGAGTCTGCTTCTCCCTCTGCCTGTGTCTCTGCCTTTCTCTGTGTGTCTCTCATGAATAAATAAATAAAATCTTTTAAAAAAAATAGTGGTTGGGTTGTCTGGTTGGATCGGTCAGAAGAGGATGCAAGTCTTGATCTCGGGGTCGTGAATTCAAGCCCCATGTTGAGTGGAGAGATTTCATACACATACACATAAAGCGGTTTGAACTGTTGCTCTCGAGCAGGTGCCTGGTACAGGATGAACACCATGTAAATGTCTGTCTGTCCATCCGTAGGACTGCCTCCTTCATGGGGTCCTTCCTGAGTGCAGGCTTCAGGGCCCCTCTGGTGTTCACGGAGCACCCCCCACCCCACACATCCTGTCCCTTCACACCACCTTCACCCCAGGAGGGCAGGGACTCTGCCTCCCTGGCTCCGCCGCATCCCCAGAGCCCACGCCAGCCTGGATCCGCCGCATCGAAGGTGAGTAATCAACACCTGTGGACTGCCTGCCTACCTCCCTACTGACGACCACTCACTGGGTTTTCCATGCGCTCTCCTATGATCGACAAACCTGTAAGCTCCTAGCAGGTAGAGACCCAGTCCGGGGAACACACGGATAGTCAACATGTTTAGGAATAAGTTGTGTCTCTTTTCTTAAGCTTTTAATTTTGAAATAATGATAGATTTGCAGAAGAAGTGTGAAGACAGTACAGGTCTCCCATACGCCCTTCGCCCAGCTTCCCCTGGTGTCCGCAACCCACACAGCCATGGTTGTCAAAACTAAGAAATTCACATTGGTATGACATCTGTCCTACATTGTAATGGAGAACCAAGGAAAGTACAGTTTTGTTTTGTGTGTGTGGTGGCAAAGCAGACATCTAGGGCTTGTATTTAGTCTTGGGGGGAGGCAGCGGTGAGGCCAGGGTGCTTTTAGGAACCCAGGGAGTGTTGGTCACACATATTCATCAGCAAGTATCCTAGAAGTGGGATCGGTCCTGGGTACCCACTGTCCTCATCCCTCTGCTTGCTCTGGCGGCCTCCTCATTCAGCATCCTCCTTCCCCGGTTCCAGTTCAGGTCTCTGGATAATGTGGTTCTAAATGGCCAACTTATTTCAACTCAAATCGAAAGGACAAAGGGCAGTAGCAAAGCTGGAAGGGAGTGGGGTATGCCACTGTCAACTCCATAGTTAGGGAAAAATCAGGTTCAAGATGTGTGTCTTCGGGGTGGCTTATGCCCGAGTTCTGGGAAATCTGGAGAGCAGGTTTGTGACGTGTCAGGCTGGACACTGTGTGAGGACACTGGGCCGGGGAGCTCAAGTCCAGCCCACACTCTGCTCTGAAGCTCTGCACCTGGAATACACTCCATCTGCCTAGGGGAATGAGTGCTCTTGCCTGGGTCATACAAAGGCACTGCTGCTGATGCCAGTGGCTGCTCTTGAAAAAATTGTAAAAACATAACAGAAAATTTACCATCGTAACCATTTTAAGTGAACAGAAATGTTAAGTATAGTCACACTGTTGTGCAACCAATCTCCAGAACTTACTTAGTACCCACTACACAACAACTCCCCCACTCTGCCCTGGCCCCAGCCCCAGCCCCAGCCCCAGCCCTAGCCCCAGGCAAACACCATCCTACCTTCTGTCTCTACAAAGCAGACCACTCTAGGAACTGCCTATGGAACCATACAGTATTTGCCTTCTTGTGACTGGCTTATTTCTTTGCATGATGTTCCCAAAGTTCTGTTGTAGCATTTGTCAAGACTGCCCTCCTTTTTAGAGTGAAATAAAATATGTATATACCATATTTTGTTTATCCATTCATCTATCGATGGACTCTTGGGTGGCTCCTACCTTGGCTCTTGTGAACAATGCTGCTGAGAGCCTGGGAGCACAGATGCCCTCTGCCCTTGAATTCTTGATTTTGAAAAGATAATCTTCCAGTCCAGGGAAGGTACCACCAAAATTGAATTTCAGAGAATAGTAAGAACAACAGCTACACGCATAATTCGGCTGCTTTCGATATGGACGGTACATACCTGGGAGAGGCTGTGAATAGCAGGACTTTGTGAGCATAGAATGGTCTTCCTTCTACCAGAAAGGTGACATCAGACATTTCTTTGTTGTTGAGGAAATGAGGATCTAGAATAGGAAGGTGGAAAAGGATAGCTTTAGTAGAAAGAAAGGTGAAGTTTCCATTCCTCTTCTGGGAAGTGCATAGAAGAGCTGACAGGGAAACCATGGTGACAAAATATTCACTGGTGGGACAGTCACCAAACCAGGGCCAGAGCCAATCGAAGGAACACTCAAATCACTGAGGTTCAGTTTGGCGTAGGAAATCTTCCTAGCTCACTTGGGATTGAAAGTAGCATTTCCTCAGGGGAGACTCATCCGCTGCAGCCTGATGCAGAGGACTTTGGAGTGTGAAAGGTAAAGGCGCGCACTTTACCTTAGAGGCAAGGTAAGAGTGCCTCTAAGAGTGCCACCCCATCCCCCCACCTTTGCTCCTCCCTGGGCTCAGTGCTTTCCCTGCCTGATGGAAAGGCGGTGAAGCACTGGCCCCCTTGGCACGGCCCAGGTGATTCAAAACCCACACCCTTTGCTTCCAGAATCAGAGGCACATGAGCCAGTTCCCTGCTCTCATCTCCACCGATAACAAAGAAGGTAGAGCCAGCGCTACGTACTGAGCACCTAGGACGTGCCAGGCACCGTGCAAGCTGGCACATACACGTGCAAACGTGTTCAGTTCCAAGAGATAGGGACCCCTGCCAGTGGTGCACTTAGGGAAGCAGGCATGCAGAGGCACAAGCTAGTGACAGGTGGAGGAGTCAGGATTTGAACTCGGGCTTTGGGATTGGAGGGCCTCCATTGTTAAGCAGTAGGATCCCACCCAGATCCCAATGTGCCTATCATTTTAGCCACGGAGACCTGGGGCTCCTGAAGGGGCCAGTCTGTCCTCAGCTCAGCACTTCCGCTGGTTAGGAACATCCACTAAGATCCCTGCACCTACTGGGCTTGGGCCTGCTGGGGTCCTAAGTCAGTCTGGACCCAGGTAGAGGGCAAGGTGGCTCTAACCTCCAATGGGGCTTCCTCCCGGGGCAGCCGCCTTGAGCCCACCTGAGCTGCAGTGCCCGGGAGGAATGCAGGAGACTCTGAATGGAAGACTGCTGCCCTAGGGCGTCTGCACCCAAGCAACCGCGTCTGAGATGTGCTGTGTTCTCAGCTCATGTGAAGACTCTTTCTGCACAATGTGTCTTGCCTGTGCCTCCGGCCCGTGAACGGCACCAGCATCGGCCTGCTGCCCAGGCTGGGGGTTTGAAGGCAAAGGGCTCCTTCCTCTCCTGGGCTACCCAGACCTAGTCTATCCCAAATACGGTCCTTTCTTCCTCCTGTTTCTCGGTTCTCCCACGTTTCTCCATTCTCATGCCACTGCCCTCGCCAGGGCCACGTGGTCTCGTCAGGTCTCCAGGCAAGAGCTTCTGTTGGCTCTGCCTCCACTTGGCCTCTCAACCCGATGGTCTACCTCACCACAGTCTTTCTTCCTAAAGGCAGATCTGATCATGCCCCTCTTCTGCTATAAACCTTTCCATAGCTCCCCGGTGCTCCTGGGATAGAGTCTAGACTCCTCAACAAGGCTCCTGGTGACTGGGCTCCTGCCGCCTACTCCGGCCTCTCCCCACTCACATCCCCTGCCAGCCTGCCTGTGCTCTTGAGTCGCACCAGTGCTGCAGGCTCTCACCTCTGGCCTTCACACGCTGTTCCTTCTACTCAGGACACTCTTCCAATTCCTTCCAAACCTGGCTTACCCCACGTGGTCTTCAAGCTTCAGTGCAGACACCCTCCAGCCATAACCCTTGCCTGATTCCCCCTCCTCAGACTGACCGAGCATCCCCCACCTGTGCTCTCACAGCATCTGTACTGCACCCTCCTCCCCTATATGTCCTCTTTTGCTACCGTGTATCCACTATGTTATCTTGCCTCCTGGAGTCTGCACGCTTGGGAGGTCAGGACCTTGTCTGTTCTTTCCACATCCTTGCTCTGTGTCTAGAACAGGAAGGTGATAACACACAAGTAAGAGCATGGGCTCTGAAGCCAGAAATCTCAGCACTGTGACCGTGGGCAAGTTAATTAACCTCTCTGAGCCTCTGTTTCCCCTTCTGTTTAATGGGAATGGTAATATCCACTGTATACCTACATCAGAGTTTCAGTGAGCATGGAATGAATTTTTGCAAAGCACTTAGCAACCTGGCTGACACACAGTACTCCTCAAAGAACATGGCTGTCATAGTAGATGCTCAATATTATTTTGAGTGAGTAGAGAATGCCTTGACCCTTGTTCCACAGTCTTGTTCCTAGAGCCTGTGGAGGGCATAAGGCCCCTTCTTAGCCTGGGGACCTGCTTGTTGCTGGGGGCCCTTCCCCAGGGCTTAAAGGGTTGTCCTGAAATGAAACTCCAGCTGCTTCCTTTGGCTGGGTTTAGGCTGTCCTAACCACTGGGGGTGGGGACCAACCCCTGGACTCCTGGGGGCCATGACCCCAGCTGCTGGCCCCATGCTGACAGCTGTATCTTGGACCCCTGGCCTGGCCCCATTGTGCCCAGACCTTGCCTGGACACAGAATTTGCCTTCCTGGCCAACTCTCCTCTTCCAGCCTTCGCAGGTGGGGTGACCCCTCAGCCCCTGTGCAGCCCCAGACGGTGGTCCTCCATTCATATTTGTCAGTACATATAGCTACCTCACTTCTTCCTGTTAACGAGAAGTTTTAACTTCCAACACATCAAAAAAAGCATTAAACAGTCAAAATCCATTGTAATCCTATCACTAAAATTTTATTTAAAAAACTCACACACTTCTAAACAACCCTGATGAAGAGAAGAGAAGCCACAGGAGAAGTCCTTGGAGTTAAAATTCACTTCTCCACTTGCTTTAAAAAGTTTGGAGTGATGTTGTCCCTCTTCTCAGCAACTTCTCCCTCTCATTCTTACTGTCCACCTCCAACCAGCCCCACTCCTGTCTCCCAAATTGCTAATATCTCCTACCTGCGAATCTTTGAGCCATTCTCTCCCAGAACTCATTGGAAAGGCAAGAGGACAACATGTCACAGAAAGTCAGGCAAGCGCTCTCCAGTGAGCCACAGTCCCACCACCCCCTCCTGTCTTATATGGAACCAATTTCACTCACTTATATGGCCTTCCTGGCCCTTTAGAGATTCTAGTTTGGGATCCTTGTCACTCATCACTAATATCTTTCCTTTAAAGCAGGTCCCTAAAGAACCACTGCTTGGCAACCTTTAGTTATCCTCACTTGAAATGCTCTAATGAAGACGCAAACCCTACACGTTCCATATTCCACTTATTCATAATTATATTCTGCCCATTTTCTCCCATATTGTGAGCTTTCAGCCTCTCAGGCCTGCCTTTCTTCTCTTAGTGCTAACTCCTGGAATTCCAGTGCTTGGCCTGAAAACCAGGCCCTTTTAATTGCTGGTGAACGAAAGCTCAGCAAATTCAGGAGGAAAAAAAGGTCCCCTCCTCGCCTATAACTAGAGGAAAGCAAATTTTATGCTGTGTCATTGAAACAGCCCTTGCAAATGTTTGCTCTAACAAGGCACCCAGACGCCAGACATTATTGCTATGGCCTGGGAATGTAATCTTCTGTCTCTGAAGTCTGTTAGTGTGGTCCTGATAACATTTTAATTAACACCTGCTTTCTACAAAGTAGAAATATATGTGGTTTTGGTACATCATAGTTTGCCCCACACAAATAGACATAAAGCAAAACAGAAGAGATTTGACTTGGCTACTAAGTGTTTCGTTTTAACAAAAAGTTCTATCCTTTACGTTAACAAATTATTCACGACAGGAACAAAAATACTTTAAAACAGTCCACAAATTCAGACTTTTCACTAATTTAAACTAGCTCGGGCAGCCCAGGTGGCTCCGTGGTTTAGCGCCACCTTTAGCCCAGGGTGTGATCCTGGAGACTGGGGTGGGGGGTGGGAGTCGAGTCCTAGTCGGGCTCCCTGCATGGATCCTGCTTCTCCCTCTGCCTGTCTCTCTGCCTCTCTCTCTCTCTCTGTCTTTCATGAATAAATAAGTAAAATCTTAAAAAAAAATATTTAAACTAGCTCACCTGTTCTAAACATAACCGTTTCGCTAAAGAACAGCACTTTCAGATGCTTCCATTTCTCAGTCTTTACAGGAAAAGTTAATAGGAAGTAGGAGATTCCCCAACCTTGATTGGAAAAGGAATTCTTTATCTTTAATATTTTATCATTCCCCAGGCAGCAAGGAGAAAGGCCCTTGCGACAGAAGTCTCGTGTTTCAGGCTTCAAGACAGCCAAGCATTTCTTTGTTTTTTCTCCCCCAGACTGACCAGCCAGCTTACAGCAGCCCTGGGATCCTCTGAATAAAATCAATGCCTGATGGAAAGGTTTCTCCTGGAAAGTTCGAGAAGCTAGGACTCAAATTCCAGAAGAGGGAAGGAATTATGGCTTTGGGAGGAGCTGGGAGGCTCCAGCCCCATCCGAAGTGATCGTGCAGGCAGCGCCGACCTTCCCTTTCAGCTGAACTGAGCAGTGTCTGCCTCCTGGGGTGGCCTGAGGGTTACCTGCGATGGCACAGGTTGAGTGCTAGGCTGGGGCCAGCCCCACACAGTGTTCGAGGAGAAGACAAAGAGGTTACCGTTACTCAGATGGGATTTCAGAGTTCCTGGTCTCCTCAGCTCAGGTATGTTCCCCACGTGTGTGTGTCTGTGTGTGGCGGGCACTTGTCTGCTCTCCTCATGGGCCCCTGCAGGATTCCATCAGAGGAACACTGCGGGCCTGTCACTGTCACCTGCCTGTTCCTCCTCAGGGAGAAAGAGAGACTTCTTAGAAGGGAAGTGGGGGGAGGACCTGCTGCACAGATCAGCCTTCCTTCGGAATGGGGCAAATCCACCTGTCTGCAGGAAGTGCATGGGCCCTGGGCGGTCTGTCTCTGTGGGAGAAAGTCCCTCAGTTGGAGGGACGAGGTACCAGCCAGTCTCCCTGTCCACATTTCCAAGGTAGAGTCTCCGGCTATCACGTGATAAAGGTTACCACGGTCTCCACTTGCCTGACTCCTGTACCCACCTTATGTACCCTCCCATACCGCCTACTTTCTTTGGGGTGTCTGCTACCTCTGTGTCTTCAAACCACAACACAACATCGCAGGGCTGGGCGCGGTGAGGCACTCACCCAGGCGCGAGGTCTGTTTGCGCTTGATCTCTGTGAGCTTGGGGATGGGGTAGGGCCCGTAGCAGTGAGTGAAGATGACGCACAGCTGCTGGCTGATGACCTCATTCTGCAGAAAAGAACAAACAGTTCACACTGGTGGCCCCTGCACGGCCTCACCCAAGCTGTCAGCACAAATGCCTGACCCCAGGCTAGCGGGACCCACAAACTTCTGGCAGGTTCCAAGAGAAGCACCCCCCGCCACTCCACCCCCAGACTTCATATATTCAATTTGCTCAGCAGGATCTGGATTTGCTTGCCATGTTGTCTGTTGTCTCTTTCTGGTTTGTTCACAGGTGAAAGCTTAATTTGTAATTAAATCCTTTCTTCTTGCTTCAATCATTTACCACCCATTGGAAAGCAGTTTGACAGCTCACAGAGTGGAAAATAAGGTTTGTTTTTTTTTTTAAACCCCAAACACACCTTTATCAATACTCCACATTTCTGGAAGCAAGGAATTATCCTGAAAATAGCAGCAGGAAGCCCTTGTGATCCCGTGACTGTGCTCGCCATTACCCAGACACAAATGCTCCTGATTCAGCTTTCTTAGGAATATGATTTTTTGGTGCTGAAGCATATCCGGATCCAGGAATGCTCAGCTGAATCATGATCTCCAAAAAAAAAAGGGGGGTTGTGGGGGACAAATTCTGTGATGCAGGACTACAGCTGCCTCCGATCACTCAGGCACAAAGGAGCCTGTTTCAGTTGTCCTGTGTCCTTCATGTTTTCGCCTCTCTCCCTTGGGACCCACTGCTGGTCATTAATCTCACTTCAACTGCAGGTGTGTGGGAGGGAAGCCACGATCACAGCATTTGATGCTTTTTATTGGGTGAAGGGGGTTGAGGCTAGGGGCTGAAAATGGGAATGAGGTAGAAAGACATTTACAATATATTAAGAAAAGTAGGTTACAACACAGTTTGTACCATGTATTTTTGGAAATAAACCCCTCTCTATATATATACTTAGAGTGATGGATATGCATAGGGAATGTCTGGAAGAGTAGAGTCACCACCTTTGGGTGGGCTTATGATGTTTCCCCTTTTCTTTTTATCTGTATTTTCTACAACAAATAGGAGTTTTTGTAATACAAACAAATATTATTTTTGATTTTAAAAGATGGGTTGGGGACGACTGATGACGTCAGCGGTTTGAGATATTCTTGAATTTGTTTCATCATGCTCCCGAAGCAGAAGGATACAGCTCAACACATGAAAAGAAAATCAATCATTTGATTAAAGGAGATGAGATCCCACAAGGCACCATGTTGCCTCAGACATGATCCACAGAGGCGCCTAAGGGGATGCAATCAATATTGGACAAAAGGAATTCTGCTTTCAAAGATGATGCCTTTTGACCAAAAGATGCTAAATGTTCCTCTCAACACTCAAAAAGTGACTGCCTGTCTCATGGCTTTATGCAGGTGTACTCAAAGTGGCAGCATCAGCATCAAAGGGCTGGAAATTCAGATTCCCAGGTCCCATTCCAGACTTTCTGACTCAGAAACACTGGGGGTGGGGTCCAGCCAAATTGGATTTTAACAAATATTCTGGTAATCTCTCAGGCTTGAAAGCCACAGGTTTATGTATGAATATTCTCTCCTGAGTTTGACTTGAGCTGGAGGCTGATATTTGTTTCTCCTGGTCTAAAGCCTGCCACTTACGATGTGTTTCATAGACCACCAGCAGCAGGGTGGCCTGGGAGCCTGCCAGAAATGCAGATGCTCACTCCAGGCCCACTGACTCAGAATCCATAGCATTGGGCTCTGCAGATGATTCCCATGCACACTAATGTTTGAGAAGCACTGTGGGGGATCCCTGGGTGGTGCAGCGGTTTAGCGCCTGCCTTTGGCCCAGGGCGTGATCGTGATCCTGGAGACCCGGGATCGAGTCCCACGTCCGGCTCCCGGTGCATGGAGCCTGCTTCTCCCTCTGCCTATGTCTCTGCCTCTCTCTCTCTCTCTCTCTCTCTCTCTCTGTGACTATCATAAATAAATAAAAAATTAAAAAAAAAAGAGATGCACTGTGTTGTCAGCACTTCAGCCCCCTAGAATACTGTACCCCCCAAATCCTGAGACTGAGAGTATTGTGGGATACCATGCCTGTAAATATATTACATTACAGGGCAAAAGGTGCTCTACTGGAATGATTAAGGTTACTTGCTAAGCTTTATTTATTTTTAAAAATATTTTATTTATTTATTCATGAGAGACACAGAGAGAGGCAGAGACACAGGCAGAGGGAGAAGCAGGCTCCCTGCTAGGAGCCTAATTCAGGACTTGATCTCAGGACCCTGGGATCACCATCTGAGCCAAAGGCAGATAGATGCTCAATCACTGAGCCACCCAGGTGCCCCCGCTCCTTTTTTAAAGATTTTATTTCTTGCTAAGCTTTAAATTGATCTTAAAATAAGTATATTATTCTCGATGAGCTGAGCAGGCCCAATGTAATCACATGAGCCCTTAAAACTAAAGGCAGAAGAAGAACTCAGAAGGATGGGGGAGAATAGGAAGCCACAGGGATTTGAAGCCCAAGAAGGACTGGATGTACAGAGATGGAGGGGACCACACGGCCAGCTTGAGTGGGGGAGTGTGGGTAACAAAACTGGGAGTAAAAGGGGACCCCGAGCTGGCAGCCAGCAAGGAAATGGGGCCTTAGTCCTATAACCACCAGGAACTCAATTCTACCCAAACCAGAATGAGTTTGATTCAGGGATTCTTCCGTGGAGCTTCCAGGAAGGAACACAGCCCTGTTGACACTGATGTTGGGTCTCTGTGAGACCCTAAGCAGAGAGCCCAGAAAGATACTGGCCTTGGTTTCCGACCCAAGGAAACCACAAAATAATAAGCAAGTGTTGTTTTCGGCCTCTGCGCTGTGGTAACTTGCTCTGTGGCGATAGAACACTACTACACCTCATCTAGAGTTGGCCCAGGTGGCCTCATATTTCATGATCCTTGTGACCCCAGCCCACTAGGGTGAGCTTTCACTGTGAAAGCTCAGTGAGTGCTTGGGGATTGCAGAAAAGAGGCGGCCTGTGTCTGCAAAATGTGCTGCCCAAAATGTGCTCTGTGATGATTGGCATAGGTCTTGCTAATCCCCAGCAGGGTATGTCTAACCACCTCGGGTGAAGGAATGAAGATCTACTTCCTGGACTCCGTGGCCTGTGACAGAGGCCTAAGCCTCTGTGGGGACTGTGATGGATTGATTGGTGGTGGTGGTCTAACCTCAGTTTGTGTTGTGTCACCCGAGAAAGTAAAGACAAGGATTGACCATGTCTGGTCCAACGGGACAATCCTTAAATACTTGTAAGTTATTTGGGAGGAGAATCACTGGCCACTCCTAGGGGAGGGCTGCACATCATGACTCAATTCCAAGGAGAAGATTGGGAAAAGGGGAAAGGAATAAGATTTTCTCACTGCAGGTGAAAATCTTGACAAGTGCCAACCTCAGCAAGGTGAACAAGGTCAGCACCAGCACTGAACACTCACATGGAGAATATGTGCCCTGGATGTGGTGGGAATGGCATTTGACCTCTGTAGTCTTCCTCTCCAAACCCAGTCTAATCATGAGAAAAACATCCCCTATTCCACTAGGGGGCATCCTTGATGGTATATCTGACTATTACTCCTCATAATTTATCAAGGTCACCAAAAATGAATCTGAGAAGTGGTCTCTGTCAAGAGGAATAATGTGGGGCAGCCCAGGTGGCTCAGCAGTTTGGCATCTGCCATTGGCTCAGGTTGTGATCCTGGAGACCTCAGATCGAGTCCCACATCGGGCTCCCTGCATGGAAGCCTGCTTCTCCCTCTGCCTGGGTCTCTGCCTCTCTCTGTCTCTCATGAATAAATAAATAAAATAATAATAAAAAAAGAGGAATAATGTGGGTCTAGGATGGGATCCTGAAACAGAAGACATTAGACAAAAGCTAAGGAAATAGGGGGACGCCTGGGTGGTTCAGTGGTTGAGTGTCTGCCTTTGGCTCAGGTCGTGATCCTGGGGTCCTGGGATGGAATCCTGCATCGGGTTCCCCACAGGGAGCCTGCTTCTCCCTCTGCCTATGTCTCTGCCTCTCTCTTGTGTCTCTCATGAATAAATAAATAAAATCTTAAAAATAACCTAAGGAGATAAGAATCAAGAATGGAATTTAGCTAATAATAATGTATCAATGTTGGCTCATTAATTATAACACATGTATCATACCAGTGTGAGGTGTTAATAATAGGGGAATGTGGATGAGGGGCTGTATGGGGAACTCTGTGCTATTGTCTCAATTTTTCTGTAAATCTCAAACCATTTTAAAAAATGAAGTCTATTATTGGAAAAAAAAATCTGCCCAATGAGGAAACAGGATCATTATGATGAAAATATTAGAAGTTCAAGAGAAAGGGAAAGAGGAAGATTCAAGGGTCAAAGTGGACACTGACAGTTCCCTGGGCCTTATTCATTCATCCCCTCAAGTCTTCACGAATGTGAACATGACCCCGTGTGATAAGGGATGCAGCCATTCAAGCATTAACTCTTTTTTTAAGGATCTATTTGGCATCTGCTAAGTGCTGAACACTATGTGATGGTTGATGGTGATGGTTCCCATGTCAGGACCCAAAATGCTGCCTTTCTCAAGGCTTTCTGGCCACCTCTCTTTCAGATGCCAGAATCCCAAGAGAAGACTCCCCACTCTGTCCTTGAATTCATCTGTGTTTGTTGAGGCATCTGTTCTGTGCCCCTCTCTGTGTGTTTCCTCAGGGAGAGGGATTGTTGGTATCATTCGATCCAGGTCTCTGGCACCCAGAATGAATTAGGACTCCAGGAGGGCCCCTCTGAGCAAGACGGGGTGCTGTAATTAGTATCAGTTAATAGCTCCAGTGGGGTGAGAGCCGCTGGGTTAGATGGTCAGTTTGGGGCAGTGAACTGGGTTATCTTTTGAGTTTGGTTAACTCTGGACCCAAACCTGAAGACAGCAGAATGGAATTAACCAAACTCGAGGCTCACTCTATTTTAGAGGCATGGGTAGGTGGGGTAGTTGTGCTGGGAAGATGCCTATATCCTCCTCTGAGCTGCACATGGAAGAGACGTGCTTTTAGGGAAAGGCGCCACAAGGCTTGACTCTCAGGGGCAGTGTGCCAGTCTGTGCATGCAAGCTCTGACCTGGGAGGCCAGGGCAAGCCCCCCGGAGCAGGAGGAGGAGGAGGCAGGGGCTGGGGCTGAGTGGGCGTCTGCCTGAGCCCAAGGACACAGCACCTGGTTAGTGGTTGTAACTGGTATGCTGCTAGGTACCAGCCATTCAGGTCTCTCATAGAAAATGCTGGGTGGACGTATAGAGTGAACTTGGGTCCTCAGGATTCAGAACTATGGCTACATAGAACAAAAGGGGAATGAAGTGAAGTTCTTAATGTCATGGTTGGCAGGTGATTCCTGAGACGGGCTCCTGTGAATGTGGGATGACATCTTTCCTCTTTTCCTCTGACCCTCACTTCTCTCCTAAGAAGGCACCAAAACATTTTCTTTTCTTCAGAAAGGAATGCTGGGATTGATCCCAAAGGTCCTTTTTAGGTGTGTTAGGCAGGGGTTCTATGAAGTGGTAAAACCATGGACAGCAGGACCAGATGAGGCTGGGTCCCGGTCCTGGCTCCTCATTCACTAGCTCTGTGACCTTAGGAAAGTTACTCAGCGTCTCCGGGCTTTGCTGCCCTCTTCCAAAGTGGATTAAAAATATCTGCTCGGTGAGGTTGCTAGGAGAGCTAAAAAGGATTACGCATCATAACATACCATTAGGCTGAACCAAAGGAAAGTGCTGAGATTTGACCATTCTTAACCCCCCAAACAGCAATTTCTTATAATTCAAACCAATTTCTCTTTTCTTCTAGATTCTAAAATGTCATACAATTAATGGCAGCTTTTAGGAAGAGAAAAAAAACCCACCTCACTGCATTAAATACACACATTCATGTTCAAAGACCCACTTCAAGTTGTGAAATGCTAAAAGGTGAAAAAAGCCACATCTCAAAATCTGGAAATGGTGGAAATACTGTTACTTTCAGGGGACAATGGCAGTGAGTTCTCTGCCTCAAGCCATCCTCAACAGTGGTTCATCCCTAGACGGGTTCTCCCTTGTGGAATACACTAGGTTGACCTGTGAACAATGAGCCTCTGTCTGCTGGTGCACACCTGGGAAAGGTATTAGGAAGGGGTACCAAAGAGATGGGAGGGGCACCAGACAGAGTTCCATGAGGACAGTGCCCAGTCCCATGTCTGTCACTGAAACTGGGTCTGAGATGAAATCGAACACACAATAAATTGCTTTTAAATAGTCACCTGTGTGTTTTGGTATGTACCCTCTATTCATGGCAAGTAATGCAGGCTCTCTTTATGGTAGTACTACAGCATTTCCTAAGTGCATTTAACAGCTGGTAAGTTGATTTAAAGGAAAATATCAAGCAAATAATAACCAGTGAAAGTATCTTTTAGTAATGAAAGGGAAATCAGACATTCTCCGATGAAGGAAAACTAGAGAATTTGTCACAAAGAGGCCTACGCTAAAAGAATGGCTGAAGAAAGTTCTCTATGTTGAAAGGAAAGGATATAAAAGTAAACTTGAAACTTCAGGAAGAAAGAAAGAACATGGTAAACAAGAATATGGGTAGGCATAATAGGCCCACTTTCTCCTCTTGAGTTTCCTAATTATGTTTGATGGTTGATGCAAAAATTGTAACAGTGTCTGATGCAGTTCTAAATGTATGTACAGGAAATATTTAAAGATGATTATGTCATAAGTGGAGGGGGGTAAATGCACATAAAGGGAGGTAAGATTTCTTTATTTCACTTGAACTGGTGAAATGATGGTACCAGTAGACTATGCTGTTAGGTATTTGTAATACTGCAAACAACCACTAGAAAAGCTATATGAAGCTATATAAAAGCTATCAAAAACATTGCAGACAAATAAAAATGGAATTAAAAAAATATTCGAGTAACCCACAGGAAGGCAGGGAAAGGAGAACCAAAGGTAGAGAAACCAAACAGAAAACAAAAATAAGATGGCAGACATAAGCTCTAAAGTAACAATAAAATATAAATGGTCTAAATATACCAATTAAAAGACAGAGATTGGCAAAGTGGATGAAAAAGCCCAACTGTTTACAAGAAAATCACTTCAAATATAATGAAAAAGGCAGGTTGAAAGTAAAAGGGTGAAAAAAATGCAAATATTAATCAAAGGAGTATGAGTGGCTATGTTAAAAATATTAGATAAAGTGGACTTCAGAGCAAAGAAAATTGACAGAAGCAGAAAGAGGCATTATTTAATGATAAAGGGGTTAATCACAAAGAAGACATTTTAGTTCTAAATATGTATGCACCAAACAACAGAGCTGCCTTATATGTGATTCAAAAATTGACAGAATTGACAGAACAGACAAATTCACAATTATAGTTGGAGACTTCAACACCCCTATTTGAATTGATAAGATAGAAAAATCCGAAGGATATGAAGAACTCAACACCACCATCAACCAATAGAGTCTAATCGACATTTATAGACCACTCCTCTTGATGACAGCAGAAAACAGTATTTTCAAGTGTTCATGATGATATCAAGAGAGACCATACTTAGGGCCATAAAGCCAAACTCAGAAACTTAAAATAAGTAATACAGAAGGTATTCTCTGACCACAATGGAGTCAAACTAGAAATCAATAACAGATAATAAGAAAGTCTCTAAACATTTGGAAACGACACAGACTGTGAAATAATCCATAAGTCAAAAAAAGGATTCCAAAGGAAATAATAACACTGAACTGAATGAAAAGTGAAAACAACACATCAAAATTTGTGGTACAGAGCTAGAGCAGTGCGAAGGATATGTACAGTATCCAATGTATATATAAGAGGAAGAGTCTCAAATCAATAATATAAACTCCTACTCAAGAACCTGGAAAAAGAAAAGCAAACCAGGCTCAAAGCAAGCAAATAATAAAGATAAGAGTAGCAATCAATGAAAGTTAACACAAAAATAGTAGAGAAAATAATGAAACAAAGAGGGATCCCTGGGTGGCGCAGCGGTTTAGTGCCTGCCTTTGGCCCAGGGCGCGATCCTGGAGACCTGGGATGGAGTCCCACGTCGGGCTCCCAGTGCATGGAGCCTGCTTCTCCCTCTGCCTGTGTCTCTGCCTCTCTCTCTCTCTCTCTGTGTGACTATCATAAATAAATAAAAATTAAAAAAAAATAATGAAACAAAGAGCTGGATCTTTGAAAAGATGAATAAAACTGACAAACCTCCAGGAAGAATGACAAAGGAAAAAGAGGACACATTAAAAAATCAGGAATGAAACAGAGTCTATCACTACAGACTGTAGACATCAGAAAGATAATAAGGGGGATTATGATGAACAACTCTATCCACATAAATCTGTCAATGCAGATAAAATGAATCAATTCCCTGAAAAAAAGTACCCCATCTCAATATTAAATAGATAATTTGAATAGCTGTATAGATATGAAAGAAATTGAATTCATAATTTTAAAAAATCTATCCCCTAAAGAAATCTTCAGGGTCAGACTGAAAAGGAAGGTCTTTATTTGCAGGTGACAAGATTATCCCAGTAAATCGACAAAGAATTCCTGGAATAAACAAGTTCAACAGGGCTGTAGAATACAAGATAAACATACAAAAATCAAGTGTATTTCTCTGTGTTAACAATGAACACATGGACAAAAGAAAAATAAAAATACTGTATTTATAATTGTTAAAAATATATTTATATATATATACTGTATTTACAATTGGTAAAAAAAAGTATATATAAATCTAACAAAACAGGACTTTTATGCAGCAAACTCCACAGTGTTCATGAAAGAAATCAAAGATGATTGGGATGCTTGGGTGGCCCAGTCGGTTAAGCAGCCAAATCTCGATTTTGGCTCAGGACAGGATCTCAGGGTTTTGAGGTCGAGCAAGCATTGGGCTCCCCTCACTCAGCAGGGAGTCTGCTTTAGGATTCTCTCTCATCCTCTGCCCCTCCCCCTGCTCTCTCTAAAATAAATAAATCTTAAAAAATATATCAAAGACAATCTAAGTACATGAAGAGACATACAATTCATAAACTGAAAGATTTAATACAGTAAAGATGTCAATTCTAACTGAATCAATATAGAGGTTTAACACAATTCCTATTAAAATATCAGCAAGATTTTTGTTGTTGTTGTTAATATAGCAAGTTTATTCTAAAATTTATATGGAGGGGTACCTGGCTGGCTCAGTCAATAGAACTGAGACTCTTGATCTCAGGGTGGTGAGTTCCAGCCCCACATTGAGGGTAGAATTTACTTGAAAAACCCCCCACAAAATTTATATGGAAAGACAAAGAACATAGCTAAAATAATTTTCAAAAAAAGAGAATAAAATGGAAAAATAAGTCCTACCTAACTTCAAGATTTATGTTTTAGCTATGCTAATCAAGACTGTATAGTAATGGTGGAAGGATGACACATAAATCAGTGAGCAGAGTGGAGAACCCAGAAATAGACCCACACAAATATGCCCAACTCACTTTTGACAAATGTGCAAAAGTAATTCAATGAAGGAGAGACAGCTTTTCCAACAAATGGAGATGAGATACTAAACATCCCCTGGCAAAACGAGCAAACCAAAGCCAACAAAAACACACAAACGAAACCCAGAAAACCTTGATGTAAGTCTCACACCTCATACAAAAATTAATACAAAATCAATCACATCAGTATAAAACATAAAACTAAAATTTCTAGGGAAAAAAATATGAGGACATATTCACGATTTAGGGCAAGGCAAGGAGTTCTAATACTTGATACCCAAAGCAGACTCTCCATTATAATAAAAATTGATCAATAAGATTTCCTCAAAATTAAAAGCTTTTGCTCTGTGAAAGACCCTGCCAAGATGATAAAAAGAAAAGCTATAGAATGCGAGAAAATCCTGGCAGACCACATTATCTGACAAAAGATAAGTATCACTCAAAAATCAGCAGTTAAAAAGCAAACAACTTAATTAGAACACAGGCAAAGACACAAAGAGGCATTTCACTGAAGAGGATGTACAGATGGCAGATAAGCACATGAAAATATGTTCAACACCATTAGCCATTTAGGGAAATGGAAATTAAAACCACAAGATGTCACTTCCATATCTATCAGAATGGCTAAAATAAAAAAGAGCAACAATACCAAACAGCGAGGATGTAGAGAAACTGGATCATTCCTACTTTGCTGGTGGGAATGTAGAATGGTACAGCCGCTCTCGAAAGCAGTTTAGCCCTTTATTTAAAAAACGAATCACACAACTACCATACCACCCAGTGATGGCACTCCTGGGCATTAATCCCAAAGAAATGAAGACATACATCTGCATAAAAACCTGAGTGTGAATGTTTACAACAGCTGTATTTGTAATAGCTTGAAACTGGAAACAATTCTACTGTCCTTCAGTGGGTGAGCAGTTATACAAACCATGGTATGTCCATGCCATGGAGCACTGCTCGGCAATGAAAAGAAACAGACTATGAATACATCCAATGACCTGATGATTCTTCAGGGAATTATGCTGAATGAGAAAATCCAAATCTGAAAAGTCACATACTGTATGATTCTACTGAAATTACGTTTTCTTAAAAAAAGACTTATTTCCTAGAGACAGAGACAGAGAGAGAGAGAGAGCAGGAAAGGAGGGGCAGAGGGAGAGAGAATCTCAAGCAGGCTACACACTGAGCGTGGAGCCTGATGCAGGTCTTGATCTCACCACCCTGAGATCACGACCTGAGCCAAAACCAAGAGTTAGATGCTTAACCAACTGTGCCACCCAGGCACAGTTGAAATTACATTCTTAAAATAAAATTAGAGAAATGGAGAACGTATTAGCAGTTCCCAGTGGGTAAAGATGGGGTGGTGGCACAAGAGAAATGGGTTTGGCTACAGGAGTGCAACATGAGGGAATCCTGCAGGTGATAAAAATTTTCTGCATGTTGACTATATCCCATCAGTATCGTGGTTGTGATATTTTACCATAGTTCTAGTAAGATATTGCCAATGGGGGAGACTGAGTAAAGGGTACTGAGGGCTACTGCTGTATTTTTTCTTACAACTGCATGGAATCTACAATGACCTCAAAATCAAAAGTTTAAAAAACTAAGCTATTTCAATTAAAAATTGAGAAAAAGTAAAAAGGTGTATAAACTACAAGAAAAAAACCCCAAAGATCGGGTCTTGTCTCTGTCCAAAACCTCCAGTGGTGTTCTATTCACTGCACATGGAGGGACACCCACACTTTTCACCATGGAGAAAGAGTTTGTGCAATCTGATTTTTATCTACAGTACTTCTTCCTGTATCCCACTGCCTTGGTCACCTTGCTGATTTTCCTGTTGCCTCCACACACCAAGCATGTCTCCACTAAGAGCCTCAGCAACTACACTCACCCACTTGGGATGCTTTTGCTCTAGACCTCTGCATGGCTGCACTTTCCCCCACTTTGGTGATTGTTCAAATGCTACCTTCTTAGGGAGACCTTCTTTACATCTCTTCTTTACATCTTTACACCTTGCCTGCCCCACCCCCAGAGATTCGGTCATTGTCTTAATTTTGCCTTTTTTTTTTTTTTCATAGCATTTATCAAGCTCCCACTCTCTTCTGATCCATTTCCTTGTTCCCTGTCTGCACCTCCCCTGGACACAGCAAATTTCAGGAGGATAAAGAAGGTGTCTGTCCTATTATTGCATAGTGAGCCCTCATGACTGCTGAATGAATCAATGCCCTGGGGCATTATGCGTGGGAGAAATGGGCCAGGAACTTTCTTTAAACAGATGTATACTAAGATGTACTTTAAACAGATGTATATTGTTCTGCTCCTGGGAAATCTAGAGATGCTGAATTCTTTGGAAATTAAAATTAAGAAGAAGGAGCAAGAAGCCCATCTGCAGCCAGATTTCAAGGAATGTCTAAAGGAGCACAAGTCAAGGATGGGAGGGTATATGCTTCACTTTTTAGGACAGCTGGATATTTGTAGCTAACCATAAAGAGAATTTATTTATGGGATTTCTAGGTCCTTATCCACTATTACTGATCATCTGATAAAACCAGGTACCTGTCCACACAGAATGGCAGATGCGATCTGAACAGGAATCCTTTAATGGAAGGAGAAGGAATACTGCTGGGCAGTTGTGTGATGTGTGGCTACTACTATTCTCCAATAGGACACGCTGGAAGGCACAGCTTTACAGCGCTTTCTCAACTCTCTGAATTTTTCTGCCACCATCTCTCTCCAGTCTTCTTTTGACCAGAGGAATACTACTCATGCTCTGGGACTGCTTGGCTTCACAATGCAGCCCTGGGAAATGGGTCACGCCTTCTTCTCTCTTCCCTTCGGGGTACATGGTGCGGGAATATCGCAGTTCACCAGTAGGGGTCGCCAACGAGCCCCTAGGAAAGCAAACCCAACTTGAAAGCACAATGTTCCCAGACTGCTTGCTCCTCCCTGGGACCTGGCTCCCTCCATCCCTGAAGATCAGGATCGCTGGCCCAGGGCGGGTTCTAGTCCACATTCCACGGCAAAGGCCCCTCCCAGCTACTGGCTGCCCTTTAGTGGGTAGCTGAATAAGACTGAAAAGGCTTGCTAGGGCGCTAGTAATGTTCTCTTTCTTGGCCTTGGTGCTGATCACACAGTAGGTTTACCTGTGGAAATTCATTAGGCTCTATAGTTATGATCTCGGCAATTTTCTGTATGTCACACTCCAAAACACCAAAATAAAGTTTAATAAAAAAATTTCATGGGCAGCCCGGGTGGCTCAGCGGTTTAGCACCGCCTTTAGCCCAGGGCGTGATCCTGGAGACCCGGGATCGAGTTCCACATCAGCCTCCCTGCATGGAGCTTGCTTCTCCCTCTGCCTGTGTCTCTGCCTCTCTCTCTCTGTGTCTCTCATGAATAAATAAATAAAATCTTTTTAAAAAATTTCATAGACTAGGTTTACTTAATACACAGGATGCCTCAGTAATCTGTGGAATTCCCATTATAGCCTGAAAAAAGGAACAAACAAAAACCAAGGAACCAAAAACAAACAAGTGAGAACAAGTTAGAACACCTACCCCTGGGAATTCCAGACTTAGAAACGTTTTTCACTAAAGTGGTTTCCTAGGTAATTGCAGGTGAAAGCGCCATTCATTCCTTCATTCATTCATTCATTCAAAGTTGGAGGGGTAAAGGGCATGGGGAAGTTTGGTCTTGAAATGCTTCCATCAGGTTTTGCTGCCTGTGGAATCACTGCGGCTCATTACCCAAGGACTGGCACTCCCACTCCCATTTTGGGTCCTGGTGGGGCTTCCGTCAAATCCAGCTGCAGTGAGCCCTGAGACTGTGGATTAAGGCTAGGCTGCGGATAAGAATACTTCATGAGCGCAGCTCTGGACCCCAGGCCAGGTGCTTGAGGCTCAGACAGCTGAGGGGCCATGCTGCTGCTGCTTTGCTGTTGGGCCACCCCTGCCATCCAGAGAAGGCAGCTCTCTGCTCCCCTCTTCACTCTTTGGGCAGCCTGGCAAGGGGAACCCACACTGCCCTGCAAGTTTACAGGCCCATTGCCCCAGAGATATCAGAGGTTCCATGGTCTGAGAGGGACCCTATGCTTCTATAAAGGCTGTTCTGGAGCAAAGTGATGAGAAGCTGGTGCTAGAGCCAGGCTGCCTGGGTTCAAGCCCAGCTGTGCCACACAACTGTGTGGCCTTGGGCAAGTGATCACCTTCTCTGTGTCTCGGTCTACCCATCTGTTAAATGCAGATAAGAACATTATCTCCTTCAAAGGTTGTTTGTGAGGATTAAATGAGTTAATCCTTAGAATGTGCTTCAAAGAGTGCCTGGCATATAGCATATATATGGCATATAAAATACGTATTTTAGCTTAAAAAAAATCCTTACTTGTGTCTTGAGACAGTTCGTGATAAAAGAGTTCCAAGGTCAAATGAGTTTGGGAAACACCTGATTGCCTTTGTGAATTAGGGTATTCAAGACTCCGCAGGAGAGAAATTGTGAGTAATCCAATGTTAGCCTGCAGAAAGAGCTGATGTTTGGCCCGTTCTCAGGTCAGTACTCATGGCTGGTTGATATGTGCGCTGCAATGGGGTGCTAAATATTTTGAGGGGATGGTTTTTACAGAACACCTTTGGGGACATCCTGGAGGTGCCACATCCTCTGGTGAGGCCATCTTTATGACGTATAAAGCACTCACGGAGTTGCAGGGACAGTTTGAAGGGCACTGACTCATTTTATCTTCACAACCACCCTAAGAGGTTAGTATAATTATTGTCCCCATTTTCAGGTAGGGAAACTGAGGCAGAGGGAAGTCAAGTAACTTGACTGGGGTCATAAGGCTGGTAAGCGGTATAGTGAGGTTTAAATTCCCACAGTTTGGCTCCAGAGTCCACGCCCTGAACCACTGTGCTACGTGGGCTCTTGGGACCCACTGAGGAGCCCTCGGTATGTGGTACTTGATGCACAAACTCCTCAGAGCCTCTCAGGCAGACTGGTCACCTTTGGCACTTCCGTGGCCACAGTGATGGGGCATCTGTCACCTCCTCCCTCTGCCCCTGGCTCCGCACTCCAATGGATGGCTGGGGGCTGGGCATGCCACGGCTATCCCTCCTCAAAGCGCTCCAGTTGCTTACACAGTAAAGCCACAGGGCCCGCTGGCTGGGACCGGACATCCATATGGTATCGCCAAGCAAAGGACCCCAAAGAAAGTTTTCAGAATTGATCTCATGATGGCCCATGGGCCGGACTGATGTTCTAATGGGGTGACAGCATCTCCCTGTTGCAGGAACAGGGAGACCTGTGAGGAAGGGGTGACACTCATCTGATCCTCTGTACCCAGAAAGCTTTCTCCAGGGCCTGGCTCTCCAGGATCCTTGGCAGGGTCTGTATCCCGTTGATCAAGGGTGCTGTACCGTTTCCCTCTTTCCACCAGATTCCTATCTGTCCATTCGGGCCTCTCAAGTCTCAGCACCTCTGTGACACCTCCATGACACCGACTCACACCTCTCAGAGCCCACGCCACCCAATTTAACACTGTTTCATAAACCTCAGATGCCCTTGGGGCACATGTGTTGGCATGATCACCCCAGCTTTCCTGTAAATTCCCTGGGTTAGAAGGTGTCTCTCCACTTTGTCTCATGTGCCCAAGGGCCTTGGGACATAGCAGGTGCTCCGCAGAACAGCGCCCCACAAATGACTGCACAAGTGGCTTTAGCCAGCCGGGCACACGTGCCGCTGGTGGCCGTGACTGCAGGATTCCTGCCCGAAGGGCGGGACCAGGCTAAGGACTGCTGAGCTCGTGAGCCTCCCGCCTTGCTTGCTTGCTGCCGCCAGCTGACTGCAACAGCATTAAACTTCTCCTACCTTGCTCGCTTTCAAGATCTCAAACATCAGGGGCAGGCCTTGGGTAATGAGCTCCTCCGTGTACTCCTCCTCCTGAATGGTCTTAAACTCCTTCAACAGGCACTGGATGAGGGGCCTGCGGTGCTGCTGGAAGGCGATCCGCAAAGACTCCAGCCACGTGTGCAGTGTCCACGGGACGCCTGGGAGGGGGCGGGGAAGGGTGTGCAGGGGAGGAGAGGACAAGACAGAAAACAACCACAACAGAAGGCGTGTTTTTTTATCTGCAAGCTGGCCTTTCCCCAGGACATCACCAAATTACGAGCCCAAGAGCCTGATGTGGGATGAACTGCGCCAAAGTTGCTTTTTATTCCCCCTGAAGATTTGCAGATGTTGAAACTAAAGATCAGAATTCAATCCCCTTAGCTATGGCTGTCCATCTATGCACGCTGTTCACTTACTAGGAGCTGCATTTTACAAGATCTCACCATCGTGCAGAACACAGAATGTGACACACTGCTTATGCCTACCCCATACTTCTGGGTCCTGACGTTGCTCCCCTCTATCCCTTCTGCCTTCTGGGGAGACAGAAGCTCAGGGGGGTTAGAGTCCTGCTCAGGATGAGCAGCACATCATGCCCAAGTGAGAGCTCAGAGCTGGTGAAACCCATCGGTGGGCCTCACCATCTACTGCCCTGGCCAGGATGGGCGCAGACGTCAGAGAAAGGCCTGGAAGGTACTGCTGCCGCTCCCCTGGGCAGAACAACTCTTCCCCCTGTGGGCGCTTCATCAGGCCTTCCTCCTTTCACAGAAACCTCTCCAGCAGCTGACTGCTGCGATGTGCTTCTCCTTCCCCATGGAGAGGCACGGATGAAGAGCATGCTCCACTACTGGGCATAAGGAGTAGGCCATTCAGAGTCTGGAGCTTCAGCATCATGCTAAATAGGCCCTCGGCACAGTGGCACAAATGTCCCACATTCTGAACAGTCACTCGGAGAGAGAGGCCCACGTCCAGAATGGCGGCAGGGGGGCCTCTCCTCAGGCCCTCTGCCCACCTTGACCTGCCATACCAGAGGTTGAAGGCCCATGCTAGGACCTGCTGTTCCTGCCCCCATACTGGGAAGGCTGAGCTGGCCTGCTCCCTGGACACACAGAGATGGATCTGAGCTAGCTCCCTCAAGGAAGAGCCAACCCTAGCTTTTCTCAGGAGTGGCTTTGTACCCTGAAGCTCAGTGGGTGAGCCTCATCCTACCTGTTGCCTGGCCACTGCTTCTTGGATATGGGTGCTCTAAGGCAGTGATTCACCAACCACTGGGAACCACCTGGGATGATTGTTAAACATAAAGATTTCCGGCCTTTATCCATCCAGACCCTCAACAGCAGAGCCTCTGGGTGTAGGGCCTGGCAATCTGTATTCAGACAAGCTCCCAGGTGATTCTAATTCCTTAAATTCTCAGGGTCCAGAGTTTGGGAATCATGAGAAAATGACCTGAGGATCAGCCTTTCGGGGTAGGGAGGGATGCTGCTGTCTTTGAGGAGGTGTGGGTGTTTTAGCTTGGAAGTGATCCAACCAGCAAATGAGAAGTTCCCTGGGCCCATGTGTATGTGTGTGTGTGTGTGTGTGTGTGTGTGTGTGTGTGTGTAACCTAGAGCTGGGCAGGGGTGCTGTGCCCAGCGGTGGAGGGTGCCAGACTGACCTATGCTCCTGATATCAATTGTGACATCCACGTAGCCATGCTCAGCGCTGTGATACATGGCCTCCCTCAGAGCTCTCAGTTTGGCTTTGCTGTTGCGGCTGGCACACAGGGGAGGCGGGGCTGTCTCCGCCAGGTCAGTCCCCTCGGCCAGAATCTCTTCCAGGGACAGGATATCACTCTTCTCCTTCTCTGGCTGAGCGAGCAGTTTGCGGAACACATTCCTGTCAATCATAAACCCAGAGAGGAAGACACTCAGAGATGGAAGGGCTTTTCCAGGGCAGGGATGGGGTGTGGGAAGTGGGGACCCCACTCATGTGAGAACAGGGGGATGATGGGAACAACTCTGGGGTGGTGGTTTCAGAGCCCTGACCACCGGTGTGATGTTTTGAGGACGGAGATGGGAGAGGCGTGACTGGCTATGTTTCCTTGAGGGCAGCCTGGAGCTAAGTGCTTTCCTCAAGTATCTAGAAGTATCTAGAAGGTTCTAGGACTGTGCCCTTCTAACCATCAGCCTGCACACGGGGTCCCACAGTGAATCTGCTTTACTAGGGTTGTGTGTCAAAAAACTGGAAGGGGGTAAACCCTGAAGGAAATGTAGATAAGTGGTAACTTAGGCTGGAAGGGATTTTATTATTTTTAAAATGGTTCTTCTCACTTCACGGCAGCTGAGGTGACAGGCTCTGACCAAACTGGCAAAAAGTGGTGTCTCTGTGAGGTGAAAGCTGACAGGGCAAGGACAAAACAAGGTAGCCTGAGTGGATGTGCGCTGCATGGAGTTGGCTCTGAGCAGAAAGCTGGTGGCTAAGGCCACTCTGGCCAGGCCTGGGGTCTGGCCTGCTTCTGGGCCCCACATCCAGAGATGTAATGGGTCTGGGGTAGGCCTGGGAATCTGCATTTTTAACAAGCACCACTTGGGACCTTGTGGCTTTGGCCCATCCTAGCCTACCTGTGTCCGTGGGCTGCGGCCTGGCTGAAAGAGTTCATATCACCCTGGGGGGTTGTAGAAATTCCATTCCTGTACATGGTTCCTATCAGGGGATCCGCACCACGCTCCAACAGCAAACTAACCAGCTCAAAATTTCCTGCAAGCCCAGAGAAGGGGGTTTTATAAGCGGATAAAGCAAAGATACAGTCACAGACACACTGAGGGCGCAAGGTGGTGGAGACCCTCGGCCGGGACGAGGCTCAGCGGCTCTTACCTACGGCAGCTGCCAGCTGAAGGGGTGTTTCCGAGTAGTTCTCCTCGCCGTGCTCCACGGAGCCTTCCACCTTGGCCCCAGCGTCCAGGAGCAGCTGTGGAGGAAGAGTGGCTACTGAGACATTTAAAGGACATGCACTGTGAGGACACATCAGGAAAAGCTGGCAGAAGTCAGTGCGATGCCAATGTTCCTGCCCTCCCTCTGGGTCAGTGGCCGTGTGCACAGGGTGAGGGCAGCTGTACATAGAGGGTGAGCTGATGGCCTCTTGAATGTCCTAGAACCTCGGACTATCAAAGCCTGGTCTTCGGAAAGCAGCATCCGCATCACCTGGGAGCTTGTTGCAAATGTGAGCACTCAGGCCCCATCCCAGACCAACTGAATGAGAGTTTGCATTGCAGCAAGATCTCCAGGTCATTTATATGCACGTTCAAGTCTCTAGAAGCGCTGCCTTGGACTCTTGAGGCACCAGAGTGTTGGAAGACTCTTTTTGGGTTGGAGACACAAAGCCTCGGAGAGCATTAGAGTTGCCTCTTAGAACCACGGAATCTTGAGTTCCAGAGGACTTTGGGGACCATCTGGGCCACCCGGGGCATGAATCCCTTCTAGAACATTCTGGGTGGCTCTGAGGATAGTTTAGCAAATGCTAAGTTTCCTGGCCAGCGAGATCAATTAATCAAGTGGCAGAGGGAACTCTGAGGAGTCTACTCCATTCTGTGTATTCCCTGAAGATGTCTGGACTTCATAAAGATGGAGACTGTCCATGCCGGGTCTCACCCACAGTGAATGTGCTCTTAGCACTGCTAATGGAAAACGAGGAGGAACATTCTGCCTTCTTGACTACCTACCCAGGGCTCCCTGAGGGCACCGCCAGGAGAGGGCTGGCATTCCATGCCATGTGTACCTGCAGTGGAGAGGTGGCCTGACTTCCATGGGGCTTTGCTTGGCTGCCTGCTGCTCCTATTCCTGATTTGAAGGCTTAGGATGCCACTGCACTTTAAGGGATGGCATTTGTGTCCACTAGGCCGCCCCTCTGATCCTTTCTTTCCTAAACTCCTCTACCAGGAGTGAACTGGGCATGACATTCTACAGCAGAAGTCAGCTCTCAGTGTACCATGTCATACACTCCACCTCCTGGAACATGACTTTGGATCTTTCTGAAGGAGTTCCATGACCGAGAAAACAAGATTCCTATGGATCTCCAACATCGCCCAGTGGTCCCCGTAACTCTTTCCTGCTCTGCATACTTCTAAGAGGCTTGGACCACATAAAAACAAGTGTTCCTGATTATACCCGAAGTTCGGCATTATGAGGCCATGTGTGGTAATGGACCTGGATGCTTATTTCTTTTTTTTTGGATGAACTAAAGACCAAATTTAAGATCTAGAATGTACTAGATGGCTAGTCATTGAATATCAACTGTACAAAAACCAGAAAAGAAAGTGCAAGCAATACATACTTCAATGCCCAAAGGACCTTGGATGAGGACATCTCTCCATACTCAGGGAGCTGTTTCAGAAGACACATGCAAAGGCCCTACTCTAGACCTCTGGGATCAGATTCTCAATAGGTAGGATCCAAGCAAGTGTCTTTTAGAACCATTCCCTTGGCGACTTGGGGATGCTTCTTTCCACCAGTCAGAGACCCTAGACTCTACACAAACACCAGGGTCACACCTAAGGGGAGGTTCTGAGGTCTCACACCAGCCAAGTCTTATGTTTATGTTAACGACAAGCAAAATGAACAAATCCACAAAATCACAGCTCAGGCCCCACCCCCGAGCAACCAGGAACAGCTTCGGAGATTTGCCACTCGTGTGTGTGAGGCTGCGTGTGGGTATGTGATAATTTCATATTGGTTAAAGCCAGGCCATATAGATCATTACATATGATATTTTCATTTATATGATATGAATGTGCTATACTTAATTGCAATTAACCAATATGAATCCCTTAGGGAATGTGCATGCTGGGAGAGGTACAGATTTGCATAATGAAGGAGGTAAAATTAAAGGTCAGACGTGGATAGGGAAATCCATTAATACCTGAACTACAGGAATATGTCCATGCAACACAGCAAAAGTCAGAGCCGTCCAATGGCGGGTCTCGGGGTGGACGGATGGATATTTATGAGGAGTACTGACAACCTATAAACAAATTGAAGTTATTTTCAAAATGTGACCTTCACAATATTTAGACTAGCAAGTCTGACCTATCTGTGGCTGGGCACGTGGGCTGGAGATGTATGGAAGGACATTCTGAAAGTGCTTTGGGAAATGTTGGTGATAGTAAGGTGGTGACTTTTTGTCCTCGATGTCTTGTAGGGAGTCTTTTTTGCTTCTCATCTGAAGGGAGTTAAATGGATGATTTAACCTTCTCTAAGGTGCCTTGGAGAAGCTGTAGTGGCAGCTACCATGAGCCAGCTCCCCAGCCTGTCCCCTCTTCCTGCTTAAGTGCGGTGCTTCTGGGGGCCACAGGAGGACATCAGCGTGAGATGCCATACCACTACATACACACCTTTAGGGGAATTTCTCAGCAGCAGGAAACCTCAGGCTAGGTGTGTGTGGGGTGTGTGTTGTGCTTCAAGCTTTCAAGCCAGGGAAGACTACCGCCCATCCAATGGAGTGACATTCCCAACTGGTCACAGCTCACCTCACCCTGTCCTCATTTCACCCTTATGTTGGCTTCCTAATTGACAAGGAACATCATGCTTCTAGAAACATGGGCACAAACCTTCCCTGGACACACCATGAATGTGCAATCTGATATTGGTCTTTCAATACATAGGCCTCAACATACCCTAGGCCAAAAGAGAGGCAGCAAGGCAGCTGAAGGCTGGGGTCCTGCAAGACTGGCATCCGCACATGGCTTTCCTCCCAAACACTCCTGGGCCCATACAGCTATGATGCCTGTTTCCTCCAGAGCAGCTGAGTTCACTAATTGCCTGCTGGGAGAAGGCCTTGAGCTGGGAGCCATGGGATGGGCTAGAGATGACCAGAGAAGCCCACTGGGACCCAACGATGAGGAGCCCCTGCAAGGTCTGCACAGTGCTGGGGGAGATGGTGGTTCTTAACAGGCAAGAAAATCCCCAATACTTGAAACTTGTAATATCCAAAAGGGTTTGGATGCAAAACTCTGCCTACTGCCTGTTTTCCTCAGATGAATATCAAATTCACTAATTTAAAAAAAAAAAAGCAAAGCACTAAGATTATGAAAACATTTAATTTTGAACTAACAAAGTTTTATAGGGTTGCTGAACTAGGATTGCAGCATGCCAACCTTCCCAGCCTCTGGGGCTGCCAATAGCTGGCTGCCAGGAAGACAGGATAGAACATGGTCGAAAAGCATGATTTCACTTATGACAAGTCTCATGGTGTGTGTCTGTGGGGGACCAGTATTAACTGAGTCTAACTTCTGCTAGGTAGTCTTTGCGATTATTCTCCCCCTGTTGCTGATGGGGACGCTGAGGCTCCAAAAGGCTAAGCCACCTGTCCAAGCACAAAGCAAGTGGCTAAGACTCAGCAGTTTCAGAACTTGAGCCCAAGTGTCAAATTCTAAAGCCCGTGGGGGGGGGGGGTACGTTTTCTGCTATACACCACACTGCCCTAAGGAGGCTTTGCAATGGGCTTTAAGACCTGTGGCTTCAATTCAACCAACAGGTGAACCGATCAGGATTTGGCTGGCAGGGCGGAACATCTGGGGGAGTGACATCTCAGATCGGGGGACATGGCCCTGCGCTGTATTAGGCAGAAAGGGTTGATGGCTCAGAAGAGGGCTTTCTGCCCTGATCCCAAAAGGAACGGATCAGCAGTAAGAATCAGACTCAGTACAGCTGAGGCAAGGGGAAGCTGATGCTCCTTGCAGCTTCGTTGGTGGGTTTTTAAATGAAACGTAGTTATGGGCAGCTCCTTGGAGTGTGGTTGGGCTGGGGCCTTGGGATGCAGGAAATCCACCACCTGGTCTGACTATTTGCTGGACTGAGTGCCTTCAGTGATGGCTCTCGGGAGAAAAAGCCCCCCTCTCTTTGCTTATTTCCCCCAGGGGGACTGCCAGGCCAAGGGGCCCTGCAGCCCTCTGCACCCTCACCTCGACATTCAGGTCAGCTCCGGCATCCAGCAGCATCTGAACCATCGCCTCGTCCCCACGGACGCAGGCATACATCAGTGGGGTCATGCCCTGCGGTGGGTTAGAAACCAGAGAATGGAGAGAGTTTATAAGGCGGCTGTGTCACTCGACAATACACATGGAAATTTTTACTTGTGTGTAGGTGGCTATGCTTGTACTCAAAATCCAGCATTAAAAAAATAAATATGCTGCCCTATGACTCATAAGGGCACAGTCCTTCATATTTTGAAAACCAAAAAAAAAAAAAAACCCAAACCCAAAAAAACCCACCAACAACTGGAGGGGAGAGGGAGAGGAAGGGAGGATTGCCTTTTTTTTTTTTTTCCAATTATCTTTGTTTAAGTTGGTGTTTTTTCATTGATCTCTCCTAGGCTGCAGCAGACCTAAGAGTACGTGCTAAAACAAGTGGCTGATTTCAAGTCTTAGGAACTTTCTGGATTCTGTGACATTTGTCCAAGTTACCTAATTCATAAACACGGTTTCCTTGACATTTTCTCCTTCACAATATAACAAGTGTCATTTTTACTTTATATAAGCTGCTGGTCAGTGTCAAGGGAAATTGGATGCCTCTGAGCATGTCCCCATCACTGACGTCTGGTTTGACATTATCATTAACAAGCAAAAGGCAAGTGAATGAAGAATGGCTTTTAGGGATTCCATATTTGCCTGTGACTCCTGCTTAGTTTGAGGGTCCACAACCAGCAGAAGGAAGGGATGGATTTTTCAATAAATAGTGTTGTGAAGGTGACTATTTGGGAAAACATGCAAATTAGAGCCTGATCTCATACCATATGCCAAAATAATTCATAGTTTGATTAGAGATACAGAGAAAAAATTAAAACCATAAAAGATATGTACCTGGATCTGCTTCTAGGTGTAGAAATTAAGGAAGAAATCATGAACAAAAATCATTACAGCATAGAGGACAATAAAATTGAAGATATTATAAACAAAATTTAAAGGTAAACAAATTTACACTGGATGGGATGAGCACTGGGGGTTACACTGTATGTTGGCAAATTGAATTTAAATAAAATATTAAAAAATAAATTGAGACATATTTGTTAGATTATAACAAAGGGTTTATATCTAAAATGTAGAGAGCTCTTCTAAATAAGAAGATAGTAAAGCTCCAATGAAATACTGGCAAAAGGGAAACGCATATACTGTTGAAGATTGTGTATATGGAAACAAAGTCTCTGAGAAAGTAATTTGAGATTGAGAACCTGCAGAAAGGTTAATGTGCTTGAGCCACTATTTCCATTTTTAAGAATTTCCCTAAGGATGAGCATAGCATAACATACAGGATTGTAGAATCACTATTTTCTACACTTGAGACTATTGTGTCAACTATACTTCAATGAAAATAAGTTCCATAATGAAATCATCAGGGATTTGAACAAAGACTCGTATGTTTAACTTCTCAGCTTTACTAATCAGCATTGTTGACATACTACGTAATTGGAAACAACCTAAATATCCAACAACTGAGGATGGTAAACTGAATAAATAATATGTCCATTTTATGTAGCCATTAAAAGTGACCGAAAAAAGAATATTTAATGACATTGCAAAGTGCCTTTAATATAAGTTATTGGAAAAGGCAAGAGATTATAAATCCCAATTTAAAAAATAATAAAAGTGTGTGTGTGTGTGTGTGTGTGTGTGTGTGTGTGTATGTTAGGGTTCCTTGTTGCTCAAGAAAATTCCTAGCTGCTGTTCCTTCCCTGGAACTTGCTACACGAGCTGCCCTATGCGAAACGGCTCCATCTGTCCCTTGTGACTTTCCACCTGGAGCTCATCTGTTTGTTTTCTCTGTCTGTGACATCTTCACCCACATGGTGTCTCTTGGTTGGTGGGCACAGGAGCCTTTCACTGCACCTCAGTTTGAGGATGTTGGGGGGCAGCTGCCTATCTCTGAGGTGCCTCAGAGGGTTCCCCAGAATGACTTCTGTGTATCTCAAACATACCCTGAAAGTTTGGTAAAAATACCCCTGGAGTTGTTCCGTGATGCAGTAATAGACAGGCAGGCAGGCAGGCAGGCAGGCAGAGAACTAATTTTAACCCCGCTGAAAAAAATGACTTGAAGGACACATACTAAATATAAATGGTGGCTATCTGGGTGATGGCATTATTTCCTTTCTGGAATAGGCCTATTTTTCTGTATTTTCCATTTCAGCTGCACTGATCATGTGCAACTTCTATAAAGATGAACAAGGATATTTTTATAGTTTAAAAACTCAAACTAAATGAATAAAATAAACATCATCCTAAGTCACCAGCAGGGGGAGTGTGTGTCCAGCGCCTGCTGTTTCCATCTTGGGTGGGGGCAGTACACCTGGTGGAGGGGTGGGGGTGAGGTGTCTGTTCAGACTCTCAGACCCTGTACCTGTTCGCTCATGGTATTGATCCCATCGGGCCCCAGGAGAGACACTGCCTGCTTCACCAGGTCCGTGCGCCCACAGTTCAGCATCCGGAAACCCAGGTCCTGCTTAAACTTGGCTTCGATGGCCACTGCATCCAGCTTCCGAGAAGCACAAAAGCAGTCGTCGGCCCTAAGGAAGGGAGAGGTGGTCAGGTGGGTGTAGTGGTTTCCCCGGGAAATGGTCCTTGAAGTCCATGAGAGCTAGAAAGCACCAAGGATCCCTTGCATTCGGTTTTCATTGTCAACTGCCTATTCCTCGGCTCCAATTAAAATATGGATGTCTCGATCCTTTGTCCTTTACAACTGCTGCTGATCTGTCTTCCTCAGGCTTCTGTAGCATCCTGAGCTAAACATGGTGAGAGCTACTAACGATGGGATGTTTACTCTAGGCTAAGCACTCAGCTAGACTCTTCACGTGAATTAGTTTGTTTGATCCCCCACACAACCCCAAAGGCAAGTACAATCATTACCCCTCTTAACAATGGGGAGACAGACAGACAAAGGACTCACCCTGGGCCACCCAGCCAGCAGCCTGGAGTAGACCCTATCCTAGACCCCTTTCTGTCCCTTCTCTGTGCAAATTCAGAGAGTGGAAACCAAAGAAAGGAGTCAGGTGCTCAGAATTCCTGGTGCCGTTCCTGCTTCTAACTAAGCCACTTTGTGGCATAAGGAAAGGTTGTGAGGGAACTACCTTCTTTTTGGGGGGGCGGTTCTTCTTGATGGTTGGAGGAAATGAGATGGGCTATAGTTCCAGAAGGTTTATGGCACCAAGGCTCCTGTTCATCAGCAAGGCTAGGACCTGGGGGAGGAGCACTTGAGGGGTGAACCACTAAGGGAGCCTCAGGGAGTGGGTGGGATGGGTTTGTGCTTGACTCTCCTTTGCATTTCTGATGTATCATTCACCTCCGCTTGGGCAGAAGGCATCCCTGAAATAGAAACCCAGGGTAGGAGCTCTTAGGGCTCCAGGCAGGAGATAGAAAGTTTGCTTCTGGCCACCAGGGGGAGCTGATGCAGTGGAGATAGAAAACTTGGTGCTGATGTGGGGTCTCATCTGCGGGAAGGCCTCAGGAGCTGGGTGTGGGTCAAGGCCTCCAAGAGTCTATTTGTATGAGCATTGGGAGAGACCAAGAAAGGCCCACGGTTGACCAGGACGCTGGACTCCAGGATTAAGACCTTTCCATGGCAGGCAGGGGAGCCAAGACACCCAACATGGTTGGAGGACTCTCTAGGGAAACCCCATAGGTGGTGGGGGAGGACTGACGGACCCTGGGCTTGGCATTCAAGATGTGAACTTCTAGGGCACCGAACAGGGCTGTGCCATAAGGCATGGTGTGTGGGGCTTTGCATTTGGGACTCTCACAGCGAGGGGTGCTAGATTTAGCAAATAAAAGTACTTTAATAAACACTGCATGAAACAAATGTACATTAAAACACTATTCACAGCTTACCTGAAACTGAAATTGAAATTAAAAAAATTTTTTTTTTAATTTGGGAAAGGGCAGAGTCACCTGCCATGATTTGAAAAGAACACAGGGAGAGACCACGGATCCCAGCATCTCCAGGGGACAAGAGGAAACCCCTGGTGTGGTGGTGGGCTGCATCTAAGTTTCCAGAAAAGAAATGGTTAAGGAAGAAGCTTCAGGCCAAATGGACAGGACAGAGCAAGAGAGTGAGAGCAACAGGGCCAGGTTCTGGGGCATATAATAGAGGCTTCTGGAGAGGAAAAGGTGGGGATCTGCGTGTGTCGTGCTGACATGTCTGGAGCCTTGATTGGGTGGGGTGTGTGTGCAGATGTTGGGGAGGTATTAGATTTTTTAAAAAATATTTTATTTATCTGATACAGAAAGAGAGAGGGCAGGAGGAAAGTAGGTGGAGTGGCAGGCAGAGGGAGAGGGAAAAGTAGACTCCCTGCTGAGCAGGGAGCCAATGGGATGTGGGGCTGGATTCCAGGACCCCCATTGTCATGACCTAAGCAGAAGGCAGCTGCTTAACCGACTGAGCCACCCAGGTGCCCCCAGATTTGATTAACTCTAGGGAAAGCTTTTCTTCTAACAGACCACTATCTAGTTGGGAAAGAGGCTGATTTGTGAAATCAAGAGCCTCCTTCCTGAGAGCAAAGATGCTATGAATTGTCATTGTCAGTGAATTTGCAGTTTCCTCTCTGTGTCTCAGTCCCTTCTGCTCTCCTCCATGCTTGACTGAGTCTCTCAAATAAGCATTTTGTTTTCTGGAGTCAAGCTGCATTTCACCTGACTAGATAAATGTTACTGAGCACCTACTGTGTGTGGGCATCACACCAGGGGCTAGGAGGAGGGAGACACAGACCCCCGCCCCGTGTTCCCTGAGCACCCAGACTCATAAATCAGTAACTCCAAGAACATCAGCACAAGTGTTTACCAGCTACAGAGAATCTTGATTTTAATTACAAAGAGACAAATGGCAAGGAAATTACCATAGCTAAGATGGTGATGATAATAATTGTTATTATAGGAGGCTAATGTTTACTGAGTTCTTACTACTGAAATCTAAGCTCTTTCCGTGTATCACAATAAGCCCACAATGGAGGTGCTATGGGGAGCCCCATTCTAGAGTTGAGGAACCTGCCCGAGTCACAGAGCTGGTAAGCAGTGAGCAGGGATTGGACCCCCCAGCCTGACCCTGCTCAATGGGACCCTGCACTTCTCCATTGTGCTGGCATACCCACATATGCAACTGCCTTCTTGAGCACATCTCTTGGATGTCTCCCAGACCCTCAAATCTAGCATGTATATTCTTAACATGTTCACCCCCCACCCTCCAAACCTGTCTCTAAGTCATCCCATCTCTATGAATGGCACCACTGTCCACTCAGGTGCTCAGGCCAGAACCTTCTCCCATGCTCATGGCCATTCCATCAGCTGTTGACTTTGCCACCCAAATCCCAAACCCATCCACTGCTCTCCAGCCCCACTGCCCATACACTGGCTCCAGACATGGGTCTCTTGTCTAGATGAGTATAGTGGCCTCCTCACTGGTCTGTCAGCTTCCATTCTGTTCTCTGTCCAAACCAGTCTCTCTCTTTCTCTTTTTTTTAAAAGATTTATTTATTTTAAAGAGAGATGGAGAGAGAGCACATGCCAGCAGGGGTAGAAGCAGAGGGAGAGGGAGAAGCAGACTCGCCACTGAGCAGGGAGCCCAATGTGGGGGCTCCATCCCAGGAACTGGAGATCACAACCCGAGCCAAAATCAAGAGCCAGAGACTCAACCAACTGAGCTGCCCAGGGGCCTCCAAGAGTGAGCTTAAAATGTAAATAAGACTGTGCTGTGTTGTGTCTCTGCTTAATACCTTCCCGTGTACTGAGACTAGAATCCAGCTCCCAGGCATGGACCACAGGCACTGCAGGGGTGAGACCCACCCTCCTCTTCCACACTTCCTTCTGCATGTGCCACTCTCCGGTGGCCAAGGTCTCTCCTACCTCAAGGACTTCATTCTTGCTCTTCCCTTTCTTGGCTGTCTGTGGGGCTGGCTCCTTCTCACCCCTCAAATTTGAGCTTGAATATCATGTTGAAAGGAGGCCTTCTCTAAAGGAGGGTACACCTCATTTCCTGCCATTATATGCCCCATCTCTGGCCAATTTCATCCTTCCCTCTTACCACTTTTCCCAATCTGTGACTATTCTATTCTATTCTATTCTATTCTATTCTATTCTATTCCATTCCATTCCATTCCATTCCATTCCATTCCATTCCATTCATCCTACAGTTTGTTTGCTGTCAGCCTCCTGGGGGCAGGACCACATCTATCTTGTCATTCCTCTCTTTGTGCCTGACGCATATGGTTATTAACTGTAGGTAAGCCATGCACGACCTGCCATTTATTCTTGAGAGCAGGCCCCAGGAAGCACCTGTCTTCCAGAATCCTTCAGTCACACAAAGTGAGTAATGGTTCTGGTTATTTTACCAGCTAAAGCAGGTAAGAACATTTTCCATAAAAGTTTGTGAAAACACGGCTTTCTGTTCAACCTGGTTTGTTAGAAAATTTAACTTGGTAGCATTTAAATTCCTGCAGCATTCCTGTAAACATGGCTCAGAGCTCTGTTTACTCCTTCTGGAAGGCCTCCCCAAGAATCTGCCACTGAAGACCAGTAGGTTCCCCCGGGGCCTGGGCAAGTATGTGTGCCCTCCTAAGGGTGGGACTTACTTATGCAGAAATCTATTAAGCCAGTCACCCAGGGCTTCACCAGAAGGTGATCAACTTTGTGCTTTTCCCTGCCAGTGGCTTTCAACGATGCCATAAAAAATCTGATCAATTTAAGTAAGAGGCCAGCTACGGAAGTAGTCAATTTCTCCAATTTCTCAAGGGCCCAGGCCCCAAGACTTGGGCTCCATATCTTCCACTGCTTCAAGAATGTGACTTCAGAAAGATGTTTTCCAGGAAGCCTGCAGGCCTGAGCACAGCAAGCAATCACATTGCCTTTTCTCCCCCGAGGAGGAAGTATTGAGGAGGGATGCTAATGTATTCTGCTGATCTCCCAGTGACAGACATGAGCAGGTGAGGCCTCAGACACATTTTACTCATAGGTTAATTCTTAAAGCTAGCGTACATAGGAGTGGTGAGCATGAACTCTAGTTCCCCGTTCTGCTACTCAGCAGCTGTGTGATCTTGGGGCAAGTTATTTAACCTCTCTGTTGTTCAGTTTTCTCATCTGTAAGATGAGTTTAGTAGTAATACCATCCTCCTGGGACTCTAGGTGTGGATAGTCCATGTACAGTGTGCTCAGAGGAGTACAGGGCTGAGCACGAAGCTCTCATATCACAATCATTACTGTAAGTCACAAAGCAAGGTGTACACTGGAGAGAACACACTGTACTTGGAAGAACCAAATTCGGGGACATGGAGCCTGAAGCACACTGTAGTACAAAGCGCTTCCTGGGGTCTCAGGTTAGATACTGCATCTAACAAATTCCACCAGAATGAAGGCAGTCCTCTTCCAAGTGGGGAAACCCTGGCCCTCAGAAAGACTGCGTGCCTTAGCGTGGTTTTGCAAGCAAACTGTAAGTGATGACAGAGGCTGGGGAGGGGGGGGCGGATGGGGGTCCCACTTGATGAAAGCGCAGTTTCTGGAACAGTTCAACAAGCAGGAAATGGTAGAGCAGAGTTACTCGGGGTGCTGGGGTCTGCCCCAGCCAGTCTCCGAGCCCCTCTTTCCTCCCCTACCCCCAGGACCAGTCCTGACCCCACTGGTGCTAGAAGGTGCCAGGCAGTTCCCAGCTCCTGAGCGCGAACCTAGGCTCACTCTGGGAAGCCCGTCCCCAGTGGTGTGGGCTTGGAAGCCTGACAGCCTGGGTTTGTCACCTGGCTCTGCCCTCACTAACTGCTGATGCTGTGCACTGAACCCTGCACAGGGAACTTAATCTCATTCTATTTTCAAACGTGAAAAATGGGGACATTAACATTTTTACACGTTTTACCGATTTAACAAATACTAGCTCTTACCATGTCTAGGCATATTATACCTTTCTGCAAATATTAACGTGTTTAAGTTCTCACAATAACCCCACAAGTAAGGCACAGTTATTAACTGTACAGACAAGGAAAAATGGGGCACAGAGAGGCTAATTAACTTGTTCGTTGTCGCACAGCTAATAAGTAGGAGTCAGGATTTGAGCCCAGTCTGTCCCACTAACCACTCTGTACAGCCCAGTTCTTAGCAATGTGCTGGCAGTCACTGGGCTTCTGTGCATGACTCTGGGATCTGAACCTCAAAGGCCCAAACAGTCCTCACAACCGTGACCTTCCCTCACCAGAAATAGAAGCCACCCCTTATTGCATGCTCACTGTGTGCCAGGCACCCTACTAAGTGCCCAACTCCTACCATGTCAGCCGACCTCTCCTTGCAGGCTTTGTTATCATTATTCCCATTCTCTGGACAAGGAAACTGAGGCGCAGGTCTGAGTGTTCGACATGGAAGCTTGTCTCCCACGGAGCAGGCAGGGCCTAGTGCTCAAGACCAGCGCTCACATCCCTTTGTGCTTCATACCGGCTAGCGTGGGTTGGTAACTGACCTCTCCAAGCCCCTCTTTTCCCATCTGCAAAGAGCAGGGATGATGATAGTAGCATGTATGCCTCTATCTGCCATGAGGATTAAGAAATACTTTTGAACCACTCAGCACAGGGTGTGATGCTAACCACTCAGTACACAGAATGCATACTTACTTGTACTGGGGCATGCAGACTGTTCTGCAATGATAGGGCCTCTTCCCAGGATCTAACCAGGCCGTCTGGAAGCTCCCACCCCCATCCTCCCATCGCACACTTCCCCAGTCACAGGGCAGGGGGGCCTTCCCTTCCGCTTGCCGTGGAGCCCAGCCCTCACCGGGGCCTTGTTTGCAGAGCCTGTGACAGCTCTGCTGTTGCTCCCGTGGCTTCTCACTTCCCCCTCTGCAAAGATTTATAGTTTTCCTAACACGCTATCGTTAATACTAATAATGGCATTTGTTGGTAGCTTTCCCTGTGCTAAACATTTCACGGGAAATAGCTCACCGCATCCTCAAAATAATCCCGTGGGCTGGGCACGATTCTCTTTATTTTACAGATGAAGAACCTGAAGCATGGAGCTTATGTCACCTGCCCAAGGTCACACAGCTCGTAGGTGGTAGGGCTGGCATTCAGTGGCGTTCGTCTGGCTCCTGAGCCCACGCTCACATTCTGCTTACACCCTCTGTGTCCCCATCTTTCAGATGAGGAAGCAGAGACTGAGAGGCAGTAGGTATCCTGCCCTAAAATCACTTGGCTCCTTCTACCTTCACTGCAGCCCACGTGTGTCTCATCTCAATGTCAGACGTGGGTTTGTGTGTGTTTCCACCCTGTCACAGCCGAATCCCACAGAGCCCCATGGTAAGCATGCCTACTGTGTGCCACACACATTGCGGGTGCAGAGAGCCCACCAGGGTGCGATTTCTGCCCCATGAGGCTCGGGGCCGAGGGGAAATGCCATGGTTCATGCATTCGCACATCTGCTTCCTGAGTGCCAGCGACAGGCAGGTACAGGGTCAGGTGCCTGGTCCAGGGGCGAGCGAGCCAGCCCAGCCCCGTGCTCCCAGGCTGCACGGAGAAGGATATGCACGAGAAGGATATTAGGCAGGCTATGCCGGAGACCACATAATTGAAAACGGAAGTGTCCGGGAGAAAAATGAGAAGCATAACCCTAACTCAAAGTCCTAACCGAGGATCAAGTCACTGGCCTTTCATGTTCCTCGGAGGGATTTATGATGTTGAGAAGGAGACAACGATGCTGATTTCATTTCTCTGGACCCTCAGGAACTCACTGAACGGTGGCAGAGAGAACTATCGATGATGTATATGCCAGCACAGCCTCTAGTTCCTGGCTTTGTAACCCTGAGCAACGTCCCCCATCTCTCTCTGGCCTTCCACCTCCTCATCTGTAAGGGGACATATGCATTCAGGTTTCATTAGGAATAAGGGAGACAGTGCACACAAACCTGTTCTTGCTACGCTGGAGGCCCTGTCTGAACATGGACACATGCCTAGAGAATGTGGGATGTATGATGCTGCCAGAGACTTTGAATCTCTAGAAGATGTGGATATAAGTCAGCCATCTGAAATGCAACAGAAACATTATGGACAGCGAACACCCCAGTTATCTCCTCAGGAACGAGGGTAATGTGTAGCTACGAGATAACACCTAAGTCAGGCATGGAAACGGGGTTAATCTCAGGCACCAACTCTGACTCATTCGTATGGCTGGTTGGAGTATGATGTTAAGGAGGATTCTGAGGCCAGGTCTAGGCTAAGCCAGGCATGGGAAACACTGAGGGCCCTATAAACACTTCTGAAAGCAACTGGTAAGGCAGGAATAGGGCCAGGGTGAGGCTCAGATGAATGTGGATTAAGTCATGGCTGTACCACTCACCAGCAGTGGGACCTTGGATAAATCACAGTTCCTCCAACAGCCTCAGTTTTTCTCATCCATAAAATGGGGGTAGTCAGGCTCTTGGGGGCCCCCAATGAGGGACAATCTCTGAGTTGATCCCATGTTTTCTGGTGGTCATGTACCATTCCTTACCATGCAACAGCTTTCCTCCCTTACTCCATCCCAACATTTGGGCTTCTCTGTTTCTGCTCTTACCTCACACAAACACTTGCTCATGGCCAAGAGGATTGTCTGGGAAAGAGATGTGTGGCAATGAATGCTGTCCCCCAGGATCCGTTCTCTACCCCTCTCCTTACAGCAATACAGAATCTTCTGCCCTGAGTTTTGGCCTGGCACGTGGCTCCCCTTGTGGCCAGTGACAGCCATCTGACTAAGTTCTCACCAACAAACATGAGCAGAAGTGATGCAGGGAACTTCTGTGTCCTGTGTGTGGTGAGTTGAGCCAGCTGGTACTGGCTGGGACAGCCAGTTGTGGGCCTCTTCCCCACTCTGCATTGGAGTCATCTCATTGCTCACCTGAGATCAGCCACAGTGGAAATATCTATACCATGGAAACCGATAAATACTGCGAACCATGCTCCTTCTGTTAAACATTTACCAGCATACCTCTGTCTGTGTCACTTGATTAAAAGGAATTTCCTGGCCCTGGGATAACAGCCCTATTTCCCTATTTCCCCATCCCCAGCTGATAAGCAGACTTGCCAATGACTGAGCGCTGACCACGCAGGTGACCACACCCAACACACTAAGGCAGGGTTGGCAAACTTTTTCCTGGTAAGTGAGGTAGTCACTAGTCTAGGCTTTAGGCTAGAGGGTCTCTGTTGGGACTACTCAAGTCTGCTCTTGGGGCTTGAGGACAGCCATAGATAACACGTAAACAAATGGGTGTGACTGGTTCCCATAAAGTTTTACTTAAAAAACAAAAACAAAACAAAACAAAACCCAAGCTGACTCATGGGCCATAGTTTGCTGACGCCTACTCCACAGGAACTGCAGAACAACAAGATGGAAGGAATGAGGTCTTCAAGGGATCGTGTGGCGCAGCATTGCCCCATCAGCCTGCACCGGCTGATCTGTTACATGACAGAGAAGTAAACATCTATTTTAGTTAAGTCATTGTACTCTGAGTTACTCTTGTCATCTAACTAATACAGAAGCTAAGACAGTAACCGCCCCTTAGGGCTACTCTCCCAATACAGCAGAATGGAAACATGTTTCCTAGAATGGAAAGGGTCAGATTTGGCTGCTTTCTCCCATTTCCTAATTTCTGTGTCTCTAGATAAGAATATAAGAGTCTGTAGGTCCAAGGCAGGGGCACACTCCTATCGAGTATATAGCGGAGGAGGTTCCTGGGCTTTGTTTATAAGGGTCTGGTGACCCACAGGACAAAAGCAAGACTGTGCTCTGAGCGTGCCTGTGGCTGCACTGGCCAGGCTGCTGGGGATGCAGGGAGGTCCTGAGGGGTGCATCAGACCTGCAGGTACTCCCTGCAATGCCCAGCTCTAGTTTCCCAGTTTATTGGGCACCTGGATGAGGTCAGCTTAGGGAAGGCGGTAGGGGTGGAGGTGGGGAGGAGCAAGGCCAAGAATTTGCTGGTTTACACTTTTAATGCAAAGCAGCTCTGTGGTTCTCAAAGAGCCGGGAAGAAAGGCCCATTCTGTTCTCACTGTGAGGTTCAGGAGGTCTGAATGGAAGAGAACTTCAGGGAGGGGGAGAGGAACAGGGTGTGGGTGCAGAGGGGCAAACTCTAGGCCAGGGCAGGCCTAAGACCTATGCTGCTGGCCAGCTTGCAGTTTGAAAACAGGCTGCAGGATGCCCGGGTGGCTTGATGGTTGAGTGTCTCCCTTTGGCTCAGGGTGTGATCCTGGGTCCTGGGATCGAGTTCCGCATTGGACTTCCCTCAGGGAGCCTGCTTCTCCCTCTGCCTGTGTCTCTGACTCTTTCTCTGTGTCTCTCATGAATAAATAAATAAAATCTTTAAAAAAAGTTTTGGAAACAAGCTGCAAATAACTTCCATGGCACACACATGCCCAGTCCTCTCTGTACTCCTGTATCACGCTGGGTCCACTTGTGTGTTCCCTGCCTGGCCCTGGGCCTCTGAGTTTGAACCTTGGACTAGCAAAGGATGGATGTGGTCATTTCTAGAATCATAGATAGATATTAAGTAGCTAATATTTTAGGAATTCTTCATTAATTCACTCTGATCACCTATTATATGTCAGGCAGTGTGCCAGGTACACTAAGTGCTTCCATACTCAAAATACTATTTTTGGTTCCCAAATAATAGCAATGATGTTGATAATAATAACAACAGCAAATACATATAGCATTGATTGTGTGCCGGGAACCATTTTAACTGTGTATATCTATATCTATATCTATACACACACACACAGATACAAATACATCCTATGCATACCTGTGAATGAATGTGTATACATATGCATACACACACACACACACACACACATTCACATATACGATCTTATTGAATCCTTACTTTAACCCTACAAAACTTACCTGCATCTATCAGAAGAGGAAAGGCCAGCAGAGAGAGGCTAAGAAACTCACCCAGGTCCTAGAGCCAGCCGATGGTAGGAGTGAGATTTGAACCAGGCAGGCTGTTGCTGGAGCCCTGTTCTTCCCAGCACCCCCACTGCCTGTCTGCTACCAAAGGTCTTCCAGGTTCACTTAGATGCTATCCAGATGCCACTCAGGTCACTATTAGATGCCACGTCCAGAGCCAGTGCCAAAGAAACATAAATTCCTACTCTCAGGCCACAAACTGGAGGCCCTCTTGCAACCGCCCCTCCTGAGAGCTTCCCATCATCTAACCATTTCTTCTCACCATCCCAGCCAACAAGGCCTGCTATCCATGCCGCACACAAGCTCCCTATTGCCTTCCTGCCTGCATGCATGGTGTGCCCTCACTTCAAATCCTCTCTCTGAATCCTGCCCTCTCCTAAGTCCTCCTTGAGACACAAGTCCCACTAAGCAGCTTCTCTCTTGCACAAGCCCAGAAGGTCAGTGCAGAAAGAGCATTCAGGCCAACTCCTAACATTCCTAAGATCAGGACACTGGAAGCCTGAGAAGCATTAACCAGTCTGAAGGGGTCACAGAAGTATTTAGGTCACTTAGCAAGTCCCTCTATGGATATCTTTTTTTTTTTTTTTAATTTTTTTATTTATTTATGATAGTCACACAGAGAGAGAGAGAGGGGGGCAGAGACACAGGCAGAGGGAGAAACAGGCTCCATGCACCGGGAGCCCGACGTGGGATTCGATCCAGGGTCTCCCAGATCGCGCCCTGGGCCAAAGGCAGGCGCCAAACCACTGCGCCACCCAGGGATCCCTATGGATATCTTTAGACTTGTGTAGAGCAGTGAAACTCAACCAGGGGTGCTTTTGTCCCCCAGGGGCATGTAGCAATGTCTGGAGACAGTCTGGGTTGTCACAGCTAAGGAGGTGCTGCTGGTGTCTGGTAGTTAGACAGACGCTGCTGAATAGCCTACAATGCACAGCACCCTCCTCCCTACCCCCCTGATTCCAACAGAGAATAACCCAGCCCCAAATGTCCACAGTTCAGAAAGGTTGAGGTTGAGAAATCCTGGTGGAGGGTAATCACATTTTTTTGCATCGTCTCTTACGTATCAAGCAGTTCCCATTATGGGATTCTGTAAGCGTGACAATAAAATTGGGCCTTCAGAAATGAATCGTGAAATGACAATCCAGAGACCGACGGGCCTGACTTGGATACCAGCCCCCAGTGCCCCCCCACCTCCTCAACACACTTTCCCAAAAAGCTGAATTTAATTTCATGGGCTTCCAGGGCCCTAGCTGATGAGTCTTTCCTTCTTTTGGGTAGTGAAAAGATGAACAAATTGAGACTGTTTTGTGCTAAAGTCAGTCACACCAAGATTCTGTGCACATATATATATATATATATATATATATATATATATATATATATGGCAAATGGAACATGTAGTGATGCAAAGATCCTAGAAGAAATCTGTGTCCAAAAACTGTGTCTACTTGCTTTTTAACGCCACTGCCAAAGTACAGAGAAGGGCCAGCTCATTAACCTGCCTCGTATAAGGTAAAGAAAGTGTGATTCCATGGCCCCCTCCCAGCTAATCTTTTCTGCTTTGTCAGAGATCCCAAGGGGCCTGGAACCTTTCTCTTTGTTAGAAGTAGATGGCCAGTTAGTGGCGAAACCATCATGTCTGCCTTCCCCGCAAAATAGAAATTCTGGGTCTGTCCAGGTATGTGAAAAAAAGATCTTTCTCAAATGCAAGGGCTACAAACACCCAGGAAGATGAAACTAGTGTGCTCATTCCTGAATGTGCTGTCATGTGACTTTGAGTAGAAAATAATGAAGCATCATCACACATCTCTTGCTTTGTCATCATGGCCTATTGTAAAAGAAGTCGAAAATGAGGCCTATCCTTTAGGGAAGGGTCACCCCTGATTTTGGCGAGCCCTGAATGTATCCATTTATGGCAGAAACTGATTGGTGTCCTCCAGAGAGCCCTTGATCTCGTTCATGTATTGATGTAGGACCTGAATTCTTCACGGCTGCTCAGAGAAGGATGATATTCCCCAGTTTCCCTGGCAATTAGATGTGGCCACATGATCGACAGGAAGTAAGGGAAGTGATGTGTGCAATCTCTGGGGCCCGGTCTATCCTCCTACTTTCCCTCTTCCCTCTAAAGAGAGGAAGTCCTAGTGGGTGGGGTCAGCCATATCACGCTGTGCAAAGGAAGGTACTACCCAAGGGGTGTGAGAGCAACAAGAGGGAAGGTGCCTGGGTCCTAGAAGTGGAGTTGCTATTAGAGCCCCAGACTGCGTATGCCTGGACTATTGGACAAGGATGAATTTCAAGCTCCTGACTCACCCGAGCTACAGGTATTCTGAAGGTCTATTACAGCTAATGAAGCTGGATCCTAATGAATCCATCCCACAAATGGTTTTTTAAATGAAAATCAGTTCAGGGAAGCACACAGGAAGTGCTAAGTACACACCGGCTACTGTGTTAGGTGCTGGAGATTCAAAGAGAAAAGTACATCATCCTCTAAGGAATCCAGAAAGGACTAAGGGTCTTCTATATAATAATTTTCACAAATACACACATGCACCTGTTGCTGCAGTAAAAGGGCGGCATTCGAGTGTTACAATTCCAACATTCCCAGGGACACCAGTCCCCAAAGATGTTCTATGATGGGCACACGAATGTTTTCTGTAAAAGGCTGACGAGTAAATATTTTAGGCTTTGTGGGCCATATGGTCTGTGTCATAACTACTCAACTCTGCCACTATGTGAAAGCGAAGTGTGAAAGCAGCCACAGACTATAATAAGCAGATGGGTGTGGCTGTTAGTCCAGGCAATTTCATTCATAAAAATAGGAGGCACACAGCTCCCGTTTGCCAACTCTTGCTGTACAGTAAAATATTTAAATAGGATAACCTTCTCTTTGGGACTTACAAGAAACCCAGGATGTTCAAAACACCAAGAAAGTTTTTTTTAATACCTATTCGATTTTATTTAGGCCAGTATTCCCCAAATTTGCTGAACCACTTGACACCTAAAAATAAAATAAGGCGGGCAGCCCCAGTGATGCAGCGGTTTAGCACTGCCTGCGGCCTGGGGCGTGATCCTGGAGACGTGAGATCGAGTCCCACGTCAGGCTCCCTGCATGGAGCCCGCTTCTTCCTCTGCCTGTGTCTCTGCCTCTCTCTGTGTCTCTGTGAATAAATAAATTAAATCTTTTTAAAAAATAAGGCTTATTAATATGCCAGAACTGGCCTTCTTTTTATTTTATTTTTTCAGAATTGGCCTTCTAAATATGCTGTTGCAAACCCTGGCTAAGGAACTTTTATGGTTAACAAATTAATTTAGGCACTCATAAATAAAAAGTAACACAATGTCCACCTATATGCTTACCACCCAACCTTGTGGAAAAAATAAGCATTATAAGTACAAAGAAAGCACTGTAAGTACTACACACCCGTCCTGATTCCATTGTCTCGCCCACCTTCCTGAGATTGTTTTCTCTCTTCAATTTGACATTTATCATCCTTAGGAATGCTTCGTATATTTTACTACTTTTACTGAATTTCTGATAATATACAGACTGTTTTGCATATTGGTAAACTTTATGTAAAATGTCAGCACACTACACAAAATCCTGCCTTGCTCTGCCTTTTTTAAAATTTATTTATTATTATTTTTTTTACACAATATTATGTTTCTGGGATTTGGCAATGTAATAACATGTAGATCTGGTTCATTTACTTTCCTTGCCACTTGGCATTCCATTGAATGAATATTTATTCATTCCTTTTCTTGTAGACAGTTTGTTTCTTTTCCTTCTTCTTTATTTTGATATTATAAACACAAAATGAACATCTTTGTATATGCCTCCTCATTTCCATATGGAGGAGTTTCTCTAGGGTATAGACCTAAGACCAGGATTATGTGCTTTCAAGTTTACTTGAAAGTGGATTCAGAGTGCCCGCCAGTGGTATAAGGGAGGTCTCACTCTTCTACATCTTTGCTCAAATCTGGTATCATCACACTGTAACGTTTTGGCTGATCCGATGCATATGAAAGGCATACCTGGGTGTGGTTTTGAAATGCGTTTCAGGATTACTAGTGAGGTCATTTTTATATACATCTCAGCCATTTGGTAGAATATTTCCACATTAAGTCTTCATGAGGATCTTTGGCCTGGTCCACGCTGACTCTGTCAGTTTGGCACAAGAGGCTGCCATGCACCCAAATTTCTAAGAGGAACTAAAGCTGAAGGCTGAGCCTTTTAAGATGAATCTGTGGGCCTTGTTCAAAGTTATAGTCACATGTCCCGATGTTGATTTTTGATTGGAGTGACCCCTTTGACAGAGAGAACTGGGGTTTGGAGTCAGACAGGCGTGGTTCAAATCCAAGATGGGACATATTCTGCATGTGATGGTGGCAGGTTTCCTAACCTCCTGAAGCCCCAGTATTCTCAGGGGTGCCAAGGAAATAAAGCCCTCTCTTCCAGCTGAATGAAGCAGAGCATGAAAAGCACCCAGGACAGTGTCTGGCCCAGACAGGTTCTTGATTGTTGGTTCCTTCTGCCATCTGCTAATACAGGAGCAGGCATGAGCTGAAGCTCCACTTGTTTCTTCCCATTTTTTGTATGACTCAGTTTCCCCCACAGGTAAAAGTGTCATTCCCATTTGCACTTTTATTTTTAAAAGATTTTATTTATTTATTCATGAGAGACACATAGAGAGAGGCAGAGACACAGGCAGAGGGAGAAGCAGGCTCCCTGCAGGGAGCCCCATGCGGGACTCAATCCCAGGACCCGGGATGATGACCTGAGCCAAAGGCAGACACTCAACCACTGAGCCACCCAGGCACCTCCCATTTGCGCATCTAATGGCAGGCCACAAGATGGAATAATCTTCAGGGTAGAAAGGCCTTTGGAGACATCAGCTCTTGTGGTTCTTAACGTTTCATAGAGCAATTTAATGAACTGATGTAAGGGAAGTTCATTCTGGAAAAACAGCACACACACGGGATGTTGTGAAGACGACAAATATGCTGAAGGATGGAACTCTCTCCTTCACTGTTACCCGAAGCGCCTGTGTTATCCTGGCTTTGTACTAAGTACTCTGTACTCAGTACATACCTTTGTAATAAGTACTGATTGCTTGACTAATCCCTAAGGGAAGATACTGTTCCTATGTAAATAATATTTTAAATGAGAGTTCAAGAGATTTGCTGGCAGTTAAGTAAAGAAGCACCCTGGGCAGAAATTTAACAGACCCAAGAGGATGCCAGAAAAAAAAAAGTCCGTTCCCTGGAAGCCAAATCCCATATGGTAAACTACATACCCTCAAACTGCCAGCTTGGATCGGAAGCTCCGATTTGGAAGTGAGCCTCAAATGCCATTTAAGTTGTAGTTTTCTGTGTTGCTGTGAGCATCAAATGTGTTTCTGTTTTGCTTTTAACACTTTGAAAGCTTGGAACAAATTCCAAGTGTTGGCAAACCGTCTGGTGCCTGCAATATGGTCTGTGCCCAGGCCGGGCTGTGGAAAGCCCTGACGCAGAGGGTACTGTGATCCTCATGGCCACGCCTAGAGGCTTCCTGCCATCTGCACCTTCTGTGCTGGCTGCTGCCTGCGGTCCTGGTCCCCCTTCCCACCTGGGTTCCCTCTTCTCTGACCCAGGGCCTCTCTCCCTTTGTGTCATGGTGACTCCTCTTGTTAGGCCCTTCCCTGGGTCACTCTCACCCACAACTGTGACATCAGTGGCCATCCATTTGCCAGTGTCTCCCCCAAAGACCTCTAGGTAGGCCCCAGAATTCAGCTGTATCTGATTTCTGCCCCAGCTCTAACATGATAAGTAAGCCAGCTGTCTAAGAGTAAATCAATGCTGCATGACCCTTTCTTCTGGAATATTCTATGCCCCAACCTCTTCCCTAACTTCTACTCACCTGGGGCAAGGCTCTGCCAATCAGGAGCTCTATGTGCCTTTGTCTGCACTCATCCTCCTTTCCTTCTTCTACCTCTTCCCACCAGTGACCCCACTCAAGGTGGCAAATGCAACTGGTGATGGGTGCTCAATTGCTTTGAAGAGGTGCGGTACTCCAGTCAATTTTGACCTTCAAAATCTCCTGCTTGTTCCTGGGGTGGGAAGAGGGGCCGCTCTGGCTAGTTGGTCAGATTGATTCTCTTCTTGCATCCTGGGGTGCAGCCTCAGCAGTAGTGAGAAGAGGGTGGAGAGGTGCCCGGCCTCAGTCTGGGCTACAAGCCATACCTCGGTGGTATACCAGCACCTCATCAAGATACTTCTTTCCTCTCTCTCTCAGAGGAAGTTGAGGCTATCATTTTTGGCAACAAGGAGGAGCAGACCTTCTTGGTCCAGAGTGGCGGAATAAGGATAATCACTAATATTTAATGTGCATTTACTATGACAGAAGTGTACTACATGGTTTATATGCCACATGGTGCTAATAAGTATATATTATTTTATTTGATCCTTCCCACAACTTTATGAGGTGGGCATATCATTGCTCCCATTTTGCAGATTCAGAAATTGAGTCAAAGAGAGGCGAGCAACTTGCCTAAGGTCACATAGAGAGTAAGTGGTCAAGCCAGGACTGGAACTCAGGTAGTCAGGCTGCAAAGCCTACACTCCTAACCCCTGTGGTTTGCTTCCTCTCTATTAGAGGAGTACCTGACTCCCTGGCAAGCTTGCTCTGGTGGAAAAGCCCTACATGGACTCGCCCGTTTCTGTGGACAACCAGCTGGAATGGCAACTTGCCTTTGGCATTTTCAAAACTGAATCTGTTATTACTTATCTTGTCCTTGCCCTGTGTTTGTCAAAAGCATCCCCACCTACACACTCTACCGAGGCAGAAACCCCAAAGTGACTTTTTAATGTAAAAATTTGGTGAAGGGAATAGGTACCACTTACTACAAAATCCAACAGTGAAGTGAGTTTCCCTCCCATCTCTGTCCCCAAGGTGATGGGTTGAATTAATCCAGGTGATGGGTTGAATTAATCCAATATGACTGGTGTCTAAGAGGATGAAAATTTGGATGGAGACACAGAGGGAAGAAGGCCATGTGAAGAGGAGGCAGGGATTGGGGTCATGCAGCCAAGGAATAGCTGGGGCTTCTAGAAGCTGGAAGAGGCGAGGAAGGATCCTTCCCCACAGGATCTGGAAGGAGCACGGATCCATCGGCACCTTGATTTTGGACTTCTAGCCTCCAGAACTGTAGGACCATACATGTCTCATTTTTAAAATTTTATTTATTTATCTTACAGAGAGAGAATGAGCAAGGAGAGCTGTAGAGGGAGAGGGAACCTGATGAGGGGCTTGAGCCCAGGACCCAGGATCACGACCTGAGCTGAAGGCAGACACTTAATTGACTGAGTCCCCAGGCGGGCCTGCCTGATGTTTTAAGCCATCTTGTCCACAGTACTTCACTACAGCAGCCCCAGGAAACCCACGCACCCAGGCTGCCAACCCCTTCCTTGGGTACCGATCCCACCCTGGGTAGTAGTGGTTGCACAGCTACCCTTCCAGAGACAGCTGAACACGGATAGCAAACACACATGCATTTGTCACACAAAGGCGACACCTTACATGCTATTCTGTGTGGTCTTTTGCGTTTGGTAATAATAAGCCATGGCCATTCAAAAACATTGTGGTAGGGTACAAATAGTACAGATTCACCATTTGAAGCATTTTAAAATTTGCAGTTCCATGGCATTGAGTACATCACATCCGCCTATTGTGCCATCATCACCATCACTCATCTTGGGAGCTTTTTACATCTTCCCAAACTGGAACTCTGTCCCCAGGAAACATGAACACCCCACTCCCCTCACCTCTCCACCCGGCTGCTTCCAGGGCCACGCCTAACGTCCCTCGCTCCCTCACCCCCAAACAGGTCACCAAGTCTTGCCCCTTCCATCTGCCCCGTGTCTCCCCGCACCCATCCTGCTGCCAGCTGCTCTCATCTAAGTTCTTGAAACAGCTTCTGGAAATCTGCCCCAGCCCCTGGCCACCTTGGCCGGTTATCCATACAGCCACCAAGCCCCTCTTTCTAAAATACAAATCTGGGGGCACCTGAGGGGCTCAGCTGGTTAGGCATCTGACTCCTGATTTCAGTTCAGGCCATGATCTCAGGGTCCTGAGATTAGAGCCCCACGTCGGGCTCTGGCCTCAGCGTGGAGTTGACCTCAAGACTCTCTCTCTCTCTCCCTCTGCACCTCCCTTCCCTGCTTGTTCTCTCTCCTCTCTAAAATAAATCTTAAAAAAAAATGAAATACAAATCTGATGTTGTCTCCCTGCTTAAAAGTCTGTGATGGTTGCACCTCCTGCATACATCGTCAGAATTCTTTGGCACAGCCTGAGGGACCCCACGCATGGAGCTCAGCCCTGTGCCCTGGGCTGTATCCCCACCCGGTCCGGGGCCTAACCCATAGGAGGTGCTCAGAGCCCTGGAGCTCCAGTGGTCTGAAGGCTTTACGTTTCCTCCGACACATGCTCCCAACTTGAGGCACGTGTGGTTCCCTCTGTGTGGACTCCCCTCCCTTCCTCTCCTCCTTCGCCTGCCCTACCTGCTCAGTCGGTTCCTTCTTCAGCATTCACATCAAAGGATACCTCCTGCGTTTCTAGCTCTCCTGAAGTAGGTCTCTACTGCTCTCTATTAGAATAGTTACCCCATTTTTCTGTAATTACTTGGAGACCTCTTTGTCCTGCCCCCCCCAACCCCCAGATGGGGGACACACCTGGTATGCCAGCCACACAGCAGGTGCCGGGTACAACCCCGCTGAGTGCAGGACTGCCCTGCTAGCTCAGCTCCTGGACCAGGCTTCGTGGCCTGTCCCTGACATTGTTAGAGAGGACAGCTGAGCCCCAAAGTGACTCTCCTGGGATCAGGGAAGGCTGGTTTTCTGTCTTCCAGGAGGCGTTAATGCTCTAACATCAGTGTGGGGGTGGCAGTGGCTTCCCCGGGTTACCAGGGGGCCTGCAGCATGGATTTCATGTCCACTGGAGGCAAGGAAGGGGCTGGCATTCCATGGCTGCACTTTCAGGCCAGCCCCATCGGAGAGGCCATGGGGAGCTGCAGGAATTTTCTGGAGCCAGGCAAGGACAAGGGCACTCCAAGGAAGAAGAGACGGTGGGTCCTGATTCTGAGAGTCTGGTGAGAGCTGTCCGGGGCCCACAGAGCCATGCCGGGGCCTAGGTCCTCTGCTTCCACAGGTGACCTTCCAAGAGAGAGAACGGGGAGCCCCCAGGTCTGGATCCACGGGTCCATGTACAAGTGACCCAGGGAAATGGCTGGTGTGGACGTGGCTCCAGATCCTTATCCCCTTCCTTCCAGTGTCTCCCGCCCATGATACTAAGTATACCTTTAAGGCAGAAGCATCACACTGTTTTTCCTCTTTGGAGGCCAAGGTTCTCTCTGGACACCGACTGTCTGTCCCTCCCTCCTCAGTTCCTATCTACCCCACACCGGTCGGCTTTCTCTGTCCCACTCAGACTCTGTGACATCATCTTGCTCATCTGTTACTATGGTTTATTGTCTGCATCTCCCCAGTGGTACCTAAATGCTGGTACCTAAATTTCTGTCTCTTCTGAGCCCAGAACAAGGCCCGGCTCCAAGCAGAGGGGGAAGACAATGGAGAGCATCTCTTCTGACACCAAGGGCCAGAATTCCTCCACCTAGCCGATTCTCTTCTAGAAGGGCCCAGATGCTGGGGGGAACACAGGCCAACAAGCTCCAGCAGCACTAGGTCTGTCTCCTAGGTGACTTGGTGACCACCAGATGTGGTGGCCCTGGCGTGGTATCCCCATGTCCCCCACAGGGCCTGGCAGACCATCAGCATCCTATACATGTTTGCTAAACAAACCCAAACTTCCAGCTGTCATTATAGGGCGGGGTGGGGGGTGCCAAAATCTTAGGACAGGTACTGTTGAGGTGCAACCTTCACCTTAGAACCCACTTTGACCCAAACTGGACAAATGACAAAGCCTGCTAACCTCAAAAGGTGTCCAGGAGACCTGGAAAGGGGATCAAACAGTGTGCAATTCTTTAAATTTATCCTTGACTCCCATCTGGGGTTCCCCACCCCTGGAAGCAGTCGTCATCCCCATCTTTACAGGGAATGAATCTCAACCCATGAGATGGGTGAAGTGACTTGTCCAAGGTCACCTGTTATAAAGCAGCAGACCCAGATGAGATCATTGAGAGTGGTGTTTGGCACTTAGTAGATGCTCAATAAACACATAATGACCCTGGTATCCCTTCCTGACACCCTTTGTGTCATACTACTCCCAAACTTATCCATTCCAGAACAGCTCAAAATCTGGTTTGAATTTAAGAAACACACTTTGCAAAAAGAGTAACCATCTCCTGGAGTGAGCTCACGGTTCTAACAACCCCCAAATCCTGTTGGTAGGTGCCATTTATCAGTTAAGTTAGGATTTGAGAACATGCCTTATTGCTATTATTTTAATACAGCCCCCCTCAGGAGCAGAAAAATTGTCTCTTACAAATAAATACAGGGAAATAAACCGTATTTATCCTTTGTATTTCTAAAATGTTTTGAGACCAATTATTAATAAGAAAATGTGCAAACCCTACCCAGATGTATCATTTGCTCTTTATTTCCTTCTACTGCCCTCCTCCTCCCTCACCTCCCAAAGGAGAGGAAAAAGAAAAGAAAGAAAAGGCTGAATGTCCCAGGTTTAGATGAGCTGATACTTTAATTAAGGAAAAATATACGGGTCACCCCTGTCAGCTTACAAGCTGCAGCCGCATCAAATGGTGTTCCTTTTGAATAAACCTGATCACCATGGTGAGGCTTTACTGTAGCTGAATAAAGACAAAAGAAGTGCTCTGGCTGCATTTGGCCAAGGTCATTGTGAAGATAAATCAATGGCTGCACTAGCGTCAGACCTGAGAATCCTTGACTCGGTTGCTCTGTCCCAGCTGGTATCCAGGCTGCCTCCCACCAGGACACCTCGGCCAGCTGGTAGGTAATTATGTGTGCTAATAGTCACGGGCACCCTAGCTGCCAACACCAAGATCCCACGTTCCTGCGTTTGTTAGAACATCCAAGGACCTGCACCGTTCCGGGCTGTTTCTTGAGAGATGTGAGCTCAGATTTGCTCAGATTGAGGAGCCTACCTGGCCACTGGGAAGATCACTGTCTGGGAGGTGGGAGGGGAGAGGGACAAGGAGACTGTTGTTACCTCCATTCGCTTAGTCCTCCATTCTAGAACTCACCTGCCTCACAGTAGCTGTGTGACCTCAGACAAGTTCCACAGCCTCAACCTGGGAGCCTCAGCCTTCCTATCTGTAAAATGGAATAATAAAGCCTGCCTTGCACAATTGTTGGGGACGGCACTCTATGAAGACTGCGAGTGCCGGGCATGGGGTAGGTGTCCAATACCTATTTGTTGGATATCTGAATGGACAAAACCTTCCAGCAAATTGACGACAGCAATACCTGCTTCACATTACATGCAATGAGGTTGGAAAATACGTGTAGGGATGTGTCTGTATGTTGCCTAGACTGAAAGATATTCTTTTATTGGGGTAAAAATTGGTGCATCCTTCATGTACTGAATTTAGCCTAGTTAATGGAATTTCTGAGTCTTACACTTACTATTTAGGAAAGCTAATGAAATACTGTATTTTATTTTTCTCTTTGAAAATGATTTCCAAACTTGATCAAAATTTAGCTTAGGACAATCAATGGGTCTATCTTCTACACACAAATCATCATTCTGGAGACAAATGAGTCACGAATTGAGAGATAAAGGGCAAAAAACAGCGTGGAGAATGAATGGAGCTGATTTCCTTTGTCTCTGCTCTTGACGTGTGGTTCTGGCCTGCCAGGGCATCAGGCTCATGTTCTGGATGCCAGTGTGAGCTACATGCTGGATGAGGGGTACAGAGATGGACAGTGAGCCCTGGAAGCTCATGGCCAGTCTCCAGAATTGTGATAAGGAAAAGAAGCATTTAGAAGAGGGTCGTTAGCATCCTCGAAGAGGGCTGAGTCTAGGTCTAGGGCTGGAGACCAGAAAAATTGGTTGTATCCCAGAAAAATTGGTTGTATTGGTTGTGTCTAGGTTTGATATCTGGCTCCTCACCCTGTCTCTTAGTATCTGTGTGATGCTGGAAAAGTTACCTAATCTTGCTGAGCCTGGATTTCTTCCTCTATAAAATGGGACAGCACTTCTTCCTGGATAACAACAGTGTCTGTTTTGAGGTTCACATGAGAAAATGTTAAAAAGCCTTTAAGAATTATAAAGCAATACATAGGTGTGAGTCTCCATTGTTATTTCAGGGATACTAGAGGTGTGGGGCAATGCTAGCGAATAACAACCATGTCATGAGTACTTTCTTCCCTTCAGGCACTGACTGTACAGGAGTCTCATGTTCTTGGCTCCACTCTGTGCCTGCACCAAATTCTAAGGGGGGCTGCTTTTATTATGTCCATGTGACAGGCCAGGAAGTCAAGGTCCAGAGAGCTTAACTAGCTTGCTCAGAGCTAATTAACTGTGGTGGTGGGATTTGATCTAGGTAATGGGACTCTGGAGCCCAATCTCTTAACATTTAAGCTATGGAGTCTCCTGAGAACATGACAAACAAGGAATATTTGGGCAGCCACAATTGAGGAAACATCTTCCTTTCCCTGCCACCCAGGAGACTTGGGACAATGAGCGAGGTGGTGGGAGAAAGCCTACAGGAGGTACCACTTGCAGGTAACGGGACAGGGGAGTCTTATGGGCAGAGGCTGGGCCTCAGGGTATGAGCCCTGAGGACCTCATCCCCAGTACTTCCATCTGTAAACCATCCCAACAACAGCTTTCTAATCTGTAAAGTGTGGAGATGATACTCCCCTCAGGAGGCTGCTTCAGGGATTAAAGGAGACATGTAATGAATGTGAATCTCCTGTTGGAATTGATAACTAGCACACAGTAGGTGCTCAATAAATGGCTGCTCCTTCGCCTCTCCCCAAGACCTGCTGTTATTCCAGGTGACAAGGTCCGAGGGATGGCAGGGCAGGTAGAAACTGCCTAGACAGAAACCCGAGGATAGTACAATTCAGTGGTCAGAACCCTTGGGCCTGGGGGTCTGGGTCACCTGAATCCATATCCTGGCTTCACCACGCACTAGTCCTATGACCGAGGGCATGTTACTTAACCTATCTGTGCCTCAGTTTCCTTATCTACAAAGTGGGCATAATTACGGTACCCACTTTGTAAGGTTTGGGAAATATTAGAGATTAATCAATCTGCGTAAAGCACGCCCAGCATATGGTAAGCATTCAGTAAATGCCAGCAATGATGACTTAGATCAGCCCTCTGTGTGTTGCTGGGCTGCGGGGCACCTCTGGGTGTTCAGGGGGGCTCTGTCGTATGCTATAAGCCCTCCATTTCCTTGTAGACCCCATAAGATCCTGGAAGAGTGGAAATCTCTGCAGCCTGGCCACATGATTGGGCTAGATGAATTTCAGGGGAAGGGCAGTTTCTCATCAGGCGTGCAGTGGGGATTTGAAGATGGTGACTCTACGTGTTTCTACTCTACTGTGTTCAGTGTGGGAAGTCTCTAAATTCTTTGAGGGTCTGTGTTTGAAGTTTGAATCTACAGCATGTGGGGTTCTGTATTCAAGGTGTGAGGTCTCTGAACGTATTAAGTGTGTGGGTTTTAAGGTCTGAGTCTGAAGTAACTCAAGTATGTCTAGCGTGTGAGGCCTCCACTTGTACACATTGTGAATTGGTCGCCACCATAAGTCTAGTTGCCATCTGTCACCTTACAAGTTAATAAGTATTATTGAATATAGTCCCCATCCTCATGACTTATTTATTTTATAACTAGCAGTCTGTACTTCTTAATCCCCTTCACTCATTTTGCCCCCCTGCCCCATTCCTCTGTCCTCTGGCCACCACCAATCTGCTCTTTGTATCTATGAGTCTGAGGGGATTTTTGTTGTTGTTGTTTTGGTTTTCTTAGATTCCACATATAAATGAAGTCATGTGGTATTTGTCTTTGTCTGACTTATTTCACTAACCCTCAAGGTCCATCCATGTTGTTGTAAATGGCAAGATTTCATTGTTTTTTATGGCTAAGTAGTATTCTATTGTGTATACAATATTATATATATAATCTTTATTTATTTATTCATCAATAGACATAGGGTATTTCCACATCTTAGTTATTGTAAACAATGTGCACTAAACATAGGGGTACTTGTATCTTTTTCAACTAGTGTTTTTGTTTTCTTTAGATGGAATTTCTGGATTCTATGGTAACTTTATTTTTAATTTTTTGAGGAACCTCCATACTGTTTTCCATAGTGGCTGAACCAGTTTGCATTCCCATCAACAGTACATGAGCATTCTTTCTCCACATCCTTGCCAACACTTGTTGTTTCTTGTCTTTGTGGTAACAGTCATTCTGACAGGTGTGAGGTGATACACATTGTGGTTCTGACTCACATTTTCTTGATGATGGGTAATGTTGAGCATCTCTTCATGTGCTTGTTGGCCATCCGCATGTTTTCTCTGGGGAAATGTCTATTCAGATCCTCTGCCTATTTTATAATCAGATTGTTTTTTGTTTTGTTTTGTTTTGTTTTTGAGTTGTAGGAGTTCTTTATGTATTTTAGACTCATACCTTAAAACACAGGTCACCAAAAAGTTTGGAAACCCCACTTGTCAGCGCAAATCCCCAACAGCAGATGGACATTAAACACTTAACAAACAACTTGGAGACCTCAAACTGCGATGAGGACCCTCCAACTGCTCAGACAATTCATGCCTTGGACACAGACATCAAACTTCTCAGAGCTCTCATTAGACAGAGATGCCCACACAGCTTGTAAATGGAGATCTACGAATGGCTCAAGGGATTCACTCCACTGAACACAGATACCCAAGTGTTCAGAATGTGATACTCTGGATACAGACTACACAAATACTTCCAGAACCTCACAATCTGAAGATAGATACAGAAACGGCACAGAGATCTGTGAATAGATGTATTTTGGACACAAACCCAAAACTATCTTGCACACCATATACCAAGAATACAAACTCCCAAACAGCCAGAGACCTCACACCCTAGGAAAAAACCTGCCAGCTCAGGGCCCTCAGGAACGAAGGCTCCAATCAGCCAATGGGACTCACACATTGATACCCTTTAAACAGCGCTCAGGGAACCTGTACTCTGAGTTCTGAGACCACGAATCTAGCATGAAGAACCCACGAAGAACCTAGGGACTTCCAATCCTGCACAGACCACATCAAAATATCTGGGAGATTCAAACCTGGAATACAGACCCTCAAGTAGCCAGACAGCTCAAAATGTGAACACAAACCTGCCAAGAGCCCAGAGACACTGTGACACTGACTTCTCAGCAATTCGAAGATCGCACACCCAGGGATACAGACACCCAAACAGCTCAGAAACATTACATCCAGGGACACGGACACTGGAGGAACTCAGAGCACACTAAGCGAAAGAAAAATCCCCCAAACTTAGAAACTCCACATGCTGAGAAATGCAAATCAAAACCATAGTGAGCTATCACCTCATGTCTGTTAGAATGGTTCTCCTCAAAAAGCTAAGAAATAATAAGCGTTGGCAAGGACGTGGAGAAAAGGGAACACTCGTGCATTGACAGTGGAGAAAAGTATATTGGTACAGCCACCATTCCACCAGTATGAACGTTCCTCAAAAAATTAAAAATAGACCTGCCCTATGATCCGGGAACCCCACTTCTGGTTTATATCCCAAGGAAATGAAAACAGGATTTCAAAGACACATTTCACACCCACATTCAACTGCAGCCTTTGTCACAATAGCCAAGAGCCGGAAACAACCTGAGTGTCTGTCAACGGATGAATAGATAAAGAAGATGTGAAAAAATATATCCATACATAATGGAATATTATTCAGCCCCAAGAAAGGAGGAAACCCTACCATTTGCAACAGCTTGGATGGACCGCGAGGGCATTATGCTAAGTGAAATAAATCAGACACAGAGCTAAATACTGTGTGCTCTCACTTACACGTGGAATCTAAACGGAGCTCAGAGAAAAGGGGAGTAGAATGGTGGTTGCCAGGGGCGGGGCGGTGGGGGAAAAGGGGAGACATTGGTCACAGGATACAAGCTTCCCCTAATAATGTGAATAAGGTCTGGGGATCTCATGTACAGCATGGTGATTATAGCTACTAATACTGTATCCCATACACTTGAAAGTTCCTAAGAGCGTGAGCAGGTCTTAAATGTTCTCCCTGCAAAAAAGAAACAGTCGCCGCGTGGTAGGACAGAGGTGTTAGCCAACGCTGTGGTGGCCGTCAGTTTGCAATATATACGTGTATCAAATCAACACCCGGTACACCCAAAATGTCCACAATGCTATATGTCAATTGCATCTCAACAAAGCTGGGAAAAAAAAAAGGAAAATGGTGACCAGGAGCAGCTGGACGCCAGCAGGAGCCTGGAAAGCGCACACGGGCACCCACAGCCCCTGCTTCCCGCCTCTGCATTTAGACCCAGGTTTGGATTCAGCCAAGGGAGTGATGGCACTTTTTTGGCTTTGGGTAAAAATGAGCTCCTCGGGGTGCATGGGGCCCCAGAGTGGCCCAAGGGTAATTCCCGGCCCCAAGGAAGGGAGACGGGGTTACAGACCTAGGAAAGAGGGAGCCACGCCATCCGCACGTATGTGGGAGAGCAGAGATGTGCTCTGACCCAGCCTGCAAGTGAACCCTGCACGGCGGCCCTGGAAGCTACGGGAAGACCGAGACCGAGACCGTCCTTTCTCTCTCGGGAGAGGGAAGGAGGAGGGAGGAGGGAGGGAGGGGACGCGAACGCGAACCAAAGGAGCCGCCGCTCTCGGTAACCGCAGAACCCGAGCACGGGTTCCCTGCACCCCGCCGCCCGCCGCCCCGCCGCCCTGCCGCGGGGGGGGGGGGGGGGGCGCCCCTCGCCGGCCGGCCCGGCCCTACCTGAGCTGGCGCGGCTCGCAGTCCACGCCGGGCAGCAGCAGCCGGGCCGCCTGGCGGACGTCGTCGCTGTCCATGGAGAAGCTGCGGCGGTGGCCGGCGTGCGCCACGGCCACCCGGATCCACTCCATCAGCGGCGGCAGCACGAGGAAGGGCCTGCGCGGGGACGAGAGCGTTAGGGCGGGTGGGGGGGGGGTGGCCCAGCCCCACCCCCTCCTCGCAGGTCCCCCGCCCCAGCCCGGCGCCCCCACCCCCGCTTTTCCCGGGGGACCCTGCCTCTGAGCGCCCGAGGGGTGGGAGAGCCGCTGGAGGCATCCTGATCGCACTGGTGACCCCACCGGCGACCCCACCGGTGACCCCGGGGCGGGCTCTCCAGAGTCTTTGGGCCTCAGTTTCCTCATCTGCAAAGCAGGGATGCCATGTGACTCTCCTGCGAGTGTTATCTCCCTCAGAGATCATGTGAGCACACAGGAGATGGCTCACTTAAAGCACCAAGCACAGGGGCTGGCCTTAGTAGAAAACCCCCAAAATGCCTGGGGTTAGAAGTCCTTGGGGCTCCGATTCTGGGCCCAACCCTAAGGAGTCCCCCGACTCTCCCTTCCTGTCTTCCCACCTCCCTCTGCAGAGCAATGCCAGCCCCAGCTCTGCCTGAACACTGCTGCCAACGGGCTTTTTAGCACCTGGGACAGGTGCAAAGAGCCAAGTGGACAGGCTGTCTTCCCACGAGCCAGGCCAGGCAGCTGCCCGGTCACAGCCAGCAAACCTGCCTTTGTGGGGGAGACAGGGGACATGCCACACCCCTGAAACTCTGGGAGCCTCAGGTTCCTCCTGCGCTGAGACCCCAGCAGGGGACAGACAGCTTGTTGCAAGAATTGAGATGATGCCCATGGCTGAACTATATACTTTGTAATGTAATGCATTTGTGCCAATTTCCTGTTTCTTTGGGTGATAATTATAAACTCTGTCCTCCCATTAGGATTACTGAGTTGGTGGGGGAGCCTTTGAAGGGATTCTGATTTAATTCATCTAGGATGGGGCTGTTTACTGGTAGTTTTTAAAACCTCCCCCATGTGAATTTCACGTGAATCAGAATTATCTGGAGGGCTTGTTAAATGCAGATTCCTGGGCCCCATCCCCAGTGTGTCTTGATTCAGTAGATTGGGGCTGGTAGACAAGAATCTATGGGTAGAGGGCCTGGGAATTGTGTGTGTGTGTGTGTGTGTGTGTGTGTGTGTGTGTGTGTGTTAAAATGCAAATCCCCTGACCTTATCTCCAGAGATGCTCATTGTGTCAGGTCCATGAATATAATTTTAAGAAGCGGCTCTTATGATACTGATCTAAGTAGACCAAGGAACTCACTTTGAGAAATGCAATGTGTAGACCAAAATGATTTCCTATATTCAGCAGTTCCCCAGCTCGGGTGAGGCAAGCAGGGTGCTCAGAGTCCCAAACTGAAGGAGGCCAGGCCATGCAAATGTGTGTCTCTCCTGCCTCACCTTGACCCTGGCTGCCATCTGCTCATGGACCTTTGATAGCATGCCATTTTCATTCCTGCGCTGAAAGGCCTCCAGCCCTTTAAAAATTCACACCCCACTTAACCTTCAAATCACAGTGCAAATCCTATCTTACCCTAACCCTTTCTCCTGATAATCCATCCTATATGGACCCCTCCTATGGGAGTCCCCAGCCCATTGGCCTTACCCACTGGCCTTGCCAGTGTCCCAGGAGAATGTAAACTCCATCGGGACAGGGCCCTGGGACTGCTAGGTTCACTGCCCCAGGACAGCCCCAGCAGGCTGGAAGCACTAAATAAATATTTGTTCACAAGACAGACTAAGGGATCCCTGGGTGGCGCAGCGGTTTGGCGCCTGCCTTTGGCCCAGGGCGCGATCCTGGAGACCCGGGATCAAATCCCACGTCGGGCTCCCGGTGCATGGAGCCTGCTTCTCCCTCTGCCTGTGTCTCTGCCTCTCTCTCTCTATCTGTGTGTGACTATCATAAATAAAAATTAAAAAAAAAAAAAAAAAAAAACAAGACAGACTAAGATTTACCCATTTCCTGCAGGGTGAAATGGAATGCAATCGAATTTCTGGCCCTGTGGACCTGTGGGGCAGTCTCCCAGGGAATTTCTGCCCAAGTCAGCCTGCTGCTTAGGCTGTCGCCCTCATTCTCTCATTCTCTCCATCACCTAAACTGAATCAGGCACTCAATAAACACACATTGACTTGAAATTGAATTGGATTCTACTGTCTCAGGTGAGCAGGACTTATTTTTGTCACCATGTCTCCATCACCGTAGAAACCAGCCCCAAGCACTCAGAGAATTCTCCTCTGGGAGAACTCTCCTCCTCGGAGGCAGCACCCCCAACCTCGTCCTGCCTTCCCTTTGCTCAGTGCCCCCTGAAACACAGCCCACAACTCCCAGTCCCTGGGGGCGGGGGCTGTGTCTCTTCCGCACACTGCCCTTTGGCTGCTGCCTTTTTTTTTTTTTTTTTAAGATTTTATTTATTTAAGAGAGACACAGAGAGAGGCAGAGACATAGGAAGAGGGAGAAGCAGGCTCCCCATAGGGAGCCTGATGTGGGACTCGATCCCAGGACCTCAAGGATCACGACCTGAGCAGAAGGCAAATGCTCAACCACTGAGCCCCCCTAGGTGTCCCCAGCTGCTGCCTTTTCTGTGAGGGGCTGAGGCACAGGGCACACCGCCAGTTCCTGAGGAATGCTAAGGAGAGAACGAGGCTGTGCTGCCTTCAGAATAACACCTGTATCGAGACAGCTGGCGAGCACCAGAATAAGAAACCTTGAACCCCAGGATTCCAGCCTCCTCTGGAATTTTCTGTGTACCTGTTCTCCTTTCAACATCGCCTTCTCTTCGTCACCCTGACCTCAGTGGTTTATAAGCTCATGAATTCTTTGCCAGCAACTCATTTAAAAACCTTCTTATCTTGTCTACTCAGAGGGGGGGAGAAAGTGTTATTTGTGATGTTTCTTTTGGAGGCACTGGAGATGGGAAAGAATTCTAGGGCCTTGAATTAAGGATTGGGTAGAGAAAGCTGCAGGAGAAAGACTGCATTCTCCTTATGTATTTTTATTCTTTTAAATTTATTTTTATTTTTTAAAAAGATTTTATTTGAGAGAGAGGGTGAGAGAGTGTCAGCAAGCAGGGGTAGGGCAGAAGGAGAGGGAGAAGTGGACTCCCCACTGAGCAGGGAGCCAGATCCCAGGACCCTGAGATCATGACCTGAGCTGAAGGCAGACACTTAACTGATTGAGCCAAACAGGTGCCCCTCCTTATGGATTTTTAAAGAGAACAATGTTCTACTGGCTCTTGACTTTGTTCTGAAGCTGTCTACACTGACTAACACCTAGAGGATACTTGGAAAGCCCATGGCTTTGTAAAGTACCTCTCAGACCGTGCTCAACACCAGAACCACTGTGTGTGTGTGTGTGTGTGTATGTGTGTATGTGAATTCCCAAGGCTCCAAGTCAACCCCAGAGTTTGGATTCAACAAGTCTGGGGTGGGGCCTGGGCATGTGCATTCTAAACAAGCTCCTCTGGGAGTTTTGGAGCAACCTGGGTTTGACAACCCCAAATGGGTGGCCTGAGGTGAACAGAGCAGGGAACATGGTCCACTCAATCAGCACAGTGGCCGTCGAAATCTTTGCCTCGGTGCTTGAACAGAAGGTCTGTGGGGCTGGGACCAGAGATTCCAGAAGGGAAGGGCAAGCCTAAGTGGGCTTTTTGTAGAGTCAAGAGAACAAATCAGCTCAGGAAGGTGGCTGGGCCCAGATTCAAGTGGGAGAGGGAGAAGATATGTGGGCGGGGCCCTTCTGAATCGGTGGAGAGAAAGCTAGTGAGGGGGTGACCACCCAGAATTGGAAGGGAGTTTGGTTGGGGAGGGGCTGGGTGCTAAGGAAGATGGTACAGTCCGTGGGAGAAGCCTGGATTGTTTGGGATTCTGCAGAACTGGATTTCAGTCCTGAATCTGCCAAGTGCTCAAGTAGGCCTCTGGCTCTGGTCTGAAAATGTTTAGGCTCTCACTGTCTTCATCTGTAAAGTGGGTGGGCTTGGATCAGAGGTCTGTTTGGTTTGCAAGCCTCTTCTGTAAAGGGCTGGATAGTCAGTATGTCAGATTTTGCGGGCCGTACAGTCTCCGTCTCAACTACTCAACTCTGCATGATAGTGGGCAAGTCGCCCCAGACGACATGTAAATGAAAGAACCTTGCTGTGTTCCAAGAAGACTTTATTCACAAAATCAGATGGTGGATCATAGTTGGCTGACCCTGGTCTCTTGGGTTCCTTCCTCCTCTAAAGTTCTTTGAGTATATTGACATAGCCAGCTTCCTGGGGGCTTAGGAAGAAGCCCTGGGGACAGGAAGATGCACAGGAAGGTCCTAGTGTTGGGAACAGAAAGCTTTGGAGAGATTAGAAAACAAGACCCTCCCACAAAGAGGTCCTGATTGCATCTGAGGAATACCGAGTTACAGGCATACCCTGAGGTCGTACCTCGAGAAGAAAATGCAAATCTGGCCCTGGGTGTGATGAAATGTTATCTGTTAACATCACTCATTCATCCAACAGTCCTTTATGGAGCACCCATCTTGTAGGCACCCTTCTGGGAGCTGCAGACAGAGTAGAGAACAGGACTTGTCAGGTCCTTGTTCTCACAGAACTAACAATCTCACAGGGACACAGATAAGAAATACACAAGCCAACAAGTAATAAAGCAATTACAAACTGTGATCAGTTTCAGGGTGCTGGGATAGAGAAGAGACAGGGTTGAGGGAGAGTGGTGGGAAGGCCTCTCTGAGGAGGTAAGAAAATCACAAAAATGTGAAGGAATTGGCCATATGTGAATGTGGGTGTAGAGAGATGGATGTTCGAGGCAGCAGTGACAGACTGTGCAAAGGCCCTGAGGCAGAAAAAACCCCTTCACAGCTCACCAAGGCCTTTCCTGTGCATCATCTCCTACTTGGGCCCTCCGGGGCATATGGGGTGGCTAGGACATGAGTCCTGGTAGGCAGTGGATATGAGTCTGCTGTGGTAGGGCTCAATAGCATTGAGTCCTGTTCCCTGGAACCTGTCAATGTTGATGGCAAAAGAGACTCCGCTGATGTAATTCAGTTAAGATCTCGAGAAGGGAGGGTGACCCTGGATTATCCAGGTGGATAATCCTAAATGCAATCACAGGAGTCCTTATAAAAGGGAACCAGTGCAATGTGACACAGGTGGTCCTGAAGCAAGATGCTCTGTTGCTGACTCTGGAGCTAGAGGAAGGAAGCACGAGTCAAGGAGTGCAGCTCTAGAAGGTGGATGAGGCAAGGAAATGGATTCTTTTGTCAGAAGCCTCCAGAAACAAACAGCCCTGCTGACACCTTGATCTTGGCCAAGTGAAACTGATTAGGGACCACGGACCTCTGGAACTGTAGGCAAACAAATGTGTGTTGTTTTAACCCACCAGGTTTGTGGAAACTCACCACAGCAGCCCCCAGGAAACTGATAGGATCACAAAGCCAAGGGACTGGTAGGGTCACCGCAGGTTAGGACGGACATATGCTGAAGAGGGAAGAGCCAACATTTAAGCTGAGAATGAAGGCACTCACGGGCTCTGGGATCCCCCTCAGACACCTATCAACTGCCTCGTTCCTGAGGTCAGAGAACACCTCTTGATACAGCTAAACTGCACCCCCTCAAAATGCTTAGTTGAAGCCCTAATCCCCAGGACCTCAGCATGTAGCTATTAAAATGAGGCCATTAGGCTGGGCCCTAATTCAGAGTGACGGAGATCCTCCTAAGAAGAGGAGGTCATTCATACAGGGAATATAAAAAACAGTGAAAGGGATTAAAGGGGAAAGGAGAGAAAATGAGTGGGAAATATCAGAGAGGGAGACAGAACATGAGAGACTCCTAACTCTGGGAAACGAACAAGGGGAGGTGGGTGAGGGGAGGGGGTGACTGGTGACTGAGGGGGGCACTTGACAGGATGAGCACTGGGTGTTACACTATATGTTGGTAAATCGAACTCCAATAAAAAAATATACACCCCCCCCCAAAAAGGACACTGAGGGTGTGGGGCCGCTGTGGGAAAGGGGGTGGTAGCAAGAGGACAGCCATCTGCAAGCCAAAGAGGGATGCCGCAGAGAAAAACCCCTAGACCTGCTGACACCTTAATCTTGGACTTCCAGACTTCAGCGCCTCGAGAAAACACGTTTTTTTTTTTTTGTTTTTTTTTTTTTTTTGTTCAAGGCACCTAGCCTGTGTTGGTTTGTTAGGAAAGCCCTGGCTGAGCGGTACACCTGTGGTGTAAGTCCTGCCTGGCCCTGGAGGCATTAGTCTGTGGTAGACCAGCTTCGGTTGGAAGCTCAAGCTTTTTAGAGAGCAGATGATCATCAGTTCATTTCCTACTAACAACAGTGTATGAGTTCAAAGCCATCCGGAGGCCGAGCACTGCAGAGGTCAGAATGAGGAACTCGGGCTTTGGAGAGAGGCTGACAAAGAGCTGGATTCCAGCTCCACTTTCTCACTATGTGACTGTGAACAAGGTATGTCCACTGCCATGCCTGAGGTTTCTCACCAAGAAAATGGGAATAATACCAGCACTTACTTAACAGGGCATGGTGGGCTGCATGATGGCCCCCAAAAGAGGTCTGCATCCTAATCCCCAGAACCTGTGAATGTTGCTTACCTGGCAAAATGGACTTTGCACATGTGGTTCTAAGTTACGGATTTTTTTAAAGATTTTATTTATTTATTCATGAGAGATGCAGAGAGAGATGCAGAGAGAGAGAGAGAGAGAGAGAGAGAGATACAGGCAGAGGAAGAAGCAGGCTTCCTGCAGGGAGCCCAATGTGGGACTTGATCCCAGGACCCTGGGATCATGCCCTGAGCCGAAGGCAGATCTGAGCCCCCCAGGTGTCCCCTAAGTTAAGGATTTTGAGAAGTAAGGACTAGCTGGAATTAGCCAGGTGCGTCCTAAATGTAATCATGGGGGTGCTCAGCAGAGGGAGGTGGGAAGGTCCAGGGAGAGGGTAGGAGATGTGAGGATAGAAGAAGTAGCTGGACAAATGGAAAGGGGCCATGAGCCAAGGAATGCAGGCACCTCCAGAAGCCACAAAAGATGAGGAGAGTCTCCCCTGGAGCCTCCAAAAGGAACCAGCCCTGCGGACACCTTCACTTCAGCCCAGTGAAACTGATTCTGTATTTCTGACCTCCTGAACTGTAAGATAATGAATTTGTATTGTAAGTTTTCACATCTGTGACAGTTTTTTTTTTCATAGAAGTCACAGGAAACCAATACAGAGGGTTATTTCCAGAACTGAATGGGATGGCATCTCTTCAAGAGGTGGTAGCTATGCTCATCGCATCACCGGCGTGGTTTTTAGCATCACTCAAGTGTTTCTCTGCTGGTGGAGGAAAAGCCTAGCTACACAGAACACTACTCCTGCCTTCTCTTTTTAAATCAAAGCAAACCTCTGCAGTTGCTCTGCCTCTCCTCTATAAATTGTGTGGCCTTGACTTGGCATCTTCGTTGTTTGTTAAGTCTTAGGCTGGAGAGGAATTCAGATGTTTCACTATGCTCTAGGAAGCTCATAATTCTAGAGATACAGGGAGTGAAGGAAAAGCAGCAAAATTGACAGCAGACAGTATCCAAGGCTGGTTTCCATAGCAATAGTCACTGTAATCTCACTGTGTTTGTGGGCACCAAAGCTAAGACAATGCAGAGGTCAGAGGTGGCTTGTGTACTCTAGCGACTGTGCAAGGTGCAGTCAGACTGCTGAGGGTGGTTCCTACAGAAGGATCTGGAGCCAAGGCATGTGCTCCAGGTCAGTGCAGCGCCAACGTTAACGTGCACGTGAATCACCTGGGATCTTGTTAAAATGTGGATTTGGGTTCAGTGGATCTGGGGTAGGGCCTGAGATGCTGCATTTGTAACCAGCTTCCAGGCAGTATATGGACCACATTTCTAGGAACCAGGCCCCGGGGCAGTATTATGACTCAAGCCAGAAACAAGAGAAGGTGAATGCTCTTATTATGTTTAAGGAGGAGAAAGTGAGTCCAGAAGTGAGACAGTTGCAAGAGGGCATAGAGGCCCAGGAGACAAGGGAGGGGAAGAAGGTCCAGAGCTCCCGAGGCTCTCATGGGCCTAGTTCTGAGCCCGCGCCAAGTTCCAGGGGAGGTGGGCCAGTAGGGGTCTGGTGATTTCAGCTTTCACCCTGGGAGGTGGGTTCTGCTTCCCACCAGGATCCTCCCAACAATCTTATGAAACCGAAGCTTTCCGTCTCGGGGAGGTGGTTCTGACCCCAGCACCCACTCCATTCATTGTCTAGTAAGTATTTGGTATTCGTGACGGTGTTTATCATCATCCCGGAATGTAAATACTTAAAAAACAACAACAAAAACCCTTTTGATGGTTGATTTTATGTATCAACTCAGCCAGGCCTGGTACCTGGATAGGTGGTCAAATGCTAGTCTGGACATTGCTGGGAAGGTATGTTTTAAGACAAGATTAACATTTAGATCAGCAGACTCTGAGTAAAGCAGATTATCTCCCAGAGGGTGGGTGGGCCTCATCCAATCAGCTGGAGGCCGCAGGAGAAAAAAACTGAGCTGCGAAGACCTAGCGATTCGGCCTTCGACTCTGCACTGTTGACAGCAGCTCCGCAGCCTTGTCTTCCTGCTCTGATTGGGCCCCTGTCACCATCACACACCTAGGGGAGGAGGCTTGGGGGCTGGGTCCCATGGAAGACGGCTTCCCAACACCTCGAGTGTGCACATACCCTGCGCAGGGATGGTGAAACAAAGGCCTCATGGGGAGAATCAGTGCAGAACAGGCCATTTGGTACCGACAGGACAAGTCCTTTGAGTGTGAAAGTCAGCCCCACTAATGGGTGATTATAGAATTCCCCGAAATGGGCAAGGGCCAAGGGCCAAAGGGTGCTGGGTGAGAAGAAGACTTCCTTCCTTCCTTCCTTCCTTCCTTCCTTCCTTCCTTCCTTCCTTCCTTCCTTCTTTCCTTCCTTCCTTCCTTCCTTCCTTCCTTCCTTCCTTCCTTCCTTCCTTCCTTCCTTCCTTTCTTTCAAGATGTTATTTATTTATTTGACAGAGAGAGAGAGAGAACGTGCATGAGGAGGGGCTGAGAGAGGGAGAGGGAGAAGCAGACTCTGTGCTGAGCAGGGAGCCTGATGTGGGGCTACATCCCAGGACCCCAGGATCATGATCCAAGGCGAAGGCAGACACTTAACTGACTGAACATCCCAGGTTCCCCTAAGAAGGGGACTTCTACTCACAGTGTCAACAGGTCCTTGTGACTGACCTCGGAACTTTCTTTGGCTTTCCTGTTACACGTTCTGAAGCAGGTGATGTAGGGGGCTAGAGAGCTTGGAGGGTTGAGGCACAAGCAAGTAAAGGCAGAGCAAATATGGTATGTGAGTAGCAATAGTGTCCTCCCTGTGCCCTCACCCTGCCTTCACCTCCCCTGCCCTCCTGGGGAGGAAGGTTCCCCCTCCACTTGCCCTCCTTTCCTCCCCTGGGGAGGAGGCCCCACCACTTGCCTCTGCCTCTAACTCTGCCCCCCTGCACCTTCCTACCCGCATCTAAGCATCCGACGCACTTCCGTCCCCGCAGCTTGAACAGGACAGGAGCAGAAACAATGGAGAGCAAGAATTCCCAGCTCTCCCGGAGTTTCTGTCTACATACTTGGCCTAGCTCTCCATTTTGGTGGTGGTGGTGGTGGTGGTGGTGGTGGTGGTGGTGCGCCAGAATTATCCAGGGAACTGGTTAAAACCCACATTCCTGCGTTCCTGCCCACTTGCTGGGTATATGGGTTTCCTTGGGGCTGCTGTTGCAAAATACCCCAAACTCGGTGGCTTAAGTGACAGAAATATATTCTCCCCGAGGGCTGGAGGCCAGGAGTCCCAAGATCGAGGGGGCAGCAGGATGGTGCACCCTCCAGAGGATCTAGGGGCCTCATCGCTTGCCTCTTCCAGCTTTCTGGGGTTGTGGGTGTTCCGTGGCAGGGGCTCCATCTCTCTGTCTCTGCCTCTGTTTTTACATCACCTTGTCCTCTGAGGCGTGTGTCAAATCTTTCTCTCTCCTCGAAGGACATGTATGATTGGACTTTGGGCCCACCCAGATAATCCAGGATTATCTCACCACTTTAGGACCCTTACCTAAAAATCACATCTGCCAAGACCCTTTTCCTTTGCAAAACAGAGACTGCAGAGATGGGATCTTTGGGCACCATTGCAAGACAACCACACTGGGCATCGGCTCCTCATTCATTCTCTGCAGCGTTTCTGATGCCCACTGAAGCTGAGCCCCTCGACATCAGGAGAATGCCAGCTCCCAGCTGCAGGATGCTTGGCAGCCCTGAGGTCCTTCCTTGCTTGCCACGCGGGGATTGACGGACGAGCCCATACCTCTCCTCTCTGGGCTGTGAGCTGCACAACAGCCAGGCCGGGCTTAGGGGCACAGAGCCTCTGCGGTGGGAACCTGATCCCAAGTGGGTAGAAGATGATGGGGCTCAGGATATAAATGGCCCTGGGAGGGAAGCCGGGGCTTCAGAAGTGGGTAAGCCACAGGCTCTGTTTGAGGCTGGTGCAGAACCTTCCTAGCAGGGATCCCTGGGTGGCGCAGCGGTTTGGTGCCTGCCTTTGGCCCAGGGCGCGATCCTGGAGACCTGGGATCGAATCCCACATCAGGCTCCCGGTGCATGGAGCCTGCTTCTCCCTCTGCCTATGTCTCTGCCTCTCTCTCTTTCTCTCTCTGTGACTATCATAAATAAATAAAAATTAAAAAAAAAAAAAAAAAAAAATTAAAAAAAAAAAAAAAAAAAAAAAAAAAAAAAAAAAAAAAGAACCTTCCTAGCAGCCTTGGCACAAAAGATAAACATTTGGGAGGTGGCGGGGGCTGCACAGACTTGTATCCTGAGAGCAATGGCTCCAGAAGCCTAAAAGGGCAGGGTGCGCAGGCTGGTGCAGGCTGAGAGGCAAAGGCCAGGGATGGGCCTGCAGGGGTCATCTGGGCCTGCCCCTGCTTCCAAAAGAATTATCATAAAAGTCTGCAAAAGGCAGCACACAGCCTTACAAAGGAAACCCACGGCTGGTGTGGTGCTGGTGGGGTGGAAAGCACATGTACTCTAATGATCCTACATTTGAGCCCATGACTTGCTAGCTGTGGGGCTTGGGCAAGTTACTTAACTTCTCTGTGCCTCAGGTTCCTCATATGTAAAATGGGAGCAATAGCGAGGCCACCCTATGGGATTGTTGTGAAGATTAAGAGAATCTCTGTAAGGTGCTTAGCACATAGTAAATGCTCAACAAAGCCAGCTGCTATTGAGCATTTGTCTTTCATTGTCTCGCTTGACGATGACAAGAACCATAAAGTAAGTACTATTACTATCTTCATTCTACAGGGAGTGAAACAGAGGCACAGAGAGGTTATACAAATTGTCTAAGGGCACACAGTTATAAGGAACAGCACTGGGATATACATGTAGGCAGTTAGATCCACGGCCAGGGCTAGTGGCCATGTGTTCTAGCATTTCCAGGCAGAAGATAGAGCACATGCAAAGATCCAGAGGCAGGACTGCAGTCGAAAAACACAAAATCAGAAAAGTATTAGAAAAGAAATGTCAAGAATGAATGGATTGATGAGGTGCCTGGGTGATATTGTGAGTTAAGCATCTGACTCTCCATCCAGTTGTGATCTCAGGGTTGCAGGATTGGACTCCATGCTCAGCAGGAGTCTGTTTGAGATTCTAGCTGCTCCCCTTTTCCCTCTGCCCCCCCCCCTTCAGGAGAGAAAGCATGCACTTTCTCTCTTTCTAAATAAATAAATTTTTTTTTAAAAAAGAACGGATTGACAAAAATACCTCTGAAAATGCAAAACAAAGGGTTCACTGTTTACTGTTTAGAAAGTTAATGAAGGATATTTTTATCCTCTAGTAAGACTGCTGGGTGTCCCTCATTTTGTGTTTTCCTCTTCTTCCTTAATCATAAAACCCCCAATCGTTAGCTGGGCTCACGACCACCTAGCACACATTTTCCAGCCTCCCTTGCAGCTAGGAGACCGGTTCTTTTTTTTTTTTTTTAATTTTTATTTATTTATTTATGATAGTCACAGAGAGAGAGAGAGAGAGAGAGAGAGAGGCAGAGACATAGGCAGAGGGAGAAGCAGGCTCCATGCACCTCGGGATCCCGACGTGGGATTCGATCCCGGGTCTCCAGGATCGCGCCCTGGGCCAAAGGCAGGCGCCAAACCGCTGCACCACCCAGGGATCCCTAGGAGACCGGTTCTTAACAGTGATATGAGGAGAAGTTTCTTGTGAGACTTCTAGGAAGGCCCCTAAAAGAAGGAAGGCCAATTTTGTCTGGTCTTCTTCCATTCTGCTGGCAAAACCGTGGACATGCTGGCTGGTGTTAGAGCAGTCAAACTGGACAAGGAGGTGGAAGCCATGTGTTGATGATGACAAAGCAGAAACTGTAGAAGAAGGACTTGGATTTCTGACAACTGCTTCAGTGGCCTTACCTCTCTTGGATCCTCATTTCCAGACTTGTTTATGTGAGAAATAAACTTCTATCTTGTTTAAACACCTGCTATTTGGGTTTTCTTTTTTTTAATCCCTCACAGCCAAATCTAATTCTAACTGACACTAATATCACTTCCCTATAACATTTAAGTTAAATCTGTATTTTTCCATTATTGTGTCACCATGGATTTGAGTTTCTACCTACCAAAAAGAGGCAAAAACCCTTCCTTTTAATAGTTACCCTCTAAAGACTGTGGACTTGGAAACTTGAGACTGTATTTTTGTTCCTTGAAGCTACATGTATTTAAATATTTGTTACAATGAATTGTTCATTTTGAGGTGTAAACCATGCCAGAGGAGGTTGAGTTGGCTTATCAACTCTGAGAAAATATGTTGACAATGGCTTTGAGCTCCTCATAATTAACCTAACCAATAAAAATAACAACGCCGATGCTCTTGAGGTCAGAAACATACCTGAAAGTCTTCATCCTTGCAGTTCTCTTGCAAGGAAACGTTGTATCTTTAAAATTAACGCATCATTTTTATTTTATTTTAGCTATTTTCTCCCAGCTTTATCGAGATGTTACCGACATATGACACTGTGAAATGTGAGGTGTACAGCATGACGATCTGATGCACTTATATACTGCAGAATGATTACCAGGGTAGGGTTAGTTCACACATCCATCACCTCACAGAAAATTACTATTTCTTTTTTGTGGTGAGAACATTTAGGATCCACTCTCATCAACTTTCAAGTATATAAGACGGTACAGTTAACTATAGTCACTGTGTCATAGATTATTGGAACCTCAGAACTTACTCACCTAGCTGACATTTGCACCCTTTGACTAACTAGCCTCTCCTCATTTCCCCCAGCCCCTCACGACCCCCTCGTTCGACTGTTTCCATCAGTTCAGCTTTTTTAGATTCTACATATATGTGAGAGTGCACAGTATTTATCTTTCTCTCTCTGATGTATTTCATTTAGTCCTAATGCCCTCAAGGTCCAACCATGTGGTAAATGTCAGGATTTTCTTTATTTTTCTCAGGCCTGAATAATATCCCATTAACAGATCTATTTTATTTTACTTTATTTTTAAATTTATTTTCTAAAATTTTATTGATTTATTCATGAGAGACACACAGAGGCAGAGACACAGGCAGAGGGAGATGTGGGAGCAAAGCCAGATGTGGGACTTGATCCCAGGACCCTGGGATCACGCCCTGAGCCGAAGGCCACGGAGCCACCTAGGTGCCCCAACAGATCAATTTTAAAACACCATCTCTTTCTTCCCTAAAAAACAAGAGGATAAAAAGGTGAGACTGTGCATGGTCTAAGAGTTTCCTCCATGACGTCCTCAATGTCTATGCCACTGGACTGTGGCTTTGAGAAAATGATATTCTTGTTCTCTGGTAATAAACCCTTTGAACTCACATTACCCTGTATTTGGCAGATGACAAGCCAGATTAAATTCATACTCCAGCCCTAATCAATCTGAACCCTATGGAAACACAGACCTAAGACAGCCAATTCCCCAGGTCTCCTGGGCCACCAGAGACTGAGTCAGAAGCATGCTTTGGAAGAGGCTGCTACTGACCAGCTATGTGACTTGTCTATCTTTGAGGCTCCGTCGGCCTCAAGTGTGCTCACCAGTAGCCTTAAGAGACCAAAGAACCTTTTCTTCTAGCTTAGAATAATTGCATGATATATATATTTTTAAAGTAGGCTCTGTGGGGATCCCTGGGTGGCGCAGCGGTTTGGCGCCTGCCTTTGGCCCAGGGCACGATCCTGGAGATCCGGGATCGAATCCCACATCGGGCTCCCAGTGCATGGAGCCTGCTTCTCCCTCTGCCTGTGTCTCTGCCTCTCTCTCTCTCTCTCTCTCTGTGACTATCATAAATAAATAAAAATTAAAAAAAAAAAAAGTAGGCTCTGTGTCCAGCACGGAGCCCAATGTGGGGCCTGAAGTCACGACCCTGAGATCAAGACCTGAGCTGAGATCAAGAGTCAGATGCTTAACTGACTGAACCACCCAGGTGCCCCAGTAGCATAATATTTTGAAATAAATACATAAATAACAAAAACATTCACATCAGGAAGTTGTGAGGGGGCGAGGGGTGGGGGGTGGGCGGAAGCCATGAAGGCAGCTTCCAGCAGACCTTTCTACTATGACACAAATGTCCTAGATCTGTGCTGTCCAATACAATAGCACGAATCATACATGGCTACTGAACACTTAGAATGGAGTTGGTGTTACTAAGCAGCTAAAATACTAATTATATTCAATTTTAATTAACTTCACCTTATTATTTATTTTTAAAGATTGATTTATTCATGAGAGACACAGAGAGGCAGAGACACAGGAAGAGGAAGAAGCAGGCTCCCTGTGGGGAGCCCGATGGAGGACTCGATCCCAGGACCCCAGGATCACGACCCGAGCCAAAGGCAGATGCTCAACCATGGAGCCACCAGGTATCCATAACTTTATTTTTTTTTAAAGATTTTATTTTACAGACAGATTGTGAGAGAAAGCATGAGTAGAGGGAGGGCAGAGGAAGAAGCAGACTCCCTGCTGAGCGAGGAGTAGGATCCCAGGACCCTGAGCTGCAGGCGGATGCTTGACCGACTAAGTCACCCAGGCAGCCCTAATTCAACTTTAAATAGGCATTCGTGGTTAGCAGCTGCCCTACTTGGGTACTGCCGTTCTAAGGGATGTCCTTCAGGTCAGTGTAATTTCAGAAGGAATCCTGGTCGAATGGGGTAGTGGAAAGAGGGCTACAAAGTAGGTATTAGGCAACCTAAGTTTTGATCCAGTTTTTCTATATGATCTACATCATCATCATCATCAGGATTTTATAGCGTCTGCCATTTCTTGAGTGCTTACAACATTCCAGGCTCTGCACAAAAAGCTTAAATGTGTATTATTTTATTTAATTATAAAAACAAGGTAATTTGGAAGGAAATTATTACTATCATCCCTATTTACAAATGAGCAAACAGAGGTTTAGCAACTTCAGAAGCTAAGTAATTCATATAGCATATAGAATCTTGAAGCTATTGGACCAGAGTTGGGATTTGATTTTAAGTGGTCTTGAACCCGAAGTCTACGGGCTTAGTCATTATACGAGTTCTCTGAAAAACAGTGCGGCATTGACTAAGTCATTGAACATTGAGAAGCTACAGTTCTTCATCTGGAAAGTGAGGAAGCTAGGCCAAATGAACGCTAAGATCTGCTCAAGTAGGCAAAGGTCATGTTTTTCATACTTGCCCTCCAGGGCGGGCTGGAGGGCACTTTATATAACGGATGCCATTGTTTACAGATGTGGCCATGTGACTTCAAAAGACCCTGACCTGAGCGTAGTCAATAATTTCCCTAGAGGTTAGTAACTCTAGACCATGTTATAGGTTGTTTTATTTTTTTTAAGATTTTACTTATTTATTTATTTGGGAGCGAGAGCTCGCAAGCAAGTGCACACGCACTTACCAGCATGCAAGCACCACAGAAAAGGGAGGGGTGGAGGAGGAGGGATTCCCCTTGACTTGAGGCTCATCTGACAACCCTGAGACCACGACCTGAGCCGAAACCAAGCTTTGGACGCTTAACCAACTGAGCCACCCAGATGCCCCTAGATTGTTTTTTAAAAACTCCCCAGGGGGGGATCCCTGGGTGGCGCAGCGGTTTAGTGTCTGCCTTTGGCCCAGGGCGTGATCCTGGAGACCCGGGATCGAATCCCATGTCGGGTTCCCGGTGCATGGAGCCTGCTTCTCCCTTTGCCTGTGTCTCTGCCTCTCTCTCTCTCTCTGTGTAACTATCATAAATAAATAAAGAAAAAAATATTTAAAAAAAAAAAAAAAAAAAACTCCCCAGGGGACTCAGATCACCAGAAAGATCTAAGAGGATTAGCCCTGGTTAGAACTTGCTAAAAGTCAAAAATGATTCTTCTGTGAATAGTTTCTTTCTTTCTTTCTTTTTTTTTTTTGGTAAAGATTATGTTCTGTGTGTGTTTAAATTAGATGATGAGAGCTATATAACGTATGTTTCCTTTTTTTTGCCTTAGAGGGCAGGAAACTCAAAGCTAAATTTTGCATTCAATTGCAATGATAAACCTTAGGAGAGTTTTTTTCTGGTACTTTTTCTGGTCTTCTTTACTGTTAATGATATATTGTGTGTATTGCTATCCTTGTTTTGTGGTTCTGTTATGTTGAACTCATACTGTGAATCTAGCTGAAATCCTTTTCAGAGTTAGCTCCGTTATAAGTGATTACCAGATAAGCATCATCGTCTCAGAGTATACCAAAGCCCCAAGAATAACTGGAAAAATAAAGTAAAAGAGTGTTACCATGTAGAATGGGGGGGGGGGGTCCTTTGAGAAGGTAGGAGATGGAAATGGGATAGAATTTCCCAGTAAGGGGATCCCTGGGTGGCGCAGCGGTTTGGCGCCTGCCTTTGGCCCAGGGCGCGATCCTGGGGGCCCGGGATCGAATCCCACGTCGGGCTCCCGGTGCATGGAGCCTGCTTCTCCCTCTGCCTATGTCTCTGCCTCTCTCTCTCTCTCTGTGTGACTATCATAAATAAATAAAGAAAAAAATATTAAAAAAAAAAAAAGAATTTCCCAGTAAGAAGAGAATAGAAAAAGAACATGGGGAAAGGAAGGAAAGAAAAAAGAACTTCCCAGAGAGCCTTAAAAATCAAGGAAGAGACTAAAAAAAAAAAGGTAAAAAAAAAAAAGGAGGCAGTTTTGATGCCCACTCAAAACAACGTTGTGGCCAGTTAGCAGATTTATGGGATCTCACATGCGTGAGAAGAAAACATGTGTGCAACTTAACTTCCCTAACTAAACATTACCAATTTTATATTTTGCTAGATCTGGAAATGAGAGATGACAGAAACCAGAGAGGGAGCTTTTGATTTTAATAAAAGGAAATGCCAAAGGGCTATTTTGTAGGCTGGACTCAGGTACTTCCCAGGAAAGGACTTCTCGAACAGGGCAGTGCTGCAGCGTGAGACTCCATCTGCACATGCAGAATGTTCAGGGCTGCTCATCTGGCAGGTGGCAAGAGGATTGGGTGTGTCTGCACCCCTCCTACCACAACCTATCCAATGCGCTAAGGAGAGGTCCTGAATGAAGCTCCTCTCTTCACATCAGCAGGTGAAGGAGTTGAGTTCTAGGACCACCTCCAGGGCAAGCAGAGAAATCCCAACCAGAGGGACTAAAGCAAACCTCATCTGGGGATGAACCTGGGTGGGGGAAGGGAGACCCAGCCTGATCAGGAGCAGCACTTCTGCTCCTGGAGGGGTGCGGGCTGGCAAGCAGGTAAGGATGTCTGGATTTGGCTGGGGTGTGGGCGTGGCTCTGAATGGAAGCTGGTTGCACGGTGAATGATGAGGCAAAGATGCCACGTAACCCTTAGATCCCTCTCCTGCCTAAACGGCGAGGATAATGCCCACTGGTCCTTCCTCGCAGGGCCACAGGTGTACTACAGGTGACACAGGTGTGAGAGTGCAATTGTGGGGAAGATATACGTTCATTTTCACGAGCATCAAATTACCTAATGCATATAGTCTAAGTTGTTAATGATTTAAACAGCAGGGTAAGAAAAACACAACTGGGAAGGGAAGTCCACTAACTCCTCACTTTGTCAGTGTCCTATTCCCTTTTAAGGCCCCCCCCCCCCCCCCCCGCCCAGACTGCAGCAATACCACAGACTGCCTGAAGGGGGAGCCCCTGCACCCACGCTCTGTGCCCAGGCTCCGTTCCTGTGGTTTTTCTTACACCTGTTCTCATTCTGCTTCCAGCTTTTCAGTCTTGCTGTATTCCTCTCTGCTCACCACTGGGTTGTGTCCAAGCTGAAGTTTTGCTTTCCCTTTCCTCAAATCTGATTATACACACTGGTTTCACGCCTTCCACCTAAGTGTATCCCCCTCCTGTATCTTCCCGGGATACAGCCTTCTTTCTCAGACATGGACTCTGTGGGGGTGGCTCCTGCATTGGGCTTGCCTGAGTGCTACCAGCAGGAACCAGGCCCATGCAATGAACGAAATGTAAGTCACTTTCTTCTTCTGAAAAAGCCACCCTGCAAGCCAAAGCCAAGGACACGTTATCACACTGCTTGGATGTTGACTCCACTGTCTAAATCACTAGAATGGGGAGCCCTGGAAATTATTAACCGTGCTTCTTTACTTTAGGCTTCCCTCTATGATACCAAGGACAGGGATTTTCATAGTAGTAGGTGCTAAGTATTTGCCAAGTTAAATTGATAGTTACTTCTAAGAGTACAGGCTCTGGAGTCAGACAGCCTTGGGTTTTTATCCTGGTGCTGCCAGTTAACTAGGTCAGGGCCCAAATCCCAGCAAGTCATATGAACCCCAGGTTTCCATCTGGAAATGGGGTACTTTGTGCCCTGCAGACTTGCCTGGCACACAGAAAGTGCTCAGTAAATTACAGCTGTTTTTAAACAGTGAAATGTTGCATCTGAATTAGGAGTTGGATTGATTCTAGAAGCCCCAAGAAGCAAAAGGAGTAGTGGTGGCAGCTCCTGGGAGCAGATTTCAGCTGCACAGAAGTAAGACCTCAGAGGAGTCTCAGTAATCTGAAGATGGAATGGGAAGGAAGCCTCTAGGACTGGGGCCTTAGTTGGACCATCCCATGGGGAGAGCTTCAGGAAGGAGATCCAAACATCCAATGGGTGGTTGGACTAGAGACTCTCAGTCCCTCCACACCCTATGAGTCCCACACTCCAAATTTAGCTGATTGACCACTTACATACAGACTCCTAGAACTGGACTACTGCATTCTTTTTTCTTTTTTTTTGCATTATTTTCATAATAATTTCTTCATTCTAGTTGTTCTCTCCAATATTTTCACATTGCTGCCAAGATGCATGTGCTAACATGCAAATCTGATCATCTGATAAAAGTATAAATTCTTTGGCCTGGCCTCAATCCACATGTTTTCATTGTCTTGTTCTCAGGCATTGTCCATGCCTGTCCAGTGCCAGTGTGTTCTGGCCACACCAAATGACCAGTCTTTTCTGGAACCCCCATGCTTGCTCTCATCTCTCTGCCTTTGCTCTACTCTTGTTTCCTCCCTCTTTCAATCCTCTCCATCCAGCTAAGTCCTAAGAGAGTGATCAAATGTCACCTCCTCTGGGAATTAATCCCTAAGAGCCACCCCCCATACGATATAGCTAGCTGCTTGTTCCCCTCTACCTTTATATAGCACTTTGTACATGATTGCATAATACCACTTGTAACATATTATTGTTATAATTTATGCCTTTATAACCATCCCAACCTCATTGTAGAGGCATGAACTATTCACCTTTGCATCCCCCAAACTTGCACATAGTAGTGCTTGCCACTACTCAAGATGACATTTTATATTAGTGACCTTGCTTGTTTACTCTCCTTCATGAGACCATCAGCTTCATGAGAACATGGACCTATCCTGTGCTTTGCTGTATCCCCAGCACTTAGTATAGTGCCTAGTTCACAGGCTCTTAATATTCTTTGAATGAATGAACAAATGTTTTTTTGCTTAGCTTAAATTCCGGTGGGTTTCCCAGTTCATTGTGGGTGATGGTTCACTGGAATGTTTGCATAAGAACAAAGTAAAATTATAAAACTAGCTAACTGTGGTTTATTTTCAGTTGTGTTAAGGGTAGGAATCCACATAATTAAGATTCAGTGAGAACCAGGCTTGGGTAAAAACTATGTTAAAAGTCTGGTCCAGAACCCTGGCCAAGGGCCCAGAATAAATCCTAGTGACCTCGAACACTTCAGATCTAAGAAAGTCAGAAATGCAACATAAACGATGGGCAGGCATTAGGACTACAGTCCTCTTGGGTTTAGGTGTTCCCTGTACCCCATCTGCCACCACAGTGAAACTAGAGCATGTCGGGGTGGGGTGCTGGCAAGGGTGTCACTGTCCACAAGGCTTTTGCAACAATCTACAAGGCTGTGCCAGTTCCAGAACAGGTGAACTCATGCACTAACAGGTTTTAAAGTTGTTTAGTGGGATTATTCATCGAGCTTTTCCAATCGTAGGTAACAAGGATGGACTTGGGATATTCCATGGTCCAGAAACTGTATGCTGTCCACAGTAACAGGAGACCAATTCTGTTCAGTTCAGCGAAACCTAATTCAGTTCAGTTCCATTCAACTAAACTCAAATAATTCGATGTAACAATCATTTACTGGGTATCTCATCACACATAGAATAGAAACCAAACTACTTTGCATGCCCAGAAGGCTCTGTAAGATTTGGCTGCCGACTCTGGACTTCATCTCCTACACTCTCCCGGCCCACTCATTCCATTTCAGTCTTACTGGACTCTAGTGCCTGTATCTTGCTTGTGCCAAGAATGTTCCTGTCCCAGGGCCTTTGCACTTACTGTTCTCTCTGCCTGGCAAGATCTGTGCTCAGATATTGACATGGCTACTGCTTCCCTTCCTTTAGGTCTCTGCTCAAATTCAGCCTCTTTAGAGAAACCTTCCTGGACCTAAAACGGCAACTTACATCACTCATACATAACTTGAATACCCAGTTTTATTTCTCTTTATACCATTTATCTATGACTGATACTCTATTATTTATGCATTTGTTCCTCGCCAGGCATATATGGTGTATGTTCTATATTTGTTGAATGGATGAGTGAGTAAACAAGTGCCTGCTATGTACCAAACTCATACACTTGGTGATACTGGAAATGGTCCCAGTCCTCAATAGACCCTTGGTCTAATGTGCAAAACAGGAGAAAAGAAGCTATTTAAAAAACCTTATGCATAAAATCTTATGGGAGAGTAAGTCAGAACCCCTGCAGTGAGAGGGGGTGGGTGTGTGATGGGAAATGCCACCCCGAGCCTGGGAGTGGGGAGAGAAGGGCTTGGAAGAAGAAATCCTGGCAGAGGAAGTTAGTTGAGCTGATGCAGAGACTTTTCTAGAGCAAATCTCTTTTAAGCAAGTTCAGGAGATTCTGTGGACCGAAGCAGCTGAAGGGATAGGGGACAGGAGGAGGGAGACCTTGTGGCGGGTGAATGTGACAGATACTAAATGCGCCAACAGGGAGGCATTTAAGGAGCAGGTGATTGCTTAGTCTGTGCCCTGTTCGTTGACCATCATCTTGGAACAGGGGTTTGTGCTGGGTTTGTGGAAGACATGAGGATTGAAAACCTGGATGCTGGAGGTCAAGGTAGCAGAAGAGTTCAGTGTGGCCACGCATCTCCCATTTTCCAGGGCAGTCCCGAGTGCTCAAGTCTGCTTAACTGCCCTCTATTATCCTGGTATACTTGTCCCATCAAGTCTTTGGATGGGTGGACTGGAGCATAAAGTGGCCAGCCATCAGGGAAGGAGGGACAGATCCCACAATGCCAGGCTGACGTGGGAAGTGAGATGGTCTGACAAGGTGCTCTGGGGTCTGAAGAGGGATGGTGTCTCCAGGGAAGGCTCTGAGACCGTGGAGCATGCCGTTAGTGTTTTCAACAGGGTGGTCCTTGGTGTTGCATGTTTACTGGTGTCTTTCTTTCTTCATAGAATGCTCCTTCCAGGGACACCTGGGTGGCTCAGCGGTTGAGCATCTGCCTTTGGCCCAGGGCGTGATCCTGGAGTTCCAGGATCGAGTCCCACATTGGGCTTCCTGCATAGAGCCTGCTCTCCCTCTGCCCCCCTCTCCCGTGTATTTCGTGAATAAATAAATAAAATCTTAAAAAAAAAAAAGTTTATAAAAAAAAAAGAATGCTCCTTCCACATCCTCTTGCCATAGGGTCTCTAAGTAAAGGGTGAGATTCCGTATAAGGATCTAGTAAGGGGCAGCGTAACAGAAGACTGCCGCACAGGCTCACTCCGGCCCAGGAGTTGGAACTTCTCAGTGAAATGGCAGCCTGGGGAAATATCCACCTTCTTTTGTCAGCACATTAGGCCTAGAGTCCTGGACCCGCCTGAACCTAACTGGCTGAATCTTTTTTTTTTTTTTAAGATTTTTTATTTATTTATGATAAACATAGAGAGAGAGAGATAGAGGCAGAGACACAGGCAGAGGGAGAAGCAGGCTCCATGCCAGGAGCCCGATGTGGGACTCGATCCCGGGCCTCCAGGATCATGCCCTGGGCCAAACACAGGCATCAAACCACTGAGCCACCCAGGGATCCCCCTGACTAGCTGAATCTTAACAGAATTCCTCATGCCAATTTGAAAGAACCGAGGAAGCCCTCACGGGCAATGTTTCTTATATATGGGGAAAACGAAAACAGAGCAATTTAAAATCCAGAATAATAAACAGGGATCCCTGGGTGGCGCAGCAGTTTGGCGCCTGCCTTTGGCCCAGGGCGCGATCCTGGAGACCCAGGATCGAATCCCACATCAGGCTCCCGGTGCATGGAGCCTGCTTCTCCCTCTGCCTGTGTCTCTGCCTCTCTCTCTCTCTCTGTGACTATCATAAATAAATAAAAATTAAAAAAAAAAAATAAACAAACACAACCACTAAACAAATGATTCCTGGAATTGTGGAGACTTCCTCATCTTTGGACACTGCCAACTGCGTACACCATGAACTTTGTCAACGGTACCAGCTCAAAACTTGCCTTCTGATGATGCTGTATGAAGGCTCTTCTCCATTCTAGAAGCAGTACAGGAAGCAGGGTGGGGATTTCCAGAGATCCCTGGAGCAGCTCTTTGGTTTCCCTTTGGCCACTCATTGCATGGCTTGGGTAAATACCTTGACTTTTCTAGAGCAAGTCTCTTTTAAAGTTGTGAAAGGCAACCCTGGCTAGTCTTTCCACTCCTAGAATACAGGGAGACTATATGCATGGAAGACTCTTGGAGACCATGAAGGGCTCACTTAGGAGATTTTTATATCGACTATGGCCAGACCTTGCAGGCCAGGTGGGGGCCACTCCTCCCTACATTTTCCACAAGTTTCTTCCTGCAAAACAGGACATGGGATCTGGGATTGGGCTAGGTAGGGTTGCCTCCCAGAGCTCTCCTTTTCTGCAATTTCTCACTCAAAGGGGCCATCAGGAGCCTCATGAGTGAAGTCCTCAGTTGCTCTACTCCAAAGAGATTATTCTTTTTATGTCCGTTCCCTCTGCATTGACGTTTTAGCCATGCTACTGTGTGTAGTTTTAAAAGAACAGCAATTCACAAACTGGCAACAACCCAAATGACCAGCAACCTGGGAACCATTAGGTAGATAATGGTGCATCCACAAGAAGGAATATTTTGCAGTCATTAAAAATGATGTTTATGAATGTTCTGTAATAGTAGCAGGAAAAATGCTTACGGCACACTAAGTGAAATAAAAACAGATATAAAACTATACACACATACACAGTACAGCTATTTTAAAGAGCCTCACTATCTGTATTAAAAACAAAGACGAGAAAGGGTACCAAATAAATCATTTGGGTTACCTCTGCACAGCAGAGTTGTAGATGATTTTAATTTTCTTTCTTACGGTTTTCTGTATTTTCCAAAATTAAAAAAATGAGTATATATAACTTTTTGGTAAAAAAAATATAATCTAAAAATTTGAATGTATAGCATCTGGTATTACAGTTGTGAAAAGGTACCGTCCATGAGGAGAGCAAAATGGAAGGAGGTCATTTTGTGGTCAAATCAATGAAAATCCAGGACAATGGTCAGCTAGGAGACATGTGGACATGTGAGGGTTCATGGGGGAAGCCAGACTTTGAAAAATGCAAGATCAACTCAGATACTATGTCTACTGGGCAAATGACCAGATTTTACTGCCTGGGCTGTTTTCCATAACATGTGAAACTCAGGTATGTGCTGGCAGCTGTCAATATCACTGTTTCTGGAAGGATAAAACAGAGCAGAAACTTGGCACTGGACAGATGGTCTGCAAGCAGGCTGAACTCGGGGAGTGATCCCTCTCCACAGGCCTTTCTGGCCTTCCCGGGCACCTGGGGTTCCTGCTGGCTCTGGTCGTGCTGGGCCCTCAGTTTGCAGGTTTGAGGGCTAATTTTTGGGAATGTTCTTTTAAAAAAATTTTTTCCTACATGTACAGCACATTCGTGCACAGTGCCCGAGGCCCCAGACATGGGGCACACGGAGGGCTGCCAATTCCCAGCAAAGGAGAAGGAATCAAAAATCCAAGGAGGCTAATGTAGCTTCCCTTGGGCCCATTCAGGCCAAGGGAGGAGGCCAGTTGGCAACTTCTCTCGCTGGGGGCCACAGGAGATGGCACTTGGTCAAGCCACATGCTTGTCATCTGCCTTTGGGGCTCTTGCAGGAAACTTCCAACCAGTTCCCGCATCATGCCAGGCTCGCTCCTCCTGCTGCCATGCACTCAGACTGGTCTCTGTGTCGCTGTCCACCTTGTGCCAGGCCCTGGCTGGCTGCCAGAGAGAGCACACGCTGATCAAAGCCCGGTCCTTGCCTGTGACGAGCTCAGACACGGAAGCAACTGGTAGCAAGCAATGGCCAGGGCGCCTTGGGAGAGAGGCGGTCAGGAGGACTCCGGCTCTGGGCTCACGGCGCTTGGATGCAACCTCCAGCCTGGCCACTCACAAGCGTAGCTGTGTGACCTGGGCAAGTCCTTGAACTCCGCTCAGCCTCACTCCTCACTGAAACTAGGCAGAGTTACAGCATTTGCACTGGGGCGTTGGGTCCGAAGCCTGCTCATCCCAGGGCCTGGCACACGATGGCACCAAGTGTTGTTACAATTTGCCACAGACGGCCTCACAAAGAACAGAGGAGGCCTTGTCCTGCAGGGGCAGCAAAGGTTTCACAGCAACCGTGAGGATGCAGCTGCCTTGAAGGATGAGCAGGTTATTTGCATTGGGCTTAGGCTTCCCCCTCGGTTGGAACCTCCACCACACCCTGCCGTTGAGGGAACAAAGACCCAACAAAACCTGTAAGGACATAATTTTCTCCCAGGCACTTTCAACTCCGCAGTGATAAATACTTATCTCTAAATAAGACTCAGGTGCTACCTACGTCCTGTGCTCTTGAGTCGGCGGGACCCTGTGCCACGGCCCCGGGTGCCTAGCTGCAGGTGCTGGAGGGCAGGGACTTGTGGCCCAGCAGTTCTTTGCCAACTCAGAGAAGTATCTCAGCATTTGGACAGCTGGCCAAACAGCTGCACCTCTGTGACCCAGCTGAAGGTCAGCCCGGCCTCTGCTGCAGTTGGTCTCACTGGTCTGTGGTACATAGGAGACTCCCCGCCTTGGAGTCCTTGCTGGTGGCTCTTCCACCTGGAGTGCCTGATCTTACCCGTGCTTCCGTCTGCCTCAAAAGCCAACTTCCTGGATCCCCTGAGGCAGTTTATCTGCATCCCCCTCCTGACTCTTTGCCCTTTCTTTCTTTGATGATAAATGATAAATGAGCTGCACAGGGCAGGAGCCATGCAAGGTTGCCTGGGTCCTCGCTCCTCCCACGAGCACCGGGCCTGGCCCACGGCAACCAAGCATACTGGATGTGAGCTCTGGAGCCAGGCTGCTGGGTGTGAATCCCCGTGCAGCCCCTCAGAACCCTGTGACCTCTCTGCCCCCCTTTCCCCACCTAGAAAGTGGAGATGAGAACAAGAATGCCTACCATCATGAGGTTATCCTCTCCTATCCCCACAAGTACTTGCAGCAAGTGGTGCCTGGCACACAGAAGATTTGATCAAAACTCTTACCATTTCTGCACTCAGGCACGCGATTCATGTTTGCTGAATAAATGAATGAAGAACGAACAACTGAAGAAGTTCGATCATAAATCATAAACACGTCTTAAAAATTAAATAAAAAATGGAAAGTTCAAGTAGCACTGCGGTGAAGACTGAAGAGGTAGGTTCTGTGTTTATAGCAATGTTTGCCAGGGCTGGAGCATGTTTCTCAAAGAGGTTTAAAGGCTGTCTAATCAGATGAAGTGATTTGATTATCATTATTCCATTTATATGAGCAATATTTATTGAGGCCTAAGCCAGGGAAAAACTCAGAAGGAAAAAAGAGGAGGGGGAAGCATATTAAAATAAGAACATTCCTGGTTCAAGATTTCCAGGTTTTTGACCTTCAGAGGGACCCCATCCCTTCCCTCTTAAGCCTGATGACCCTTCCCATCCGTCCTCGTGGCACAGCGCTCCGTGGAGAGAGCCAACTCTGGACTCAGGCGGCCTATGTTTGCATCCCACTCTGCCCCCGACTAGCTGTGTAACGTGGGCAAGCTACACAGCCTCTCTGAGCCTGACATTCTGCATGAGAAGGGAGAGACATGAGTAGTGAAAGGAGGTGCTAAAACACTAACATTCCTGTGAGGATTCAGTGAGCCAATGCGCTTAAAAGGGAGACTCGTACATTACAACTATCTTGTCAAATTTGGGGGTGATGATGGTTGTTTTGAAATACTGGGCTCTAAGATCATCAAAACATGGGGACAAGGCATATGCTTCAGCAGGTGAGCTGGTCCCTGGTCTCTACAATCACTCCTCACTTATTGCTTTGGGAGCGCTGATTTTCATAGGCCGCTTTTCTAAGGCGGGGCGGGGGTGGGTGCAGGAGACCTGCTTTGAGTCTCCGGATCAGCACTGTCCAATAGACAGTGGAAGATGGAAACTTCTTCTACGTGTGCTGTCCAATACGGGAACCACTGGCCCCATGTAGCTATTGGGCATTTGAAATGAGGACAGCAGTTCTGAGGAACTGAAGCTTTGGTTCTGTTTAATTTTTATTCACTCATTCGTTTATTTATTTTTTTCATTTATTATTTTTTTAAGTAGACTCCACGCTCAGGCTGGGCTCGAACTCATGACCCTGAGATCAAGACCTGAGCTGAGATCAAGAGTCGGACACTTAACCAACTGAGTCACCCAGGCATCTCTGATTTGTATGCATTTAAATTCAAACAGCCACAGGTGGCTGGTGGTTAGCATACTGGGCAGCGCAGTGCTAATTCCTCAGTCTCTGTTCATGAAGGTGAGGTCTTCCTTCCTTTTCCCGTATGATGAAGAACTGCTGTGTCAGACGAGACCAGATTACTGTGGCAGCCGGTTAACTGGGATTCAGAGAGGACCTGGATATTCAAACGAACAAGCGCAGTGCATGCATCTGATCAGCCTTAACCCTGCATGTTGGAGAAGGTTGTTTTTGAACTTGAGCCTCTCAGCTTGTCACCTGTGGTTAGGAGCAAATTCTGCCCCTTGGTCTGGGGGAAAAGAACCTCCTGAGTCGAAGCCATGTGACTAGCCCTGGAGCCTAGAAGTGTTCAACAGTATTGAGCTGGGGAGCCTTTTTTGGGTTTGCCCTGCCGCCTTTCCAGACAGGACCCCTGTGAAACCTGGCCTCACCTCTGCCTCGCATGCTTCTCGCTAATTTGCTATCCCCGAGCTGCTTTAGACGAGCCACCTTGTTAGGCTGAAGATGATTATTAGATTCAGACACTCAGTGTCTTCCCCTGGCTGCTGCAGCTCCAAAGTTCTGCAGGCTGGCCAGGCCTGACCTTGGGGATCCGTTCATCTCGTCAAATTACAGAAAGATCCAGCATCTCACAAGGCTCAATCCAGCCCCCAGAGCCCATTATGTGCCCAACTCTACCAGAGAGACAAAAATCATCATAATAGCTTATTTCTTGCTCTCACGTAACTTAAAAATGGGAGTTGGAGTGAGTTGGGGAAATGAATGACAAACACACAGGAACTACGATGTCTTGTTATTCACAGTGTGGCCCCTGGACCAGCAGCATCACCTCACCTGGGAGCTTGTTAGGAATGGGACATCTTGGGCCCATCCCCCGTCCTATGAATATAATCTGCATCTTAATGAGATCCCAGGGGATTCAAAGGCACATCACTGATTCCGTTTTGAGAAGCCCTGCTAGAGCATACAGCAGGTTCCAAGCCAACTATGACAACGAGAAGAATAACGGCCATTATCTATAACGCGCCCAATGTGTGCTGGCAGTGCTTTCTATACATGAACATGTCTAAGAAGGTGTCAACCTGAATTAAGAGAGTAATAATTCCTATTGTTTACAGATCATCTCCTAGGTGTCAGTTGATTGTGTATGGTACGGACATAAGTTAGTTCATTAGTCACTGAAATAGCCCATAAAGCAGGAATTATTATTTCTTGTTTACAGCTGAGGAAAAGAGGCCTGAAGCACATGAACGGTATAGCAGGTGTCAAGCTGAGGGCTGCCTGAGTTGGAACACACAGGTTTCAGACCCAGTTCTGTTAGTTCTGTAAGCATTTATTGAGCACTTACTATACACTATGCACCAAGCTAGGTCCTCAACACTTAGTCTAGCCTGAGGTGGTGGGGAAGAGTTCCTGAAGGAGGTGATGCCTACAATCAGTCCTGTAGGATGAACTGACTAAATCAGATAATACAGAGGTAGAGAAGAGGCAGTATTTCAGGAGGAAGACAAAGCCTGTGCAAAGGCACTGAGGCACTGCCCTGCAAATCAGCTGCAAGCGCATTTATGACCCCTTGCATTTATAACAAGTCCACTCATCCCACCAGGGCTCAGTTTCACCTTCATGGAACATGTTCAACATGCCTGTTTTCTGATCTCTCTTGACTTTAAATGTCCGATGATGAAACAGTCCCTTGAAAAATTGTGCTTTTAAAGTCTACTCAGTGACACGAGTCAACAAAATTGCATGTGCTCTATGATCCTTATTTTGTGAAACAACCAAAGTACCTTGATATAGGCAGAATATATGCCCTCTATGGTCATAGTGCTTATGGGTGATTCAAAGTGTCTTCTGTCTCTATTTTTTTTGGAGTTACCACATTTTGTTTAATACATGTACATGCTAGTTTTATATCCTATAAACAATCATGAAGATTATAAAACAAATTCTAGGGATTAGAATTAGAATCTCAAACATTATTTCTTTTGAAATCATAGCCTACTGATAGCAGAATAGCCTAATGAATCTGAGCATAGACCAGGACCTGACTCCGAGGGTTCAGACACTAATTCTGCAACTTTGGCCACATGATCTTGGGCAAAGTAAGCAACTCCAGTAAGTTAACAGAACAGAAAAAAGGAAGTTTCACAAAACATACTTACCTTACTTCATGAAAGCTACTTGGATTTTTTTTGTTCAAGTTCATTTTTTAAAACTTTAGGTTGTAACCATAACATCAGGGGTCAGAAAACTTTTACTAGAAAGAGCCAAAGAGTATTTTCAGCTTTGTGTGCCATTTGGTCTCTGACAAAGTGCAATCAAAAGTGTAAAAGCAGCCATAAATGATATGTAAATAAATCGGTATGGCTGTGTTCCAATAAAACTTTATGAAAACAGGCAGTGGGCCAGATTTGGCCTGTGGGGTATAGTTTGCCCATCTCTGCACCGCACTGATTTAATGGCACATTAATGAGCTGTAACCCACAGTTTGATAAATATTGGGATTAGAGTTGCTTTTACCTTGGCCAGATGAAATGAATTACAGCAATGCTTATGTTATGAATGGATCATGTTTTAAAAGCTTGTTTCTCAAGTTAATTATTCAGAGTTCAACATGCACTTCCTTCCTCTCTATATGATTGTTGGGATTCCAGGCCATTCCACCAAGGCCCACCTATAGCCCTGCGGGACACAGGTTTACTCTGTGGCCCCTCACTCTAGCATGTTCCCATGCATCTGTTGACTCTGAATTTCTCCAGGGCCCTGGAGCTGGGCACTGGGTTGGGCATATGATGGGTCTTTTGTGACAGACGTGATCATTGGCCTTGGGAAGATGAGGAAGCAGCCTTCTTCCTCTGTGAAAAGGCATTCAACATCCCTGCTTAAACAGTCCTCCTCCCTTCTTCTCCTTCCTATCAAGGTTCCCAGAGTGTTAGTCTAGAGAGTCCTTATGAGGCAGTATTTTGGTTCTCAGCTGTGGTGTCCATCAGTTGTGAGATGTGTGGCTAACAATGGTCGAAAGTACTGAACTGTACAAGTGATTGACTTGTGTGTTATTTATATTAAAAACAAGTAAATTAGAAGAGTGTATCACAACTTTGTCAACTTTTTTGGCTGCTGATGACTTCATGTGCACCTTTGTCAACTTTTTTGGCTGCTGATGACTTCAAGAATTTCCCATATTATTAGTCCCTGGTTCAACAAGGTAGAAAGTCACCTTCCCAGGCTCCCTTGTGGCTAGGGTGCAGGCATATGACCGGGGCTCCATTGATTTGGAAGCAAGTAGTGTGACATAGGTGGAACATGAGGCTGACTAGGGTGTTGGTAGAAAGCTGTTTCATGGGTAATGGTGCAGAGATCCTGCTAGGAATGTCCATTGTGCAGCCTTGGTGGTGTCTGTGCTGGGGTGCAGCTTGGACATTTGGACACTGTTCTAGATTGTGCAGCCCTGAAGCCTGGTTCTCTGGCTTTAGCACTCACCAGAAGTCTTTTTTAAACTCTACTAAACATTTAGACTCATGGGATTAACAGACCACACATGGCCCAGCAGGACGACATCAGATGTTCCTTTCAGCAATGCCTTACAGCAATTCACCCAGCCATCCTTGAGCTATCTTCTGCCCAGGTAACACACAGGTGCAAGAATGTGAGATCCACTTGGGTGACCGTGGGAACTATCCTAGTTTATGAACCCCAATATCTCTTGTAGCAACTCCACAGATATAGTTTTCAAGGTACCTGCAAGGACACTGCCAGTGACAAGAGCCAATGAACTCAGGGAAACCCAAAGCTCTGGATACTTATCAAGTATTCACAGTGCCAGCAGGCCAAATCAGATTTATTAATCTAGAGTTACTCTGACTATAAGCATGCTGCTTGGTAACATAGTTGATACACCAATTTTTAAAAAATATATTATTTATTTTTTTGAGAGAGAGAGAGAGAAAAAGAAAGAGAAAGAGAGAAAAAGAAAAGCAGAGGGAGTGGCACAGGGAGCGGAAGAAGCAGGCTTCTTGCTGAGAAGGAAGCCTGATGTAGGGCTGGATCCAAGGACTCTGAGATCATGACCTGAGCCAAAGGCAGACACTTAACTGACTGAGCCACCCAGGTGCCTTGATACTGCAATTTTTATCATGTTTCCAGGAGAAGAGAGCTAGAGAATTAACCTAAGGTCCAATTCTCATACAGAAGGGAAAGGATCTGGTAACCTTCTACCTCCACAGGGCCTCCCAGAGGTCTTCTTTCTGCTTTAAGCAGTCATAGTAGATTTCACCTTTGCAACTAAACATTTTGACTGGTGGTGCTGTTTGTGTCAAGGATACCTCTGCCTATTGCATTCTAATATGCACTCCTTAGGGTGAAGGAACAAGAGTTATAATAGCATGCCAGAAATTTTGTTTAATCCTGAATATGTCCATTGGAGTATGTTAGCATTTGACTATCACCTGTCCATATGTCACGGATGAGAAAACATCAAGAACTGATGTGTTGGAGTGATCTTTTGACAGGGTGAGTGTATGTACTTGGGTACCATTAACTTCTAATGTCTATTATGTTTGCTTTATTAGCTCTGTTTCTTCAAGTGTAAATTTTTCTATTTGTTAAGCTTTGTTTCATTTCTCCCAAACAACTGGTGATTGGTGACTGTAATTCATGTTTTCGGTTCAGCTGCCCCTGGGAGGCAGTACACCACATCTGTTTATACAGCTCTGCTTGCAAAAGGGGCACGAGCTGCCACTGCCTAGGTATGTGTTTGCTTTCAGTGAGACTGGTAGAGGATAAAACTACCTAATTGTGTAGTCTTCTGCATAAAGCCCATCTTTGATCTTCTCAGGCAACAAAATAGTCCAATTTATCCTACTATTTTTTCATTTTGTGGTCATTACTGAAGCCATCCATGGCCACGCACATCTAGGAATCACTGATATTTTCAATAGTGATATAGGGGAGGAAAATCTTGTCATAAACTGAAGATGATTCTATTTAAAACCCACAGCCTCATATAGCTCCTACTATCAATATTAAAGTGTTTACACTTACCATTAGTAAAATAAATATTGCCTAAATAAACCTTATAAAATATCTCTTAATCATAAATACATATTTACACATAAACATATATAATAAAAATTGCCTAATTATAAATCTTTGAAAATCTGAGTTTTTTTTAAGAATATCTGAAGTACCTAAAGATGTTATTGATTGATGATATTATGATATGTGTTTATTTAGATATGTAATGTAAACTACTGAAGGTTCTGTCCCAGGAAAAAATTAAGTAGAATTACCTATTTCTTAGACATTTCTTAGAAATACTGGATAAATGAAAATCAGAAATAAGGATGACATCTGAGCTAAGATTTCTCTGTAAAACATCTGATGATCCAATACAAAACAGGCTTTGTTGATGACATTGATTGTGTTTATTTTTAACTAACTTGGTAAATACTTGTTGAGCATGTGTAATGTGGGGCACCTGGGTGGCTCAGCAGTTGAGCATCTTTGGCTCAGGTGATGATCCCAGGGTCCTGGGATTGAGTCCCCCATCAGGCTCCCTACAAAGAAGCCTGCTTCTCCCTCTGTCTATGTCTCTACCTCTGTGTGTCTCTTCATAAAAAAATAAAAAAATAAAATCTTAAAAAAAAAGCACATATTATGTGTAATATGTCAAAATAATATGTTGGGCTCCAGAAAAACATATAAGAGGCAGACTGCCCTCAGGGAGCCTTTTTTTAGGGAGCTTTATTATACATTGAATTAAGGAATTAAAAAAAAATTAAGTCACAAACCAGTGAGGTGGGCTGGTGTCAAGGCTGAGTACCATAATTAATAGCAATTTATTTCTTTTGATGGAATCTGAAGCCACTCTCTTTCCTGGAGGCACTTGCAAGGTCAGCATTGTTTTTTTTTTTTTACAGAGCATCATAAATCTACCAGCCTTTGGCACACAGAAGATTCAGTGATATCAAAGATCAGATTCTCCTTGATAAAGAATGTTTTCCTCCATGTTGACTTTGCAAACACCTGACTTGAATGGTATTCCAGGTATGGCCTTATAGTCTCAGTCTCTAGTTCATGTGGTCTGGGTCATGCCTGTCTCTCTCATTCTGGAACATCAGCTCTTTCCAGGACTTGTTCCCAGTGCATGCTTCTAACGCCCCCAAGAACTGCTCTGAAAGATTTTAGAAGCTCCAAAGCTAGTAGCCAATGCTCTGGAAAAACTTGAACTATAGAAATTTCACACTGGCACTGAGCTGCTTCAAAATCCGCAATGAAAAATGAAACTATCCAAAACAAATGTAGCAACTCTAAAGCTAAGCCCACATGAAAGAGGAGAACAGTGTCTGTAGGCCTACTTCCAAATATTTGGGCCAGCAAAGGCTCTTCTGACAAGCAGAGATGATTTGAGGCACAAAACAAGCCATATTTTAAGTCCACAAATGTTTCCAGACTTTCTGCCCAGCATGGACACAGGCAAATAACATTCAGCCTTTTTCCTGAAGAATATAGTCTAGTGAAAAACCAGACAAGCACTATGGCCCTACTTGACATTGCCAGAGTGAAAATAAAGAGTTAAGGAAATGTTGGTTGATTGTGTGTGTGTGTGTGTGTGTGTAGACAGAAAGAGAGGGAGAGAGACAGAGATAAACAATTCAAAATCAGAGTCCACCTCCCACTGGAAACTTCTTGTTCAGAGGTTTCTGTTTGGAGCTGGTGTGCATACTTGACCGGAAACAGGAGTCCATTCTCCTCTGAAGCCTTTCCGTGTGTGATTTCAGATGGTAAATGCCAATGCCTATTCTATCAGGAAACAGGAGAAAGAGTGTTTTGTCCAGAAGGAATACACACACAGGATTTTGTAGGGACAATGATAACAGCATCTCGGAGCTGCTTCACCAGATAAAAAGATGTATAATATCAGCTACTCTCTTGGGGGATGAGGAGGAGGAGAGCTGCTCTCATGCCAGGCATGGTACTGGGGGCTTAGCTACAATATTGAGTTCGTGGCTTACACCAGTTTTGGGAGGCTGGTCTCAAACTCATTTTACAGTTGAGAAAAAGAGGTTCAATGAGGAGGAGTGGCTTGTTCAAGGCCTCAGAGCTAGAAGAAGCAGGGCTGAGATACAAAGCCAAATGTCAGTCTTGTTCCCATATCCATACTCTTTCTAGAGGCCCAAAGTGGCTCAAAAAAAGGGCAAGTTCCACTTTGCACTTTGCGCTGACCCCTGAAAAATCAACCAAAGAAGATGGGAAAGATCGAGACAGAACTGATTCCCACATATTTTGGGCCATGTTTTCTTTCCTCTGCTCTCCCTCAAAGCTTGTGTGTCTTGACATCTTGTCCCAGAGAGTCTAGAAACCTCAGATGGTCTCCCCAGACTTACAGCCACTCCGGCTACATGCTGAATCCTGAAAGAGATTCCAGAAGGGAAGATGGAAGCCATGAAATGGAAGATGTAATGGGGCCATGCACATGTGTTGAGTGGGGGGCAAGGAGTCCAACATGCAATGAGATTCAGATTCTAGAAGTTTCAGCCTAGTGCCCACGAGGAGGATGGAACTGACCAGAGGATATTAAGCCTCACATCCTGAGAGACCATATAGAAGTCAGATGCAGTAACAGAAGTAAGAGGGAACATGGTGCCAAGCACACAGTGGCAGGAATCTGGGGGTGGCAGGGGGATAAGAGATGTCGTAGATGCAGCATCAGCAAGACCTGCTGACCAGCAGCTGTAGGAGGAAGTGAGGGAGAGGAAGAAGCGTGGGGCAAGGTCTAGTTTTCTGACAGCGGTGACTAGGTTGGTGGAGATGACATTCTTAGAGATGAGGGAGAGAGGAAGAAGAGCTGGTTTTAGGGGAAGGAGGATAACTTCGGATTTGACACAGTTGTGAGCACACCCAAATGGAAATGTTCCAAGGCCGCTAGATCGACAAGTTTGCTTGTGCTTTGTACAAATGTTTACTGAACCCTGACCGTGCACCAGATGTTGAGCTTGGCATTAGGTGTGGAGTGGCAACCAACCAGATGTGTTCTCTGCCCTCACGAGGTATACGGGCAATAAACAAACACCTAACAGAATTACGATTAGCGACTGCAGTAAGCGTTATGCAGAATAGCATAAGGTGCTATGAGAAGAAGAGCCATCTGCGTGCGTGAGACTCGATGGGGAAACTGAGGCAGAGTAGGGCGAGAAGGTTCTGGAGCTCAGAGGAGGCACTGCCTGGCTGGAGATAGAGGGAGGAGGGTCCCCTGGGGGTCATGTGCACAGTGGTGGGAGTGAGTCACAGCCACTATCGCACAGGCTGGTGGGCTTGGGGGAGGCAGGAGCTAGATGCCCCACGAGTCGAGGCTTCTGGCTTCATTTTGCTTAGAGCCCAGGCTGTACACTCGCAGCAGGCTCAGTGTCTCTGACTGAGGTTACAATCCGCCCAGGGACAGTGAGCATTTTGCCACCTCTCCAATTTGGTCATGTCTGGCACCTGAATGTGCGTACAGGGTACCCGCTGATTTGACCTAGATCGCCATCAGGAGGCCTGTCGAAGCTGACTCCAGGAGGGATTGAAATATTCATGCTAACTCAGGATGCTTCAAAATCAACAAGAACAAAAACTCAGCGACTTTTGTCTAACTCATGCTCCATTCTCTTCCCTGAGATGAAAGCCAAGAGACGTGGTTTCAGAAGGGAGCCCAGTTCAGCCCCAGTCCATCCCTGTAGTGGCCAAGCAGCCAGTGAGCAGCTCAAAACCGCCTGGAACCATTTAACAGAGAAAAGAAAACCGCATTGAGCCCAAACTGGGAGTTGTTTGCCTAAGTACAGATGGTGTCTTCGATAATAGGAACAAGAGCCAGCATTTACTGAGCACTTACTATCTGCTGGGTGCTGTTTGGTTCACTCAGTCCTCTGACAGCCCTATGCAGGATTTATTTTCAGTAGCCCTATTTTGCAGATGAGGAAGCTGAGGCACGGGAGGGAGATGGGTTAAGGCGATTTCCCAAGGCCCTCGCCCTCCTCTGACCTTTAATTGGAAGAGCCAGGATCTAAAGCCAGCAGTCTGGACCACAGAGTCCACTCTCTTAACCAGTGTTTTTCTTTTCTTTTTTTAAAATATTTTATTTATTTACACATGAGAGACACAGAGAGAGGCAGAGACACAGGCAGAGGGAGAAGCAGGCTCCATGCAGGGAGCCGGATGTGGGACTTGATCCCAGGACCCCAGGATTACGCCCTGAGCCGAAAGCAGAGGCTCAACCGCTGAGCCTCCTGGGTGTCCCAACCAGTCTTTCGCAGTCTTTGGAGCAGACAGGCCTGTGCAGTGGCGGGGCCTGACTGGTGAGGTGCTGTGGGGAGACGGACTCTGTGGGTTGTTCCCCGGGGAAGAGGGGTGCCCCCAGGAGTCTGGTTGCTGACAACCTGCCTCTGGGAGGGTGAGACCATCCTCAGAGAGTCCTGGAGTCTTCCAGGTAGAAGGGCACCTGGGAACCGTACAGTTGAGCTGCTGGTTTCCAGATGGGGAAGCTGAGGCAGGGGAAGTGGAGGAGCCATGCTAGGGAGGGCCAGGAGCTGGGTCAGAGGGAGAGTCCTCTGCCTCTGCCTGGAAGCCTTCTCTCCCTCCCTCCCCCTGAGGAGTCTGCTGGAGCAAGCTGGTCTCCGGCGCACCTTCAGGACTCACTTTGGCTACGAAGAGGTTTAGGGTCGCCCCCAGGGCAGCCATGAGGAAGTGAAGACCCCCCACCCAAGGAGCTGGCATCTCCCATGGCTGCCTTCACAATGAAGCCACCCTGAGCAGCAGGGCCCCTCACCCCTTTGGCATCTGCAAACCCACCTTCCTGACTCAGGCCATTTTTATCCTTGACTGACTCAACCCTATGCAAACCCATTTCAGAGACCCCACCCAGGTCTCAGACACCCCCTCGGGCCACAAAGTTCCCACCTGGACCCCTCCAGGGACTTTCTGGGAACTGTGTAGCTCTGATGGCCAGCCTGGCTCCCCTCCTGTACCCCTGCCCATCCTAGAGGAAGTGCCCACCCACCACAGGGTGGTGGTGGCCAGAGGGGAGCTCCTCTCTTTGGCCATCCAGGGCCAAGGCGAGTCTTACCTTTCCACCTGGAGGTTGACTTTGGAAGGCTCCACGTTGGGATTTTCCCATTCCATTTGCGGGCAGTGCATGAAATAGCAAAGGGTATACAGGGCCTCAGGCTCCCAGTAGAGCGCCCCCTGCTTATGGTGCAGGGGGGTGCCGTTGCCGTGGTGCTTGGCATTGAGGGGCTGCAGGTGATGCATTGCTCGGGACACCAGGTCACCTGTGGACAGAAGTAAGATTTCAGATCCTTCAGGCAGCCACGCCTTGCAGAGATGTGCTGAAGATCTCTGCAGTGATTCTGATCCCGAGACTCCCTCATTCCACTGCAGTGACCGTCTGGGACCATCAGGTCACACATCGAGCAGAAAGGAGAGCGTCTGTCCAGTCACCGTATGACCTCTATGATGCTTACCAGGTTGGAGCTGCGACTTCAAGACAACCACGGTCCTGCCCTTCTGGAGGCCACGGCTTCTAACAAGGCACCTCTGTGTGCATCATGTTGGGACACACCCTCTATCACATCTTTTGCTGTAGCCAGTACAGCCTTACCTGCAATCACAAGTATAGTCACAGACTATACTGCCTCTTGCCTCTGAGCGTGTGCATATTCTATTCCCTTAATCTGGAACATTCTCTCCCTCCTCTTTTCCAGGCTAACTCCTACCGATCATCTAGGTATCTGCTGATAAATTAATTTCTCCAGGAAATCCTCCTGGAATCCCCCCCACTCCTTTGTGTGTGTATCACATTGCACTTCCTTATCCCAGCATGTGGGGCACTGTGTTAGAGCTGCCATTTCCTTGTGGGTCTTCCCCAGTGGCAGCAACTCATTATAACTCATTCCCCAGCGGCAGCAACTCATTACAAACAGACACTTATTATTACTGGCACAGTTCTAAGCACCCCAATTCATCACCCTAAAATGAGTATCTTTGTAAACCCATTTTATGGATGAGGAACGAGGTCAAATAACTTCTAAAAATCATGAAGCAGCCACACACGGCAGAGCCAGGATTTGAACCCAGGCAGTCTGGCTCCAGAATCCATGCAAACCAAGCTCCTTGAGAACATGGGCTCTTACTCTTCCCAGCACTAGCAAACTGGGAAGACACTCTAGTCTTTCTCCTACTTTCTCCGAAGGAAACCAGGCTTCTGCTTCATCAAACCAAGCCTGCATGTTCTCAGGTTGGCCGCACAGGGAGATCTTCCCGTGGGGAGGCTGGCTGGGCCTGGAAGCACGGACTTTTCTGGGTTAAGGTGGTATTTCCCAAACCTGGGTTGTTTGTGTGCTACCTTCATTCATGAGTGCAGCTGTAGCCAAGCACCATCTGTGCCATGATTCACCTAACTTTAAATGGATTCTGATTCAGGTATTTTAAAGTATTGATATCTAAAAAGGAATGTTCTGTCACTTATCTTAAATGGAAGACCAGATCACTTACCATAAACAGAAGTTTGCTGTAAAAGTTAATCAGATGAAAACAAAACAGTATAATTAATTTATAGCTGAATTCTGGTCCTGTTTGTTGTTGTTGTTACAAATAACAAGGGTTAGATAAGTGTTAGGGGCTCACACCTAATGGACCCTTTCTCCTTGAAGCAATTAGAATTAAAATAGAGTTTAAAAGGGTCACTCCATGAGCAACGTCATTGCGTGCACCGCCCTGTCCCACTCGCCCAGTGGGATGTATTGCATGCTCTGGGAAACACCTGAGCCACTTGTGATGTGTCAACTGGGTGAGGCAATGGGGCCCAGTTTTTGGGTTAAACACTGGTCTATAGTTGCCAAGAAGGTATTTTTTCACATTCACTTTTAACATTTAAATCAGTAGATTTGGGGAAAAGCAGACTACCTTCCAAAATGTGGGTGGGCCTCAACCAACCAACCAGCTGGAGGCCTTAGGAGACAAGATCTTGAAGAAGAAGGAATTCTGCCCTCAGGCTCAAGACTGAAACATCAACTCCTGCTGGGCTTACTGCCCCTGCCCCGCTTCCCCCCCCACCCCCACCCAGGAAGGCCCTGGTCAGGGAGGGAGACCGTCTCCCCCATTCCCAATCCTTCACTGCCCAGTTGAAACCAGGCCTGCAGAGCCCACCTTTTCTCTGCCCTCCACCTGTACCTTTTAACATGGCACGTTCTTTCTTTCTTTCTTTTTTTTTAGATTTTATTTATTTATTCATGAGAGGCACACACACACAGAGAGAGAGAGAGAGAGAGAGAGAGAGAGAGGCAGAGACACAGGCAGAGGAAGAAGCAGGCTCCCCACTGAGCAGGGAGCTCAGTGGAGGACTTGATCCCTGGACCCTGGGATCATGCCCTGAGCCAAAGGCAGATGCTCAACCACTGAGCCACCCAGGCGCCCCTGAACATGACACTTTCACCTCAAATCTAAACCCAAGAAAGTGAGGCTCAGTGAGACGCAGGAGTTTCTCCTCTGAAGGCCCAGAGCCCACTTGCTAGTCTGAGGGTGGGGCCACCTCCTTGAAAGAAGATTGACAAGAAGGTAATTCAAAGCCCCCCTCCCTTTAGGGGAATCAGCTATGGAGCTGTACTCTCAGCCAAGGGCAGAAATAGCAAATATTCCCCTTTCTAGTCCATGTCCCTGGCAGACATGGTTAACCAATCACAGAGCTCTTATACACTGAGTGTCCATGTCGCTTTTAAATCCTTCTTGAGACAAGATCCCAAGGGGCCACTATTTCTGAGAGAGGAGTTTTCAGAGGAAAGGAAACTTCCATGTTGTCAGAGTCCTAAGGCTTTAAAGGGACAACCAAAGCAGAGTGCAATCCACCAAGCTGAATATCTGGACAGCAAGCAGATGCACGGATTGAACAGAGTAGTGGGGAGTGCCCTTCCCGCACCTCCCTGCATGTACCATGCCTAGCTCAGAGCCTCAACCTCCTTTGTCCATTTCCCACAACAAGAAAATATGCCCAAGAAGCTATAAAAAAATAAAAAACCAATCAATAGGAGAAGGAAATTCTCTGTTAGAGGCAGGTAGACTGGGAAGACCCCAAGGGGAGCCTGCAGATGGAAAGTATGGAGAACCAGTGCTCTAAGTTAGGGAGGAGTCAGAAGAAGGAATTCAGATATCAGCTCTGCTGCTCATCTGCACACATGCCAGCAAGTCACTCAACCTCCCCATCAGGTGGTTGTGAGGGTTCAGTGCAGAACCCGGAAGGGCCCGGCACACTGTTGGCCCTAAATAACCAGCTCTCTTAGGCTCAGGGCCCGCCTGCTCTTTCTTCTCTCTGGATGGTGAGACCTGGAGGCTGGGTGCCTGGGCCACGCGGGGACAGTCCTGCCAGTGCTCCGACCCAGTGTGCTACTTGCTGCTTCATGCTGGGGTTGACATTTTTAGGAACCTGTGCTACAAAGCTGCTCACTCCAGGTGTCTGTTTGGGGTGCATTTAGGTCCTTATTTTCTCTACGCTTTCATCTTTTAGAAACCTTGCTCCTTGGGAGAGAGTTAAAAAAGGAAGCCAGATGCCTGTCTCTGGCTGGTCATATCATTCAGTCTCATAAAGGGCAGCTCCAACCTCTGGTAAAGTAAGAGAGCCTGATCAGTGAATGTTGAGAAAGAGCGTGGAAGAAAACAACAGCATGGCACGTCTGGGGTGGGACTGGGCACAGGGATCATGTTTTTAATTTTCTGATGAGGATGACATGAAGTGGAGGCAGGTGGCAGCAGAAGTAGGAATTGCAATATACTGAGAACCTGCCATATCTCAGGCCATTTATGCACTTTCTGGTTTAATTACATAAGAGCCAAATGGGACATGAACCCACTTCAGAGATGGGAAAATCAAGGCAAGGGGCAACTGGCCCCAGGTGTCATGTAGGAAGCAGGCTGCAAGCCCTGCTTCCAGGGCTCATGTTTTCCATCATGACACCCCAGTTCCTCCAAAAAGGCACTTCTCTAGACTCTACCTCAGGGTGCGGCCTTAGAAAAACTCTGGTGAATAGTTTGAGGCCTAAATCCCGAGTCTCCCCATATATATGCTATTGCAGATTCCATGGTAGGGGCTCAGGAGACTGGTCAGCCTCTGCTTGCTGGAGCAGGGCTTCTGGTGGAAGGGTCTCAGAGTCCGACCTGTCTGCAGGAGGGGTGGTGGCTGGTGGGTCAATCTGCCTTTGTGACCACACACACTCTCAGAGTACTGCCCTCAGGGAAGAGAGCCCAGAGGGACATATGAGTAACCAGCAATGACGTACGCAGGAAGCTAGTTCTGGAACCAACAGAAGCCTGGCCTCTCAGATCAGAACTTTGGCCCAGGCCCCAGCAGAGCTGAAAGAGCTTTCCTTGGAGAGCTGTGAACATGGGGAGGAGCCCAGCAGCTGGGCTCTGAGGCCACGGGGTGAGGCTGTCTATGGTGGGCACCAGTACACACATATGTAGCACTCCTGCGTGCAGGATGCTTCTGAGAGCTTTACCTATATTATATTCCTTTGGGGGCACGCAGCCCAACAAGGTAGGTCTGGATAGCATATCCACTTTACAAATGAGGAGACTGAGATCCAGGGAAATAATTTGGCCAAATCACACTGGCAGGGAGTGCAAGCACTGAGCTTTAAACCATTGCCATCTGGGTCTCTTAGCCACTGCACCAGGCTGCCTCCAGGAGGGCAGGAGAGAAAGGGTCTTCATTTGTTGGTAGCAGCGAGTACACTGGGAGCTCCAGAGATCATCATGGGCTTGGACACACCCAGCGTTTTGGCAGAAAAGCTCAGTCCATCTCTACCTGGCACCTGTCAGTAACCACATCCTTGGTGGCACACAGAGGTCAGAGCAGATAGGGCCGACGGCCAGCAGCTTTGGAACGGGCTGCAGACTTTCCAGTTCTGCCCTGGGCTATGAGGTCTGGGTCCTCAAAGGTGGCCCCAGCCATGGGCAGAGGCAAGGTGTGAGGTTTCATGAGATTCGTGGGAGGCCAAGACCTCGGGCTGAGCCACGGCAGGGCAGGAGGAAGGGATGCCTACATGCAAGATGCCACCTGAGGACTCTCAAAAACTGTTGGGCAAACTCTTCAGAGGTGCTGGGTTTCCAGTGCGTTGGCATGTGCGGGCACGGTTTGAAGGGGCCTCCCTCATCCCCAGGGACACGCAGGTGGAAGGCCTTGGACTCACCAGTAACGGACGGACTCAGCACAGCACTCACAGTCCTGCAGGATGAAAGCTGAGCCACAAACAACAGGGGTGTGTGTGTGGAGGGCAGTGAGGGGAGAAAGACTCCTGTCAGGAAAACATGACAAGCAATTCTGGGGCGCGTGGGAGGCTCAGCAGTTGAGTGTCTACCTTCAGCTCAGAGCATGATCCCAGGTCCTGGAGCCCATAACAGGCTCCTCACAGGGAGCCTGCTTCTCCCTCTGCCTGTGTCTCTGTTTCTCTCTGTGTCTCTCATGAATAAATAAATAGCCTTTAAAAAAAAATAGTAGGATGCATGGTGACCACCGGAAGTAGCAGACAGGGAAACTGCTGGATACTTGGCCAAAGAACCAAAGACCCAGAGATTCCTAGAGCCGGGTGTGGCCTCCGAGCTGATCCTGTGTGGCCTCCTAGGTGTCACCTGGGCAGCATCCAGCCATGGGAAATGTCACTGTCACTATTATTATGAGCAGCAGTAACAGGTGCCATGCACTGAGCCCCAGCACTGTGCCAGGGACGGCGAGTAAGCACCTCACGTGCACTGCGTCTAAGTCTCATGTGCTCTGCAAAGCATGCACATTAGATCAGTTTTGCAGCAGTGATCTGCAGCCGAGTGGATTCTGCCTCCCAGGGGACACTTGGCAAAGTTTGGAGCCATGTGTGGTTGTCACATCCAAGGGCCTGCTACTGGCATCCAATGGGTAGAGGTTACAGCTGCTGCTAAATGTCCTACAATACACAGGACAGTCCCCCCAACAAAGAATTTAGCCCCACATGTCAATAAGGACACGGTCGAGAAACCTTATTTTACAGATAAGGAAACTGAGGCACAGACAAGAGTCCAGCCTGGGTCTGATTCGAATGCCTGTGTTCTTCACGTACACCCTACCCTTCTTTCAGAGACAGCCCAGCACAGCCACGGTCAGCTCCAAGTCCGAATCTGGCATGATGTAGCCAAGGTGCTAATGAATACCCCTTACCCTTGATTCAGTAACTCCATTTCTGGGAATCTTTCCCAGCCTTAGAATGCAAAATGCAGCAAGTCTTTACACACAAGGATTTTCACCCAAACCTTATTTATGCAATCCAAAATTCGACGAGGAAATATATGTTTAAAAATAACAGTGTGGTTAAATAAACTCTGATACACCCATTGGTAAAATAATAAACGTATGTATTTATTAAAGATGTTTACCCAGAACTGTGATTTCACACACACACAAAATCCTCTTGTTAAAATGGTAAGTAGAAGAAAAGTGAAATTCACAATCGCATAGCATGAGGACCAGGATTATGTTATTTAAAAACTTTGCACTTAAATACAAAACTGCCCCCCTCAACCAACCCCCATGATGCTAAGGATTTCTCTGCTAGTGGGATTGTGGGTGGTGTTCCCTTCCAACTTGTCTGTAGTTTCTGAAGTTTGAATTACGGCATGTGCTACTTGGTATTATGAGAATAATAAGTGTATTAAGGTGATTATGTTTTCTTTCTTGTACCTTCCATCTACGTCAAGCTGGAGTATCATCTTTCTGTCTGTCTTTCTCAAAAGCTCTAGTGAATAAGCTCAGCACTGGGGCACCTGGGTGGCTCGATCGGCTGGGCATCTGATTCTCAATTTTGGCTCAGGTCATGATCTCAGGGTCGTGGGATTGGGCCCCACATTGGGCTCCATGCTCAGTGCAGAATTGGCTTGAGATTCTCTCTCTCCCTCTCCCTCTGCTTCCCTCCCCGCCCCTGATGCTCATGTGCCTGTATGCTCTTTTTCTAAAATAAACAAATAAATCTTAAAAAAAAAAGCTCAGAACAAGAAAACTCAAGGGAGTGAAGAAGAGAAGGTCCACGTCTTGGGGCCCTACACCACTCTTCTAGTTCCCCAGAGTGCTGGGACACCTTTGACCTTGGCTGGGCTAAACTACCTCCACTGAGCATCATTCAGCTAAACTTGCACTTCCAGGTTCCCTGCTTTTTGCTCCTATTTTCTCACCTTGGAGTTGCCCTTTCCCTCCTCCCATCTACCGAAGACCTTTAAAGCTGTGATCAAGTATTACTTCTTCCATGCAGCTCTCCCGGATGCTCTCAGTCGGCATCTCCTCTTTCCCTGTGTACCCACAATACCTGATAATAAACATGTTATTCGTTTAATTCTGTCGTGTTTCATATCTGCTTCCCCTACTGAGCCTCAAGGGCAGAGGCTGTGCCTCATTCACTGTCCTGTTCCTGGAGGGGCAGTGTGTGTGGTGGTTAGAAACACGCTGTTTGGACTTAGACTTCCTGAGTCTGAGCCTCCAGTCTGCCACTAACTTATTGTGAGACCTTGGGTGAGTTATTTAACCTCTCTGTAAATGGGGATTTTTGTGATCTAATGGATTTGTTGGGTGGATAACAATAGTACCTACCTCACAATATTAAATGAAGTAATGTACAGAAGTCCCTTAAAACACTTGGGAGTTTAGCATATCCTAAGTGCTTAATAAATATTCAGCACTACTTCTTTTTTTTTCTCATCACCATCATCATCATCATCACCACCATAATCACCACCACCACCACCACCACCACCACCACCATCACCACCATCACTACCATTACCACCACCACCACCACCACCACCACCACCATCACCACCATCACTACCATTACCACCACCACCATCACCACCACCACCACCACCATCATAACCACCACCATTATAGTCTTCACCACCATCATCATCAGCCTAGTTCCTGATCAGAGGCCCTAAGGACATCTCTGAGGAGGGCTGGCCATGGGAGATGGAACTGGCACAAGGATTCTGTAATCACTAGCTCTACTTCAGACCCCATTCTATGTACATGCTATCCACTTCTTCACCTGTTTTCACCCCAAACAGCGAATCCACTTGTCACTAGCTGCTCTGTGTTTCAGCAGCTGGCACTGGTTCTAGAAACCTGATAGAATCCATTCACAACCGGGTTTCCCAAATGTCGACACTTGGGACTCACCATCAGGACTTCTCTCATTATCTGTGGGCTGCAGGTACAATTTATCTACTTAATATTTTTCTTTAAATTGGCTCATTCTTTCACTCATTTAAAAAGGAAGTTTCCTATCAGTGCCATAAATGGGAAACCAATATTTTTCTAGTGCTCATTAAAAATTCATAGCAATTAAAAATAAAAAGTGTTTTGTGTATCACCTACAATCATCTTCTGTCCCGCCATTGGGAAATGCTGCTCTAACCTGCCAGACCCAAGTTATCACAGTAGCTCCCACCAAGCCATTCCCCTGCATGGAAGATATGCTCTCCCGGGACCAAGGGCCCACATTCCAACGGTGGTTCCTTCTGCCCCAAAGAAAGCAACTGAGACAGCAACTTCATCTTCTTCCCTCACCCACAGTCAGCTGCCACTTACTACAGTCGGTTTTCAAAAACTTCCTACAACCCTGGGGGAGGCAGTATCATCACCTCTTGTCATACATGGTAAAACCAGAGATCAGAGTGGCCAAGTCACTTGCCTTATGTCACACAGCACAGATGAGGAAACAGAGATGTTTCTCCAGCAACATAAACTGCTGTTTAACTTTCCTCACCCAAACCCCTTCCCTTAGAAAAGAGAATGAAAAGATCACGGGTAATCCAAGTCTTTAGGTACAGTGGAAGACTTAACTCTGGATTGAGCAGGAAATTTACCATTCACTCATTCATTCATCAAATATTTATTGAGTCCTACATTGGCCAGGAATTATTTCAGACCCTGAGGATAGAATGATATTAAAAATAATATAAAATAAAATAATAAAATAAAACCTGCTCTGCTGTCATGGGTTTATCGTTTTGGAGGGGTGGACAGGAAATACATAAATAAACATACAGTACACCAGGTGGTGGTAAGTGCTATGATGAAAATTAAAGCAGGAAGAGCATACAGAGAGCAGTGGGGGAGGGCTGGATGGGGTGGTCACAGGAGGGCCTCTCTGAAGAGGTGACATTTGAGCAGGGGCCTGAATACAGTGACAGAGGAGCCTTGTGAAAACCAGGGGAAGAGCTTTCTAGGCAGAAGGGGCAGCAAGTGCAAAGGCTCTGTGGTGGAGTGGAGTATCTGAAAAATACCAAGAGGCCATTGACCACTTTGTCATCAGAGGGTCATGGGTGCTGCCCAGGCACTGGAGGCAGTAGGACTCTTTGAGAAGAGCCCACCGTCATTCCAAACGAGGGGAGAGATACTCTTGTCCAAGCAACAAAGACTAAGGTGGTTTTTTTCCTTTCTGGTGACACCGAAGAGAGAGGACCCAGAAACCTTTTTTCCTCACTGTTGTAAATCAACAGCTCCATTCTGATCGCCTCATTGCATGGGAGCAACAAGTTCACAGTTTAGCGTGAAAGCCTTAGTGCGACTACAAGGGGCATTTTATGACACGGCTCACTTTTCCCCCTTTAACCCACAGAACAAGCACTATAATTAATGACTGTCCAGCGGGGTTTCCCTGGAAGCTGGTGGATGAGGCTGGGACGTCAGGCAGAGAACGAGACAAGACCTCAGAGGATACAAATGTAGAATCGGAAGGAAACAAATGTGGAGTCAAGTTGGTTCAAAAGTGAGAAAAGCCAGGGGGCCTCTGCTTTTCCTATGGCCTCAGTGGGAGAGCCTGGGTAGACCTGATCCCCCAGAGCTGCTTACTGGTTCAGGGAAGGAGAGCCGGAAGGGTCTGCCCGTGGGTCTCTAGGTGAACTGGGAAGTTCAGCATATTACCGTGTAAATTTTCTAGGGCTCACAGTTTAAAAAAATCGCCAGCCTTTGTCAGTCTGGGGGACTCTGTGGCATCCTAATTTAGCTTAGCACTCAAATATTTTAGGCATGCGTAGGTTCAGTGCCAGGTCTCTGAGATCAAAATCCAGTTCCATAGATACTTAGCATTTGACTGGACTTTCATCAAGAATTCCCCTCGTTGGGAGTATTTTCTTCTGATCTTGTCTCAGAGACTAGTTGGCCGTGCGTCATCCCTTTATTCCCTGTCGGATGACAGATATCTCCCAAGTGAGGGGTGATGTGTTAGGGGCTCACAGTGCAATGCTGAACCGAACACAGCCCAGCAAGGGAGAAAAAAAATAAAAAAAAACTGGGTTTGAATTATGACTCTGCCATTTACTAGCTGTGTGGACTTGGGCAAGACCTCTATCCTTCCAAGTTTCAGTTTTCTTACGTGTGAAGTGGGGATACCTTTAATGGACTTACAGCACTTGGTACACGGCAGGTGCTTCAGAGTAAGTGGATATATTTTCACCCTAAGCCACAATAGGCTAGACAAAGGTAAGCACTCTGAACATCCTGCTTGACCAAGTCCTGGATTTTAACATGAAGCTTAAGGATACAGGCAGGGGTTATAGGGAGAAGTCTCAGCCTCCAGGGTGGTCCCCTTCTAGGTGATGTCCTTGGTGACTCTGCACATCTCCAATTATGTTTAGAGGAGAGCTTCCACGATGCATCCTACAGAACAAACTGCAGATCCTCAGAGCTGGCAGAACACAGCCCTTACTGCACCTGTAACGTGTAGAAACATCTGCTGGGCTTCTCCCAGAGGGAGGGCAGTCTAGTGGCAAGGCCTGAAAACTCTGCCTCGAGAACAGCACTCCGTCTCAAGCCCTGAAGCTCGTGGGTGCAGTTCATCTTAGACAAGTTTTTCATCCTCCTCTTGCATCCACTACAGTGTGGATAATAGTGGTTACACCGGAAATAACTCATGTGGATTCATCATAGTTCCCTGGTTCAGTAACATCTCCTGGTGTGGATTATTACTGACTACTAAGTAGGCCATGGGTTGGGGCTCTGCCCTGACCCTGCAACATCCTGATTCCAGAAGAGCAGGGATGTCTGGGAACAGACTCGCTCCATCTCACCTTTGCAGGAAAACAGCAGTTTCTACAATCCACACTGGTGGAATAATCTTTGAATATGAAGAGCAGCTCTCTATGTACACAGAGAGAGCAAGTCTCATATTGATTCAGACCACAGAGCAAGACAGGCTAAATTACAGTCAGATCAGAAAAGAAGGCAATTTTATTACCTCCAGTCACCAAGGTGGCTTATCAATGTGCTTCCTCATACACGTTCTATGGGACTGACTTAATGAATGTACAAAACCCCTTTGTAATTAGCAGCACCATTTGTGTGCCAACAATTCATATGTGAAAGTCAACATTCAGTGAGAACGACAGCGTCTAATTTACAGAGCAAATTGTCCTTAAAAACAATTTATGCGGTAAGCTGCTCCTGCAGCCTGCCTGCTTGGGCCGAGTACAGATTTATTTAGCAAATCCTTTCTCCGAAGAGTGCTGGAATTGAGCAGAGCCCCAGCCCAGGTGCTAGACTCTAAATCTAAAAGGCTTCAGATTTTCCCAGGACAAACCTTTGAGACCCCAGCGGAGAGTTGGTGAGGAAGCTCTTCCCAGGTTATGCCCACGCAGACATGACCGGACTCTGTAGCCAGATTCTGCATTTCCAGGGTCGTGGGCATGTCTTAGAAATTTGGAGAGTCCCAAACACTGTGGGGTTTCTTCTTAGAGCGATGCTTCCCCAACCTGGACCCTCTACATCCAAATCCCTGGGGAGCTGTTAAAATGCAGACATTTTCTTATCCTTTTCCAACTATTGAAGATATTTCAAAATGTCATTCACACATATCGCTACCGCCCAATAATGGTGTCATCGAAGCCGCTGCCAGATTCTGTTATGCAAGGTGCTACTAAAAAGTCTAGCATGACTACCTCACGATTTTGAAAAAAAAAAAAAAATTCAGTAACTCAATTTCAATATATTTTGGTTCCTTTGTAAACATATGCATTTATTTCATGCATTTAAAAATATCATTCTGAGGCAGGGGCCCTAGGCTTTACCAGACTGTCAAAGGGTCCAGGGCCCCTAAGAGTTTAAGAACAATTGTACAGCTGATGTACCGGTAGCTGGAAGACCCTGTGATGGGCAGCATCTTGTGACTTCTGGGTTTGATGAGAATTGATGTGCAATTTCCAAACTCAGGTGCCAGGAAAGTAGCTCCCTAATGACCATAGGGCCCAACAGCTTGATTCAGCTACAGCTTCCCTTTCCGGAGGGGCATGCTACGTGCTAAACAGAGGATTTCTGACCTGCGTGTATAGGGTCTTCCTTTGGGAAGGGGCACAAGTTGCCTTCTGGACCCTAACTCCTTTTTATGGTTCAGAATTTTCTAGAATGTTGCACCAACTCATACTGCAACATAATTCATTATTTCTGAGATCAATGCTCAGGTCTGATCAGGAACACAAAGCCAGGTAATGTGACAATCAACAGAATCCTAAGTAAATACAGTTTTATTTTCTTTTGGTTGGCCACACTCAGAGGGCACAGCCCTGACTTAGGGGGTGCACAAGCATGGCAACTCACCGCCCAAACTTGAGACACCCAACCTTCTTGACAATCCCTCCTTTCTCTCCTCCTCTTTCCCTGCCCTTCCCCCTTCTCTTCCTATTTCCTGAAGGCACACTGTGTGCCAGGCAGTATTCTTGGTGTTGGGGTTCCATCAATGAACAAAAGCAAGTATCTATTTTCTGTGAGAATATATTCTAGTAGGGAGGGACAAATTAAAAAAAAAAAAAAAAGAAATGAATAAAATATAGAGTATGGCCAGGCAGAAGGGGAAGGATAATGACTGCTAACGGCTACCAAGTTTCTTGTTGGGGTGATGACAACTGGTGTTCCAAAACTGATGCTGGTGGTTGGCTGCCTGATGGTTTTCAGTCATTTACCTTAGTAAAGTGACTGAATAAAAATTATATCTCCGTGAAGTTTTATTAAAAAACAAAAAATATATGGGGGAAAAAGGTCATCAGGGTATCCTAATTTTGTCTTTGTTTTTTAAAATATTTATTAATTTATTTTGGCGGGGAGGGGCAGAGGACTAGGACCTCAAGCAGACTCCTTGCTAAGCACAGACCCCAACATGGGGCTCGATCTTATGATCATGAGACCATGACCTGAGCTGAAGCCAAGAGTTTGACGCTTAACTGACTGAAACTCCCAGGTGCCCCTACAGTGTAGTATAATTTTGGGTGAGACTTGAAGGTAATGAGGTAGCCAGCCATGTGGCTGTCTGGAGGAAGAGTGGTTGAGGAAAAGGGAAAAGTAAGTGCAAAAGTCCTGAGGCATGTCTGCTATAGTCAAGGAAAAACAGAGGACCAGGGTGGCTGGAGCTCAGCGGGTCTTGGAGGAGACTGGAAGAATAAGAGGGATATGTGGGGTGGCCTGGAAGCAAATCTGAGGACTTTAGCTTTTCCTATGGGTCAGAAGGAAAGCCAGTGGAGGATGCTGAACAGAGGAAAGATGTGATCTGACATATGCTTTAAATGGATCTTGCTGGAAATCAACAATGAACAGCCACCATTTACAGAGTGTTTATTGTGTGCCAGTCACCATGGCAAACCCTCTTTATGGCCTCGTTGAATCGCCACAACTAACTTTGAGTTAGGTAGTATTACTTTCTCTATTTTATAGAAAAGGAAACTAAGGCTCAGAAAATATTAAGAACTTGACCTACCACAGTGACAGTGGTAGAAAATTTTAAAAGGCCTGTCTGACTCCAGAGTGCTTGCCTTTCCTAGGGCTACCCTGGCCCTGTTTTGTACACACAGCAGGTGCTCAATAAAAGTTGACCCCCAGCTGGTTACTAAGCACTGTCCTGAGGGGAGTGGCATGTTGGGCACGGAGAAGGCCAAAGAACCAGTGTCCACTTACTCAGTTCTGCGATGCTGCCAACACGGGTGGCCAGCAGGGACTGCTCGATGGTCCTCAACTCCGACTGGCTGAACATGGGCAGGTCCCCAGGCTTGCTTGACCGCTGCGGGTCCCTGTGAAGGTTTAGGCTGTCTGGCAGGCACAGCACTCCTACAGGTGGTGGGAGAGACAACGAAAGAAAGCAGATGGTTATTTTTCAGTTAACCAAGGGTGGGGCATCAAATCTTACATGACCTCAGACTGCACGAGGGTTGGTGCCGCGAAGCCAACATGGGGCCCTGGGTTCTGAACTCCTGTTAGAAGTGATGTGTAGCTATTTCAAAAGGTTTCCTCACAATCCTGACCTACTCGTTTTTAGCATGTGGGCATTCACCTGCATGCACATGTTGCCAAAGGACACAAAAGAGGATCCTTTCCTCCAGCCTGGCTTCTATCCACTCAGAGATGCCTCTTAAAGAGCCAGTGATCACTGTCCATTGTCCCTCCCAGAGGTAGCAGCCACCCCTGCACATCCCTGAGCAGAGGAAGAGTCTCTGCTGGCGGTTGCTTCTGTTGGCTTGCTTTATATTCGCCCAACAAACTTAACTCTGGCTGTTATTTGTTAGACAAAACTCTGGCTTTCTCTGTGGAGGTGTATGTCAAGCAGTAGAAGAGACCCCATGGACTTTTGTAATTTCATGGTGAAAACCTATGGGAAACCTCTGGCATCTAATTATTTCTTCCCTTCCTTTCCATCCCATGAACATTTAGCAAGAGTCTAAGAACTTATTTTGGTAGGTTATTTACAGATATTATTCACTTTCCCTTCACCATCCAAACCTCTCTAGGCAGAGCAAACTTTTGTGCTCCTTGACTTTGGGCTTGACTAATTGACTTATTTTGGCCAAAAGTATACGAATGCACTCAATCGAACCAAAGGCCTGAAAAGTGCTTGTATGGCTGAATTTGCTCTCTTATACCTCTGCCACCAACATAAGAGGAACATCCCCTGTCTGGCCTGCTAAAAGAAGGAGGGTGAGGAGACGCAGAGAGCAGCTCCAGTACCAAGCTGTAGGTTAGAGCTGCTCCACAGAAACAAACATCGATTTGGCATGCCTTTGAGAGAGTGGAGGTTATCTGTTACTCAGTGTTGTTATGGTGATAACTAACAGATACAACCACCAAGTGCAGATCACTGAGGACACGAGGAAGATGGCAGGTGGGCAGTGTGCTGTGCTAGGGGCTCAGGATACAGCGATGGATACAATACACACTCTCCTGGGGCCCCTGGGTGGTGGCTCAGTCGGTTGAGCATCCGACTCTTGGTTTTGGCTCAGGTCATGATCTCAGGGTTGTGGGATTGAGCCCTGCATCAGGCTCCATGCTAGATGCAGAGTCTGCTTGGGATTCTCTCTCTTTTCCTCTGCCCCTCTCACTGCTCACTGGCACATACTCTCTCTCTCTAGAATAAATAAATAAATAAATAAATAAATAAATAAATAAATAAATAAAATTTTAAAAAGATCTTATTTATTTATTCATGAGAGACACGGAGAGAGAGGCAGAAACACAGGCAGAGAGAGAAGCAGGCTCCCTCTGGGGAGCCCGATGTGGGACTTGATCCCAGGACCCCGGGATCACGATCTGAGCCGAAGGTAGACGCTCAACCTCTGAGCCACCCAGGCATCCCAATAAGTAAATCTTAAAAAAAGAAAAAAGGATATACACACTCCCTGTCCTCAGTGGGCTCATAGTCTAAGCAAAGGAAAAGACTGTTAATGCACATAACCACAAAGCCATATGGGACGTGCTCTACAGGAGGAAAACATGAGGAATGGAGGGATATCTTAGCAGGGAGCCGAACAATGAGTAGTTGTCAACGCAGAGGAGCATTTACTGAGTGCCTACTCTGTTCACAACCCTGCAAGGCAAAAATTTTGGATGCAAAAGCAGCAGCAGATATATTCAAGTAGTACATAAACTAACCAAAGAGACAGCCTGTCAATAACAAAATAGCACGGGAACAATACAACACTACCCATATAGAGGTGTTGAGTGACTTCAGCCAGCTGGCAGGGTGAGAGGAGACAACAGAGAGGTTAGCAGTGCGAGCCCACTGCTCACCCTGCTTAAACCACAAAAGCTCATCAAACAAAGGTTCTTGCTGTGAAGATGGGCAGGCATGAGTGGCACCCGTCACACACACACCTCTTCTGGCTCCTGCTGCCCAATTCACAACACCTGCCACATTGAGCTAGTCACTTGTTCGTGGGTGTTTCCCATTCACACCTAATAGGATGACACAGTGGACAAGGCAACTGTAGTAGATGACTTTTGGATGAATATCGAATAAATAGATAAATAATGCAAATAAATAGCCATTAGATTTTAATGTTTCTATAATCAGGAAACTGGCCAAATACGTGTCTTTCTAAAATTATTCTCTATTATTTTTCAAACACTTTGTGCATCAGAGCAAAATTGTATTTTTTAAAAGATTTTATTAATTTGTTGATGAGAGACACAGAGAGAGAGATGCAGAGACACAGGCAGAGGGGAAGCAGGCGCCCTGTGGGGAGCCCGATGCAGGACTTGATCCCAGGACCCCAGGATCATGCCCTGAGCCAAAGGCAGATGCTCAACCACTGAGCCACCCAGGTGCCCTAAAAATGTATTTTATATCACAGACCAGTGTACACACACACCACCACCACCACCACCACCACACACTTTTCACCAAAAAATTTCACATAAAATAATCCTGATCCTTACTATGTATGATGCACTCTTATTCTTTTTCCTTTTCATTTATCTTCTCTTCAATCTCATTAATAAAAATGCTGGTCTGCAGCACCAAAATGCTGGTCTGCAGCACCAGGACATACTCATGGGTCATGACTAACAATCTGAAGAACACAGTGGACTGTACTAGTACACAACCTGGCATTAATTGGACAGTACAGATTCACCATTCACTGGACACTACCTAGCACTGTGCGAGGCTCTGTATGGGATGGAGAGATGACTGAGAGGTGATTCCTGCATTTCAGAAACCCTCAGCTTTGCAGGGAAGACAAAACCTTCACAGAAATACCCAACATCCAAGGCGGGTCTCCTGCCTGCCTCCTTTCTCCTCAACAGAGGAGTCATCCTCCAGTTCACCCCAGGCAGAGACGCCCTGAGTCATCCCTGCTTCCTCCTGCCTGCTCACCTGCTGAGATAGTTGGTCAGAGGCCAAGTCAAGAAGCCATTGCCATGGCAATGAATGTTGGTCCAGTCCCTCACCGGATGCCCTCGATGTCCCTCTTATTCAGGAATTTACTGCCCATGGAGGGCTCACTGCAGATGGCAGCAGATGAACATGACCCAGTGTGATAAGTAGCCCAAGGTTCCAGGGTGTGAGGTCTTTTGCTGGGAGAAGGGAGGGTTGGTCAGTGGGCTTCATGGCAAAGGAGCCCCACAAGTAAGCCCCAAATGTTGGGGAGGGCAAAAGTTTTCTACTTCATTGTGGGAATGGCCCTCACATGTACTCACAAGATTGCCTTCTTGGTATCTGCATTACATGCAGCAAGTTCTAATCTTAAACATGTATCTGAAACATTGCTTCACACACTATTTAAGGTACAAGCACATGGCCTGGTCTGGAACCCAGAGCTTCAATCCTGACTCTGCCATGACCTACCCATGTTTAACATTGAGCAGGTCACAGGGCCTCTCTGGACCTCGGTTTCCTCTTCTGTGAAATGGAGGTCATAATAATGGCCTTGTCTCCTTCAAGGAGTTGCTGGGGGTGAGCAATGAAATGAGGTAATATGTACTAAAGTATTTTGCATGTGTTGGGCAAGTAATAGGGGCTCATCATATGTTAACTGAGATGAAAATCAGTTAATGTGTATAAACCCAGTTTTGGACTACTTTATGCTTCATCATAAGAATAAATAATTTCCCTTGGAACTTTTCCTCCTTCTTTTAGAGGGTTATGAAATTTAAATGTGAAAATGTAATTATTCAAAGAAACTTTGAAAGCTCGATTACCAAGATTTGGAAAATCTATAATTGGTCTATTATGCAAAGATTATACACCAGTGTTTTCTTTCTTTCTTTTTGAGGACTCTGTATGAGATATACACATAAGCTGGAGTTATTTATTTTTTTGTATAAAAATCAGCTAGGTCAATAAGAAGGTCCCAGCATCATATTTTAGTGTCAGATGTAGGCCTGAGATTTGGACTACTCATCAATTTCTATTACTAGAGCCAAGGACAGCCACAGCCTGGTGATTAAGACTCAAGTTCAAAGACAGGGAGAAACCAAGGTTCAGATATGACTGCTTTGGACCTAGAGGAAATATTCTCCCTGGGGAGCAGGTGACCATAAGCTACTGTCAACAATGAGTGTGAAGGGGTCACGGTCTCCCTGAAATTCTCTTACTTTGGGATGGGTTGTGCATTTGTCTAAGGGGGAAGTTAATTCACATTCTCAAAGGGGTCTGTGGATCCTAAAAGATGATGAATCAATGCCTTCATATGTCCATGCTCCCAGGTCTCTGCTGTGGGACTGGCTGTAGGTGGGGTGGTGTGGACTTCGCAGAACCATGGACTCCAATTCCCCAGTAGCCCCCGTGCAACCTGGACAAAGAACTTTCCAGATCCCTAGATTCCATGTCTGCAAAGAGGGGTAAAATTTCTCCTTCATCGGTTTCTTGCAGTGATTACACAAGATAATACTGATACTTAAAGCCTCTGGCCTATAGTGCCTGCGAACTAGCCTGTTCCCACAAATGTGCAGTTTTGTTTATTTAATGTCTGGATTCAAACAGTCTTGAGGATCATCTTTCCAAAATCTTGTGGGACTGGAGACAGACAACCTTTTGGTTAGGTTGCTTAGAATATAAAATATGAGAACTGCTGCTCTGGGCCAACCACATGGGAGTTCTGTCTCTGATGGGGACAACCAGAGCTGCACTCTTGCCTTCCTACGTGACTACTTTCCTGTACACATTGGACAGCCCTTTGATGCCCATCCATCCTTTCTCTTTTCTAAGCTTTTCTTGAGTCTCCATTCTATCATTGGACCTGGATGCTATTTACCCATCAAGAGAAAACCAATAAGACAGCCACTAGCCTTTAGCCATTCTCCCCTCCCAGGTGGTGGTGATGACCGTGATGGACGAGAACAAGGAGATGACATGTGTCTTCATGTCTTGGCACCCAGGACACAGGCTTCAGTTCTGCCCAGCCTGTCTGGCTGCAAGAGGAGAGATCAGATTCTCCAAGGCTCGCCTGCCAAGCTAGACCTTGTTTGCTGCTCAGTTATCCCCAGAATTTAAGGTAGAGGGTCCTGGCATCAGCACCAGCTTTAAGAGACAGGAGGGAAGCAGCTGGTGTTCAGCAGACCAACCCTTGATACACACCAGTGAGACCTAGTCGGGTTCAGATTTCGGTGCTGTTCTACCCAGCTGTGTGGCGCAGGGCTTGTGACTTCTGAGCCTCAGTTTCTCCCTCTGGAAGATGTCTGACACAATCTACCCCCCAGTGTGGTGGGGAAGCCATAATGGGATGATATATGTGGGCAACCTGGCACAGAAATGGGGGTCGATAAATGTTTGCTAATAATCTGAGTGAAGTTCTTTGAAGCTAAAGATTTAGGAATTCAATAACATGATGCCAGAAAGCTTTCCTTTACTGTTAAATTTACTAAGCAGCAAGACAGAAGTTATCAGATATTTGAAAATATTTACACAACTGGCTTGGAAATCCCTTTTTCCTTAAGATCCTTGGAAGTGGGAAACAAATTTAGGGCTGGCTTGGCGAACCCATTCGTCTGTGAGAGGCATCCTACTTGCCAATTAGGAGAAACCCAGACCATGGTTCATTCTTGTTCATAACGAATGATATTCAAAGAGAAAGTTCTTAGGACTTCTGAAGCCAAACCATCAAAAGAAATAAGGTAAAAAACACAAAGATGGGAGAATTTTCATATATGGTCCCTGAAGTACATATGAGGAAGAAGCATGTTGACCTTGAAAGAACATGAAGATATTTATGGATCAACTGCAAAAACTGAACCCACAAAGACAGCAGGACACATTTCTGCCCTCAAAGGCTCCTGGTTGGTAGGGGAGACACCCCACACCACTAACTGAAACACTATGGGAGACACATGAGGGCAGAGGTGTGCCTGGGGTCCCACCAGGGAGCATAATGGGGTGAGCCCAAGTTGTTCTGGGAGCTTCAGGGGTTGGGACCCGGGGAAGCAGACACCTTCCAGCAGAGTTCACAGCGTGGAATCTGGAGCCCATGTGAACGCTCAGGATGAACTGTAGCTGTGATACTTCACAGCCATGTCACCCAGGCATGCTGTTAGCGTCCCTGTGCCTCAGTTTCCTTGTGAATAGCAATGGTAATAGTGGAATCCTCGTAGGGCCAGTGGATGATCAAATAAGTAAACACATGTGAATCTTGGCTCACTGTTATTATTATTATTACTAGACAGACATTCCAAGGAAGAACAAAGGCCTAGAGGCACATGGTCTGTATCTAAGAGTGGCTGGAGCAGAGGGAGCAAGATGGGAATAGATGGTGTAGAAGGAAGGAGGAGCAGCAGGGCTGGGAGGCAGGGATCATAGAGGGCACTGGGTCAAAAGAGTCTGGACATAAAAACTAAACCTTTACCTTCTAGCCACTGTGCTTCTCTCTCTTTGCTTTCACCGCCAAAATTCTAGAAAGAGTGGTCTGCACCAACTATCTGCACTTCTTCCTGACCCTCACTGTCTCTAAACCTTGTTATCTCCATTTGTTTTTGCTGAGTGCCCAGCAAGTTCATGTTCATCCTTCAAGGCCCAGGGCAAAGGTCACTTTTGAGATTTCCCAAGACTCAAAAAAAAAAAAAAGCCCGTGTGCTGAGGCAGAAAGAGGCAGGGGCAGGGTAGGCTCACAGAGGCACAGAGGAGGAAGTGGCCCAAGGGGATGCCAGAGGCTGCCCTCCCCACATGAACCAGGTGCAGCTAGCTCTCCCCAGCAGCCAGCTCAGAAGAAACAAGGGAGCTAATCAGATCTGAATTTGGTCGTGTGAGCCTTGAGAGAGACAGTGGGGCGATGGTGCAGCTCTAACACTCACAGCATAAATAAGAAAACCAACTGTTACAGGACCGCGAAGAAACAAAACAAAAGCAAAATACTCTGTTCGGTCATTCATTCAGTATTTGTTGAGCACCCACTAGGTGCCAGGTGCATTTCTAGGTGCTGGAAATCCTGTAGTAAAATACTGGAAGTCCTTGCCATCTCAGTACATTTGTTGCAAACACACAAGTAGAATAGGCAGCTGGTTGGGTGGTAAGCGCCACAGAGAAGAGCAGAGCAGGAAAGGAGGATGGAGATGCTGGGTCCCGGAGCAGGTCACATGGAGAAGGGGACAACAAGAGACGTGAAAGAAGTGAGCATGTGAGCCCAGTCGATATCTCGGGGGAAGAGCAGGCCAGCAGAAGGGATCATAAGGGGAAAGGTCCCAAGAGGGTGGGCCTGTCTTGGTAGAGGAAGCAACAGAGAAGGTGGGAAGGAGCAGGCAACCAGGCAGGAGAAGTGATAAGAGCAGTTTGAGTAGAGCCTCGTGGGCAACTCTAGACTTTGGCTTTTACCCTAAGTGAGACAGGAGCCACTGGAGGATTCTGGGTAGAGAAGGGATGTGTCCTGGCCGTTTTGGAGGGTCATTTGACCCTCTAGGGTCAAGAACAGGCTGTTGGGAATGGCCAGGGCAGAACCGCAGTAGAAACGGCGGAGGTGTGCCAAAGTGAATCTCGATACAGTGTGAAGGTAAAGTCAATGCAGTCACTAATTGGGTACAGGGTGTAAGAAAAGGAGAGGAGCTGAGAGAAGCTCCAAGGTTTCTGACCTATACAACCATAATGGAGGGGCGGGTTTATGGACAAGAGTTCATTGTTGGTCCTGTTCAACATGAGACACCTGCTGGACACTCCAGTGGAGAAGCTGGGCAGGCTTTCTTGTGTCTCTCCTCACCTCCTATGACACATGTCATGTCAGGTCCATGGTGGCTCATGCTTTTCCTCCCTCTTTCTTCTTCCCTGTCACTAGGGAGCACTATTAAATATCCTTACAAGGTTGTTGGATGCTTCCTTTGCCCTCCTTCCTCTCTCAGGGTTTTCCTTTTATTGCATTATCCTTGCAATGTCGCCCCAGAGAGTCCTGAGGTACATCCATCTCATAGGGGCTTAGGAGGAGAAAGAGAGACTCCTCTTCCCAGTGTCCTTGTCTCTGCGGTGACAAATGTCAGCTCCCTGCAGGGCTTGTGAGCATCCCTGACTCCTCCTAGGGGCATTTTATTTTTTTTTAAGATTTTATTTATTTATTCATCATAGTCACAGAGAGAGAGAGAGAGAGAGAGAGAGAGAGAGAGAGGCAGAGACACAGGCAGAGGGAGAAGCAGGCTCCATGCAGGGAGCCCGACGCGGGATTCGATCCCGGGTCTCCAGGATCGCGCCCTGGGCCAAAGGCAGGCGCCAAACCGCTGCGCCACCCAGGGATCCCCTCCTAGGGGCATTTTAGACCTCCAGCTAGGTCTTGGATACCTGTGGAAATGTCAGAGGTTGGTCAGATTTCAGAGACCATCGTACTCTTAGCATGAACTGTGGCTTTTTGAGAGTTCTCTGAAATACATCCTCCTTGCTTACTATACAGCAACTATTCTCATGGGCATAGTGTCACATGGGAGGGGGATAAAACTCGGGTCTGGGTGTGACTGACAGCGAAGTTGTATGTTCAAGTGATTTGAGTGAAAAACTGGCCTCTGGCATTTCAGTCAACACACAGCAACAGGCCAGAGTAAACTAATGAGGCAGCATTTCAGACCATCTCCTGTCTGACTTCTAGGTGGCCATGCATCTTCCTCTTGAATACTCATAATGTAAACTCACCCATCAGCCTATCCATACAACCATCCATTTAGCCCTCCATCCAAACTTCTGTTTATATAATGGACTGTCATACTTATAATGCAAATTCACCCATCAATCTACCCATTCAACAATCCATTGTTTATATAATGGTAGCTATTTAATTAATTTAAGGGTAATTATTTTTAAATACCTACTATGTGTTACACATTGTACTAAGCAACAGAGGTAGAGCAAGAAACAAAAAATAGCAGCTCTCCTGAAGTTTAATTTCTATTTATCTAACTACTCATCCACCCATCTACCCTTCCTTCCAACCAACCATCCATCCATCCATCCATCCCATTATCATTTGCCAGACTGGGATTATAATGAAGAATAAGACACAGATCCTGTCCTTAGGAAATTCGTAATCTAATGGGCTAAGTACACAAGCTTGTGATTGTCACAGGTGCTATAATAGAAGCCCATACATGGTAAGTGGAGGACACCAATTAGATATTCCACCTGGGTGGAGTGTCAGGAAAGGTTTCACAGATGAGCTGACCAAGGATAAGTATTGAAAGATGAGCTGATGTTCACTAGGTGACCTGGACTAGGGGTGAAGGAGAGAAGGGAAAACCAGAGAAAGCAGCAATAGCCAAGGCATAGGGGCAGGAAAACTCCTGGTGCACTGTAGGGACTCTAATAAGCTGGGGCGCTGGACTGACAAGAATCACAGTGAGGTTGGGACCAGGAAGGTGGTTGGAGACTGGATCATGGGTGGGCTTGAGTGCCTTGCCAAGGAGCTTGTACATCACGAGGGGAGGGGCAGTTGAGTCCCCCAGGACATAACTCTGATGCCTCATTTCTTGCCTCCATGAGGTCAGGACTCACTGATGGTGTTCCGGCCAGGATAACCATCAAACACCCAGAGACACCCGTAGTCAATGGGAGATATGACAGAGACAGAACATAGCACTCCGCTCAGGCTGCCAGCAGACCCAGATCAACACGTTGCCCGCCTCATTCTTTCTAGATATCCTGGACTCAGAATGCTGCCTGATGATCTTTTCTGGCTCAATGGACATCTCAGATCTGACCTCTGGCTTTCCTGGACTCTCAACGCCCACTTGATCCTTCTCCATCTCTGTTCGAGTCTCAAGATCTCAAACAGTGCCTTGGTGTGGCTGAGCAGGGCACCTGGCTGGATCTCCTGCCCCCTGAGCACTGTCCTGACAACATCCAGCCCAGACTGACTGCTTACTTATCACCATGCTGAGATGATGTAGTGAGTTGAAACTTCACCCCCATGTATCCTCTGTCCCTCTCCATCACCCACTCCCATCTTAGGACATTCATTTAAAAATGTAAGCTACTTTCAAATCATTAATTATAAAACCACACATGCCCATTTCACAAGCGTCAATAGTAAGAAGGGAATAAAATGGTAAACTGAAAGCAACCTCCTTTCCTCTCCTCCAATAGTCCTACTTTGCCATAGTAATGACTGTTCTATTTGTTGTGTGAGGTTCCAGAATTTTCTGTTTTCATTTATTGACTTATTCATTCACTCAACAAATATTTACTGAGTCCAAACAATGTGCAATTTGTAGACAACACAGAGGTGGTGTGAGCAAAGCAACACACAAGTCCTACCCTTATGTAATTCAAAGTCTGGCTGGGACAACAAACAGCCATCAAGTAATCACACAAATAAATGTACAGGTGCAACTGTGTGAAGTGCCATGAAGAAAAAGTACCTGTGTGTATAACCTGATATGCGAGCTAAAAAATTGTATCTAATTTAATTTGATTTCAAGTAATTATAAGCAAGACAGTTTTATCACAGTCACTAGCATCTGTTTTCCTTTGTTTGGGAAGTGCTTTGGCATACCTTTGCCTCTTTTTCTATAGAAATGCCAAATTCTTACTGATTTGTACAAGTTCTTATATTAAAGGAATTAGCCCTTTGCCTGATGTGTGTCATGCACATGTTTTCCTAGTCTGTCATCTGCCTTTGAGTATTTTTACAGTATTTTTCCAAGTAGAATTGTTTTCCTTTAACACAGGCAAACTCTCTGAGTTCTGGGTTTGGGGCAGTACGTTTTAAATTTAGGTATACAGGTGGTATCAAGAGCTCTTGAGGTTTTATATTCTTTATCAAGTTGAGCAAATACCCCCATTTCCTAGTTTACTGAGAGTTTTTATTAGGAATAAGTGCTGGATTTTGTCAAATGATTTTCTGTTCTTTTTTTTTTTTAAAGATTTTATTTATTTATTTATTCATGATAATCACAGAGAGAGAGAGAGAGAGGCAGCGACACAGGCAGAGGGAGAAGCAGGCCCCATGCAGGGAGCCCGACGTGGGATTCGATCCTGGGTCTCCAGGATCGCGCCCTGGGCCAAAGGCAGGAGCCAAACCACTGCGCCACCCAGGGATCCCGATTTTCTGTTCTATTGATAGGTTATGTGATTTTTCTTCTCTAGCATGCTGATGTGATGGATTACATTAATTGATTTTTGAATGCTGTACCAGCCTTGCATACCTAGGATAAATCCCACTTGGTCATGGTATATAATTTTTTTAATACATTATTGGATTTGATTTGCTAGTATTTTGTTGAGGATTTTTTAAATCTATGTTCATGAGAGATACTTGTCTGTAGTTTTCTTGTGATATCTTTGTCTGGTTTTGCTATTAGAGCAATGCTTGGCTCACAGAATGATTTAGGAAGTGTTACCTCTGCTTCTATTTTCTGAGAAAGATTTTAAAGAACTGGTATAATTTCTTCCTTAAATGTTTGGTATAAGGCACCTGGGTGGCTCAGTGGTTGAGCGTCTGCCTCTGGCTCAGGTCATGATCCCAGTCCTGGGATTGAGTCCCACATTGGGCTTCCTGCAGGGAGCCTACTCTCTCTGCTTATGTCTCTGCCTCTCTCTGTGTGTCTCTCATGAAAAATAAATAAAATCTTTAAAAAGAAAAAATATTTGGTATAAATCATTGAATGCATCTGGCCTGGTGCTTTCTGTTTTGGAAGGCTATTGTTGATTCAATTTCTTTAATAGATATAGGCCTATTCAGGTTGTCTATTTCTTCTTGTGTGAATTTTGGTAAACTGAATCTTTCAAGGTATTGATCCATTTCACCTAGGTTATCAAATTTGTGGGCATAGGTTTATTCATAGCATTACTTTATTATTCTTTTAACAACCATGGAATCTGTAGTGATGTCCCCTTTTTCATTTCTAATATTAGTAATTCTTTTCTTAGTTATCCATTAGCCTGGCCAGAGGCTAAGTTATCAATTTTATCCATCTTTTCAAGGAACCAGCATTGGTCTCATTGATTTTCTCTATTGATCTCCTGTTTTTAATTTACGTCACCTCTAATTCTTATTATGTCTTTTCTTTTGCTTACTTTGGATTAATTTGCTCTTCTTTTTCTAGTTTCCTAGTGCAAAAGCTTAGATTATTGATCTTACATCCTTCTTTTTTAACACATGCATTCACTATAATAAATTTCTTTCTAAACACTGCTTTCTTTGCATCCGACAGATTTTGATAAGTCATGTTTTAATTTTCATGTTTAAAAACATTTTTAAAATTTCTTTTGAGATTTCCTCTTTGGCCCACATGTTATTCAGAAGTGTGTTACTTAACCCTCAAGTATTTGGGACTTTTCAGTTTTCTATTACTGATTTATAGTTAATTCCATTGTAGTCTAAGAACAGACATTGTATGATTTTTATTCTCTTAAATTTGTTAAGGTGTGTTCCACGGCCCAGAATGTGGTCTCACTTGGTGAATGTTCCATGTGAGCTTGAGAAGAATGTGCGTTCTGTTGTTGTTGGATGAAGTAGTTCATAGATGTTCAGTTTTGTTCAGTTAATGAATGAAGCTGTTGAGTTCAACTGTGTCCTTACTGCTGGATCAGTTCATTGCTGATAGAGAGGTGTGAAAGTTTCCATTTATAATAGTGGATTCATCTATTTCTCTTTGCAGTTCTGTTTTTGTCTTTTGTTTTTGAAAGGTAAGTTGAGGCTATTTTTACTGTTTCTTTCCCATTTTAATTTTAACTCAGTATCTTAAGTATCTGAGTATGGATCAATTAGTGAAATGGTCCCACTAGAAAGGGAAGGAGATGATGAGCAGTAGGGGTGGTATGGAGGTATATACCCATTTATGAAAACTTCTGGATTCATATTTGAATATACATATGTGCCGTGAAGAAAATTCAGCTTTACCAACCTATTGTCAACTCCCTGATTCTACTGTGTCTCACTGAGACTAAATAGATAAACACATGTTGAATTAATGAATGAGTTCTTGATGGGAGAGAGAAATAAGTTAAAAAAAAAGAGGTAAGTTTTAAAGAAAGGTGTTAATGATACATTAGCACCCTACTGAGGATTTCTCCCTATTAGAGAAATTAAAGGGGGCTGAAAAAAGGAATTTCACACCAGCTGTCAGAGCATTTTATGCCAAGGACAAATATTCACAGATTTCTTATCCCCGGGATACCTAGAAAGCACTTCCAGGTAATTGTGAGGGTACCTTCTATGGTGGAGGCCCACGTACTTGGCAGGGTTTCAATGAGAAATCTCTTTCCAAGGGAGTTTCTGCAGAGTAAGAGTGTGAGGATCATTTATATTCATAACGAAGGCCCCCAAGGCCTGTAAGATCCTGAATCACCCAAGAAAGATTAAATCATGTTCAACCAAGCTTTAGTGTTAAGTATATGTAATTGTATTCTAAGTCTTCCACGACTGATTATCTTTTATTAAACAGCCTGGTAACTACAGACTTATCATTTACTTGATACGTTATAGTGAGGAACTATTCGGTAGGATGTTTTAATAAGTTGAAATACCCTATGGCTGACCACATGGAATGACAGGTGTATGTGTGAGCGCGTGCGCGCGCATGTGCATGTGTGCATGCGTGCGTGCGCGTGTGCGTGTGTGTGTGTGTGTTTACAGGCCTAGAGAGATGAGGCCAACATTTTGAGATCTGGCTAAATGCTGCTGTTAACATAGTGTAGATGTTAATGGCACATAAAAGCATAAATCTGCCATTTGCAGCCATGCATGTGTACGCTGATATAAATAACTAATAGGGCTTTCACAATCCATCCAAAATACAAAGATTACTAAATTGGCTTTTAAAAACATTAGAATCCCATTAGGCCAAATTCAGCAGCTGATTACTGAGCAAAATAAACCACAAGAGGACTCTAAATTCTCCTTTGTTGCTGCTGTTAAAAGGTACTGTGCTTCCAGGGAGGCCATGGGCCCCTGGGGGAGTGAGCATACAGCTCTTGCTGGCACAGAGGGGCTCCATCCAGCTAAATATCTGGGTAGGGATGCTTCTGGAGAGATACCTCTTCCTAGCACCTGGTCTGGGAGTTCTGTCAAGGAATATATGAAGGAGACCAGATTTAACTCAAGTCACCCAGATAGAACTTCTCACCTCTCTTTATTATGGTCCCATCCCCTCCATAATTTTTTCTGCATATTTTCTTCCCTCCCTACCCCCAACTTCCACTATATTCCCCACCTGTTTTGCTTTTTGTATTCTGATGCTCTGACATCTAGGGTCCACAGGCCCTGGAGGGTCTACCTCTCCCTGGGTTAGCCAGTTCCTGACAGCAAATGGCTTGCCAGTGAGAGTGCTTTTCAAATGGGAACCAACCAATCCAGAGCCCACAGATTAAGATTTATTTATTCATGAGAGACACACAGAGAGAGGCAGAGACACAGGCAGAGGGAGAAGCAAGCTCCCTGTGGTGAGCCCAATTTGGGATTCAATCCCAGGACCCCAGGATCACGATCTGAGCCAAAGGCAGACACTAATCCACACTCCTTAATCAGGGTCTCAAGCTCCAGGTCACTATCCCCCCTGCCCTAATCACCCCAGGGCCAGCCCCGGTACCCCCGAACCCACTGAAACTACTCAAACCACATAGATCAATGGAACAGAATAGAGAATCCAGAAGTGGACCCTCAACTTTATGGTCAACTAATATTCGATAAAGGAGGAAAGACTATCCACTGGAAGAAAGACAGTCTCTTCAATAGATGGTGCTGGGAAAATTGGACATCCATATGCAGAAGAATGAAACGAGATCACTCTCTTGCACCATACACAAAGATAAACTCAAAATGGATGAAAGATCTAAATGTGAGACAAGATTCTATCAAAATCCTAGAGGAGAACACAGGCAACACCCTTTTTGAACTCGGCCACAGTAACTTCTTGCAAGATACATCCACGAAGGCAAAAGAAACAAAAGCAAAAATGAACTATTGGGACTTCATCAAGATAAGAAGCTTTTGCACAGCGAAGGATACAGTCAACAAAACTAAAAGACAACCTACAGAATGGGAGAAGATATTTGCAAATGACGTATCAGATAAAGGGCTAGTTTCCAAGATCTATAAAGAACTTATTCAACTCAACAGCAAAGAAACAAACAATCCAATCATGAAATGGGCAAAAGACATGAACAGAAATCTCACAGAGGAAGACACAGACATGGCCAACACGCACATGAGAAAATGCTCTGCATCACTTGCCATCAGGGAAATACAAATCAAAACCACAATGAGCTACCACCTCACACCAGTGAGAATGGGGAAAATTAACAAGGCAGGAAACCACAAATGTTGGAGAGGATGCGGAGAAAAGGGAACCCTCTTACGCTGTTGGTGGGAATGTGACTGGTGCAGCCACTCTGGAAAACTGTGTGGAGGTTCCTCAAAGAGTTAAAAATAGACCTGCCCTACGACCCAGCAATTGCACTGCTGGGAATTTACCCCAAAGATACAGATGCAATGAAACGCCAGGACACCTGCACCCCAATGTTTATAGCAGCAATGTCCACAATAGCCAAACTGTGGAAGGAGCCTCGGTGTCCATCGAAAGATGAATGGATAAAGAAGATGTGGTCTATGTATACAATGGAATATTACTCAGCTATTAGAAATGACAAATACCCACCATTTGCTTCAACGTGGATGGAACTGGAGGGTATTATGCTGAGCGAAATGAGTCAATTGGAGAAGGACAAACATTATATGGTCTCATTCATTTGGGGAATATAAATAATAGTGAAAGGGAATAGAAGGGAAGGGAGAAGAAATGGGTAGGAAATACCAGAAAGGGAGACAGAACATGAAAGACTCCTAAGTGGGAAACGAACTAGGGGTGGTGGAAGGGCAGGAGGGTGGGGGTGGAGGTGAATGGGTGACGGGCACTGAGGGGGGCACTTGATGGGATGAGCACTGGGTGTTATTCTGTATGTTGGCAAATTGAACACCAATAAAAAATAAATTTATTATTAAAAAAAAAAAAACTACTCAAACCAGTCAATTCTGAATCTGCTTACCTTCCTCACCAGCTCCTTTCAATGGAAACTGCAATAAAGACTCATTTGCCCACATTCCCACTTTCCCTCTGCCTCCTGACCTGTCCTGGTGCTTCCCTGTGTGCCCCCTCCCTTGAGGGTGTGACAGCCCCCTCCGCCCCCCCCCCCCCCCCCACCTCGGGAACTGAGAGTCATAAACTATCTTTTCAAACTATCTCTCTTGATCTGTTGGCCTCACTGTACCTCAGATTTCCTATCAGTGTACTACATTTTTAAACACCCTACCCCATGGAATTTTAATACCAGAGACACGCTGTGTGTTTATATAGTGGTTCTTTGGAGCATCACAAACCATGGTAATGCCTAAGGGTCATTTTGCTCCACCATGAACCAATTTTCATTCCTTGTCACTATATTGCCCTCACTCTAAACCTGGGAGTTTAACCCTTGCTGTACATGAGAACAATTTGGGGAGTTTTAGAAGGTACCTACACCTGGTCCCCCACCCCAGACCAATTAAACCAGAATCTCTGGGGACAGAGATTTTTTTTTCTTTTTAAAAGCATTCTCCTGGGTGATTCTAATCTGCATCCAGGCTGAGAACCTTAGTTAGCCCAAATCAGCACTGCTGCTCCCCCCATCCCCCATCTACCTTTACAGAAGAGAAGAGCCACAGGGAAAAAAACAAATGACTCGGGGCTCTACGGCACTTCCACACTTCTGGAAGCTCTATCCCATCTGATGGCAGGAGCATGGTATTTAGGTGTGTAGATAAGTGCTGGACAATTGTTACAGCCAGTTGTAGTAGGCTGAGTGGTTGCCCCCAATATCTGTGTCCTAACCCCAGAACACCTGGCACATGATCTTCTTTGTTAAAAGGGTCTTGAGGATTTAAGTAAGGATTGCCAGATGAGCTCATCTTGAATTTAGGATGGGCCCTAAATCCAATGACATGTGTTTCTTATAGAGAAAGGCAGGGGGGATCTGAGACACAAAGACAGAGATTGAAGGAGGCAGAACCTGGAGTGATGGGCCTCCAAGCCGGAGAAGAGCAAGGAAGCTGGCAGAGGCCCCGCTCAGATTTACCCTCAGAGCCTCCAGGACGTACTAATCCTGCAAACACTTTGACTTCGGACCTCTGGCCTCCAGAACTGTGATAGAAGACATTTCTGGGATTTTAAACCTCTCAGTTTATGTTTGTGATGGTTTGTTTAATGCAGCTGGAGGACTGATTTCTCTGTGATTTTAAATCTCCTTCTAGAGCCAAGCCCTGGAGCTCATGACCACCTTCTCTATTTCAACAACTTTCCATGGCTTCCTGCTGCCTGGCGGATAAGATGGAAAGTTCTCAGCCAAGCACTGAAACACTTCTAGGACCTTTACCCTACCTAGCTGTCCAACCAAATGTTGTAGGACTTCTAAAGTAACAGAGGGACTCACTTCCCTTGCTATGGCTCCCACCTCCATGCCTCTGCTCGCAAGGTTCCTCCTATTTCGAAATGCCTTTCCTTGGCTTTTTACAGGGAGCAATTCCATCTTCAAGGCACAGCTCAAATGCTACTTTCTTCAGCAAGCTGCCCTGATTTCCCCAAATGGCTAGGATCCTTCTTCCCACAGCAGGGTGACTTATGGAACTTCTACATCCATCCAGTGTTGTGTCAAGACAATATCACTGATGAAAAACAAGAGTTAAGATTTTGTGGCACTTGCCGCGAGCCAGGCATCATTCTGAGCATTATACACGTATTAACTATTTTAATCCTTATAACACTCTTTGCAGTTGGCATTATTAAAGATTAGACTAAGGCATGTGTGCAAATGTGCAAACACATACATACTCTTTCACTCTCTGTATGTACATCTACACACACATATATATATATATATATATATACACACACACACATTTATAGCCTACCCATTGTGTGTGTGTGCATGCATGTGTGTATATGCATGTGCAAGCATGGATAATCACAATGCCTTCTAGGGGTGCCTGGGTGGCTCAGTGGCTTAAGCATCCAACTTTTGACTTTGGCTCCAGTCACGATCTCAGGGTCGTGAGATTGGGCCCCATATCAGGCTCTGCACTCAGTGGGGAGAGTCTGCTCAAGATTCTCTCCCTCTCTCTCTGCTCCTCTCCCTATTAGCACACAAGTATGCTCCCTCTAAGTAAAACCTTTTTAAAAAATGTCTCCTAGTACAAAGATTTGTGCCACATAGAAAAATGACACACTTTCTGCCTAGAAGGACTCTCTCCACAGATAGGAATACCCATTTTGAAAATCTGTGTTTTGTTGTTTAGGACGATGTCATGAAATCATGGGCCTAAAAAGCTGGGAGTGCTTAGACAGCACTAGGTTCAGCCCCATCCCTGAGTCAGCACAAATATTTTCTGAGTGCCTGTTACGTGCCAGACCCTTGGCATGAGAGATGGTGAGGCAGGGTCACTCATTCTGAGAACTTACAGCTAAACTCTTTGTTTTGGAGATGAGAAAACAAAGGTTTAACCAGGGAGGTTAAGTAACTTCCCTGAGGTCACACTAACTTGGTTTAATCCCATTTCTGGGTAATGGAAAGCCACTTCCAGTTCCAGGCATGAATTGCCACTTTTGAAAGAATCAGAATGCAATTCTATATTCCTAATGTCACATGATAGGCAAGATAATGATTCCCCCAAGATGTTCACATCCTAATCCCTTGAACCTGTGAAGATATTGAGAGAGAGAGAGAGAGAGAGAGAGAGAGAGAGAAATTGAAGTAGCTGATGGAGCTGAGGTTGATAATCAGCTGACTTAAAGGTAAGGAGATTGTCCTGGACTATCCGAGGGGGCCCAGCACACTCATGAGAGTCCTTCAAGGGGAGAGAGGCAGGGAGAAGAGCCACTGTCGGAGTGATGCAGTGTGAGACAGACTCAATGGGCCACCAGCCAAGGAATGTGGGCAGCCTCTAGATGCTGGAAAAAGCAAGAAAAGGGATTCTCCCCTGGAACCTCCAGAAGATAACACAGCCCTGACGACACCTGTGAGACTCGGCTTGGACTCTGATTGCCAGAACTGCGGGAGAATAAGTTCTCTTGTTTTGGCCACTCAACTTGTGGTGATTTGTTACAGCATCCACAGGAGACTAATGCTCCCTGCAATTAGGCTGAGCCTGACAAAGCTCCTCAGGGGGCCTGCTGGGGTCATTCTGAAGTAAGCAGCACTTATCTTTCTAGAATCCCGGACATTCAATCTCATGTTAAATCTTATTAGGATTTGTTTTCAGCCAGGAGACTCCCATCAGCCTTTAACTTTTTCCCTTGATAGGTCTATTTCAGAGTTTAATGCAGAAATAGAGATGACCAAAGAATGCCATTTTTCATAACTTTCTTTCTCAATTCTTCCAGACACTTCTTCCTTGGCCTCTAGATCTCTGTCATTTTATTTTTAGAAACACTCTCTGTGTTCATTCCTTGTAGCCCATGGAAGAAGTGACTTTCAGGGGCCCGTGTTGCTCTCTCATGCCCCCTAGCCTCCTTTCTTTTCTCAGTTTCTGTGTCTTTTGAGACGGTCTTCAGCTTTGGGGATGTGCTTCAGATCCCAGGCCCTCCTGACAGGGACGGAAACAAGAGAGGCTTACAGAGAGGAGCCAGGCTTCAGTTTTTGGCATGAGGAGGGGGAACCACTCCTGCCCACTGATGCCCATCTGGGCCCTCCGATGTCCTCTCTAGTGCCCATCTGGCCTCTGTCAGGGATGGGGCCAGACAGCTGAGATGGGAATGGGCCACTTCCAGGAGAAAGAAGGGTGTGTCTGCCGTTTCAGTGAGGGAGGTGGGCAACAAAGGGCTTCTCTAGGGACTTAGAGAATCAGAGCACCGGCTGACACCAAAAAGCTGTTCCTCCTGGGAATGTGAGGGATTGTGAGAAGTGCCTCATCAGTCATCATTCAACAAAATGTTCACTGAAAGCCTTCTTAATGCCAGGTTCTGTGCTGGGGATATAGATGATGACAGTGATCAGGGTGATGGCGGTGGTGCTGCTGCTGCTGCTGCTGCTGCTGATGGTGGCGCTGATGGTGATTATGATTATGATGATGATGATGATGATGGTGATGATGGTGCTGGTGCTGGTGGTACCTGATGGTCATGATTATGGTGCTGATAATGACGATGATGATCATGGTGATGCTGATGGTGCCACTGGTGCTGATGGTGCTGGTGGTGGTAGTAATGGTGCTGATGGTGCATGACAGTCATGAAGATGACAATGGTGGTGCCTGATGGTCATGATGACATTGCTAATGGTGATGATGATGATGAATGGTGAAGATGCTTATGATGACAGGGCTGCTGCTGCCGCTGACGGTGATGATGGGAGAGGACACCCACCAGGTATCAAGCACTGTTCTAAGTACCTGCCAGATACTCATACATTTTGTGTTTTCAGGTGGCAGGCATGAAATATTTGCTGAACTAATAAATCAAGGATGACTTGGTCCCTACCACCCTAAGCTCACAATGAGGGGCAAGAGCATGCAGAGCAGAATGAAGGGAAGATGGGAGAGGGGAAACAGAGATAGAAATGGTAATGAGACACAGAAAGACAGAGCAGTGGTCAGGTGTATAGGCTCTTGAGCCAGACTGCCCAGGTCTAAATCCTATGAACTCTGTTAACTCTCTGGCCCAATTCATAACTCTTTCTCTGCCTGCCTCCTCATTTGTAAGGTGGGGGTGATAGGAAAGTCATGGGGTGATGGATATGTATCCACACTGAACAGATCTGGTGCACAGTAGAGGCTCATAACCCGTGTTTCTTGTCACCTGCTCAGTAGAATTCACCTAAGCCACTCAGGGGCAGACTTGGTTGCTTCAGGTTTCTATTTGGTTTCTCCCCCAGACTAGTTCTCAGCATCTAATTGGGAGTCTTTCTCACTTCTATTCTTGCTGCCATCCTGGACACCAAAATCCCCACTTCTGATTAAACTTGGTTTCCCATTTTGCATCTTGGTCTCTCTCCCACCAAGTAAGGACTTCATGTGACATTTGAGCTGAGACTTTAGGAATGTGTAATTTCAACAAGGGAAGGCACTATTTAGAAAGGAGCAAGGAACTGTCCAGCTAGAAGGAGAAAGTGGGGTAGGAGAGGTACACTCTTGATGGAAATTCTGGGCAGCGGGCTGTGCCTGAGGATGAGGCAGGAGCCTGGGGGCAGGAGGCAGAACTACATATGAAGAGCCTTCATCAGGACACCTGGGTGGCTCAGCGGTTGAGCAGCTGCGTTCAGCTCAGAACGTGGTCCCAGGGTCCTGGGATCAAGTCCCACATGGGGCTCCCCACAGGGAGCCTGCTTCTCCCTCTGCCTGTGTCTCTGTTTCTCTCCCTGTCTTAAATTAAATAAATAAATAAATAAATAAATAAATAAATAAATAAATAAATAAATAAAATCTTTCAAAAAAAAAAAAAAAAGAAAAGTCTTCATACCATGCCACTGTAACATTTTAGAAGGTCAATGGGAAACCATTAAAGTTTCCAAAGCTTTATAAACTTACAGTTGTTATGGACATCCTAGAGGGTGGTGTTGATCCTAGTGGTAGCATTCATCCCAGCCCCAGTGGAGGTTGCAGTCATAATAGATTAAGAGCAGCAATAATAATTATAGGAGCATCAGCACGATAGAGATTGAGCACCATCGTTTTCATAATTAACTGTCATTGCACTTGTCATGTGCCATTCTAAATACTTGGAGTTTCAGCTCATGGGATCCACACAATAATCACAGGAGGTCACTACTATCATTATCCCCGTTGTTCAGATGAGAAAACAGAGTCAGGGAAGAGTGATGTGACCTGGCAAAGCTGCACTGGAACCCAGACATGCAGGACTCAGGCACAGTGAGAGGCTGCCTTGGCTTGCCTGGTGAGAAGTGGGTGTCAGGAACCCGATACCTCATGAGGCAGGGAGGACTCCTGGAGGAGAGGCCCTGAGAGGTGACTGTGGGGTCCTGGCTGAGCCATGGAGGTGGTGGTTGAGGGGCTGCCAGTCCCTGCCTCTCTGATGCCAGGGAGGGGCCCCGGGACGGCTGCACTCTGTCCTAGTCAGACAGGCCTGTGATTAGCCCCCTCTGTAGGCCTCCAGCCAGCTGGGGCTGGCCTGCCTGGCCATCACCCCCAGGGTGTGGGGGTCGGGCTGGGTCCCCGGGCCTCACTGCTGTCTGCCTGGGGTCTGGGGTACTCACAGGAGCAGAGCAACATCACAGCAGGGCTGGACGGGTCAACTGAGCCTGACTCCCCGCCCCCCCCCCATCCCCAGGCTGGACGAGGGCCAAGTGGTCCAGCAGGAGGCAATGACTAAGGCAAAATGTAATTACCTCAATTGCAATTTAGCTCTGCTCTCTGCAAAACATGTCACGTCCCCCTACCACTCCCCCTTCCCTGTCGCGGAGGAAAGAATGTTCCTGAGGACAGCTGGAAGTACATGGAGCCTCAGGTGCCAAAGGTGCCTCAGGTGCTTCTGAGAGAGGACCCTTGGGCAGGTGGAGGTCCTGGCCCCACGCTGCCTTCCCCTGGGCCCTGAGAAGTGACTACCCGCCTGCTCCCTATCTATCCATTCCCCGGCTCTGGTAGTGACAGCTCCCCTGTGTCCCCCATGATCCCGGCAGGAGGCAGAGCTTAAAAGGCCTGTTCTGCAGGCTCCAGGGGGACTGCAATGCCATCTTCCGTGCCTTGATTAAGAATGATCCTGGGGCCCTGCTGCAGGAGAGGCTGGCTCCCCTGACAGTGCCAGGAACAGGAGAGGAGAGCAGCGGTGCAGGGCGAGGGCCCCTCTCCCCCAGGGCCAACTGCTCAGCCTGAGGGAGGGGGCACAGGAGGGGAGCCCGAGGCCTGTGGGGGATAATTAGGTATTCTAGAGCCATGGGGGAGGGCCCAGGCTTGGATAGCCCGCAGAGAACATTGGAGAGAGGGAGGGGCAGGTGTCCAATGACCTCTTGGCTCCTGGCCCCTGTGAGGTGGAGCCTTGGAGCAGGGGCCACTGGCTCTCTGGCTACACCCAGCCCAGGCTGAAGAGTCTTGTGGCCCCCGGCCTTTGGTCAACTGTTGGCAGGGCTCCCTCCGGTATCTGGTCAGCTCTCCTTACCCCTGACTTTCCCAGACGCTTCACCAGCATTTCAGCAACATGGGTTAGTCCTGCCTTTTCTGCCCGGCCCCGAGATCGTGGAAGAGAGGGACGTGACAGGACTCATCCCACGAAGCCTAGTGCTTTCCTGGGAATCCCACCATGCTTCCTAGATCTCTTTTGCTTCCACCCAAGAACCAGGATTCAATTCTTGAGAGGCTCCCACACAGTCTGTGTGCCTGAAGCCGAACAGAGCTCGGCTCATGTCTGCCTGCTGCCTGCCTCTCTCTCTCTTCCCTTTCTTTTTTAAGATTACTTATTTGAGAGACAGTGCACGTGAGCAAATGGGGGGAGTGGCAGAGGGAGAGGGAGAGAAGCCCCACCGAGCACAGAGCCCCATGCGGGCCTCAATCTCAGGACCCTGAGACTATGACCTGAGCCGAAACTAAGAGTCAGATGCTTCACTGAATGAGCACCCCCACCCTGGCACCCCTGCCCTCCTTTCTTAATGACTGTGTGGCTTTGGACAAGCCACTTGACCCCTCTGAGCCTCAATTCCTACATCTGTAAAATGTGGATAATAATACCTCCCTTTGCAGGCTTGTTGCAAAGTCTAAGAAGGTAACATACCGTTTCACTTTCCTAGGGCTGTCAGAACAAAGTACCACAAACTCACTGGCTTCAGCAACATGCTTATGGTCTCCTAGTTCTAAGGCTGGACATCCAGGATCAAAGCGTTGGCATTGTTGGTTCCCCCAAGAGCAGTGTCAGAGAATGTGTCCCACGCTTCTCCCCGAGCTTCTGGTGATTTGCTGGTGCTCCTCCGCACTCTTGGAGAGCAGAAATCATCACCCAATCCCCAGTTTCATCTTCACATCTGCAAACCCTGTGTGCATGTGCACGTGCACCTGTGCCCAGAGTCCCCCTCTGTTAACAGGATGCTGTTATCGTGGACTAGCAGTGCACCCTGCTCTGGGATAACCACATCTGCAAGGGACCTGTCTCCAAATAAGGTGACAGTCTGAAGGACTCTGAAGGGTCACAGTTCAAACCATAACCCCCGTATGTGAAGACACCAAAGATGGAAAAAGTTCTCAAGAAATGCCAGACCCTCTTCCTTCCCCATGAAAGAGAAGCTAGCCTCAGGGGCGACAAGTCTCCAGCAATCTGGGGCTCCTTAGCTGAGGATGCAGGTTCCGCCAGGTGGGAAAGTGCTGCCCCCGAGTGCTGTCAAGGGCTCTGCCTTAGTGCCCTGGCCTCACCCTCCCACCAGGGATGCCTTGCCCCAGAGAACACGTCCTAGTTCCACTCGGAGGCCAGTCTCTGCTTGACGGCTTCACTCGCGCCGGAGAGCCAAGGGACAGGGGGAGAGGCCAACCCTGCCCGGGCTTTCTGCCCAGGTGGCCCTGCAGGGACCCCGAGCTGGGAGGCCCAAAGAGCTGCCCCGGGCCCCGAAAGCTACTCCTCTGCTCTGGAGCTTGGCCTTTTCCCTCTGTTTTCTATCACGAAAGAGCCTTCTTTTCTCTCCTCCTTGGCCCTGGGGAAGCATAGCTCCTCTCTCCAGCCCGGGAGGGTTCACATGCTTCCTGTTTGTCGAATATCATTTTGATCTTAACAGCAGCACCGTGAAAACAATACCTACTAAACACTGATGCTCGTGGCAGTACGACCAGCACCAGCACGAGTTCCTTCCAGATTCTCAGCCGCCCTCCCTCCAGGGGGTTATCTCCTGGAGGGCGACTGGCAGCCCGAGGGCACGGAGCTAATAAATAAGCAGAGAAGTCAGCAGGAGGTTTCCCCCCATGACTGTCCCTGCTGTCCCCAAACCCCAAAAGGTGCCGGCTTGAACTTCGACACTGTTTTCTTTGGCTGTGTTGAGTGTGGTTGGTTGCCCTCCTCCAGGAAGGGCTGGGCAGACCTCGCAGTGGGGAGAGGGAAGTGTCTAGAAGGGAGGAAGGAGAGAGGATAGGGAGGGAGGCAGGGGACCATCTGAGGGCCTGGGGCCCAAGACGTAGACGTGGGGGGGTTGTGTGTGGTCCACGTGGCTAAATTGTGGGCAGTGGCACCTGTGTCTCACGAGAGGCGTGGGGCTCTGGTGGGAAAGACACCACCCATGGCGCCCTTTTCTCTGGACAGGCGCTTTGTCCCTGACGCCCAGCCTCCCCACCTGTGAGGCGGAGAGGGCCAGTGCATGCCACGCGCGGCTGCGCCAACACCCACTTCTCAGACGGGAAAGCGGTGCGGGCTCGGGGAGTCGCAGTAGGAGGTGCCAGGGGGTGGAGGTGGAGGGAAGCTTCCAGGAAAGGGGCAGGGGACAGGGATCGTTTCTACTCTCAAAATCTCCATTCTCCTCCAAGGGCTTTAGAGACCTAATTTTAGAGTCTTCTGGGAGAATTGCTCCTTCTTACGACCCTGCCCCCGCAGCCCCTGGACCCCAACAGGCTGGCACCACGACTCGGTCGTGTTATTGGCTGAAATGGTCTATCACCGTCAACGCCTCCATCCCACCCATCGGCAAGGACTGGGTTCCAGTCCGCCTGCAGCTCTGGTTCTCAGCTCAAGGTCTGGGACAAAGGGAACGTCTCGCTGACATCTGTTGGATGAACAGATGAATGACTGGGGGAAAGAGGGAACAAATGCCTTTAGAAGGAAACGGCTTGCTTCTGCGGCCACATTCCCTCCTGTTTATTAATGTTGTGAGCAGACTGAGGACAGAGCTGAAGACCCCGCGTGTGCACCTGCTCTCATCCACAGGACGCCAAGGGGCGAGGCACGTAGCTAAGGGCTATTATTCACGTTATATTACGAACCAATGATGGATCCGTGGAGAGCTGGTCTTCTCCTTATCCTTGGTCTCAGAGCATCTGATCCCTTGGCGACAGGAGCCTGCCTACTCAGAGGTCCAGGTACCTTAGGAGGTGTGGCCCCAGCAGGCTTTGGAGCCAGGTGGATGGGAATTCTAATGTGGTTTTGGCCAGTGACTCAGGCTCTCTGAGCCTCTTTCCTCACTTACAAAAGGAGCCATCCAGAGTCAAGGGTGGTTATAAAGACTGAATTTAAGTGAGGCAATTATTTAAAAGCTCCTGGCATGGTCCTGGAAACACTGTCTGTGGCTAACACAGGACAGCACCCTTTCTCCCCTGATCCTCACTGTAGGTCAAGAAAGCAAATTGCTTTGCCCAACCACGCCTCAGTTTCTCCCTCTGTGAAGTGGGGCCAATAATAGCTGCCCAGCCTCTTCATAGGACTGTTGTAAAGAGATGAAGAAAATGAAAGTGCTCTGTAACATCAATGTACCAAGGGGAAAGGTGTTTATGTTATAGTTGACACCTACGGGCATTTGTTCCAACTCAATTCCTGTGGGCGTGAGAGTGTCCGGGGTTGGCTTCCCTGCTGAGTACCACATGCCTCTCCCTCAGCACCACCATCTCTGATCCTGTCGTCTAAGAAATCTGGGGGCAGTCCTATGCCACTATTTGTGTCCATCCCCCCGGTCTGGATGGAATAATATTCTTACCAAAGTGGATGGTGTTCTTACCAACCCACTGCAGGGACAATTTTTCCAGTCTCAGTGGTGACAGTTGGGCTTGTCACCCAGGACAGGGTTGTCACCATCCACCACGGGCCTGTGATAGCCTCCCTCTCAGGAGTACTGACTGGCCGTGGGGACTGGGAATACGTGCAAGTGCCACCCCACTATCTCCCCAAGCAGCCCTGCATTCAAGCAGTAAACCCAGGAAGGCGGAGGAGGGCTGAGGAAAGCTGCCCCTGCGTGTACTAGACCCTGGGGACGGTCACTCCCTTCGGCATGTTAGGGCAGCCCGAGCAAGACAGGGGTAGATACTCAGTGTCTATGGACACAGATAATTAACAAGTGGGTTTTACTTTTGCAATGGGTCAATTATTCCCTAACTGTTGCATTTAATATAATTTTTGTCAAAGCATATCTTACATGCTTCAGGGTAGCTCCCTATGCAATGGAGCCCTGCAACACATTCCAAAAAAAATTTTTTAAGAGCTCGAGGCTGTGGTTTATTGAACTGTTTCATTAACTGGAGACAGTCAGGTGGTTTCCACTTGGGAACGATTACCCAAAATGTCAACAACCGAGATTCGTGGGTAACAGCACACACACATGCACACACATGCACACACACACACAGAGCTTCTCTGAAGTCTGGATTATTCTGAGGACGGCTTCTGGGAATTCACAGCACTGGATCAGGATAAGAACCATTTTTTTTTAAATGGCTTCTGACCTGTGTTGCCAAATTCATTTTCTATAGGTTGTGCCCCAAGGGAGAGACAAGAGTGACAATCTCACCATATTTTGTCAGCACTCTGTCTTGTTCCGGGATCGCCAGAATCTGAAGCCAGATACTATGCTGTGAATAGAGGTATTACAAAGAGAGCTTGAGATATCCTTTTATTTCCTCTTGGAAATCACAGTCATCTTTGATGCTTCTTTCTTTCTTAGACCTCAATGATAGTCACTCACCAAATCGAATGGTTTCTTCTGTGCTAAGTCCTCTTACACATCTTTCCCATCTCTGTACATTCATCTCCAGGCCAGGCCCTTAACCTCCCTGCATGCACTGTTCCAATGACCTCTCTGGGGACCTCCTGTAGGGGGGGTGTCTCTCTCATCTGGGTCATCTCACCCAATTCCTCTCTTAAAACAACATTTTGGATGGTGGTGGTGGTTGCACAATACTGTGAATGTACTTAATGCCACTCATCTGTACGCTCTGAAAATGCTTAGAGTGGTAAACTCCATGTTATGTTTATTTCACCGCAGTTAAACAAAAAATCTTTTGATTGCTTCCCCGCTCAGAGAGCTTCAGGGGCCCTGTGTCTACCAGACACAAGTTCAAAGTGTTCAGCCTTGCTTTCAAAGTTCTCCACAAATTGTGACGTAACAGTAATCCTGACGGACGCTGAGCCAGTACTGGGGTAAGCGGTTTACAGGCCCTGTCCTGGTCAATCCTCACGTGGCTCCCAAGAAAGATGGATGATCAGGTGAGGAAATCAGGGCACAAAGAGATTTCTTCCTTTTAGAATCAACGGTATTGTGGGATAAGCATTTACCGACAAGACAACATCCATTTTAAGTGTACAGACGGATGAGTTTTGACAAAGGTACAACTTGTATAGCTAAGCCCCTAACCATCCCCCAAGCCCAAAGAGGTTTAGCCAGCCAAGGGTATACAGCTAACAAAAGTGGCTGAGAATTGGAGGCAGGTCTGATTCTGGAACCAAATACCTGGCCCCTCGTCCCCCTTGTATCTTCCAGTACCTTCTAGTTAGGACTTCTCTGACATGTCTCATTGATGGCAGCCCCTTGTACCTGAACCATACCCTCCATCTCCCACCCTGCACTGGAATGCCACCCCTTCTCCCCCGGCTTGACCCAATCCCACTCCTTCTTAGGACCTTGGTTCTAATCTTTTCTCCTCCAGGAAGTCTTTTTGCCTTGACCCAGCTGGCCCAAAGGCAGGTCCCCTCCCCTCTGAATGCCTGTTGCCTTGTGATCTGTGTCACTTTTTTTTTTTTTTAAGATTTTATGTATTTATTCATGAGAGACAGAGAGAGAGAGGCAGAGACACAGGCAGAGGGAGAAGCAGGCTCCCTGCGGGGAGCCCGATGTGGGACTCGATCCCAGGACCCCAGGATCACTCCCTGAGCCCAAGGCTCAACCACTGAGCCACCCAGGTACCCCTGTGTCACCTCTTGGACTCTGCTCAAATACTCAATCGATGGTGATCAAATACCATTGTTATTTGGTGGATTAAAAAAAATTGTCCGTTGGTGGGAATGTGAACTGGTGCAGCCACTCTGGAAAACTGTGTGGAGGTTCCTCAAAGAGTTAAAAATAGACCTGCCCTACGACCCAGCAATTGCACTGCTGGGGATTTACCCCAAAGATACAGATGCAGCAAGATGCCGGGACACCTGCACCCCGATGTTTACAGCAGCAATGTCCACAGTAGCCAAACTGTGGAAGGAGCCTCGGTGTCCAACAAAAGATGAATGGATAAAGAAGATGTGGTCTATGTATACAATGGAATATTCCTCAGCCATTAGAAACGACAAACACCCACCATTTGCTTCAACGTGGATGGAACTGGAGGGTATTATGCTGAGTGAAATAAGTCAATCGGAGAAGGACAAACATTATATGTTCTCATTCATTTGGGGAATATAAAAAATAGTGAAAGGGGAAAGGAGAAAAAATGAGTGGGAAATGTCAGAGAGGGAGACATGAGAGACTCCTAACTCTGGGAAACGAACTAGGGGTGGGGGAGGGGAGGTCGGTGATGGGCACTGAGGGGGGCACTTGATGGGATGAGCACTGGGTGTTATTCTATATGCTGGCAAATTGAACACCAATAAAAAATAAATTTATAAAAAATAAAATAAATAAATAAATAAATAAATAAATAAATAAATAAATAAATAAATAAATTTGTCCTTTACCTCTCCTGGACCAGTTGATCCCCTGAGTCTTTCTGGCAACGACTGTGATTTTGTGACTACAAAAATGTAGCTGGGATCTTGGTCAATCAGTCAAAGACCAACCCCACTGGAATGAAAGGGGAAAAATTATATTTGCTGCCATAGTTCCTGGTGCCAGAATTCATGGGGTCTTACTCCTTATGAGCAATAGGTGAGGTCTCTGAAAAGGCAGCCAAGTCACACTGAATACCAGTGAACGTGGCAGGTACCATCCTTTCCTTCTCCTGGGAAAGCCTCCCAGCCAAGTCAAACAGGCCCTGGCAGAGAGCTTTGGCCTTTTCCTAATGGTATTTGGAAAGTAGAGGCCTCATGTCTCAGGCACCAATATGAGGCAGAAATAATAAGCCGAGAGGAATGAAGGAAAGAAAGAACACAGCAGCCAAAAAAGGAGGGCTTCCTATTCCAGAGGAATTCTCTCCTTCCTCACCCACTTCTTTGAGGCAGTCACCATGTAGGGCACTGGAGCTCCAGTGATAAATAAGCTGATCTGTGCCAGGCACTAGGGTGTGGAGGGAGGAAGTGCGTTTCTGCCCTCGAGCAAAAACCGAGAAGAGATGGATGTGGATGCACTTCATTGCAACACAACAGAGTGTGTGCTATTTAAGAGCCTCTGTTTCCCATCTGTAAAATGGGGATAGTAACTACCTGGGGCAAAATGGTGAACAAACTGGCCTCGGATGATAGATTTCCTGGGTCCAAACTCCAACTGGCCTGTTTCGCAGCTGTAGGACTATGGGAAAGTCACTTAACCTCTCTGTGCCTTGGTTTCCTTATCCGTAAAATGGTGATGATTAGGTGCCTACCACTTAGAACTGTTATGAAGGTTAAATTAGTTCATCCATGTGACATGCTTACAACGACGCCTGGAACAATGTTCTAGAACAATGTTCCATGAACAACAGTGATTATATGCTCTTCAGAGCCCCTTGCAGGGCCTGAGGAGGATATGGTTAGCTTTGTCTTGGGCTTGGGTGGCTAAAGAGGTTTCTCAGTAGGGAGGCTACTGAAGTGGACCTTGCAGGATGCATAGAAGTTTGCTACATGGAATGTGTGTGTGTGCGTGCATGACTGTGTGTGTGTTAGAGGTTGGCCATCCTTTCCTATAAAGGGCCAGACAGTAAATACTGTCAACTTGGTGGGACCACATGATCGCTGTGGTAACTATTCAATTCTGCTGTTGAATGAGCACGGCTATGTCCCAATAAAACTTTATTTACAAAAATAGGTCCTCAGGCCATACTTTTCCAACCTCTGAGTTGGAGGATTCAAGGGACACAGCCCTTATTTATGGCGGTAGTAGGCCTGGCTGTGCTCCATTAGATAAATGGATTTTTTTGTTGTTTATTTATGCAGAACTGATCCTCGGGCTCTTTTCCATAGCAGAATTATAAATATTTCTTTAAAACATATTAAAACTGGGGATCCCTGGGTGGCTCAGTGGTTTAGCACCTGCCTTCAGCTCAGGGCATGATTCTGAGTCCTGGGATCGAGTTCCGCATCGGGCTTCCTGCAAGGAGCCTGTTTCTCCCTCTGCCTGTGTCTCTGCTTCTCTCTCTCCCTCTGTGTGTGTGTGTGTGTGTGTGTGTGTGTCTCATGAATAAATAAATAATATCTTTTTAAAAAAACATATTAAAACTAACTGGCAGGGAAATTAATGCCCAGATAATCATCCCTTTATGCTGTGTGTAGGGGTGGGGGGAGAGGGAGAAAGAGAGAGACAGACAGACAGAGATACAGTACACCTGCATCTCTGCCCATGCCAGAGAAAGCATCCCAACATCTTCCCTCCCTGGCTGATGTTCCTGGGAGCCATGAAGTCTCAAGAGGAGGTAGCTCTGGATGGCACGAAGTCTGCCCTTTTCAGAAGTCCTCAATGCCGGCCACCTTGAGGAGAGAGGCTGGACAGATGCTGGTGCTCTGAACCTCCTCCATCATATCCCAGTCGGGTCATGCCCTCACCCCCCACGGGTTCTACCTAGAGAGGCTGGGCTGGTATGTGACTGTCCTGTCTGCCTGCATCGGAGCCCCGGCTGCATCCCCTGACCCCACATCTGGGTAGAATTTTCAAATGTTGTCTGTGGAGCCAGGATGGGATTTACAGATGAGGCATCCTAGAAAGAACATGAGCTTTGGTACCAGGTTCAAATTCCACCTCTGCCATTTACTAGCTCAGTGATCTGGGACTTCTCTCCAAACCTCAGTTTCTGATCTATAAAATGGGTTGCTGTGAGAATTTAATGAGGCAGTGGATGCTAAGTAACCATGGCAAGCACATTATTGAGAATCCAATGATCTTGGTTATCTTCATGTCATCCATACGAACTCTCAACCAATTTGTTTCCGTGCCCCAGACTCAGACAGCTCTGCCCTCTCTGGCTCGTGTGTCTGTCTATCAGGAACTTAGATCAGAGAAGACCTGTCCCCTCAGCCCGCATCAGAGAAACATTTAGAGAGTACAATAGATACCTGAAGTCATTGATTTGTTCACATCAACCACAGAGACAATATTTTCTTTCATGAAAATAATTTCAACCATAGTTTTGTGCAGTCCTGGAAACACTGCTTTCCAGAGAAAGTTATGTTGTATGTCAAGAGAATATGGAAAATAATAATAATAAAAAAAGGTAGAAAGAAAACACTGATCTCACTTATTGCCCTGCAGGTATAATCCCCCGTGGGCTGGTTGAGCAGCTGATTTATTTGCAAGGTTGTTATTCATTCCACAAGTTCAAGCATTCTGCTATGTTCATTGTTCTGGCTTACAGTAGGTAAAAACATGCAGACACACACACACACACACACACACACACACACACACAGACATACCCTGAGTCTCCCTTTCAGGAAGCAAAGGGCAGAGAGCTAGCAGAAAGGGGCATTAAAGAAAAGTCAGGGAAGCCTGGGTTGAGCGTCTGACTCTTGGTTGCGGCTCAGGTCATGATCTTGGGGTCATGAGATCGAGCCCCACGTCGGGCTCCACACTAAGTGCAGTCTCCTTGAGATTCTCTGCCTCTCCCTCTCCCTCTGTTTGCATACATGCACGCACGCTCTCTCTCTCTCAAGTAAGTTGATCTTAAAAAAAAAAAAAAGCATCTGCATGAACCAAATGGCCCTGCTGCTCTGATTTTGGGAGTGGTTCTGTGCCAGTATCACCCACAAGCTTGCCTGCCTGGGACACAGCGGTGGCAAGAGAAAGACTAGGGTCTGGGTCTGGGTCTGGGTGTCTCCTCCCTTAGTGGGGACAATGAAGATAGCATTTCCTGGTTATCTGTTTCTCCACCAGGTTTTTAACCTCTTGAAAACTGCAAGTGGAGAGCAGCAAGTGGAGAGTAAAGAGGAAATGGATTTGAAATCAGAGGGGCTGAGCCTGCTTTACTATATGCTCATCCTGTGACTTTGGGCCAGTTACTTACTCACTCTTGTGACTCTCAGTCTCCTCACCTCTGAAATGGGCATAATTGTATCTATTGGCCTATGGTTTTCCTACACATTAAAGGAGCGGATGTGTATGAAGGTCCTTCTGGAACCCCCAGAGCACACCTCCTTCAGGCTTCTTCATCTTGGTGGATGCGCCCAGGACATCACCCCTCAATGTCAAAAAGCATCTTACACCAAACATGTCCCACACTGACCTGTGACCTCTGACTGTCCCCAAACCTGCTCCTCCAGCCCCTTCCCCATGCTTCCAGTGCTCTGGCCCAAACCCAGAACTCAGCCTTGACTCCTTGGTCCTATTACATCCCCATCCAATCTGTCTGTTGCCTTCTTTGTTCAGCATAAGCTCAGAATCCAATCACTTCTCAATGACCCCATGGCTACTACCCAGGCCACCATGTTGTCTCTGACTGGGACTCCTGCCATGGCCCCAGGAGTGGTCTCCCTGCTTGTGTCCCAGCCTCTACCCCCACCTGGGGTCTACTCTCCACACAGCAGCCAAGTGATTCTGTCTAAAAAAACATGTTGGAGGCAGCCCGGGTGGCTCAGCAGTTTAGTGCCACCTTCAGCCCAGGGCGTAATCCTGGAGACCAGGGATCGAGTCCCACATCGGGCTCCCTGCATGGAGCCTGCTTCTCCCTCTGCCTGTGTCTCTGCCTCTTTCTGTGTGTGTGTGTGTGTGTGTGTGTGTGTGTGTCTCATGAATAAATAAATAAAATCTTAAAAACACACACACACACGTTGGGTCAGGTCCTTCCTCTGCTCAAAAGCCTCCAGTGAGTGGACTCCACCCCACTGGGATAAAGGCTGAAGTCTTTGCAATGCCTGTGTGTGGGTGGATCCATTACCCTTGGGGCTCACCTGCCATCTCCTTCCCGGCTGGATAGGTCCCATATACCATGACCTGGCCCTTCTGCTTTTCCTTGAAAGTTCAGGTGGACTCCTCCCTCAGCTCACCCTTGGGTGAGATACAGACTCAGGCTCTGCCTGCGGCCTCTCCCGGCACATCACATGCTCTCTCCTTCCCCTCCTTCAGATGTGTCTGCAAATTCCACCTTCTCAGAGGCTCTGGAACTCCCTGGCAGATGCCACAGCCTCCACCCCTGGCATCCTCAATCCCCCCACCCATGCTGTTCCTCCCCACTGAGCTTTTCCGATCTGCCATCCTATCTGCTTGACCTCTTGTATATTCACGGTCAGCTCCACGAAGGCAGGGATGGTAGTGTCTTGTGTTTCCTTCTCCATCCCCAGTGACCGAATACTGTATGGCACAGAATAAGGACTCAACGGACACCCATGGAAAGACTTCCAGATGTTTCTTTAGAAGAGGCACACTTGATATTCATCGTTTGTACTGGACTAAAAAGAAACAGCCTGGACCCATCTAACTAGTGCCATCTTGTCTATATCTGGAAAGAGCTCTGGGCAAGCATTTTGGAATCAGACCAACCAAGTTTGTTTGGCTTCTAGCTGATGCCAGTAAAGGAGCTGCCAGTAAAGGGGTCTGCTGGGGAAGAGGGTGGGGTGCCCGGGAATGCGCAGGGAATGTCTGCCATGCCACGGGGTCTGAGAACCCACTGGCACCTAGCAAAAGCAGAGGCCAAGGGACCCACATGGTGACAGCCATCCTCCCTCGGGTGCCTTACCGATGAAATGGGATTAAAGTAACCATCTAAGGGAGCTGGGGGTGGGGGGTGCGGGGAGGAGCTATCCTACACCTGACCCTCAGCCTGGAGCAGAAGATAGAGAAGGCAGTGTGCGCTCTATTCATATGCACCGGAGGGAAGGCCAGGAGTGACGGTTAAGTCATTTCCCAAGTCCTGGATCCACGCCCTTCTTTTCCTCCATCTCTGAGTCCCTGCCCAATCAACCCCACCTGCTCCTACTTCCCTACCCGAAGTCTCCGATGCCCCTGGGCTTAGCTCTCAGCCCTGGGCCATCCTCCCCCAGCTCCCCCCTACCTCTTGCTGCCTTGGGCCAGGTGTCAAAACCAGGGTGGGACCTGGGGAGGCAGCGGCTCTGCCTTAGGAGGCTGTGGCACAACTGAAAGGGCAGGATGCTTACTGGCTGGGGGTGATACCATGTGTCATCCTGGCCCACCCAGTGTCTACTCCCCCTGCTTCTTGAGGCAGCATCCCCCAACTCCCCATGGAGGACCTCTCCTGTCCCACTCCCTGTGCAGCAATGTGGACTCTGTCTGGTTTGGGCTGGGCATCCAAAGCACCACTTCCCTCCAGCAATAGGGGGTTGCATCAGAGGCGGGCATGTTCCCTAATTCAGAGTCAAAAGCGCACTCTCAGGGACCGCAGAGAGAGAGGCACTTTACGTCCTCCTTGCTTGAAGCTCTGAAGGGATAGCCTGGAAACCCCGTGATCATCTTGCCTCCAAAAAGGGAGGCAATGCCCCAGGTGGCCAGCAGAGCTGAGGATGGTAGAGCAGAGTCAAGAGGTGGCCAGAGGCAGGACCTAATGACATTGTCAGTGTCCCTGGATCCCTCTGTGTCTGAGCTGGAACTCTGGATGTTTGGTTATTGAACAAAGACACTTGGCTTAATCTAGTCCAAGCAGGATTTCTAATTGCCAGTAGAGCCCACGTGGATACACATCCAGGGGGTGGGCAGGTCAGTTCACCATCCTGGGTTTTAGTACCTTTGCTCAATGTGGGGGTGGTTGAGGCGGGGGGACTCAGTGATCTCCCAGGTCTCCTCCAGCTCTGTGCTGTGTCTGTGCAGGGAGCCACTGCCATCAACCAAAGTCCTGAATCCCTGCTAACGAGGAAGAGAGGCACCCCGGTGTCCAGAGGGAACCAGGCCACGTGGGTGCTGGGCAGGGCCACCTGGGTCAGGCCTGGGTCCTGCACGATCCCTTTTGTACAGAGAGCTAGGGGATATCACAAAGCCTTCCGGGTCATTCTGTCACCCTACGGAAAGCTAACTAGCCCTAAGCCTCTTCTGGAAGCTTAGCAGTAGAAGGTATGAAGCCAGTGGTCCTGCTCAGCCTCTGCATATGTGTAAGGCAAGACTTTCTTTTCCTCTAAAGCAGGGTTCTGCATCCTCAGCACTATTGACATTATAGGTCAAACCATTCTTTGCTGTTGGGGGTCTGTTCTGTGCATTTTAGAATGTTGAGCAGCATTCCTGGTCTCTAAGCACGAGATGCCATCACCTCCCCTAGTTATGACAGCTCAGTATGTGTCCGGACATTGCCACATGTTCCCTGGGGGGCAAAAGCACTCCTGGTGGAGACCAGTGCTCTAAGGAATGAGGATTAGCCAAGAGGACAACACTCGGTTCCTAAACCTTCCTTCTTCCCACCAAAATCAATCAATCAATCTCTCCTTGTGTTTCTCTATCCTTGCTTTCATGTTCCAGGCATCGCTCCTACAGAATGCTGGGCTGCATGTTTGGGTGTGACCCTTGGGGCATCACCGTGGTGCACTACTGTGGCTCGTCACTGTTTCTGCAGTCAGGGATTCACCTAAGAAGCTGCTGAGCGGACCATTGCCCAAGTCAAATGCCACCACTGCACAAGCTCGAAGGACACACACGTATCCTGCTCTGACTACGATGCCAGAGTCCGCAGGCCCCTCGTAGTTGGAGGCACAGCCCTTCAGAGTTCATGGGGCTTAACCCTTTCAGACCTTCTAATGGGCTCAGTCATGTCTTTGCCTGATAGAGCAGAATGAACATAGAATTTGGGAGTCAGAAAGCCTGGCTGGAGTGTGGGCAGTATTACTTCATTTCGGATAAGTCATCTGACCTCACCAAGCCTCGGTTCTAGAAAATTGGGAAGACCTCACTGGCTTAGGGATGCAAGGAAAATAAGGCAGCATCAAATCCAACCATCTCCCGGTGTCCGTTCTCTCCACTTTTCATTCCACCTGATGTTCCTCTACGAGGCTAATTTTCCTAGAGCACCAGTATGGGCATGCTCTCCTCTCCTCAGAAGCATTCCATGGCACCCTATTTCCTAGAGGATAGTGTCCTTTTTTGTTATCCAGTGGGGTCCTGTTCTAACTTTCTACCCTAGCTAACTACTGTGCTTAAACCTTTTCTGAGGTTTTCACCTTTATATCTTTGTTCATGCTGTTCCTGGACCTGGAAAACCTTTCTCCACCCTTACTTCTGTTTATCCTCTAGAAGGCCTGGCTCAGAGGCCAGAGCCTCTGGAGGGAGACACAGCCTCTTCCCATCCTCAGTTGCTGTAGCACTTGGCATCAGAGATTCTGCTGTATCCCACAGCAGCAAATTCAGACCGAAGGTCATCTCTCCGTAGCGGTTGAGAGCACGGGCTCTGAGGCCGACTGTCCTGGATCAAGTCCTAGACACTACTTGCCTTCTCAGTTCCTCTCTGGGCCTTCTCTTCCTGAGCTGAAAAATGGAGCTAATAATAGTGCCTCCTTCCAAGAATTATTGTGTGCATTAAATACCATGTCAGGCATTAAGCCAAGCTATAGGATCTCATGCAGGCTATATATGTCAAATATATATCAAATGCTTATATCACAGTGCCTGGCACTGAGGAGGTACTCAATAAATTTCAGTACTATCACTGCCATCATGAGCAGACCCTGGGGAGAGATTAGGAAAAAAGACTTCCACGGGGCTAAGGTAAATTGATAACGACCAATTAAAGGATGTGGACCAACTTCTAATTCCTTAGTGGCCTCCAGAGGAGAAGAAAATTAGAAATAATAACAGCAAATAGCTACTTTGTGCTGAGTATGTGCCAGGCACCATCCTAAGCACTGTGTATGAATTTACTCCTTAATTCCCACTGCAGCCTCAAAGGTGGAGACAATTAGCTCTCTTTTAGAGACGTGGACACTGAATCCAGAGAGGGCAAGCAACTCACCTGAGATCACATAGCCGAGCTGGGACTCGAGCCCAGGCCACTGGCTCTTGAGCCCCTCTACTCTCCTGCCCTAACAAGGTGTGTCTGTGATATTTCTCGGGATGGAGACCCTGGGCAGCTCTTCGTGGGACATCCTGGGTCTGGGGAAGACAGCAGCAAAGCCCATTCAGGAATCAAAAAGCTGCCTTTATGTGGGGCTGTCTGTTGTTTAGTCTGAGCTCTGTCCACAAGCACCTGGGATGGGCTACCACACAGCAGGCCCAGAAAACATCTGGAGCCCAGATGTGCCCACCATTCCCAGGGCCAAGAGAATGTATGCACAGTTTTCCAAACTTGTTGGTTCTCAAAATATTTAAAAATACTCTTTAGGAAGAAGGGAAGAAGCTGGGGGGGGGGGGGCGGGTGGTGGGAGGCATGGTTAGAAAGAACATCTCCAGGAAGAATCTCAAACAAATCCCATTTCCCCTATTAGCTTCAAGCTTCTGCAGTCTCAGGCAGTTCAAAGGCTACTATTCCTGGTTCGGTGTGTGTTAGGGCACACCTAGAGCCAGCTGGGCCTGAGGCCATTCTGGGGGGCGGTCAGAGCCTGAGAATCTGGGGAATCTGGGGCAGCCAAGGCAAGAACTCCTCTCAGATTCCAGATGATGTTAAGTCAAGAGGCCTCTCTCTGAGATGTGAGATGGGAGTGGCTCCAAGCCCCTGGCACCCCAAACATATTAGTTACATAATATGTAAGGATGGAAGAATGGGGCACCTGGGTGGCTCAGTCGGTTAAACATCTGCCTTTGGCTCAGGTCATGATCCTGGGGCCCTGGGATCAAGTCCTGAATGGGGGGAAAGTCCTTGCTTAACGGAGGGGTGTGCTTCTCCCTCTGCCCCTCCTCCCTGCTCATGTGCATGCTCTCTCTCTCACATTCTCTCTCTCTCAAATAAATAAATAAAATCTTTTTTTAAAAAAAGAAGGAGGAATGGAACTAGATTATTATCTGAGATCCCATCCTTCCTGAATTTAAGTCATTGTCTCTTTATTCAGACTCTTCAAATGGTTAGGAAAGGAAAAATGGTTCAGCAGTTTCCACTCTCACTGTCTTAACCTGGATCCATTAATTCTTTTCCATTTTCTTCACACACTTATTCATTTGCTTGTTCAAGCCCCGTCCCACCCCATTCATGCATCGAGCACCTACTTACTGTGTGCCAGATGCCCGACAAGGCTTGGAGGACAGGATAAACCAGAGTGAGTGGTCCTCTCCTCAGGCCTGACCAAGGGGCCCGGTCAGCGGGCTCCCAGCCCTGCACCCCCTCAGCTCCACCACAGCCAACGGTCACAACTTTCAAAACTCCAACAAGATCATGACTTCTTAAAAAACAAACATGCATGAGGTATCTCTAAACACCAATTTAAAAATCACTGCATTTACTTTCAGCTATGCGACGAGAATCCCTATGCTAAACCAACCCAAGTAATAAGCAGGAGCAGCGGAGTTGGATGTTTGTGCTTTGAGGGAGGCCTCCCTAGGCTGAGTTAGTACTACAGTACTACAGCGGATGAGCTATTCAACACAAGGCCGGGCTCTTTCTATGGATTTTTCTAGGGAGGCTTTTCTTCTCCACAAAGGGCTCAGAGGAACTCCCCTCGGGTTCCAACTTGAGCCATGGTTCTGCTTGTTCTGATCAACAGTCTTGTTTGATGGCCGCTGGGACAGTATAACTGACCAGGTTCCCCTTTTCCCAATGCCTCCCAGGAAGCTCAGAGCCCTGCTTATAGCTCACCAGTGCCAGCATAGGGAGAGGGTGGTAGAGTGTTCATTTTTAAATCATCTCATTTCTGGCTCCTTTTTGTGTCTTCACCTCTGGTTTTCTTTGATTTTTGTCACTGAGTTCACATTGAGTTTATCTTTATATAACATTGAAAGCAAACTTTAATCCTTTTTGGAACATGTTGGTAGGTAAAATAGAATTAAATGAAATGGAATGAAATAAAATGACAGTTTTGAGCTTGAATTTTTTAAAAATTTCAGGTCTACCCATATACCCAGATGACATATCTATAGCATTCACACTGAAATATAAAGAGTACTGGGGTCCCTGGGTGGTTCAGTCAGTTAAACGTCCAACACTCAGTTTCAGCTCAGGTCATGATCTCAGAATCATGAGATCAAGCCCCGGGTCAGGCTCTGTGCTCAGTAAGGAAACTGAAATTCTTTCTTGCTCTGCCCCTCCTCGCACTCATGCTTGCTCTCTCTTTCTCAAATAAATAAATCTTTTTAAAAAAGAAAGTACAAAGAGTACATTCTAGCATCTTCTTTGCAAAGGCCCACCAATATGGAAATAGATGGGTATTCACCCCAATGGATGCATCAAACAGAAGCAAGTTGAAGGGCTGGTATGTCTGCTAATGACCTTCTCATCCCAAGAAAAGAATAGCTTTCATTGCCATTCTCCCACTAACTATCATTAAAAGGTGGTCAGTTGTCCATTCTTTTGTTTGTCACAGTGATGTCTCTTGACCTGCTCGCTGAACTCTGCATGGACATGTGTAAAAGGCAAGAGCTGGAGAGAGGGCCGGGCCCCCCTGACCTTACTTTTGTCAGAGGTAAGAGACAGAAGTGGACTTGTGCCATCTTTCAAAGCACGAACACCAGGGCCTCATTTTTTTTTTTTTTTTTTAAGTAGGCTGCATGCCCAGAGTGGGGCCTGAAATCTCAACCCTGAGATCAAGACCCGAGCCGAGATCAAGAGTCAGGTGCTCAACTGACTGAGCCACCCAGGCGCCACACCAATGCCTCGATTTTAAGCTTGAAGGCCCAGCACGCTCAGACACAGAGCACAGATTGATTTAATTGCCCCTCATGAGCCAGCATAGAGCACTGGGAGTTCTGGGCACACAGCTCATGCAGATTTCTTCTGAAAGCTGGACCCCCAGCTGGAAAACAAAACTGCTTTCCCTTTAGTTCAATCCAGCAAATATGTATTGAGAGCCTGCCATGCGAACCTCCTATTAGGCACAAGTATGTGGATACAGTGAATAAGGAGTAGATGTGTGCGTTTGTCCATGCACGAATCAGCTACCTAGCAAGCAGATCCATGCACACATACCTCACACATACAAGTCCCCTGCCTTCAAGGAGCTCTCAGTCCAGCTGGGGGCAGAGGGACAGACGCTGGCCTACAATCCTAGCTCTCTACATTCCGCCAATTTTTATGGAAACTCTCTAATGGAGCTTAAATATCGCCTCCTCTGAGAAGCCTGTCCTGATCTCCTCTCCAGCTTATCTCTGCCCAAAGCAGGTCAGGTATTGCACAGGTCTAGTGACAGTTATTGATGCTCTGGGATATACCCGATGCTCAAGCTGTGCTAGAGAAGAATCTGCAGAATGGAAGAGTGAACAAGTATTTGGGTGAGTGAATGACGTTGCTGTTTTCTCCAGTGACCTGAACCAGGACTATCGTCCTTGAGCAGATGCTGTGAGTCAGGATGGTGCTGAACGCTTTTCATGTGTTAGTTGCTTCTTACAAGAGCCTTATGAAGTAGGAGCTATAATTATCTCCATTTTGCAGATGGCAAAACTGAGACCTTATGAGACTGCCTGATGTGTCTCGGTTTCCCCTCCAGGCAAAGGAGGAGCCAGGATGAACCCAGGCCTCTTGACACCCAAAGGTGAAGATGAGGAATAGGGTGATTTCCAAGGTGCTCATTTTCCTGTTGGCAACTGAAGTCTCTGGACTACTGTTGTTTAGAAGGAGGGTGTAGGGTGGGGGAGAGCCAGTTTGGTGGCTCCTGGCTTGTACGTGGCTCACCAGGAAGTCTCACCAGGGAGGGGCAGTTAATGGGCTGGGTAGTCTGAGTCAGCCCTGAGCACAGTCTGTTCAGCCTGGATGGCCAGGGGCCTCCCCAGCCAGCCCACCCCCTCTGCCCTACCCCTCATCCAGCGGGGCCCCTTCCTTCGCTGTCTCTCTCCCTACCCAGTCTACTGAAGGAAGTGGTGATTGGATTTTGCAAAACAAATCAGGGATCCGGCTACAGGAGAAATGTTTGCATCTCGCCCCATCCTGCAAGAAATGCAATTGCTTTAATCCCCAGGCACCAAGAACCAATATCTCAGATGCCAACACAGTGGCTCCGGGGGCCCGGGCAACTGTAAAGATGTTCTCTGGCCAGGCCAGGCCTTCCTATTCCTGAGGCGTTTTGCAGCCATCACCTGGCATGGCACGCTCTGCTGTCAGATACTTACCCACAGCGGCCGGGGAAAGGCCAAAGAACAAATCAGTACAAAGGAAGGTACACAGGCTTCGGTGTCAGATCTGGGTTCTACTAGGATCCCTCCTTGTGGAGGGACCAGAGGCGACAAGGCCGGAGCAGGGCTACCAAGCAGGAGGCTGGCACAATAGGCCCCGGTTTGCGCCGACCCTCGGGTTCTGTTACTGGTGCCCCAAGCACCCAGCTTGTCAGCTGAGTCATGCTTGGCATCTCATGTCCATCACATCCTTTGGTAATCACAACGGATGAATCTAGGTTTTATCATTATTTCCAATCTACAGTTAGGGAAAAATAGGCTGGGAGAGGTCATGGTCAAGTCAGACTTCCATTGAACACATTAGCACACAGAGACTGCTTCCTGATCCTGGGCTTGGGGTGAAACTGTCCCCCAAAAGATACCAGGGGGAGGTCAGTGTGAGAGGGTGCTACTTAAAAGCAGCCCGAGGGAGTCAAGCTGGGATGGAAGTTCATTGCTGAGTGGGGTTCAAGCTGCAGCCAGGTAAGGTGCGTGGGAAAAACATCATCCTGAGAAACCTGGTGTTGGGAGAGCCGGAAAGTCAGGGCGTGGGCGGAGGCTGTGAATGTGACTCAAGAAAGCTGAGTCCCTTTTTGATGGGGCCCAGTGTGGGCCAGAGACTGGTCCCTCAAAAAAGGTGGTTTCCAGACATGGCCCGGCATCAGAGGCACAACGGGAGCTAGTACAAAAATATTATTCCCATGGTCCCAGCCCAGGAGAACGTGATTCCGTGGACGGCCGTGGATCAGATCTCTGTCCCAGTCACGTCCAGGGGCACTTCTGCAGCCCTGGGGGGCCGGGAACCAAGCACTCTGCTAACGGTTGGTAAAATATGGTACCAAGTACAGGTTCATCATATTATCTGCCTTGATTCAACATATGTTTGGCCTCTCCCTCCTTATCTATCCTTCCCCGCCAAGGGCATCCTAATCTCAAACCTTTCTGATTTGTCTCTAATGCCCTGCCTCCTCCATGTGGCTGACCACCCCCTTCCCAACATTGTCGGTCCAGCAACAAGTCCACAGTCCCAGCCCAACTGCCCCAGGGTTGAAGCCATTTCAGAAAACGGGCTCTGATTTCTTAATCTTCGCTCAAGCATCCCTGCCTCCCACAGCTTTTAATCACTCGGAAAGGGCCTGCTGTTCAGAGCAGCACTCCCTTCAATGTGTCGATATCTTGTTATAAATCTTTGGTGCTGCTCCATCCCTGGGGCCTGATTCAGGTTCACACCCGCATTAGAGAGACAGGGAGCTGAGCTGGTGCTCAGCAGCCGTGGCTGGCTGGGCAGCCCTGCAGAAGATTTAGCTCAGAGTCCATGCTCAATAAATGTGGGTGGAGGGGCTCCCCACAAGCCTGAGGAATCAGCCGTCCCACTTGCAGGAATATACCCAGCGGGACCATGGGACTATCACCAAAAACATGTTCTAGAATGTTCACAGCAGTACCGTACATGGTAGCCCCAACCTGGAAACGACTTAATGCCCACTAGTAGTTGAATAGATAGATCAACGTGAGGTTTCCTTCTCCAATGCAGCAAAATACAGCGACACACAACAACATGGATGCATCCAATGAACATAATATTGAACAAAAGAAGCCAGGCGCAAAAGAGTACACACTGTAGGATTCCATTCATGGGACATTTACCAAGAGGTGACGTAATCTACACTGTAGAGGTCAGGATAACATTGCCCTGGGGAGCGACAGTGACTGGGCGAGGGGACAGGGAAGGGGATGCCATGCTCTGAGTCGTGGTCTGGGGGCAGGGGACACAGGTGTGCTCCAGTGGTGAGAATTCACTGAGTTATACGCTTTTGATGTTTGCACTTTCTATATGTATATTGCACTTAATATATATAATATATATAATAGAATATATATATAAGTTAAAAACAATCTCACCCCAGAGATGTCCATGAATGGAAAAAAAAAAAAGGGCACCAGGGATCTAAAAAATTGCCACATGGGACTCTGTCCTCACTCAGCTGCTAGCCTGTGGTGGCCTCACTTTGATCCCTGGGCCTCCAGGGGCCTCAGTGTCATCCTTCACCCATATAGTAGAGGCACTAGAATGTGATGACCTCTGGCACCTGGTGGGGACCATCTCGATGATGGTTGCTAAGGGACATCCAAAGGCAAAGGTCATACCCCAGATACCTCTGGCTTCCTCAAATAACTCGGGGGAATATCCCCGGAGTCAGCCAAACCTCCTCAGGGCTCAATTTTGTCATTATGTCCTGTCTCACCAGCCTGTGAGTTCCTCCAGCTACCATTCACCTTTGCACCATGAGGGCCCAGCCCCAAGTACAGGATCTGATACACTTCTGTGGAACCGAGCAGCCAATGTTGTCACCAGGTGCAGTAATGACAAGAGGAAGAGCCAATGTCTGTACAACCTTTACTACGCTTGTGCTGGGCACCGTTCTAAGCCCTTTCCAGGTACTATCTTATTTAATCACCGGAGCAGCCCCATAAGGCAGGTTCTACCTACTGGCCCATTTTATAGTTGTAATCCGAAGAACAGAGGGGCCAAGTGAGCTGCCTAAGGTCACACAGCTAGTAGGGGGCAGGGCAGGGGCGTGAATTGAACAGTCTGGTTCCGGGGTACCTTCTCCCTAAAGCTGTGCATTGATTTGTCCTGGCTCTGGCATTTACCATCTTGGTCACCTGCCCTTTCCTTCGACACCTTATAGGTCGCCATCTTGGCTGCTTTTGGCCTTAGTCCCCTTAGACCGGACTGGTCTTTAAGTTTTATCTGTACACAGTTGTGGCAGCCACTCAGGAGCTCTTCACCACGTAACTGCCTTGCTCTGGACTTGGCCAGCCTGGATCTGTCTTTGCCGTAGAAACAACAGGGATGGATGGAGAGGCTGTGTCATGGGCCCTGTCACACCAGACATGCGCCAGAGCCCCTTGGTGTTTTCTCTTTGGTTCCCAGCATCCTTCCTGGTAATGGCCAGCTACTCTATCTCTAGCTTCAAGACGTGTTGAGGAGCCACAGAAACTACATGGAGCTGAGAGCCCTGGGTTCTAGTCACCCCAAATCCCTGTTCTAAAAAGCAGCTCTCTCTACTCCAAAGGGCAGGGTTATAACCACGTCCAAGGGGAAGGTCTGGGAACCTCCATGACCGGAGCCCATTTGCAGCGGTCTAGAAAGCTTTAGGGGAAGGGAACCAACATTTCAGAATTGCAAGCACTAGGGGGAAGTCGGCCTCCCAGCTTTGTGAGGGAGGCACTCTGAGTGCCATTTTGTAGATGAGGATAGTGAGGCGTGGAGAGCTCACCCTGTCATGGTCGTCAGGACAGATCAGCCCAGGGAGCCGCAGGGGCCCATCTTAAAGTCTCACCTGCTGGATCACAGAGGGAGAAGCTGCTGCTGTATCTCTCTCCTGGAGACTCCAGGGCCATTTGCCATGAGTCCCATTGGTAAAGGCTACACCCTGGGGACAAACCTCGAACAAACCTCACAGTATTATTACTCTGAGGATTAAATAAATTGAAACAGCTCAAGGCTCGGTACAGAACTTGGCACACAGTAAAAGTTCAATATCTACTAGCATTACTAGCAGTGGGAGCTCCTACTTCCGTCCCTGATCCCAAGAATCCAGGAACATGATGAGCAGACCCTGGAAGAAGACTCACCCATATAATTCCTCTAATCATGTGATCCTTCTCTTATCCCTAACACTCCTTAGTCATATGACTTCACATTGGTTAAAGTCTCTGTGCCTTGCTCTCCTCATGCATAAAACAGGGTGATAATATCTTTCATAGAGTTCTTATGAGAATCCATTGAGTTAAAAAATGATAAATGCTTGGGGTAATGCTGGACTTAATGCACTCAATGTAAGGATTTGTATTCTAATGTATATGAAAAAGCCTCTGAGCACCAGCTGTATACATACAGTCCCACCCACCATGCATCAAGCCATTCAACAATCTATTATTTATCGAATGACTCCTTCATGCCTGGCACACTTGGTATTTCACATCTGTTCTCTGACAGCAGCAGTTCCCAACAACTGTTCTAAGGCACCGTAATACCAAGGGGAGTAAGACCTCCACAGCTCACTCTCCCTCCCCTGCCACTCCCCCATTAGACCAGGCTCTCATTTCACCCAGATGGCCAGTGAGGCGTCTGGCTAACTCCAGCCTTCCAGATGGCTCAGCGCCTTCTCCCCCGAGTCTCCATTCTGGGTGGGTTTCCTCCTCTCTGGCCACCATCCCAAGAAGCAAAGGCAGCCCCTCCCGGCTGAGGTCCAGCCAGCCAGAGACAGAGCCAGAGCCAGGCACTGGGCGAGGTGCCACCAGACCGGGGCGGTCAATCTTGCCTTTCATTAGCATATGCGCTAAGAGACAAGGCCAAGGGGTGACCCTACAGATGGTAGCCTGCTTGGCCACGAGTGATAAATTGGGTGCATCCAGTTCTGTGAAGGGCCGTGTCCATGCTGGTTTCTGTGACTGCATTTCTCACACCTGCTGCTTGGGCACCATGGCACTGGGGGGTAGTGGGGCCAGCCCAGGTCCTCCTCAGTGCCCAGAGCCCAGGCTCATGACCAGCAGCCCAAGGGACATGGAGCCAAAGTGGAGGCAGGGAAGGTGGGAATCTTATACCAACCAGATTCTTCAGGAGGAAGGAACCAAACATTTAACTAGCCCCTGCCACAAGCACCTTGCTAAGAAGTAATAACTACTGGGCCAGACCATAGGAAGTTGCCATGTCTGTAGGTAAAAAAAGAACTGAATATGGACAACCTCATATGGTCAAAATTATTATTATCTATCAAGTGCTTTCTATGTGTCAGGCAGTGTTCTCATATAACCAGCTGAATCTTCACAACCACACTCTGAGGTGGGCGCTCCTTGCAGGTGGGGGGACCTCCTCTCTCTGCCTTTGTGCTTCTGAGTAGAGGGCTTCTGTGGGAAGAGCCATCCTGCTCCCTCACTCTCTCCACCCCGGTGTGTTCCAGGCCCTGTCCTAGGTGACTGACGTGTCACCTCATTTACTCCTCATAGGAATCCTATGAGATGGGTGCCCGTGTTGTTCTCATTTCAAGGGTGAGAAAAGCGAGTCCCAGAAATGTTGAGCACGCTTGTTCCAGGTCATGTGCCTGGTAAGGGGTAAAGCCAGTGCTGTAAGCCAGGATACATCCTGTCAGTGGGAAAGAAGCCGAGCCCCTTCCTCCCTCCTTTCTGGTCTATTTCTGGGAGCTGCCAACAGGAGACACACGTTCTGCCAGTGGGATCCCTTTATACAAAACATCACAGGGATAGGCTCCATGCCTGTGGGGGAGGCCCATGTCCATCCAGAGCTGCTGAGGGCTGGGGTGTAGCAAGAGGAAGCCCACTGTGGCCCCGTAGGAAGGCTACCTCCTCCCACCCTGCCTTCCCCCATCAGAAGGGAGATATCATTATCCTTGTCTGCCTGCCTAGTTGGGTGTCTGTCTATCTATCTATCTATCATCTATCTATCTATCTATCTATCTATTCCAAATTTAGGGGGTAAAGGAAGAGAAGTGTTATTTATTGAACCCCTAAGACACTAACTGTCCCTGGTTCACAGATGAGGAGGCTGAGGCATGGAATGTTTGTGTGACCTGGATGAAATTCTCTGAGGTCAGATAGCCCTGCTCATGTCTGCTGGGCCACATTTCAGGGAGGTGACCTGGGTCTAATGGCTCCAAGCCATTATGTATCTGTGTACTTAGTCGACATCCTTCCCCAAACACACAAATGTAAGCTTCATGATGCAGGGTCCTCAATATCTTATTCATCTCTGCATCTCCCTTGCCTAAAACAGTGCCTAACACATAGATGCTCAATAAACCCTTGCCGAACAACCTTATGTATTTATAACTGATGCTCCTTTCCCTTTCCCGAGTGTGAAGAACACCCAGCTTACAACCCACAACCCAGGAGCTGCTCCTCCTTACACCTCGTCCTTTCCCACCCAGCCTCACCCACAGTGGACTTTACAGAGGACTGTGGCTTCTCATGGTCATCCTCAAGGTCTCCCTCTGCAGCCTGCAGCCCCCAGCAACGTGCTGCTCACACTTGCGACCCCCGCGCTCTGCAGCTTCCACGGCCCTAGTGGTCCCCTGCCAGCCCTCCCTGCTCCCGAGGCCCCTGTCTGGCCAGCTTCTCTCTCTCCCAGCACAATGGAGGAAGCAGCCCTTTCTCCCACCAGGCCCACAGAAGGGAAAAATGAACACCCCACGCTGCTGCCTGGCTCCAGCTTCACCTTCACTGCTGTGAGGGAGCACTTGGTCTGTAGATTTTCCCCTTTTTGGCTTGATTAATACAACGCCAGTTCCCTGCTGCCCAGCCTTCTGAGAGGCATGTTTCGCTTTTAATTCAGCTGCCCTCAGCTCCTGCTGGAAGGGCTCCTATGTGAAAATCTGGGGGCAAAGGATGGATTTGGTGTGTCCCGGCTATAAAAAGCATGGACAAGTTTTAGCAAAGCCCAAGAATCTTTCAAGTCAAGGCAAAGACCAGGGGGTCTCTGCTGGCATTTCCTTTTGCTTTTTCCCTGCAGATGCGATGGGGGGTGGGGGTATTTCTGGTTCCTTCAAGCAGATCACATCTGGAGGGATGGGCTGGTGGTCCCATCTGGAGCCCCCGAAGCCAGCCATGCCTCTGCTCTTTGTTTACTCATGGGCGGCAGGCAGCAGAGAGGCTCCAGAAAGGGGGGAAAAGTGCATAAGGAAACAGTTCTTTGTAAACAAAAGGTGGTGATGTGAAACAAAGCTTGTTCTCCTGGGCCTTTCCCTAAAGTCTCTTTCTCTGATAGAGAAAAGCAGAAGACACAAGAGCATCACTTCAAGAAACTGGTGTCTCCCCATCCCTGAGTGGGTCCAGGTATGGAGCAGGTCCTGGCCTGTGCTTGTGTGCAGGTGCACGTGAGCGCGTGTGCATGTCTGCAGGCTGCGCAATAATGCAGCACCCCAAGCAGCTCTAGAGTTAGCGTCTGCTCAGAGTCAATAGATAGGATTCAGCCCAGTGAACAATTATCGAATGCCCCAGCTGGCGTGGAGGACAAGAGGGTGACAAGACAGCACAGGCTGCCAGGAGCTTGCAGGCTGTCTGTAGCATGCCAGGCCAGGCCGGTGTTGCTGCAGGCACGGGATGCCCACTAGGAGCACAGGATGCCCACTGGGAGCACAGATGCCCACTGGGAGCACAGGATGCCCACTGGGAGCCCGGGCCAGAAGTGGGCACGACTGCTGGTCTCCACCACCTGCACAGCACAAAAGCCTGCTTTTATATGGTCTCAGCTAAGCCAAGGCCGGTCGTCACACAGATGCTGTACTATCCCACCTGGCTATTCTGTTCACAGCACCCAACTCTGCAGACAGTGAGCTTCGGCTAAGGCTCCGGCTCACCCCACTAACAACGTGGACGGTTGCCATGTATTGAACGTCCACCATGTGCTGTCTGGCACCGCTCTAAGGGCTTGGTTTGAATAAACTGCTTTTTATCCCCCTCAACAACCCGATGAGATTGACGTGACAGACGTACAATCCCTTTTCCACAGCCCATGGGGCCAGATGTGGTTCAGAATTAAGAAATTTTTGAATTTCAGAAGGATGATATAGCAAATATGGTGCATATCACTAACATGCACAGAGGATCCAGAAAGTCGCTGGTAAACAATCACCTTAGAGCTTTTGGGGCAGCTCGTAGGAATACCCTCACTTGGAATAAGACAACTATAGAGAACCCTGTGTATTTTGGGCCAGGTTGAGCTGTCAAATGAATTTCTGCCAGTGTATGGAAAAAACCTTTCTGGTTTCCAGAGCTTTCTGGGTTTTGGAGTTGCAGATAATGGAGTACGAGGCTCTGCTCTGCAGAGAAGAGTGGAAGGCAGAGAGGCAAACTGGGGAGGAGAAGCAGGCTTCATTTGCAGGCCAACCAGCCTCAGAACTGAGCTCTCAGTCTCTGCACACTGCAGAGCCTCGGTTACATGTATGTGGAACTTCTGAGAGTTACCTTTATGGATGCAAAGGCCTGTAGCTACTGGTCCCAGCATAGCTCCCCAGACCTAGTGCTATTCACCCCCTCTTCTTCCTACCCTGGTAGCCAACCACACAGGCTTCTGAACACACCAGGATCTTTCATTCCTGTGGCTTTTGCAAATACTGATCCTATTGCCTTGAATGCTCCCAATCCCTCCCACACTGTTTAGCCAACTCTTATGCATCCTACAGGAGCCACTCAAATGGCCCTTCCTTGGCGAGCCACATATGGATCCCAATGGGCCCAGAATTATTGGTTGTATCCTTCTTGGCCCTGATCAGAGCTTCAAGGCTCCTTATTAACCCTCCAGGAACACTTTCCACTGAGCATCTAACCAGATGCCAGGATCTGACTGCTTTTGGGATCTGGACAAGCCAGGCACTAGCTCCCAATTCCATACCCTTCTGAAATCCCAAGCCTCCTAAAGGTGGCCACAGAGGCCAGGGTCTGCTACCCACTGCAGCCCCCAGTCTCCTTCCTCTGGGCTGTCTCATTCCAGCCATGTTTAAAACTCATGAGTTTTTTTTTTAAATTTTTATTTATTTATGATAGTCACACAGAGAGAGAGAGGCAGAGACACAGGCAGAGGGAGAAGCAGGCTCCATGCACCGGGAGCCCGACGTGGGATTCGATCCCAGGTCTCCAGGATCGTGCCCTGGGCCAAAGGCAGGCGCCAAACCACTGCGCCACCCAGGGATCCCAAAACTCATGAGTTTTAAATGAGTTAAAATGTGCCAAGTTTTCATGGTAGCCAGCGCCTTCCCAAGGCCCACCCATCCACTCCACAGAGCATCTGTGAGCGCAACGGCCTTTGCTGGACATCTGCAGTGGGGGGTGGGGGGGTGGAATAGAGGCGATGTTTCCACTGTAGGAATACCACGCATCTCAAACTGAATGTAGGGTCCTGTTCTTAAATGTCCCTATGAGAAGTGTCACTTTAAGAAATTGATTTCTCCCCATCCTTGAGTGGGTCAAAGTATAGATGGGGTCTTGGCATGGGTTTGTGTGCACATGCATGTGAGTGCATGTATGTGTCTGGGGGTTGCACAATAATGCAGCATCCCAAGCAGATCTAGAGTTAGTGTCCCAAGCCTTCCACCATCTCGTTGGGGTCCCCCACACCCCATACCCTCTTCTCTGCTCCCTTCTTACCTCTGCTCCACCTCTCAGGAGCATATCTGACTCTGACTCCTGATCTTACTCTCCCCCACTTTTCCCTCTTGCAGGCCCTTCTCACCACCCTCCCACCCCAACCCCTGGGTCTCAGGCTCCCACCTTCTAGCACAAGCTGCTCATCCAGACTTTTCCACCAAAGCAGGCAGCATCCTTCTGGGGGATTGGTTATTTAATAGCCTATTATAAAACAGCTCTGCTTCTTACAGTTGTCTACTGTCTTCCCCCCTGCACTGGCCTGCTTTTGCTCAGCTGGGCGTTCTAACCTGTCTCTAGCACAATGCTGGATGCATAGTAGGGCTTTGATAAGTGATCTTGTGGAATCAATGAAAGATGACTGAATAGCCCTGTGAGGCAGTACAAAATGCAGAGTTATTTCCAAAACAGCATGGAAAACAAACAGAGGAGTGTGTGTGTGTGTGTATGTGTGTGTGCGCCCGCGCACACATGCATTGCGTTTTCTGGGAGTGGGGGTCATGGATGTCCGGCCTAGGAATATGTAAGTTGGGAAGAGACGAGACAAGGTGAACCCATGAGATCAGGGAGACAGGCCCAGAGCCTGAGGCACGAGCCACCAAGAGCAGCCTAGTGATCAAGAGACAAGGGTGAGTAGAGGTCCTGGTTGTGACTTTTCCTGCCCAGTGTGTAAATGAGGAGAGATCTCACCCACCTGTCCTTCAGCACTCTCTTCCCCTAAGTCGATGCCTATACTTTCAGAATGAAGGGACTGAATTTGTTTTTAAATCTAAGAACTGCACGCCCATTTATGTGTAATAAGCCATGAAGGAGTCCCTACCATTTGCCAACCCCTGTGCTAGGTGCTGGGGATACAGAGGTATTAAGGGTCCCCAGGTGTGGTGGAAGAACAGAGACACACACAGATGACCCTAAGACAGATAGGGGAGCCCAGTGGCCATGAGCTTACACTCTGGAACCAGACTGGTTCTACCACCTATACATGTGACCTTGTCAGAGTCACTGCACCTCCTTGCCTTGGGTCCTTCATCCATAACATGGAGAATAATGGTGCCTACCTCACTGGGGAATTATGTGTTTTAAATGAGTTAATATGTACCAAATTTTCAGAACAATCCATGATTTGAGCATACTCTGCATGAGTTTGATCTACTCCTGCTGATGACAGGCATTATTATTACATTGTGACAAACACTATTGCAATCTTTGGGCCCCATCTAGCCCCTTCCTGACCTCAACTCTCAACAATCCCCCCGCCCCATCACTCTAGACCAGAGTTTCTCAATCTAAGCATTATTGATACTTAGGATTAGAGATCATCTTTGGGGGGCACCTGGGTGGCTCAGTGGTTGAGCGTCTGCCTTCGGCTCAGGTTGTGATCCCAGGGTCCCAGGATCAGGTCCTGCATGGAACTCCCCACAGGGAGCCTGCTTCTCCCTCTGCTTGTGTATCTACCTCTTTCTGCGTGTCTCTCATAAATAAATAAAAAGAGAGGGAGAGAGATGATCTTTGGTATGTGTGGTGGGGGAGGGGACTGTCCTGTGCATGTAGGATATTTAGTAGCATCACCCTCCCCCACCCAGTTGTCATCTAAAAACATTTCCAGATATTGCCAAATGTTCCCTGGGCAGCTAAAATGGCCCCGGGATGAGGATCACCACTCTAAATACACATATCTCCTTGCTACTCCTCAAATAGATAAACCTACTCAGACCCCAGGATCTTGGCACCTGCTGTTCCCTCTACGTGGTGTCCTCTTCCTCAGATAACCAGATGGCTCAGGTCTCTGCCCAAATGTCTCCACCTCCTTAGGGGGGCCTTCTCTGGCCACTGCAATATGCAGTGCATGCGTGCGCATGTGTGCACGTGCACATGCACACATGCGCACACGCACACGCACACACATACACACACACTTCATAGGTTTCAAACTCCTTTGCAGCCTTCACCCTGTAGCTAACCTACACCTGGCCAGAGTTCTCACAAGCCTGACTTAGAAGGCTGTGGGTCCCACACCAGGTAAGATGCAAGGTGAGGCTGCAGCTGCCCCCAAACATGGCTCCACCAGCCCCTCAAGCCTGTGCTTCCCTCCCCGGGCTGACTCCGATAAGGAGCTGGTCTCCCCCTTATTTTTAGCCAGAACAGCGGAGGGCCAGAAATGGGGCAGAGTCCCCCAGAGTGACAATAGGGACCAGAATCCCTGTCTCTTCTGATCCCAGGCAAGAATGGCATCCTCTAGAAGCAAAAACTGAAAGAGAGGCTGGTTGAGGCCCTTTAACACAGCATTAGGGCAAGCTCTTTATCTGCAAAATGAGGGTAAGCCCCTTGTGGGGTTGTTGAAGAGATTAAATGGGAATGTTTATGAAGCACCCAGCACATGCCTGGTGCAAAGTGGCAGCTTAACAGATCACATCTGTTATTGCTGTTCTTATCATTGTTATTGCAGGTCCTTATCTCATACCGAGTTTATGTGGCTTAGGTATAGGCTTTGGAGTCAGCCTGCATTAGTGCAAATCCTAAATCTGTTGCTTCCTGGCAGTGTGATTCTGGGCAAGGTTTTTTTTTTTTTTTTTTAACTCTTCTGTGCCTCAGTCATCATGTGCATAAAATGGGGCTAATTATAGAGCCTACTTCATGGGAAGCTTACAAGGATAAAATGAAATTATGTATGCAAAGTACTCAGCACCATAGCCAGTGCTCATGAAAGGTTACCATCGCCACCATCATCAGTGACCACAGCCATGACCATGACTACCACCACCATCACCACGACGTTCTCATTATTCCCAAGTGCTCATGCAGTCTGGCACCATGCCAGGCCCCCAGAAGGGCCATAAAACTCTGGGTTGCCTGCCTTTCAAGTTCCCACCCCTTGGTTCCCGGGAAGCTTTTGCTTCTCCCAAAACACCTGCTCAGAGGGTTTCTCCACTCTCAAAAACTGCTCTAAGAGAAATCACAGGAGGGCCTCAGAATCCACTCAAGATAGTTTTATTCATTGAATATTAAACTAATACTAAAATCTCACTTCTTTCAAAGGCATGAATGAAAATATGGCTTTGATTTTTCTGCAAAAAAAAAGTGCAACATTTACAAAGATTCCCAGGGTTTTCAAAGCCCCACCCAGTCCTCTACTGAAGGGATTTCTAAACTGCAGCTGATTGAAGGCTTGCAATTCTCCCCCCAGGGACCTCCAAAAGGAAACAACCAACAGAAAGGGCTTGGACTCCTCTTAGTCTCAGACCATCTTCTCTTGGGACACCCTCTTCTTTGCCCCAACCCATGATGCAAAATCAGATGGAACTCACCAGAGAAACCCCTGGCTCCGGTCGGCTCTTCTTATTTATTCATTAGCAACATTAAGTCTAGCTGACTGTGGAATCATGCCAGGAGGGGAACACTTGATTATGCTCAGAGCTTCTCTGCTCAAGGTTCTCGGCCCCAGGCCCGGTTTCTTTTCTATCTCTGGAGGCTTCAGGTCTGCTGTGAAATCTCCGAGGTTTGAGTTTTGGTGTCCTTCCCCTCCCCGACTTCCCTACCCTCAAAGCTGTCTTTCTTTTTCTGGGCAAATAGAAAGTAGAAAGTTGATTATTAGGAAGCCCTAAGAGTCAAGGATTTGAAACCAAGGGTAGAGGTGGGGATTCGTCTTTCAGGGCCGCTGTAACAAACCCCCACAAACTCAGTGGCTTAAGATAACAGCATCTATTCTCTCCTAGCCTGGAGGCTACAAAGCTGAAATCAAGGTATCAGCCAGGTTATTCCTCCTGGAGGCTCAGAGAGAGAATGGGTCCCAGGCCTCACCCAGCTTCTGGTGGCTCTCAGCAGCCTTGGAGCTCCATGACTTACACCGTATCCCTCTTGTGTGCCTGTCTTCACGTGGCCTGTGTCTGTTTTCTGAGTGTCCTCTTTTCTTTTTATAAGGCCACAGGTCATACCGGATGAGGGGTCCACCCTGGTCCAGTACAGCTGCATCTTAACGAATTATATCTGCAAAGCCCCTAAGGTCACTTTCTGAGGTTCCAAGTGGACATGAATTTTGGGTGGGGATAGTACCTAACCCAGTACAGGGGGCAAGGGATTAAATCATCTAGTACCTCCCCACACTGGGACCCTCTCTGGATGCCTCACATAGCCCTCAATCCCCCAAGGTAGCACGGTTCCCCCGTGTGGCCCCTCCGTGGGAGAACGTGGAGTGTTCAAACCATTTGAACAAACCAGTGTGATCTCATGATGACCGCGGAGGGAGCTTGGGCTTCCTCAGCTTCCAATGAGGCAACAGCTCAGAGAGGTTAGGCCACTTGCCTAAGGTTACACAGCTGCTAAGTGGAGAGTGGGGCCTAGATCCCAGGCCTTCTCCCCCAAATCCAAGGCTCCTTCTATCTCTCCATTTTCTTACCGGGGAAGACACAAGGCTGGTGAGTTTGCAATAGAAAACAGGTGGCTTGGAAACCCATTTGGGGCCTGGGGAGAAACTACTTCTGCAGAAAGTAAAAGGGAGTAAGGGAGTGTCCCAGAACATAGTAGCAGGGTCCTGGCCGGGGGGAGGGAGCCGGCTTGTTTTCCCCCCAAACGAAAAAAATCAAGAGGAGCGGGAGTCTGGTGGTCCCCCTTCCTGCAGTTCCCCGCAGAGGCTCTCCTCAGGATCCTGCTGCAGGCTCCCCTGTGCTAATTCTGTCTTTACCGCAGTGCAGCTCTGCCATCTGCGGAGGGTGTCTAGGGCTCGGGAGGCATGAGCTCAGCGCGCCTGCAGGGGGCGCTCGGAGGGCCGGCCGCCTCCCTGGACCCCCAGCAAACAGGGCTGGGCCCCAGGGAGGCGCCCCAGAGCCCAGCCTGTTTCATAAACGTCTCTAAGCTAGAGTCTAATAACCGGCCTCTGTGCTCCCACCCGCCTTGGGTCTGCCGCACCTGCTGTTCCCTCTGCCCAGAACATTCTTCCCCTAGACGGGCACATGGGTGCTTCCTCACTTGCTTCAAGGCTCCAAACCACCCATCCTGGAGGTTGTCTCCGACCAGCCTTCTTGAAATCCAACCCCCAGCACTCCCTAGCTCCCTCTTTGCATTCTTCTCCAACGTCTTATGTATTTTAGTTTTTATTTTTGTCTATAGCCTATCGCTCTACATCAGAAGGTCCAGGAAGGCAGAGATTTTCATCTGTTTTGCTCACTGTTGTAGCCCTACTGTCTGTCATATTACCCACACCTCAATAAATATTTGTTAAATAAGTCGATATGTGAATGAGTGAATATCCTACAAGATTCAGCATGGTAATGTGAGACTCTGGATTCAGATTCTCTAGAATCAAATCTAACTCCTCACTGCCTGCTGTGGGACCTTGGACATATTACCTAAATGTCTCTGGGCTTCAGTCTCCTCATCTGTCAAATGGGGATCATAAGAGGACCTATGCAGCAGGGTCGTGAGGAGGTCAACTGAGTGAATGTGAAATGTCGATATACTGCCCACCTTTTGTGCACATACCGGCTATCATTATTATTGCATTTTTATTATAATTTGGGAAAGAACACTGCAAAGTTCTACAGGAGACAATGAAGTGAAGGAGACATGCCCCCTGTCCTCAGGGGCCTTAGGAATTTCAAGGCACCCACCAAGCTACCCACATCTCTCCCAGTGCCTGGCACACAGTAGGCCTGGGGGGCGGGGGGGAGGGCGCAGATAAAGAGAATGTGCCTTATGTCCTGACAAAGGATGGTTCCATGTTCCATGGCCCTATTCAAGGGAGGCAGCAGATAAGCTCGTGGGGAGGGTGGGACGTGTCTAGATGAAGTGGGTCACCTGTTGGCTTTCCCTCACCTTTGCCTGGCCATGGAGGCTCCCTCAGACATCTGGGGTTCAGGTTCTGGCTCTGTCCCCAGCTGGCCTGATCTTGCCAAGTTTCTACCTTAAGGACTTTCAGAAGCAGACCCATCCCACCAGCTCCATGCTGACCCATTCGGCAAGTATCCTTAGGGCTGGTGCTCTAGGTCCAATCCCACTCCCAACTGCCTGAACGGTGTGGATCTTGGTCTTAGCACCAACTGGGCTCCAATCCCAGCTCTGCCCCTGCTTGCTGAGAGGGATCCTAGGCAAGTCACTCAATTTCTCTGACCTTATTGCTTCTCTTCATCTGTCAAAAATTAAAAAAAAAAAAAGAAAAACGCTCCAAAAAACCAAAAAAACGCTTCACCCCAAAGAGGGGTGAGACAATAAAACAACAGAGCCTGCATAAAACACCCCTGATGGTGTCAGGCACATGGCAAGGGCTCGGAACACAGGGCTTCCCTTTTCATACAGCCTGGCAGGAAGTGGGAGTCTGGAGGTAGCAAGAGAACAAAGAGAGCAGGAGTGAGCAGTCCCGCCTCCCCGCCTTCTCGAACCCAGCCTTGCACGAAGTTAAATGCATTGCCCATTTAAAGACCTTTTGCAACCTTAATATTCCCATTTTACAGTAGAAGACACAGAGGCCTGGCAAGGTCAAGCAAGCTGCCCACGGTCAAATGGACAGGGCAGGGACTCAAATCTATTTCTTCCTGTTGCCAAAGCCAGGGTTGCAACGCACTGTCTGCCTCTCAGGGATCGGGCCCCGAGCCAGCGGTTCCCCCAGCCCATTGGGCCAAGTGGGAAGGAGCTGGGGATGGGGTGGGGGTGGAAATAGGGCAGGAGGCCTGGCACCCAACGGGTGGCTGAGGTCATGCCTCCAGGGCTGAGGGCAACATTGCAGCTTTTTTTTTTTTTTACGCTTCAGGCCATGTTCTCGCTGTCTGCCCAGAAAGACTCTGCTCCTCGGCTGGGAGCTGGGACAGCTCCGAGCTCCCAGAATCCTTTCTGCTCTAACCAGATTGAACACTGTGAATCTGTGCCCAGAGATCCCATCCATTAGTTGATTAAAAGCCATAGATCAGCATGCCTGGGACCCGCCAGCACCATCATGAATAAGAAGTGTCAGGAAATCTTTGGGCATAACCAATGTCTCCGAAATTGCCATGGTGACAGTTCATAAACTTGGGAGTCTATCTTTGGGCAAGCTGGCTCTGCCGCCAGGCAGCAACATTTGGGATAGCCTTTGAAACTATTTGTATTTAAATGAGCCGTGAGTGCCATATCTCAAAGTTCCACGCCCTCCAATTTAAAACAACCACTGTCATCAAAAATGAGCTTGTCAAGCAATTATTCCCAGCCAACAGACGCAGCTGTGAACAACATTAAGGGTGCCCAGGATTAATGAGAGGCAGTAGGCCTACCTCAGTGGCCATATACATGGTTACCAAGAGCCAAACTGCTCAAGTTCAAATCCAGTCTCCACCCCCTCCCCACCTGTGTGAACTTGAGTAAGTTACATAACCACCCTGTGCTTTAGTCTCTTCACGTATAAAATGGGGTTAAAACTCAGTAACTATTTCAGGGGGCTGTTGTCAGAATTCAATGTGTTAATACTGATATCTTAGTCTACTTGGGCCGCTATAACAAACTACTATATACTGGGGGGCTTATGAACAAGAGAAATTGAGATCTTACAGTTCTGGAGGCTGGGAGATTCAAGATCAAGGCATTGGCACATTCAGTGTCTGGTGAGAGCCTGCTTCCAGGTTCACAGGATGTTGACCTTTTACTATAACCTCACATGGCAGAAGGAGCAAGGGAACTCTCTGGGGTTTCTTTTATAAGGGCACAAATCCCATTCATGAGGACTCCACCCTCATGACACAATGACCTCTTAAAGGTCCTGCCTCCAAACACCACTGCTTAAGGGATGAGGCTAAACAAATTTTGCAGGGGGTATAAACATTCAGTCTATAGCAATGAAAAAGGCTTAGAATGGTCCCTGGCATATGTTTAGGGCATATTCATTTACTTACAAAACATTTATTGTGCACTGTGTCTCCCATTTCTCATGCCTCTCTGATCCATACTCTCTGGTATCTACCACGCTGACTCTGTGCTGGACCTGGTGACTCCATTTGGCTAAAGAATGCAATGGATGCGATGGTGCTCTGGTTCTGAGCCTAGACCTAGAGATCTCTGGTTAAATTCTCCTCCCTCTATGGGGGCCTAGCACAGCCCTGTGAATGAACTTGACTAGCCTGCTTCAGGGTGATGGGCTGTGGAGGAGAGCCCAGCTGACTCCTACACCTGTAACAGCCCAGCCCAGAAAATAGGACAGACTCCCCCCGACCTATAGCTGATTCTGAGGATGCATCAGAAACCATAGTGGAGACCAGAAGAACCATCTAGCTGTCAAGAGCAGAATAATTAGCATCCACTTATTATTATTATTTGTTATAAATCAAAGTAATGTAATTTAACAGAGAAATAATTTAATATTAACAAATATTAGAGGAGGGGTGCCTGGGTGGCTCAGTCAGGTAAGTGCCTGCCTTCAGTTCAGATCGTGATCCCTGGGTCCTGGGATCGAGTCCTGCATTGGGCTCCCTACTCAGCGGGGAGCCTGCTTCTCCCTCTCCCTCTACCCCTACCCTCTGTTCATGCTTGCTCGTGCTCTCTCAAAATAAACATGAAATCTTTTTTAAAAAACAAATATTAGAGAAAAGGGGGGAGAAAGGGAAAGGATGAAAACGCATCCCCTCCCCCAGCATGGGGGCTTTGAAGGTCAAGGGCTGCTGCTTCGTCCTGCCCCAGGAAGGACAACTGCCACATGAGGGCCTGCCTTCCCACCTCCGATGTGGCTCCTGCCCGCTGGACCAGGCCTGCCCCAAGAGACGGAAGGACACATGCCCAGGAGAGACTCACAGCTGGACTGCTCCCCGAGATGTGCAGCTGCACACAGTCCGTCCATACTGGGCTCCCTGCACATCTGGGCTCCTGATGCCTCTAAAGAAAGTTCTTCAGACTTTATCTCAGAAACCCTGGGTAGACTCATGTTTGCCTTCAAGAGGTAGGTGTCCTACCTAGAAGCAGAGCTGGCTCCTGTCCCACAGCCTCGCATGCTGGGTTGATGCTCTGCTGCCACTGACTTGAATGTCTTAATACTTTCTAGCCATAGGCCCTGCATTTTTTTTTCTTTTTCTCTTTTTTTTTCGGGCCCCACATTTTCATTTTGCACCATGGCCTGAAAATCACTTAGACTTTCCTGCTTGCAGGCTGTTCAAGTGCGGGTCCTCTGGGCATCCCCAATCAGATCTGCAACAGCAGGTGTCAAGCTGCAGCCCAGTAGACTTTGGTCAGGTAGACCTGGGTATGTACTGATTCAACAAGCATTTAGGAGCACCTACTATGTGCCAAGCCCAAGCTACGTGCTGGGGATACATACAGCAAAGGAGACAAACACAACCTCTAGGAACTCGGCACACCCCGGCCGCGCTCTTGCCTTCCTTTCATCCAGCTCCCTTTCGCCTGCCCCTGCATGTCTGCCCCTCAGTCAACAGTGTCATCATCCTCTGAATCTCTTCAGCTGGAAATCCAGAATTCATTGTGATTCCTCCAGGCACCTCACCCCTGCATGCAGAATAACAGCAAGTCCTCTGGGTTTCACCTTCAAAGCTTAGCTCCCATCTGTGCATGTCTTTCTATCCTCACTGGTATTCCTTGCTCCAGACCACCAAGCTCGCTCACCTGGGGGCTCCAACAGCCCTCATCTGGTCTTATCACATTCATTCCTGCCCCTTTCCATTCACTTTCTTCTTCTAGAAAAATTAACATGTAAATAAATTGTATCACTCCCTTGTTCAAAGCCCTCCAATCATTTCCTATTGCCCTTAGTATAACATTCCTGCTCCTAACCTTGGCTCAAGCCCCAGTCTCCCAATGTCACCATATGCTGCTTCCCCTTGCTCATGATTACCAAGCCAACAGGGCCTCCTTTCAGTTCCCTGAGTGCAGCAATCCCTTTCCTGCCTTGGGGCCTTTGCACATGCTGTTCCCCAGATCTGGACCACTTTCTGTGGTCCTGGACCCTGCTGTCCCTTTCTCTCCTTTAGTTAATAGAAACATCACAGTCCAAGAAGTCTTCCCTGCCACTCTGTCTAAAGGTATTTCAGCCCCGCCTCATTACCCCGTATCCCATCTTGGTTTTTTCCAATAATCTCTTATCATGACCGGTGATTATTTTGTTGATACAACTTTATAAATTTTTAAGAATCTCTCTTCCATGACCCATTCCTGGAGACTATAAGCTCCATGAAGGCAGAGATCTTTTCATCTCTGTGAGTCACTCTTAATCCTAGTACCAAACACAGTGCCTGACACAGAATCGGTGCTCACTACTTTCTTGCAAAATGAATGAATGAGTGAATGGATGAATGAGCCCATAGCTCCATGCAGGAGGTAGAGAAGTAAAGCAACAGTTACGATCCAGTCTATACCAGGGATGCTGGAGCACAAAAGAGGCACATCTTTATCAAAATGGGGAAAACGAGAGTTAATAATGGTTTGACTATTCCCATTTGACTTCCAGTTTGGCCGTGGACACTCCACAAGTGTAAGTATATATGAAGTGCTTAGCTCTGTGCCTGACATGCAGTAAACACTCAATACCTGTTGGCTATTGTCATCGTGTCATTATTATTATTATCCAATATGTTGATTGTCAAGCAGTCTCGAGGAGCAAATGGGATTTAAACAGAGAGGGTGGACAGCAGAGAGGCCATGGAGAGTAGGGAAGCAGGATAGGACAGCTAGGGAAGCAGCAGACCTGAAAGCCTCATCAGCCATACTAAGGGGCCCAGACTTTGGGGCCAGTGGGAAACCCCTGGAGAACTTGAAATAAGACACGATCTGTTTTTGACAGTGCGTTGTGGTGGTTGTGCAGAGGTGGAATTAGAAGGGGCAAGGCGAAGATAGTTATTTCTGAACTCCAGGGAGTTCATGCATCCATTTCATGTAGCCCTCCAAAGGGCTGAGAATCACGTACAGCAGCGGGAGGGCGACGGGGTGTCACGGACAACCTTGCCTTCAACGTGCTGTAAACGGGCTCACCTTTGGAGTCTCAGCCTCTAGCTGAAATAGAAATGAGGTTTCCACCTCACATTTTGCAAGGAAGAGGGTGAAGAGAGGTATCAAAGTGCACCAACCTTATCCCAAATTAAGCTGTGAACAGGGAAGAAAACCCATCCTCTATGGTGCCATATTCTTCTCTCTTTAATGCCACTTCTTTCAAACCTATCAAAGCAAAACGTGCTGTACACAGTGGTTGTGTGATACCTTGGGAGCTGCTACATGGAGTCCATCTGCCTTGCAAAAGGGCACCATTCATTTCTAATGTCCAATTCCTTGATCTGAGACTCTTCAGAATCATTTTACACGCTCTCTCTCTCTCTCTCTCTCTCTTTTTAAAGTTATATGTATCTTTAACCCAGTGGGGGAATTCAAATTTTCTTCTGCTTTCTTATGGGAAGAGATGGAAGTGTGAAGGAAAGAAAGAAGAAAGAAGAAAGAAAGAGAGAAAGAGAGAGAGAAAGAAAGAAAGAAAAGAAAGAAAGAAAAGAAAGAAAGAAAGAAAGAAAGAAAGAAAGAAAGAAAGAAAGAAAGAAAGAAAGAAAGAAAGAAAAGGAAAGGAAAGGAAAGGAAAGGAAAGGAAAGGAAAGGAAAGGAAAGGAAAGGAAAGGAAAGGAAAGGGAAGGAAAAAGAAAAGAAAGAAGAAAGAGGAAGAAGGAAGGAAGGAAGTGAGGGAAAGAGGAAGAGAGGGAGGGAAGGGGGAGGGAGGAAAGGGGGAAGGAGGATGGGAAGGAGGGGAAGAGAGAGAATCAAGAAATCAGTGAATAAGATAGACCAGAGAAAAGTGACCTCCAAGAAATGCTTCCAATCACTTCCTACCCATCTCCGTGGGCTGTTCATGACTCAGAATTTCAGCAACCATACACAAATCATTTGGACAGCAAAGGGATTTACTATTAAGGGAAGCAGAGCGCTGACATTTATTAAGCACCTGCTGTATACCAGACACGATGCTAACCTCGCCATCTCAATTAAACTTCCCATCTTATCACCCTTATTTTCAGATGCACAAACATCCTGCTGAAAGATTAAGTGATGTGGCAAAGGCTAGTGCAGATGGCATATGACTGTTGATGCTATTAAGCTCCCTGGCCAACATGGGGTGGTGCTTGGAAGGCTTCCAAAGACGAGGAAGGCGGGGCCCCTCCCTCGAGAAGCTCAGTGCCCCGTGGGCCAGTAAGGAAGGTGCAGGCAGTGCCGTGAGAAGCAGAGGAGCGGTTCCCCAGGGCCTACACTTTGGGAAGTCCATTTGTGACTTGTGCCACAGGCCACCTGGAGAGAGGATGCTGATGAGGGCTGTTTAGGTATCATGTGAGCTACTTTATCGAAGCACACCAGGCCTGGGGGTGCTCTGAAACAGGCCCCGCGCAGGAGGAAGAGAGCCGACCGCAGAGCCTCCCCTTCCCCAGCGGCCTGGGCCTCCTGGAGCCTCACACGCTGGCTCTAAGGGCTCTGGCACTTGCAGTTTTACAAGTGGGAAACCTAATGGCCCAGACACGTGAATGTCTCATCCAAGGTCACGCGCTTGGCAAGCGGCAGCCCAAGAGTGGCTCCAGGTTGTCTGGCTCCAGCCAAGGCTTCCTTGTATTCCTCTTCATGCCTCTTCCCTCTCAGTACCAGGCTTCTTCATGATTCTCCATGATTCTTCATGACTCATTCATTCATTCATGCATGCATTCATTCAAGAAACCAACGTGTGGTCCTGAGGTACCACAACGAACAGCTAGATGCAGGCTCTGCCCCAGTTCACAGGCGTGGCTGATGGGGGCTCTGCAGGCCTCGCCTCTGGCTCAGTTTGGAGCTCTGCTCTAAGTTGAAATTACCTTGTTTCCGCGCCCTCTAATTTCTCCCGAATCCGTCCTCCCTTCCTTCTGGGTGCCACCTAAGGTGACCCCAGTGGCATCAGAGCTCAGACTCTGAACGGCGCCCCCTGGGGGCAGAGCACGGAACGAGCGGCAAAGGCCCAGGCGGAACCCTAGGGTGGGACTCCGGCAAAGGGACCGACCACACAGCTGGCAATCCCCGGAATTCCCACCCCAATGCCGCGCTTTCACTCGTTTGTCCTCACAGCAACCCCTGAGGTCAGACAACGGTCCTCATTTTTGCAGGCGAAGAACCCGAAGCCGAGAGGACGGGTGCTCAGTGCGAGTCACACAGCTCGCCTGGGGCGGGGGGAGGCAGAGCCTGGTTTGGGAGATGGTTTCCAACTCAGGTCAGTCTTGCTTCCACCCCGGCCTCGTTCTTCTAACCTCTAAAACGGGGGCTGCAGGACCTACTTCTACGGAGCTGCTCTGAAGTGCATTTAAGACAGTTACGGACGGACACCCGGTGGCTCAGTCAGTGTCCGCCTAAGGCTCAGCCGTGACCTCAGGGCCCCGGGATCGAGCCTCGGGTGGGGCTCCTCGCTCGGCGGGGAGTCTACTTCTCCCCCTCCCTCTGCCCCTCCCCCTGCTCATGCTCTTTCTCAAATACATAAATAATAATAAAATAAAATAAAATAATCCCAAACAGTTATGGAGAAGTCTTCCACCCATGCTTGGTTATCAGCTCTTTCATGAGTACTTGGGAGAGGACAACATCCCCAGTCTTGGGGGAGTGTGGGGCCCCTGGGGCATGCCCTGGCCACCATCACTGGGCCTACATGAATGTGGCTCCAGTTCTCTCTCGACCTTAATAAGCAAGTTCAAATTCGCATTTTAGCTTGCAGGAGGACTTAACGAAGAGGCTGTGCCTGTTGCCTCTCCCTCTCTCAGCAGAGACCAGGGCAGGCTCCATAATTCATTGGGACAAAACCCATACATGGGCTGACCTTTCTTGATGGTAATTGTGAAAGTTAATACAGTCTGGGGAAGTGCTACAGCTATTTAAATTTCAAATGTGGCCAGCTGCCCAAAACATCCTGGAGTGCAGACTGGGGTCCATTTCACTCTCTCACTACCCCTACCCCCAGTCACTGGCTTGGGGTGGAGGTTTGGCGGGACCTGGGTTCTCAGGTAACCACCAACATGAAGAACCAGGCAGGGCTTAGGGAGGCAGAGAGAAGATTTAAAAAGTCAACCTGGGCTCCTGGGTGGCTCAGTGATTGAGCATCCACCTTTGGCTCAGAGCATGATCCTGGGGTCCTGGGATCGAGTCCCACATCAGGCTCCCCAGAGGGAGTCTGCTTCTCCCTCTGCCTGTGTCTCTGCCTCTCTCTCTCTGTGTCTCTCATGAATAAATATATAAAATCTTTAAAAAATAAAATAAGATATAAAATAAAATAAAATAATAAAATAAAATAAAATAAAATAAAATAAAATAAAATGTCAACCCAAGGGCCTCTGCCTTGTCTCAGCCAGGGAGCAGAGGACTGGGGCCACACATTCTGTTACCATGAATGTTCTGGAACATGCTGCTCTAGAAAACACGAGCAAAGTGAGAAGAGCTATAAGATCCTGAGTGGATGACCACCTTTCAAAGAATTAGAATATGCTTTTAAAAACTCTACTCTTAAAAATTATGAAGCTGTTATTTGGAGGTACTTCTCAAAGCATTAGATCATCAAATTTCCCTGGAGTCCCCCTTGGAGTAGTATTTATTAATTCCATTTTTTAGATGAGGAAATTGAGGCTCAAGGAGGTTAAGTAAACTTCCCCAGGGCCACACGGTATGGCAGTGAGACCGTTGGGATCTGGGCACAAATCTTCAGAATTTGAATCCAGCCTCTTCCTGCCCACCCCCCCCCCCCATGTCTACTGGACACTGCATTTGGAAGGCAATTCTTTTCTCTGGGATTAAGGACTTTACTGACATCACTGGTCACTCTGGGGACAGACACAGAGGCTGATGGAGCTGGGCTGAAGCTCTTTCAACCCCAGGAAGGACTGAGGAGCTTCTCTGACCTCCATGTGGTCACCTGGGCCTGCCTCCCTGCCCACATGGTGAGGGACACAGCGGAACAAATGATCCCGGTCTTTTGAAATGTCCTATTTTTTTTTTTAAGATTTATTTATTTATTTGAGAGAGAGAGTGAGTCTGTGTCCATGAGTAGGGGGAGGGGCAGAGGGAGAGAAAGAACCTCAAGCAGACTCTCCTCTGAGTGTGGAGCCCAATGTAGGGCTCTATCTCATGACCCATGAGATGATGATCTGAGCTGAAATCATGAGTCCATCACTTAATCAACTGAGCCACCCAGGTACCCCTTGAGGTGTATCCTTTCTTGAATTTGGCATCCATGCTCTAGTGCACATTGGATTTCCAGTCTCTATAATTTATAAAACCTGACCAAAGATGTGCCCATCCCCCCTCCCAGTCTATACAGGACAAGGCCTTCCCCTGTCTCCAAACTGTCCTCCCTTCATAAACCACCACAAATAAACACACCATGCAAATAGAGACAGCAGACTGGATGGACTATGGTAGCTTTAGAACCAGTCCCTGGCCCACCTTTCTACCCAGACCAGCTCCCAGGCCTTCCTATCTAGGAACTCCAGAAAGCCAAAAACCACTTCTCACCTAGGAGGGAACCCAGAAAGGCTCTAAGTCTTCTTCCTGAGCAGTCACATAGTACTGACACCACATCCGTCCTGCCTCTGTTAAAGCAGTTTCTCCAGTCTGGATGCCTTCCCATCTATGGCAAGTGGAATAATGACCCCCAAAGATGGGGCTGGAACCTACGGAGATGCTATCTAACGGGGCAAAAGTGACTCTGCAGATGCGACTTTAAATTAAGGACCTTAGTTCAGGATGGAATGATTATTCTGGATTGCCTGGGTGGCTCGGTGTAATCACATGGGTCCTTATAAGAGGGAGGCAGGAGGGCCAAATGCAGAGAAGAAGATGGGACAACAGAAGACATCTGAAGATGCTTCCCTACCAGCCTGAAAGAGGGAGGAAGGGGCTGCAAGCCAAGGAACACAGGTGGTCTCTAGAAACTGGCCAAGAAGTAGATTCTCCCCAAAGGTCTCCAGAAGGGACACAGCTCCACCTTGATTTTAGGGCTTCTGACCTCCGGAACTCTAAAATCCTAAGTTAGTGTTCTTTTTAGAGCCACTAAATTTGTGATCATTCTTCACGAGAATCTCTGTCTCAGAATTGGCTTCTCCAGAACCCAATTCCCACCAACGATTTTGCTCAAATGTGAGCTTCTCAAGGAGACCTTCCTGGGTGCCACTTTCCCTGTCCCAGCCACTCTCTGCCTCACCCGTTCTGACTTTTTCTCCATACAACTTATCAACATCCAACAAGTTTTGCATTTTACTTAACTTATTTACCCAATTACTTATCTATGCATTTACGTATACATCTATTTTCTGTCTTGTCCCCTAGAATATAAGCTCCAAGAGTACAGAGACTTTGTGGTGTTCGTAGCTATAATCTTTTCTAGGCACTGAGGCCAAGGCAATCAATAAAACGATGTGGGAGTTGATCAATAGCTGTTGAATTAGCAAATGAATAATGAGTGAATGAGTCAGTGGCTTGTCCTTCCAGCCACATGCTTCCTTGGTTGACTCTTCTAGTTTCTGGCTTCCTTCTCTGCCTGTTTCTTCCTGATGGGCAGTATGGGGCACCCCAGTCCCTCCGTCCCACCTGCTGCTTTTTCTCCCCAAGTCTCTCCCTTGCTCTTGAGAAACCCAAGAGAACAAGTCATGCCATCTTATTTTTCCAACTCCTTCTGACCAAATGCATCTCACTCTTTTATGGATTTGTCACAGAAACGTGGCTGCACTGGGAACTGTGTATACCAAATGAACAAAGAGAAGACTCGAGGATGGCAAGCAGGCCAAGGGCCCCCACCTCTTCCATGCTCTTTACTTAAAAGTCCTCCTGGGCCTCCAGGAAGCACAATTATCTCACAGGAATTTCCATGCTTTATGCTTTTCAGGAGTCCCTTACTGCCTCTACTGGAACCATCACCAGCTGGGAGGAAAGGAAAGGGAGGAAAAATGGGAGAAAGAACAAAAAAACCTCGTAGACCTCTTTACTGGTTACTCCACTTCCTAAAACTTTGGAGCCTGGTTACAAAAAGCTAGTAGATATGAGGATATTTGGCAAAATAACAAATAAGGCTTCAAAGTCAATCCTCTGTTGTTCACAATATGCCATCCAATAATACCAAAAAAACCTTTGGCTTTCAAAGGGCAAAAATGAAGCTCAATCTATAGTCTTCTCTACTTTTCAAACACAAATTAGGTTATAGCCCAGAAAGGAGGAAAGTGACTGGAGCGAACATTCTATTAAATTCTAACAGGACCCAAATTACTTTAGAAATTTCTAGCTTAAAAAAAAAGAAAAAAAAAAAAAAAGAAAGAAATTTCTAGCTTAATTGGAAAACAAGGATCCAAATGGAAAACCTTCACTCCTTCACTCATCCATGCATTTAGCTGATGTTTACTGAACACCAGCTATGTAACCATGCCAGACCATGGGAATGCAATGACAGGATGACCCCTCACTGTCCTCAAGAATAAGAGAAGAGTATAAACCAAGGATGTTTAAAAAAATTAATTCTAGGGCTCCCATTCCAGACCTACTGAAATCAGAAATTCTAGGGTGAAGTTGGAATTCTGCATTTTAAGTAAACACCACAGGTGATTCTTAAGCACCTAAAAATCTTAACATGAAGTTTGAGAACCACTGGCTCATCATCCCCACAGGAGCAGGGGCTGGTTCTGTCTCCTCCTCCAGTGCCCAGCTTCCAATTTAAAGCCTCAGTCTCCTCTTCCATAAAAGGGGAGAAATGCTAATGTACAGGTCATTGTGGCAATTTAAAGGAGGCTATGTATGGCATGCCCTTGGTTCAGGGTCCAGCATGGTATAAGCATCCACTCAACGTAGCTGTCATCTTTATTGGTTTTGTACTGGTGGGGGCCACCCCTTCCACTCACACTGTCTCTTTTTCCCCTTTCCCTGGCCCCCTTTCTTTCCCTCTTCCATCTGAGAAATAATTATCATGTGACAGCGTAGGTTCCCAGCACCGTGTTAAGCAGTTGGGAAGTTCGAATGTGATTATCACAACATGGATCCAGGCCTTATCCACATAAATGTGGAGCAGACATTCTCATGGGGAAGTTGATAATACCATGCGGACAAACAGACGAAGTCCTCAAGACTGTGCTAATCTGCACTAAGGAAAAACCGAAGGCACAGAGATAGAGAAGGAGGGTGGGAGTCTAACTAGGAAGCGTGGTAAGGAAGGCCTCTCTGAAGAGGCAACAGCCACACGCAGGCTGGAAGGATGAGAAGGGTTCGGAGATGGGAACCTCCCAGGCAGGGGGGACAACGTGGGGAGTACTCTGGAAAGCATGAGTGAGCTCAAGGTGTTTGGGAGCCTAAAGAGGTCAGTGTGGCTGAATGGAGGAGGCCAAGCTAGAAGGGGAAGCTGAGGCCAGATGACCAAGAACCTTAATGAGTGGGCAGCGGGCAAAATGTTGAACAGGCCTCCAGGGCCTGAAAGGATGCTGACCGCGTGCTGAGGCAGAGGCCTCAAGGGCCCAAATGCTCCAGGTGCTAACCCTTTCTGGTGGATTAGGAGGAGCTGAGCGGGCGGAGGGATTCCCAGATCATGACCCAGACAAGACTTCAGGTGGCCGGTTTGCAGCCTCAGTGAATACCAGCTAGACATCATGCTGGCAAACAAGTCATAGGAAGGTGTTTAGATTTCATTCTAGGCCCAACGGGAAGCCACTGATGGGTAAAACGATAGGCAAATAAGACCAGCAGGATGACATTTTAAAAACCCATTCCATTTGCTGTGTGTGGATGAATGGTGGGGGCCAGAGGTGGGGGAGGCAGGGAGGAAGGCCTCTGTGCTGGTCCAGGAGAGGTGGGGGGCCCACACAGCAGATCAGGAGAGGCAGGGTCCACCTGCATGGTCCCCAAGGTGCACTGGAGCCCAGCCCACTGATGGGCTCCCAGGCATCCACGAGGGATCACCAGAGAGGAACGTGTAGCCCGAGCATCCCGTCTGGCGACCGGACAGACAGGTAGAGGTGAGATTTCAGACCCACTGATGCCTCTCTGGGAGTCAGAGGCCCAAGCTGAGAAATGAGAGGCTAATTGGTCTGAATGCTTCCTTACACATTCCAAACATTCCCAGAGCTAAAGTTCAAACCCAGCTCATGTCAAACAGAGACAGCCAACCTTATTATTAAACCAAGCATGTCTGGCTAAGGTTAAATCCTAGAAGAAGGAAAAAAAATGCAGACATCTGAAGTGCTATCATCTACGAATTACAGCACCATTAAAGACGTGCAATTATTAGCACTTTGTGTGTGTGGGTGACTGTCTTTATGTTCCAGCAACAAACAGTTTGTTCTTCAAGAGACAAATGTTAGCCACACTTCTATGGCTGTTAACAACCACAAGAATAAAATAAAATGGGTGATGCCTTATGTTTGCAAAACACGTTAGCATTGCTAATTGCCTGATAAAGGTACAAGCAGGAATGCTTTTTGTAGCTAAACAGATAATAAATAAGAATATTTTGAAAGGCGGTGTGATTGTTTGGAATTCAAAGTTATTTCACCTGGAGCAAGTGCCCTCTGGGAGGCAAGCAGCTGTAGCCTCCTGATGCCAGCATTTATTTTTCCATCAAGATCATCACTACAAAGGACCTGGTGCTAATGTGTCGTTTTGTCTCATCTTTGGTGAGAACTCTGGGGTTGTTAAATGAAATAGCTCTGAGAACTCAAGAGGGAGTTGGGGCAATGATAGTGGTTTATTGATTAAAAAAAAAAAAAAAAAGAGAAAGAGAGAGAGAAAGGGAGAATTCTCAGAGGGCTGATGCCTTTTATCTGTTGGAAGATGTGTTTCCAGAAAGCATGGGTATTTTGCATTTCCTGAGGACAAAGCACTAAGCCTGTAAAGAATATCCTAGTGTCTCTCAAGGATGCAACACACAAATTTCTGACAGGCTAAGCAGGAAAGCAAGAAAAGGGCAGGTTCCGTGTGTGTCTTCAGAGCTCCATTTGAGTTCAACACCACACTCCCACCTAAAAGAATCTGTCAGAGATTCCACAAAGTTGGAATAAGACATTTTTAAGGCAAACTCATTTCTGTAGCCTGGAAAGGCATGATTTGATGGCTCTCCGTCCTCAGGAGGATGGCTTTCAGACAGTCCCCTCCACACCTGCCAATGCATGAAAAGGGGGTGCCATGTGGAACCACCAGGCCCCCTTCACATTTCCAGAAAATACATTGCACGGTGTTCACGGTGACTGTAATCCAGAGAGAATTGGTGCCTTAAAGCCAAGCTCAGAGTAGCTCAGAGTTTCTGGGTCACCTTTCCATGGCCTTCCCGATAAAGTATATCCGCGGGAGAGACGAGCTTCAGTTCCAACTGAGCAGCTTCCAACCAAGGTCAAGGCTGTTTAGGGGTAGTGCTGGGAGGATGGTAAGAAAAGGCAAAAAAGCCCCTGTTCCCACTGTAGTAAGCTGAATGGTGTCCCCTCCCCTGAAAAAAAAAGATACATCCACATCCTAATTCCCAGAACCTGTGAATATGACCGTATTTGGGATGCAATTAAATTTAGGATCTTGAGATGGGAAATCATCCTGGATTATCCAGGTGGGCTTGAAATGCAATGATAAGTGTCCTGATAAGAGGAAAGCAGGGGGGAGACTGGAGATAGACAGAAGAGGAGGAGGTACTGGGACCACAGGGGCACAAACTGGACCATGTGGCCTCAAGGGGAAAAAAAATGCCCCAGCCACCAGAAGCCGGAAGAAGCAAAGACCTGATTTTCCCCCAGAACTTCCATAACTTCCTGCCAACACCTTGATTTTGAACTCTTGGCCTCCAGAAGTGTCAAGGAACAAATTTCTATTGTTTTAAGACACTCAGTTGGCGGGAATGTGTTACGGCTGCCAAAGGAAACCAATACATGTCATCAGAATATGCTACCGAAGATTGCTGGGCTGCTTGGAGCCCAAATTTTCTCAGGAAGGATCCACGGACCCCTAGATGCTCAAGGATGGCTTTCTATCCCTGAAATCATACACAAAATTCTGTGTGACTGGGCATGCAGACATTTGGCATTGGGGGCAGGAGGGCAGGAGTATCAGTTTTTATCAGACTCTCAAAAGGGACCAGGACCCCCAAAGTACCAAATACCACAGATCTCCATGAAGGCCCAGGGCTGTCCAGGGTCACACAGCTTATCATTCATTCACTGACTTATACTTGCAATCATTCTGCAAAGATTTCTAAAACAACTATTATGTGCCAGGAGCCCAGCTGTGTGCTAAATAAGCAGAGCTAGATTTCCCACTACGTGCTGGCAGAAAAATGGACAGAGACAAGCTCAACATCTGCAGTCTCCGCCCACTAGGCCCAAATTCCCTTAAGCTTTGACTGCTTGTTGCCTCTAGAAGACTATGGCAGGTAGGACAAGGCTGCCGCATGCTCTGAGTCCGTCACAGGCTTGCACATGTGGCCATGGAAAGCCCTCACACCCTTACAGGTTCCAGAAGTTCCAATATGGCGACCATACTCCTGAACACCTGTCTCGGCCAGAAGTGGCCCCAGATCCTTGTTCAGACCATGTGATCACATTAGTGGTGTAGAAAACACAGCTCCAGAGCTAACTGCAGGCCATGCTCAGAGCCCCAAGGCCAGCCCATCCCTTCCTCCTTAGCACTCCCATCACCTTTGATTAGGCTTCTTAACATCTGTCACATCATTCCTGAAAGGAATATGGCTACTCATCGATAAGCTGCCTGATGGAAGAGGTTGAGCACCTCTTCTGAACTGTCTTCTCTGAGCACCACATCTGACACCTCGGAGAGCATTCAGGGGCATTTTCTGAATGAAGAAATGAGTCAGTGAACTGTCCCCCTGTTCCCATTCCTTCCACCATGGCTGAGGGAAAATCCTGGAGACCCCATGTGGGCAGATGTGGGGACCTGGGTACATGGGCACTGTGCTGTTGGCACAGTAGGTTGGTTGCATTCTGAGGAGGATGCCCTGGAAATAGAGAGAGAGAACTTAAAACAGTCTATACCTGCATAGTCCAACATGACACCCACTAGCCACATGTGGCTACTTAAATTTAAATTAACTATTAATTTAAAAAGTTAAAATTCAACTTCTCAGTCACACTAGCCACACTTTAAGTACCTGATAGTCTCACGTGATTATGGCTGTCATGCTGGACAGTGCAGACACAGGACATTTCCCTCAGAGCAGGAAGTTGTCTTGGATGGCACAGGGCTCTGCCCTCTGGCCCCATGTTTCCACTTCAGGAATTATATCCTGAGGAAATCATGAAGGGAAAACTAAGTACCTTGTACAGAGGGCACCATATAAAACAAGGGAAGGTTGGAAACAGCCCAAATGCTTCCACCCAGGAAGCAAGCTCTACAAACACGCAGGAAAAAATAATGACCCCCTCACATTTGTTATTTGCTCACTCAACAAATATTTTTTTTCGCTTGACAAATATTTATTGAGCACCTACTATGCACTAGGCCCATGTGCTCGCTTTGGCAGCACATATACTAAAATTGCACCAGGCCCTGCGCCGAGGACACAGATGCCAAACGAGGCAGAAGAGAGCTCTGTCCTTGTGGTTCTTTTGTTTCCGAGTGTGGGAGGCAGATGATAAAGGTCCATGATTGAATAAGGAAGATTATTTCAAAATGTGTTAAGTATCACCAAAGATATAAAAACCCTGAATCCACAGACAGTGATCATGGGGGGAAGGTAATGTTAACAAAGTTTCCTCCTGAATATGGCGTCCCTAACCCTGTGGAAACACACTGGCTTCTCTCAGAACATGTGGATGAAAGTCAGAGTCCTGGAATATGCACACACAAGTGTGGAGTGGAAGCAGCAGAGAAATGGGCAGGGCACACTGATTTCTGTTCCATTAGATCATGTGTATGTCAAACAACAACTGAAAGAGAGCTCAGAATTAACATTCAGCAAGTATGGCTTTGGTTCGTTTGTATTTGAAATGCTTGAAGTTCCCTGCTTCAAAAAAGACACTTCAGCTAAGGAGAAAGTGCTCCCAAATTAGAGCTACACGGATGTGTTCATGGCGCACAAGGTGACCACCTGGGGATGGTGCTGGGCTCACTCAGGAGCCTCTTTGCATCTCCTGGGCTACCCATCCTGAGCAGAATTAACGGTCCTCTCTTCCACATTTCCATAGCCTTTACTCCTAATGCAGAAATAATGAGGAAACGGTCCTTGGACATTGAATTACAGTTGTCTGCATCCCGGGTCTGCTTTAAGTATTTTTGGATGGAGCCTCTGAGGCTGATGGAGGCTGGTGTATGAATACCCCAGCTGCCTTGCCCCACAAGTAGGGTAATCCTGAGACATGTGTTCTATGCTGGCTGGAAAAGAGCTGCAGTCCACCCACTGGTAGCTGGCTTGCTAACACACCCCTCATCTGGTTCTCTTCCCTTCATGACTCGCACCTCCACTCCTCTACCTTCATCTCCCGTGTACGTTTCAGGCACTCAAACTCTTGCTCAGAGTTGGCTCCTGGGGGACTCCACTGAAGACAAGGTTAGGTTAGAAACCTACCCTCCGTGAGGCTGTTGGGAGCACTCAGAGGTGAGAACAGATACCATGTACCCAGAGCGGCACCCAGTAGGCACTTGGCAAACTGGACATGTGGCTGCATCACATGGGGGCTGCTCCTTTCAATGTCTCCGGCACTGCCTTCCCAGCAGGCCTGTAGGGCCTCCCCGGGCAGCCTGTGTCCTGTTCTACTATTTCCCCAACAGCTGTTTGGGTAATTACAGATTCTAATTATAACTCATCTTTGTGATTTGGATAAATCCATTAGCGCCACCTTCAACAAACCTCCATTGCTCTTCTTGTCTTGCATTGTTAACCCTGCTCTGCTGCGAAGAAGAGGCGGGCAAATCGGTGTGCTTGTCCACACAAGGGCTGCAAACAGGAAGCTTTTCATAACATAATCTCATTAAGAATCATCACCTAGAGGGAGGGCTTCAAATTAAAGAAGGCATCAGAACCTCCAGGGCTGGGGGGAGACTTGTTATCAATGCAAATTCCCAGGCTCCTCCTGCAGAGACTCCAAGCCAGAAACCTGGACAGACATCATAAACATGCATTTCAACAACTGCCCCACCTCCAGGGATTCGGCCACGGGAGGACCCCCAGCAGCACACACTCGGAAACACAGTCCTCTTGGGCCCTACTTGCACTGGTGTCCACGGCCCCGTGCCTGGATAGAGGAGCCTCCCATCCATTCATCTCTCAGCATCCCGCAGTGCACACCTCTGTCCCGGCCACAGGGCTGGGCACTGGGACCCCCAAATGAGAAGAGGGTACGCCGCTACTTCCAGCACACCAGAAACCTGCTTTAAACACACAGTAGGTTATCTGTGAAGACTTATGGGGTGCTGGGGCCCTCCTAGCATAAGGGGGGTGGTTACTGTCTCTATAGGAGTTGAGGGGCCTGCTCACTGAGGGCTCTGCAGGTTTATGATGACTCCAAGAGGTAAAAATGTACCTAAGGGTCTTAGACACGAAGTCAGCACACAGCCCACTTCCCTCACACACTTTACCCTTTGCTCACAAGCAAAAAAGGCTCTTTCCCTCTCTCCTAATCCCCAGTAGCTTCCTCAGCCTCAGAGTGACCTTTGACCTGTAGGGCTTTCTCCCACCCTCTCAGTACCATGGAGCTATACAAGGAGGAAGAAGCGGGTGGAGGGATTTATTTTATTTTTTTTTTTTTAATTTTTTTTTTTATTTATTTATGATAGGCACACAGTGAGAGAGAGAGAGGCAGAGACACAGGCAGAGGGAGAAGCAGGCTCCATGCACCGGGAGCCCGATGTGGGATTCGATCCCGGGTCTCCAGTATCGCGCCCTGGGCCAAAGGCAGGCGCCAAACCGCTGCGCCACCCAGGGATCCCGGGTGGAGGGATTTAATCCAATCTCACCTGTCTCTGGCTACATGGACCTGACTTACATACCTGTTCAGAAAAAGAAAAGCATCACAGGGACACCTGGGTGGCTTGGTTCAATGTCTGACTCTTGCTTGGCTTTGGCTCAGGTCATGATCTCAGAGTCGTGAAATCGAGCCCTGCATTGAGCTCGATGCTCAGCGGAGACTCTGCTTGAGATTATCTCTCTCCCTCTGCCCCTCCCCCTGCTTACACATGCTCTCTCCCTCTGTCTCTCTAATAAATAAATAAAATCTTTTTTTTTAAAAAGGTGTCACAATGTAGTTCTTGGGTTGACTTTTTTTTAAGTGCCTACTATGTGCCAGAATGCTCAGGAGTGCAGAGGTAACCAAGCCAAGCCTGCTTATGAGTCGGAATGAGCATTCTCCTCCCACTTGTCGTTGTTTAACAAGAATAGAAATCACATCGAGTGAGTCATTTTTTCAGCACATGAACCATAGCCCCCACCTTCCACTCACCCAGGTCATACAGGTCCTGACTCACTTACTAGAAATATCTAGCAGAAGCACAAGCAGGTACATGTTCACATGTTTATGGTGAGTGTTTCTGAGAATGGAGGGCCAGGAAGCTTCTCCATTTATTTTATAAAGTTAACAAACTTAAAACCATATGCAGTGGTATGTCCTAAAAATTTTAACAATAAGTCTTGACCAAGAAGAGTTTATTCTAATAATAAAATATGGTCCCATATTAGGGAAAGAATATAGTTCAGTTGCACTGCTTGATCCTAGGAGAACAACAAATAATTTTCTCTATAGATGACAAAAGATATATCATAATTTGCTCTAAGATTTTAAAAAACCAAGAGCATAGGAGATTTTCTTACATTGTGGGCAATGTATCTCCAACTAATAATCAATTTTGTACTTTATAATATGATATGACAAATTCTAGCACAAGAAAAAGTGACTGACCACCATTACTTGTCAACATTATTCTGGAAGTTGTAGCCAATACATTGAGGAAAGGATGGAGGGATGGATGGATAGATGGGAGGAAGACAAATATTGGAGAGAAGGAGCCCAAGTCATGAACATACACAGGTGAGGACTGTCAATCTAGAAAGCTGAGCAAGGAAATGGGTGCTCTTAAACACTGGTTATTAGAGGGTAAATCATACAGAATTTTGAAGTATAGTATTTAAACAACAAACATCAAAAGCAAAAGCCTTTTCCACATCTTTTAATCCAGTAACTGCCCATCTAGAAACATGCTTTCAGGAAATATTCTGAGATACATGGGCAAATGTCATGTTCAAGCATGTTGACCATTATGCTACTTATAAAAGTACAAAAGAAGAAACAATTTCAATGTCCAGCAAAAAGGGCCTGGTAAGTAAATAATGATTTCCCTAAAAGATGGATATAATATAAAACAGTATTTTAAAATTGTATTTTAGATGAGCAAGACTTACTGCAAGAAAGAAGGCATGGTAGTATAAAATCCGTGTAACTGGATTTTCTAAGTTGTAGCTATAAGCAAAACCAACAAGAAAGATTCCCAGAAATGTGGAAATTCACTATCTCGGTGTTTTTGTTTGTTTGTTTGTTTGTTTTTACCTTTTCTTTGTGCTTATTAAGTAGTTAGAGGGGCACCTGGGTGGCTCAGTAGGTTAAGCATCTGACTCTTGGTTTCAGCTCAGATCATGATGTCAGGGTCCTGAGATCAAGCCCCACATTGGGCTCAGCGTTCAGTGTGGAGTCAGCTTGTTCCTCTCCCTCTGCTCCTCCCCCACTCATGCTCACTCTCTCTCTCTTTCAAATAAATGAATAAATAAAATCTTTAAAAAAATAAGTAGTTAGAAAACGCAGTGCTATTTAAAAATGAATATGACACATTTATGAGCGGTAAGTATGGTGTGCCATGCTCATTAAGGACACGCTTGTATCTCAGAAGGCCACATCTGCCATGGGTGCCCAATGCCACAAATGACAAAGCCTGTCTATGGGCCAGTGACAGGCTAATAGATTTTTATAGTATTATGGCTGGTTTGGACCATACGTATCTGTGAAGTAAAACCAGATCTAAACAATCATGAAACAGATGATTTTGTGCACCAAGCCCTGAACAAAACTGATACCAATGGCCAAATCTCTCATAAACCCCCAACTCACTCCACAGCAGCTTGAGGAGTTTTGAGAAATCAGCAGTTTCTGTGCAGCTGACCTTGCAATTCAAACCTGGTAGGTGAGGACAAATGCCAGAGCTTCAGAGAGCCCAGCCCACAGGTAAGGAAACTTTGGGCCCAGGTGAGCGGATGAGACAGCCGTGATTCACCGCACACTCCACTTCCCTACCCCCCAGAGGGCAGACCAAGCATGAGGATGATAACTTAACAACTGGCATGGGCTGACAAGTGTAGTCGACCAGCTGTCAAGGTTGACGGCTGAGCGGGTCTCATCTCAAGCCCAGAGGAAGGAGGAGACACAGGGCTACCGACCTGGGCCTCCAGGTGGAGGGGATGGGAGGGGAGCATGAGCCCTGGTGGGGGTGGGAGGAGGTTGTGCAGCCCAGGGTCATCTCAGCAGCTGGTCCCGCTCCTGCCACAGGCACCACCCAGGCCAGGGCAGCTGACTCAACTCTGATGCAGAGGAGAGAAGGGAGCGAAGCCTGCCAGCTGGTGCTGAGAAAATACCAGCACATTTTCCTGTGCTTTAAACCAGAGAAACACCCCAGGTCTCCTTCCACCCCCACCTCTGGCAACAAATTTTTCTTTAGGGACGGGCCTGCCCTCCCTCTCCTTCCCCTGGACCTCCCTTTTCTCGGCACTTGGTGCTGGAACTAGAGGAGCAGTGTGGCAGCTACGTGACTGGGAACACATCTCCTCCCCTCCAGGTTCTCTCATCTGTGGAAGAGGACTGATGGGCAGCACCATCTCACAGGGCTGCTGGGAGGACCAAACGATAGGATGTTGTTGGTTTATCACAGTGCCTGGCACCTAGCATGCGCTCGGTGACGTTAGACTTGATTATTTTAGCCTGATGCAGCCTCTTCATGGTATGTACTGTTTGGGTCTTGATTCTCCAAATGCAGATCCTCAGGCCGGGACTTAGGTGTGAGTTGCTGATTTGGGAGGTGACCGTAAGGAAGCAGGGAGGAAAACCCAAGGAAGCCTTCACGAGAGGGTTGCACTTTGGGTAACTGGAGTTCCACCTTGCTGGGAACCCTCTCAGGGGCTGCGAACAACACCCCAGAGCTGTCCCACCCAGGAGGCCAGGACACCAGGTATTTATCCACCAATTCCCATCCTTCCTTGGCGGAGGGTCGCTCCTGGGTGTTAGCTCCCAACACTTGCAGCCTGCCGGGGTGTAGGCTGCTCCTGGGGCCAGAGGACATGTAGGGCAGATATGCAGGAGCAGATTGTTGGGGGAGGGGGCGTTGAGGACATGGGTGGGCACTGACAGCACCTATTACGGGGGGTGAGTGATGCTGGATAGTGTGATCCCTGGATGCTGCTTACACTGAAGTTGGCCAGGCATCTCAGAGCTTATTGGGTGAGCTGGCTTTCCTTGTCCATTTCTTCCATCCCTCATCCAGCCATTTGCTAAGCATCTACTGAGCCCCTCTTGATGGCTGTGTGCCAGATGCTGCAAGAGCCGGAGGAAGGAGTTGGGTCTGAAAGGCAGAGATGAGCAGGAGGGGGCGTTCCAGGCAGAAGGACCAGCACAAGGGAAGACCGGGAGAGAGAAAACCTTCATGGTGCCAGGGAGGTGCAGGTGGTGTGGGCTGGCTGGACCTGGCACCTGTGAGAAGGTGAGGTGGAGACAAGGAGGGCCAAGTGGGTTAAGGGTGTCCCAGGGGCATCCTACTCTCCCGGGAAAGTGCTAACATGCTGGGGACATGCAGGCACAGGGTTGACACTGACTCCATGGTGACTGTCAGAATAAGACTTGGAGCTGTAACCAAGCGGGAGCCATCCTTAATTTCTACAGAGGGACGTGGTTAGTACAGAGCAAGCTGGCTGTGGTGGGCTGTGGTGGGCTGTGGTGGGTGCCGCACCAAGGATGCCTTACATTCTCGTTGCTGGAATATGTTACCTTGCAGGGCAAAAGGGACTTTGTAGAGGTGATTAAATTCAGGATCTTGGGATGGGGAGATTATCCTGGATTACCCAGTGGGCCCAATGTAATCATGAAGGTCCTCCTAGGAGAGATGCAGGAGGATCAGAAGTCAGAGAGGAGAAGGCCATGTGATGGCCTCCATGATGGAGGCAAACTGGAGGGGGTTCGGCCACAAGCCAAGGAAGGCCGGCAGCCTCTGGAAGCCAGCAGAGGCAAGGAATGGATCCTCCCATGGAGCCTCCAGAAGGAACCAGCCCTGCTGGCACCTTGTCTTCAGCTCTGTAAATCTCATCTTGGACTTGTGTCATCTGTGAATGTAAGAGAATGTATGTGTGTAGCTTTGAGCCATGGAGTCACAACAGTGACAAAGCTCTGGGACTATTGCAATGCCCTGGAGACAGTGGGAGAAAATGGAGGACATGGGGGTAAGAGCAGGAGAGTAAGGGGCCAGTGCCAGGTCACAGAGGATGGTGATCGAAGGTGGGGGCCGCAGCAGCAGGCATGAAGGATGATGGATTAGAGGAATCCTCAGGACTTGGCAGAGGCGGGAGAGGAGTAGGAGGGGGCAAGGCCATGCCCAGCTTTCTGGTTTGGGGGATGGAGCGGAATGTGGTAGAAGGTGAGAAGGCAAGCCTGCATTCCAGGCTCTTCTACCCCCCAGGGTAGAGGCCATACTGACCCTGCTTCTCCGTATCAGCTGCCTTTCTCTGCGGTCTGTCTACAAGGTTAGTGTGTGCCAATGAGCTAATCCAGAAAACCAACCTTGTTAAGAGGTGCAAGAGGGCCACATGGGGGTCTGTAGAGGACATCTGGATGTTGCCCAGTGCCCGGTTGACCAGGAAAGGCAGGGAGGAGAAGTTAGGTTGGGTACACAGCAGGCTAGAAGCCCCCTCCACGGCTCTAGCTGGAACCAGTCCACATGTGGATTCGAGGACTACGTCCTGCCAGGAACAGGGAAGGCCACCCAATGGGATCCACACTGACTCACAGCAGGCTGGCAGGCACCACAGCAGGTCTGGAGTCACTCCTCCTCTGTCCTTGCCTCCATCCATCCACCTGCAGTCTGCCCAGACACAATGGGGCCAGGGGGCTACTACTTGGCCCTGGTTCTGTCCTTAATCAGTCGAAACTGCTCCAAAAAGAGGGACATGGCACCGCTGGGAAGTGCTGATGGCACAAAAATGGAGAGGATAGTAAATAAAAAGGAAGCACCCAGGAGAGAAGCCGAAAAAGGAGATGCCAGCATTTATACAACTAGGCCCAGAGCTATGGGGTGGGAGGGAGGTGGGCCAGGAAGCCACTTGGGGTGGGGGAGGCATATCTCCTAAGACAATGATGGGTGATCAAACCTAAGTGGGCACAGGACTCCTCCCTTCTCCAGAACATGAGGCCTTGGAAGGTTACAACCTCCCCCAGGAAGACACGGTGGGGGATGCAAGGTTAACACTATGTGAGATGCCCCCGCGGGCGGGGCCCAGTGCTAGCCACAGGGAGGGTGCAGGTGGGATGGAGCCGGATGGATGCTCTCAAGCTCACAGGCCGCTGGGGGCACAGATGTGGAAACAAATGAGTGCAGTGAAGTCCCAGGGGACGTCTGATCAAAATCTAGATGGCAGATGGTGGGCAGGGAGCCACTAGGGGAGAAGGGTCTGTTCCACCTGGGTGATTCAAAGTCTTCTTGAACAGGTGATTCTTTTTGTTTGTTTAATTGAGGTGAAATTCACATAACATAAAATTAACCATTTTAAAGCGAACAATTCAATGGCATTTAGTATATTCCTAATGTACAACCACCAGCTCTATGTAGTTCTAAAACATGTCATCACCCCAAAAGGAAGTTTTAGACCCATTGGGTAGCCCCCATTGCCCCCTCCCTGAGCCCCTGGCAGCCACCAATCTGCTTTTTTATCTCTATGGATTTACCTTTCCTGGATATCCCATATAAATGGAATCCATACAATATGTAGCCTTTTGTGTCTGCTTTTACTCACTTAGTGTGGGATTTTTGAGGTTCATCTGTGTCATAGCACGTACCAGTACTTCATTCCCTTTTATGGCTGAGTCATACAGCAAGTGACTCTTGAGCTGATCTTGAAAAATGAGTAGATGTGTGCAAGCCAGGGAGACAAAAGGGGAAGGAGGGGGTACTGGCAAAGACATGGAATCATGAAACAGCAGGGTCTCCTCTGGGGACCCCATGGAGGTCAAGATGGCAAGAAGGCTGTGAAGCAGCAAAAGATGAGACCTGGAATATAGAAGGGGCCCAGCAGGTTAACGGGCTCTGTGCTTGGGTAATGGGAGCCATGGAAGGCAAACCAGGGTGCCCTGTGACTAGATCTACATTTTAGGGAAGATTTTCTGGCTATAGTGTGGACCAGCAGGGAGCCCAGCTGGATGCTACTGGGAGGTGATGGGGCCAGGACTAAGGTAGGAGCCATAGGGACACAGAGAAGTGACCCAATGGGCTTGGCCCACCCACCTTGGATGTGAGGGCAACAGATATATAGGAGCCTCAGATGAGTTCAGAGAGGAGATGCCTTGAGGGTGGAAATGAGGGAGATGAGGTGATTGGCTGTGGGTGAGTTAAATTTTAGAATTCTGTGGCTCATTCAGATGACCCTCCAGCAGCAGCTGGGTAGTTCCTTGGACTAGGTCAGGACAACTGTCTGGACTAAAGAAGAAGGCCTATGAATCTTGCTTCGAGTATTTCTCATAGCAGTGTGCATAGAGAAGGGGTGTGCTCCCATTCTAAAGACAGAGAAATAGAGACTCACAGAGATGAAGCCACACAGCCATGGCCACATAGCCAATTAAATGCCAGAGCCAGGGTTCGAACCTGGGTTTGGCTGGTTTCCAAAGCCTCCCCAGCTTTCTATGAAGCCGAACAGCCTTTCAAATCCTCTTATCACAACTCCCACCCCTCTCCCCAAATTCTGAATTCACCCAGCACTTCCCTGCAAGAAGGAATATGGGCCTGAGCAGCTGCTATCTCAATGTTCCGCTGCAAGGGCGAGGAGGGCAGAGGTAGGGAGGAAGGCACTGTTTTCCAAGTAAACACTTAAAATTCCCCAGGACACCCTGGAGACACCGCTGAACCTGAATCAGACCCCAGCGTGAAGAGGACACAGCGGCCTCAGATAAGGTAGCCAGGGAGCTGTCCCCGGGGTGGAGAGTCGGAACTGTGTGTGTTTTATGACACTCAAGTGCCCACTCCAGCCTCTCAAGGTAATGGCATTAGCCCATCCCTTCCACGTCACGTGGCCCAGCTTATGGTGCCATGGTGGGGAGCAAGATGCAAGGTAACAATTTCATGGACAAATGTGGGGCTTTGGGGAGCTTCTTAACTGGCAAGAATAAACCGGCCCTAGAGGCAGACAAAATCCAGGCAAGAGCACAACTACCCAAAGCAAATAACTGGAGGATGTGATTAGGTGTCATTCTAAGCAAGAGAAGTGACGGAGGAACCGTTATTTTAATGAAACAGAAACAGCATCTTCTCAGAATGTTGCCATAAATGAGTCCGGCTTGCATTCTCAAGGCCAAACCTCCCGGGCTGCTGAGCCCCAGGAGCCGTACCCCATGGTCACTAAACTTGCATCTGAATCATTCAATGTGACTCAGCCAGCCACTCTTTTGAACAGAAAAGCCTGATGTCCGTGGGTCAGTAAGGCATCACTGGCTCAACACTGGGGGCTCTAGGCCGGGCCCCCACCGTTTTCAGAACCAGCTCCCCACCCGCCGCGCCCCCAGTGCACCCCACTGCTGTTATGGCTCTCCCTCCTCCCGACACAATAGCCCAGTACAGTGTTCTGTCCCTTCTGAATACAGGAAAATATTGTGCTTCTTTCTGCTTTCACTGGGCTCATCAGGTGGCCAGAGGACACGTGACTGTCAGCTTTTCAGGTTCAAGTTCCTTTTCTTGGAGTGGAGATATCATGTTCTGTAGCTGCATCATGTGCAGGAAGTATGGTCAAAGCTGGTATCCAGAACACTGAAGTTTTCATCACTACAATTACCTTCTGTGGTTCTAGGAAAGCACAGTTTGTGACACAAGAAAAATGAGAAGGAAAAATTCTCATTTATTAAACAAAACATTTCTTATTCCTAGGTATTAAAAGTCGGTTATTTTTGCTTACAGAGCATCCACTTTCCATCGTCCTAGCAATGCACAATTACTGGGGGTCAGGGGGGTATGGTTCTTCCCTACTGCCATCCCTGATTCCAGGTTGGTTACATGGCAAGGGTTGCCAATCAATGTGTCCTATTTCCTTGGACAGAATAACTGGGTTAGGCATACACAGATGACTTGAGGTTGGTGAACAGTCATTTTTATTGAATCCATTAAGGAAGAAATACCTTTTTCCTCCTCACCATGCTATTTGTGTGGTTCATGTAAGCCAGGGGCTGCTGGGGGCCATCATGTGAGAAATGAATCAAACTAAGATATAAAATGAGAAAGTAACTAAATCCTGAATTTAGGATTTATGCTCCTGGAACCCCATGTATAGCTATACTGTTCAGTTATGGGAGCCACTCTGAGTTGGGCTGTGTACTTACAAGCAAAAGGGTCTCAACTCCTCTAACCTACCACCGTACTTTGTACAGAGGAGGTGTAAAAAGTTTTCTTTTCATTTAATCTACTAGCAAATTTTGCTGGATCTGACTTCAGAACATATCATAAATCATACCACTTCTCCTCCCCTAAAAGGTCCAAGCCAACAGTATCTCTCACTACTGGTTTCACTGTTCCCCTTTTCATCCCCTTATAGCTGATTCTTCACCTAGGCAGGCAGAGAGATCTTTTTGCAATCTCATGCAGACCACGTCATTCTTCTGCTAGAATCATCCAATGGCTCCTACTCCACTTTGGATAAAATCCAAAGGCTTTCCATTGGGCCAGCTCCCTCTCTGATCCTCTCCCATTGCCCCCTCCTCGCTCTCGGAGCCCTGGCTAGGCTGGCCTTCTGGCTGGTCTTTGCTTGTGTCAAGCACCTTCTCATCTCAGAGTGTTTGCACCTGCTGCTCCCTCTGTCTGCAACCCTCTCCTCCCAGTATTCCTGCCTTTCTCTTGGCTCAAATTTCACTTCTTCAAGGCCTTCCTTGATCATCCCATCAAGCCCCTCACTCCTTCCCCCGGCCTCACTTTACTGCATTCTCTCGCACTCTCTACGACCTGACACTGTAAGTATTTCCATGTGTGCGCCACCTGTCCGCCCCCACCCCCTCCCGGACTGTAAGCTCCACGACAGGGTCCAGCACAGTGCCTTGCAAATTAGACACCTGATAAACATCTGTCGAGAGCTCGAGTGGGTGCTGAACAGTAAGGAATGACCTCGGACAATAAGCAGCCTCTTTGGCTTATCCATTTTGCTGTGTGTGAAGGAAATGATGGGACAAGATTTGCAGTCTTCAAAGTACATTTTGTCTCCAGGCTGAATGGGGGCAGAGGGCACCTTGGAGCTGCCTCCCCGCTTTAACAGAGCAGCTCGGCTTTGATTTTTATATACTGGGGTTCCACAGAAGAAGCCATCGTGTGCTGCTGTTAAGAGGTGGCTCCGATGGTCTTCTGGGTGACTTGAAGGCTAGCCGGGCAAGTTTCCTCTCCCTCACATCATTCCAGAACTTGGGACATTCACTTCTAGCAGAACAGCTTTGTGGGCTCTCTCTCTGTGCCTTAAATTCTGAAAAGTCTAAGCGGATTCTCTCTCTTCATTAAAGAAGCACAGAGGGGTTACTGTCTTCTAGCTCCAATATATTATCTGGTCGGTGCTGCCCAGGAAGGTCCCAGCAGAGAGGTCCCTGTGCTTTGGATGTTTAAAGGAAATCCTCTCACTCCCCCTCACTTGGCAACAAATCTCTCCTTTTTCTCTTACCGCATGCAATTTAGAGAAATTGGCAAATTTCTCTAAAGCCACAGAGATGTTAAGTTTAAACAGGAAGGGAAAATCGATCTGGGTATGAGGCTAATTAAAAAAGCTCTCAGTAGGACTGTGATTTTGCCTATTCTTGCACCTTCTCTTGGAGGCAAAATTTTCCTCCATAGACTCAGCATATTGAGAGATGTTCCTGGGGGGTAGGGGGGATGCTGAGAGTAAACCTCAGAATATAAGCCTCCAGTGGATTTCCCCCGGGAAAGGGGCTCTGAGACCCCTCTTCCCTTTGACAACTGCTTAGAAAGTTGATAGAAGACACAAGAAAAATTGGGAGCCAGGACTCATGTAATCTGAGCAATAGTGATTCAGGCAGCTCTGCTGGAGAATTCCTAAATGTAGGGCAAGAGGAGAGACTGAAGGGAGGAGAGAGAAGAGGGTGGGGTAGGGGAGTGGCTTCCATGCCCTTCACTTCAATTCCCCACCAGGTCTTTTTTTTTTTTTTTTTTTTTGTATTTTTTTTTTTATTGGAGTTCCATTTGCCAACATATAGTATAACACCCAGTGCTCACCCCATCAAGTGCCCCCTCAGTGCCTGTCACCCAGTCACCCCATTCCCCTGCTCACCTCCCCTTGTTCATTTCCCAGTGTTAGGAGTCTCTCCTGTTTTGTCTCCCTCTCTGATATTTCCCACTCCTTTTCTCTCCTTACCCTTTAATCCCTTTCATTATTTTTTATATTCCCCAGATGAATGAAACCATATAATGTTTGTCCTTCTCCGACTGACTTACTTCACTCAGCATAATACCCTCCAGTTCCATCCACACTGAAGCAAAATGGTGGGTATTCATCATTTCTAATGGCTGAGTAATATCCCATTGTATACATAGACCACATCTTCTTTATCCATTCCTCTTTTGATGGACACGGAGGCTCCTTCCACAGTTTGGCTATTGTGGACATTGCTGCTAGAAACATTGGGGTGCAGGTGTCCCGGCGTTTCACTGCATCTGTATCTTTGGGGTAAATCCAACCCAATTGCTAGGTTTTAGGGTAGCTCTATTTTTAACTCTTTGAGAAACCTCGACACAGTTTTCCAGAGTGGCTGCACCAGTTCACATTCCCAGCAACAGTGCAAGAGGGCTCCCCTTTCTCCACATCCTCTCCAACATTTGTTGTTTCCTGTCTTGTTAATTTTCACCATTTGCACTGGTGGGAGGTGGTATCTCATTGTGTTTTGATTTGTATTTCCCTCCAGCCAGGTCTTTTAATCTCCAGAGTATGAAGGGGCTTCTGAAAGTGAGAAGTTGGGGGACTTGCCTACAACGGAGACCCCAATGGAGCCACAGTTCCAACTCAAGACCAAGGTGGGTTCATTCTAGTACCACGCACTGCCTCCCAGGACTGCTAGTAACACATCAGGCAAGCCAAGGACACAGAGGCTCAGGAGGGATGGTGGGGACCACTATCAGGTGCAGCAGAAAGATCAAGAAGGACAACACCTTAAGACTCACCACTGGGTTGGCAAACCAGGGCCCCTGCAAGAGCAGTTTCAGTGAAGTAATGGGGACCCTGAGGTCACAGAGTTTGATCTTCCTATAGGGAATACGGTGCAGGGCGATCTCTCCAACATGCAAATCTGACCACAATTTCTCTGCCGAAAACCCTTCAGGGGTCTCCTTTAGCCAGCCTCCCAGCCTGGTCCACAGGCCCACCCTCACCTCCACCTCCTTCCTCAAACCTTCTACTTTATTGCTGTCTCTCTCCACTTGCCACGCTGGGCCTTGCCTTTGCTCCTACTGCTCCCTCTGCAGTTCCCTCTGCTGCCCCAACTCTCCCCTCCCCAACAACTCTGTTCCTTCCTCAGTACCCTTTTCCTTGCAACATGTGTGCAAACGAGTGTTCTCTGAGGCCTCAAGTGGTAGCAGGTCTCAGCCAGAAATAATGAGAGTGATAACGAAATTAATTAACATGTACCCAGCAAAACCTTCTCTGTGCCAGACTCTGGGCTGAGTCTTCCTCGTGTAGTAACTCACTCACTCCTCATAACCATCCCCGTGGTCAGGCACCATCCATTCATAGTAGAGGCCAAGGCACAGAAGGGGTAAGGAGCCGAGGGTGACTGGACAGACAGTGGTCGGGCAGCCACAGGGAATGTTAGGGACTAAATATCCAAAATTCAGATGCTGAAGCCCTAACCCCAATGTATTTGGGGACAGGGCATTTAAAGAGGTAATTAAGGTGAAGTGAGATCATAAAGATGGGGCCCTGATTTGACAGGATTAGCACCCTTATAAAAAGAGACACCAGAGAGCTCTTTCCCATGAGCTCTCTCTTCCTCTGTCCCTGTCATGCCCTTAGGGTTCACCCCCTACCATCTGCTGACCAGGAAGAGAGCTCCCACCAAACACCAAACTGGCTAAAGCCTTGATCTTGGACTTCTAGTCTCCAGACCTGTGAGAAAATTAATTTCCGTTGTTTAAACCATCTATGGTTTTTTGTTATGGTGGCGCAAGCTGACTAAGTTGGGGGGAGAGGGTAACAAAAATAGGGTTCTGGGGAGTTCTTCCCAAGGAGCTAGGTAACCTTTCAGCTGAGCTCTGCGGGGGGTGGTCATGGGAGTACCTGGGAGAAGAACAATCCAGGTAGAGGACCTAGCAAGTGCAAAGATCCTGTGACCATCTCTGCATATTGGAGAAATAGAAACATGGGGGGCTGGTACTGAGAGAGGCTGGAGAGGCAGGCAGGGTCCCAAGGCTAGAGGGCCTCTCAGGCCACAGAAAAGAATCTGGATTTTATTCTAAGTGCCCCACTGGCCTGCACCAATCTTACAGGTAGACCAAGCAGCTTAGCACCTGCAGGAGTGGAGTGAGAGAGGGGAAGGTCACAGAACAAACATCTCTCTCTTCTGCAGAGGCCACTACACACTACCCCTGAGGCCATGCTCCACACATCTCCGTGGGGACCGTTCACCTGGGACCCTGCTCACCCAGCCCTCGAATCTGAGAATAAGCCTTCTCAAAGTGGTGCTATTTTATAATTAAATTCCAGTGACCTGCTCCCCTTAACTGCATTAAATTACCAGGCCATCTGCTACCTGGGAACAGAGGCACAAGGAAGCAGCCTGAGCTGGGGGGAGCGGAGTACCCAGGAGAGGTCTTAGCACTTCCTCCTGCAGGCATTCTCCTCATGCGCATCCAACCACTTCTGTCCAGAAACACAGGGAGGGAGAGAAAAAAGCAATCTGGAGAGTGTGGGCAGATTTATCTACAATTCTGGTTAATGTGCAGACACCTGGGAATGAGTAAGAGATGGGCAACAGGAGCCTGTGGTTCCCAGGGGGTTCAGTTGTCTCTTGGAGGTGAGCATCTCAAGCCCTGGGTGTGATGCTACTCAGGGTAATTTTGACGATGAAACTACTTTCCAACCTGACACCTGGGTGAGGTGTGGTTTCACCAGGTAGATGGGAGGCTAGAAGTCTGTCAGCTCTTCTGTAACCACTGAGCCCCTGCACTGTACCGGACATGAAAATGTCATGTCAGGGGGCACAGAAGAGCAGTGGCGGGGGGGCGGGGGCTGGTACTTAAGATGCCTCTTGAAGAAAAGACAAATGCAACAAACTCCTCAAATATTTGACTATGGAAGACGTGGAGTCCCAAAGATAAAAAAGTCTCAGCATCTTGCTTCCAAGGGGCTCACTTTCTGCCAGGGGGCAAGGCCATATTCAAAGGACCATAGTAGCAGGTAGTATATACTGCAAACAGAATGATGCTCAAATGCCATGGACCGAAAGAAATATGGAAGACTAATTCTATCTGGGAGGCACATGGGATGCTACAGGCAGGAGGGAGTATCTGAAATGCCCTTGAAGGACTAATTCAATATCTAAAACAAGGCAAGTGATGTAGGTGGAATAATAATGGCCCTTCTAAAGACATCCATGCCCGAAGCCCTGAACCTGAGGATATGCTACCTTACAAGGCAGGAGGGACTTTGCAGGTGTGATTAAATCAAAGATCTTGAGATGGGGAAAGTATCCAGGTGAGTTCAATGTAATTCTAAGGGTCCTAATCAGAGGAGGCCAGGAGGATACGAGTCAGAAAGAGACGATGTTGGAAGTAGTAGTTGGAGTGATGCCACATGAGGAAGGCCGGTGGATCATTGTTGGCTTTGAAGATGGATGAAGGCACTACCAGCCAAGGAACGTAGGAGCCTCTAAAAGCTAGAAAAGGCATGAAACAGGTTCTCCCCTTCAGTCTGCAGAGGGAACACAGCCTGGCTGACGCCTCGACTATAGCCCAGAAAAGACCTGCCTCAAACTTCCAGCCTCCAGGACAGTTAAGATAATAGATTCCTGTGATTTTAAGCCATGGAGTTTGTGGTGATCTGTTACAGCAGCCAAAGGAAACTAATACAGTGGGGAAGGGTATTCCAGGCAGGAGGAACCACATACACAGAAGCACAGAAGCCTCACAGGCACAGCTGGGTTTGGAAAATGAAGTGAGAGGCTTGGCCACAGCGTACATGTTGGAGGGGACACTGAAAAAAGTAGTCGGGGCCAGGGGGTTCCAGGCCTTCGAAGCCAAGCCTGAAATGTGGGCATGTGCTCTGTAGTCACTAGGCACAGAGATTTTTTTAAGCCTGGGGTGATAGGGGAGAGTGGGATGATCAGATCTATAGTTAGAAAAGATAACTCCAAGAGTAGTAGGGAAAAGAATCTGAAGGAAAAATGAGATGAAAGGAACTAAGTTAGCACCAGTAACCCCAACACCCATAACTTGTGGGTCATGGCCCATGACCTGTGGAACTCCTGCTTCTGACAGGCTGTGGAAGCCAGGCCACAGCCCTGCAGTGGCATCCACTGCCCCAGTCTCTCTCCTCCCGGTGGTGAATGGGAACGGCCAGTTTCAGGGCCACTGGGGTTGTGGTCTCACTCAGGCTCTGTGGGGAAAGTGCTGTGATGGATTAGTCATGTCTGCTCTGGGCCCCAGGTGCGGATGGTGGCACCTGCCCTGGGAGCCAAATGGGGGCGAGGAATGTGGCAGTGCTGATGGGGGCTGAGAGTGGGCACGGTAGGGGGTGTTGGGACACGCATGATGGAAGCATGTTAAGAGAGGGTAGAGAGAGACGGGAAGGGCGGGGCTGAGGCAGCTGGAGGGTGTTTGGTCCAGCTTGGGCCAGGCTGTGACCCCCCCCACTTGTAGCCCCTTTCCATCTTCAGGAGGTCTATAAAAATTCTTGGAGTGAGGGGGAGCTCTTGGAAGAGGGAACAGGGGGTGAGGTCTGCATCCTGATACTGGGGAGGTACTTGCCAATGAGGAAGCAAGCAGGGATACTTGGATAAAATCAGGGGGATGCCACTGGCCCCGAAGAGGGGTAGGACCAGGGACAGGAGCCTTCTGTGGACATTGGGCCACACAAAATGGGATTCTGGGAAAGGTTTTAAAACACATGTACTATTTTTGTTTTGTTTTGTTTTGTTTTGTTTTAAGTTCAAATCAACCCCACAGATCTCTAGCTGAATATCTGGGCCTTAAGGCAGCTCAAAGTCTTGTCCAAGGTCATACAAAGGAAATGAAGGGCAGAGATGAACACTCCTGCCAGCTCTCTATCATCAGGCCAATTCCCTCCCTGGCTGCCCAGTTTCTAGGCCACAACATACCGTTCGCTACCCTCAGAATGTCCACACCCCTGTTGTCTGTGAAATACCTACCGTGTGGGGAAAGTAGTGTCCTCATCAATTCCACACCCTGAGAAACAACCATGGTGGCTAGGGTAGCTGGGCTGGGTGGGGGACAGGGTACAGGGCCAAATGCTTTCCAACAGCCAGGCAATGATTTCCTCTGTTCCCCTGAAAGGTATCCTAGGATGAGCTGAGGAACTTTCTAGAAGTGTCTTTTCCCTACTAGTGGGTCATTCCACACACTATTTTCCCTACTGGTGGGTCATTCCACACACATACAGGAGAAGTGGGTTTGGCAGAGCTGCTGGGCACTTACTGGCCTCAGGTGTACATAGGAATTAACAGGTTCTGCAGGCTCTATCATAAGGGGTGTGGTCTCACTTCTCAGGAGGTACGGCGTGAGCTCAGCACAATATCAGCACCTGACAGATGACGCTCAGTGAGTAAGAGTAACTGCCACTGATGGAGCATGAGTTCTGTGTGGGCACAGAAAAGGTGATCCACATCTTATCCCTGTGAGGTATAGAACAGAGGCATCTCCATCTCATGGCCAAAGACACTGAGACTCAGAGATTTAATAACACGGCTAAGGTCATACAGTGGGTTAAATGGTGGGATCTGTCAATGCGGAGAGAGCTTCTGCTGATGTAATTAGGTTAAAGATCTTAAGATGAGGTCATTCTGGATTATCTGGGTGGGGGTACCAAGCCCAATGACAAGTATCCTTGTAAGGGAGGGAAGAGGAAGTGGCCATGTGAAGAAGGAGGTAGAGACTAGAGGTCTGCCTTCCGGAGCCTGGAGCCGTCAGAAGCTGGAAGAGGTGAGCAGCTCAGCAGACTCCACTCTGATTTTAAACATCTAGCCTCCAGAACTATGAGACAATACATCTCTGTGGTCTCAAGGCACCAGGTGGGGACTAATCTGTTCCAGCACCCCAAGGACACTAACACAGGCCCCAAGGCCAGCGCAGGGGCTGAGGTGGGTCTATCTGATCCCAAAGGTGGTACTTTTAACCACGAATGAATGGGTCCACAGCTGGACAGATGAATGAGGGAAATCTCCTGGTAGTGGAATTATTAATACTGCTTTGGTGACAGGACGGGGAAGAGGGAGATCCAGCAGGAAAGATCAATTGCCAATTTCTTTGCCTTCCGGTGTCACATGTTGACACCCTGGCTGTCCATTCATCATTAGGGTTCCTGTGCTCCACACGAGGAGGAAGGGGCTGGCAGGCCGTGTGCCAAGAGGCTGTCGGGTGAACTGAGGATGGGACACCTGTCTGGGCCAGGCAAGCACATGCTTATCAGTTCCAACATGAAGGGGTCACTCCTGGAAAGAGACAAGGGGGTAATGCAGGGAGGTGGCAGGCTTCTTTTCTTTTTTTAGATTTATTTATTTATTTATTCATGAGAAATGCAGAGATACCAGCAGAGGGAGAAGCAGGCTCCCTACAGGGAGCCCAATGCAGGACTGGATCCCAGAACCCCAGGCATTAAAATGAATGACTCCTTCAGAAGGCCACGGGAAATATCAGAGAGGGAGACAGAACATGAGAGACTCCTAACTCTGGGAAATGAACAAGGGATGGTGGAAAGGGAGGTGGGTGTGTGTGGGGGTGACTGGGTGACAGGCACTGAGGGGGGCACTTGATGGGATGAGCACTGGGTGTTATACTATATGCTGGAAAACTGAACTCCAATAAAAAAACAAACAAACAAACAAAGGCCACAGGGCCTCAGCAGTTCCTCCCCTTTTCTGCAAACTCTCCACCCTCCTGCCTCCTTCCCCAGGTGTAAGGAATGGGTGTGGTGCCCTCAGGGTAGAGGAAGGACCAGCAGGTGGGATTTCCCCGATTTGCTATGCTAAGAGGTTCTCACCCTGCAGGTGCTCAGCAGAAGGAAGGAAAGTTATTCCAGATCTCTCTATCTGGGTGTCTGTGCTTGACATCCTGCTTCAAAATGGCACAAGCAACGGAAGAGAAGATGAAGGGCTTTCTTTCCTATGACAACAGACACATCTACCCTGGAGCCTTTCCTCAGATTCTGGGCTTTCTTTACCACATGTGAGCCAAGCGTTTCTCCAGGCTGCTTTCACCTATTGCGGTTCCTGACCACAGACTTCCAATTTGCAGCTGGGCCTGCCTGAATTATTTCAGACTCCAGAATTATTCCAAACTCCTATTACTGGCTGGCTGTGAAACAGAGCGTAAAATGCCAGTCATTTTTTTTCCTTTCAAATTCCATAGTCATCTGACATCATAACAGATTTCAAACTCAAACAATCCGTCTGCACTCCAATGGGCAGCCACTGAAGGGCAAGAGGCAGCTGGGCATGAGGCAAAGCATCTTGACCTTGGGGTCATGAGGGCCAGAGAGCAAATCTTAGCTCCACCATTTACAGAGGGCACGGCCCAGACAGGTGCTTTAACCTCTGACTCTCAGGGTGTGTGTTCACCCCATAACAAGTCACGGAGCTCTCTCCCACCATGACCAGCACAATTTCTCTGCCAAAGGGGGCAGGCAGCAAACAAACAAGAGAAACATCTGATGGTGATAAGTGGTACGCAGACAACCAAAATGATCAGTGTCAGAGAGAGTGGTCAGTTGCAGCTTTAGATGGAGGGCCCCTCGGAGGAGGTGATGTTGACAAGAGGACCTGTCAGGAACCAGCCATGCTAAAGCAAGAGGAAAGGCATTCCAAGAGGGAAGAGCTGGTGGTGCCAAGGCCAACAGGCTGAGCCACGCCTAGAGATCTGGGGGGGGGGGGGGGGGAGGGTGCGGCTGGAGCATAGTGTGTAGCTTAAAACATCCTAAGCGTAGGATGCTGAGGAAAGGCGGGGACTAGGTCTTGTTGGGCTTGAAACCAGGCTGCACCGGCTGATGGACCAAAGTGCAGGAAAAAATGTGACAACTTTTAGCGACATCTATTTTTGAATCTAAAAATAGAAGAAGGAACTCAAACTCAATCTCACCATGTTATTACTAATAGCACAGATATTTCCAGATGAACATGCATAGAATTAGGGTACACGTTCAATTTGGGTGGGGAGGAGCATGATAAAAAAGTTTAGACATTGCTACTGCAGGGCTTTGGAGAGTGAGCAGTGGGACGGTGAGCCTTCAAAGAGCTTTAACTGGGAGGACGACAGGAACTAGTTGATATTTTGGAAGCATCACTCCCTGCACAACGGAGCTCACTTCTCTGGTCTGTATGACCTGCGCAGGGTGTTTAGAGCCCCCGCTATGATAACATATGTAGAGCTATTTTTACTGCTTCCAGAAATCCTATCTGCATAGCCTCCAAGGTGTTGTAACTATTATCAATTACCATATTATCCCCATTACTCAAATCGGTCTAAAAAAAATTCATGCTTATTTGAGTTCAAAAATTCTACTAGCCTCTGAATTTCACTTTGCCTACCACCATCTCCTCTTGTACACTCTCTCTCCATATTACCGTACCCTCCCTTCTCTAGCCACACCTTCCCTCCTCTCGTCCACCCCTGGTCACAAAGCTAAGAAAACCATCTATGTGTTTCTCTTTTTGGAGATTCGTAATGTACATTGTGTTTTAAAGGCCCTGAAAAGTTCTGCAGTTGAAAAAAAAAAGTCTAACTCGGTCTAGCCTAATGGCTTTCAAACTGGCCATAAATTAGAATTGCCTGAAGAACTTCTCAAACCTATTATGCCTGTGTCCTATCCCTAAAGAGAGACTCAGGAATGTAGCCTGCATATTGGGAGTTATCAAAACTTCCCATGTGACTCTAATAGGGAATAACTCTGCTAACTCAATAGTTTCCAAACTTACTAGCCTGGAAGACTTTTTTTTTTTTTTTTTAAATACATAACACCTATTAATGTCTCCAGGAAATTAAGATGGTGTTCTATGGAACATGTGGGGATACTGGACTAAGACAGCTGTTTCCAAATTTGACTACACATTAGAATCAGTGGGGATTTTAAAGAAGTCTCATTTCCCAATGGCAACCCCAGACATACCACATCTGGAGCTCTAGGGCCATGGCCTGGGAATCTGCAGTTCTAACAGGTCCCCAGAGTACTCATGATCTTATGAGTCTGGGGACCCTCAGTCTCTTAGGTAGGATGGAGGATGGGGGCAACCCAATGAGGGTGAGGTCCCTCCATTCACAGCTTCTTTAATGTGGGGGTTTCTGATCCTCATACCTCCTTGATCCCTTGCTGCAGCCCCCAGCAAGAGCAGGGGGACCAGGCTTTGATTTGCCAGGCTGGTCAGGGAAGGGCATGTCTTCATTAATCTGTGTGTCATCTGGCATACCTTTCATTATTCTGGGCCTTGGTTTTCTCATTTGCAAGAATAAGAGGGATTTCCGAGGCCCTGTCAAACCTTCTACATCTCTGTGTTCCTCTGCTGATGCAATTTCATGAATGGCATCGTCACTGGAAGACCCTAAGCCACATGGCTCCCTTTCCCTACCTCTTTCAACCTTGTGAGACCCACGTGTCCTGCTTAGATAGATAACCTCCAACAGGAAGCATGTGGACTCGGCCTCTGAGCCAAGCTCAGACTGTAAGACATGTGGCCTGGAGCATATTCTTTGAACTTGCCAAGCCTCCATTTCCTCATCTGCAAACCAGAGACAAATGTTAGTAGCTAGGCACAGCACTTGGGCTGTTGCAGGAATAAAATGAGGCACTGCGTACATGATGTTAGCACAGTGCCCGGCAGCATCCACCAAGAGGTTCAATAAATGTCTGCTGGTGGTGATAGCAGTAAAGGAGAGTACTAGAGGGCCCCCTATAAAGATTGTGAACTGCTGTCTTAAGGCCAATAGCTCCCAGAGGACACTGAAGTTGCTTATCTCTCTCCAGGAGTCAAGGATTGCATCTTGGAAGTAAGCATAGACGGAGTCACTGCCTCTATAGCTCCTAGCATGACGGGCCACAAAGGGACTTGCTTTCAGCCCCCAGAACCACTGGCCAGCACAGCTAGATGGAGCTCAGAAGTTCATAAACCATGCCATCCACTCATTGAGTTAGATCTCGCCCCACAAAGCATACCAGATCAGGCCTGCAGGGCAGAGAGAAGCTTGAGTCTACACAGCCTCTTAGGGTCCCCTACCTCAGAGTTGATGGCTCCAAGGCTCAAAGTCCTACCAATGAGAAAACCGAGGGCCAGAGAGGTAATGAGAGTCACCAAGGCATCCTACCATTTAGTTTCAAATAATAGCTTAGATGTAGGCATTAAATCTACACAAAACCAAATAACCGAAACGCAGGGAGGAGAAATGGCTAGAACGCCTGGTACCAAAGCCAGCTTTGCCACTCAGGAGCTGCGTGACCTTGGCCAAGTTACTTAACCTCCTAGTGCCTCTCTGTACTCATCTGCAAAATGGGAATGGCAGGTTTAAATAAGATAAAATATACATGTAAAACACCTAGGACAGAGTCCAACACTCAGTGTTCAGGGAATGCTCGTTATTCCAGGTCTCTCTAAATCAGCCCAGCTCTCCTCCTCTGCTCCCTGTGGTCTTCCCAGACATGAGCCCTTGCCACTAACCGTCGAGCTCCCCAACCACGTCGGTGTTGAAGCCATTTCCCGACAATCTCTAAATTTGCAAATTAGAAATGTCAACACACGACTTGAATGAGATAGATACGGAAGGAACAGCAGCCCGCTGGACTCCGGATTTTAATAAAAGAAAAATAACCAACAATATCAATTAAAAAAAAAAACCTGATGTACAATTTCCAAATTACTGCTCTTTGGATTTCTCTCCTTTATGCACGGTGCAGTGAAATTACCTTTCTCAGAAAATCTTGGCCACACAGTGCATGCTTGTCTCCTCACAAAGCTGCACACATTTTTAGCATCCACTTGGGGTTTTATTGTGGAAAGTACAATACCCAGCAAGAGACAGTTTATCATATTTGGTCGGCTCGCCCCTCATTTTTCCAGCTGACAGTTTTACTTATTTCACTGAAAGGACAGGTTTCATGGAGGGGTGGGGGTGGTGAGAGGCATTCCTGGGCTTTGCAGGCCAGCCTTCCTGTGCCCATCTTCCATCTTCCCACAACACTCCCGGGAAGAAAATCCCATACATCCCTGGGGCAATGTGGGGGCAAAAAAGGAAGTCATCTTCTGGAACAGTGATCCAATGAGTGTTTTGGGGCTACTGTCCCCATGATACAGTTAAACATACCCTACCGAAATCACGGCTCCTCATTGGCAGCCCTTACACTGGCTGTCTCCTGGGGACTTCTGGGGCAGCCCAGCAGGTCCCATTAATGTCCTGAGTCTTAACTCCTGCCTTTACTCACACCCCCTCATATCTGACTTTGCAGTTCCCTCCACTAAAGGACTAGAGTCTATTTCTCTGCCTCTTGACTTTGGGTTTGACCATGTGATGGCTTTGGCTACAGGATGATGTGAAAGGGCCGGGACTGTAGCAGCCAAACCTCAGGAGGCCTTGGATATTTACTCTCCTACACCTCTGCCTCTCAAGGAGAGATGTGTCCCCTGGGAGTTTGGGAAGCTCAACTGGCTGAGTGTCTGACTCTTGGTTTCAGCTCAGGTCATGATCGCAGGGTGGTGCAATCAAGCCTTGCACTGGGCTCTGTGCTCAGCAGGGAGTCTGCTTGAGATTCCCTCTCCCTCTGCCTCTCCTTCCATTCTCTCTCTCCATCTAAAATACATAAATCCTTTTAAACAGAAATGTGTCCTCTGTATGGATACTGCTCTCAGACAGGCCCCAGGATGAAGCCCATATGGAGCAGATCCAAGCTCAACCCTCCTCATCAAGGAGACACATCCCCCCCCCCCCCAAAAAAAAAGGAGACACATCCCACTGGATACTCTAGCTTAAAGCACAGTGGCCCAGTAAGCCTAGAAGCCACCTGTCTCACAGACTCGGAAGCAACTGAAAATTGTTGTTTTAAGTCCCTGGGTTTAGGGTAATTTGTTACACAACAATAATAATTAATCCAGGAGAGGAGAAAGAGCATCTACTCTTCGCCAAGTATTTTACATATATTATCACATTTTGGCTTTCCATGTGCCCCCTGTAAATTAGGTACTATTTTCTGCCCAGTTTACAGATGAGCAAAGTGAGGCTCAAGGGGTAACTTGCCCAGTCATACAGGGGCAAGCACTGTTCTAAATGCTTTGTGTAGCATTACAGTAGTCCTCTAATCCTGTGAGAGTTCTTTTTAGGATGAAGGCAATGTTATTTTAAAGATGAGGAAAAAGAAATGGAAAGGTTAAGTGACTTACCCAAGGTCAAGCAGCTAGGGAGTTGCAGAATTAGGATTCAGAGCTTGAGCCACTGATTCCAGAGCCCAGGGTCATGGCAGAATAATGGAATGAGGACCTAATGTGGAGCATGACTCTGAACTCCTGTAGGAATAGAGTAGGACTTCATAGGCCAAGGAGTCTCAATTGGGAACGAGGTGATAGGAATCAAAAAGTCACCTCCGGTTATCCCAGAACAGTACACAGAGATTCCCGCTGCTGCTCTGCTCGCTCCGCGTTGGTGCCTGTACCCCCCACTAGGCTGTACGCTCCCTCAGGTCAGGGATCTCCACCTCAGGGTCACTCACCCACGTCCAGAGCCTAGCATGGTGCCCAGCTCATCATGGGGGCTCCATGAGCAGCACAGAAGGACTGAAGGAAAGACTGCCCAGCGATAAGTGGCCGTGCATTGGCTGAGATGACCCCGGCACTCTGAGCTGACTTAAGGCTGCACAACAACTGGCCCCTGAGTCCTGATGATGGGCAACTTCAGGGAGTAGGTGTGGGGAAGCAACAACTGGTGGAGCCCTGCTGGCGCCAGGCACCATTCTAAGCACCCCATTCATAAGATCTCATAATCCTCGAGACAGGTGCTATCACAACCCTACAGCCAACCCATTTCACAGATGAGGAGACCAACACCCAGAGAGGTGAAGTAACCTGTCCTGCAGCTAAGAAGTGGCAAAGTCAGAATCAGGAGCCAGGAGTGCGAGTGACTCCACCCACCCACGCACCCACCCACTACCTTATGCTGCCCCTCCCCACCTCACAACTCAGAGGAGGGAGAGGAGATTTCCAGGGTCATCTAGAACACGCCCTCATTTACAGATGGGAAACTGAGGTTACGGAGTGGAAGCATTGTGCCCAAGGCAGGGATCTCTCACTACCTGGTTCAATCCCTACTTCGTAGGACACGCGGACAGAGGCCCCAGGGAGGCGGGCAGGCAACCGAGAAGGCGACTCCCCAGCGGCAAGCGGTGAAGCCTCCCGGGGCTGGGTCGGTGCCCGCCCGGCCGTGTGTCTGAGCATGAGCACAGCGCGGCCGGGGCACGGGCCTGGGACGCTTCCCTCCCAGCGGGTGCAGCCTCGGGTGCGGCCTAGGCTCTGGCCTGGACTGGAAGACTTCCCGTGTCTGCACTTGACACGGCTCTCCTGCACCCAGAGGGCGGGACACCCAGGCGGCTGTGCCAGCTCCGACCCCTGGCCTGTGCAACACCCCCCCACCTCAGGCCGTGGCTGCCTTCAAGCAAGAATGAGGCTCAATAAAGGAGATGTGTGCAGATTTAAAGAAAAATGCAAGTAAATGCAAAAGTGACCACTGGGACTACTTACTATTAAGGACTACTTCCTATCCACCCTCACGATGACCCTACAGGCTGCTGTTACCATTATCCCACCAAACAGATGTGGAGACAGAAGTAAAGAGCCAAAGTCCCACAGCTGACGGAGGAATCAGCACTTGCAGCGAGCCAGGGATTGTGCCAGATGCTCTCTGTGTGTTAAATCATGACAACACCGTGGGCAGGCCCTGCTATCACCCCCACTGCCCAGAGGAGGACAGCGAGGCTGAGAGAGATTAAGTACCCGGCCCAAGGCAGCAGGTGGAAAGGAGAAGACCCAGCAGCCTGATTCCGAACACCAGGCCCTCCTGCTCCTTTGCCACAGATGCACCCAAAAATCATGGCTTAGAGCTCAAATTACTGGAACTTGGGAAACTGCCCTGGTTCACTGTGGCCACTCTGGGATGCCAGCTCCTCAGGGGTATCCTGAGATCTGGCCTTTTTGGCCTTTTCGGGGACCCTTCACCCCAACACGAATACGACCCCTTAGAATAGGACATCCCAGCACACAGACCCAGACTCTCCTGGGGCTTGTCCAGGAGACCCACCCAGGCTGCCCCCACCAGAAGCCTTTAATCAAAGTCTCCCACAGAAATCTGATAAACAGAACAAGTTACAGAGGTCATTGCTCTGGCACCAGCGCCTCTGAGCCCTGCCCCCATAGGATCCCAGGACTCTGTGGAACCCACTCTGAAAACCACTGCTCTGTACCAACCCCTCACCTTATGGACAAGAAAACCAAGCTTCAGAGAGGAAAAGTGACTTTCCCAAAATCACACAGCAATTGGGAACACAGCCAGGATAAGATCGGGCAGCCTCTTGGGCAGGTGGGCCAAGGGCAGGGTGGCAAAGCCCTGGATGTAGCCAAGGGGAGGCAAAAGGGGCTAATGACCAAGGAGCTGGGATCTGGCACCCTGAGTCTGGGTCCAGATCACAGCACCATTGCTTCTGGTGGCACGGCCTTAGAAGAGGTATTTCCAGGGCTTCATTTTTCTTGGTTGTAAAATAAAATGAACACCACATAGGGTTGTTTGCAGGGAACAAAGGAGATGGAGAAGCTTCTAAGACACTGTTACATGGTAGGTGTTCAACAAGCATCAGCCCTTATGACGGCTTCTGGGCCATAGCCTGAGACCTCTCAAGATGGAGCCCACGTATATTCATCAGTTTAGGGTCAGTCTGTCTCTGTGTCTGTCTGTCTGTCTGTCTGTCTCTCTCTCTCTCACACACACACATACACACACACACACACACACCTGCAGACCAGTCCACCTACCCTCTGGGGAAGAGATGGCCTTCCCTTCACAACTTCAAATGGATCCTTTGGAAGCTGTGAACCTAAGCTTTTTCTGGGCCAAGACCTTAGCTCTGTCTGGAAGGGGCCTGCCCATCTGCTGGAAGATCCGGCTGCCCTCTGTTTCTTTTTCATGGGCTGCTCATAGCCTCGTTGTATGCAGCTTCCCCTCCTGCCAGGCCCCACTGTGCCCTCCTCGTCTGGACCCTGATGGTCCTTAGTGCCATGTGTTACTATCGCAGCTCTGGTCCTATTCTCTCCCTTAAGACAAGAAGAGAAAAGTGAGCTCCCTTCAGATGCTCAACTATTGTCACCACTTGCAAAGAAAGAGAAGGAAGGACCCTTGGCAATGCCCCACACCAGCACAAGTGTCTGCAGCAGCCGTGCCTCTTCCAGCAGGTGGGCCATTTCACCCTGTCACAGTGTGTGCTGAGCGTGGTGGGCCCTCCCTGCCCGAGCTCCCGGACAGCAGAGCCCGCATCTTCCCTGCCTGCCTGGGCTCAGTCGGCACTCCTGGCAGGCCTGTCCAGGGCCACTCTGAGGCAGACACTTGGCTTCTCCCACTGCATGCCAATCCTCATAGATCCCGGCAGGTAGCAGCCTCCCTGCAGCATCTGCAGCCCGAATGTTAGACCTTAGGTGGGCCAGATCTGAGAGGCCCACGATGTTGGCTAGGGTGGCCCAGGGACCAACAGGGTAGGAGAGCACCCCCATTCCATGACTATCTGGGGCCAGGCTGGGAAGGCACGAGTTCCTCAGGAAGAAGAAAGGGGTTATCTCTGAATAAGTGGATTCACTCACTTCCAGGAGGCAGCCACCACTGGACAGTGGTATGAACACACAGCCCCTGACACACGGTCACAGGAAGGTGGGTTCAAATCGTACCCACCAGTTTCACGTCCTTAAGCATGGTACTTGCCCTCTGAGCATCTCCCGGAGCTCTGTGAAGATTAACAGGGATGGCCAGTAGTAGATACCCAGCCCCTGGGACAGAGCCTGGCTCCTGGCCAACTTTCTCCACTCATAAACTGTATTCTTCTTATCAACCCAGCAACAATCCCCTTCATGCTCTTTGCCTGAATGCAGAGATATCAGGAGCAGCATGAAAAAGGGAAGAAGACATGCAGGAACTTATACATGATTATACCCACTGCATGATTCATAGCAGGCAGAAAGTGGAAACAACCCAATGTCCATCAGCTAGTGAATGGAAAGTGAAACTGTGGTCTGACCACACAACGGTATATTATCCAGCCATCAAAAGGGATGAAGCTTGGGCAGCCCGGGTGGCTCAGTGGTTTAGTGCCACCTTCAGCCCAGGGCCTGATCCTGGAGACCCAGGATCGAGTCCCACATCGGGCTCCCTGCATGGGGCCTGCTTCTCCCTCTGCCTGTACCCCTGCCTTTCTCTCTCTCTCTCTCTCTCTCTCTCTGTCTGTCTCTCATGAATAAATAAATAAAATCTTTAAAAAAAATAAAATAAAAGGGATGAAGCTCTCACAGGGCACACCTGGAGGGCTCAGTGATTGAGCATCTTCCTTGGCTCAGGTTGTGATCCCCAGGTCCTGGGATCGAGTCCCACATCGGGCTCCCTGCATGGAGCCTGCTCCTCCCGCTGCCTGTGTCTCTGCCTCTGTATCTCTCTGTGTCTCTCATGAATAAATAAATAAAATCCAAAAAAAAGGAGGAAGTTCTCATATGTGCTACCACCTGGATGAGCCTCAGAAACAGAATACCAGGTAAAAGAAACCAGACACCAGGAGTGACATATGGTATGATTCCACCCCCCACAAAATGTCCAGAAGAGGAAAATCTAGGGACAGAGAGTAGGCTAGTGGCTGCCAGGGGCTGAGGGAGAGCTGAGGTGAAGGCTGATGATGAGCACAGGGTTTCTTTCAGGGGTTTTGGAAATGTTCTAGAAGGAGACACTGCTGGCTGGGCAACTCTGTACATACGCTCAAAACAACTGAATCATGCACTTAAGCAATTAAAAAGAAACTAAAAAAAAGAAGAAAAGAAAAAAATGAGGTCAAATAAATAAATGATGACTATTTGTATTTTAAAACAACAACAAAAGAAGAAAAAGATACCTGGTTATGTGCATCATATGGAAATTTCCTGGGGTTAGATGACCATTAAGAGGACATTAATACGTCCATTCAACTAAAGCCACAAACCATTTATCAAAGATCTACCATGTGCCAAGCCCAGGGCAAAGCAGACTAAGAGGCTTGGCCAAATCCAGTGGTGGTGCCCTCAACCCGCTTGGAGACTAGCAGGGGGACACTTCACCCAGTGGCACGGCTGTCCTGTGAGTGCCCTCAGGGAGATGCCGCGATGTGCTAGGAGAGATCAGAGCAGGGCAGGGGGACCCCCTCCCCGGGAAATCAGGGAAAACCCCATGGAAGAGGCTGCACCCGATTACACCTTGTAAGTAGAACTGGAACACAGTAAGAATTTGGGATGGCATTCTAGGTGTGGCAAATAACACAAGCACAGACACCAAGATGGGAAGGCGGGAGGAATGTATGAGGAAAGAGAAATCATCTGACTGGGCGGGAGGGTGTTGAGTGGTGAAAGGGACAGTAGGAGGTGAGGTTGGGCAGGTCATAAAAAAAAAAAAAAAAAAAAAAAAAAAAAAAAAAAAACCGCAAACACGAGCGGCCACCATTCACGGTGCTTACTGTGGGCCGGAATTGCCCCAGTCACTGTGGATGGGTGAACTCATGTCATCGTTGCACCGACCCTCAGAGAAAGGCAGTGCTATTATTCCCCACTTTATAGACTAGAAAACTGAGGCCCAGAAGAATTAAGGAATTTTCCCTAGGCCACACAAATAAAAAGTGGCAGAGCCTGCTATCCAACCCAGAGCTGATGAAGCAGCGCACACTCTCCTGAGTGAAAACAGCTAGAATCCCAGAGTGGACATTTTGGTCGTGCAGCTTGTACACTGCACAATTCTAGAGGGCACTATGCACATAGACTACACTGTGACTGGTAACTTCTAGAATCATGCGGTGTGCAACCTGGCCAACTGTATGCCACGGTCCAGACAGAGGTGCCTCCTGAGGCTGATGAATCAAATCAACACGTTATTGACTCCCATCACTAACTCCCACAACTAATATCAGTCCCAAGATCTGCTCACCAAAGCACAGTGTTATGTCAAAACAATAGGGCCCTAGTTTCAGACCAACCTGGGTTTGCACCCTGGACCTGCCATCTCATATTGCTGTGAGGCCTAGAGAAGTTCCTGATCCTTACCAGACCTTAACTATCCTTCGCTAAATGGTCCCCCTTCCCTGAGGGACACGAGAACAGTGCGCCAAACATAGCAGGCACTTGGAACACCCGTAGCCACTGTGATGAATAGGGCTTGCAGTGGGGACAGGGAGCCCCAATCCGGGCTGCCCTGGCCAGGGAAGAGGCAGTACCATTCATCAGGGCTGGCGGTGGCAGTGAAAAAGCACCTGCCTCGAATGAGCGTCACAGCACCATTAATCAGTGTTCCCCAAACCGGTAGAAAAACTGGATATGCATTATTCCTAGAAGCCAGGGGAAAGTCCCAGGAGAACCAAATCCAGAAAGTTATTCACAAAATACTCCATCTTTCAGGATACTATGTAAGATGGTAGGAGTTGCTTTCAAAGGCAATCTTGAGTGGATCTGTCTCTATTATGCATTTTAAAGAGATGGGTACAGTGATGAGGAGGAGCTGGGGAGAGGCAGTGGGAGCCGGCGCAGCTGCTCTGCTGTCTGTCCAGAGCAGAAACTGTCTTCATGGGGCCTATTCCCCAAACTGCAACATTGCCGGCTGCTCTCCCTCTGCTCAAGAGAATACAGAAAGATTTCACTGTAGAAACAAGTTCTTTCCAGCAGATGGGACACAGATCATTAAAATAAAATCTGGTTGCCACTGATTGTGTTTTCTCCATGAATTCCAAAGATTCTGGGCATGTTTTTGGGCCCTGTCTGCCCCTTCCAATTTGGGGAGAGAGGTGGGGAAAGAGTGGTCTCTCACTGACATCCTTAGAGTTCCTACTAAACATGCAGTCCTTTGGAGAGGGGCACTCCTTGCCAGGCATTTCCTCTGCACTGGGATCTGTGATCACAAAAGACTCTCTGACCATCCAGTCTGTGTCCCTAGAGAGCTGTATTTTTTTTTTTTAAAACAAGAATGTAGCTCTATTGATGGAGGGTTTTGTCAACAGTAAGGGGAATAACATTTATTAAGTGTTGACTGTTGGTGAGCCTTTTGCAGACATGACCTCATTTTATTCTCCCTACAGCTCTAGGAGGTATTATTAGGGATCTGAAGGCCCACTTGGAAGAATAAGAAAACCAAGGCCCACTGGAGGGGTGTAGGCACACCTGGGGAGAGGTAGCTGGGAGGGAGGTGATGCTCATCCCCCAAACTTTCCAGATGGATTCTGGAAGCAGTGTCTGCTTCCACAAGCCACCACACTCTGGCCTGTGTCATGCCAGGCATAGAAATATTTAGAATCGGGAAGGCTTTGGCAAGTCCAGATCTGTCAGTAACAGACTATGGGTGATACGCACATCTCTTCACCCTCACCAGGCCTTGCTCTGCTCATCTACCAAGTGAAGGTTCATGGGACCCACCTCTCATGCAGTTAGCAGGATCTGCTTACATGTGTGATCTACAGGCCACGCCTGGGACACTCCTGGGGCATTACAGGTGCCACATTAAAGGGCCTCCATGTAAGCGGAACTTGTAACTTGTGTCTAAGGCTGGTGGGAGCTCTCTTAGCAACTTGGAACAAATTGGGGGTAAGAAGGAGTAAGGATCTGTGCCTAAGGCATGTTGTGGCTGGGTCCACCCTCTCCCCTCCCCCCACCACAACAGCACAGCCTGGGAAGGGGGCAAACATACCATAGGAGAGATTCAAGAGCCATAGCTCCTCTCCTAGAACCTGTGGGCTTCCCTTTCCAATCCACTGTTGGCTTTAGAGATGCAAATCCAGGAAGAGGAGATATCTAGGGGTTAGCAGAGGGAGCTCGAGGTCATTAGCTAGGAATTCTATCCTTAAAGCCTTGGGTACTGTAAAGCAGGGTTGGGGGGTGCCAGGCACCCCCACCTCCCACCAGTCAGAATCTTGGGGGTGGAGGTAGCAGCTTGGGTGCTGCTCAGGACTTGAGAGAGGTGATAAAGCAATGTGTGGGAAGGAGGGAAGCGGCACCTTGGTTGAATCACTGTGGGAAACAAGCTGCAGGACTGAATGGCAATAAAGAGGTCCCAGGGAGCCACTCGGAGCCCAGGGTGTGTGGCCGGGTGAGGAGAAGGAAAAGGAGATACCCATCCCAGGAGCCTTCTATTACCTCACTGTGTCCTCAGCACATCCATGGGTGGCAGCTGTTAGGAGGCCACTTCACAGATGAGAAGACAAAGGCTCAGAGAGGTTAGGATCCAGTCCTAAAGCAGCAGGGCCAGGGCTTTGAGTCCAGGTCTACCCTTAACCCCTACGATGCTTTCTCACAAGGAAGCAGTGTAGTGAGTAGTTAAGTGCATGGGCTCTGTATCAGGCTGCCTAGGTTTATAAATCCTAGCCCTGCTGTTTAGGGCTGCGTGGCTTCAGGTAAATGCTTTAACCTCTCTGAGCCTCAGTTTCCCCAAATGTCAGACAGGGATGGCACTATTGTTCATAGCACCCATCTCCCAAGTATTGTGAAGACTGGATGAAGTATGTCAAGAGGTTAGCTCACGGTAGAGATGCAGCTGGTGGTGGCTGCGTTATAGTGACTTTTTTACTCCCAGATCCCCTGAGACTGGCTTAAGGCTCAAGATAGGGCTGGGCCAACAGGCATGGAGCTTCCCAAGGACCTGCTCTGGATGAGGAGAAGATGGGGAAGCTAGACAGGAGGAGCCAGTGAAGAATCCCTGAGCCACTGGTACCTGCTGTGTAAAGAGCAGAGGCCAAGACTAAAGGTCTGTGCACAGGAGATTAAGAGAGGAAAGAGTCCTTTTATATCATATTATTCTGTTTATGACGTTATTCCTCTAGATACAGAGCAGTGGTTCTCAGACTCAGGAGTTTTTCCCCAAAGTAGAGAGCTCATAAATGAGAGACCAAGTTTGTGTTATAGCAAAATGACAGAAGCAACCATTAATTATTATCACCATCATTTCAGATTTTTAAAAGGATGTTATTCACATCAGTTCAAGATCAAGCACCAGCCTCTCAACTGTACAGATTTTGCGGGGGTTTTTTGGGGGGTGAGTGGGGAGGGAAGAGAAATCTCACTTCTGTCTCATTTTGCCACAGACGGTTGGGACCTTGGGAGGGACCGGGGTGCAGGCCAGCGATGGGGCGTTCCTGGTATTGAATATCCCTCGTCCTGCCACTGGGAATGCTGGTGACTGGAGAGGTGTCTATTTCCTATAATTACTGAGTGTTAATGTAATCACCGAAGCGGAGAGCCAGCTGGAAAGGATGGAGTCCGACATCCCGCAAAGATAGACAGCTAAATAAGTCATAGGGCTTGCAGACAGCCTGGCTGCTGGGGTTATGTAATCACTTCCCTTGGCTCCCTTTCCGTTGGTCTATTTCTCCGTTCGGCCTTTTTGTGCTTTTGCTTTTGCCTTCTGAGGCTGAGCCTCTACAATAGGCCGGGAAAATATTGGACATGAAAGAGAACCCATTTGGGAACATGGTACAGACAGCCACCTCATTTGTCTCCAGGCTCAGAACCAAACCCCAGGTTTCCATGGGAGCCAGGATGCGGCCACCAAAGAAGGCCTGGTACTGTGGGGTTCAGCATGTGAATGTGGCATGGGCAGTGGCCTAGCACACATGGGCAGGAGGCAGGGGACGGGCCTTCCCAGATGGCTGGTGGCTCCTTGACAAACTCAGTTAATGCATTTTAATTTGACCAGGGCCTTTTGAAACCAGGCTACTGAGGGAGGCAGGAAGTAATCAATTCTCTGCCAATCCATTTTTCTCTGGGCACCGGATCTCCATGTAAGAACCGGTGAAAGGCGATTAGCTTGAGTGTATTCCCAGCAGTCAACTGAGTAAAGGCCACTCCACCGGTAACACGACGAGTGTGGGGGTGTGAGTCCCTCCGTGTGCTCTGTGCACCTCCAAGTAACAGTAATAACAGTAACGATGGTAACACTGGCCACTTCGGTGCCAGACACCAGTTTTGGACACTCTGTCTCACCGAATTCTCACACACCCTGGGAAGTAGATCGTATGACCTTTCCCCTTTCACAGAAGAGGAGACTCCGACTCAAGGAGGTTTGGGTCGGGGGTGTAGCCGCATGCATGCTGACTGAAACAAACTTCACCCCACCGGCTCTGCAGAGAAATAAGGACAGAGAAATAACGATTCTGCATTTCCAAAACCAACTGGTATATACACCTGGAAGGCTGTTACAAACACAGATTCCATGGGCCCTGCCCCAGATCTACTCAATCAGAAACTCCAGTGGAAAGGCCTGGCAACCCATCTGATTAGTTAAGTGTCCCAGGCGACCTTATCAGGGGCACACTGGGACACATACATTTGTCACACATACATTGTCAAGTCAGTTAATATATATAAAGCACTTAGAAGGGTGCTGGACACATAGTGTTAGCTGCTGTAATACTATGGTATGGGGAACCCTGGGTGGCGCAGCGGTTTAGCGCCTGCCTTTGCCCAGGGCGCGATCCTGGAGACCCGGGATCGAGTCCCACATCGGGCTCCCGGTGCATGGAGCCTGCTTCTCCCTCTGCCTATGTCTCTGCCTCTCTCTCTCTCTCTCTCTCTCTCTCTCTCTCTGTGACTATCATAAAAAAAAAATACTATGGTATGATGATCATTGTCATTTTGGGGGCAGGTAAGTCCATCCACTCTTCAACTGATGAGTACATGCCCAGAGTACAGGGGGGATGGGCATTATGAGTCTGCTGCTTCCCCCGCCCCGCTCCCGCCCCAAGCTCCCAGGGACCCAAATGGTCTCCCCTCCCAGCCCCAAGTATGAGTCTGCTGTTCAAAGACAGAGGCAGAGCCAGGTTCTAATACTGGAGGGAATGGATTTGGGGGCGCGGAGCTGTGCCCCTTCTGGGGAATCTTCTCGGGGTCCTGTCTCCACACTGCTTCCCTCTTCACGATCTTAACAGGCCACCGAGTGACTTAAATATTGTCACAGGGCAGCCCAGGTGGCTTAGCAGTTTAGCGCCGCCTTTAGCCCAGGGCCTGATCCTCGAAACCCAGGATCCAGTCCCACATCAGGCTCCCTGCATGGAACCTACTTCTCCCTCTGCCTGTGTCTCTGCCTCTCTCTCTCTCTCTCTCTCTCTCTCTCTGTGTGTGTCTCATGAATAAATAAATAAAATATTAAATAAATAAATAAATAAATAATAAATAAATAAATAAAATATTGTCGCAATAAATAAATAAAATATTCTCTGAGTCACTCTCAGAGAATGTGCTCAGTGGGCACCTCTGCACCCCTCCTCCCCAGCGAGCTGTGCTTTTGTTTAAAGATCACTGGTTTCCAAATGCATCCCCTGTACACACACGCCAACTATTTCATCTGGTGCTCAAGCAAAGAAACGGCACTCTGCTCCCGTGACGGAGGAAAGACTAACTGTGGTGGACATGTTTTGAGAATGCTATGTCTGTAGCTAAACTTTAGAGACTATGCAAGGGATTCTGCAGAGTAAGATGGACTCTTACTGAATATGCTGATGTTAGACCTAACCCCCTGCATCCCCACCCTAGGGGACAGGGGTGTCCACTAGAGCTTGTCTGGGATCACAGAACTCAATGCCAAGTCTGATCCCCAGAGTCCAGCATATTAATGTTTTAGGGACTGTCCTGATTCTTAGAAAGTGCTGGGAAGCCAAGCCATGCTTTGTAAATTGTTCTGTGAACTGCCTGCTACCTGAGTCCTGTGCTGCGTGAGTTCAGACCCTCCATGTAAAATGTAAATGACCACCTAACTCCCCCAACCCACTCCCAGCCCTGATTGAACTGGTCTCTTAAGTCGCACGCCCTGGATTCTAAGGACAGACTGAGCAGCACAGGAACTGTGTGCCCATGCCACCTCCTGGAAGGCACGAACCAGAAGCGGGAAGTGATGAGGCAGGTCTGAGCGCCCTGCAGTGCAGGCAAATGCTGCTGCACAGGGATGTGGCGACATGAAATGCAGTCTCTCTTGGGGCGGCCCAGGCAACCAGTGTGTTTGCTTTTCAGCAGATGGGCTCTGCTCCTGGCCCAAGGAGAACCCATCCTGGGAATTTACTTCCAGCTTCCTCTTTCAGTTGGAATATGCTAATCTGTCCTGCCAATGAGTTTGGAGATGCTAAATTTTTTCCTTGGAGCCAACTGAGGCTGTTGTGTGGACAGGCCTGCAGCCGTGGTGGAGTTGCTCTGAGAAATGGCTCTACCCCAGGGAATGCAGGCATGCATAAATACCAGCTTCATAAACAAACTTGGGACTTGCTTGCACACAGTCACCCTGGGTGCCACTGCTCAATGAGTCAGGCTTTCTTCTCCCAAGTGGGTGCCCACCTCAGCCCCAATGCAATGCAAGGGTAGACAGTTCACACAAGGTGGCTAGGCTATGTAATAAAAAGTCCATAATTCTTATAGCTTAGCCTATAAGCTAAGAAAGCAGAATAGAGAGAGAGCAAAGAAATGAAAGGCCTAGCCAATCCCCCTGCTCTAAGTTTCCATAGATAAAATTTCATAAAATACTGTGGGCTTTTCTAGCATAGCATTTGCCATAATTATGATTAAGTAATAATTTATATCCATAGAACAAAACAATGAGCCTAGGAAAAGATCCACATACACGTCACATCAGTATAAGACAGAAATGGCATTTACAAAATAATGTGGGAAAGATGGCCTGTTCATACCAAAGTATTGGGACAAATGTCTTTTCTTAGGTGAAAAAATTAAATGAGATTCCTATGTCATACCACACACAAAAATAAGTTCCAAATCAATTAACCACCCACACATGACACTGAAACACACACTTCAAAATTATAGAAAGGAAATCTGGAGAGTTTCTTTACAGTCTTGGGTCTTAATCAAGATGAGAATTATGATCATAAAAGATGGATCAATTTGACCATAACAATTTAAAACTTCTACATGACAAAAAAAAAATCCTAATGAATAAAGCTCAATGATAAGCAACGCACTGGAGAAAGGCATTTGTAAGCTACATAACAGATAATCAGTCCCCTGGATGTATCAAGAAATTACACACACAAACACACACACACAGATAAAAAAAGGCAAGCGTCGCAGTAGAAGGAAAAAAATGGGTAAGGAATTTGAACGGGTATTTTATTGAACAGGGGACCTCAATATTCAGAAAACTTGGAATAATGTTCAACTCAGTAGTGATCAGAGATTTGCAGATATGAGATGCCATCCCACACCCAGTCAGATTGGCAAAAATTAAAAAGTCTAATAATACCAAGCATTGGTGAGAACGTGGAGAAGTAAGAACTCTCATCACGTTGCTACAGTAAATCAGAACAAACACTTTGGAAAACAAGTTGGCACTGGCCAGCCAAGCTGCAAACGTGCACACCCTATGAGTCAGCAATTCTACTTCTAGGAACACCTCCCGTGGGAGCCGCAGGAGAGGCTGCCCTCGGGTCCCTGCAGCCCTGGGAGATGGCAAGGGTGGAGAATTTACGGAACAGCATGTGGCAATCAAAGGCAATGAGCAAACTCAGGTTTCAACGTGGCTATATCTGAAAAACAATACTGAGTTTAAAAAAATTGAGTTGCGGAATATCACCCACAGTTTGATGCTGCATATATATATAAATGTAACACAAAACAAGACCATCTGTGATTTATGAGCACACAGAGAAAGCAAAATATAAAGACAGACTGCAAGGCTCGCCCCAAATTCAAGCCTCTAGGGAAGGAGGAAGCACCAAGGGTGGCTAACAAGAGGAATTTCAGCTTTAACTAAAATGTTTTCCTTCTTTCATTTGAGAAAAATCATGCAAATATGTGAAATTCTTAACCGCTATTAATTCTAGTGGAGAGGTTTATATTCTCTGCATTTTTAATTATTGAAAAGAGCATTAATCCTCAAGCAAATACAATTAAAATTCATCACGTGGGTAAAATCATTGATGTCACTCCTGATTTTGGGTCTACTTCCTCCAAGGGCAGAGTTTGGGACCTTGCCTTTTGCTGCAAATCCAGTGCTGAGAGTCCTGGCTGCAGTCTATCCCTGCTGAATGAATGAATCTTTCCAAGGCACCACACCTCATTCGGTCCTCACATTTTAAGTTCCCCATTGTACAGACGAGAAAATTGTGGTTTGGGAAGGTTCGAGGACTTGCCCACGCTCACAAGGCTGGCAGATTTTGAACTTGGGTCTACGGACACGGGTGGGGCAAGTCCGGAGCATACAAGAGAAGCAGGAATTTGGGGAGAAGGTGGGGCAGAGTGCATGAATTGCAGGCATTGTTCTAAATTCTCCATATGGATTAACTCATGAAAACAGCACGGTGACCCTATGAGGAAAACAGTATCATTAATGTGCAGAAGACGATGAGGAGAGGCCGAGGGAGACTAGGTTGGGTTGTATGGGTTCTGCAATGCAAGGGCTGTGCACACTTGGCCCTGGACCTCCCAGGTTTAGGCAGGGTGGTGCCAGGAAGACCTGCTGGGGTCAGGAGCTATCAGGAAACATGTGCTTGCTGCTTACTCCCCACTATAGGGTGGGGCCCAGGCCCTGGTCCTATCATCTCCAGAATCTTTCCAGGCCCAGCCTCCTGGTGCACGTCACACCATGCTCTGAGTGTCTCTCTCTGGTCATCATCCTTCTGTGAGTTACTTACCCTACACAGAAACAGGAACTTAGGAGATGGGTGGGAGGGGGAGGCATCTGGGAGTGGATGGGCCTGGAGTGAGGGATGTGACCAGGGCTGCCCCTGCTCGGGGTGGGGGGCACTCCCACAGCACCAGGGGAGTGTGGCCGACTTGGGAGGCCATGGACATACACAGGAAGATCCTCTGATGGGCTGGGTGGCAGCACCCACCTGACCAGGGTTGAGTGGAGGGTGCCTTCAATTAAGAAAAGACTTGTACACACTTGGCAGTTGGTCTGGAACAGTGCACAGTGCAGGTGCCCGATACACATGTTTAACAAAACTAATTTGGAGCTACTGGCTAGAGGATGCAAGCAGCACAGGTGTGTGGACTGGAGGAAGGAGGAATGTCAGAGTCAGAGGCAAATAGCCTCAGCTTCTAGACAGTGTTAGTAGGGGACCTAAATACCAAATCAGGAAAGCAAGGCAAAGCCCAAAAGCCCCAGCCTAAGAAAGAGTAAGCCTAGTGGCAGTGGGGCAGAGAATAAAGCTCTGGGTGTGTGTAGGTGGGTGTTTGGGTCTTGACAGGTAAGGACAAGAGCACTTCCAGATGCTACCTGCTGATGAGGGTGCTGATGAGGGTGATGAGTGGGCTGCTAATACACTGGCCACCCTGGCCAGATAGCAGGGAAGGGCAGGCGTACAGGTGGAAATGCTCAGAGTTCCACAGAGAGGCCAGAGAAGAGAGTAAAATGTAAAATGAGACTGAGGACCCTGGTAGAAACCCCAGGACCTCTGCATAGAGCTGCTGTCCAGGGCTGCTCACAGGGCTGCACTGGTTCTGCTGGGAGCCACCAGGCCACTGAGGGAAGCCCCCAGGCTGCCTCTGTTTGGGGGAATGATGTTGTTGACAATCATCATAACGATGGTGACAGTGACAATGGCTCCGACTCTGAACTCACTCTGTGCCAGACACTGTTCTAAGTGCTTCACATACATTCACTTCCTTGGACAGAGCAACCACCCCATGAGGAAAGTATTCTCTTTCAGGAGAAGAAACTGAGGCACAATGAGGTGACATAACACTGCTGGCCTCAACTGGGGAGTGAACCCATCACTTGGCTCTGAAGCCGATCCCCCAACAGGCTATGAAAACCAGCTCCTGTGTGAATAGCACCGCTGCGTTCACAAAAGCACATCTGCGTGCCTGTCCTCATTGGAGCCTAAAGGGTCTTCATGCAGGGATGCTCGGCCCCTCACTGCTGGGGGATTGGGGCTGTTGGTGCCAGAGCAAACGCTAATCTAACAGGATGCAAGACTTCCCAATAAAATGTCTTCATAATTCTTAGTTTGAGTCCAGAGCTCTGTCATCTATCACTCTGTGATCCCAGGTACATTAAGCCTTAGTTTCCTCCTCCGAAAAATGGGCCAGCACAGGATGTGTTCAACATCCACTGGAAGAATGATGTGAGATGACAGGTACTCACTGCCTGCAGAAACCCCAGCTTGGAGGTGGGGCAGTATTTGTGGGGCTTCAAGAAGTATCGCTGTGTAAGTTCTATGCAAAAGGGCTCAATGGACCAATGGTTAAGGACCCTGGCTTTGGAGTCAGGCAGCTTTGGGTGGGAATCTGGACCCTGCCAGCTGTGCAACTTTGGGGAAGTGAAGTCACCTCTTTGTGCTTTTGGTTTTATCATTCATTCAACAAACATTTACTGAGCACCTAGCATGACCCAGACACCACAACAGGCATGACTCTGTAAAGGGCAATGGAGCAAGGAGGTAGATCTGTGGTGTGGGTTCCATGACGTCACCTCTGGGGAGGGCATCCCACGGTGCTTGGCCACAGTCACTGCCATTGGGCAGCCCCTGTAGACGCTAGAGCTCAGAGCCATGTTGTTTTTTTGTCTCCTGTCCACATTGCTATGGAGCACAGGAACTGAGGAAGGGAGGCCCTGGATGCTAGCAGGTCTCCACTTCCCTGGCTCTCCTGGTAGCCCTGCACCACGGCGTCCCTGCCCAGGTGTGAAATGAGACCCAGAGATCGTCTCCTCCACCCCGCTCATCCTCCTTACTAGAAAGCATGGTGTTCTTTCTGTGACCTCATTAGCAAACCACAAAAGATTTATTTTTAAGACAAGAGGTGATGATTGCACTCTGCAGAGCAGGAGCTGCAGTCAATGCCCGACCCCCCCACCCCTGGGCACCACGGGGAAGCATCTCCTGTGTCCCCTGCATGCAGATCATGGCATCCTCAACGGCTACGGGCGAGGCCATGCGGAGGCCCCCGATGGGCACGTCCTGCACACCTGCTTCCCTCTCCACGTCCGTCTCCGGTAAGTCTTGGCCTCAACACCAAATTCCCAAGGAGCCCAGAGGCCTCCTGGTTTCTCAGCCGCTGTGGCCTCTGGCCTTTCAGCGGTCTGTCCACTGTGAGTCTGTAAGGGCAGAACTTTCCTGAGTCAGAGAAAGTCTTGCTGATTCGCCTTTCTCCATCAACGTGACCTAGGCTCTCCACTTTGGTGCCTGCTATGTACCTGATGCCGGGCCTGGTTCACGGCAGGACAGGATTCCTGCCCGCCAGGGTATACAGCCTTGGAGAGGAGACAGACACCAACGGGGAGCTTGGTCCGGCATCCTCACATGTTGGTCACTGTGATGCTCATCTCTCCCCCACAGGCACCCAAACTTTTGGCCAAACCATTTAACCTGCCATGTCCCCTCAGAGCCCCCCTCAGAGCCTGCCTGTCCTTAGAAGTGGTAAAGCCTGATGATCAGGATTCCTATTTGGGTGCCAGACGGCCAGGGTTTGAATCCAGCTCCATGACTTTAGGAGCCACAGAAACGTGACCAAGTTAATTCCTTTCCCTGGGCCCCCGTCTCCTCACTTATAAAGTGGCAATAATGATGGCACCCACATCTCCAGGTTGTTGGAGGGCTAAGTGAGTGAATTTAAAGCTCTAAGTGCCCTGTGCAGCACACAGTATAGATTATGGAAGTTCAATTATTACCACCCCAGAACTCAGACTTTTTTCCAAATCCCAATCGCTTCCTATGGTCCGTGTAAGTCCCTCTTCCTGAAGAAGCACCACCTGAGGCTGCCAGCCACGGACTCTCTCCATCCTCAGATGTACAAACCATGTCAGCACTAACCAGCCTCGCTGTGGTGACTGGTCTCCAGAGGAGGCCCTGCATGGGGCCATCATTTCAGTGCTGAGCCTTTGGGTAGCCTCCTCCCTGAAATTGGACAGGACTCTGGCCAAAGAATAAGGCTTGGCAGCTTCTGCTTTTGAGCTTCCAGGGTCTCTGAACGTCCATGGAAGAAGGCCAGCTATCAGGTGAGAAAGACCACACAGAGAGAAAACGGGTGTCTCACTGTCCCACCTGATCTCACACCTGCAACCACCTCCCACGATGACATCAGGCAGGGCAGTGAGCCATCCTCGATGTGCCAGCCCAGCAGGGCCCGAGCTGTGTGCCGTCCCAGTTGACAACACTGGAGAGAAGAACCACTCAGCTGAACTCAGTCAACACCCAAAATTCCAAGAGGTAAGACAGTTGTTGTTTGAAGTCACTATGCTCCTGGTGCTTGGTTACATAGCATTTAATAACCAAAATGTTCACTCTGAACAGGAGGAGGGGGGAGACGCACCCCAGGAGCCTGAGTTGCCATGTCAATTTCTGCATCTGCAAAGTAAACAAGTTCTTACTGGGGACAGGATGTCCCTGTGGGAAAGTGTGTGGCCTCAGGTGTCAAACAGCCTGGCTGTGAATCTGGGTTCTGTCAATTACAAGCTGTGCAATCCCTGGGCGTATTCCTGCTTATACCTGTTTTCTTATCTGTAAAATGGGATTACAGAGGTTGCTATGAACCTAAATGAAAGATACAGAATGCCTAACACGTAAGAATTAAACATTTTGAGCTATTATGGGGGAGAGACAGGCAGCTACAGTCTGAGTGACACAGCTTCTTTACAGAGTCTTGTTTAATTAAATTTTTTCTCCACTATTGTTGCAAATGTGCCAAGGTGAATCCCATTAGCTTCTGGCTCCGTTGCCAAGCCCAAGCATTCATACAGAGCTGGCTTGGGGTCCCCCAGGTGCAGAGGTGCAGGCCCACTTACCACAGGCTAATTCACTGGCAGCTCACATGGTTTCTTTGAAAAAGAAAATAAACAAAAAACTGAACTCTGGTGTTCCTTGTTGATTCACTCCAACACAGGAAAATGTAAACTCTTAATGCTTCTCCAAGGAACACAACATCTGAGCATCTGACCCTTGTTAAACTAATGTATCCACAGGAGAGCTGAAGAAGAAAGCTTAGTTCCTAATGACCCTCATCACTGTCACCAACATGGTCATGACGATTATCTGTTTTTGAGCACTGACTATATGCTAAGCACTGTGCAAAGCACTTTACTCCCATTACCCCAGCCTCAGGTGGACCCAGGTTGGGAGGCGGGGAGATAAGGAACACCCAGCACAGGGGACGTTGTGGTGCTACACAGATGACACTCGCACAGTCTCCAGCACAGGTCTTCAAGGGCTCGAGGAAAGCCTGCTATATGGAGCGGTCCTAATACGCATTTTTATCAGTGCTACATTGAAACTGACTGGAATAAGTCAAAAGCCCCCAGGTCCCCGATGAGAGGGGCACGTGTTGTGGGCTGTTCAGAGGAAAGTCACTACCTTCTGGCCTGGTGGTCTAGGAAGGTTCCAGTGAGGAAATATGCGTATTCATCTAGCACCCTGCCTAACACAGAGCAGGTGCTTCAAGATACTGTTGAACAAATAAATAAATGGACTGAAAAGTGAGACGTCCATTCTCTCCCCCTTCTTTGCAGCACCTGGAACACTTATTGCTCTATTATTACTACACCTGCTGATTCATTTAACATCTGTGTCCCCATTGAACAATCATGTGCAAGCAGGACCCGGCCTCCTTGTCACTTAGCCTGACACATGGCACACAGAGGTTGTTCAACAAATACTCAGGGACTTATGGATAGACTGACAAAGGGACAGAACGTACCTACTGTCAAGAGAGGCAGGAAGAACCTGTCTGCAGGAGCAGGTTTGTGAATGTTTAAAATGGGTCTGGAATACAGCTGCCTGTCTTAGCCACACCATGCCCTTGTGCATTCACACCAACACACAAACACTCCCCCCCCAGACTTTCCAGTTCTCAGCCTCCCACCTGGGGAGGCTCAGACCACTGTGACACACCAAGGAGATCACCGTGACATGACACAATTAGAAAGCTGTGTGTGGCAGCTGCAGGGAGACACTGAGTAAGCCAATCTGCCACAGGCCTGTTCTACAGCAAAGGCCAAGTAATGATCAGTCAGTATGGTTGGCTCACTGGGCACAGGCTGACTCAAGACAGAGCCAGGCAAATGCTCTTTCAAGTTCTAGAAAAGCTAACCCCAATCTCTGGAAGAAACTGAGAGGCTTCCCCCAGGTCAGTGCTATTATCCCCCTGATAACAAAACACCTCCCTTTGGTGTTTACATTTACATTTAGAAAAGGTCTTTACCTACCTAATCTCATCTGGAGAGCCACTCAGTGACAAAAATTTACTAAGCCTCTACTATATGCCAAGCACTCTGCTATATGTTGGGGATATAGCCACAGACAAGATGGCAAGAAGCCTGCCCTCTTTAGGGCATATAAAGATGTCACTGGGCAAAGAATCCCACAAATGTCAACTGACAACTGACCGGTGATAAACGGAAGGAATGTAGCTCTAAGTAGGCTTAGGAGAGTGGATAATAGGGAACTGGCCTGTCTAGCAAGTGTGATGATTCAGCAACACCTGAAAGAAAAGCGGAGTCCATTTAGGTATGAGGGAAAGAGGTGCAGAAGAGCATTCTAGCAGAGGGAAGAGCCCTAAGGCAGAAGAGAGGAGGGAGTGGTAAACAAGAATATATTTACCTCATCCCCACTTTACAGAGAAAGGACTGAGACCCAGAGAGCCAGGACCAGACTGCAGACCTCTGACTCAAACCCTGGCTTTGTGAAACTCCACGGACTCTTCAAAGTCCCCAGGGTCCCTGTCCTGGGCCCTGCCATGGTCCTGGCTCAGGCCGGACTGGGCCTGTGGGTGGAGATGGCAGGAGGTGGGGGCAGGGGGTTCCTCCGAGGCCCCGCGGGCCTGCGAGGGGCATGAAACGGCACCAAGTGACGGTCCGACTTGAGTCCGGACTCAGGGCTGGCAGATCGGGAGCTGCCCTCACCTCTAGGTACCCGGGCAGGCACCCAGGAACAGGGGAGCCTGCCAGGCCGAGGGCACCACGCCTCCGGAGAAGTGATCACCCACCCTCGCCAGCAGGAAGGAAAGGCAGGCTCCTCGGCCCTGACAGTGACGCTTAAGCCAGATTGTCAGCTAGTTATGTTCAAGTAGCTAGTATTCGTCGCCCTCTAAGAGGCAGAGGTCATCAGCCTGTTTGTCCCCGGGAAGCCCCCAGCCGCTCTCTCAGTACCTTGCTGGGTCTCTATCGCAGCGCTCGTCACTACCGATGTCATCCACATGGCAGCCTGTGCACTGGCTATTGCCCAGGAGAAGGCACTCTCAGAGAGGACAGAAGCCATCCTTGTCCACCTTCCCACTGCTGTATCCCAGAACCTGGCATGTATTCAGTAAATAGCGGGAGGGGATGAGTAACAGGGAGAAGAATGGGGACACCTGGGTGGCTCAGTCGGTTGAGCCACCTCGGGATTTTGGTTCAGATTTTGATCTCCAGGTCATGAGATAGAGCCCTGACTCAGCAGGGAGACGGCTTGTCCCTCTCCCTTCCCCTGCTCTCTCTCTCTCTCATAAATAAAATCTTGAAAGAAGAAAAGAAAAAAAGAAAGGAAGAAGGAAGGAAGGGAGGGAGGGAGGGAGGGAGGGAAGGAAGGAAGGAAGGAAGGAAGGAAGGAAGGAAGGAAGGAAGGAAGGGAAAAAAAGAAAGAAAGAAAGAAAGAAAGAAAGAAAGAAAGAAAGAAAGAAAGAAAGAAAGAAAGAAAGAAAAGAAAGCAAGAAAGAAAGAGAGAGAGAGAGAGAGAAAGAAAGAAAGAAAGAAAGAAAAGAAAAGAAAAGAAAAGAAAAGAAAAGAAAAAAGAAAAGAAAAGAACGAACGACTGCCTTCAAGAAAAGGAAAAAGAACTAGTGTGGAGTTTCTAAACGTGCCAGAGCCAGGGCTGGAGCTTTGTACCTCATCCCACCCACTCCAGCACCTCTCTGAAAGGCCAGGCTCATTCCCATCACCCAGTGACTGAGCCTGAATGCGATCCAGGGAGAAGTGCTGAACCCAGGAGGGCAACCCAGAGAAGCAGGGACAACCACAGACATGCAGAAGGAAACGCAGCATGACAGGTGACGCCACGTGGGGCTGGGAAAGAAACAAGGTCCTGGTTATGACTCCCAATTCCACAGTGATACCATAATGACTTCACAGCGATTAAAACACCACAAAATTGATCACAGTCAGCAATGCCTTCGTAGTGGAGATTGTGGGGCTTCCTCCCTCAGGCCTCTGGTTCAAGGCTCTCTGTCCCCCGCTGCTGAGCCCCTTCTCAGGAACTTGACCCAGTCACAGCCCACCAGGGACAGCTGTATGGAACAAATGGCCAGTCCCTGTGAAGGTACAAAGGCCTGGCCCCCTTGCCTGAGCTGAAGAGAGGTTTAAAGGGACATTCCAGCCTCAGAGCTCCCCATGCTGTTGGCTGAGGTCCCCATGGCATTGAGACCAGTCCCTCCCTCTGTCTACTTCTGCTTCTCAGAGTTGATCCCAGCAGCTCCCTCCAAAAATCCTGCAGGCAAATCTTAGACTTGTTTTCTCTGGAAACCCAACCCAGGACACCTCCCAAGATGCACTCTAAAAAACAAAGAAACCCAACCAGGATGTCAGTGTTGGGTCAGTGCCATTGGCTCCCAGGCAACCTGTTTCTCTACCCATTGAGACTTGAGGAGCTTCTCCTTCTGGCTAGAAATGGTCACATGCTGGTTAAGGACCTTGTTGGCTCTGGAGCCAGGCTCCCTGCGTTTGAATCCCAACGCCACCCTCCCTAAGCTACGTGACCCTAAGCAAGTCTTCTTTTCTGTTTCCTCCTTGATAAAAGGGAATTCTGTCTCCCAGGACGTGAGGACACACAGGTCAATACAGAGAGGCCTTCAGAACACGACCCTGTGCTCTGTTAAGAGCCCCAGGCACATCAGCTCTCAGCCACCACTGATCTTACATGGTGCACACTTGTCTTCTCTCCCGCAGGGACCACAGTGGGCAGGTCTGCAGCCCAGTGAGCCCAGCCCGGCCCAGGCCTGATGCTCATCCTGGGTGGAGGGGTATATGGGCACGTGCCCACCTGCACTTGGACAGGCGCCCCCTGGTTTCCACCTTACCTAGCCTTCCAGAAGCTTACAGAAGGAAAGACCTGGAGCAGATGGAAGATACTGTTATTATCTAAACTGTCTGAAACTTGCTTATCACTAATTCAGATCAACTGGGGACGCGCCATTTCCATAAATCAACCAACCACACAATAGGCCCACCCGGCAAAGCATAAGATGACAATAATAATCATGTGTATTTATGCAGTGCCTTTGTTCTGCGAGGCTCCCAACAGTCGACAATCATTATTCCTGTTAATACACAGCCATCTTGGAGAGGCAGGCAGTGAGCACGCGCCTCTCCCCCTGAACAGGCAGGAAAAGAATACTAATAGTAATAGTGAATACTTATTGATCCTTTATTCTGTGCTGGGCCCTATTTCAAGTGCTTTATAAATATTAACTCACTTGTAACTCTGTGAGGTAATTACTATTATTATCCTCATTTTACAGAGGAGGAAACTAGAGAGCAGAGAGGAGTGGGAGCAGAGAAGCAGGACTCCCCACCCTACACAGCCTGCCTCTGGGGCCTGCTCGCTTACTCCCTACACCAAGCTGCCTCCCCAAACCCAGAGGTCAACAAGGCATGAGGGACAAATGCAAAAGTCAGAGCTGTAGGTAGAAGGGGCCTCAGTGGGGAGACCGTCCCAGGCTAGCTACACCTGCAGGGAGAATGGAGAAGGCCTACAGGCCCAGGCTTCAGGAGTGGGCCTGCACCCCAACTGTGGCATTCACTTGCTAGCTGGTCTTGCCCCCATGTCAAGAGCCACCAAATGGCTGACTGAGCAGTCATTTGAACCTTTGCCTGACTGAGCATCAGAGCAACACAGGGCAGAGAGACAACAAGAGGGCACTGGTAGCAATGGCAGGCTAAGGTGCCATCCAGGGGGTGAAGGGACTTGAGAATGAGGAGACAGACGAGCCCTGCTTTCTCTGGCTCATCTTTTCCTCCCATTCTGCCATAAATTCAGGCAGTGGCCACATGGGATCTTTTGCAAAGGAGCCTAATCCCATCAACACCTAAACCCTCAAGTGCCTTTCCACCCAAACCCCTTACCTTGCTAAGGCTGGGTCCTGGGCTACCTCTCCAAAATCCTCCCATCGCCTCCCCTTCTCCCACTACACCCAGATGCACTGGTTCTTTGGGGCCCCCGAACACACCCAATCTCACAGCAGGCAAGTCACCTCCTCCAGGAGGCCCTTCCGCGATGCACCACCTGAGGGACTCCCAGGCACTTCTGTGTAACCCTGTCCTAACCCTCTTCCTAGCCTTCTCATTGGCTGATCTGCTCATGTTAACTTCTTTATTCATTTATTATTCTTCTCCCCTAATTAGAATGCATGCTCCATGCCAGGGTGGTTTCTGTCTGATTTGGTCACGACTGTATCCCCAGCCTGGAGAACAGCATGATGCTCAATTAATATTTGTTGAATGAATTATAATAAGTAACATTTGCTGAGCAGTTATCCCATGCCAGGAACAATCTCTGTGATTTACATAAATTAGCTCATTTAATCTTCACAACCCCCTATGGAGGCTGGTTCTATTATCATCCCCATTTTACAGATGAGGGAGCTGAAGCAGAAAGGGTGAAACCGCCTTCTGAAATGACAGAGCCAGGATGCAAATCCAGACAGCCTGCCTGCTAGGTCCCGGCTCCATACCACCCCGAGGATGAACCTGTTCTCCTTGCCCTCAGGATCCAGCCTCAATTCCTGAAAATAATGAGCGAGACTTCGGTGACCTATGTGATCTCCATTCTAGCACCATTCCCTGATGCACACACTAAGTTCTGGCCCTGAGAACCTTCTGGAAGACCCTGCCCTCTCTTGTCTCCACCATTTGGCCTTGCTGTTCTCCACCTGGAGCTCTCTTCGTTCTTGACCAATGCCTTCCTCACACGTCAGGGTCCAGCTCAAGCAGTCCCTGCCTCTGAAACCTGTCCTAAGGTTTGGGCCAGACACTCACTTCCTCGATGCGTCTTAGGCATCCTGCACTTCCCCTAACCCTGTACCTAGTCCACTCTGATGGCCATGTGTATTCACCTGTCTGCAGAGACACCTGTCCAGAGCCATTCATTTGTTTCAGCAATTATTTACTGCACGCCCACTACATGCCCAGCCCTATACGTGCCAGAGAGCCTTTGGCAGGCAAATCAAAGTGTCCAACCATGTAGACTTTTCTAGTGGCAGTGGCAGAGACAGACATGAAGCAAACAAGAATGCAATGTAACACCAGGGAGAATAAAGGAGATAGAAGCAGAGGAATGGGAAAGGATTATGAGGTAGGGCTATAACCTAGACAGCATGGCCAGAGACAGCTGAGCATCCACTAAACCCACAGTGTCCAAATTTTGGGGGGATCGCCACCCCTACAATTCCTAGGGATACCTCCCCAGTATATGGATATATGGTTACATTTAATTACAGACAAAACCTAATCACTGCTGTATTATACAGGTCACTATAAAATATACATAAAATATAGAAATACCAAACAGATGAGCCAACAATTAGTAGGAAGAGATGTTCTAGAATGTTCTTCTTGCCCGCCCCGTGCATCACTCTACACACTTGTGCGTGCACTCTGGTTTAGAGACTATTGTGCCAGAACATCAGCTCAGCTTAGTGTTGAAGAGGAAAAATGCAAATAAGGATACAAGGCTACTCTGTGATCCCAGTTAATTACACACAGCAGGTGCCCCAAAATAATCTGTCAAATGACTCAGGAGGTAGTGTTCAGCGGGTGCTAGGTAAGTCAGCCTCAGACGGGTCATTTCCTAATTCTTGGTCTCAGTTTCCCCATCTATAAATAGAGGGTGTGGTCTGAATCCCCAAGGGTGTCCGTGGGTCTACCCTGGCACAGAGCAGGCCATAGTTCAGTGAGCCCAACCCACACGGCTGCTCCCTGCATAAGAAGGGGGCCCAGGCAGTGGTGGTGTGACAGGCAGCTGAGATCTGATGTGGCAGGGCTTTCCTTGGCTGGCCTTTTATTGATTTTTACTGGTTTACACAGAATGGAAAAAAAAAATGCCAACAAGGAAACAAAGGCACTCCATCTCCAACCCGAGCCAATTATGCAGAGATTCAAGAGAGTAATGAAAACCATAAAGCATTCACCGGAATAAGAGCTCCCAATCTTCTGTAATCTTTGGTGATAAAACGCAAAATAGCAGGCCAGTGACACCCATTCATAAATCCCAGGTCCGTTTACTAGTGCTCAGTTCGGAACACATCTGTGGGTGCTGAGACCCCATTCTGTGCTTCTGCACGCCGGAAGTTGGAGCAGGTCCTTTAAGGGTCATGCACGAATCTCAGCACCGTGCGACAGCTGGCAGCAAAGAGCCTGAGGACTCTGTGGCCACAGACACAGAGAAAGCAGGAGGGCACTTCCCCTCTGGACCGCAGCCAGACACAGCACTGTCAGGTGTTCATGTGGATGTGACTGAGCCTGCTGCTGGGTTAAGGAATCTGGGGCTCAGAGAAATCCACTTGTCCCTGAATCACAGGCTAGTGGTGGAGCCCAGCCTTCAGCCAAGGTTTCCTGGCAGCCTGACCCGTGATCTTCACTCTTCTGGAAGGCTCTACAAACTCTTCAAGGAGACCTGGTAGCAGGTGGTGGCTGACAGTGAGGAAGGAAGAAAGAGAGCGAGAGAGGGAGGGAGGGAGACGGGAGTGTGGAATTCAATTTATGGCTTGTTTGCCAATACTGAGAACAATGCTGAAACACAGACAGTCACAAAGCCCTTACTCTGCACCAGCTAGAGCAGCCACTGCTTTAAAGGCAATGTCTCATCTACTCCCCAACACCTAACAACGGATGGGGAAGCCGCTGGTGCTATCCCCATTGTACAGAAAGGGAAATGGAGGCTCTGAGAGGTTCAGTAACTTGCCCAAGGTCACTCAGCAGGTAGGTGGTAAATCCAGAATGTCAACTTTGACAGCACTGGTGCTGGACCACCACCCCCATGCTGCCTGCCACTGAAGAGCAGAAATCTACTTCTTAGATGCTTCTGAGCACCTTTTGTTACTCTGTGCCATAAAGAGGGGTGAGCCTCACATCAGCGGAGGCAGCCTCCTGGTGACTCCCATTTTACAGCCTCCTGGGGAACAGGATGCCTGTCCACAGGGCAGGGTGTGCAGCCAGAGCCCCGTCATGGGGCATTTTCACAAGGAGAGAAGATCCATTCTCATTCCCAAAGGCAGAAGGAACAGATACAAGTGTAGATTTGGGCATCACCAGTCGGGACGAGGATGAGAAAGAGGAAGCAGAGGGAAGAAGGGCCAGTGTGCAGAGGCAGAACCAGGAAACTCAGGGGGTAATGAGGATCTGCTTCTGGGGCATGTCAAGGTGCCAAGGTAGAAGCCAAAGTGACAGGAAGGTGGGCATCCCCAGGTGGAGAAGTAGCAGGACAATGGGCTGCCTACCCAGATAGGCCTGGCTCCATGGCTTACTTCTATGAGACCCTGGGCAAATTCTCCTCCCAGTGCCTCAGGTCCTCATCTCTCAGATAAGGATAGCAGCAGTACCCACCTTACAGAGCTGTTACGAGGATTAAATAAAAAGGGGCATATAACTTGCTTCCAGCACAGGGAAATGCTGCATTACGCCACAGAGACTGGTGGTGGTGGTGGCACAGCCATGCCAGCTGTTGTGTGAAGTAAGGGGGCAGGGGCAAAGGCACAAGCAGGTGAGTGGGGGGCCGTCATGTTGGCCCCCATCGCCAAGTGATACAACGCTCACAGACCCTGTCTGAAGACAGCCAAGCTGAAGAGAGTGACCCAGTGACAAGCCTGAGGCAGAGTCCCAGCCTCCCCTGGGCAGGGGCCCAGCTGAATGATCTTTAAGGCCAGCCCCTGGCATCGGCTTTGCACTCCACTAATGGCTGAGAAATGTCCAAGCGGCTGAGGCTCCTGAAGTCTCTGGTGAGCTTGGCCTCCCTTCATCCTCTCTTCTCCTGGCTTCCTTTTCCTTCCCTTCCCACTGATTTGTTCACCTTCTTCCACACTTCCTGAGCACCTACTGTGTGCCTGGTCCTCAAGGACACCACCACGAGAGTACTGAAGGAAGTCCAGGACAGGGCTGCACTTGACACGACCAGATATAAACGCTGAACAAGCAGAACATACATTATGTCTTCGGCCTGGTGTGTTCCGCCACCTGCCAAGACAAGGTCTTTCCCCTGCCCATGTGGGCTCCGTGTGAAATCGTGAAAGGGCCATCCCGTCTGCCTTTCCCGTTCCCAAACCATCCGGTCCCCAACAGGTGATTGCCTAAGGCTACGGTGTGGGCTTATGGTGGCCCAGCAAAGACCCATTCATCTCAGCAGTGGAGTATGACAGCTCCGAACCCAGCGAGAGCCGCACTGAGGCTGTGGGCCAGGCCCTGCCCTCCGGCCATCACCAGCACGGCCAGCCCTCCAAGACCCAGGCCATTGCCAAGGGTGCAGGGGGTGTCTCTGTAGCAGGCTGGGTCCCCTGAGAAGCAGAAGACATGGAGGGGCCCCTGGGTGACTCAGGGGTTGAGCATCTGCCTTCAGCTCAGGGCGTGATCCCGGGGTCCTGGGATCTGAGTCCCATATCGGGCTCCCCACAGGGAGCCTGCTTCTCCCTCTGCCTGTGTCTCTGACTCTCTTGTGTCTCATGAATACATAAATAATATCTTTAAAAAAAAAACAAGAGGAGGAGATGGATGTGAGGATGCAGCTATACACAGAGATACAGATATATATACAGGAATATATATTTCCTCTATATCATGTTCACATCAGATACATATACAGATCTATCTTCTACATATACATTCAAAGGAGTAGCTCTTGGGCTTGCCCCCTGTGTAAGGAAAGGCGAGAAGCAGGGCTGGTCCCAGGTTGAACCTGGGATGACCCTTCAGAACTGTCCTAAACTGGTGAGTGGGGGGTGGGTTTTTATACCTCTATGTCTATTGGTCACTGGGTGTGGGCTGCCCAGGAAGGATGCCTGGCCTCACCACCGGTGCCCTCGTGAACTGGGGCAATTTTCAAAAAGGATAGGAGCCGAGGGCTGTGCCCTGAACATGGAAGGTCCCTGAGTCCCGTGCAGCCCTAGGGTCCCTGGCAGTGCATCTCGGGGTCGAACAGTCCAGGGAACAGTCACGGACCCCTTCACCCACTGAACAGCAGGCAAACACAGGGCTGGGGTTGAGGTGTTGGCCTGCACTCCAGGGGAGAACCTGTCCTTACCCCTCTAAGCCCCTCACCTGTAAAACGGGGCTGTTAGAAGCGCGTTGCCCGTCGGCTCCCGCAGGCCTGCATAAACAAGGCCTGTGCCTGGCATACCATAAGCACTCAAGGAGAGGCAGCTGTGGTCTTTATCACACACCCAGAATCGAGGAGGAACTGCTTGCCTCTGGCCACCGCTGTCGGGTTTCTGTTTCTTAGCCTCAGCCCACCGTAGGTTGTATCAAGAACCATCTCGGGGAGGTTCGGTGGGCATGGCAGCTGAGGTGTCAGTTGCTAAACAGTTTCTCTGCGTCCTGACTGGCCTGTCTCTGTTCCAAACTCCAGGGAAGGCCAATGAGACTTAGCCTTTCCCCACAGGAATCTGTCCTCCTTCCCAAAGCACTTACTCAGAGCCCAAGAGAGAAAATAATCCTGTTCTCCAAGGCTTCTGGATACCAGGGAGCACGGGAGTGTCAGATCACATACCACGAAGGGTAACTGCTCCTAAATGTTTCAGCTGGGTGGCACCTGCAGAAAAATGTGAGAAGATTCAGGGCCAGAAGCCACAAGGCCACTAGCTTGAGTCCTTCTTAACTGTGCCAGGGTCCCGGACAGCAGATGCTCTCCTGGGGCTCGCTTTCTGGACCCGAAGCATCACTGGCAGGCAGGGTGGCCAAGAATCTCTGGCCCAGCAGCAGCCACTGTTGGGGACAAAGAATGCGGCTCCTTTGAAAAAGGCCAAGGAGGATGACAGCTAGGGAATGTGTGTCCCTCCAGCCGGCCAAAGTGCAAAGATCTGGAAGCCAGATGTTGGGCTTAGTGTGGGGAGGGTCTCAGCCTGGGAGGTGAGGAGGCGGGCCGACAGCAGCAAGGCCGGAGCCCACCTGCCAGTGGGGCAGGGGAGAAATCTCCGCAGCTCCAGGAGGGGCCTGGCCAGCGTGAGCAGCGGGGGCACGAAATGTAGGTTAGACATCTAGGACAGTTCTGAAGCCTGGGCTGTGTCTGCCAGGAAGTCAGGCAGGGGAGGGGAGAGGTGGGAAGTAGAAAATGCAGAGGACCGAGCGGCCTCAAAGCCTCTGACTTGGAAAAAGAGCCCAGGGGGGAGAAAAAAGAATCCCTGTGATGAGCCAGGAGGAGGCTCAGAGCTGCCAGTAGCCCCCTCCTCTGCCCACTCTTGCGGCGGACGCCAGGGCTAAGTGATACAGGGCTGGGCATCCCCTGCCACCATAGGGACTCATGGAGACCAGAGGCCTCTGCTCAGGAGACACCCCGATAGTTCCTCTCTGCGAGAAATGAACATCTCTCTGTGGAGCATCCTGAGTCCTCTGCACAGACTCCACTCCAGCATTTATTCTGACTTCTATTTGCTGGGCTGTGCACTCAAATCTTCCACAAATATTTACTGAGCAAAAATAAGGCTCTGGGCTGGTGGCTGTGAAGGATGCTGTTAGCAGATCATCCCTCTCTCAAGGACCATCGGGATCTCAAGGCCGGTGGGGTTGCTTCCTGGCTGTGGGACCTTGGGCAAAGTCTTCTAGCCATCTCAATTTCAGTTCTTTATCTGTAAAAGAAAGGGGCTTGGGGATGGGAGTGCAAAGCTCACATCCCAGAAAGATGGACAGAGAGTAATGAACAAATAACAAGTAAATGTATAGATGTCTGTTGGTGCTACATGCTCTGGAGAAAAGAGAGCAATGGAGTCACTGGGGACATAATGGGATGTGTGAGAAGAGACCAGAGGAAAGTGAGGGTGAACCAATGACCTCCTGATGTGATGGGCATGGGCCATGGGCAGGGCACAGGGGCACCCTCAGGTGTGCCGGGAGGTCATGTGGCCGGAGGTCAGGGAGCACGGATCAAGTGGTCAGAGCCAAGGTCAAAAAGTTACTCAGACAATTTAGCTACCTGTGTGGACACTCCTAGAGAGGGTACTCTCCCTGAGGACACAGGTCATGCCCTTGTATGCAACCCCTCAGTGCCACACGTTTGCTGGAACTGAGCTGAGGAAGACACCAAGCTGAACTGCATTTTGGCTCAGGGGAGGCGGTTTCCTGTATTGCAAAATTTACATGAGACAAACTGTCCCCACTTTGTTCTGGTTTTGGGCAGGAAATGAGTTTAAATGTGCTGTCAGCTTTTATTTTATAATTATTGGTCGGTTTTCATTCATTTCAGGAGAGAGAGTCTATAATGATAACCGAATCTCAGATGCTTGGTACTGTTAGGGCTGTTAGTACGGGTGCCAACCCAGATGTGTGCAGACAACAGAGACACACCACCCTCTGATGACGTGAAGAGGGAAATGCCTAAGCCAGGTACATATTGGGTCATGGGGGCCAAACTGTGACCGTGCCATTACTAAATGATGATTTGCCATATCGACCGCCTGCAAAATATTTGTCTTATGCACCACCACCACCCGTCCCCGACCTCACAATGCTGAAGTCCCTTCCCATTGTATCAATAAACATCTTATCACGGGCCACCACTGACACTGAAGTTCACAATCATCCCACTGCTGGGTCTGCAGAAAGGAACTCTTTTCTGGGTCACTGGGAAACCACAGTTCTATGTGTTTTCTTTGGTCTTGCATTAGTATTGCTGCAGTGGCGTTGGGATAAGCACTGCCGAGGAGAGGGCAGCAAGATGTAGAGCTGAGTCTGAGAATTTCAACACTGTCTTCTTAGTTTCAACGAGAAGGCAATCGTTCATTGGTTCAATGAGTAGTTGTTGGAGATGACCAGAGAGCAGAGCTGGGATGATGCAAACATGAGTCAAGCAAATTATGGGGTAGCAGAAAAATTAAAACATATATCTAATTAACAATATAAGGTACAAAGTCCCAACTGAGGAGAATTAACAAAGAACTATGAAGAGGATGATTACATAGAAGGCAGGAAAGCGTGAAGATTTCATCTCACATGCCAACTCTGATCAACAGTGGTTGCCGAGAACAGTGTTGAGAAGGAACCTGAAGTCCCGTCTGAGCTCAGTGAGAATAGGTGCTATGCCCAATTGATTGTGTCTGCCCTAAACAAAGAAACCACGTGGCAGATGTACCAAGTGTCTGTCCTACAAGCGTTAGTAGAGACCAATTAGGTGGATGTGTAGCTTTAAGAATGAATTCTGTCCTTCTTTTTAATGTTTAACACAGAAACATAATAACTACGTTACACTGTTAAAGTAGAAATGAAGGAGGAGTAACAGACTCAATTTCATCATGTTAAGTATGTATTTACCTTCTAAAAATCAAGAGAAAGAAACTCAGCCAAGGTGCCACCACTTGAAATCAGGGGGTGGCTGGCTGAATCAGGGTGGTGCTCTGGGCTCAGGGCCCCTCCCCTGCCCACTGTCACACTTTCTCTCCCCTAAGCTCCACCAAGGCCATCTCGGGAAGCTGACAGGGAGGCAGTGAAAAAGTCTCATCCTAGAACCAGATTTGCCAGTCAAATCCTTCCTTCACAAGGACTGGCCAGAGAGGGTAAAATGTCCTTCTGCTCCCAACCAGTCCTTCAAGAGAATGTTCAGCACAGCTCTTGGGCAGGCTTCCTGTCTCCTTTGACCAGGACCCTGCACAAACATGTTTTGTGGGCTGTTTGAAGAACCCTGTGGGCATGGCCAAAGCAACCCAGCGACGGGATTTAGTCGCATTAAGACACACCAATGATCTTCCAGAATGATCTTCCCACTTGCTAGTCAAGCTGCAGTGAAACCAAAGGCAAGCATACAGGTCTCAGAATCCAGAGAGAGATGGAACTGCTTTATTAATATCACAAAGTGGAGGAGAAAAAAAAAGAGTGTTCTGGATTTGCTGTGCCAGCACTGCTTCAAAGCACAATCATTAGGGAGGAGAAGAGGAGGTGGGTCAGGTGGATTCACGCCCTCTGAGGGCCACCATCTTGGGAGGAGGTGGTGGCCCTTCCCTGCCACTGTGCTGTCAAGAGGAACTGCTGTATCTTCTCACCCAGGGTGACGGCCCTCCAAGACTCAGGAAAGAAGGTGACAGAACAGATACATGACCAAAGGATCAAAAGCTTAAATTATACATTTTTTTCAAGCCTTTTTTTTGAAAGGCAGCCAAAAAGGTACCTTCACAAAGCCAGCTTTGTGTGAACTTTAAACAAAACCACTTCCAGCAACTGAGGTTGAGCAGCCCTAGCAGACTGCCCACCCCAGAGCCTCATTGTAAAACCTTTGGTACTTCCTTCACGTATGTGGCCCAGACACCTGGCTTTATTTTGTTTTTGTTATTTTCATTTCAGGGGAAAAGGCTGAGGTGAAGGGAAGGAGAGCAAAGCAGAAATACTACATGTCCCTAAAGATCATATGCACAAATGGCCAGGCCACAGGAGCATTCTGATGACTCATTCAACATACTTAGCTAAGCATCTACCATGGGCTGGGCCCTTGTCTCCAAGCCTTGTACAGCTGGACAAAGCAGGTGCTCCATGGAAAGCCTGCCATGCCCACAGGTGTGCTGGTGGGAAGCCCAATGGGAAGCTTTCATGAGGCCACATGGGCCACCATGGAGACTCCCAGAAACAACTGAGTGCGAGTCATGGATTAACAGGTGGGGGTAGGGGCAAGACATTTGGGGAGTTGGAGTAACATATACCCATAGCTTGATGAAGCCTGGGGAAATGGTTTACAGCATCATTAAAGTCATCATTGGATAATGATGATCAAAGAGGAAATAACATTTATTAAGTGGTATGCATTCGCATATATCATAACATTTAATTGTTAGGACACGACTAGGAGGTGCATGTTATTATTCTTGTTTAACAGATGAAAAAAAAAAGAGGCTCAGAGGAGTTGAAGAAGACGCTCAAGTTCACATGGCTGGTAAGTGATCATCAAGGCTCCCCTCCTCAGAACACACCATACAAATTCTGCAAAACAGAGCCTTCTTCTGCCTCAGTTTTTGAATGGTAAAGCTCAGTGCACTCAGAAGAGAATAAGAATCTCAGAAAGAAACTCATGCATAGAAGAACCTGATTTATGATAGAGGTTGCACTTCATATCAATGGAGAAAGGAATGATCCTCTAGCAATGTTGAGAAAACTGGAATCCCTAAATGAATTTGGATCCTTCCTGTACATCATACATAAAAGGAGACTCCAAATGGATGACAAATGTAAATGTGAAAGGACAACTCCGAACCTAATGGAATAAAGCGTGAGACTCTTTTTCTGAACTTAAGGTATGGAAGAGCCCCTTAAATAAGATCCCCCAAAGCACAAACCACAAAGCAAAATAAGTTGGTAGGTTTGATTACCTCAAAATTAAGGGATCCTGTTCAACAAAAGACACCATGGACAAAGTTAACAGAGAGAAATGGCAGAGAGGAAAAAGGTATTTGCAGTGTAGTTACAATATTATTGCCACATTAGAATGGCAACATGAGAATGCTGAGGCCTCCAGAATGGTTGGGGGGATATGGATAAATGGGAACCCTCATGCACTACTGATGATGGCTGAGCTTTGTGCAACCATTCTAGAGACTCATCTGCTGGTGATTCCTGAGACCAAGTACGTATAAATCCTTTGACCCAATAAACCCACACTTGGAGATAAAGCCCAGAGAAAGAGAAGAGATTGCCCAGGTTCCTAAGGGGACAAGTAGGAGGATATTCATGTGATAGTGGGGACTTGAAGCAACTAGGTGCCTATCACTAAAAAATGAATAAATGCAATAAAACTACTATGTGGTAGTTGTTAGCACCATTCACTAATTGTTTTCAGCCTTCCTCCTTCTAGATTCATGGTTGGATTATAGTTTCTACCGCTTATGACGTTGAGAATGACTACATGACCTTTTTAGGACACTTCTGGGCCATTGTGCTGTTTGCTGCCTTCTGAACAGAGTCTTTACGAGCCAGGGAGTGGCCACTTTCCCCTCTTTCTGCCATGGTGAATGGTGGAGGTTCCATCAGCCTAAGCCCCCGAGTGAGATGTGAAGCAAAGCTCCTACTGACCTGATGGGCACAGAATATGGCCAAACGGCAAACCTTTATTATTTTAAGGCACTAAGATTTTGGAGTTGCCACTGCAGAATAACTTAGCCTACCTTTAATGATACAACTCTGCAGCTGTTAAAGCAATAAACCAGATATACAGCCAACAACAGGGATAGATCTTAAAATCACGGTGAGAATGTGGTGAAATGGCCAGAACAAAAGAAACTCCTAGGGGCAATATCATTTCCATAAACCAACAACACACACACACAGCAACAATACATGTTTTATAGACACATACCTGTTTGAGGGTGTCAAACACCTGAAATGTGCCCCTTTAGGGGAGGGAAGATCACAGAGGAAGAGAAAAAAATTAAGAACTAAAATGGGAGAGAGCCTCACACTGAGGATGATGAAACTTCCATGAATCCGCAAGCATGAATAACTCAACTCTCTATTCTATCTAAGATCAAAAAGAAAAGGAAAGTGGAAAGAGTGTAAATAACTATTCTAGGTTGACTTCGGTCGGCATTTTGAATCCTGCAGGCCAATCAATCTTCTATTAGCACAGTGCTTCTATTTCCCCCACCAAGTTTTTGGTTTCTCTCTCTCTGTCTCTCTCTCTCTTTTTAAAGATTTTATTTATTTATTCATGAGAGACAGAGAGAGACAGAGAGAGAGAGAGAGAGAGAGAGAGAGAGGCAGAGACATAGGCAGAGGAAGAAGCAGGCTCCATGCAGGGAACCTGATGTGGGATTCGATCCTGGGACTCCAGGACCACGCCCTGGGCCGAAGGCAGGCACTAAACTGCTGAACCATCCAGGGATCCCCTCTCTCTCTTTTTTTAATATTGAAGTATAGTTAAGAAACCCTCATGCGCTGGTGCCAAGAATGTAAACTGGTGCAGCCACTATGGAAAACAGCGTGGAGACACCTCAAAAATCTAAAAAGAGAACTACCATAGGATCCGGGAATTCCCGTACTGGGCATTTACCCAAAGAAAATGGAAGTGTTACTTCAAAAAGATACATAACCACCCCCCTTGGTTATTGCAGCATTATTCACAACAGCCAAGATACGGAAGCAGCCCAAGTATCCATCGATACGTGAATGGATAAAGAAGACTGGTACACCTGCATGTGCGCGCGCACACACACACTGGAATATTACTGTTCCATAAAAAGAATAAGCTCTTCCCCAAGTGCTAATTGACCCAGACAGGTTTTCGCTTTACAGTCCCTGTAGCATCTACACCTCCTGGGTACAAAGGCATAAATTACAGCCACAGCAGCTACCACCAATCTCTCCCATTTCTCTGTAATTGAGAGAAGATCCCTCCTGACTGGAGAAACAAGAATGGAAACGCGCCAACTGTGACCAACTCCAAGCCAATGGCATTGATCGCTGTATGCTCCCCAGTGGGGAGTAGTCCTGGCTCCTGACAAGACCTGAGTTGAGAACAAATGACCAGCCCAGGTCCACACCTGCAAGAGATGATGCAAGGCTCTCGGGCAAGTGCTCCCCACAGCCTGAGCTTCCCGGGTTCTGGCAGGTGGAGGGATGGGGAGCAGGCTGGCTTGGAGCTCCACTGCCCAGCCATGTCATAGCGATGACTATGCACAACACCCTGAGAGACAAACACAGCTCAGCTCCAACAGCTCACCAGGCAGGCTCCCTGCCATCATTTTCTTTCCCCGGTGTAGTGCAAAGGGGCTGGGCTTGGAGTTAGGCAGACCTGAGTCTGAGTTCTCTCCCACTAGGCACTGAATTAATCCAGGGCACTGAGCTATTTATCTCCACGCCTGGTCCTGTGTCAGGCACAGCAGCAGCTTATAAATATTTGTTGAACGGAACTGTTTATGTGCTTCTTGCTCATTTTCCTGAAGAAACCACCAACTTAAATAAATACATTCATTTTATTCGAGGCACCCCCTCCCAGAACGTAAACAATAGTAATTCTTTTCAATTATCAAATGGGTGATACAAGGTTCTTTCACATTCATTTTCAAGATTAATCTTTATAGGAAATCTCTTATTATGCTCTTTATATATAGATAAGTAGGATAAAGCTCAAAGAGGGTAAGTAATCAACCCAGCGTTTTCTGGAATGCAAGCGAATCAATGTGGAAGGAACAATAGAATTACAAAAGCAACAATTTGCAATCCTCAGCATAAGATTCAGCTCAGGTAAGGATTCGCAACAGATGCCTGGGCTTCTGGGAGAAAGATGGCTGGAGAGCAGGATTCTCACATGCTCTCCAAGTATCACTATGGATTACTGAATAGCATAAGGTACAAAAGGTAGCTATTGTGTCTTTACAGTGGGGCGATCTTGTAGTCACCTCCTTTAATCAAGAGATCTAAGTATGTCTCCAACTGCAGGACAGCCAGGTGCTGTGGACTCCCAGTGGGACGCAGCAACAAGTACACAGTAATGCCTTTGGGTATTCCGGCCAAACATCTTTCATTTACTATAACCAGGAGGAAGCCATCGAACAAATCCAGCATGTGGGACATTCTGCAAGACAAGTAGTCTGGTTATTTTTCAAGAACAGTCAGTTACGAAAACACAGGAAGACAGGGGAGCTGTTCTAGATTAAAAGGGGCACCTGGGTGGCTCAGTTTGTGAAGCATCTGACTCTTGATTTTAGCTCAGGTCATGGTCTTAGAGTTGTGAGGCTGAGCCCCACATTGTGGAGTGTGGAGCATGGGGCTTAAGAACCCACATTGTGGAGTGTGGAGCATGGGGCCTGCTTAAGATTCTCTCTCTCACTCTTCCTCTGCCCCTCCCCTCTCCCTACCTTAAAAAAAAGGCAGGAGGACTAAAGAGATAAAGTAGTCAAATGTAATGCATTGCTTTTTAGGCTTTTTTTTTTTTTTTTTTTTAGATTTAATTTATTTACTTGAGAAAGAGAAAGTGAGTGAGAGAAAGAATATGAGTGGGGTGGGAGTTTTGGAGGGGCAGAGGGAGAAGCAGACTCCCCACTGAGCAGGGAGCCCAATGTGGAGCTTGATTCCAGAATCCTGGGATAAGGACCTAAGCCAAAGGCAGTCGCTTAACCAACTGAGCCGCCCAGGCACCCCAGCTTTCTAGACTTTTAAAAAGTTACAGAAGTCTGGGCAGCCCTGGTGGCGCAGCGGTTTAGTGCCGCCTGCAGCCCAGGGCATGATCCTGGAGACCCCGGATCGAGTCCTGCATCGGGCTCTCTGCATGGCGCCTGCTTCTCCCTCTGCCTGTGTCTCTGCCTCTCTCTCTCTTTCTCTCTGCATCTCTATGAATAAATAAATGGATTAAAATCTTTTTTAAAAAAAAGTTACAGAAGTCATTCTTGGGGCATTGGGGGAAAGTTACATAAGGACTGAATAGTAGATTTATTTATTATTGAATTAATATTAATTTGGGGGGATGTGATACTATTATTAATGTTAGGTCTCTTGATTGTGATAACGGTCTTGAGATTTTATAGGGGAATGTCCACATTCTAAGGAAATGCAACTGCAACATTGGGAGTAAAGATTAGGAGTAAACTGTCATGATGGGTGAGACTTCCTTATAAATGGTTCAGCAAAACAGAAGAGTGTGTGGGTGTAAAGGGAGAGAGCAAGGGAGGCCAGGCATGCAAATGTGCCAAATGCTAGAAGCTGGCGAATCAAGGTAAAGATAAAGGGCATATAGGTATCCATTCTCCTATTGCTTCAAATTTTCTGCAGGTTTGAACATTTTCAATTAAAATACAGTTAGGAGGAAAATATAAACGCTCTGATTTTAAAGCCAAGGATTATCTAGGACACTGACCCACCTCTCTAGGAGGTTTTTGGTAAGCAAGCAATGTCCCTCCTCCCTGTCCCCAGGACTACCACCAAATCCCTTTCTAGCTAGAAAGAATAATCAGTCATTCAGATATAGGGGGTTGCTTTCCTTCTCGTTCATTAAAAAAATACTTTCTGTTACAGGGTACCAATATATACTCAATATGGATTATAAAATGAAGTCTATTTTCCACCCCATTTTAATTTTAATAGTAAAACACATTTGCTAAATATCCCAATTAAAGGTTGGAGAAAAGGCCATACTTCACTGCTGAAGCTGCATTTTCACTAATTTGGTTGCTAGTTAACGGTTGAAGAGAGATGGCAGTGTCAGGCAAAAGCGCTACCCTCCTCCACACCCTCTCCCCAGCAGACATGACTAATCAATCACCAAAAGCATTTCTCCCCAAGCCTGAACCTTTACTACAGCCTCACGAGGTACCCTGCAGTGCTTCCTGGTGGTAGGGTTTTCCTTTTTTACTTCCTTTTATTATTTTTTAAAGATTATATATATATATATATATATATATATTTTTTTTTTTTTTTTTTAATGAGAGACACACAGAGAGAGGCAGAGGGAAAAGTAGGCTCCCTGCAGGGAGCCCAATGTGGGACTCGATCCCGGGACTCCAGGATCATGCCCTGGGCCGAAGGCAGCTGCTCAGCCACTGAGCCACCCAGGCACCCCATCCTTTGCCTTTCTTTAAAGACATCAGAAGAGAAAAATATTCACTCTTCCCTTCCCAGGAGACTCCTGCAAGAAATTTTCTCTGGAAAATAGTTATTTTCAAGGTCCCAGATTTCCTCCCTCAGTTATTCATCCAATAATCACCTGTGTGCTCTTTGAGTTGATTGCAACACCTACTGTGTGCTGGTGTCCAGAGTGCCAAGATGAATGTGATCCAGTTCTGCCCCCATAGGCTCACCAAAAGATATTGATAGAGGTTCCAATAGGGCTCAGAGCAAGGACTGGCCAACTGCCTGGGTAGGTGAAGAAAAGGCTTCAAAGAGAAGGTGGCACATTCTCAAACACCTTTTAGAAGAGAGAGTATGGCCTAAAAGGTGCTGGTGGCAGCAATGCTTTCAGGGATTGTGGTGTGTTCTCATGATGCAGTATCCCTACATTGGTTCATTGGCTCCCATAGGCACCTACCCCAACTGTTGGCCGATCCCAGTTTGAGGTGGTTGTTGACTGCCAGCCCTCCTTTGGAAGTGGTTGAGTTCTGTGAATGCTATTCTTTCCTAGATGAAATACAACCTTTCCCTCAGTTCACCACAGCAGGTAGAATGGGCAGTCAGCTGTTGTGATTTGTGCAGTGCCTAGCCTGGGCCCACCTAAGATCATGAAACATCTCCCTCCCCGATGTCTAGAATTCCATCCCATCATGGGAATAGCACTTTATCAAGGAGTTGGACATGGTGGGACAGGGGAAGGGTGATGGAAACCAACATTTACTGAGTAGCTACTATGTTTACCTCTGCTCATGTACCTCAATAACCTTGGAAGTCAAGGAAGGAGTGAAACCCCCCAGATGGCTCCCCTACAGTTAGACCAGGATCAAAACCTGACATAATTATGAAGCACGTGGAGAGAAAAGGAAAAAAAAAAAACTTTGTCATCTTGATTCTGTGTATTAAGTTTCCGCGTATGTGATCCAAAAAGCTCTAAGAGGTAAATATTACTACTCCCACTTTGCAAATGAGCAAGCTGCGGGTTCAGGAAAATTTGTTACTCACCATCGTCATCGCCATCACTGCACAAGCGGCAGGCACACTTGTTCTATCAGGCTCTGCAAACACTTTATATCTATCACCTTACTAACTTAACACAGCAACCCTGTGCCAACAGCATTATTCAGACCACTTGAACTGTGATTACACTGAGTTTAGGAAAGGTTAAATCACCCGGTCAAGGTCTCACTCATTCAGTAGGTGTTGGTCTGGGATGCATCTAACTCTGAGCCCATGTTCTCAAATGCTGCTCATGCTACCTCCTAAATGTGTGCCATCTACTAAGTGCCAGAGCACCAGAGCAACCACTGTGACAGTGTACTCTCTACCCACTGCTTCCTGAGGGAGTCTATTTGGACCTGTTTGAGCACATGGAAGTTATTCTTTAGACCAAATCTACCAAGAAATGAGAAACAGCCTTAATAACAATTAAAATTATATTTTGGCAGCGGGAGCCCTCAACAATAGCTTACACTTGCTTCATGCTTGCTACGTGCCGTGCACTGTCCTCGTGAGCAAGTATACATGTGGTGGTACACACAGAACAGCTCACCCATATCCCTGGCCTTCTGGGCCATTTCTGCCACCTTGAATTTATGCACGGCCATGCAGTTTGCTCTGGCCAATGAAATGCAAGCAGAGTGATGTGTGTCACTGTCTGTTGAAGCGTTTGAGAGCCAGTACATAATTCCCCAAAATCTGTCTTCTTTGCAGGAGCAAGCATGGAAGCATGCTGATATGGAGGGGCTGTAAAACGGAAGCAGTCTGGACGTACAGACAACACACAGAGGGCAGCTGCACTGGGAGTCATCCAGGTCTTCAGAGGACTTTGCATGAGTAAGAAAGAAACTTCGGTTGCAATCAACTGCTGAGATTTAGGATTTGTCTGTTACTGAAGCAATAAGTAGCATGAGCTAGCCTATTCTAAGAGTCAACGAATCTTCCTATCAGTTCTATGATGGGGGTGCTACTATCCCCATTTTACAGACAAACCAGCACAGAGAGGCTAGGTAACTTGACAAAGATCACACGGCTATGAAAAGGTAGAGCCAACTGTGAACCCCAGGAACTGAGACTCCAGAATCCATGCTCTTTCTCAATACCCTGTTATTTCCCCACTAATACTTTTAATCAAATATATTAATGCATAAACATCAAGGTCTATAAGTGTCTTGATATATCTTAGCCAATGTTTAAAGAATAAAAGAATTATAAGAACATGTAATTAAAGAAACACCAAGATTGCTTGCTTTAAAAAAGAAGAAAAAAAGAAAACCAGCCTAGCTTCTGCTTGTAAGAAGGCAGTTAAAACTGAAAATGGGTTACAGCAGAGGTGACTGTTCTTTGGAGAAATGCCTGGAACTAGGGAAAATCACTTAAAGAAAAACCCTGTTTCTTTCTTTACCCAAATCCTTAGAGTTTGCTCTAAAGGGCCCCAGGCACAATTAGAAGTATAATTAGTGTTCTCACCCACCCCCCAAATACATGTTTTTTCCTAATTAAAAAACACATATATTTCTTTAACAGATTCATTATATTCTTCCTAAATCAAAGCAAATCCTTAATGAGTGGCTGGGAGATCCCCCAGATAAAATGGAATCATCAGAAACTCGCACTGGGAACTTGAGTGTGTCTCTCCCAGTCCTCTCTGGGGCAAGGACACTTGTCAAGGTCCCCTCTGTTTTGTGCAGTCGTCATAATCGCTGCTGGTCGTAATTTAGGACACTTGGTTAAGTGGTTCTTTCCAAAGCAATTAATGAGTTTCATGGGAACAGGGCTGGTCAGAAGGTCTGCCGCGTGTCATGAGGGGTGTGCCCTTTCAATCTGGGGACCCTGACAAGCCTGCCAGTCGGGCTCTTGGCTGACGCTTCCCCCAAGTTGAGGGCTTGTCATCCTTTCAAAAGTCAGATGATGCCAATGACAAGAGACAGATTCCTAATGGTTGCCGGAGTGGTCTCTGGAGTCAGGCTGCCTGGGTGAGAATCCCAGCTCTTCCCACACCAGCCCAGACAAGCCCAAACCAAAATTTGGGACATACCGCTTAATCCTCCAAAACCTCATTTACAAGATAGGAATGGCCAGAATATCTATTTCATTGTTAGCAGGATCAAAGGAGTAGATGCACACAAAACGCCTAGCAGAGTGTGCAATACAAATTAGCTGTCATTTTAAGAATAATTATTAGAGAACACTTACTGCCGTCTGTGGTTGTTCCCTGCCTTGTGGGGGGACATCCATTTGTATAACTCTCCTGGCTTTTTTTCTCCCTCTTACTCATTCCTTCCCTAGGGAGGTGGAATGATTCATCTGGCTGGTGAGTTTGCCTGGAGAGCTGGACAGGCAAAGCTCAGCCTGCCGCTCACCTTCTCCCTGGAAGCCAGCCGCCCAAAGGAAGCAAGCATCCTGCAGAACTCCCACATCATCACAGCTTTCCCGGAAGAGAGCTGCAGCGTTCTAGAAAGGCTCACAAGTAGGCACTTACACCTGATTAGTTGCAGGGTCTAGCATCGGGAAGGACATTGTTACTGCATGTCCAAGCTGTGTTCTCCAGACTAGAGGCTTTATTAGTAATAAAAGGAGTATTTTCATCTCCACCTGCCTGGCGTCTCCGGTCTCCACCAGCTGTATTAGAACTGGTGTAGAGAAAGGAGGTGCTGTTTATTGGATTATCACCAACCTCAGCGAGTGTCACAGCAATCTTACTGGCAGGCATTCAAGGCCTTTTATGAGCTGGCTGGTCCAACTCCACAATCCCACAGGTAGCAATTTATCCTTAGGATATAACCAATCACATATGAAGAGTTATATTACAGGGTAATTCACTACAGAGCAGTTTATAGAATCAAAGATGGGACAACCTGAAGGTCTGCCACCAGGGAACCGACCATAAGACAGAACACAGTATGACAATTTTAAAGGACGCTGCCAAACAGTATTAATGATATATACGGGGATCCCTGGGTGGCGCAGCGGTTTGGCGCCTGCCTTTGGCCCAGGGCGCGATCCTGGAGACCCGGGATCGAATCCCACATCGGACTCCCGGTGCATGGAGCCTGCTTCTCGCTCTGCTTCTCTCTCTGTCTCTCTCTCTCTCTGTGACTATCATGAATAAAAAAAAAAAAAAAAAAAAAAAAATGATATATACGGATGTTCGTAATCTGTTAAGTGAAAAAAACAAGCGTAGGACAACATGTACTATTTTGTAAGAAAAATATTAAATGTTTAAAAATATTTGGAGGGGCGCCTCGGTGGCTCGGTGGTTGAGGGTCTGCCTTCAGCTCAGGGTGTGATCCCGGGGTCCTGGGATCAAGTCCTGCATCGGGCTCCCTGCAGGGAGCCTGCTTCTCCCTCTGCCTGTGTCTCTGCCTCTCTCTGTGTGTCTCTCATGAATAAATAAGTAAACTCTTTTTTAAAAATTTGGAAAAAATATATCAGTTGTTAACACTTTAGATGGTGGTATAGTGGGTCACTTTAATTTTTTCCTTTATTGCTTATGTAAAAATGCTCTAATCTCTCCCTGTTGTATTTCTTCTAAAATAAGCAAAGAAGATATTTTTCATTTTTCTAAAAGCCAGGTACACAGTGGCTGATGGAGAAAACTCCTTTGAGGGGCTCAACTTTTGCCTCTTGCTTCTTTGGAAACAGAGCCATTAGGTCAATAGGACTGTGCTCATATAGTCAAGAGTCTCCCCTGACGGGCCAATGGAGGGTCTGGTTGTTCTGGCTGTTTTGAAAGAAGTCAGGGAAGGCTCTGTAGGGCCCAGGAGCCCTTGCAGGACTGGCAGTGCTGGCTGGGAAGGAGAAGTGATGACCCAGAAGCCTGGCACGGCCTGGCAACAACTAACAGGAGACAGGTGCCTGGGACTTGGGGGTGCCTGCTAAAGGTTAAAGTCCCAACTGCTTGGTGTGGCATTTGAGGCCTTTCCGATCTGGTCCTTATACTCATCCCACTGGCTCAGCTTCAGACCAATAAGACACATCCCTCTCCTCAAATGGTCCATACCCTCGTCCCTCAAAGCCCCTGATAAGGTGTGTCTTCTTCCCATCCTCCTCCAACCAGCTCCCATCTCTTTCTGAAGCTCTCCTACACCACCGCCATCCCCTATGCCCATCTATACTACCAATGCTCCCTACATCTACTTAGGCCACCAACACCCTCCTCATCTATCCAGCATCAGTGTTCTCTGGGTACCACAAAGCTCTGAGCCCAGAGGCACAATCTGGAAAGGAGCAGGTGCCGAAAAGTCCAGATAACCTGCAAGAACTCCACACATACCTCATTAGGAGTCATTTCCTGCCTTGTAGGCTTTGATTCTCCAACCAATTTGAGGCCAGGATTGGGTGTCCTCAGGCCTCTCTCCTCTAACCATCAATGACCCCATCTCTGGGGCATCAGCCCATGCCTCCCTGCTTCCCACCTCCTGTCCCCTACAGCCCACCCAATTTTGGTTTAAGCACAGGCTCAGCATCTAACCTTTTCTATTAGTGTGAATGTCAACTTCCAGAGACTAAGATTATGGCATTTCTTGAAGTCAGGAGATAACTCAAAGATGACTGCCCCTCTGTCTTATTCCATAAACCAGAGGGAACAGCAGACTCTGTAGGGATGGTCAGGAGTAGCTTAAATGTTTGATAGCAGTGGCTCTCACAACAGAAGCCCACAGGAGGGCTTGTTTAAATAAAGGTTATGGATCCCGCCCCCAGAGTTTCTGATTTAGCAGATCTGGAGTGGCTCTGAGACTACATTTTGAGAACCATTATTTGGGACCTTCCAAGGCCTGGTTCCCACCCCGTTACTTGTCTGAACTCATCTATACTTTCCCCTTGCTTGACCAACTCCAGCCAGATTCCTCACTATTCTTCAAACATGCCACACACATTCCTGCCCCAGGGCCTTTGCACATACTATCCACACTGCCTAGAAGGCTCTTCCTCTGTTATCTGTGTAGCTCTTCCCTAACTTCTTTGAAAGTCTTTACTAAAATGTCACTCCCTCAGTGAGGCTTTCTCTGCTTTATTTTTCTCTGTAGAACTTACCCTCACAGCATACTATTTATTTTATATCACTGGTTTTATTTCTCTCTATCTCCCTGACTAGACTATGGGCTTTGTGAGGGCAGAGATTTTTCTTGGTGTGTTTACTGCTATATCTCAGAATAGCATCTGGTGTATTGTAGGTAACCTGGTATTTGTGGAAGGAAGAGGGAGGATGATGAAAGCAGAGAGGGAAGGGAGAGGGAGGTGGAGGAAAAGAAGCAGAAGGAGAGAGTACGAAGGGCAGAAGGAAGCAAAGAAGGAAGGAAGGAATTTTACAGACAAGTAATATTCTTTTAATAGTTGTGATTAGCAACATGGCTGCCAACTTTGTTATTTTGCCAAGTAAGAGCTTTAAAATCTCAGAAACTCCAATTAACGTCTCCTGTCTAATCAGGGACCCATATGGTGGACCAGAAGCCTCTGAGCACAGGGTTGCCTGCCTGGGTGAACGGTGGCCCTGGACATGAACGATCACAGCTAGTGTGATACCGTACAGTGCTCTAAACACCACCATTTCATGAAAGAAAGGATATTGTATTTATTTTTAAAAAGACTATTTATTTATTTATTTATTTGAGAGAAAACAGGGCAGGGGGGAGAAGCAGGGGCGGGGGAAGAAGCAGACTCCCTCCCAAGCAGGGAGCCCCACACGGGGCTCCAACCCAAGATGCTGAGATCATGACCTGAGCTAAAGGCAGATGCTTAACCAACTGAGCCAATATGGTGCCCCAAAAAGGACATTTTATTTTTTATTTTTAAAGATTTTTACTTATTTATTTGAGAGACAGAGTACAGGTGGTAGGAGTGGTAGAAGAAGAGTGAGAATCTCCAGCAGACTCCCCGTGAGCATGGAGCCCAACGCAGGGCTCGATCCCAGGATCCCGAGATCATGACCTGAGCCGAAGTCAGACACTTAAGTGGCTGAGCCCCCCAGGCACCCAAGAAAGGACATTTTAACAACACTGCCTTTCAAGTAACAGCGCAGAGGCTGAAGATTTCACTTCAGATACCAACTGTGAAGGCCTCGCACTGCAGGATGCTGAGGCCACCTCTGAGACACCTGCCGTGGAGTAACTGTCGGAATGGGAGCTCATGTGTGCCATACATTTGCCATCCTTGCAGAAGATGCCCCATAAATACTGGCTGGATTCATGAATGACACTCGCCTGCCTGTAATATGCTGTCTCTCTAACGGTACAAATTACAGTGACGTTTCGAGACACGGCCAAATGCATATGCAACCTCCCAAGCTGTAATTCAGTAAGATTCCTCTAGATCCTCTGAACTCCTGGGAGGCAGGAACTCATTATCTTTGTATTCTCAGGGCTGAATTCAGATTCTCCCCATCCCCCCATTCAGCTGGGCTTTGATAAACATTTGTTTTTTCTTTTAAAATCAGAAATGAAGCTCTGGCTTCAGTGCCTGTGCCTAGTAAGAGGGTCTGATTCTGAAGTATGAGGGAATTGAGGGGGTACTGAGCCCAGTGCTTGGCACAAGCAGGTCCTAACAAATGCTGACTGATTGGTTCATGAAGAGATCTTCAGACTTATCCAAATATGAAACATGGCTCTGCGGTCTTGGCTGCTCCTGAGACTGCTGCTCCCTGCACTTTCCTCTAGAGGAGATGGTGCAGAATCTGTCTGGGGTGTTGCCAGACTTTGCAAACAAAGGTAGATGAAGAAGGAAAACAGCAAGTGGCACACAGGGTGGGAAGTGGCACACAGGGTGGGTACTCTTCTGGCTTCAGACACAACCAGAGGCTGGCTGATTTTCCCATGTTCAGGGATCAAAGTAAAGTGGCTGGAAGGACAGTGATAAGATGAGAGTGTGCACAGTCCTACAAAGCAAGAGCACAGGAGGGCTGGATGGACTTCACATGAAGAATGCCAGCCTCCCAACATCTCCACGATGGCTGCAGACATCATCCCTTCTACACACCCGTATCCACCTGGCACCAGGCCCCAGCACCCTGCCAGCCTTCCTGTCTCAATGGTCAGGGAAAGAGGCTGCTTTCCAGCCTCTTCCATAAGGAAGGCGGAAATGCCACTCATTCTTCACTGTCCTTTCACCACCCACTCCTTCTGTCACTGAGTCATTAATGATGTAGCAACTTAGAGTGCCTGGTGGTGGGGATGCCCAGATAAATGCAGCACAGGCCCATCCTCCTTGAATCTCCCCACTGAAGGGAGAAATGCAGACCTGTAAACAATTCCCGGCACATCACATCCTGTGCTTCCCCCAGGTGTGGTCCGCCTATCGCTGGTGGACACCATCTGGTTTTAGGTGATACAGAGATAAACACTTCTACTTTGGGTTATGTGTTTATTTTCATATATATTTAAAACATACAGCTAGTGCATCCAATCCTCTATGTGTCACATGCTTTTGTGCACTGGACGTGTTTTTGATAAAACTTGCAAGTGTGAAGTTGATTATAATAAAGACAGATAAATAAAGCACAGGTGGTAGAAGGGACTCATGAAGTGGCAGGCAAAGGACACATCCATCATGGATGAGAGCACAGATGGGGGTTCAAATTCTAGTCCCGCCGCTAACCAGCAGGGTGACTCTGGATGAGCTGCTTACTCACCTGGGACCTTGATTTCTTCCTGTATAAAGTGATCATGTCTACCTCCTGGATTCTGATGTAGATAATTAACCTTGTAGGTGCAAATTCACTGTTATTTTATTATCTTGCCATCATATTCTCCCAGTGCCTGTTAATAGACGGTTGGAAAGCTGCCGCACCCGGATTTGGGGAGAAGGAGGCGGCCAGTGCTCAAAGCCCTACGCCCAGAGCCAGCCATGAAAACAGATAAGGGAACGAGAAGATGGCCTCATTAATGAGCCCCAGGAGCTGAGGGGCTCCCTAATGAGAAGGGAGGAGGCCAGACAGCAGGCCCAGGCTCCCCAGCAGCGGCTGTTGCAGGGGCCCAGGCCCCACACACCACACAGGAAGACCCCTTGCCATGGCATGTCGGAGCCACAACACAGAGATTCTAATCCCAGTGGGTCTCCACTCCCGAGGGACCCTAGATTGCTGACTTTGGACACCAGCTCAGAGGGACCCACAAGAGGAACAGGCTGGGTATCCTGTTACACTGGCAGCCAGGGGCAGGGGGCAGGGGATGCTTAGAAAAGGCCTCCCAAACTATAAACACCTCTGGTGAGGGGAGAGACTTAGTCTTTGATTCATCGACCCATTTGGACGAGGGGTCCCTCCAACTTTGTTGTCCATAAGAGCAGGGGCTCACTCCCAGGGTGAACCACCCATGCGATGGGATGCAGCTCAGCGATGAAAGGGAGCACAGTGACATGGGTCAATCTCAAGTGCATTATGCCAGGTGCAAGGAGGCAGAAGCAAAAGGCTGGGTATCGTACGGTCACAGCTCACACATTCCAGAAAAGGCAAAACACTAGGGCCAGGGAGTAAGCCAGTGATTGCCAGGGGTTAAGGGTGTGTATGTGGAGATACACGGAGATATCACTCCATACCGACTAGGATGGCTATGATCAAAAATACGGATAATAACAAGTGTTGGCGAGGATGTGGAGAGGAAGGAACCCTCATACACTGATTGTGGGATCATAAAATGGTGCTGCAACTGAGGAAAACAGTCTGGCGGTTCCCCAAAAAGTCATCCAGTTACCCTGTGACCCAGGAACTCCACACAAAACCACGCATCTACACAAAAACGTGTATGCCAACGTTCATAGCTGCATTATTGCCAATAGCCAAAAAGCAGAGGCAACCCAAGTGCCCATCAACTGACAGTTAAACAAAATACAGCATATCCATATGCAATGGAACATTATTCAGCAGTTAAAAGTAATAAAGTATAGCTACATGCTATAGCACAGATAAACCTTGAAATATGCTGTGCAGTGAGAGAAGCCAGTCAACAGAAGCCCAGATCGTCTGAGTCCATTTACACGAAATGTCCAGAACAGGCAAATCCCTAGAGGCAAAAAGTAGATGAGCAGTTGTCAAGGGCAAGGAGGGCATAGGTAGGGGGAACAGTCTGTGATTTCTAAAGGTACAGGGCTTCCTTTGGGAGTTGAGGAAGGTCCTAAACCTGATGGTGGCGATGGCTGTACAACTCTTGTGAGTCCGCTGAAAACCACTGAATTGAATACTTTGAACAGGTGAATTGTATACTATGTGAATCATATCTCAAAAAAAGCTGTGACAAAAAACTAAGACATAATCAATTACCACAAGTTAAAAAAAAAAAAAAGTACAGGGAAGGTTTAACCACAAAGGGATAAAGGAATCTGGGGGGAGGAGGTACGAGAACTGTCTAGATCTTGTTTGTAGCCCTGGTCTGATTCTGTGCATTTGTCAAAACTCACAAAACTGTACACCCAAGATACAAAAATAAATTGGCCTGTCCCAATCCATATTAAAAATGGTTACCCTCAGGGCACCTGGGTGGCTCAGTCGGTTAAGCACGGACTCTGGATTTCAGCTCAGGTCAGGATCTCAGGATCGTGGGATGGAGCCTGGTATGGGGCTCCATACTCAGCAGGAGTCAGCTTTACATTTTGTCCCTCTGACCCCTCTCCCCTCCCCTCCACCAGCTCAGGCACGCATGCAAGAGCACTCGGTCTGTCATTCTAGAATAAATAAATAAATCTTTTAAAAATGGTTACTCTCTTGTAGACACTATGCTAAGCCCCTTACAGGCCTTGAATTGTTTAATCCTTAAAGCAAACCACTTAAGTATTACTCGCCCCATGTGGGCAAACAGGCTCAGAGAGGTTACGTGACCTGCCTGGAATCAGTCAGGAAACGTTTTCAGATTTTGAACCCAGTTCTATCTGACTCCAGATCCCACATCAGCGTCCACTGCGTTATGCCCTCTACATACTGATCATCTGGAACATTCCCTGAGCACCTCTCAGGTAGTTGTCAATGGTCACCTGCCTGATTACTGCCCCACTGGTGAGTTCCTTGAGGGCTGAGACTGTGCCTGAGAAATGTGTGTCGCCCACCATGCTGGGCACAGACACAGGCACCCTAATAGGCAGTCCACAGATGTTTGGGGATCAGGGTATAACAAAAGAGAGGCAGGGTGAATGCCATTTGGAAACGCAGATGAGCAGCCTAAGATGAGTTGACTCTGGGCCTCCAGTCTGGCCAGGGGGCCACACACCCTCACTCAATGGGCCTCCTGCCGTTGGATCAGATATCTGAGCCTAAGCTGAAGAACTGAGAGACCACACCTACACTCCAGCTCTCTCAGCAGCCTGGGGGCAAGACACTTCTCCTGGCTGCATTCCTCAAAGATTTAGTACTGCTCCTCCTAGAATGTCCTCACCTCACTAACTCACAGGAGGCAATGAGAACCAGGTCGATCCTACAGGCCACAGACTTCCTCGGTCTCTCAAACCCATTCCCTTCTCTCCATTCCAGCTGGCTCCCCAGGCTGCCATCACCCCTCTTCTGCCTACAAGCTCTCTCACTACCCCCATCAGTCTCCTCCCCAGCCCTGATGCTTCACCCAACAAATCCCACAGCCAGGGAAAAAGCTTGAAACATGAATCTGCTCACATCATTCTCCTGATATCAAGGATAGCATTGACCCTTGAGGGAATGAGAATGAGATAAGAATGAGAAAAAGATGCCCTCCTCCAGGCAGGCACGGGTCCCATACTGGGGCCCATATCCTGGTGAGTCAAGAGGCAACCCCTTAGTCGGCATCCTTGTGCAGGACACATCCTGGGTAACTGACCAGGTCACTGCTCTGAATGCAAACACCAAACTCTTGCCAGGGGCCTCCAAGGTCCTGCACAATGTGGCTCTGGTTTATTTCTGCAGGCTCTTCCCCCTTCACTCTAGGCTCACCCCCGCCCCCAGCCACTGCACTCCACTCTCTGTCCAGACAGTTGGTACAGCTCTGGACTCCCCAAGCATTCCACGTATGCCCTCCCTTTGCACAAACTGTTCCCTCTAAACCCAGCCAACTCCTGCACACCTTTCAGTTCTTACCTTAGATGTCCCTTCTTCCTTCACCAAGCCTCACCTGACCCCACTACCCCAAATACTTGCCTCCCTCCCAATATCCTCCTTTACCCTGTACCATAAGAGCCTGTCTACTCGGCTGTCTGTCCTCTGGACCCCAAGCTCTGCAAAGGCAGGGACCTGCTGTTTATTCACCAGTGTATCTGGGGCATATGGGGCATATACTTGGCATGAGATACTTATTGAAAGAATTAATCAACTAACAAAGAGGTGACGGAGTTAAACAAGATGATTTATCATCAGTAGGACAACAGGATTTCAGTTTGGGAAAGGGCTCCTGGGGATCCCTGGGTGGCTCAGCGGTTTGGCACCTGCCTTTGGCCCAGGGCGCGATCCTGGGGCCCCAGGATCAAGTCACGCGTCGGGCTCCCGGCATGGAGCCTGTTTCTCCCTCCCACTGCATCTCTCTCTCTCTCTCTCTCTATCATAAATAAATAAATCTTTAAAAAAAAAAAAAAAAAAAGGAAAGGGCTCCTGACTAACTCCGTTGGACTGATCATTGTACTGAGGCGGCGGCTGATGCCTTGGGGAGGGCCCATGACTTTCCTCAGCTCCCATGCTCGCAATCCCCAGAAGCCACACCAACCCTCCATCCACTACAGTAGGCAGAGAACAGAAATCCCTGCAGCCCCAATAGGAGACAGTCTGATGGCCAAATGCAGTGGAACACAGTAGTTAAGCTCCAGGGATCTGCGTTGTGATAAGAAGGCCCAGGGCTACTTATGAGCTGTGCGGCCTTGGGTGAGTAATTCATATATTTTGGGTCTCCAGTCTGTAAAAAGGGAACCAGGGACCCATGATGGATGGGCAGGGATGCATGAGATATGGCCCGGAATGGAAGAGATTCGGCGTGAAAAACACTCAGCAAAGGCCCTGGCACATGCTCATCAATTAAAATGAGCTGTGCATCCTGTAGCTGATCAGTGCTTCCTATCTCACACTCCCTCCTCCCCCACTGGGCCCCAGGTCTAGGGTTTCCCCCTTTGCCAATCCCTCCAGCACAAACCTTACCCCCAACTCCCTTCCACCATCACTGCCATGCAATGGACCACTCCAACTTCACCAAAAGCAGAGAGAGGACTCCAGAACAGTCTTCAGGATTTCGGGGTTTTCAAACAATCCCCTCAACTTCAAATATCCCCTTCTATGTCTGGGAAAGAAAAGGGAGCCTTCAGGAATGCAGATGAGGCCACGTTCAATACCAGGCCATTCATCTGCTGGGAAGACAAGAATATGTCTGGCAGATAGCACCTTTTAAAAAATATTCACAACCTGTTTCCCCCAGTATCTTGATGCTTGCAGCTTTGGGTAAATTTTAGTTTGGAATCAAAGACTCCAAATGTGTGTCTCCTATTAAATCCTTGGGTGGCACCTGGCAAATTTACCTCTAGGTCTCCAGGGAAGCAGAAAAATGAATTATTAGCATTTTATCTGTGAGAGGCACATCTCATAAAGTCGGGGAACAATGTAGTTTCCCCTCAAATTAATTTCATTTTATTTTAAAATGGTCCATAGAAAGTGAGCAGAAGAAATAGATTGTTTGCTGATCAGCAAAGATCCTCCTGTGCTTTGAGAGGGAAGAAAACAGTTCATTTTCCCAGATTACTGGATGGAAAGCAAATGTGAACTCTCCACCTCACCTAATGCGCTTGCATTTTGTGCTCTCGTGGCTTTAATCCCACCATCATTCGGTATGTTCAATAAGCATACCAGACTCGGCAAGGGGGAGTTTGGGTTTTTTTTTTCTTAAGAGCCCAAAGGGGGCTGTCTGTGTTTCCACAGCACAGTCTATACATCTGACATGAGTCACATCGCCCTGCACTGCGATTCTGTTCTCCACTCCTGTCCCACTGTGCCCCTAAAGTCAGATATTTCTCCCCCCGCATCTTTATCCCCAGGTAGGGTTGCCAATTAAAATACCAAATGCACAGTTAAGACTGAATGTCAGATAAGCCTGCAGTATTCTGGACCTAACTTACACTAAAAAATATTCCTTGTCTATCTGACATGCAAAATTTCATTGGCACCCTTTTTGTTTGCTAAATATGGCAATCCTAACCCCAAAATCCCCTCTCATCTCATCCACCTGACTCTGAGAAGTCATACCCATTTTCCCATAGCTGAAGAAACAAAGGCTCAGATGGGCTAAAGATCCTGCTGAGGTTACCCAGCTAGTGGGTGGGAGAGCTGAGAGTGAGCCTCTATCTTTCCACCCACGTGCCCCGTACATGTTGTGGAGTCAATGAATGCAGCACGCATGCATGCAGATGCCAGGCACCCAGGGAACCCGCTATGCACCTTTCTCTGAGTCATCATTCCCTCCCTGGAATCCCAGCCACACTTCCTTATTAGTGAGATTGCTGCCCCACATTCCTCTTCTTGGGAAAGGGCCAGCTTCCCGGGAACAGCACTGATGCTGTGGATGGGGCCAGGTTCTCCCTAAGTGAAAACAAATCTCCTGGTGCCAGGAGCAGCAGGGGGGGGCAGGGTGGCTGGAGAGAGCGGGTGCTCACCATCCTGAGAAAACAGGTGCTGGGTCAAGGCCTGGATGCTGACCATCCCCCATGGCAGCCTGGCCTCCTGCGCTCCATCCAGACAGGCAGAGAACTCGGGGCAGGTGTCCCACCCCTACTGCAGCTGAGTGACCTCAGACAGGGCTGACCATGCAGGAAGGCAGGCTGGCCCAGAGCAGCACAGTGGAAGGCAGAGGACACCCACAGCTGTTCCCTCTGCCTGGAACTCTGCCCAAACCCCCCACCTCACTTAAGTGTCCCCTCCCCATAGTAAACATCACAAACCGTAAGTTCATGAGCAATTTCTCTTGTTCAGCACTTTTGTTCTCTTTGCCACCACGGCCGTAGCACCTATAACACTGTCTGGGGGCCTCTGGGTGGCTCAGCAGCTGACCGTCTGCCTTTGGCTCAGGGTGTGATCCCGGAGTCCTGGGATCGAGTCCCCCGTCGGGCTCCCCACAGTGAGCCTGCTTCTCCCTCTGCCAATGTCTCTGCCTCTCTCTCTGGGTTTCATAAATTAAAAAATCTTCAAAAAGAAAAAAAAAAAAACACTGTCTGGCAGACATTGGGTGTTCAGGACATACCCGGTAAGTGAAAGACTGAATGGAGGTCTCTGTTTAAAAAAATAATAATAAGTAATAAATATATATACACAGATATGGATATTTTATATGCATATTTATATATACATACATAAACACACATGCACACATATGTGCCCATACACACACACGCACACACATAAACCCAACTAAAATTAAATACAAGTAATGCAGCATGGGGATGCCTGTGGTAAACCCTCCAGAGGACCCTACCACACCCCTTCACACATACCGTGCCCTCTCCCTGAATTTCACAAAACTATTCAACTTTCAAACCCCAGCTCAGGGGGCGCCTGGGCGGCTCAGCCACCTGAGAGTCCACGTCTTGATGTCCCCTCGGCTGTGGTCTCAGGATCGTGGGGCTCTGCACTCCACTCCACGATCGATGGGTCCGCCTGGGAGTCTCTCTCCCTCTGCCCCTCCCCCTGCTCACTCACACTCTCCCAATAAATAAAATCTTAAAAAAAAAAAACCTCAACTCAGTTGCCTTTTTCTCCCAGAAGAGCTCTCTGACCCTCTCGGCCCCCCCACCCTGTGGGGGAGCCCATTGCCCCATCCCCTCTTTGACTTACTGGTGCCGTCACTGTTGTGGTCATTACCCTGCATCGTAATTTACTAAACTGCACATTTTGAGGTCCTTGTGGTGGGCTGCGTTTCGCCAAAGACGGCTGGGGCAACCTGTCCCCCACACGTGCTTTTCTGGAATGTGACCTTGACACACACACACACACACACACACACACACACCGGCCGGTGGAACTCCTCCTTGCTCCTTGGGAAGTAGGCTGTGTCTTGTGGGAGACTGTGGCCAACCGAGAGAGTGATGCCCTGCTGGTCTGGGATGCAGCTGTTAACTGACCCAGAAGCTTCTACTTTCTGCCTCTGGGAAGCCGGGCACCACGGAAGAAGGGCAACTACCCTAAGACTTCCCTGCTGCACAAAGTTCAAGCTACACGGAGAGAGGCCCCGGAAGACGCTATGTGGAGAGAGACAAGCATGAGGGCACCAAACATGGGACTAAGGAAGCCATCTGGGGAGTAAATTCTTGAGCCTCGGCAACCGCAGAGATGTGCATCAGAGATGAACTGCCCAACTGAGCCCTTTCCAGATCCTAATGCACAAAACCAAGAGCAAAATCAACGGGTGGCTTTGAGCTGCTAAGTGTTGGGGTAGCTTGTTTTGAGTGATAGTTAATTGAAACATCCTTGAAGACAGGAACTCTATTTCATTTAACTTTACATCCCCTAATCTTAAAACAGTGCAAGGCTCATAGCTCAATAAAATTCAGCTGAGTTGAACTGGCTCAGACTGAATTTAATTTTCCCCAATTTAGAAGGACTACTTTGGTAAATAAAGCCAAATGTCCTCAGTCACCAGCTGAAACTGCTACCTGGCCCATGTGAAAAATGGAAGGGAAGAGCATACATGGAAATGTATAGACTATTATATGGGACTCTAAACAAAAGACTTTTTATGGGAATGAAATAAAACTATGATTATCCCTAGCAAGTTTTAGGAATATTGCCGGCATGACAGCCACTGTAAAAAACATCACAAAAAAATACTCCCATTTTTGGGTCTGGTGCCAGGAAGCCATGACATATTTCTCCATTCCCTGCAGGACCAGAATGGAGATGTGATCCTATGGGCTTGGCTCTTTCCTCCCAGGCATTCGGAGACTGAGTCTGGCAAGTCAGGGACTCTGTTGCCAGTAAAAATCGCATTTACTTTTTTTTTTTTTAAGATTTTATTTATTTATCCACGAGAGTCACAGAGAGAGAAAGAGGCAGAGACACGGGCAGAGGGAGAAGCCGGCTCCATGCGGGGAGCCCGACATGGGACTTGATCCCGGGTCTCCAGGATCACACCCTGGGCCAAAGGCAGCGCTAAATCACTGAGCCACCCAGGCTGCCCGCATTTACTTTTTATTGGCTGACACTTTGGAGCAGCCTCAATGTGGAGGGCTTCCTGTTCAGTGATCCGGCTTCAAGACATCTCACTGGACCAACAACAGCTGTTCCCTGGTCTGAGATGTCCCTTCATGTCCTCTACCCTCCGACTTGCCTCAGGGGGGTGGGGACGTGCTTCTGCAAAATCCTCTTAGGTTAGCACCCACCTTAGACCTTCCATCTTTCTGAGATCACAAACTCAGAACCAAAAGGGACCTCGGAGTCACCTATGTCATGCTCTGGCCTAATCCCTGCTTCAGAACACAAACAGGCCTTTTCTTCCAGTGCACTCTCAGGACAGCTGGGAGGGAGTAGGTGTGAGTCGTGATTCCACTATTTGTAGACAGAGGCACCTTAGCAAGTCCCATGACCTCGCTGGGTCTAACCAGGCCAAGGATGCTCACAGGATACCCATGGAGACTGCATGACATATGGGTGTGGGGTGAATGAATGAACGTTGCTGATGAGTCCAGAGCTCACGGTAACAATCCATCAGCTTCAGCCTGAAATAATGTCTTTCTTGCTGTAGCCCCAGCAGCTCCAGAAAGCAACCCCCCCACCTTTGACAATCTAGATCCTGGCTTCATTCTCTGGAATTTCTGGGTGTTGGAAGTGCATGGTCTCCAGTTCCCTGGGAGCACCCTGCTTTGGGAAGAAGCCTCATATTGACATGAGCAAACCCCCACCATGGTGATGGGTCAGAGCTGGGCCCTACCCACATCCAGTCAGAACCAATTTGCCCAGGACATATTTACGAGGATGGAGAGAAAGGAAAGCTCTTTCTCACTTGCTGATATAATCTGAGGAAGTCAGGGCTAGGGTAGTGACAGCCAACTGACTGGCACATGAGAAGCTGAGCTAAAGATAAACCCACCAGGAAGGAAGGTACAGCTGGAAAGGGCAAAGGGCAGCTGAGGTCATGATGGGGCCCTCAAGCAGCTTTAGCCCTGTTCCTGGACTTCTCGTTTACATGAGTCAGTGTTTTCTTCCCCTTTATGTTCACATGAGTTTGGGTTGGATATTTTATCACTTGGAACTGAAACTGTGCCCTTTCTATCTATGCACAAAATCAAAGCTCCCTCTAACTCTCTTTGTGGGGCAAATTCCACAAAACTCTACCTTCATAGAGTTCTAAAATCAGAGAATGAGCATCTTTCTGGTCTCACACATGGCCTCAAAGATATGTTTTTCAGGCCCACCCAAGGACCTACTTATTTATAAAGGGTCCCCTGCCTCCATCACACTTGATTTTACCTATCTTTTCAACCCTGAGGCAGTCCATGGTGATTCACAGACAAGATACTTCACACTCACCTCCAAACACTAAATAGTCCATAAACATGGGCAGTCCGGGTGGCTCAGCAGTTTAGCGCCGCCTTCAGCCCAGGGCATGATCCTGGAGACCCAGGATCGAGTCCCACATCAGGCTCCCTGCATGGAGCCTGCATCTCCCTCTGCCTGTGTCTCTGCCTCTCTCTCTCTCTCTGTGTTCTCATGAATAAATAAATAAATAAAATCTTTAAAAAAAATAGTCCATAAACAGAAAACAGGGAGGTAAAGAGACTCCCCTTCCAGACAGAGAGAACCTCCCAAGCACCAGTAAAAGCAAGAGAGGTATCCAGCTGAAGTCTTACCTGGGAAGTTGGGATGAATGACCAGACCAGCCTGGAAGACCACTGTCTTTCATTGGCAATAAACTGGGTCTGATGGAGAAAGTCATGAGCACTTTCCAACTACAATTTCTTCTAGAGTCCCTTTATGCACCAGAGTGATTATAAAAGCCAATCAGTCATTTTGGAAAATCAGCACTTATTAATATAATCAGGTTGTTCAATTAAACCTTACTGAAGTATTTTTTAAAGATTTTATTTATTTATTTGATACACAGAGAGAGGGAGAGAGAGGGAGAGGGAGTATGCATACAAGGTGGGGTGGAGAGGGGCAGAGGGAGAGGGAGAAGCAGGCTCCCCAATGAGCAGGGCTCAATCCCAGGACCCTGGAATTATGAGCTGAGCCAAAGGCAGATGTTTAACTGACTGAGCCACCCCGGTGCCCCTAAACCCTACAGAAATATTAAATTAAATCTGTATTGAAGTTTAAAGTTGTATGGAATCAAGATCAGGTTCACTATCAAGTATGGGGACAATGACTTTAACACAGAGGGCATAGCCTGACCCCATGTTTGCTTTAGCAACTCCTTAAAGTGATCCAGAAGACCAGGACCACTCCTCAGTGCTCATCAAAGGATAAGCTGACCATGACAAGGGTGTCAGCCATCACCCCTTTATGAGGCCAATTATATTGGGTGACTTTGGGGGCTCAGGGTGTATCATTCAAGAAATACTTGTCTGAGGATGAGCTTTTGGAGAAACATGACCTCTGAAGTCCTGGGATTCGCTGGCAGAAAATTGCAAAGCATTAACAGGAAATATCTGTTGCCTTCTCTGACAGGTACTTACTTAGCGTGAAAAACAACAGGTGCCATTAACCAGCTACAACAGGCACTGCTGGCTGCGAACCCAATCAATATCCCTTTCCTGTGCTCTTCCTTAGGAAAAGCACTCAGATCAGGTAGTCATGGTGGGAAAGACATGTCCAGCTAAAGAACTAAATTTCTTAGCTTCCCTTGGAGAAATGGTGGCTGGAGAGGGGCTAAGTGTTGGTCAAAGAGATATAAGCAAGATTATTGGGTGGGGCATCAGTGAGGCTCCTTGAAAGAAGAGCTGAATTCACTGGCAGGCACCCCTTCCTCCACCCTTCCTCATTCTTCATTGTGCTTAAAATGTAGAAGCAATGACTGGAGCTGTAGCAGCCATCTTGGGACCTTAAAGTACTTTGAGAATGTAAATCATGTGCCAAAGATGCCAGGGAAGAAAGACAAAGAAGCCTGAGATGTTGTAGAACCACCTGCCTGACCTTGGACTGTCTACCTGCCTTGGGCTGTTACAAGAGAGAAAACTAACTCCTTGTTTGTGTAAGTCAGTTAGTTTGGTCTCTGATACTAGCTGCCAAACACAATCTGACATCAGATTGCCCAATTAAAATCAAGTGTTCTTATTGGTCAAGAATGACAACTTTGATTCACCTCTGGCCACCTCTAACAATCAGAATGCTCTAATTGAATGATACATAGGTTTGTGCTCTAATTCTGGAAGAGCTGATCAAGTAATATCTTCACTGAGCACAGGGCAGGAAAAGGGGCAAAAGAACTGAAAGATCCAGACTCTGCCCTCAAAGAGCTTACAGGTAATGGGAGAAGCAGGTCATGGCCACACAAAAGGCTTCCAACAAAAGGAGCCATGTGATCCACAGCTGAAGCACCACAGACACCAAGCAAAGGCTGTAGAATTTCAAAGAAGGGAAAATCTGCTTATTCTGGGACAACCCCAGGAAGGATGTAGGGCTTGATTTGGAGCCATGAGGCTGAGAGGAAGGGGAGAAAGGAGCCATTCCAGGTGGACAAGCTGCTTGAGCAGAGGTTCAAGATTAGGCATGAAAGTGTTTGGGGGAGGGTGGGAATAGCCTGGGAAGCCACCGAGGTTCCACTGAGGCAAGAACAGGGGGTGACAGGACGAGGAGCTTGGGCTTGACTCTATGGCCACTAACAGAGGCTAATCTGGGGTGCCAGGAGGAATGGACTGGATGAGAACAAGCCTAGGGTGAGACTCCCATAAGGAGGCTGACTGTGGTCTGTAGGCCCTGAGACATTCTGAGTAGGGATGGCATTTGCCAGCTCTGGCCCATGTGGCAGACAGAATGACAGTGGCAATGGCACAACCCCAACCTTTCCAGCTGAGAGTAGCTCTGAACAGCTGGAGGGACAGGGCAAGCCCAGTGCACATCATCCCTCCTCCCCTCCCCTGCAGGCAGGCTTCCCTTTTGGAAGATTTGGCATTTAGCCTCCTCCCATTCCCCAAAGAAAGGACACGAATCTGGCATCCAGAGGCAGAGAAGGATGATGCCCTCCATCCAACAGAGGGTTCAGGACTCCAGACACAGGCTCACAATGGCTCAGAATGGAAGGGACCTCACCTGTCATCAGGAAACCACAGAATTCTAGAATAGTATGGGCTCCTGGGAGGTCCCTCAGGGATAAGCTCACCCACTGGTTTTCAAATTGGGTTCCATACGGCTGTAGGGTCCGATGTTCAACAAAGGGGATAGTGAGTGTGCCAAAACAACTCTACTTTTTTGTGTTTCAGATATTGAGGTTCCCAGAAAGGCTGCATTTCAAACCAAGTCTGAAACCCACCACCAACCCAACCCCCTTCTTCTTACAGATAAGGGAACCGAAGCACACAGAACCCTGAACCCTTTTTCTTGGAACTCCCATGGATCCTGTGATCACTGGTCAGTGTTACATTTCCAGGACAGCCTCACAAGATTGGGGCAATGCTGTTCCCACTCACTGTGGGAGCCTCAGTTCCCAGCACAAGACCGGCCAGCCACAAGGTGCTTCCTAGACACCTAAACAGAGCTCGGATTGAAGGTTAGAGGTGGCTTTCAGTGGCAGAGCCACAGTGACTCAATCCCTGCCACGCCTGTGGCTCAGCGTGGCCCAGTTATGCAGGCGCCAAGCTCAGGCATGTGCTAACAGAGCATCCTCAGCTGCTCTGCACAGAGTTCCCAGCCACCTGAGTCGGTGTCCCCGCCCTGCCCATGGCTGGCTGTCTCCAGCTTCCACATCATCCTGTCCCTGAGCAATGGCATGAGCAAGTGTGTCCCTCTTCATGGTTGTTTCTCCAACACTCAGCACTGCCCTTCTACTTCTCTTCACTGAATTCCTAATTTAAAAAAAAAATTTGCAGGACACCTAGGTGGCTCAGCGGTTTAGTGCCTGCCTTCAGCCCAGGGCCTGATCCTGGGGACCTAGGATGGAGTCCCATGTCAGGCTCCCTGCATGGAGCCTGCTTCTCCCTCTGCCTGTCTCTCTCTCTCTCTCTCTCTCTCTCTCTCTCTCTTTCCTGTCTCTCATGAATAAGTGAAATCTTTAAAAAAAAATTTTTTTTAATTTTTGCCAAATCTTTAAAAACACACTTGGACCATGCAGATCGTTATAGAGAGAGCTAGGGAAGGGCTCAATCGTGGGAAGTCTCTGGTGAGCCTCCCAGGAATGGTTTTTCTGTCTGGTGCTCATTTTTCTCCTTCTCTCTAAAATGGGAAGGCTGGCCACTCAATCAACCTCCTGAGAGCCATATCAGGGCCCTATGTAGCTGTAGGAAAAGTGACCCATGAATTGTATACATGAGGGAGCACACGGCAGGCCACCAACTGTGGTTTCATCCCACATCTCTGAGCCCAAACACCACTGGCCCAAAGTTCCTATCCAGATTTGCAGACAACACACGGCCCCATCAGCAAGGAGAGGCTGGAGAGGGATCACCATTTGATTTTGCACTAGATTGTAACTATCTCAACAACCACATTACAATATGAATGTGAACATGTGTGTGAGACCGTGTGTGTGTGTGTGTGAGAGAGAGAGAGAGAGAGAGAGACAGAGAGAGAGAGAGAGAGACAGACAGACAGACAGACAGAAAGAGACACAGAGAAAAGAGAGAGAGAGAGGCCTCAGTTGGGCAGTGAAACTCGCAGAGTGGCCTTCTGAGGCCAATCTCAACTAGGTTTCTTGATGTCAAAAGCACGGGATAATTTTTTCCCAGTAGGCAGCTCAATTCCTGGGCCTCTTAGGGCTACAAACATACCCAATGCCTTAAAAGTGAAAATTATCAGCTCCAAAATGTGAAAAGAAAACTGCAAAGCCATAATTAATAGCTGTGTAATTAAGTGGCTAAAACCTATAACATGAAGTCAATATCATGAACTGTTGACATCAACACTCATCACAATTTCATGACATTTGGGGGAGGGTAAGCCTGGTTAGGTCTTTCTCACTCTGCAGGAATTCCCGAGGACACATGATGACAGCAGAGAAACCAGAGCCCACTGAAAAATGAGACGTACACAGAGCAAAATAATTCCCAAAGCAAAATCATTACAGTTTTTTTCTAGCCATAACATAAATCCGATGGGGTCTGAGTGTGATGTGGGATGGTGGTGCCCCAAAGATGGGGAGGCTAGAATTGAAGATGCTAAAACTACCTACATGACCATCTGCAACTTTCAGCTATCACAACTCAACCCAAACTTAGAAGCCTTGGCAAATGTCTGGATTCTGACAATCCCACTGAACCTGTGTGCAAACACAAACGCACATACACACACTAACTGCCTATTTCCTGGTACTGCTGCAGTTAAGAAATACTTGCCCTCACTTCTTCCAAATGGAAACAAACTGAATCTTTCCTTGATATACAATGTACAATCAATAACCTCCTACTTCTCCTTTCATAGAAAACTCATTTTACTTTAAGGAAAACATGATGAATGATTAAGATCCATAACAAAGACCCTGTGCACGGAATACGTAAGGATTTCTAGTTGTGACAAGTCTGCAATGGAAAACTTTTGGCAAATGGAAAACCAAGGTAAGAAACGTGCCTCGGAGCATGTCTCCCCTGGGCACACCCCCCTCTTTTCCAGTGCCCGGTGCAACATGGAGCAACCTAGTCTATGCAAGCACAGGATGGATTTTACAGCTGAGCTGAGGCACACGAGGCTTTGTGAGCCTCTGTGCTTGTGTTTTCTTCCAGAGGAAGTTTGCTTAGGCTGGGCCAGATTTCTCTAGAAAGTCTGCTAGTGGAGATGCTCAAGTAGCCCATTCTTTCTGGGCCAGCGGGAAGCTGGGGGAGGGGCCATCTGTGCTCTGCAGAGCCCAGCAGGAACACTCCTCCTGTCTACGTGGACATTCCATGCACTTCCTGACATGCAAGTAGCAGCATCTGAAGCCTGAATCATAATGCTCCAGGGAGCCCAGGAGGAGCCCCCCACCACCACAGCTGAAGGTGCAAAGGTAGAGGCTGGTCAGATGCAAGGTCTGACCAATTTCAGGGGAGGGCCCTATATCCAAATAACTCCATATATCCAAAGGCTGGGAGGGCAAAAGCTGGGGTAACCTTCATATCCCATCCTTCCGATGGGATCCCTGTGCACTCTTCCTTCCCACCCTGGAATATTCAATCCAGGATGTCAAAAACACTTGAGTACCAACAATGCACAGAGTGGCCTTAGGAAGCACAGAAAGAGCACTGGACTAGGAGTCAAACAGTCGCCCGGTGCTGCCACTTAACTTGGTGACTTTGGGCAAAATATGCCACCTCACCCTTAATACGCAGGGCTGTTAGGAATATTGATAGGAATAATTAATGGAACTTTGTCAACTGTGCAAGCCTAAAGAATTAATCACAAGGATTGTGGGATTCACAATTATAGTTAGTGCAGCCTGATAAGTAGCAGACATCTCCTCCCATCTTCCAGCAGCCCTGCTTCAATTCCACTCAACTGGCAGATGACTGTGTTCTCCAAGGAAGGGGGGAGAAGGGCAGACCTGAGTTAGTCAATAGGAGGATTAGGTTAAAAAGGCTCAGATTAAGAACTGAATCAATAAATGTCACACTGTTTCTGAAAAAAAAAAAAAAAAAAAAAAACGTGGTCCTGGTCTTTCTAATCACAATACTGGCCTGGATATTGGCAGTGGTGTGTACTTTTCTTCCTACACCAGCACCTGGCATTTGGTAGATGCTGAACTACTTCCCAAATGAAGGACCAGGAGAGATGGAGAGAGACCCACGAAACCACAAACACTGAGTCACAAGGGGGAGAGCCAGACATGCGGTTGCTTTACCCTCACAATCCCACATTGCCGATCTGATTAAATTGATTGCTCATCTAATAGCCGATGTTTTTAATCCCTGTGGAATTGACCAGCTACCTCATCATGGTCTAGACACAGCCTCAGCGTTACTAAAACATTTAAGAAATTTTCAACTGTCACATTCCACCCTCGAAGCAGATGGCCGGCAGCATTCACAGGACAGCCTCCGGATGGCGCACTCAGCGGCCAGGGTGGGACCCCCAGCTCCTGCCCCTGGACAGAGTGGCCGTCCAGAAGCCTCTTTAGCTTCTCTTAGTAAGGTCCCCAGGCTGTGCAAGAGAACTGGAGACACTGACCTCATGGATGGGGTCAGAGAACGTCTGGAAAGTAGGCTACACATATTCCGACACATGGCAGGCCTCAAAAAATAGGACCCAGGGTGAATTGCAATTGAGGAAAGGGGGAGAAAAAAAGCCTTGTTTCTTTTTCCCAGGGCAGCAGGGCATCATGGACACACACCTGGGTGATTCAGGATGCTAAGGTCCAGGCCCAGGCGAGAAGTGAGGACCTTTCACTTGGAAAGCTCAGGATTTTCCATTGCCTGCTCATGTAGCAGCAGCTGTGCGGCCCCACACACACCTGGAAAGGCCCCCAGCCCTCGGTGTCTTGTTTGCAAAACCCACATAATACCCAGACTGAAGGCAGCAGGCCTGCACCAGGGGCACTGTGCAGGCTTCTCCCAACGCTAAGATCCAAGAGTCTACGCAGACATAGCTTTCAACTCTGAATTAGAGCAAGGTGCCATCTCACAGAAAGAAAGTGGGTATAAGGGCATAATGAGCAATCATCCTGTTTTCTGTTCTTCAAAGAGAAGCAAGCTGTGGAAAGGAGAGCTTCTCAGGGCTGGGAACGTGGGAATAGAGGGGAAGACTCCCAGCCAGTTAGTTCTAGGCTCTTGGCTTCCCTGTTAGTGAAGTTTCACTGATTCATGGTGCACTTCACAGACTGCAAATATTTAGAGTGATCACTATATACGGACGCTGTTCTAAGTCTCGGGGCAAGAGTGGGAAATGAAACACGAATACCCTGCTGCACGGAGCTTACCTTCCATGGCCTCATTTGCTCATTGGACACATCTGTGTAAGTGCCAACTAGGAACCCAAAGATGAATAAGAAACAGTGGGGCCTGTAAAGACGAACAGGTAAGCTGGTGAGTCGACCGTGGAGGTGGCGGGGGCGGGATGAGAGTCCCAGCTATAACAGCAGAGGTGATCAGGCACTTGCTGCTCCCACACTCAGTCACATCATGGCATTTCGTCTTAGCCCCAAAATATTTCTATGCATTTGGGGGGAAACTGAAGCCGAGACATAAGAATCCACCCGAGGTGGCACAGCCAGTAAGGGATGATGCCAGAATGTGAACTCAGGCTGTCTGACCTCAGACGCTTGGTCATACGGCACAGTATACCCTGTTAGCTCCTCTCCAGAACATCAGCAGGTTAGACATCCTAGTGAGTACGTCACTTAGGCCACCACACCCCCAAAGTCCCCATCTTCTATACTGGGGTTCCGGCATTTAGGACCGATCCTTTCTGCAGATACAAAATTGATTTGGTCACAAAACCTCTTAGGAAAAAATATACATATTTCTTTCAGACAGAAGCAAGCCAGTTTTAAACCTCAGACCTCTGAGAGCCATAGGTGACTGTGCCAACTCTGACAAATGAAAGCAAGCACTTTGGCCTAGAAGGCTGGGACGTGTCTGGCTGGACAGGCTTATTTTTGGTTCAGAGATAGCTTTGATGAGTTCCACCTCTGCTTCCTTGGATCAGAAATGGCACCTGGGTGGTGAGGAGACAGCGGTGAACAGGGAGAAAAAGAGCTTAGCATCAGGGAAAGAGCAGAATTGCAAATCATCAGGAGATGCTTGGAAGCATCTAATTGGACCCTGCCTCCCACCAGCCCTGTGTATTTCCAACACTGGCTCTCCTCCTTCCCTTCCCCCCAACCCTTTGGGGTCCTAGAACTACGAGGTTCCAGGCACATCACCTGCCCCCCGGCTCCCCTCCCCCATCCCACCCAGCCCAGCCCTCCTCCAAGCCTCAGGGGGCACACTCTCCTGGCGGGTCCCCATAACCAAAGACAAAAAAGCACAGGCATCTTGTGGGATCCCTGCTCCCGGAGTTGCGGAGCCTCCTGGGATGTGAGAGCAGAAAGGACTTGCTAAATCATCTGGGCCAGTGCTTTTCAGACTCTATGTGGCAACAGAACCCCGCTCTCAAATGTATCTTTATGCAGAAGTCCAACGTATGGAGGGCAAAGGGAAGGACAGCCGCTCTGGTGAAGTGTGTGCAGGGCAGGCGTGGAAGCAAGCCTCCCCACTGCAAGGCCCTTTACGGAACCTTAAGGTCATGATGGTCCAGTTGGAAGTTACTGATTTGGCCTAATCCCCACTGTAGAGATGACATACAGAGACCATTTTACAGCCCCAAACATCCTCCCGGTTCACAATGGCCAGTGCGGTTACTTCCCATCAGGTGCCTTGATGTTGCTTGTCCATCAGTCCTATAATGGTCCTAAAATGGTCCCAGGGGTTACAGGCAGCGACCCCCCCCATAGCTCGGGCATGATGGTGCTCAGTACTTGGCAGGCCACACGACACAATGGGGCGCTTGCTCCTCCTGGACGCCTCCTCCCGCTGACTGGGAGGATATTTCCTCTCACTGGCTGCTCCTCCTTGGCCTCGCCCAAGTAAGGGCCTGGGCCTTGGTCCTCCTGTCTCCTCTACGCTCACTCCCTGGGTGACTTTGTCCTGTCCTCTGGCTTCAGAAACCATCTGTATGCTTCTGACTCCCAAATTTATACCTCCAAACTGAGGTCCCTCCTGAACTCAACCACGTAGCTGACATCTTCACCTGTGGTCCCCAAAGGCTCCTCAAACGCACACATGTCCCCAACTGGACACCCAGCCTCTCTGCACCTGTAAACCTGCTCCTTCCCCAGACTTCCCCAGCTCAATTTATGCAACCCCAGCCTTCCAGCTGTTCAGACCAAAACCTGGAGTCATCCTTGACTCCTCTCATGTCCTGACAGCCCACACCCAATGGGTCAGCAACACCCTGTTGATCTTCTTTTTCATTACGGCCCAAATCCAACCACTTCTAGCTCACCTCTGCTGCTACCACCCTGGTCTACTGTCCCATCACCTTCTGCTTGCATTATTTTAAGGACCTCCACACATTGGTCTTCATTTCACTCTTGCTCCTCTAGAGCCTATTTTCTTCAACCAGCAGCCAAAGTGATTAAAATCATAAATCGTAAAATCAAACCTGAAAATCCTTACTCAAAACTCCTTCAAAGTCTTCCCAGTTCACTAAAAATAAAAGCCAAAGTCTACAAAATAGCCTATGAGGACCTACCCAACCTGACTTTCTGTGATACTCTGCTCTCACCTCTTGTTCCTCTTGGCTCACTCACACCTCTCTACCACACTGGCTTCTTTGCTATTCCTGTCTCAGGGCCTTTGTACTGCTGTTCCCTCTGCCAGGAACACTTCTTCCTCAGTTAAATCCCTCACTTCCTTCACCTCTCTGCACCAATGTCACCTTCTCAGTGAGACCACCCTAACCATACTATTTATAATTACAACCCACCATCCCAGCCCTGCCAGGCCCCCTCACTCTGCTTTATTTTTTAATATGGCAAGTATCACTTTCTAATCCTATACTTGCTTACTTAGGTTTATTGCTCAGGGTCTCCCTCCACTAGAATTCATGGTCTATGCAGGCAAGGATTTTTGTCTGTGCACTGATATATGCCAAGTGCCCAGAACCATGCCTTCTACATAGCAGGCCCTCAATAAATATCTGTTAAGTGAATGAATGGCTGAAGGATTATTCTGCAGTTTACAGATCCCTTTTACATCTGATGATTCCTTTGAGCCTCGAAACTCTGTGGGGATGGACTTTTCAGAAAAGAAAACAAGTCCAGAGAGGTAAATCACTAGCTCCAGATCACACAGCTTGTTCTAGAATGAACCTCATGTCCTCTCTGTCCTTAAACCCTCAAGATCAGGGTTTCTGACCATGCTGGTGCCCATCTCTCCAAAGCCCAGACCCTTTCCAACTCTCTTCCCTCCCCAAACTCACACCCATGTTTGCTGAACACTGTATTTGTAGGAACAGTGCACAGAATGCTTATTTTTCTCCCAGAGGAGCACTGATATACTTTTACTCCAATGAACTCCTATCTTGTCTCCAGGTGACACAGACATAAGCTTCCGGGCCAACTTGTGGCCCTAAGACCCTCGGCCAGAACACAGGAGGACACTGACAAGCTGTCCCGTCCCTGACCTTTGGTTTCCCCGCATATCACAATACTTGGACGTTCTGTAAGGAATGAAGGAGGGGGGACAGCGGGCAGAGAGAGACACTTTGTGATTGAGAGGAGGCTCCCTTTGTTCTTTCTTGACAACCACAGGCTGAAATGTGAGGTTGCTAAGTACAGCTTCATAACTGCTTCTAGTGCCCTGCTGACGAGTGTCTTCCAGGTTCAGGCCCCCACCACAAGAATGGCTACGGCAGCTGCTGTATTTCCGCCTCCCCCATCATACAACAAATTGTGTAGCTGCTCACAATTGCTCTTTTTGCACAGGCCACTGGGAAGCTCGGAGGAGCAGATCCTGGTTCTCGGGCCTTTGGACTCTAGGACTTACACCAGTGGCCCCTGGTTTCCAGGCTTTGGGACTTAGACCAAATTACACCACCTGCTTTCCCGGTTCTCCATCTCACAGGTGGCGAACTGTGGGACTTCCTGCACTGTGTGAGCTGATTCCTGTAACAAATCTTCTCATATGCAGTATTTTTTAAAAATAATTTTTATTTATTTATGATAGTCACAGAGAGAGAGAGAGGCAGAGACACAGGCAGAGGGAGAAGCAGGCTCCATGCACCGGGAGCCCGACGTGGGATTCGATCCCAGGTCTCCAGGATCACGCCCTGGACCAAAGGCAGGCGCCAAACCACTGCGCCACCCAGGGATCCCTCATATGCAGTATTGATATATCCTATTGGTTCTGTTTCTCTGGAAAACCCTAACACAGTGGTAAACCCTCAATACATTTCACCTTTGCCATTAGTAAGTGCCGGGCTTTACAGTTTCCCACAGCATTGTCTTGTTTGACACTCGTGACTCTGCACATACCAGAACCTGGTATCGTCATTATTTCCCATTTCTATAAGAAGATCCGGATTCATAGAGGTCGGGGGCCTGTCTGAGGTTGCACAGCATGTGTCCACCCTGCTGGGCCTGAGCTGAAGCCCTCCTACTCATTAGAGGGTGAGGGCACCTTCCTGCACACCCTCTTCGTCTCCTGTGGCTTCAGCTGCCCCCAGCCAGCAGCTCCACATTCTGACACCACCAGAGGCCATGAAATCGCCAGCTTACTCTTCGTCTGTTCTTGGCTCTGGCGCCGAGAGCAAGGGAACCGTGGAGCAGCAGGGTCAGCAGCAGGTTGGGAGAGGGGTGGGAGGCTGAGAGAAGAGAGGCAGGGGACACCCACACCTGGCTGCTCACCTGGCCACCCACCTGGCTGCCAACCTGGCCGCCCACCTGGCTGCCAACCTGGCCACCCACCCGCACCAGCCTACCTCAGTGATTGGAAGCAGCACATGAGGAGACTCAGCAACTGGGAGCTGCAGATGGGGCGGGGGGACGGGCAGGGCAGCTGCAGATGGGGGTGGGTGGGCAGCAGGGCAGCTGCAGAATAGGGTGGAGGGGGTGGGGGGCAGGTTTCCAACGAAAGAGGGGCACACACAGAATTCAGAATTGAGAGACGAGAGTCTCGGCTCTGTTCCCTCCCCACCCCCATGACACCCCAATGACACGGGTCCAGTGCAGGAAGGACAACCAGGAATCTAACCCCCCTGAATGTCTGGTAACCTGGTGCTGGTCACAGCCGCCCCTGGAGGCACACGGGAGGGGCAGCTGGGCCTCCCCAGACTCCCCTCCCAGTCCCCATCTGAGGAGGCTTTGCCCTACAGCCCCTGAACCCGTCCTAAGGGGCTCCTGCCACAGGCACAGTTTTACCTCTGGGGGGTTATTTGGGAGCCAGCCTAACCCACCTCAGGCCTGCGGCTTCATGAGGGCCAGAGCCATGTCCAATTCAGCCCACAAGGGTGAACCAGGCCCAGGCCCTCGGAGTCAGCAAAGATGAGGCTGCAGGGGGGCAGAGGCAGGAGGCCAAGGGAAGGAATGGCTGTGTCTGTTCTCCAGTACTTGAAATGCTCTGAGGCCATCAAGAGAGAAAGAAAGAGAGAGAGAGAGAGAGAGAGAGAGAGAGAGAGAGGGAAGAGGTGATTCGTGTCTGCTCTCATGCACATCCTGACGTCTGGACAGTGCTCTGCGTTGGCATCAGGAAGAAACAAGGACACGTGCCACCCCCCCAAAAAAAAAAAACCCAGTTAAATCCAAGCAGCCTCCCTATCAGCTTCTGAATACTGATGCACTGGGGAATGGCTACCATGATTCTGCCCTGAGCACACCTGGTCTTTGCAGTGATTGCTTTCGTGGGTGCTGCCATCAGCTAATGGGGACCCCCATGCTCCCGAACTGGCATTTCTTCTACTGTGATACGTACAGTGAGAACCAGAGATACTACAGCCTGGTCGTAAATTAACCTCCAAACAATGCAGCCTCCTAGTCCTCGCTGCCCCCAAGGACTGATCTGGTTTGGAGGAAACAGTGCTTCACAGAGGACAGCGGGTGGGCTAAGAATCCAGAAATCCAGGTACCGGTTCCTGCTCTGCCCTGTGACCTTGTGATGCTGGGCTAGGAGGGCCTCACTCTGAGCCTCATTTTCCCCACCTGTAAAGTTGCAAATTGAACCAAGGGCTCCCCAGGGAGGGGGGTGTTGCACAGGTGGGAGGCAGGGAGAATGGGAAGTCCCTTAAGAGCTGAGCTCAAATCCCCACTCTGCCATTTACTGCCTCAGGGACTCTGGGCAAGTTATGAAATGTGCCATAGCCTCAGATTCTTCTTGTGTGGGGTGGAGTGACAATACCTAACTGGCCTTCCCACATTCACCTTCCTGTGTGTTCTCAGTACAGCAGCCTACATGAGCTTCTTAGAACACAGATCTGGTCTTGCATTTCCCTCCTTAAAACCTTTCAAAGGCTTTCCAATGACCTCAGGAAAAGAGAGACTTCTCAATCTGGCAGACGGCTGGGTCCAACCTCTACCCAGTTCCCCTCACTTTGTTCTCCCAATCCAGCCACACTGGCCGTTCTCCTCACCAGGCTCCCTTCTGCCGCAGGCCCTTTGCACATTCTGTTTCCGTCTACCTTTTCAACCAAATGGGCCATTCTCCCACTTCTCTCAAGCCTCACTGCCAGATCGAAGTCTTCTCTTACTCTTGATGGCATCAAGAGCCTCAGAAAAAGCTCTTCCAGCCCTGGGTATCTTTCCTTTGTAGCAACCATCACAGCTTTAAATTTACCTCTACCTGATTATTTGATGAAAGAAATAAGTTCACTACAGGCCCACAAGCTCCATGAGGGCAGGGATCGTGTTGCTTAACATCTAATTCAGTTCCTGCAGTAAAAGTCGTAATGAATATAGTAAAATTCAACAACACCAACATTTATCAAGGAATTTCTACAGAGCAGACACTTCTCTACAGCTCTAAGAACTAGGTTTTATTATTAATCTCACTTAACAGGGGAAGACTGAGTCACTGTGAGGTTAGATAACCTGCCCAGTATCACACAGCTAGTAAGTGGTCAAACCCTGGAGGTCTGGTTACTGACAGATGATTTGAGGACTTTCACTCCATAGGAAGCAGGGTTCAGGAACCAGGTCTTTCAGCAAGGAAGCCAGCGCCTCTTCAACATTTGATAATACTAATAATAATTGCCAGCAGACATTAAGCATTTATGGTATGTCCAATACTACATATTCTAGGGATGTTTATATGAATCAACGCATCTTCCTAATGATACCATGAGGAAGTTCTACCATTATCCTCACTCAACAGATGAGAAAACCAAGGCTCAGAAGCTTCATTGGCTTTCCCAAGGTCATCAGAGTTTCCACCTTGGTCCGCTAAGTCTAAAGTCTGGGAAAACTCTCGCTCTGGGATTCTCAGGGAGGACTAGGACAGATTCTCCACCATGCCACAGATTTCTGCATTCAGTTCTAGTGAGAAGGACCATGCTCCCTCGGCACTGAGCCAGCTGGGCAGGGAATGGACAGAGCTGTCCTCTGGAGACAACAAAGACACCCACTGCCCCAGGGGCCTCGGCCAAGGAGGCTCCCAGCAAGCAACCGCACAGGGCAGCCAGGATGGGGAAAGCCCGCAGAGGCAGACAAAAGACCTGTGACCATGGGTCCTTCTACAAAGGACAATCCTCAAGCAGGAGCGCCAGCACCCAGGCAAGCCGCGCCCTCCACTGCACACAACCTTCAGGCCGCACTGGAGTCCTTCTGGGGTCCCCTCAGAGGCTCATCTGAGCCAGAGTTCACCACCGTGTGTGGGCCTTCAGAGCCGAAGTTCTGAAACCCAAACCCCAATTCTACCCCTTAGTATGTATGGCAACTAAAATCAGCTACTGTCTGAGCCTCGGTTTCCTCACCAGGAAAATGGGATTGAGAAACACCCACTTCACAAGAATGGTGTGAGGGCTTAACGAAGTATTACATATGAAGGCCTGCTGGTCCAGGACCTGAGCCAGCAAGTGTTAACAACCTCTACCGTTGCAGGTAAAATGCAAAGGATGGCAGAGGGGAAAGGACGAGCACATAATACAACTTGCCTGGGGCTCCCCCTCTTTTGGATTCACGTTTTACCCATGCCTGAGAGCATCATGCTGATTCACTATGAATCCATATAGCACCCATTTCCACAATAGAATGACAATAACAATAATAAACATAAAAGATGTTAGGTATCAAGTCTTTACTTACCATGAGACAGTGGGGGAAAACACTTTGTATACACTACATATTATTTTAATCTTCACAAATATCCTACAAGGTGGCCCAGAGCCAGACTGCCTGGGTTCAAATCTGAACCAACCACTTGTTAGCTGTGTCACCTGAGCCAAATTCTTTAAGCTTTCTGTTCCTCAACTTTGGAATCCAGAATTGCAGTTGGGAGTGGAGGACCTGCCAGAGACCATCTTCCCCTGCCCCCTTGTTTCTACTTGAGGCCATGTGATGGAGTTCTGGTCACTGGAATATGGCAGGAGCGGATACAGTCACATCCAGACTGTCCTCTAAAAGCTTCCTACACAGCCTTCTGCACTCCTGTTGTCCCTGAGCAGGACGTCCCCAGAGTAGAGTGTTCCCGATGGCATAACTTCCATCAACATCCACAGGACAAAGCACCTCCCTGCTTTGCCACCAATTAAGTTCAACATGAATGAGAAGGCTACTTTTACTGGGTTTAGCCACTAAGATGTTAGGGTTTATCTGATGCAATAGCTGGCATCACCCTAATTACTGAAGACATCGGTACCATAAGTGAGTGGAGTGCTTAAACACGTGGCCTTGGTTTAGAGACAAGAGTAGGGTTTGGGACACTAGAGGTGCATGATGTACAGTGAAAATGTTTGGTTAAGCTGTCACCTCAGATAACTCAGAGGCCCAAATTGGGCCTGCCGAGCCTGTAAGCTCCGGAGAAAGAGGTTTGAAAAAAAAAAAATAACAGGAATAACAGGAGCTTGTTGGCCCCCGGCTGAGTTTAGCAAGGTATTTGAAAGAAAGCGGAACTATGGCACAAATTAGCCAGTTTGCAAGTGGAATTGGAAAAGAATAGTGGAGAACTGAAAAGGACAACTATTTCTAGATCCCAAACAGTAAGAGTCAAGACTGAGAAGACTTTTAAGTGAAGTAAATGATCAGATAAAGGACATAAGCTTCCCACTTGAGCCCCGTGGCCCCAAGGTAGCCATCATTAGATGGAGAGAGAAAGGAAGGTATCCAGCTAAGAAAGTGAAGAAATCATCCAGGCTTGATAATGAGCTCTAGGAGATGACTATGGGTGTGGCTACTGGCTCACTAGATGGCACAGATGAAAATCCTACCAAGTTGTTAAGAGAGCTACACTGGCAAAATCAGTAAGTATCTTTATGGTGACAGCCTTAACACAATCCTTAGGCCCCTAAGAGATCAAGGGCAGGAACTAGGTCACAAAAGATTTAGAGCTTCAGGTTGGTCATACTCCCCAAGAGCCACTTTTGGCTGTGGATATATGGACACAAGTGATGAAGATCCCTTCCAGGGATCCAGGCTTAGCCCATAACACCTTTCATAAGATCCTCTACTCTCTCCTTCTTCCTCTACCTGTTGGCTAGATGAATGTCCTGAAGGCCACGTACTGATAATAAAGAAAACCAAATCCATCAGTCTTGGTACCTAAATGACTCTCTTGCCACCTCCCACCTCACTCCTCTCCCAATAAGACTTTATGATAGGAAACAACTTCCTATCATATTCAATTTCTAAGATTTGAGGGTTGGCTTTTAGAATAGTTAATGTCATTGTAATGATCATAATACAGAGAAGCAGCGCCTGGCATATAATAAAAAGCATGATACAAGTGTAGCTATGATTACAATACCCATTTTACAGATAGGAAAACTGCAGGTTGTGAGTGTGTTCAACTTCGAAGTTAATTCTTTTTTTAAATTTTTAAAAAATATTTTATTTATTTATTCATGAGAGACACAGAGAGAGGCAGAGACACAGGCAGAGGAAGAAACAGGCTCCCTGTGGGGAAGCCTGGTACAGGACTCCATCCCAGGATCCCAGGATCACAACCTGAGCCAAAGACAGACTCTCAACCACTGAGCCACCCAAGGGGCCCAAAATCAATTGTTTTTTATCTTTACCTCTCAGTAGATGATAATCAGACCTACCTTATAGGTGAGTTTGGCTCCAGGTCACAAATGATAATGGATCCAGAATTAGAGGTCTTCCCCCTATTCGAAAGCCATTAGCATGCCACAGCTGACCCCGGGTCTCTAGACTGATCCCTCCTCATCTTATTTTGCTGTTATTTTTATTTTCTGTTCCATGAAACACCCTACTTGCAAGTGCCCCAGCACTGAACTGGCAAGTCTGCATCGAAAACCAAATAACCCTCCACTGACCCAAATTCTGAGTTTTAATTTACATTCAGCCAGTTAATTAAAAACGTGCTCTGTGAGCACAGACATTGCCATGGCTGACTCTTGAGATAGTTTTGCTATTCTTCCTAAGAAGCTAGGTTTCTTCTGTGACATTTTTGTCCAGCACAGTAACACCACACCACGGAGCAGTACCACCAGCTAGAGGACAGGAAAACTGCCAGGGAAGCATTTAGTGCAGATCAGAGTCTAAGTGGGGGCAACACTGAATCACAAACCTGAAAACCGTCCTGCCCACCAAGCCAGTGCTGCCTGGGCGAGGGCCCCTGTTAATTAATGTTTATAAGGTGATTTGGGAATCCTTGAATGAAAGGAACTATTCAAAATCCCCAACCTGAATAATCAGTGTTTTAAGAGAGCCATTATAATTGAGTGCCTACTATGTGACAGGTGTTTTCACACACTTGATCTGATTTAATCCTTTAATCACTGTATGTGGTAGATTTGGATTTTCTTCCTTTTTTATGCCTTTTGTTTTGTTTTGTTCTGGTAATCCTCACTGTGCAGATGAGAAAACCAAATTCAGCAAAATTAAGTCATTTGCTGGGAAGCAGCAGAGCTGAAATACGAGGCCAAATCTTTCCCAGTGTAAAGTCCTTACCCTTTCATCACACCACACCGCCTCTTCCAGTCTTTCCTTCAAACTCCTTCTGCATTTAAAACAAAATTTCATTCAAGGACACATATGGCCTTTTTTTATGGCTTTTTTTTTTTTTTTTTACTGCAGTGCATTTTAAAATACAGTGAAACGCACAAATCTTAGGTTTACAGTGCAATGAATGCATTTTGACAAACGCCTGCACCTCTGAACTCTGGCACCCTATTAAGTTCCCTAGTGCCTCTTTGCTAAGGATGCCTAAAAAAAAAAAAAAAAAAAAAAAAAAAAACACAACACTGTAAATAAAATAAACTACTTTCCTTTGACCAAAACATTCTTTTGCCACCTTGGCCATGGAGCCAATCCCTGAAATGAGCACGCTGGATTATTTGACTTTGGGAATATCGGGAAGGGGGATCCAAGTTAAAATTCTGTGCTCTGCTGGCTCTATCCACACTGGAGATGAATTAATCTGGATGAGCTAGAGATGGGATATACCATTGTGCCTGAATTATCACAACTACCATCACCATTTTGGCCCCTACCATGTGTCAGGCAGCAGATTGTAATACCTTTATACACATAATCTCATTTATTCCTGCTTATTACCTCTATTATATAGCTGAAGAAACTGGGCTCAGAGAGGTTAGGTAACATGCCTAAGAACACACAGCTGTAACACAACAGCCTTGAAATCCAGGAGGTCTGACTTGAGAGGTCTTTAGAAAGGTTGATTACATATGTTGGTGGGTGAATTTTAAATCCTAAAGATTTAGTGGGCCACTTATATTCATTCAACAAATAGTACTTAGCATCTGCTATGTGCCAGGTGCTGTGCTGAGTGATATAAGAGGAGAGACAAAGATGAATACGACACAAGCTTGCACTGAAGGTGCCACAGTGAGATGGGGAGTCACTTAAAGCAAGGTCAAGGTCAGGATTCCCAAAGGAGGGGGAGTGGGGAACGGGTTGCATCAGGGAAATCCTCACAGAGGTGTCAGAAAGAGCCTTCTCCATCAACTCTTCAGGGATGAGTGAGAACTAGCTAGCTCTGAAGTGTTTAAGGTAAAACCACAAACAAGGGCTTGCTAAAGCACTTCTGCTGGCCCCTTGTATTTAGCTTTAGGAAAATCAATCAAGCCAAATTTTAAGACCCCACAGAAAGCCAACATTCACTGGGGTCTATTAGCTCTTATCCCAGCTCTTCAAACCAGCTGAAAAATCAAAGTAAGAAAAAAGCCAACTCTTAAAACAGTCCCCACAAAGTACATGCCCTAAACCCAGTCATATTATTTTTGAGAGCCACCAAGCCCTTGCTTATAGCTCGTTATCTTCTGTTTTCTGAACGTAGCCCCATGCAATTAGTTTCATAATTCCTTGGGCGTGGCAGTTTAGCAGCAGCAAATTACAAGGGTGGACAGGTGTAGAGATGGCAGTGAGAAGGGGCAACCAAGGTAGAAAGATTTGAAAAGATGATTCAAGAAACTCAAAAATCCGTAGCTTCTTTCAGGACATCACTGTATAATATTATACAACAGCTCATTCAACTGAACGGGCATCTAGGAAGCTCCAGCTGTGTACCAGGCTCTCTCTTAGACTCAGCAGAGGTTATAAAAATGTAAAATCTACATTTTATAGATTAAAACTATATGGCCACTACAGCCCAGTGCAGCTTAAAAGGAACAAAAAGTGGGCAGCCCAGGTGACTCAGCGGTTTAGGGCCGCCTTCAGTCCAGGGCATGATCCTGGAGACCTAGGATCCAGTCCCGCGTCGGACTCCCTGCATGGAGCCTGCTTCTCCTTCTGTGTCTCTGCCTCTCTCTCTCTCTCTCTCTCTCTCTCTCTCTCTGTGTGTGTGTCTCTTATGAGTAAATGAATAAAATCTTAAAAAAATAAAATAAAAGGAACAAAAAGTGTATGAATTGGGAGAGAAAGGATGTCAGGCTATAAAGGGTCTCTGTTCAACTGGGTAGGTAATGACGGACAGGTGGATAGCTTAAAGGCAGAGAATTCATCTGCCGGTAAAGAGCAAAACACTAAGTCTCCTGGGCCTCCGTTCCTCCTCTGTGTAATGGGGATAATGGTAGTAGCTTTCCAAGGGAATGCCGAAGATCAAATGGATCAACGTACAGAGCAGTATTGGAGACACATTGGCAGTTATTTCCTCTGGAACTGCAGTGCTTGCTTGCTCCGTCCTTAAATTTACTAACTGCTCAATAAATATTGATGAATAAACAAATTCACAAATGAATAAGTGAGACCGCTGAGTTAAAGGGGTAAAAAAATTGATCACGTAAGGTATGGGCTCCTTAACAAGGCCTGCAGATCAGAGAGACTGCCCTGCACAACAGTTTAATAGGTTTGATGTTTAATGTATTTTTCAGAAACCTAAGAAACTAATTGCTCATTCCTTACCTTTCCGCATAAATGACCTGCCATTTTAAACATGCTCAAAGAAAGGAGATGGAGAGATCACAACGAAATTGCCGTAGATCTCATGCTAAGAGATGGCTGAAGGGCCCTGGAACCCAGGAGTTAAAGCTCTGTGGTGTGGGAACCCTTTGCATGGCAGCAAACTCCAACCGCCACACACTCACCCTGCCCAAAACCGACTCTGTGGCCTTCTCCTTCCTTAAATTATACTTACTCCGAAAAAGATAAACACAAGAACGGTCTTTAAAATATGTTAAGGATCATAAAAGTAAAACCAATTTGAAAAAACCTAAAGGCTACTAGTACAGCCAGAGCTACAGGAGGCCCTTGTTTTACAGACCAGGACACTGAGAACCAAGGGGAGTCCACCAAAGTCCTAAATTCAAGAGAATGGCAAAGACACAGGTGGAGGAGGATGCCCTGATTCCCAAACTGGTGCCTTCTCTGGGGAATGCTCCTTACCTGGAAGGAAACACTGTGACAGATTAGCAAAAGCAGGTTCCAGTCCCAGCAGGGCGATAAGGGCTTGGGGGCCAGTAAGAAGTAAAGGACGACCTTAATGGGAGAGGTAAGAACAGTGGAGGTGGGGCGCACCTGGTGGGAAGAAAATTAAGCCCTCTGCGCTTTTTGTGGGCGTAGGGCTCCCGAACAGAGAGCAATCCAGCCTAGAGCTCCTGGGTTTTTCAGATGAATCCTCCCCCTTCTGAAGAAGCTCATACAAAGGCCAAGGCCTTTCCCTAGATGTTTCCACCTGGGTCAGGATTTCACGTGCGCTTGGGGTGGGGGAATGGGGAGCCCCGCAGAGGCTCTGCGCCCTCGACCGGCAGCGGAGGGGGGAGGTCCCCGGCCGCGAGAACCCCAAGAGCCTCCAGATCAACGCGGAAGTCGCGATCGCGCCCCTCCCCCTCCCCCACGCCCACTTTGCTCCTTCCTTCGCCTCCCCCAACGATGATCAAAACCAGGTGAAAGGACCGAGAGCTGGGGGGCTGGGTTCCCTGGAGCCCCGCGTGGCTGCGCTCTCCCGCGCACACTCACAAGCACACTTCACAGACACACGCACACGCTCGCCAGCACACGCTTGGCACCCCCAGAGGCCGCGCCCGCCGCATCTCTCTTTCAGCCCCCGGGAAACCGACAGGCAGCAACATGAATGAAATCTACCCAGAAAGACTGCATTTCGGCTCCAACCACGCAATCTCCGGCCAAACCGCCGAATATGTAGCAAAGTTTTATTTCGCTTTTAGAGTCTCCAGTTACGCTTCTACCATTTCCTGTGGAAAACTGAAGCTTTGAAGTGTCTAGCTCGGGCTTTCGCAGACAGGCAGGACCGCCAGCTCGAGCTCTCGAAAACAAGAGCCCCCGGCCCCACCCCCTCCGCCGCCACAACTGCAGGTTCAAACCCACCCAGCTCCCGCCTCCCAAACCCGGGGGTGTGTGGGGGGGGGATGGGGGGGACAGAACCTGCTGGAAACGCCGCCCTAAACTGACAGCCCTCTCCAGAACTCCGCCCCACTCCCATCCTGCCCAGGTCCCTAGTGGCGCTCCTTAAGCAAAGTGGTGAGGGCTGCAGCTCCCTGCCACTGGGAGCCCAGAGGGGCGTGGGCTGGGGGTCGGGAAGGGGGCAGGGGGTGTCCACCGCGCAGCACCCACCAGCTGGGCGCTCTGGCCTTCAAAAACGGCCCCGGGAAAACTTGGGACCTGGAAGTCTTCCGCTCCACCCTCTCCGCACACACGCCTCTCCCGACTGTTTCTAGGCCAAACGTTCAGCCTTGGCGGCCGCGGGGCCCCCCCACGCCCGCGCCAGGACCGTGTCCCGGGGGCGCCGGGAAGTGCGCGAGCCGGGCGGTGGCGGGAGGAATGCACCTCCTCTGGAATCCCAGGGAGCCAGACTCGTGCGCCCCACAATGTGGCATCTTCAAGGTCAAAAAGAAATAAAAAAATAAAACACACAGGGCTCTGGCGGAAATCTGTACCAGGGGCGAATGACGGAAAGGACCGCGTCCCCGAACGGTGATGGGTTCCCCGCACCGTCTGCGGGCGGCAGCCGCCGCGCCCCGCCCCGCCCCACGCGAGCGGCCGGACTGCGTGCGCGCCCGGACTCCGGGGCCCGAGGAGCCGAGTCGACTGCGCGGATTCCGAGCGCGGGAGCGAACCGGCTGGTTTCGGGCAGCCTGCAGCTCCGCGGCCCCCTCGGAGGCTCGGGACGAGTGCGGTGGCCGGGACGCCGCGGCAGGGAGGGCGGGAGGCAAACTTGCCGCGAGAGTTGGCGGGCTGCGGGGGAGGAGGCGGCGCCCGCGCGGCCACTTACCGCTGGCGTTCTTCCCGCAGATGAGGTGCTGGTAGGGCTGCAGGAGCCCCCAGATTTCGGAGTCGTTGTTGACCGTGTGCTCCAGCGTCTCCACGGTGAACCTGGGCGCCTCGTGGAGCGCGTGGTGGTGGTGGTGGTGGTGGTTGGCGGCGGCGGCGGCGGCCGGGGGGGCTGCGGCGGCGGCGGCGGCCGGCGGGGCGCAACAGCTGCTGCCTCCGCTGGCGCTGCTGGCTGCGCTGCAGGCGCCGCCGCTCGCCGCTCCCCCTCCGGGCGCCTCCCGCTCCTTGTCCGCCGCGGGGGCCGAGCCGGGGCCGGAGCCCGGGCCCGGGCCCGAGCCGGAGCCCGGGCCAGGGCCGCTGCAGCTCCGGGGCAGCCCGGAGGCCACGACCCGCGAGTAGATGTCCCGGAAGAGGCTCTCCATGCAGGCTGTCAGGTAGATGGCGGCGTGTTCGTGGATGCGCAGCGCCACGCGGCTGTCCACCATCCAGCGGTACACGCGGCCCACGGAGAAGGTGAGGCCGCAGCGCGCAGACTTGCCGCGGCCCAGGCGGTCGCCGCCGGCACTGCTCATGTTGTAGAGGGACAGCGCGGCCAGCGCGGCCGCCGTGCAGTGCGCCGCCAGGCCCCAGGACAGCACTATCTCCATGGCGCTCTGGATCTCGTACTTGGTGCACTTGGCGAAGCGCAGGCTCAGGCGCTGCGCCTCCTTGGCGATGCGTACCAGCGCCCGGCTCACCAGCGTCGACAGCTTGGCCAGCGCGTCTTTGGGCAGGCCTCCGGGGGCCGCCGGGCCTGCCCGGGGATCCCGCGAGCGCAGCAGCAGCGCCTCCAGCTCCTGGAGGGTCCAGGGGACCTCGTCGAGGTCCGGCAGCAGCCGCGAACAGTGCTGGCCGGCGCAGTCCAGCCCCTCGGAGTCTTCCACCAGGGCAGTGTTGACGGTGTCAAAGCTGTTGTGCCGGCTGTGCATGGAGTCAGCTAGAGGCGGCCAGCAGCTCCCGCCATACGGGGACGCCGGGTGCGAGTCGGAACAGCACAGGGACAAGTTGGAGGAGCGCACCGAGTCCGCCGCGCCACCATAACCCGAGTCCAGCGTCAGATCCTCCAGCGTCCGCACCACAGGCTTCTTACCTCTCCTGGCCATCGCTGCGCCACTTCATGCTGCGGCCGCCGGGGAGCCGAGGGGAAGGAGCGGCGAGAGCAGCGGGCGCCGGCGCGCGGGGAGAGCCGAGTCCGCGCCGCCTCGGCTCACTTTTCCACCAGCCGCCACTGCCAAGTGTTACTACTTTCGGCTGCCTCCCCGAGCCGCCACCGCCGGTAGACACCGGGCAGACCCCGAAGTCATCTTCCGGAGCCCGGGCCGGAGCTGGGGCGCACGGGGGAGCGAGCCAGGCCGGGAGGGAAGCTCTCCCCGGGACTCGCCCCTTTCTTCCAAAATAGAATAAAAAGTGTCTGACCCGCTCCTCCCTGGGCCCTGCTGGGCGCAGAAGCCGCCGGCCGCCGGCCTCAGTGTTCGTAGGACGGAAATGGACTCAGACGCCGCCGCCGCAGCAGCCCGGCTGGCAGATGGCTCCCCACTCCCCGCTCCGGGCTCCGGGCTCCCGGCTCCCCGCTCCCGGCCCGGGGTTCGCTGGGCGCCCGCCCGGCACTGAAGCGCAGCAGCTACCGCGGCGGCTGCAAACCCGGCCGAACCCCGCAAACCCCTGGCAGCCAACGGGGCGGGCATATGCAAAGCAGGGCCGGGGGAGAGCCAATGGGATCAGAGGATGCTAATTACCCAGCTTTTTTTTTTTTTTTAATTCCTCAGCTCCACGTAGCCCCGCCCCTCACACATGCCCCCAGCGGTGACCAGTGCTGCAGGAAGTGGGGGGCAGCGACCCGGGGACTGGGGGAGTTGTGCCAACGTAGAGACACGGATGTTGTCTCCCTGCTGCTGCCCCTGCCCCTCAGGCTCCTGACTTTGGTACCAGAATGGGAGGGTGGTAGGTTGAGCAGGTGAGCCCCCACCCATCGAGGTGTGCTACCCGCCAGTGGTTCAAAAAGTGTCTGCCTGGGGTCGCTTCCTGCCCCTGAGTTTCAGATTTCACTTTCCTTTTTTTTTTTTTTTCCTTTAATAAGCATAGCATGTTTTTTCTCCCTTCCCCCTTCCCCCACCTTCGGGTCCCCAAACCAATTAAGGCAGTCCTCCTTCAGCCCTACATTTCCTCAGCGTGGAGGGAAGGTTAGAAACCAGGCTAGTGAGCTCAGAGGCCGGGGGGGGGGGGGGGGGGGGGGGGGGGGGGGGGGAGGGCCTGAACACCTATGGAAGGCTGACCTGCCACCAGGGCACATTAACCAGGTTCCTTTCAATAGCCAGGAGGCCGACCCTGCACCCATCCTTCAAAGGCCTGGCTGACGCGCTGGAGGAAAGGCTCCTGTCCCACCTTGCCCTCTAGGTGCACTTAATTCCAGACAGCTCAGCCAAAAGGGTAGATTTGCACGGGGGAGCGTTTTCTTTTTTAACTAAAGAAACGTACTTAGCTGCATATGTGTCAAATTGCATTGTCTTGTTTATTTGTCACCATCCACCAGGGCAAAAACCATACCTTTTTCACTGGGGGATTCCCAGCTCCCACACAAGGTCTCTGCGGGAGGTTGGGTCCCCTCTTCCTCCAGCTGGCCAGAATTTTCAGCTTAGAAGTCCCCTCCTACAGAAAGGTAGCCCAGATCCCCCAATCCCTGCCTGGATACTTTACCTGCCCACCCCTCTCCTGAAGCTGTTGATCTCTGGACCCTTGTAACACTAGGTTGTTAAAATATGAATGTGTCTAGATTGCATAGTGGACTGGAGGATTCACTGAGCATGGGCCTGTCACAGGGTAGGCACGAGGTAAATATTTGCTGCAAATAGGTGGATGAAGGAAAGAAGGACATGCTTTTGCACAATTGGTTTGGATGTCAACAGTGGATTTTCTTGGATAACCCCATAGATTGTCTGATGTTTCCCATATCTGTCATACCAAATACACGCATCTTTTCACCCCAAATAATCCACCACCCTTTGTAGGTACCATCCTAGGACACATGATACATGTGCTCATCACCTCTCAGGTTGACTGTTCTGCCAAATATTCTCCTCCTCTGCCTCTTCCTTCTCCAAACCATCCAGTCCAGGATCTTGAAAAGCCTAATTCTAATCTTGTCATTCCTTTCTTGAAAAAAATTCAAAGGCTCCCCATTGCCTTCCAGATAAATAAAATTATACTGATTAGCTGGCCTTCAGGGATCTCTCCACTCTATTCCCAGACTCTCTTTCCATAAAATTCCAGACCTTTTAATAAGGGATTGTGATGATTAATTTTACGTGTCAACTTGACTGGGCCACAGGTGCACAGTTTAAACATTGTTTCTGGGTAGGTCTCTGAGGGTCTTTCCAGAGTGAGATTAGAATTTGGGCTCAAGGAAGTAGGTTGCCCTCCCAATGTGGTTGGGCATCAGCCAATCCAAATAGAAGAAAAGGTAGAGGAAGAAGGAATTCATTGGGGTTTTTTTCCCACCTCACTGATTGAGCCGGGACATATGTCATCATCTTCAGCCCTCGGACAGGGATTTACCGCATTAGCTCCCCTGCTTCTCAAGTCTCTGGACTTGGATTAAATACCACTAGCTTTCCTGGGTCTCTAGCTTACAAATGTCAGACTGTGGGACTTCTCGGCCTCTATAATTCACATGAGCCAATTCCTCATAATAAATCTCCATGTATTTGTTTTCTCTGTTTTTTGCCAAAGAATCAGAACCAATAGAGTGTATATATATCGGACTCTCTGGAAAACCAACTAACACATGGTCTTTATGACCTGAAGCATGCCTTCCTCTCTAGATTATGTATCATCACACTAGCCTCCTGAACATACATTCACACTCATGTTGACACATACCCACACACGCACACACTATGCTTTAGCCATACTAAAGTCACTTGCTGGTTTTCCAAATTAGCATATTATCTCTTGCATCGCATTATGCTTTTGCAGATGCTAATTCCCTTTCCTTGAGACATTTGTCTCTGTCTTCTCCACCTGGCAAACTTCTCATCCTCTAACGTTCAGCTCCAAGATTGTTACCACTGTGAAATTTTCCCCACCTACTGTCCACTCAGCCCAGACCTAGGAAGGCATCTCCATCTCTGTCGCTCAGGCTTTGTTCCCAGGGCCCTTTGTCTTCTCCTATGAATATTTCCCTGGTTATCTCACCCATTTTTATGCCTTCAGTACCACCTGTGTGCTGGTAATGGTTGAGTAAGAACCACCCAGTGGTGCAGGTAACAAGAGGACCAAGGAAAGCCTCATGCCTAAGAATGAAAGAAAGACTGAAAGAATGAGCTTAAGCACTGATTTATTTTCTTCAGTAGCACCAGGTCAACTTGTGTTCCAGCACTGCTTCTGCCAATTCTCCAATCATGTACCCGGCGTTCACTCATTTAATCTTTTAATCTCTCTTTCCTTGCTTTTGAAATGCACAAAATAATCACACCCACCTTTATAGGGTTGCCAGGCGTTAAGTGAGATTTTTCCATATGAGGATTGAATGCAGTGTTCCACATGTGATAATAACCCTGTAGATGTCTGTTGTCATCTTATACATTTTCCTATCCTCTACAATAAACACCCATTTCTTATAGAATCAGTGGGGAGAATGACAATTGTTACCTATAAAATCCAGCTTCTCCTTCCAGGATAGGCTGAAATCCTACCTCCCCTAGAAGGTTTTCTTATATCAGCAGACGTGCTCTCTCTTTTGCTACAGATGTTACGCACCTGCTGTCTCCCACCTTCCGGGGAGCGCACTCCTTGAAAGCCAGGATCTCGCCCCAGTGCCAGTACTAATGGGCATATTCCTTAGTATTATGGATAAACCAAAGCATATGTCCATTTAGTTCACTAAAATAAGTCCTTAATGATAATGTATCTGTATAATGATAATGTATCCTAAACACTAGGAATAGTGAACACATCAACCAAATGTTAAAAATTAGCCCCTATATTAGAAAATTGAGTGATGAAGAAAATTTCAACAATCCAAAATCTCACTTTACAGAGATCATCCACATTAACAATTTCATATATTTCCTTCTTATCTAATTTTTTCCCATCTTCTTTCTTCTAAACTTATATTTTAACAGAATTATTTTGTAAATTATTTTTCATTTTGCTTTCTTTCCTCAAAAAATTTCCTCAAACATTATAGTATATTCATGTCCACATGCTATTAGATATTTACCCAAAATATTTTTGTGTGTGTGGCTACAAAATCTTCCAACACTTATTTATATCTTAATTAGTGTATTGGTTCCTCATTTGGCTGTTTCTGTTTTCTAACTAGTACAGATAATGTTCGGATAGACCTCTTTGCATATAAATAAGTCTCTTCTTTGAAACCAGAAGTCTTATATGTGTTATCCTCTAAGAAATGAGGATAGAGAGTAAACATATATGAAAGATTAAAAAATAAGCCAAAAAGAAAAAAAAAGAAATTAAATTCCTGGAATTATTTTGCCTATCAGATTAGCAAAGATTTATAAATTCAGTCATGATGAATGTGTGTCATGGTGGGGCATAAATTAGGGCAATCTTTTGGGAGGGCAGTTTGCCAATAATATCAAAATGTCCATGTGCATTCCTTGTGATTTCCCAGAAATCATATCTTCTGATTACCCAAGGTGATTCTTATGAATTTTTCAGAAGTATACAGAATGCTCTTGGTAATGTTTTCACATAGGACTTTGGGAAATGATCTAAATGCCTTTCAATTAGGTCTGATGAAATGTATTATAGTAATTCATACAAAGGAAATATTAAGCAGTTACAAAGAATAATGGTGGTGATCTTTATTTCCACATCATTTTGATGAGTGAAGAAATTTTTGAAAATAGGTTTTGAAATTGCATATCTAATATCATCCCATTTGTGTAAAATGCTTTATGTAGAGCTAAATATGTATATAAGTATGTAAATTTGCCTGAAAGGATGGAAATAATAGCTATAACTAGTTTGTTGGATTTCTGGTGGGTTTTTCTTTTTTAAAGAGTTTTATTTATTCTAGTTCTATCCTTTTTTTTTCTTCTTTTTGTCATTTTTAACTTTATTCTTTGCACTTTTGAACTTGATATGATACACACTATATCAAAATACATATCATTTTTTACCAGAGCCCAGAAAGCTATCGTCAAAGGAAAATTAAATTATTTTCTGCCTGCTATTCTGAAGCCTATTAGTTAATCAAAGTAGTAACATAATCCTTTGTCCTTCAGCATTCTAGAAGCCAAATAGCAAGCATAGCAACTAACCTAACAGCCACAACATGAACCAGCCTCTTTCGGCTGGGTTCACACATGTTGGATCTTCATCACGTGCTTCCCTCACGTCTACTGTGCAGCAGGGCTACTTAGATTTGAATCTAGCTCCACAACCTCCTCGCCATGTAACCCTAAGCAAATCCCTCAGCCTCTCCATGCCTCAGTTTTTCATTTTAATTGAAGACAATAATACCACATGCCTCAATATTTGCCTGTGAGGATTAAGAGATCTTTAGAACAGTGTCTGGCCCCCAAATGATACATAGTTATTATTTTCCACTGGAAACACTCCATCTCCTAACTACATTATCTGATGGGGAACTCCAGGTAGTGACTAGGGAAAGTGGGCAGGCTCCTTCTCTCTCCAGTGGCGTGTTGCTGCACCTCTACTAAAATATAAGCTCCACAAGGAAAGGATCACTGCTATATCCTCAGCACCTAAAAAAGTGCCCAGCATTTACTAGGTATATATGGTTGTGGAATGAATGAATGAATGAATGAATGAATGGATCAGTAGGTGGAAACTGCACCATACCTCAAGCAAAGTACCAGGAAGACAGAACTAGAGCTCCTTTCCCTTCCTTGTGTCTCTTTGTCTCTTCTCCTTTCAGATTCCTCACAAGGGAGTTCATGAAGATTATCACTGGGACCCTTTCTTGAGTGATTGCTATATCCCTCTTCTCGGAACTCTAAAAATGGAGAGGGGCACCTCGGTGGCTCAGTCAGTTGGTGTCTGCCTTCAGCTCAGGTCATAATCCTAGGGTCCTGGGATCGAGCCCCACGTTGGCCTCCCGGTCAGCAGAGTCAGCTTCTCCCCTTCCCTCTGCCTCTGCCCCTTCCCTCCCCCACTCATGCTTGCTCTCTCTCACTCACTCTCTCTCTCTCTCAAATTTAAAAAAAAAAAAAATCTAAAAATGGAGAAGTACAGTCCCTATCCATTAGGAACTTCTCCCGGTTGGGGATCCGTCCAGGAAACAGACCCCACTCTAGGTGTGGAATCTAATTCAAAGAATCAGTTACAGGAAAAAATGGGAAAGCTGAGGAGCTACATGGCACAGGAAGGAGACAACCAGAGAAGCAGCACGAGCCAGAAGGTGCTACGAGCCCTGGGACTGGAGAGACAGGAAGAAGATGGTGTTACCGGAACTCAGAAGCCAGGCCAAGCCAGACAGCCTCTGGAACCACAAAGGAGGCTGAGTAGGAGTGGGTGCTCCATGTTGGGAGGGGCTGCCTGGCAGGGTCTGGGCTCAAGGAGAAGGCACAGCGGCTGCCAGGAACACAACCCGAGGCAGGCAGAGAGGGACTGAAAACCTCCAGGCTCTTTGTGATCTCCCACCCCCATGTTCTGTCCATACCTCCTGTTAGTCAAACTGAGCAAGACCCTGGAGGGCGAGGGAGTCTGGGAAAGGGAGTTTCTGTGACACAGAGTAGACAAAGCAGGTCAGGAGAAGGGCATAAACAAGCAAAGGACCCGGAAGATAAGATATTTCAAGACCCGTGTCTATTATGGAGTGACTCAACATGATGCTACAAACATCTAGAAGTAGAAGCTTTGTTTTTGTCCCCTCTTCGTTCCCACCATCCTTATCTGGTAAAATAATTCATCACCTCCTCTTGGGACTGTCCAGGAGCCCCCACTTGGTCTCCCCAGTGCCACTTTCATTTTCCCCTCACTCACCTCTGTTCCGCTGCCAGAGTCCTTTTTCTGAAACAGCTCCATTGCCACTAGAAAGGAGGAGTGCCGGGCTCTATCCAGTCTCATTCACTGCCCTCCACCCTGGTTTCCCGCTTCCACATGCTCTACAAACTAACTGTAGTTTTTTAAATACACTGTGTATCTCCATTCAAGCTATTCTCTCTGTTTTTGAATACTTTTTTTTTTTTTTTGGCCTATTGGACTCCTATGCATCCTTCAAAGCCCACCTCAAATGTTACCACTTGGTAAGAACTACCACACTCATCCTGTCCTGCCCTGTAGAACTAGGTTTTCCCTTTGCTCTGCTTCTTTGAAATATTAAATCTGTACTTCCACTACAGCCTTTATCAAAAATAATTAGCAACTGATATCATTGCCAGCAGCTACAACAGCCTTCTGCTCTTTTTTTCTGTGCAAAAGAGCAGTAGTTAAGAGTGTAGACTTGAGGTCATAAAGATCTATGTTTACCAGTGGCTGGCTGTATGGTTTTTAGATAAGTTTTTAACCTCTGAGTTTCTATTAATATTTTATGTGGGGAAAATCATAATGCCTTATAACCTCATAGAGTTTTAACTACATGAAACAATGCATGTAAATACTTGGCACAGTGCCTGACACAGAGAAAGGTTTCATCCAATAAATACCAGCTACTGGTATGTAATCCTAATCTTTTAGCTAATAATAATGATGATGAGATTATATTGTATATATTGATTTATAAGTTACTTTTTTTTATTAAAATGTTTCACTTTTCCCCATCCCTGAGGTTTTTTTTTTCACATTTTCTCAGCTTTTTATTTTGAAATTTTTAATTTGTTATTATTTTTTTAAGATTTTACTTATTTTTTCATGAGAGACACAGAGAGAGAGGCAGAGACATAGGCAGAGGGAGAGGCAGGCTCCATGCAGGGAGCCCGACATGGGACTCGATCCCAGGACTCCAGGATCACGCCCAGAGCTGAAGGCAGGCACTAAACTACTGAGCCACCCAAGCATCCCAATTTCGAAATTTTTTAACAGAAAAGTTGATAGATATACACCCCATCCACCCTTCACCCAGATTCACTATTGCTAACATTTGCTTTCTGTCTCTCTTTCTCCCTCTGTGAAAGGGGTGTGTGTGTGTGTGTGTGTGTGTGTGTGTGTGTGTGTGTGACAGAGAGAGAGAGAGAGAGAGAATGTGCATGTGTGTTTATGATATAATGTTCCTTTCTTCCTGAACCATTTGAAAGTTAGCTGCAAAGATCATGACATTTCAGCATGTGGACCACAGCATATATACATTCTCCTACAAGCAAATCATTATCATACCCAAGAAATAGCACTGATGTATTAACGTTATCTAACATATAAATCATATTTCAATTGCCCCCCAAATATCCTTTATGGTGTTTTTTCCTTACATAATTTAATGACTACATAGAATTTTACTGAACGGATATTCAATAATTTGTTCAATGAATCTATTATTTTTGGACATTTAGGTTTTTTCCAGTATTGCATAATTGTACACAGCTCTGAAAAAAATCTTTACAGCTATTTTTTAAGTATATTTGACTCATTTCCTTGGGAAAAATTCCTACAGTGAAATTTGGTCCAACGCAATGCTTTATCCTAAGAGCCTGATGCAGGAAGCTAACTTGCCCTGGGAAAAGCATGTACTACTTCATACCCACTAGCAGTATACAAGCATGCATCTCCACACCTTCGACACCACTGCTATTATCTGTCTGCATCTATCAATTGAATAAGAGGAATAATAACTAATATTTATATTAATTCCTAATGCACAAGGTGCTATTCCAAGATATGACATACAAGTTGTCTTGCACTTGTAGTTACCCTATAACCTTCATTTTACACATGAGAAAACCAAGCAAAGAGAATTTCAGCTGTTTGCCCAAGTTCATGCAGTTAGGAGCAACGACCTGGGGAGGCCGAATCCAGAGACTGTGATCTACCTAAGCTATTACCTTTTAATAGAGGTCTAGCATTTATTTCATCACCCCTGAAGTTGCATTTTTTTCACATATTTGTCTTTTATATCTTTGCTTATAAGAATATCCTGTTTACATAATTTCCTTTTTTTTTTTTGGTGGGGGGGTGGTGAGTGTGAGGTAGGTCCTAAGATGTTTGTCTTTTTCTCAATAATTTTTAAGAACAATTTATAAAATAAAATATAATGGTTTCTCTGTATTGCAGGTAATTCTCCATGGCTTGATATTTTCCCCCTTTAAATTTATTTATTTATTTACTTGTCTTTTTGTTTATCCATCTAGCATAAGATTTTTATTCTCTTATAGTTAAATGAGTCAATTTTTCTGTTTAAGTTTGCTAAGTGAAGAAAAGTCTGCCCTATTTTCTAGACAATAAATATTATCCTATATTTTACCTCGTATCTTCACTTTGGACTTTGAAATCCTCAATCCATCTCATGTCTCTGTGCCTTGGCCGACAACCAGCACTACCTTATTTCTAAACCAGACCCCAAATACCTTCCAGGGGTAGAAAGGGGACATCGTTTGCTGAGAGGTCGGTCCAGGGGACACTTACTACTTTATTAAATCTAGAAATGTCACGTACATTCCTAAGGGACAGTGCACCAAAGACAAAATAGGATTGCCATCTCACTGTTTCCTGAGCTACCCTTTTTCCCTCCTGCTCTCCATCCCAAATATGAAACACTTGGTACACGTTCATTAGACAATTAAGACAAAAGCCCTGTTTCTCTGGCCTTCTCTGAAGCAGGCTGTATGGGGAGAGGATTGCTAGTTGAGGAAAAAGCATGCCAAGAATTCATTTCAATTTGAAAGACCTTTTCAGGGCTCTATTTATTCCAAGAGTTCTTTAAACATTTTAAATACAGTCCGATGAAGTGTTTCAGGCACTGTTTCAATAACGATTATGTCTCCTCTCCTTGAGGACAATGCCTTGCTTCAATGCACATTAGTGTTTTCAGCAGACCTTTGATTTTAACATTAGCCAATCCCATTCTTCCTCTCCTTTGCTCTTTGCCCAAATATTGTGGCTGAAACCATTACTCACAAAATGAAACAATTCGTGTATTTCCAAAAATACTTCATTAGAAATACAGCAACCCCATCACCCAAGAGATTTGGTGCTTGCAGGGCCTTACAACATAGTAGATAATCAGTCAATGTTTGCTAAGCAAATTAGCAAAGTGTGCATAGAGTCCAGGGAAAGAAGAATAGCTATTAAGTCTATAATGAACAAAGGGGGCATACTCTGAAATTTTTGCAGAGGAGCTTAAGCCTTTGAAATTACAACGTTAATTCATTTACTCAGTTAGCTAATAGAGAATTTTCCAGTGTGGGTTCCATAAAACATTTGCCCTATAAAATGCAGAGGAAAAAAAAAAGTTGAAAAGTTACAGACCCATTCTGCCTCTCTTAGAGACCCGGGATGAACATTTGCATATTAATAGCTCTGTCTCTTCCCACAGCTTAGAAACAAGTCTAAATTAACTTAAACCCCATAAGAGCGGAAGTCAGGTCTGTTGTGCTCACAATGTGTCCCAGAGCATCATATAATGCTAGTAGGTATTGATTGAATGAAAGAATGTTCAAAATATCTATTGCTGATAAAGAATTACCCCAAAGCTCAGTGGTTTAAAACAACAAACACTGGTTACCCTACAGTTTCTGTAGGTCAGGAATCCAGTACAACTAAGACCCTAATCCTTGGCTTAGGGTCCCACAGAGCTGCAGTCATCTTTAGGAAGGAGATGACTTCATTTAGGAAGGACCCACTTTCAAGATTACTCACTGGGCTGTTGGTGGCCTCAGGTGCTCACTAACTGTTGGCTGGAGACAGCAGCTCCTTGTCACATGGGTAGCTCACAAAATGATAGCTGGTTTTCCTCTGAGCAAAAGGGCAAGACATGATAGCCACAAGAGAAGACAAGACGGAAGCCACAGTTTTTTTATAACCTAATATCAGAATTGACATGCCATCACTTCTATTATGTTCTGTTAGATGTGAGTCAATAAACCCAACTCGCAGTGGTCTGATTACTGGGAGATGGGATCACTGACAGCTTAGGCTGCCTACCACAAAGAATGACTGAATGAACCCAGCATTTTCCATTCTTATTCGGCCTCCTACCTTTTTTTTTTTTTTCATGTAATAGCTTTTCATTTAGAAAAACGCTTCAGGAAACTTGTAGAACTAATATACACTAAGTATTATGTATGAGGGTATAAGAGTAAATAAGGCACTTTTTTATTTATTCTAAAAAAAGATAAATATATTTTGAGGACCTAGCACTGTCTCCTTGAAGAGCTTAGAGTTTAGCCCAAATCTGAGAATCCCTTTTACAATATATCACCTTGGGAGAAGCGTCCTTAATTGATCAGCAGTACAGATACCACTGAAAAAGTTGGAGAAGAATTCTATCATGGTTGTGGCCTTCTGATTGACTAGCATGTGCCCTCCCTCATATGTCTCCTTGATGGAGCACTGGACATAACTTAACCTTGGCTGGAGGGTTACTTCCAACCAGGATTTTGAGTTTTTTAAAGTGACTTCTACACCCAATATGGGGCTCAAACTTACAGCCCTGAGATCAAGAGTCATGTGCTATATTCATGGAGCCACCCAGGTACCCCAGGATTTTGAATTTTAAGAGAAACAAGATACAGAGCTAGTGAGCAAGAATTCATGGTGGAAATGGCATTGGAGCTTGTGAAGTCACCAAAGTTGACCATAAATATAAAAATTCTTATTTATGAGCACTTCATAGAATTGCATTTCCCAACAACCCCAGCCCCCAAATTGGGCATGGCCACATGCCTTGCTTGGGTCATGGAAATGTGAGGGGAAGTAGCATACACCACATCAAAAAGAAGCTTTAAGAACTGGTTAAACTGGGCAGCCCCAGTGGCCCAGCAGTTTAGCACTGCCTTCAGTCCAGGGTGTGATCCTGGAGACCCAAGATCGAGTCCCACATCAGGCTCCCTGTATAGAGCCTGCTTCTCCCTCTACCTCTCTCTCTCTCTCTCTCTCTCTCTGTCATGAATAAATAAAATCTTTTTTAAAAAAACTGGTTAAACTGGTGGGCTGCAATCATCCTTCTCTTTTCCAGATTCTGGGATCATGAAGCACAGGGCCTCCATTGGCATGGAAACTTGAGTGACTCTGATGAGCAGAGTCACCCTGCCCACCACTGTAGAAATATAATGGGAATGAGAAATGAAACTTTGTCATTTAAGTCATTGAGGTGTTCGGGTTGTTTGTCACTCCAGCATAGCCTTGCTGGTACAGGGGTCCAGCAGTCAGTGTCCAGAAATGACAGAAATGAATGTCCAGTAGTGGTGGCACCAGTGGTATCAGCATAAAAAGTTGTATTTTTTCTAAACTTTCTTTGTTCCCAAACAAAGAGTTTGGAGTTATCCCCTCCGCATGTCCCACCAATGAGTCTCTCTCCTCTATAAATCCCTCAGGGGAGGTTTCTGTTGCTTGCACCCCAAACCTTGCCCGATACTAATTCTATTTCATCCAACAGGAGTCTGCTGAACCTAGTGAGGCCATCATTGTCCTAACTACAGGCAAGCTTATGATTGAAATTCAATAATGAATATGATATATTCCTTAATCTCAAGTAATTTATAATCTCATTAAGCAAAAAGTATGCACATGAATGAAACTTGTTGAGAAATTTAAAAATAAATGAGCCATGTGACACTGAAGGCACAGAGGTGAGTTCTTTACCTAGAAACTTTCAGAGGACACATACAAATAAAAAAATAGGGTGTATATATTTTAATCTCTTTGTACTACCCTTCACTGGCCAAAATTTACATCTTTTGATTTGAAAGATATTTTTCCAACACAGGAAGTACGATTATTGCAACAGTACTTGACACACTGGAAGCTGTAAGTACATATTTGTTGAATGACCAAGTGAACGAATGTGATTAGGAACACAGCCTTCAGAATCACCAAGCTGGGGTTCATGTCTTGCCTCTACCACTTCTCAGCTATGTGCTACTGCACACCTTCCTTATGGTCACTGAGCCTGGAAACAGAGACTCCTGTAATCCTCGCCACAGAATGGAGATGCTAGTACTGGTTCCCCAGGATTGTTGCCAGAATTGAATATTTATAGGAAGCTAGCAATAAATGGAATAAAGGTATTTAGACACCCACATAAATGTACCTAAGTGTGTGGGCATACATACTCCACAATTCATTTCCCTTCATTTGTTAATTCATAAAGAAATAGTTCCTGAGTGGAGAGCCTGGGTGGCTCAGTTGGTTGAGTGTCTGCCTTTGGTTCAGGTCATGATCCTAGGGTCCTGGGACCCAGCCCCATATCAGGCTTCCTGCTCAGTGGGAGCCTGCTTCTCTCTCTCCGCCTACTCCTCTCCCTCCTCCTTCTCTCTCTCTCTCTCTCTCTCTCTCTCAAATAAATAAATAAATAAAATCTTAAAAAAAAAAAAAAAGAAATAGTTCCTGAGCATCTGCCATATGCTGCATGCAGTGCTAAGGACAGGGGATCAGTGGTGAGCAATGAGATAAACCTTATGAAAAGTGGCATGAATGTCAAGGAATGTTCAGGGGGCTATGAGGCCTCACAACAGAGAGTATTGGGACTGACCTCTTGTGAAAATCCATCCTTTGTATTTTGCCAAAGTCCTGGAAGTGCTCCCAAGCTCCACCCTCTACACTTCTCCCAGGGGAGAAAAAATAAAAATCCAGAAAAAAAAAAAGGTCAGATGTGGCAGATGCTGTAAGTCACGCCTCCCATACCCACTTCTCCTTTCTCTTACCATGAACTTTGATTTTCTTCAAGATAGTCACGTGTCCTGCTAGAAGACCACATTTCCTAAACTTTCCTGCAGCTGGAGGTGGCCATGGGGCTCGGCTCTGGCCTAAGAGATTTAAGAAGAAGTCTGCAAGGCATTTCTGGGAAAGATTTGCTTTCTTGATGTGCATGTCACCTCCTCTTGGCCATCACTTCTTTCTTTTACCAGCTCAGAACATGAAAGGGAGGCCAGAGGCAGAGTGAACACCCTGCACCCACATTGACACCATGGGGAAAAGACAGCCATCCACCACAGGTGGCAGAGAGGAAAGCTGGAGGAGCCAAGGGACGATGATGGCATTGTGAGCCACCCTCCTGGCTTGAGTCAGCCGAGGTGGTTTGGGGGTCTTCTGGGAGGCAGACTTTAATGTTATGTTATGTGTCCCCATTTGACAAACATATATTGAGCACATACAATGTACAAGATATGATTTTAGGCTCTAGGGATATAGCAAAGAAAAAAGATATGGAGGGGAAGAATATTCCCACAGAGGGAGCAGCTAGTCCACGGTCAGGGTGGAGGCACACGTGCCTCAGAGGAATAGCGATGGGCTGGGTGCGGAGGGAACAAAGTGAGCAAGACGGAGAGCGGGAGGAGATGGGGTCTGACAGGTAACAGCGGCAGTAGGGATGAGAGGGATTATCTAGGGCAGGGGTCAGCAAGCATTTCCTGTAAAGAGCCAACAGATTTGAGCTAGATTTGAGCCTTAGCAGGCCACGTGGTCTCCACTGCAACTGCTCAAGAAAGCAGCCCAAAACATCATGTCAACAAAGAGTGTAGTGATCCTGAAACTTTATTTACATCAGGCAGCAGGAAGCTAGGTTTGGCTGGAAGGCCACAGTTTGCAGAACACGAATGCAGGCCATGTAGATCAGGATAAGGACTCGGACTTTTACTAGAAGTAATTGATTGGCTCTTGGAAGGCTTTGAATATGGGAGTGAGAGGGTCTGAAATGCATCTTAACAGGATCACTCCGGGTGTTGGGTAGAGAATAAAAGTTAAAGGTAGGGGGCATGAGGGGAATCTGGGAGACCTGTTCAGAGAGGACTGCAGTAGTCCAGGCTCATGTCACATAAAATATTTCCTTGGTTTCCCAATCATCGGCAAGAGTATGACAGTGTTTCTCAGATGACTTATTCAACCTGCCATGTGTCCTGCAGAATCAACAATACCCACTTCCCCTCCAGAGAAGAGGACCCCAAGTGCTTTGCAACTTGATTTGCCAAGCAGAACATGAAGAATTTTGTATCTAATTGAAACAGTGAGGGGAGCTCTTAAATAGGCAACATGCAATTAGCCAAATTGGAATAGACACAGGACACCAAGGCTCATACACCCACAAAAATAGAAACCAAGAGCAGCCCAGCCCCGATCTCAGGTGAGCTACAGGTGAATAAGACCTGGAACCAGGGCGTTTTGTTGACTTGATGGTAGAACAGGTTCATTACAAACACTGGGATTTGAGCAACAATAATGGAGAAGCTATTTTTGTCCCATCTACTACATGCATTGTGGTGGCCTTGGGGACAGGGAAGGCTCATGATGCAAAGCAGCTATGTCGGATTCAGGTCTAGCTGAGAGACACATGCTCAACAGCCACCTGTTGGTACAAGAGCCATGTTGGGTGGAGAGAGGGAGGAGGTGGACAGACACAGGTGTGGCCTCTCCATTCTCCTTCCTTCCTTCCTTCCTTCCTTCCTTCCTTCCTTCCTTCCTTCCTTCCTTCCTTCCTTCCTTCCTTCCTTCTTTCCATATACTGAGAGGAATACTCACCCTCATTCTCCCTGCCCTGAGTGGCCAAGTGCCCAGGCAGGCCCCTTCCCTGCCCCAGGGAGGAACCCTTATTGGTCTGTGCCAGCTGTGGGGTGCTCATTCTCTTTCTAAACTCGGTGGCCTTGAGAATGTGCCTATGAGAGTCCCTTACTGGAGGGAGTGTAATTGAACATCAGCCCATCGGCTATGCTTGAAAATCCATCCCTGCCTTGGCCATGACTCATGTCTCCCTTGGGCTGCTCCCAGCCAGTGACAGAGTGTGGCAGGGATACTAAGGCAGGGAGACCCGGGACTCCTCCCACAGGTAACTGCCCTAAGTCTTACCAAGGGCCCAACTGAACATTCCTTAGGCTGCACTGCAGTGCATTCTTCACGCCACCTTCCTCCTGCCCTCTCTCCCTCACTAGGGGTCAGACCCATGTTACTATCTGCTGGCCCCAACCCCATCCCTTCCAGCTCCTCCCCACGTTCTGTCACAGACATTCCCCCTCCTACATTTCTAGCATGTTTAATCCTATCCCAGCATCTGCTTCTTAGAGAACCTAGACCAACACATCAAGTAGCAATTAAAGCATGAGCATGTGTTACAATTTGGCCAATGAGACGCAAAGGGGAGTGTTGGGAGGGCAGCTTCTAGGAAGCTTTTCTTTATTCTTAGAAAAGGGACCCAGGTTAGGACAGTTTTTGTTGTCACTGCTATTGTTTTGTTTGTCTCTTCACTGCCTCAGGACCAGGGGTGGGTCAGGATTTTGTGGTGTATAATGCTTGTATAATTTGAAGTGTCTTCTTTAAGTAAGAAAATGTACATACAGTTTCTTTCCCAAAACTTCACAAAGGTGTGTGGCCACCTGAGCACACTGCTAGGCCTTGAAGGGGCCTGTGAAAGTGAGAGACCTTGAAGTTCAAGTTTCATTAGTTTCATGGAAATATTCCTCCACTTCTGATGTTGCCATCAGCATGTGCTGACTGGAGCTGGGGCAGCCGTCCTGGGATCACAAGCCAACATAACAGAAGGAATCATTGGTGGTTCCACTGATTTACTGAGCTCCCTGAGTCCCCAACTCTGCAAACACCCTACTTCTAGATTTAGGGTTAAGCTAAATGAATGAATAAATGTCCTACTCTTTAAGTTAAATTCAGTTGGATTTATTCTTATTTGCAGCCAAAAGTATTTTAACTGATTTCAGATTTATTTCTGAAAAGGTTTCTTCCGCCAACCCTATCCCATGTTTTGTACTAGATGATGAAGAGTGATGTGGGATGAGAAAAGACAGGAGAGAAGAGGTGGGAACTGCCTTAGCCATGGGGTCCCCACAGCTGATGTTTCCTTAGAAAAATCCAGAAATCCTTCTAAGCAGACACAAGTGAATGAATAATTGAGTTAGAGAATACACTTGATGGTGGGAAAACGGTGAGTGTCCTGACAAAGAGGAAAATGTTCGAGACTTTGGTTTTGATATGGAGCTGTGAGTCACTGGAGAGGCAACAGGGGAGGTCCTCAATCACATCAAAACTGCTGGGCCATCCCAGCTGTATCACTGTGGAATACAATGAGAACATCTCAGGGGACAAAGAGCTAGCATCAAACCATAGGGTTTCACAGCACACATAAAATTTTTCTACCTGAGCCAATAATATTTTAACCAAAAAAACTGGTATCTTTGTGGCTGTCAGCTAATGGTGGCTTATGGCATGTACCAAGCCCTGGCTTTATGTCCGGCGCTATGCCAGCACTTTACATAGAGCATTTCATTTCATTCTCATAGCAAATTTATGATGGAAACATTCATATTCCCAGGAACAGGTGAGGAAATTGAGGATCAGAAAAGTTGAATAACTCGCTTGAATGCACACAGTCAGGAAATGATGGAACCAGAATCAAATCCCAATAGTGCAGATCTAGCACTAGCTTTTTCTTGCCTCATTTTTCTCTTCTCAAGACCTTCACAATTTCCCACAAACTTTTTATATTAAAGGCTATATCCTATATATTTTCAGCTTCGTGTGCCAGACAGTCACTATTGCAACTACTACTCCACTCTGCTGTTGCTGTGCAAAATCCACCATAGGCACTACGTAAATAAATGAGTGAGGGTAGCTGTGTTCCAATAAAACTCTACCTGCAAAAGCAGGCAGTGGGCCTGATGTGGCCTTTGGGCTATAATTTGCTGACCCCTGCACCAGGTCGTCACTCACTTCTATTCGCCTTTCCCTGCCTTCTAACCACCCCTGCGCTGTGATGCCCATTGCTAGTGACACACAGATGTTAGGTTAGTCAGATGACTCCAGATTATGTGACAGAATAGGTGGCTTACCATGAAGTCACTGAGGCTTCAGCTCATAGGCTCACCTGTAGGGGTTTCTTCCAAGACTCTGGGTGTGTCCCTAGCAATGGGACTGCATATAAATGAAAGAATGAGTAAACAAATATTTCAATTGCCTGATGATGATCTTTCAATAATACTTCCTCTCCCACTTGTTTTTCTTCATTTCTGGTGGCATTGAGACAGTCGTGGGCATTTTAGAGATCCAGGTTAAGAAGAGCCATTTAGTTTGGATCTAGTGGGGTATTTATGCTATTCACCGTCATTGATGTGTCTGGTTCGGCTATTGCTTGCTGCCGCAGGATGGAAACAGCTTCCAGGGCACTCCCACAATACACTGTGACACCCATCCATGGTTGTAACCTGAAGTGCAGGGCCAGAGAAGATGTGGTACCATCAGAGCGTCCCACAGAGTCTGTTACTGGAAGGGAGTGGGTGGAGGGAGAGAAACAAGGTTTAAAATGTAGGGAAACAGAACCCTGTCAGTGGAAGATTCCTCTAAGCATCAGACATGTAAATTCCTAAGTGGAGGATTGGGTTCTCATCCATGCCTAATCAAAACAGAATTTCTCTCTTTTCAGGAAAACACTTGATTATGCAGCATCCATGATTGTGAACGCACTACACATTTTTTATGAGTACTGAACAAAACAGTAAGGGACTTAGTGAATGTTAGCTATTTTATTTCATTTTCCCTTCATTGTTCTATAAGAATGAATGGAAAACAGAAAAAATGGATAACATTGATATTAGTGCTAAGAAATATAGTTCTCAGAAATGTAACACTATTAAGAACCAAGAGGGAAAACAGGGAGCAGACATTCAGTCAATTTTTAGGTTGAATTGGACACTTACTGATATAAGCTGGCCAATCATATTCATTTGTGAAGGAAACGAACTAAATGGAAGAACATGCACCTAGTATAAGAACCACATCATCAAAGATGATGCATAAGTAGGAATTCTACTGTAAATTCTTTGTAACAAAGAAGCCTCTCGTCCTTCTTTCCATATAACATTTGACTTATGCACACATTTTCAGTAGCTTTTTTGTATAAAAGTCAGACACTAACTACGGATGCTTCATGTCCCAGAGCCTCAGTTTCTTGATCTGTAAAATGGGGGATAATACCATGATTACCATGAGACCTCCATTGGGAAGATTTGTGAAAATGCTTAGCGGAGGGTCAGGCCCCAATGAGTGCTCAATACACTGAATTCTCTTTTCCCCACCAGCGCGTTGAACATGGGGTGATGAGTTAAACAGTGTTGAAGGTCTTCTTTGCCAGTTTGCCAACATCCACGCCATTTCCCAGTCTGGCCAATGGCTTCGGGACAATGCTGAGTAGCATCTTACCCTTGCTCAGAAATGATTTCAACAGAAATGATGCAGACCCCTGGTCTGAAATGAAGATGTCTGGTAATCTGTGGTGCCAGAAATGGGCCTGGAGCGATAAGCACACCAGAGGAGTGTGGGAAAGAAGACAAATACGTGCAACCTGTGTGGAAAGAGGAAACAATGGGGAGCCCAATTTTTATTGAACTGGGCCTGCAGTGGGGTCCTCTGAGAGATGTGCTCACATCATGTACATTTTACCCTCACATCAGTCCTACAAGCTGGAGGTCATTATCCCCTTTCACAGATGAGGAAACTGAAGCAAAGTGATTCCAGGGAACTCGCCCGAGGATACACAGCAGGACAGCAGCAGAGGGGGACTAGAGCCCCAATTCCCTAAATCCAGCTCTAGTGGTCTGTGATACTTACTCCTCCCCCATCACGGATTCCATGGCTCTCCCAAGGCTTTGGGATGGCTTCCCTGGTCCTGTTCTGCTCCTACTACCCACCACCCACCAAGCAAGAGGGAGAACATTCTGTAATGTTGCTTGTACTGATAAGCCAAGCATCTAGAAATTTTAAGGTCACAGGGATGTCTCTGAGGATGCCAGACCAAGAATTCCAAGTCCAGAGAGTTCTATTTTTAGTTTATCTGCAAGAAAACACTCTACCCAGATCTTCATTTGTTCATTTGCTCATTCATTCATTCATTCACATGTGAATTGACTAGTGCCGTGCTGGATGCAGGGATGCAATGGTGAACATGACAGACATGGATCCTCTCTTCCTGGACCTTACACTCCAGTGGAGAAGACAGACAAACAAATAAATAATATTAATTACTGCAAAAGGTGATGAGGGTTAGGTAGGAATCCAAACAGGAAATTGAGATGGAGACGAAAAATTTGGGTCTGGAGGTACGGGGAGGCCCCTCTGAAGAGGTGACATTGAATCCTACTTCTAAGGGATGAGGAAGAGGCAGACAAACAACAGGTGAAGAGTAGGGGTGAAGCTTCTCAGGTGAAGCTTCTCAGGTGAAGGAAAAAGCATGTGCCAAGTCCTGAGACAGGGAAGTTGGGCCTGTTGGGGTTACTAAGATGGCCAGTGTGGTAGAGCATGGGGAGAGCTCGAGAGAGAAGTCAGAGCTGAGTTTGAAGAAGTTGTCAGGGTCCAGCTAATGGAGGGTCTTGTAGTCATGGGGAAGAGCTTGGGTTTTTATTTCACATGCCATGGAAAGTCACTGAAGTTGAAAACCATTGCCTTCTAGCTGTATTTTAATGGAATAGTCAATCTGTAGAAATAAGAAAATCTCAATCTGGATGTTCATCTCCAAATGGTAGGCTGACTGCATGAGTGGTCCCTATTCTTCACCCCTCTCTATATCCATGCCCTTTGCATGTCCTTTTCCAATTCTTCTCAATAAAGATTCACCTAGAATCTGGACTAGATGTCACTTACGCTGGCCAAAGGACTGTAAGCAAATGTGATGCAAGCAGAGAGTTGAAAAAGTACTTGTGCCTTCTATTTCCTCTGCCATCACCAGAAAACATAGCTGGCCTATCTGGAAGGAGAAAGATATGTACCAGAGCTGAGACCCAGTCATGTCATTGAAGGCCAACCTAGATTAGCCAACAATAAGCCAAGTCCTATACCTGTGAGTAATTGGGGGTAAATCAGCTGAGCTGATCACAGGCACAGGAGTGAGCCCAGCCAAAATAAGCCCAGTTGGGAACACACGAACCATACAGACTTCGGAGCTAATAAATGTTTATTGTTATATGTCACTGAGGTTTTGTGGTTGTTTGTTACATCGCATTACAGTGGCAGTAGGTAACTGATGCATCAAACTCAAACTGCCTAAATCTAAATTCCTGAAATCTCAAAATTGATTGTTCAGATGTAATGTTTGAATGCCTTAGATCCTTCCAGCATGAACTCTGAACTTCCCATAAGGAACTTTGGATTCCCAGCTCAGCTCTGCTATTTATTGCCTGTCAAAGGTTGCACAAGATATTTCACTTCCCTGAGTTTCAGTTTCCATATCTGCAGGATGGGTTTAGTGATCCTACCCATCCTATGATACTGAGACCATTAGAAGAAACAAGTGAGAAAACGCTTTCCAGATATTAAAAACTCTCTCTGCAACCCTTAGTCATAACCATTGTCTTTATGGATGGAGAGGAGAGAATAAAATGAAACAGAAAAGAGAAAGCATGGCATGGAGAGAGGGATAAGAGCTTTCACATAGCCTTGAGTTGAGAGTGTGCTGTGGTTAGTATCAAATCTGTTGTAGGGAAGAACCAGAGGGCATAACATGTTTTGGTTGTAAGTCACTTTTCAGGTGATGAGTTAAAAAGGATAATCAGAAGCTCAGAAACCAGAAGTCCATGGGGGCCCTCCTGGGCTGGCACTGCCCAGGGATGTTCCAGTGGGCAGATATACATGGTCAAGGTGTCCTACCTATTAACATGGTCCCGAGGCCATGAGGGCTAGTAAGAGTAAAGACCCTCTCCCTGGTCAGGCAACAATTGAGGGTGGCTCTCCGTCCTGTGCCCTGATCCCACGTACTCTTTCCTAGGAGGCCCTGCTTCATTGATTCCTCTCTCTCTCTCTCTCTCTCTCTTGCCCCTTAAAGCCCTACCTGGCCCTGAATCCTCTTTAGAATAAAAAAAAGCTCAAGCCCCTCAATTCTGAAGTCATCTCTCCTCCTGCCATGCTCTCTCCACTCCTCCGCTTGCTGCCGCCCTTCTTCACTTCCTACTCCCCAACTCTCTCCATACACGCTTACTTCTCAGAAGCATTCCGTTCAAGTTGTTTCTTGGTCTCTAGCAACCAACTGCTGATAAAATATCAGAGACATTACATCCTTAATATCACCCACTTCCATTGTTGTTCTGAGGGCTATGACTTTGGTTTTGATACCTATTACTTTTGATTTAGAAAATTATGGTAATCTCTGGTCTCTCTCTTTGCATTCCATGTCATTTCTGGACTCTACGCTCTGAATCATAGCTCTGAGCCTGGCTCTCCCTTGCTCCAAATCTCTCAATGGCTCCTCATTGTCCATAGAAATAGTTTAAACTCTCTCAAGTGCTTCAACAGGCCATTATGCTTTGGTCTCATCCAGCTTTCCAATTTTATTTCCTACCACTCTCATTCATGAATCCTGTGCTCACATCAAACTTAATTATTGGTCATTCCTTGTATATACTGAATACTTTAATGCCTCCACACCTTTGCTCAGGCTCGTCCTCCTTCCTAGACCATCCCTGCAATTTCTATACACCTGAATTATACCAAATCCTCACAGTCCAGCATAAATACTTCCTCCTCCATGAAGCTTTATTTTATCTTCTGAGAATCAATAAATCTTTCCCTGGAAATTGATATTTTGGACCATTTTTGTATAGTTTTGTACATATTATATCTCCCTCATTGGACTGAGGACTTCTTGAGAGCACAGGTCATCTATGTACCACCATAAATACTCGGCATGGTGCACTGAACACAGCAAGTACCCAATTAGCATTTTTGAACAAATAAATGAGTATATTTCAAAGTATCATTGGCATAAAGATGGTAGCCATAAATCATAATCACTAATTATACCATATACTAAAGTCACTTTTACCATACTAAGTAACAGAGGGGTTGCAAACTCAAAAGACTATCAGGGTCAGGAGAATAGCATAGACAGTAAAACAGGCTTGGGTAAGTCTAGAGGCGAGCATTATAGTATCTGCTGCATCTGACGGGGACAGCTACTATTCAGCAGCGGGCAATCATTGGTGGTTAGAAACATGGGCCCAGCATTATAGGTCATTTGATTACCACAGAGACAGTAGAAATACAAATATTTACATGAAATCTTCCAGTTTTTAAAAGTTTGCAACTAGCTCAGTTTTTTAACAGCTGGGCTGCCAATTTGCAAGTTCTGTGTTGGAGAACACTGTATTCTGTTTAAGTGAAAACACTCATTAATTGACTTACCAGATATAATATACCCTGTCAAAGACGGCTGGCTCTCTGAGAATCAGAGCCTCCTGCAATGCATTTAAGGCCGGCTCCATGGTTGATTCAGAAGGCACTTTGTGGCTTTGCCATGTCTAGGCATCTCATTTCCAACATCAGTCATCATCAGGAAAAACAGAGAAGAGCTTTCTGGGAGCTGAAACCCTCTGCTTGTCTGTATTCTAGAGACAACTACATTGCTTTTTTTATGACTGCATCTATTTGCACGCCTGTGCTCATTTCCTCTCAGCCTCCTGCACTGAGCGATTGCTCTGCTGGCCTCTGGGCAAGAATCAGAGAACTCCGAGGCCAGGTTTCCCAGCCCTTTAGACTTTGTACAACCTTAGTGGCTTGGCAGAGCCCAGACCCAGGGAGCTGAGGGCCAGACAAGGAACCACCACACTCCTCCAAAGCCCCATATCATGTTTCTACCATTCTTATGGGCATTATTAATAATTGATGGTAACAAGGATTATGTATTGAGCCTCCAAGCTAGGCATTTGATGAGCTTGCTGAACTGTCACAACAATCCTGCAAAGTAGATAGTTGCACAGATTATCAGGAGAGTTAATGGCTATAACAAGACAACAGCAAAAAACCCTGTGGTTGAGCACAAGGAAAGTTTATTTCTTGCTCACCTCACAATCCAATGTGGTTTGGATTAGTGGGGGTCGGAGAGCTCTACTCCATTAAGTTATTTGGGGACCAATGATCCTTCTTCCACCTTGTGGCTGGGCCCTCCTCTGGGATCTCAGGATTCTTTCTATTCAGTGGAGGATGGGGGAAAGAGAACAAGAGTTGCACATGGGAGATGTTTATCAACTGGTCCTAGAAGATCACTCTCCTCCTGTCCAATGGACCAGAACTCGGTCATGCAGCCATACCAAACTGCAAATATATTCAGGCTACGTGCTCAGGAAGAAGAGGGGAGCCAGAGACTGGTGAGCTCTAGCAGCCTCCTCCACAGCAGTTATTCCCATTTCCCTGCCAAGGAAAATAAGAGTCTGAGAAGTTACATCACTTGCCTAAGGTTTATATGGCAGAGCTGGGCCTCAACCTGGGCTGGCCTGGCCCTAATGTCCTGTTTTTCATTGCCCTACTTGGTCCTTTTTGCATGTCCCATTCCATCTTATACTGCCAGTATTAATCAATGTGACATACCCACTCCCCTAAGAGCACTTGCATCTGGAGATGCTCCCCCTTTCTCTCTCAATAAATATTTTTTAAAAACCATGTGTTTTTTATTTACCATTTGTATTGGTCAGCTAATGCTGTATAATAAACAATACCCAAACTTAATAAATTTTACAAGTTATTTATTATAACTTACATATTCACAGATCAGTTGGGGTTTGACTTATTGAAGCTGGTCTTCACTGAAATTAACTCTGAGATGACAGTGTTTCTTTTTTTTAAAGATTTTATTTATTCATTCACGAGAGACACACAGAGAGAGGCAGAGACACAGGTAGAGGGAGAAGATGAGAGACTCGATTCCAGGATCCCAGGATCACAACCTGAACCAATGGCAGACACTCAACCACTGAGCCACCCAGGAGTCCTGTTGACAGTGTGTCTTATTCTTTAGAACCACTGGTATGTTTTTCTCATGGCAATGACAGAAGTGTGAGAGGGAGTGAAAGCAAATTATTTAAGGCCTAGTCTTAGAACTGGCCACTTTTGTACACACTTTATTGATTAAAGTGAGCCACATGGCCAACCCTGACCTCAGTAGAGTGGAAAAATATACTTTGCTTCTAGCAGGGCAACTGCAAAGTCACACAGCATAGGGTGCAAATACAGAGTTGGGTGAATAATGCAGTGTTTCACATGGCTGTACCTGTAGTACCTGGCGCACTGCATTGTATATCGGAGGTGTGAAATAAATGTTGTTTGAATAAATCTAGAGGGTATTCCTAGAAATTAATCTCTCTGAGTGAATAAAAACCCCACCAGTTGATAAGGATTGACTAATATGGAAGGATCATATATAAAAGACTGATTTGTATTTGTTCTTTCTAAATCTTTCCCTTCCTGCAGTTCAAGCAGGGAGCTGGGTGGACTTTGTGTGCCTACTTACAGGGTGGAAGAGTTGAAGCAAACTGGAGCTAGTTTTTTCCATCTTCTGTTCATATCTCAGCCATTTGAAAAGAAAAATGACAGTCTCCCCAAAAAAGAAGAGAGGAAAGATAGACTTTTGAGAGGGGAAGACTTAACTAGCCAGGAAGAGGACCACTGAGCATGGAATGCAGCAGACACCCACACACTGCTCTGTGGCTGATTCTGAGAAGACGTAGGAGCTTCAGGGAGGGCAACTGTTCAAAGTTCCTAAGATAGACAGATCCTGGGCCCATCCACCAAGATCTCCACACCCTGTGACACCAGACACAAGTAGTTCTGAATACTAGAGTCCCCACAGACTAGGACAGTGAGAACACCTGATCAGTTGAACTTCCCAAATCCTGTTAAGGAGTCCTCGGTATGGTTGGTGACTAAATTTCCCACATTGGGTAAGGGTCTAGTATCATAATTAAGATGATTTAAAGAAAATCATCTTAATGATTTTAAGGAACGCCACACATGTGAGTTAGGTAAGTTATTCACACTTGTTAAACTATGAAAATTGTAGCTGGGAATTGGCAAACCAAGGCTCTTTGAAAGCTTAATGTAATAATAGTATTTCAACATTTTGAGGACATTTGTTACCATTTTCACTTGAAACCTTGCAGATCCATACAAAGGCCTGCAGGAAGTACTAGGGGAGAGATGCTAATAATAAAATCAAGAACCTTTCTCCCTCCCTTGCAGGGTTTGGGGGCTCTTTTGTAAAACCCACACAATCCCAGACTGTGAAGTTAAATTGGCAACAATGTTTAAATTATGCAGGCTTCCAGCTGTGCTGTGATGTTTGCACACTTTCTAGGAAGTGACTAATTATAATTATTGCTTTAATACAAAAGATACCATCATTAAAAGAAAAAGAGAAAATAAATCTTACGTGTTTAGATCTTATTCTCCTAGCATCGGCTATTTTCATTCACTTACGCTGGGATTGCTAGCTAAAGGACAGAAGGGACATGCTGATCTTCACACTACATGTGAGGAAATGGATTTAAATGTTTGTGGGTCAAGTGAGGACACCAGACACAAAACAATTCCGAAGACTAAGAATCTGATGTCAGCCGGTCACTTCACCAGGAGGAAAGGAGGGAGGAACAGAAACAAGGAGCAAGCCATCAGCAGAGCTGGGTTCTCACCCCGGCTCTCCCCCTCATCATTTGTGGAAATTCATTTAGCTTCTCTGTGTCTCAATTTTCTGACCTGCAAAGTGGAACCAACAAAGCCTGCCCTAGTTGTTTGTTAAGGGCTGTGTGTGTGCGCGCACATGTGTGCATGTGTGTGTATGAGAGAGAGAGAGAGAGAAGAGAGAATATTTTTTCCCTAAGACACAACCACTATTTTTTGAGGGCTCACAGGGTGCCAGGCCTTAGGCTGGAATCTGTGGGTTTGAGTATAAAGAGGAAACACACAGCACTTCCCTTCCTTTGCCCCTTCAGCCTTCCTACTTATCTTTATTGTGGTGGTTTTCCCTCTCACTACTAGGGACAGGATCCAGGCCTAGTCCCATCCCCAGCACCTGCCATTGTGTCTACACAAGGTAAACACTCAATAAATATTATTTGGAAGAAGGAAGAAAGACACATTGTCTCATACTGATAGAGAATGATTTCAGTGTGTTGCTCTTGCCTCATCTCAACCATCAACTCTTTGAAAACAAGGGGCGTGTCTGACATTTCTGACTTACTACAGTGCCCCGTGATTCTGCACATGCAATTGTTCATACATTTCCATGAATACTAATTGAGTCCTATCCTGAAGAAGGCTCTGTAGTAGGTGCTGAGGGCACAGCACTGAACAACACAGTCGCCCATCCAGGCTCGAGGGACTTAAATCAGAAAGGTGGAGACACCAATTGTCAGTGAATCACCTAACCAAGAAAAATCCACCTGTAAATTGTGAACAGTAAATAATGCAGCAAACAAGCACTAGTCACTGCCTATTGAAGACCACACTCCTTCTTTCTTTTGCTAACACAACTCTGAATTTGTTTAGGAGCCATATCCCCAGTTCTAAGTAACTCAAGAAAATGTAGAGGGGTTGAACTAAACTGTCTGGATACTTCCATTTCCCTGCCACTCATGGGTCTGGAGTGGACATGGGACCCAGTCTTGGCCCAATAGGCTGCGAGGAAGAGTCTTCTGGTGGCTTCTGGAAAATATTCTCCTCCCTGATAAAGGAACAGCCCTTTTGCACTTTTTTCTATCCTTCCTGCTTGGGTGCAGTAGTGTGACAATATTTGCAGCTATGGCAGCCACCTTGTCATGCTAAGGGACATACTGTTGACACACGGATGATGACTGAGCAGCCATACTTGGGTTCCTGATGGCATCTGTTGGTGTCTCTAAAGAAGCCCCGTGAGTAGCTTCCTTTTTTCCCATTCTGAGTTCTGAACAGATTGAGAAATCAGATAATGGAGAAAGATGAAAGGAAAAATATCTTGGCTGCTAATAAGTGCTTGGGTATGAGATGTAACTTAATGGGACACCCAGTTGGGTTTGAGCCCCCAAGTTAGGCAGACTTGGCACTAGAATCACAGATCACAGCCCTAGAAGTAGAGACTGAGTCCTGCAGGGGGCACACTCAGCCCCAAGGGGTGCTTGGCCAAATTTACCAAACCCTTAAGCCACTCTTCCTCCCCAAGGATGAAGAGAGCAAAGGCGAAGAAAGAGATCAGGAGTTACAATGATTGAGCTTCTTCCACACAGAAGGAAACTTCAGGCAGGGTTACCAAACTCTGCTCCCTCACCCCAACCACAGAGTTGAGCCATGGCACCAACTCTAGAATTGCCTTCAATTCTCTTATTAAATGAGACTTATAGTCAATTGGAGAAGGACAAACATTATATGGTCTCATTCAATAGGGGAATATAAAAAATAGTGAAAGGGAATAAAGGGGGAAAGTAGAAAAAATGAGTGGGAAATATCAGAAAGGGAGACAGAACATGAGAGACTCGTAACTCTGGGAAACGAACTAAGGGGAGTGGAAGGGGAGGTGGGTGGGGGTGACTGGGTGACAGGCACTGAGGAGGGCGCTTGATGGGATGCGCACTGGGTGTTATTCTATATGTTGGCAAATTGAACACCAATAAAAAATAAATTTCTATAAAAATAAATAAATAAATAAATAAATAAATAAATAAATAAATAAGACTTATAAACCCTGATTCTTTTAGTTACTTTCAAGCAGGTGTTCTGTTCATTATAGCCAAAGTATCTGAAGGGTCTAAGCACCATAAAGGAAATGCAGAGGACAGTGAAAGGGCTGATACAAAGGGGAATTTCATTTTCATTTGCACAAGGGTGTAGGTAGTCATGGAAATCATCTCCAGACTTATGCTGTCCAAGCTGCTCTTGAAGGATGGGGCGGGGAAGGCTTCACGGACAAAGAAAACAGAAGAGAGAAGACCTCGAGGCATCAAAAGAAGGTCCATATAGCCTAAGTCGACTCAGTGAGAGTGAAATTTATGAGATATGACACCAGAGTAGGAGGCAGGTCCTGAATTATAGCTTCATAGACAGGATGTGGCAGGCTGGGCTTCGAGGAAGCCGGAACCCAGAAGTTTAGCATGCAAGAATTTTTTAAAAGATTTTATTTATTTATTCATGAGAGACACAGACAGACGCAGAGACATAGGCAGAGGGAGAGGCAGGCTCCCTGTGGGGAGCCTGACACAGGACTCAATCCCAGGACCCCAGGATCATGACCTGAGCCAAAGGCAGATGTTCAACCACTGAGCCACCCAGGCACCCCAGCATGCAAGCCCGTGTATTAAGGAGTACCTTGGGACCTCTCAAGTGTGTGAGAGAGAGAGAAAAAAAGGCAGGTTGGGCAGAGATAAGTTGAGCTATGATTCAGGTCCAACAGCAGCCTCAGTTGAACCATGGGGGAGTTCTGGATACAGATTAGCCTTCATCACTGTACCAAGATAGGTCAAGACAACCAGAACTTTGTACCCCCACATGGATCTGTCATCACATGTGGGTTACCTGGGAAAGGTGGCATGAAGCTGGGATTCTGCCTGAGGGGGCTAACAGCTGAGAGGGAAAGTTGCCCACATAAAGAACCACTGTTGGAGCCTCAGATATTTGAATAATTTGCCGAAAAGCTAAAGCACACCCTATGTGGCCTTGGCCTAATTTTTCAAGATCTTTGGGTTTCTGCTGCAAGATAGGGTGGGAGTTGGGCTTAAGGAACACTTAATGACTTCTTAGAGAGAGGATTAATGATTCCAGCAAAACTTGCACACCTTGAAAATCTGTACAGGTACAAACCCCTCCACTGCCCTTTAGCCTGCTCACAAGCCGATGATTTACTGGTCTTGATGAGTTTTGTGAATAAAAGCAAAATCATAGCTACCAGGTCTTTCTGCTTTCTCACTAAACAGATTCACTAAACAGATTCATTGTTTTCCCTTCTGGCATTTTCCTTAGGCTTCTTATCAAGGCTGACTCAGCCATTGCCTTCCTTCAGAATTCCCCACCTAGCTTTGGACTCTTTGAATCAGGCTCCAGCACATATTCTCGGTGCCTTTATTAATATGCATTATGTCAACTTCTCCTGCAAAGAATTAGCCACCCAATTTCTGAACCATTGCCTCCATGATTGGAAGGGATGCTTTACAGCAAAAACACTTAGACATTGGAGACTGAGTTCTGTAGTTGGCATCTGATGGGATTTTGGGTCTCCACAGCTCTCCCTTATTCAACTGGTAACTGTTCCTCCCATCTTTTGGGGACCCACCCCTTGGTGTATGTTATCAGTCACATTCCATACTCTGGCCTCTGGGGTTGCCAAGGTCACATAAGATGCACCAATAAGAGGATTAATTTCTTCTGGACATGGCGATTGGTTCAATAATGAGCATGTGGCCTCAGGTGAACTAATCACTGCTCAGCTTCTTCTATTCTAGTCACAGTTTTGGATGAACCTGGAGCTGCTGGTGGCTGGCCACCCAGCCAGAGGAAGAATAAAGCCCCCACAAGAAGGGATAGCAGAAAAAGGAGTAGAGAGACAGGACAGCATTTGAGATCCCTTGTGACAGATGTCCTGGAGGCCAACCCATTCCTCTCCTTGATTATGCAGGGCCCCAAATTCCATGTCTCTCCCCAACCCCATGCTTTAAATTTTTTTCTTAAATGAGTTTTAATTGAGTTTCTGTTACTTGCAGGGAAAGATTTCTGACCAATACAGACCCCAAGCCATGACCCCATATGTGTAGTCATATCAAATATGAGCACCAAAAGATTCATGTGATTCATTTATTCATGTGATCATTCAACAAATGTCTATCAAGTGCCTAGTAGTTCAAGAAGATATAAAAATAGAAAATTAATACAAAGAAGATGAGCAAAATCTCATAGACAATTCTATATCATCTAAGTCAGTGCCAGGCATTTTCTCTGCTATGTCTGTGCCACAGGAGACAGTAAATTTTTCAGTGACAAATCCCAGCAGACAGTGAATGGCCATTTGGCAGGGGAAGATGCTATAGATATTTTCAAGCATTAATGGAGAGTAAGAGTCAATGAGTTTTAGGATTCTTTCAATTATGACATTCTAGGGTGGAGGTTTCCATGTCTTGACCAACCAATTATGAATTCTGTCCGTTCCAGCTCATGGAACAAGGGCATTCTGCATTGCAGCACGCAGTAGGTGCTCAGTAAATGTGGGCAAGCGTTAGGTGGGAATCTCCTCTCCCCCCTGCTTCAAGCTTACAAGTGGAGGGACTGTCACTAGAGTTAACATTTTGCCCTCCTTCCCCAGAGGAGGATTGCCCTCCTTACCTGATTGGTAAATTTAAGCTGAGGTAAGCATCCTCAGTTTCATCTTTCTCTCTCTCTCTTTGGGGTCCAGGTGCTCACAAAACATTCTCATCAGCTCTAAGCAGATCTATCCCTGCAGGAGAGGCCTACGTTTTGGGAATTAAGTTTAGTACTCGGAGTGTTCGCAAGCAATTTGACCAGATCTAAGCCATGCTTATTGTTTTATCAGCAGTAAAGCTGACATTTTTATCTCCATCTGCCTGACTCCTTGGGGTTTTTCTCAATTAATTAGGAACTTGGGCAGGGAACAGGGGTGTCATCTATTAGCTGCCTAAGTCCCAACAGTAGAATTATCTTACTATCAGACAAGGCCCTCCCAATTCAGTTTACCCACCTTGTCAGCCTCTTCCCACTACCTCCTGTCCTCCTTTCTATCCTCCAAGAACATCAGGGTGCTGGTCATTTCTTTCATACTTCTTGCTATTTTGTGCTTTTATGTCTTTAATTATGTTATCCCTTCTGCTGGCATAATGGGGTGCTCAGTGGGGTGAGATAGTGGGGTGGATGATATAGTGGGGTGCTCAGCCCCACCCCACTATCTCATCAGCTGATGCTTATCCATTATGTGTCCATAATGCCTCATCTCAAGGAACACTTCATCCAGGAAGTCTTCCCTGGCTGTCACCTTCCCACCAACCTGGGCTCAGTTTGAATACATTTGCCATATTGTTCTAAAATGTCAATCTCTCACCACTAGATTGTGAGCTTATTAAGGTGATTGTGACCTTATTATTCATCTCTGAATCCTTCAGAATTCAGAACCTTTCACAGAGGACATGCATGGTAAATGTGTGTTAAATTGATGCATAAATTAGCCAATAGTGGGCAATACCCATTGCTGAGGCCACGCAGAACTGGAAAGGGTATTTCCACCAACCAGAGGTCAGGAGCAGAATCAAAGTTATAGACAAGATGACAAGGTCAAGAATTTAGTCCTTAGGACAAGACAAGGCAAAAAATGACAAAGTAAACAGAGGTAAAAACAGACAGATGGAAGAAGAGGCTGAAAATGAACACAGTATAAGGAATAGGCCAGGGCAAGTAATACAGAACGAAGGCTGTGAAGGGCAGGGGAGCCTGGTACTCACCTGTTACATAGTGCCAAGTGTGTGGTCAAGGGAAGGGACAGAAATCCCTAATATCACAAGCAAAGATATGATGACAGTGGAGTGCAGGGGAAAAAAATCACAAGAGCAGAAGAATGTGGAGCCTGGTCCCAGCTCTGCCACTAACCACTCACATGAGCTCGGACAAATCACCTCCTATTCCTCCAACAGAGTTTTCTCATCAATGGGCCTGAATAGCATGTCCTAGATCACTTCTTACTTACTTCCAAGTCAAATGACTGCAGAGGATTCTTCTGTTACATAAATAATATTTAGTCACCATGTTAGTCTTTATATTCAATCAACCAAAAGTACTACCTCTGTTTTGATCTCAGTTCTGAAGTCAAGGGGATTATACTCCATTATTTTTGTGATCCCTTCCAGCTATAAAATATTTAGTGTGCTATAATTTTATCCATTCCTTGAGCACATAGTTTTTGTTCCTCTCTGAACTTGGCACTGCGGCACTCTCTGTTCTGAGTGAATTTATAATCTAGTTGAAACAACAAGAGTAATATCTTCAAAGTGATTGAGAGGTAAATGCAAGTCATTGTATAATTTGGTACTAAATTATGTGTTCAAGACAATAAGAAATTGATAGAAATGAAGAGGATCAAGAGGGGTTGAAGGTAAGGTCAAGGAAGGTTTCCTGGAGGGAGAGGGCCTGCAAGGGTGAATAAGGCATAGTAAGAAAAAGGGGAGATAGAGACGGCAGATGGATGAATGGATGGATGATAGATAGATGGATGGATGGATGGATGGATGGATGGATGAAGTAGGACGTTCTTAAGAGGTATAGCCTAAGCAAAAGCAAAAACTTAAAGATGATCATGAATTTGTGTGGGACTCACTATGGAAACCTGCCCTGGTAGAGTAAGAATAAGGAAAAGGATGGAGGTTAATATTGGCTGTGTTCCTACTGTGTGCTGGGTGATTGTAACTGAGATGTTTGATGTCTGCACTCCTACAGGCCCTCAATCTAGGAATCACCCCTGTAGAGAGCTGAGGAGGCGTGCCTACCAAGGGTCAGGTTTGTACCATTGACCAGTTTCACACCTTGGTCACAGATGACTGGATCAGGGATGGACATTGGACCTAAACTCAGTCAATCCAGTTCTTCTTCCAGAAACACAGTATTGGACACAGGAAAACAGAACAGGACTTTTCAGTGACAAGGCCAGGGTATGGAAAGTTCGAGAGAAAGGGAAAATACTGAGAGATGGAAGGGAGCTGAGGAAAGCTAAGGAGACCAGGCTGCAGAGAGCAAGGACAGGGAGAATATGCACAGAGGAAATGTTGGGGCACCCTTGACAGATTTGCTGGCTCCTGGAGATGAAGCATGTACCTGGAATCTGACAATCCCATTCCTCTGTATTTTATTTCCTATTCCTTGATTTTGGCCAAACCGATGTAAGTGGTTTCTTGTTCCTTACAATAAAAAGAGCCTTTACTAGGACAGTCTGTTCACATTTTTCCCAGTTAATCCTGATGACAATTTAATGAGATAGGTATTATTTCCACATTATTAAAATGGCTACCAAGACTTAGAGAGGCAACGTGACCTGCATAAGCATTCAGCTTAGTAAGTGATTAAACTGGGATTGGAATCCAGGCCTGTTGGCCTCCAAAGACCTTCCACTTCACCACACACCATCCTGAGGGACCTTTGAGAATGTCAGAATCAACAGCAGATCCCAAGAACACTTTCTCTGTAACTTGCACTAAACATCTCCACTCTGAGGAGTATGCTGTGTTTATTCACAGGCCCGTTCACTAACTTTCACTAATTCTGAGATTCTCCTGTGGTGACCTAGAAAGCTTACTTAAAAACACACTAACTCAGAACTTATGAAAAGTCAGATACTGTTATTAGTGACTTTTAACGAGTCAAATTTAAAGCAATCTTGTCTTCCAAGAATATCCAGAGTCTAGTGAATAGAGAGAAGCTGGTTAAAATTAGTGGAATTTTTCCAAACCAAGGATATTAAGAATTTCCTTAATGTGGGGTTCATTCATTCTAAGCAATATTTATTCCATGGTAGCTATGCCTAATTCTTATATTTTAATGACCCATGACAAATACACCTTCTTCGTGCCGTATTCATTCTCGTCAGACTCAACCCTTAGAATCCTCTCAAATACCGTATTACTCCAACCTCTAAGCCATAATATGTGTGAAAATTCATTTCCCTCTGCCTGTCCATTTGGAAAACATCCATTCTTCCCTCAGGATTCAGTTTAAAGAGTCACCTCCTCCACCGAGCTCTGGCCACTAAATATCTGCCTCTTGCAGGTCAGGTGTTTCCTCTAATGACCCAGGAAGCTCTGACCTCAACTCTCATCCTTCTATGTTGTGATTGTCTCTTTGCTGACATGATGAGATGTTCTCCCTCCCAAGCTGAAACCATGCCCCATAGGGTTAGTGAGGTTGAAACTAGCAGAAAAATTAATGCTTGTTTTTCAGAGAACTTTTCCCCTAATCAGCTGTCATGTCTTTTCAAACCCTACTAGCAAATCCACAAGCTGTCTCTGCAGAAGCCTGGACTCAAGGTCAACAGATACGGTCCCAACCTAGGAACAAGCAGGGCCCTGCATTCCCTACCAGAGATACCAAGCCCAAGACCCCCTCTAGTTCCTAGTGGCTCTTGGAGCATGCTCACAGCCCCTTCTCCTTGTGCTAAAATAACTTCCTGAGGTCAGAAGCTGAATTTTGCCTCATTCTGATGTTAAGTCTCCACCCTAAAGTGAACATGGGATGTATGTCACATATATATTTGTTCTATGTGCATGCTCCATCCTTCCTCATGAGCAGTTATGTTTTCCCACACTTTTCATCAATATGTACATAATCTCAACATCTATGATTACAAAAAACCTCTATGATTATACTTGTTCTTTTCCTCTTTGAGGAGGTGGATTTGAGGCTTGCCCTCTAGTCTCCTCATTTGGCTGTCTCTTGCATAATCCCCTTCCTTGCTGCATACGTGACGTCTCAGTGATTGGCTTTGTTGGGCATGGGGTAGACAGACAGGGTTCAATAACATTGCCAGAGCATCTCTCTTTCTTTCCCAAGTCCCACCTTTCCCACCCCAACACCCCCTCCCCTGCATCCTCCACCTAATGGGAAAGTAATTGCTGATCTGCTGCACTTGAGAAGTTGATTAGGCCACATTTCATTAGTGAGTGAGGTTGCCATGGTCAAGACCATTTTAGAGGTGGTTAGGAGGGTCAGGATTTTCCTAGGCTTCTGCTACCAACAGAGGGTCTGGGAAGTGACTCAGGCAATCTTCTTTTCTTCTACTTCTTCTTTTCTGTACAGTTGGTAAAGTAAGAGAATACACAGCCATGCGTGACAGAGACTGGGCAGCCCTGCCCTTGGCCCAACCATCTGCTCTCTATACCTGTGCCCACACAGGTAAGCTGGGTGGGGTGTGCTCTGTGGGCTACGCTGTTTTTTAGGGGGGAAAAGCAGAAAGTTCTTCTCAGATTTCCCTAGCTGAAATCCATTGTTCCAGCTCTGCTTGCAGAGAAACCCTAATTTGCATGAATGGTGGTGGGGTAACTGGACACCTGTTCATCTATTAATGAAATAGAACTTTGTTTTCTATTTAGGTCTTTTTACTTGTATAAATAGATTCTTAGAGTTAGAATTCTTGGACTAGAAGACTCACAGAGCAGGATGTGGCACTAACTTCTCACCCCACCACCCCTACAACACCCTTCTTTGTGAAATGGTCTAGTCCAGTGATTCTCAGTCCTGGTTGCATGTGAGACCCACCTTGCTCACCAGAAATCCCTGATTCTAATGTGAGGCTAAATTTGAGAACACTTGGAAAGGAGAGCTGAAGGATTCCTCTCACCCCATCCCACCTGAGAGCATGAATTCTGCTATGAAGCAGTAAAAGAGAAGCTTCAGGAATCACTAGATTTAAGTAGAGCTCTGAGCGACTTTGACTTACTGCATCTCCTGTGCCACAGACCCACCATCTGTAAAGTAAAAGGTTTCCCTGAGAGCTCACCTGTTGACATACTGGAAGTCATGGATACCCTTGAAATTTTCATTGAAAACTATGGACATTTCCCCAGGAAGAAGACGTTCGTCCACACTCATATATTTGCATAGGCTTCTAGGGTGCTTGGACTCCCTGAAATGCTGGACTAAAGGACATTTATCCAGCTTTCAAGTCCATAATCTCAAACTTTTCAGCCCCTACCAGATAGGAGCACTGGGCCAGCCCAACCTCATTCCCTTTCCACAGTGATTCAAAACATATATGCTGTATCTTTGAACACCAGCATCAGCAGAGCGCTCACACGGGAGCAGTGCGAAGCTTCTGGTGACAGCAGTGGGAACCGCAGAGCCAATTTTTAATCAAATATTGAGACCTATTAGGCACCAGGCTCTGGGGGTATAGTGGTGAAGAAAACAAAACTGGGTATGATACTATATGTTGGCAAATCGAACTTCAATTAAAAATATATAAAAAATGTATTTAAAAAAAGAAAACAAAACTGAATCCCCACATTTATCCCTGATGGGGGATTTGTATGAGGATGTAGGCTCATTCAGTGGAATTCCTCACTCTACTTAAAAATATGTTTCAAATGGCTGAAAAAAATATAGCTGGCTTTTTATAAATAAATGCAGTATTTTCCTTAAAACTAGACAGGTGACTTTACACTTGGCCCACACTTTTGAAGGTCCCATTCTGACCCTCCTCTGCCCCTGTCCGTCTACACAGAGTGAGGAGGAGTCCATGAGGCTAAGGCCCCATCTTCATTCAGAGGTTTCATGCCGCCCTCCTATACCATGCTCTTGTTATCGATGATCCACGTCCCCCACAATGTCCCTGAGTCGGTTCCCAGAGCCTTGCAGTCTTCTCCTCCAGACCCATCCTCCCAAAGCTGCGCTACAGGATGGGTGGCCCTAGGGGAGCTGTTTGTTAGGGGTGTGGAAGCAGCTAGCATGTGCAGGCTGGCATGTCCATGGGAATGCGTGAGGCTCCCTGCACAGATCCAGAGCTGGTAAGGGAGTAGGAAACAGAACATATCTAGTTAATAGTCTCTTAGCTGGATTTATAACTTTAAAATATTTATATAAATGGTGTTTGGGCCTCTCTGTATATCTTTGTTTCCAGGCCCCTCAAATGTTAGGGGAGGGTCTGAGGAAATACACATGCGGTATGAATCCACCCAGGCTGCTTTGGCTTCTCACAGCTTTCCCTCACCAGTCCCTTATAATTATGATGGTGATGGTTAACCTTTTAAAAGTAAAATTGCCAAACTAAAGTAACATACACTGCCTGTCAACTATACTTCAATAAAAAAATAAAATTCTTATCAAAACATAAGATAATACAACTCTTATTGAAGTGTAACAAACATACGCAAAAGTGTGCAATCGTAGGGTAAAAACATCCTCATAACAACCAACTGGATCAAGACACAGAATATTACCAGCCTCTGTGTCCCCTTCCATGACTACTCCCTCCATCCTTTCCCAAGGTAACTAACATTCTGTCTTACTTTCGGCCTATTATTGAAATTTATATAAATGGAATCCTATGTTTTCTTTTACGTCTGGTTTCCTTCCCTTGATATTATCTTTATGATATTCATCCATGTTACTGCAGGTAGAACTAGATCATTCATTTTTACTGTTCTCTAGATTTCCATTGAATGAATATACCCCTCTCACGTGCCTATCCTATTGCTGACGAACCTCTAGATTGTTTTCACTTAGAAATGCTAAGAGTAATGCTGCTATGACCATTCTTGTTCGTATCTTTGGGTGTCCATGTAGACTCATTTATGCTGAGTATATACTCCTAGGAATGGGGTTGCAAGATCTTAGGGTATGTAGAGATTCAGCTTTACTAGATATAGCAAAAAGTTTTCCCAAGAAGTTGTGCCAATTTCCATCTGTACCAACAATGTATGAGAATCCTGATTGCTCCATATTCTTGCCAATTACTATATCAAGTATTATCAAGTAATATAATCAGGTTTTTTTCATTTTAGACATTTTGGTGGGTGTGTAGGAATATTTTGCTGTGGCTTTAATTAGCATTTCCTATGAATATTGTTAATATTATCAATATGTAATAATAATGTGTTTGCATATTCAGTAGCTATTTGAATATCCTCTCCTTTTGTAGCGTCAGTTTACAAAAAATTGGGTTCTGTTTTTTCCTTTCTGATTTGTAGTTCCTAATATAGTCCCAGATACAAGTGCATTGTTGGTTGTATCTAATACAAATATCTTTTCCTATTCTTTGGCTTACATTTCACTCTCTTAATGGTGTCTTTAGATAAACAAAAATTCTTTATTTCAAAATAGTTCACTGTGTTAATCTTTGCGTTTATGGCGAGTGCCTTTTGTGCCATGTTAAAAAAAAAACAACTTGTGTGCCATGTTAAAAAAAAAAAACAACTTGTGTCCATAGAGACTATGAAGGTCCAAAAATATTCTTGAATGTTAATCTCTAAAGACTTTATCATTTGTATTTAGATCTATAGCCGACCTGTACTTGAATGTTGTGTGAAGGGGAAGCCCAAGATTTTTTATAAGCATAATTCCTTGACATAACTGGACCATTTATTAAAATCCCTTCCTTTCTCCATTGCTCTGCAGTGCCACCTTTACCATAAATCAAACGCCCACAGATGTGTGAATGTGTTTCTGGATCATTTTTTCCTTTCATTAGTATATTTATCTATCTCTGTGCCAATTACCATATTGTCTTAACTACTTTAGCTTTATAACAAGCCTGGATTTATCAATGTTGTTCATCAAGATGATCTTGGCCTTGCTGAGCACTTTACACGTCCGCGTAAATTTCAGAGTCAGCTTGTCACATTCCAGAAAGAAAAAAAAAAAATACCCTACTGAGATTTTGATTGGGATTGCATTGACCCTGTCGATCGATTTTCTGAGAATTGGCATCTTTACTAGAATGAGCTTACCAATTCATGAAAAGGGAACATCCTTCTGTTGGGGCATTGTTTACTTTCTCTCAGTAATAATTTGTACTTTACAGCAGAGAGATCTTGCATTTCTTTCATTCCATTTATCCTTAGTATTGGATATATTTTGGTTCTATTGTAAACAGAATTTTTTAAAGTAATTTTTAAAAGATTTTATTTATTTATTTGAGAGAGAGAGTGAACAAGTGTGCACACAGAGTGAGAGGGAGAAGCAGACTCCTCACTGAGCAGGGAGATGGGGTGTCTCTGCTCCTCTTGTCACATTTGGGGCTTGATCCCAGAACCCTGGGATCATGACCTGAGCCAAAGGCAGATGCTTCACTGACTGAGCCACTCAGGTGCCCCTAAAAAGTAATTTTTATCTGTAGTGCAAGATAATAGAGATACAATTTATATTATACATATTATATTTATTACATTCAATAAACTTGCTATAATTCATTTGTTAATTCTGGGAGTTATCCATAGATTTGTTCAGACTTTCTATGTTCATAATCTTGTTATCTATGAATATGACAATTTCCAATTTTTAAGCTTTTATGTATTTTTTCTTTTATTTTTTGTGTTTATTCTTTCTTTTTCACCAGACAGTAGTATGTGTTGAATAGGAGTAGTGATAGGAAACATCCTTGTTTCACTTCTGACCTCAGGGGCAAAGCTTTCAATATTTCATCATTAAGCATGATGCCTGTGGATTGGTTTTCTATAGATACCTTTATCAGCTTCAGGATGTTGACTTCCATGATACATTTATTCCAACTATTTGCTCCTGTGTGGAATAAATGTGGTAGAGCCCATATAGCTTTGCTGTTGCTGCAAGCAGACCAGAGTGCATTTCTACCCCTCTTGGATTTGGGGTTGATCATGGGACGTTCTTGCGGTTGGCCGTGTGGGGTGTCTTGACAAATGGGATCTTAGTGAATGTGACATAGAGACTTGAGATATGCTTGCGCTGTGAGTTTGCATTCCTGTACTCCTGCCATCACCATGAGAACACACCTGGGTAACCCAAGCCATAGAATGTGATAAGGGGAGCAGAGACACCCCAGCCAATGCATGGATCCATACATTCAATCATAGCCACTCCACTCAACTCTCAGATGTATGAACAATAAGTGTTTATGGTTTTACATCACAAGTATTTCATGATTGTTATCTAACAATAGCTGGTGAAACATCTTTTATCTCTAGTTTGCTAAGAGTTTTTAACATGAATAGATGTACAGAAGCAGATTTATACTATAGCTAATGAGGCTTTAGCTTTAGGTTGCCTGACTTCCAAGGACCCTCTTCAAGGCTCAGGGAGAGGCCCTAGCAGTGTGTTTACATGAACAGATATTTTGTTAAATGTGAAAAAGATATACTTACTACAATCAGGTAAGATCACTGTGTTTTTCCACCCCAGCTTTGATTACACTTCTCTTTATGTCAGGTAGCAGATAAGTGACCATGAGCATTTTGTGGGATCTAGTGAAGGAGAAACTGAATTAGGAATGCACTTAGTTTTGTGTTCAGTGGGATATACTTACATAGTTTTCAGTCATGTCTGTGAATAGTTAAATTATTGTTTGCTGTCCTATTGTAGGAATGACTTCCATGAATACTCCTATTGATTAATGACTGTCATTAAAATTCAAAGACTACTTAAAAATAGCCACTATGCAAGAAAAATGTTATATGCTTGAAATGTTAAAGCTCATGTACAAAAGAAACTTCATAGATTTCCCCCAAATTGACAACAATCCTAAATATTTGTATTTCATTACCAATAACAAGTTGTGAAGATAAAATATTTTTCTAATGTATTTCTAAATATTTAATAAAATTTAAAAAATAAATCATGCTAGAAAAAAGACCAAATTATCTTTTCATTCTCTCTATAGAAAATATTGCAAAAATAAGTGTCAGAAAAAATAGTGACTGAAGATTCATTCAGTGAAAAAATGTAAGGAAAAATATTATAGAGTTAGGTCAATTAAGTGGTAAAAGTAACTTATTATTATTTTGGGCTTTAGAACTTTGTGGAATTTATCAGCTTTTTACAATTTGTTATTTATTGGGATTTCTTATACTGAATAAACATTCACATCTGTGCCTTTTGTATTTTGCAAAATTTAATTAATATATTAGAAATTGGGGGTGACTGGGTGACTCAGTTGGTAGAGCATGTGACTCAATCTTGGGTTCATGAGTTCAAGCTCCATGCTGGACATGGAGTATACTTTAAAAAAAAAAAAAAGAAAGAAAGAAAAAAGTAACTATTCAGCTTCATGTCTTATAAACCTTCGATGCACTTTTGGATGTTTTAGCGAAAACTCCTTTGGTATCTATTTGATGCTTCTACGATTTTTCCCCTTTATTCCATGAATGTAGTAATGTACATTGATTACTTTTCTAATGTTAAATCTAACATTTATTTCTGGGATAAATCTAAGTTGGATGCAACATCTTATCCTTTAACTATGTGGCTGTATGTGATTTGCTAATATTTAGCTGAGGAGTGTTTAGATGTGCCTAATGCTTTACACTAAATTCATATTTTATTTGAGCTAATCTGAGTGGGTTTCTGTCACTTGGGATCAAATTATTTATGATCAAGCTCTATGGACAAGCCACCTTTCCCTCCAAAATGCTTCATTAGAGTAAAATGTAATAGCATCTTTTCCCCAGATAGGTATCATTTTTTCTTCCCAGAGCGTCTGATTTGATAACATCCCCATGATCTCATTTATTTCCCTTGTTTTTAAAAAGACATTCATTGGACCATTCTCTCCCACCCATGGTTCCAGCAAACCTACCTGTGAGAAATAAAAAAGACACATTCCAGCTCAAAGTAGGCAGCTTCAGAGAAGGAACGAAGTCCTCTAGCAAGGTCAGAATTCCACCAGGCTTGTGTTCTGAGGCCCAAAGCACAGCGTGAACAGGGGTGGTAATTGAGCCAGCTGCTGAGAGGCAGCAGCCACATCCCCCAACTCATTAATCTGCCTCTCTCCACTAGGAAAGGGACCCACAGCTTCCATTTCAGCAGCATGAGGGAGTATACCATTTTCATGCATCAGTCCATAAAAATCTCCTCCTGGAGCACTTACCTAAAAAAATAAAAATACTCAAGGAATCAGTCTCTGCAGTCACACGTAGGTCTTTATTTAGCAAATCTCCTCTCGAAACATATCCAGCTATTTATTTTTCCCATCATTGGTCAAACATGGTATCCAGTGGTGGGTTCTTCTGGTCCATTCTAGTGGTTCACACTGGGACCTAGACTTCAGGAGAAGCCCATAGAAACGTGTTTGCCTGGTAGGGCATTGGAGGCAAGAAGAAAAGTGTCATTAGAGAGATGACCTTCAACTAGGGAGGCAACACTTCCTCTTTGTCAAGACAGAATGAGGAAGAGGCTGGCAGGTATTCATCATGTCCAATGGATCAAGACTCTATTCAGGTGTTCAAAGAGAAACTTGAGTTACCTGGAAGAAAGAAACTAAGGGGCCAGTAAGAACTTAACAAGAACACCAAAAACGATTTAGGCTGCTTGTCTCAGGATTCCACTAGACACTGATGATGGTGATGATGATGGTGGTGATGATGATGTGATAGTGATGATAGTTCATTTAATTGGGTATTATGTGTCAGATGATTTGTACACATTATCTCTAAGCAATCTGAAAGGCATGTCTTTTTCTTCTTTTTCTCCTAATTTTGCAGATGAGAAAAAAATTTAGAAAAGTTACATAATTTGCCCACAATTACTCTGTAAGTAGCAAAGCTAGGATTCTAACCCAAAGCCCATGCTCTTTTCAAAATACCCTATCTTCCAACTTTGCTTCATTGTCACATCAAAGTGGTAATAAAATGAGATTGAATCCACATTATAAGAGAATAACTATTCTCCCACAGAGAAACAAAATAAATACTATCAAACTACTAACCATATGGCAAGATATTAAGTGGGAAATTCCCTGCTTCCTAGAATCAACAACTAAGAGAGAAGAAAGGTTCCAAATACCCAACCTTCTAAATAGAGTTGGACAACTGGGCCACATATCCACCTGGAACTTCATAGCAAAAGGACTGGTTCTATATCAGGAGGAGAGAGGTTGTGGGGGAGTCACAGGCCTAGTGGATTCTACTGCATTTAGAGTCAGAGCCTTTTTCTTCCATGGTGGATGGGAGGGGTGCTTCCCCATTTCATAGCATAGAACTCTCAAATTTTTTAGTTTCAGGACTGCTTTACATTCTTAAAAATTACTGAAGGCCCTAAAGAGCTTATGCTTATGTAAGTTCTATCTATGAACATCCACAGTATCATAAATTAAAACTAGAAAATTTTATTTCCTTATTAATTCACTTAAAAAAATAATAAACTCTTTACATGTTAGCATAAATAAAATTTTAATGAAAAATATATTTTCCCAAAAAATTAATGTGAAGAGTACCAATATTCTACACTTTTGAAAATTTCTTTCTTTTCTTTTATAATACACTTTAATTTAATAGAAAACAGCTAGATTCTCAGGTCTGCTTCTGCATCTTATATGTTGCATTAGGTTGCTTTGATCGAAGAACATGAAGAAAATCTGGCCTCACACTATTATGCAGTCAGAAAAGAGGAACATTCTAATAGCCTTTACATTACTGGGAATATTCTTCTTTGGTATTACACCAAAACTCAACAGGTGGTAATTTCTTAAGGGTTGTTTGCAATGTGGAATCTGAAACCAAATGTCTTTTTTAAAAAAAATTTGGGGGGATCCTTGGGTGGCTCAGTGGTTTAGTGCCTGCCTTTGGCCCAGGGCGCGATCCTGGAGTCCCGGGATCCAGTCCCGTGTTGGGCTCCCGGCATGGAGCCTGCTTCTCCCTCTGCCTGTGTCTCTGCCTCTCTCTCTCTATGTCTATCATAAATAAATAAAATATTTTAAAAAATTGTATTTTGTTATATTAAAATCCACCAGTCTATCTTGTACTCAGAACAGATCTTTTTTGCATTTCTTATAACATCATTTCTTGATCAGCCACTTAGAAATATTAGCTCACTGAGTTAAGCAGATATTTCAAATTAACATCCTTCATCATGCTAGTTACAAAAGCACATCTATTACCGCCACCTACACCATCAGAAGTTACAAAATCACATTCATTACCACCACCTACACCATCAGAAAAGTCGTTATAAGAAACTATCAAGCTCGTGGTTTCAGATGCAAGTCTTGCAAAATTCCAATTTCTGCTTGAAACTCAAGTTTTGGGGCACCTGGGTGGCTCAGTGGTTTAGCATCTGCCTTTGGCTCAGGGCGTGATCCAGGGTCCTAGGATCAAGTCCCACATCCGGCTCCCCTCAGGGAGCCTGCTTCTCCCTCTGCCTGTGTCTCTGATTCTCTGTGTGTCTCTCATGAATAAATAAAATCTTAAAAAAAAAAAAAAAGAAAACTCAAATTTTATCATTGGCAACAAATCCTGTCAGCTATTTTTCCTGGAAGTGACTGGCTCTCTTGGTATATTTTCAAGAGCTGCCAGCTACTCAAGTAGGAATAGCAATTGTTTGTATGTCAGTAATTTTTTAAAAATATTTATTTATTTATTTATTTATGGGAGTGAGAGTGAGAACAAGGGGAAGGGCAGAGGGAGAGGGAGAGAATCTCTAGCAGACTGTGCTGAGTGTGGAGACCTATGTGGGCTTGATCTCATGACCCTGAGATCACAACTTGAACTGAAACCAAGAGTCTGATGCTTAACCAACAGCACCACCCAGGCACCCTATCAGTCATTCTTTTAAAGATTTTTTTTTTTCATAGAGACAGAGAGAGAGAGAGAAGCAGAGACACAGGCAGAGGGAGAAGCAGGCACCATGCAGAGAGCCTGACGTGGGACTCAATCCAGGGTCTCCAGGATCACGCCCTAGGCTGCAGGCAGCACTAAACCGCTGTGCCACCAGGGCTGCCTATCAGTCATTCTTTTAAGTGAAAATGGCGTTTGATGAAAGAAGTGACTAGTTCAATTTATGACTCAATTGCAAGTGTTATTTTCTTAAGACAACCATCATATTTCATGTAGCAGAGGGGCTTTGCATGTACTTCCCACTTTATTGCACAGAATATTATCATTAAGACATATATCAAGGGTTAGGGATACTAAATTTAATCATTTTTACTGCTTCATCAAAACACTCTTAAGTGACACTAGAACTGTTTCAACTGGTGAGTGTGCAGTGGTGAAGAATCCAATGACCGCTAGTATATTCTAGTACCTTCAGGGGCTACCAACTTTAATCCATGCTAAGGTGTCAGCAGGTTTACCCACCAATTATTTTTGTGCCATCAGTGCAAATGTCAACACAGTGAAAAAAGCAAATATTTTATTGTGAAAATAATTTTTATCTTGGAGGTTCCTTGAAAGGGTCTTAAAGACCCCCATGAGGGCAGCCCCAGTGGCTCAGCGGTTTAGCGCCGCCTGCAGCTCAGGGCGTGATCCTGGAGACCCGGGATCGAGTCCCACGTCGGGCTCCCTACATGGAGCCTGCTTCTCCCTCTGCCTGTGTCTCTGCCTCTCTCTCTCTCTCCTCTCTGTGTATTCTCATGAATAAATAAATAAAATCTTAAAAAAAAAAAAGACCCCCATGAGACCACATAGAAGAACTGCCACACTATGAGAACTGTCCTAGCAAACTGAGGGGAGGTAAAACACTAAGAAAGAGGGAGAGGTACTTGCAAGAAAAGAAAACTGATTCCCTCTCTAGATGCTTGTGCAATTACAGCCACTGTACATACTGTGAGGGGATTCTAGGCAAACTCAACATGTATCCCCTGGAATTTGGGAGAGCCACAGCACAGGATTGTGCATTTTTGCCCTGTATTGGGATGTTTGGTGGAGAGGGTGAATTGAGACTGAGGAGCAGTGTGGAAGGGGAACTTTTTGGTAATTTGTCCACTCAAAGAGGGTGCCTTTTTATGGTCTGCACAAGACACAGTGTATCCTCAGTGGCAACTCTGGGTTGAGGGTGGGCATGCACCTAGAGGCTTCTCACCTGGAGACCTGTGAAGTCAGGAGGCTTGCTGGAGTGGTCTTGACAGGAGGAAAAGAAGGATCACAGATGGTGTACATAGGAAGAAAACGATGCATCTCCCACCCCAGCCCAGTTCCCTGTGGCCATGAGAGAGTCAAAGAGAAAGTCAGAGGTTCCCAGTGCTCCCAGTCAGGCAGCAGGGTTTAGAGGAAGGGGCAGATGATCCAAGGCTGCCCACAAAGTGAGGTGCCATTGTCATGAAATTAGAGGGTCAGGGACGGGAAGGGTCTAGATGAAGCTCAATATTACCTCTAGAAAAGCATACATGCCATCTACACAAAGGACACCTCATCAAACAGAGGAGACCAAGGGTATCTCCCCGCTCCCACTAGCCTCTCTCTTCTCCCTGATTCTCAATCTCCTACAGGGAATAGCCCCAGAAAAGGGAGGGGAAGGAAGTGAACCAGATGCTGCTCAAGCCCTCCTCCCCTTCCCCCCACCCCACCCAAAATCCCCAAAGTGCGAAGAAAAAGGAAGAGCAGCTGCTCATAGTCCTCCATCTCGGACAGGACAGCCCCCAGGGAGTCTGAAATGGACATTCAGAGCAAGAGTTTTAAAGTGGACTGAACAGAATTTCAATCATCCAATGTGTCAGGAAGGTTCTTGGATCAGCTTATGCACTTGAGAAGGGATCTCTTACCCAGTAGGGAAGAAAGATTTAACACAGTATAGCTGGGGACAGGGAATAAATAAAATTGTCACATGCTTATTCCCTGAAAGAGCTGAGACTCCTCAAATCAGTCACATTTAAACAAAGAAAACTGGCCGAAAGGAACAACGACCATGATTCCCTTCAGCCACACCCCTAATGAGCCCATGCAAATAAAAACAAATGTTTCATGCTCTTCCTGCCTTTGGCTGGAGAGGCTCCATGGAGTAATGCAGGGCACACTGGTTAAAATGAAGATACACAGCTTCTGTACCCCTGCCCCCATGCCCTTTTTTCCATTGTCAATAAATGTACAGACTTCACTTCCCTCTGACCAGGGGAGTGGACACCTGATTCAGGCTTGGCCGAAAATAACACCCCATTTTGTTACAACAGTTGGTGTATTGGGGGAAGTGGAGAGATACACACAACCGAAGCAGGCTAATCAGGGCCGCTCCAAGTAATTTGATCTATGGTTGCTAGGAGAGGGAGTTGCTCTCTGTTTTTCTAGAATAACAGAGCTCTAAGGATGGTCTAGCCTATTGCTGATAGAGGCCATCTTTAGTGGATGGAGCCTACATAAGAATGAAGAGCCAGGAAGCAAACAGAGCTGTGAGGTAGAGGTAGAGACAGAATACTGGGCCCTCGGGCGCCAGCTGTACCTAGACTGAAACCTACCCCATGGACTTCCAAGCTTGAGGCCTACTGCTCCCTTTAAGTTAAGCCGATTTGGGGTTTTATTGTCTCAGATGATCAGAGTCTGAATACACTGGATTCTAGATTTGGCTGTTTCACTTACTAATATTTAACCCTGGGCAAATTACTAGACTCTATTCATTTTTTCAGTTATTCACTCATTCACTTATAAAGTGGGAGATTCTGAACTTGGAACCCAAGGATGAAAGGTGGAATTATTTGATCCTTGTCTTTAAGGAGCTCACAGTCATCTGGGGAGACAAAAATGGGGGGAAAAGTAACTACAAAAACAATGAAAAATTGTTTTAAAATTCAAGGGGCATATAGAGAAAGCACATAAGTCTGTCTGGAAATATCAAGCAATGCTTTGAGCTTGTGAGCTGCTGCCAGAGACAAGGGCATTCCAGACAGAAGAGCATCTGCAAAGTCATGAAGGCAGGAAAGGGGTTAGTGCAGGACAGCCCTAGCATAGTGTGTGAGGCAGGGAGTGGGCCTCGATACGTCAGGACAGGTGGATAGAACCAGGTCATGAACTGTGTCATGCCAAGGATTTTAGTCTTGGTTCTGAAAGTCATGGTGAGCCACTGAAGGATTTTCTGTATGAGAGATGGAATAAGACTTGAAAGATTAAAAAAATCCAACGAACAAACAACAAAAACAATTACAAGTGATTGAAAGAAGGCAAGATGGGAGACAGATGAAATGGTGAATATGAGGTGTTGGGGAAATGGTGTTGAAGCTGTCCAAGTGTAAGACAGTGAGTGATTGGGCTAACTAGTGGATAAAGGAATTGAATAGACAGATGATGGTGGCTCTTTAGATGTGGGTTATCAGGGTGAAGACTGTATATTTCCTTGTCAGTTTCTGATGAAAATAGCTCTTGTATTTCTGAAATTCCCAGCATTATGGGAGTCATGGATCCCTTTAGAGAATTGAATGAAATCTATATACTCTCTTCCCAGAAATATTAACATGCATAATAATGATAGCTAACATTTTCCAAACATTTAATATATTCCAGGCACTGGTCTAGAAGCTTTATTTATTTTAATCATCACAGCAAACCCAGGTTGGTACTAACTAGGTTCATTAACTTGCCTAAGTCACATGGGAAGCAGCAAGGTCAAAATTTAAATCCAGGTCATCTGACTCAAACTCAGTGATATAATGGCTATGTTTCACTGTTCTCCATACAAGGGTGTGCAGGTTGTGCCTACAATTCAGGAGGGTTACAGATACCTCCACCCAAAGCTCATCCACTATCACTTAAATGTCCACAGATCCTGAGCTAAGAATGCCTGCTGTATCTGAAAGCCCTTGGTAAATTCCATGGAAGAAGATTGACAATGAGAATCATTGATCTTAGGTTGCCTCAAACCCCCCTCTCCTCACGGTGGCCAGAAGAAGCCAGCTTTACACCCTAACCCACTGATATTATGGCTCAATCTAAGGAAAATTCAAAACATTTTTCCCAAATAGATCCCCCATGAGATGTTAATAATATGAATATACTATCCATCTGCTTACGTACTATGTGTATATCTGTGCTTTATACATAAACATAGGTAAGATTTTTTTCAGCCCTCCCTCCCACCAAGAATTGACTTTTACCTGGTTAAGAGTATACTGTCCCCATTGAGAATATACACCCTAGCCCTAACCACCCACCACCTAGAGCTGTGCCCTGGTATTAATGCCCTTGTGTTCATATATTCGTGCCCTCCCTTGAGGGTAGACTGAATTTTTTTCCTATCATTTAAAAAAATTGTGGTAAACTACACTTAACATAAGACTTATCATTTTAAGTGTACAGTTCAGTGGCATTGAGTATATTCACCTTGTTGTACAACCATCAACACTATTTCTAGAACTTTTTCATCCTCCCAGAATGAAACTCATTAAACACTAACTCCTCCTTCCTCCCTCCCCACCAGCCCCTTCCAACCACTGTTCTACCTTCTTTCTGTCCTTATGAATTTGATTATTCCAAGTACCTCATCTAAATGGAATCATACAATATTTGTTCTTTTGTGACTGGCTGATTTCATTTAGCATTATGTCTTCAAGGTTCATCCATGTTATAACAGATAGCAGAATTTCATTCCTTTTTAAGGCTAAATAATATTCCATTGTATGTATAGACCACATTTTGTTTACCTGTTCACTCATCAATGGACATTTGGGTTGTTTGCACATTTTGGCTCTTGCAAATAATGCTGCTATGAATATAGATGTATAAATATGTGTTTGAGTCCCTGCTCTCAATTCTTTTGTATATATGCCCAGAAGTGGAATTGCTGGATCATATGCTGATTCTACGTTATTTTTTTTAAGGAACCACCATACTCTTTTCCACAGTGGTTGTACCAGTTTACATTCCCACCAGTGGTGCACAATTTCTCCTAGGCTGACATGGATTTGCTTCTAACAAATAGAACAGGAGAGAAGTGATGGAATGTCACTTCCAACATTAGGTTATAAAAAGGCTTGTCTTGGGTACTTTCTTGGTTTGTTGGCTCTAGGGGAAGCAGATTGCCATGTTGTGAGCTTCCCTCTGGAGAGGCCTAGGTGGCAAGGAACTAATGTGTCTACTCAACAGCTCACAGGCATGTGAGGCCTGCCAACAGCCGTGTGTGTGCTTAGAAGTGGACCACGTCCCCATGGAACCTTGCAATGATTGGCTTCCTGGAAGGCACCTTGACTACAGCCCTATGAGGGAGCTTGAGCCACAGATACCCCATAAAGCCAAATGTAGATTCCTGACGCACAAGACCTGTGAGATAAGTGCTTGTCTTAAGCTCCTAGGTTTGGGGAGTAATTTGTTATGTAGTGATGGATAACTAGAAGAGTGAGGCTATTAAGAACCATTAGGTTCTTAATAAACCTAATAATAGGTTTATTAAGAAGAAGAAAGAAAGAAAGAAAGAAAGAAAGAAAGAAAGAAAGAAGGAAGGAAGGAAGGAAGGAAGGAAGGAAGGAAGGAAGGAAGGAAAGAAAGAAAGAAAGAAAGGAAAGAGAAGAAAGAAAGAAAGAAAGAAAGAAAGAAAGAAAGAAAGAAAGAAAGAAAGAAAGAAAGAAAACAGATTCAAGTGCTGTTATGAGTGGCCTTGTAGAGGGAAAAACCCAGGAGAGAGAAGAGAGACCTGCTGAAGTGATGTCTTTTGGTAGAGGGAATGCAATTCTGTGCAGGAGGAGGGATTGCCTTCAGAGAGAAACAGAAGTTCATCCACATAGTGAGAGATGATTTCACTGGAAAAATATCATGTGAAGTCTGTGGTCATGAATTTCAAGTGAAACCAGCAAGAAGTTTGTATGATTTTTTTTTCCCCAGCCATGTTTAGCTGCTCAGATTTGGGCATGAAATCAGTGGTATGGAATTTAACTAGGGTTGTTTTTGTTTTTGTTTTTTGTTTTTGTTTTTGTTTTTGTTTTTTTGCCAAGAGAAGATGACATAGCTTGAGGGGACAAGGGCATTGAAGAAATTTGCAAGGCAGTGTATAATATATAAGGATTGTAGTAATAATAATAATTAATAGCATGTAATATGTAGAGTATACATATGTAGGGCATATATATGGTATACATATGTGGTATATAGTATAAATATACTACTGTGTATTTATTATAGGACTATAATGGTTAGCCATGGATTGTGACATGGTAGGATCAATAAACTGAAGGTCTCAGTGGGGACAGGATTGTTAGAGTACTTTAGAGAAAGAGCTTAGTGGCAAAAGAGTGGGCCCAAGAAATCAAGATTAGGAGTGGAGTGCAGTTCTAGGATGTGGCTGGAGGGTACGGTAACAGAGAGAGGGTGGAAGAGAAGGTAACTGAGGGAAGAAGTTCAAGGAACTGAACACCAAGGTGTCAGGTGATGGGAAGTGGGGGGAGGGTCATATATATTGAAATTGTGACATTGAGAGATAGTAGGATTACCCTCATAGATTATAAATAAGGAGGCCGTTAGTGAACATTTGTGTTTCATTGGTGAAGTCTTTTTAAAAACCTAGAACAGGGGCACCTGGATAGCTCAGTTGGTTAAGCATCCGACTCTTTGTTTAGGCTCAGGTCATGATCTCAGGGTCATAAGATGGAGCACCTCCCAACCCATCAGGCTCCTCACTCAGTGGAGAGTCTGCATGAGATTCTCTGTCTCTCTCACCCTCTGCTCCTGCCCCCTATGCTAGCTCTCTCAAATAAATAAATAAATAAATAAATAAATAAATCTTTTAAAAATAGTTAAGAAAAAAATCTAGAACCCAAATAGCCAAAGGAAAAAAATCTTAATAATGGCCAACATGCCCTGCTCAATGCTATTCTAAGTGTTTTATGTCTACAACTCCTTTAATCCTCACGACGACTCTGAGAGGTAGGTACTGTCACAACAGTATTCCTATTTTATGGATGAGGAAACCGGCACAGGGAAGTTAAGTAGATTGCTCCCAAATCACATTGCTGATAGGAGGAACAGGTGGGATTTGAACCCTAGCTGTCTAGTCTAGAGTCCTTACTTTTCATCACCAAACTGTACTGCTTCCCCCTCTCTTCCCTTCCTCCATTCCCTATTCTCGACAGTTCCAAAGCCACCAGGGTGAGTGCCACACGATTTGTCACGTAACAAGATGTTGTCTTGATTTAATCACTACGCTTGCTTGTGTGTTCATCTTGTCCAAAACTAACGGCTGAGATACGTGTGTAATTCTCACTGTGCTCTTCCTCCGATCCCACGTGCATGCACACACACGCTCACATGCACGCACGTGCATTTGCAGGTCCCTCTTACATTCATAAAGCTGGATTCACAGTTGAGTGCCTTCCTAGGGAAGGCGGATGAGGGCAGTGATGTGAATGGGCTCTGCAGCCAGCCCTATATTGGCTGTATGACCTTGGGCCAGTTCCCTTGCTCTGCTGAGCCTTGATTTCCCAGTTGTAAAATGGGAACTGCAATAGCCCCTTCAAGCGTTCATGGAGAGCGGTTTGTGAATCATCTGCCCGAGCCAGTGTCCAATACAAGTTGTTGTTGTTGCTACTATTACCATCACCTCCTCCTTGTCTTATCACCCTCACCTTCCAGGCCATTGGCTTTCTGGTAATTTTCTTACATATGTCAAGTTCTGGGCTTTTACACTTGCTGTGTCCTCTGCCTGAATTATTTTGCTCTATATTTTCATGGGGTCATCATGAGATTTCCTATGACTTTCATGAGAATAATTTTCCTTTGATTCAAGTCTTTGCTCTAATGTCACCTTGTCAAGGAGACCTTACCTGATTATCTTAGCTCACACACACACACACACACACACACACACACACCCAGGATTCACTCTTTAACCTTTTATTATCTACTTATCACTATCTGAAATTATTATATGTATTAATTATTTATTGCCTGTCCCTCTCTCTAGAGTATAAGCTCCAGGGAGGCAAGAACTTTGTATTCCTTGCTCGTGGCTATAAGGCAGTGCTGGGTATAAGAAAACAGTAAATGATTCTTTGCTGAATGAAACTGAATAAGTAGTAGCCACAATTGCTTTTTTTTTTTTTTTTTTTTTTTGCCACAACTGCTTATTATAAAGACCTCCATAAACTGAGTGTTTACTCTGTGCAAGGCATTGTGCTAAGTACTTGATGTGAATTGCTTCATTTAATCTTCACAAATAGCCTAAGAAATAGATATAGATATAGATATAGATCTGCTACCCAGATTTACATAAGACATACATGAGGGGTAGAGCAGCTAAGTGATGTGCTCAAGGTCACACAGTAGATAAATGGAAGAGGCTTCAAATCCACCATTTTGTAGGCAAAGCCTATAATCTTGACCACCATGCATTTCAGATAAAAGACTCTCCTGTCCTTCCTTGCCAGAACGTTCGCTCTCACTTTCCAACACAGCTGCTGATCTGGCATGGAGACAGGCTGCCTTCAGATCCACCAGGGAGTATCCTGGAAAAAAAAACAGCTCAGCTCCTTGGAAAGGAGCCCCAGCTGGGCTGGGAGCACCAGGCCCTGTGAGGCCACTGCTGGTGCCTCCACATGTCAGTGATGATTCTAAAGAGAAGCCACCAGGTAAGGGGATTGCTGACCCAAGGGTCTCAACAAGCTCCTATCCTTCACAGCTTACCTGTGCTGGCCCCTACCTTCTAGCTGCATCACAATATTTGGTATTTCCAAGGGAAGCCAAGCTGCATCTCTACCCCTTGATGCAAAATATACTCCTCTCTTGCCTAGCATGGCCTTCCTGCCTCCTTGTCCTCAAGCAAGCTCCTGCTCTACCTTTAAGACCCAACTCAAGAGTCACTTCTCCATGAAGCTTTCTATGATCTTCCCCAGGCAGAGTGGACTCCCCCTCCTATGACTCCCCTCTCCATGCTGTAGAGAGAAGGGATTAAACGGGGACCTGGAGCCAGGCAAGTTAGATTCATACATTTGCTTCTCTGTCAGTGATCTGTGTGACCTCAGCTAGTTACTTAAGCTTCCCAAGCTGTGGGTTTCTCATCTGTAAAATGGGAAACAATAATAATACCTACTTCATAGCTGGTGTGAAACTTAAATGAGATAACCCATGTAAAGCGTCTAGCACTTGCCTGGTATATACTGAACCTTCAATAAATATTAGCAATCATCAAAAAAAAATATTAGCAATCATCATTATTAAGTCTATTTTAGAGAATCTACCAGTCGGTATTGAAACCTCTGTGTCTGTTTATCTCCCTCACTAGCCTATAATCTTGGGGACTCTGCCTCGTACCCCTAGCCTTGCAATGGGTTTGGAACCCTATGTGCTCCAAAAAGGTTTGTGGGATGAATCTGCAACTTTTAGGAAGCAAACACTGAGGCAGGGAGAAGAGAGATGTCTTTAGGCTTGAGAAGCAATAGGACCAAAACTGATTTTTCCCTCTCATTTTTGTTGTTGTTGTTGGCGGGGCCAGGTTTGTCTTGTTGGGGTTTGAAATAGTATGGATGGTGGTGTAAGGAGGTGGCAAACAGCACAACCAAACCCGTCGGCCCCGGTGCCTAACCTCAGCCAATAGCCTCAGTCTTCCTCATCTCTTAGGCATCGCATCTCCAATGGAAAAATCTTGTTGGATGATGGTTGCCACAGGCAACTCAGAAAACCTAAAGCCCAGAGAAAGTTTCTGGCCCCTCTTCACCAGGGTCATGTGCCCAGATTATTTCCTGAGGATTTCCTGAGGATGTGTGTAATGGGATCCTTGATTGCCCTGTTCTGGGGGGACAGGAATAATATTCACCTACAGGCTAATGCTGGAGCTCAGGTTTCTTCTTGACTTCCTTTGCATTTGCTGGTCATGGCTTAACTGGTGATGAATGATCCAATGACTCAGACTGCTACATTACAATGGGGCTCCCTGGGTTTAGAAGGGGGAACCTTATTCCACACCCTGCTCCTTGTCTCCCTCCCTACAAGGGTTCAGTGCCCTGACTGCAGTGGGGGCACCTCCTTCCTACCATTTCTTCCCCATTTCTCCTACCTCTTCTCATGTTTAGAAATCATACTTGAAGCCAAAGTGCTTTCAAGAGAACTTCTTATAAAAAATACTCTACATTAAAATAGTACATTAGAGTCTTTCTTTTCTTTTAAAAAATAATCTTCCCATTATAGAAGTAATAAATGCTCATTATAGAAAATGTGGAAAATGCAGGGGCATTTTTAAAAGTATATTTAAATCACCCATAATCTCAGAGCCCTGAGAAAACCACAAATAGCATTTTGGCACATTTCCTTCCAGACGGTTATGTATGCTTATATATACATTTGTACATAATTAATGCCAGACTACATATTAAACAGAGATGTATGCCACACACTTTGCATATATTTAGATCTTGTGGCTTTCCAGGACATATTCCCATCATTTATTTTTCCCCTGGCCACAATCGTAAAAAGGAAAGCAGATGTTAGTGTCCTGGGATTCTGCATCCAGGAAAACTAAGACCCAAAGAAATAAAGTCACTTTTTCAAGGTCACACAGATTTCTGGTACAACTGGGATTGGAGCCCAGGTCTCTTGGATTATGGCCAAGTCTTCTTTCCACTGGACTGAAAAAAGAATCTGTCCCAGGGGTACCAAAGAGAAGAGTCTTGAGTACTGATGCCAAATTTATAAAATGTAAAATCAGAGTTTTTAGGTTATTTACATTTTTACCCAAAGTCCAAAGATAGAAAGTACTGAAATGCTTTTATGAAGCAAATTTGAAAAATGTACCATGGTCAGTGAAAGAAGAAAGTCCTCTCTTGGCCCTGACCTTGGCACTCTCATCTCTTTCAGGTAGAATTTTAATTTATGAATTGAAACATATGTACTCCTGTTTTATGCATAAATTAATTTATTCAAGCATGTTAGGTTCATCAAGGAATCTCCAGAAAGGTTACAGAACCAAGTTTGATAGCCATGTAGCCAGAAAAAACCAGATGTAGGGGTGATTGCCAAAAATTTGACAACCATGTGACACAGGTTCCAGTTAGTCAGAATAGTGGAAAGTGGTAAATAATCTCTACAGTTGTGCTAAGACAGACTCGCTGAATATCAACCCTACCCAAATCATAAGAAGGGCTTCAGTAGGAATAAAGTATTAATCGGGTTTCCTCTTTGCTATGCCACGGAACAACAGATTATTCTCCAATGTTAACAACAAACATTTTAGTTTATCTTCATGGGTCAGTTGTGGTCTTACCTGGGCTCAGCTGAGCTTAGTTGGGGTTTGTGTCCAGAGTTTGGGCCAGGTTCAGGTCTAGTTCAGGTATCTTCATTCTAAGACCCAGGCTGAAAGGACAATGGCTATGTGGAGCATGTTCTTCTCATAATGAGGTGGAAACTCCAGTGGGCTAGTAGAAACTTGCCATGCTTCTTAGATCTTCTGCCTAGAAAAAACTTTAGACATTGTCCCTTCTGTCTACTTTCTATGTCTCAAAATAAATCACACAGCCAAACTCAAGGTCAGTGGGTCTGGTCAATGGGTCTGGAATGACTCTGTCTACTGTCATTGGAGGCATTGCAAGTCATATCTCTAAAGGCATGAATTCCATTGTAGGGAGAGAGTGAAGATTTAAGATAGTTATTTATCTACCATGCCCCCACTCCTGCTACCCCTAGACATGACCCCTTCAGATTATAACACCAATGTTGGGCACTAGATGCTACTGCTGGAACCTCTGTCCATATTGCTGCTTGTAAATGGAAGTGTTTGACAGCACCTTCAACAGAAAAGACTCTACCCAGAAGCTGCATCCCACTGACTGTATCTTGGCTCTAACTAAAATGTAGATAGGGAAATTGATTCATTAAGTGGAGAATTTCTCAAACATGGGAAGAATTCTCAAGGTACTGGATAGCCAAAAAGAATGGCAAATGACTACTGCTCTCACTCTCGCTGTAGACTTCAGGGAGCTGTGAAAATCCAGCATAGTCCTTGATTAAGCTATTCATCTACAAGTTTCCATACTTACATGCTCTCATCTCCCTGACTCTCCAGTTCTCTGAATTCAGATTTTTCTCACAATTGCTCTGCCTCCTTTACTCTGATGACTATCACAGAAACTGCTGGATGTACCTAATGCCCATCCTTCCACTTCTTCCTTCCAGTAGAAAAACCCTGTCCTGTGAAGGACAATCACCTGAAGACTACATTTCCCAGCTTTCCTTGCAACAAGGGATGGCTTTGTGTCTAAGTTCTGGCCAATGGATATGAACGGAAGGGATCCATGAGGGATCCATGAGGGATCCCTGGGTGGCGCAGCGGTTTGGCGCCTGCCTTTGGCCCAGGTTGCGATCCTGGAGACCTGGGATTGAATCCCACGTCGGGCTCCTGGTGCATGGAGCCTGCTTCTCCCTCTGCCTGTGTCTCTGCGCCTCTCTCTCTCTCTCTGTGACTATCATAAATAAATAAAAATAAAAAAAAATTTTTTTTTTTAAAAAAAGGAAGGGATCCATGAATAAACGGCTGGATCATGTCCTTAAAAGGAAGCTGCCTGCCCTTCACTTCATATTTTACTCATCCCATAGACTGAAATGTAGATGCAGTGATCTTATATCTATTGTGCAGGAAGGGCAGCAACAGAGGGGATGGCAAAGCACCAAGTTAGAAGGAACCATGTCTCTGGATGACCTTGTGGAACAGACCTATCCCCCTGGATGATCAACGCTGATTTATACCTGAGAGGAAAATGAACTTCTAGCCATTTAAGCAACTGCAATTTTGATCTCTCTAAAGAACAGCTGAGCCAATACTCTGACAAAAACAGAAACCCACTCAGTCTCTCTTTGGTGTAAAACTAGACTTAAAAAAAAAAGTAGATAAGACATAGGTTTTGGATTTAGGTAAACCTGGGATTTGAATCCTGAGTGCCAATTACTAACTCTGTTAGTTGTGTTAGTAATATTGGCCATATTATCACAATTTTTTTAATCTCAACTTCTTGATCCTCAGTATTTTCATTTGCAAAATGAGGTTACACAATTTTTATACTAGCTTCATATAGTGGCTTAGTACAGTGGCTGACATATAACCATTCAAATAAAGGACATGTATTTCTATTACTTGGGAGTAAAGTTTGGACCTTGGTTGCAAACATATAACTCATACAAGAGAGACAGCCAAAGGCCTATTTCAAAAAATTTTTCATTTACTATCTCAAATAGTTATTGACTTCTGCTGTGTATAAGACATTGTCCTACATAACATGGGAAATACAAAGTTAAATAAAAAATAATGCAACAAGAACAAGTGGAATTTGAAGTTAAAAACAATACCATTAGCAACACAAAACATGAAATACTTAGGTATGAATTTAACAAGACACTTAGAAGATGTACATGAGGAAAACCACAAAATTCTGATGAATTACATCAAAGATTTAAATAAATAGAGATTCCATGTTCATGGAATAGGGAGACTTATTACTTCAAGATGTCGGTTGTTCTAAACCTGATCTATAGATACAGTGCAATCCAAGTAAAAATGCCAGCAAGTTAATTTATATATATCAACAAACTGTTTCTAAAGTTTATGTGGAGAGGCAAAAGACCCAGAATAACCAACACAAAATTAAAGGAGAAAAACAAAGTTGAAGGACTGATGCTACCAGATTTAAAGACTTACTAGAAAGCTAGAGTAATCAAGACAGTCTGGTATTGGTGAAAGAATAGACAAATAGGTCAATTAACAAAATAGAGAACCCAGAAACATATCCCCATAAATATAGTCAAGATCTTTGACAAAGGAACAAAAGCAATACAATGGAGTAAAGACAGTCTTTTCAAAAAAGAAAAAAAGATGCTAGAATGACTAGACATCCACATTGCAAAACAGTGAATCTAGATACAGACCTTACACTCTTCACAAAAAAAAAAAACTCAAAGTGAATCACATACCTAAATGCAAAATGCAAAAATACATAATTCCTAGAAGATAACTTGGGAAAAAACCTAGATGACACTGGGTGGGGTGATGCACTTTTAGATACAACACCAAAGACATCATCCATGAAAGAAAAAATTTATCAGTTGGACTTCATTAAAATTAAAAACTTCTGGCCTGCCACACAATCTCAAGAGAATCAGAACACAAGCCACAGACTTGGAGAAAATATATGCAAAATATACATCTGATAAAGGACTATTATCCAAAACATAGAACTCTTAAAACTCAACAGTAAGCTAACAATCTGATTAAAAAATAAGTCAACGACTCAACAGATGCCTCACTAAAAATGATAGACAGATGGCACATAAGCATATGAAAGATGCTTCACATCATACGTCATCAGAGAAGTGCAAATTAAAACAAGATATTACCACACACCAATGGCCAAAATCTAGAATACTGATGACATCACCAAATGCTGGTGAGGATGTGGAGCAATAAGAACTATCAAATGTTGCTGGTAGGAATGCAAGGGGTGCTGCCACCTTGAAAGACAGTTTGGCTCTATCCTAGGACCCTGAGATCATGACCTGAGCCAAAATCAAAGGTCAGACACTTGACACACTGAGCCACAGGCGCCCCATCACAGGGATTTTTAAAGCAGTGAATATATATTGTTTTATATTACAATGATGGATACATGTCATTATACATTTGTCCAAACCTGCAGAGTACACAACACCAAGAGTGAACCATAATGTAAACTATGGACTTTGGGTGATGATGATGTATCAATGTAGGTTCATTCTGGGTGAAAAATGTACTATGCTGGTGAGTGATGTTGATAATGAGGGAGAGTATGCTCATGTGAGGACAGGAGTTACATGGAAAATCTCTGTACTTTACCCTTGATTTTATTGTCAACCTAAAACTAGTCTAAAAAAATAAGTTTTTTGTTTTTTTTTTTTGGGTTTTTTTTGTTTTTTTTTTATGATAGTCACTCAGAGAGAGAGAGAGGCAGAGACACAGGCAGAGGGAGAAGCAGGCTCCATGCACCGGGAGCCCGACGTGGGATTCGATCCCGGGTCTCCAGGATCACGCCCCAGGCCAAAGGCAGGCGCCAAACCGCTGCGCCACCCAGGGATCCCAAATAAGGTCTTTTTGAAAAAAAAAAAAGAATAATACTGTATTCAAGTATCTTACAATTTTGATGGAAAAAAAGAAAGTCTCTTTACAATTTTGATGGGAAAAAAGAAAGTCTTTAATAAATGGTACTGGGAAAATTAGACAGCCACATGTAGAAGAATGAAACTGGACCTTTTTCTTACACCATACACAAAAATAAACTCAAAATGGATGAAAGACCTAAATGTGAGGCAGGAATCCATCAAAATCCAAGACAACACAAGCAGCAACTCCTATGACTTTGATTACAGTAACTTCTTGCTAGATACATCTCCAAAGCAAGGGAAACAAAAGTAAAAATGAACTATTGGGACTTCATCAAGATAAAAAGCTTTTGCACAGCAAAGGAAACAGTTGACAAAACTAAAAAACGACCTACAGAATGGGAGAAGATATTTGCAAATGTCTTATCAGATAAAGGGCTACTATCCAAAATCTATAAAGAACTTATCAAACTCAATACCCAAAAATCAAATAACTCCATCAAGAAATGGGCAGAGAAAAAAAAAAAAAGAAAGAAAGAAATGGGCAGAGACATGAACAGACATTTCTCCAAAGAAGACATACAAATGGCCAACAGTCACAGAAAAAAATGCTCAACATCACTTGGCATCAGGGAAATACAAATCAAAACCACAATGAAATACCACCTCACACCAGTCAGAATGGCTAAAATTAACACATCAGAGAATGACAAATGTTAGCAAAGATGTGGAGAAAGGGGAACCCTCCTATGCTGTTGGTAGGAATGCAAGCTGGTGCAGCCACTCTGGAAAAAAATACAGAAGTTCTTCAAAAAGTTAGAAGTAGAGCTACCCTATAACCGAGCAATTGCACTACGAGGTATTTACCCAAAGGATACAAATGAATTGATCCAAAAGGGAACCAGCATCCCAATGTTTATAGCAGCAATGTCCACAATAGCCAAACTATGGAAAGAGCCCAGATGTCCATTGACAGATGAGTGGATAAAGAAGATAAATATATAATATGTGTGTGTGTGTGTGTGCGTGTGTGTGTGTATACCACCCAGCCATCAGAAAATGAAATCTTACCATTTGCAACAATATGGATGAAACTAGAGGGCATCATACTAAGCGAAGTAAGTCAATCAGAGAAGGACCATCATCATATGATTTGTGTAGAATTTAAGAAACAAATCAGTGGATCATTAGGGGAAGGGAAGGGAAAACAAAATAAGACGAAATCAGAGAGGGAGACAAACTATGGGACACTCTTAACAATAGGAAACAAACTGAGGGTTGCTGGAAGGGAGTTAGGTGGGATGGGGGTAACTGGGTGATCGGCATTAAGAAGAGCATGTGATGTAATGAGCACTGGGTGTTATATGCAACTGATGAATTCCTAAACGCTACCTCTGAAACTAATAATATACTATATGTTAATTAAGTTTTAAAAAAGAAAATTTTTAAAAATACAGAATATCCAATTAAATTTTATTTTCAGATAAACAACAAATGAATTTTAAGTATGTCCAATGAAATATTTGAGACATGCCTGTATTATAAATGATTCATTGTGTATCTGAAATTCAAATTTAACTCAATATCCTATATTTTTACTTGCTAAATCTGGCAACTCCAAACTTGAGAGGATCAAGGGACACTTCAGGGGAGAATTGGCATTTGAATTGTACCTAATGGGATAACAAATAGGGTTTTAATAGCTAGACTATGTAGGCTCAGGCTATTCCAGGCTGAGAAGGTAGAAAGAACAAAGGATGAGAGATTGAAAATGTATGGACCATCTCGGTAACTACGTGTTACAGTTTGGTGATTCATCTAATGTGGCTGTCATTTTGGTAGATCTATCTAATATTGAGACTAGCAATAGGTATAGAGAAATGTGCAAGCATGTTGCAAAATTCAAAAACTAAGATCTGAAAAACAAAACAAAACAAAACAAAAACTAAGATCTGGGATCCTTAGCACAGTGACCATATAACAGTAGATGTCCTAAATTTTGAAAGTACAATTCAATCAGAAAGTGGAGAATTTAAAGAAGAGTGTAGAGTAGTGATCTTCTATTTTAAGAACAGGAATTGCTACCCAGACCTGTCTTTGCAAGACAACCATAGTATGTGCTACTTGAAGCTTCTGCTCAACTCATGAGGAATTGCCTCCTCACCCACAGCAATGACCTCCAGACAGCCATGTATGTTCTATGAAGCCTCTGTCAACCCTATCCAATGTTAATTGGCTGACTATGAATATATGATTCATGCTGAGCCAATGAGAATGCATATCCTGGATGTTTAGAATTGATACTAGAAGATTCTAATTTATTCTGAATTTATCTCTTGGAAAGGAGGAGATTTACAGCTGTTAACTATAAATCACTGACTATTCCAGTGAAGTCTTATTTCCACAATGGCCTCAAGAATTCTGCCCACTATGGAACTGGAGGGTATTACGCTGAGTGAAGTAAGTCAGTCGGAGAAGGACAAACATTATATGTTCTCATTCATGTGGGGAATATAAATAATAGTGAAAGGGAATATAAGGGAAGGGAGAAGAAATGTGTGGGAAATATCAGAAAGGGAGACAGAACGTAAAGACTGCTAACTCTGGGAAACGAACTAGGGGTGGTAGGAGGGGAGGAGGGCGGGGGGTGGGAGTGATTGGGTGACGGGCACTGGGGGTTATTCTGTATGTTGGTAAATTGAACACCAATAAAAAAAAAAAAAAGAAAGAATTCTGCCCACTGCTGGGAGGGGGAGAGGGAGTTGTGCCTGGGTGGCTCAGTTGGTTGAGCATCTGGCTCTTGAGTTCAGCTCAGATTATGATCTCAGGGTCCAGGATTGACCTCTGCCTCAGGCTCCACATTCAGTTGGGGGGATCTTTTGGATATTCTCTCTCTCTCTCCCTCTGTACCTCCCCTTGCTTGTGCACCCCCCTTCAAATAAGTAAACAAACAAATAAATAATAAATCCTTTTTTTTAAATCTGTTCACTGGGTATGATGAGACTGGAAGCTGTCAGCCTTGGAAACTTCTCTTCTGAATTTGATAACAATAAGTTGGAAAAGTTCTCTACTTCATGCTAAAAATTGACATAGTGTCATACTGTGAAATGTGCAAATAGGCTGATAATTTTTTTGCTCCACACTAATTATTCTTCAGCCCTTATCAGGGTGGGCCTGGGGCCCTTAGTTAAGGTGCTGGTTGCAGCCTGCTCTCTGGATGCATGCTAGCCCCTTTCTCCATATTTATTCTGTGGAATAGGAGTAGAGATGTATCCTGATCCCTAAGAGTTCTCTGCTCTGTGTCTGCTTTGAGCTGTGAGGCCTGTAGTTTGCATTATTGATAAGGAGGCAGAGAATCTGAAAGGTCAACACAGCCTGCCTCTTCTACCTCATGCAGTCATGGGCTTGCACACCACACCCGGCCTCATGATTCGTTTGGTGAGTCTGAGGTTTATGAGACTCATCTGGGGCTTCAGCTGGTTTTTATTTGGTCCTTTGGAATTCCCAGAGAAGAGAATTCAACAGACTTATAAGGTGAGCTCTCTCTGAATGGAAGTTACTTGACTGCAATGTCTTGCACTCATGAATAGTGGTCAGAAATTAATAAAGAATTAAAACTGTAGAATGATTTCTCTAAACTTACTACCTAGATGTGTCCTTGAGCCCCATCAGCTTTGGCATAATTGTGGAGAGAGGATGCTTTGAATTGAGAAACAGGAAAAGACCATCAAGAAAGGATTCCCTAGTTTCCCGAGGCAGGGAGCAGGGCTGTAGGATGTCTTTCTCCTGACACTTTCCCTAGTATTCTGTTGAAATTATCCCATTTAAAAGTCCTCACTAAAGAAATTCATTTCAGTATTGTTTACAGTAGAAACAGCAAACTGGGAAATATGTTACTAATCTTCAAATCACCCAAGGTGCTGAACAGAAATGATTTTCATGGCTGGGGCTCAGGAAGGCACAATCCACAAACCCAGCAACCCTTTTACATAAGCAGCTCAACCAGACTGGTCAAGGTGACACGGGCTCTCGCCTAACTGGCAAAACCCAAGAGTGGCTTCATGATTAAAAAGGCAAAATATCAAAAAAAAAAAAAAAAAAAAAAAAGGGCAAAATATCTTCTGGGTAATAACAATGATGAAATTTGTTGTAAGGGGAAAGCCCTAGTTCTCTGAACCAAAGTAATCTTTCATCAGTGTCCATATTTAATGCCTTTCTGGGACGATAGGGGTTTTAAATACTTTGTATTTCATGTGTGAGATTAATCTGGTGTTCCATTTCTCATACCAGGCTCTAGGGAACAATAGTAATTTTCCACTTTGTAAAGCTTTCTCTCACTTTTCATCCCACTCAAAGGCAGCTGTTCTAAATTGTAAGCATCTTTTGTATAACACGGGGATCCCTAGGACTATTATGGATGGCTTTTTAGAAAAGTCACTTAACTCTGGCTACACCAGAGAAATAGTCTTATCACGTGGAGTTACATTCCTCCTGAGGGCCAATACTCCATGTTTTATAGACATGACCACAAACCCTGCACTTAATCAACTGTCCATTATTTGCCTGTACATTAGACAATAAAGCCTTCCAAATTATCAATAAATCACTGAAACAGGACAATGCAGAAACAAACTACAGACATTTTATTCATTCATGAGTTCCCAAAGAGAAGAAGTTTGCAAGAAAATGGCCCCAAAAATCTCCCACAAGAGAAATAACCCCAGGATATAAAGAGGTGCCCCTCCTCAGCTTAGGAACTGGTTACCAAGTATGCTTCTTAAAGCACATGGGTAAATGGTTGTCTTACCTAACCATGCACATCAAGATCCAGCTGAAGACAGACACATCTGGGCTCCTATCCCAGCTCCACCACTTACGAAGTCTGTGACCAGACACAGGTATTTTAACCTTCCTCTGCCTCAGGCTCCTCGTCCATAAAAAGAAGATAGTAATAGTACCTGCCTGATAGAGTTATTAGTTAAATGAGATAGTGATATTAATATTAGTGGCTAACCCTTCCAGCCAGGAAACACTGTGGATCTTTCAATCAAAAGGAATTTAGTATAGGAAATAGGTAATAAATACAGGAGACAATAGAGCTGAGACACCAAACCGGTGCCCATAAAGTGGCTGTGGGATGCTATTAGGGTTGGGAGGCCAGTAACAGGCTGCCCTGCAGGAGCTGAAATTATAGCAGAGTCCGAGCTGGAGCCATGAAGGAGATGCCACAGGATGCAGAAAGAAGGGGAAGAAATACTCTAGCCTTTCCCCACATCCTGCTTCCTTGTTTTCCACCAGAACTTTCCATGGCTGAAGCTCACTGGGAGCTATAGGGTCAGGGAGCCCAGGAAACATACTTCCCTCAAATACAGAGCAGAGCACAGAAAGGGCAGGGATGGTTGGGAGTACAAACAGGCAGTCAGCCAGCAAATGCTGACACTTCCTGAGCCTCACCATGAATAAGACACTGGGCTGAGTGCTTAATATGGATTAACTCATTTTATCCTGTGAGTAACCCACAGAACCAGGGTTTGAAGTACCCAATACATATTAGACCTATCTTGAAGTACTTAAATGTTATTGAAGCAACCAAATGAAAATAATGCTGTGTGGGTGCATCCACTACAATGAAACCGAATTGGAGGGTGGGGGGTGGGGAACCATGTCTTACTCATCTTTGGGTTCTCCAGAGACTACAGTACTCGACCCACAGTGATCACTTGGTTCATGTATATGAATCTAAATGAAATTGTCAAAAAAAAAAAAAAGAAAAGAAAAGAAATTGTCAGCAATGAAAGTATGAATCAGTGAAGTGTGTCTGCTATACGTAAAAGACAATCTCCCATGCTTGCTAGGGGTTTGAATTTTGTGGTTACTGTACCATCACCATCACCTCCCATCAATACTTTGGTATTTCACTTTTAAAAATATAAATAATGCATAACTAACCCGGTAGTATTGAGCACCCCTCACACCTCTATTGTGAGTGCTGTCATTTCCCAGGAAAAAGGAACAAATCTACTTGGAGAAAGAGCTGATTCTATGTTTGAGGTAAGACATATACAGACAACGGGCACCTGGGTGGTTCAGTGGTTGAGCATCTGCCTTTAGCTCAGGTCATAACCCCGGGGTCCTGGGATCAAGTCCTACATCGGGCTCCCCTCAGGGAGCCCACTTCTCCATCTGCCTGTGTCTCTGTCTCTCTCTGTGTGTCTCCCACGAATAAATAAAGTAAATCTTAGAAAGAAAAGAAATACACAGAAAGGCCTGGAACATTTTGTAATGCCAGAAAGCAAGAAATCTACCAAAAACAACTGCATCGTGTCTAAAGGGCACAGAAGCCAACTTTAGAGTCTCTCACTGTCAAAGTTGGGACTACATAAGCATCAATAAGAACAAAAACTGTGATAGGTTAGAATATCTCAAATATGTTACAATCCATAAGTTCATAAGGTGGAAAAAATTCCTCATTAGTTATCTTTGGAGAATGCTAGGAAACCAACTGTTATGGGCTAAATTGTGCCCCCTCCCCTAAATTTCATGTTGAAGTTCTAACCCCCACTATCTCAGAATGTGACTGACTTTGGAGATAGGGCCTTTAAAGAAGTAATTAAGGTTAAAGGAGGTCGCTGGGGGTGAATCCTAATCCAGTATAATTTATATTCTTAGGAGAAGAGGAGATTAGAACATAGACACACACAGAGGGAAGACTGCGTGAAGATCCAGGGAGAAGATGCCCATCTGCAAGTCAAGGAGAGAGGCCTTAGCAGAAAGCATCCTGCTGACACATTGATCTTGGACTCCAGCTTCCAGAACTATGACAAAGTTCATTTCTGTTGTTTAAGCCATCCAGCCTATGCTACTTGTTGTGGCAGCCCCAGCAAACTCATATACCAGCTATTCATTCCAAAATTTGGGAAGTTAAAGGAAAGATATACCTCAAGGTAACCAAAGAGTTGATGAGGAAAAGTTTCTCTTCATGGGTATAATTACATCTAATAAAGAAGGGATGAAATAATTTTTTAAAATCACTAATTTGCAAGGCCCAAAAATATACAATGATCCTAGGCGATGGATTTCAATAGCAGCTATCATCATATAAAGAGTCAACAAGATATCAAGGTTCCTAATGGAAATATACAATGCCTCTGTAAATTACTTTTTGCCAAAACTCAAACCCGAATCAGACCAGTTCTCTAGATACAACTACTAATTCATGGAAAATACATGGGACAGAGGAATGTGTTGAGCAACAAAGGGTTGCAGTCAGCAAAATCCAGGAAATGGAAAACTATAGGAGACAAGTGACCTGATTTCCTTAAAAAAATAAATCACAAAAACTAAAAGAAGGGAGGATAAATCTATAGATTAAAAGAAAGAAAATTCCATTTGTGGACCCTTAGATTCTATTTCAAACAAACTAATTTTTAAAAATTATAAAACAAGGACACCTGGGTGGCTCAGTGGCTCAGGGTCTGATCCTGGAGTTCCAGGATTGAGTCCCACATTGGGCTCCCTGCATGGAGCCTGCTTCTCCCTCTGCGTGTCTCTGCCTCTCTATTTCTGTGTCTCCCATGAATAAAAAATAAAAATAAAAGTAAATTAATTAAAAATAAATAAATAGGGATCCCTGGGTGGCGCAGCAGTTTAGCGCCTGCCTTTGGCCCAGGGTGCGATCCTGGAGACCCGGGATCGAATCCCACATCGGGCTCCTGGTGCATGGAGCCTGCTGCTTCTCCCTCTGCCTGTGTCTCTGCCTCTCTCTCTCTCTCTGTGTGACTATCATAAATAAATAAAAATTTAAAAAAATGTTTTTTAACTAAAAAACATTTTTAAAAATTTTTATTCATAAGAGACAGAAAGAGGGGGAAGCAGAAGGAGAGGCAGGCTCCCGCAGAGCAGGGAGCCCAATGTAGGACTCAATCCCAAGACCTTGGGATCATGACCTGAGCTGAAGGCAAACACTCAACTCACTGAGCCACCCAGGTGCCCCTGTTATACTGATTTTATGTTCTGTTTTATAAAGATGTTTATCTTTTACAGATACGTACTGAAATATTTATGGGGGAAGTGCTGTGATGTCTGGGATTTCTTTAATGCTGGAGGCAGAGTAAGCAGGTTATAGATGAAATTTATCCATCCATGGACTGGATGTCATAAAGCTGGATGATGGGTACATGAAGGTTTACCAGAGTATTCTCTCTACTTTTGTGAATGCTTTATGTTTTCAATTATTAAATGTTTCTCAAAAAGAGAATGTTTAAATGTTGGAGGTCATCAAACAGAGACAAACATGCTCCCTCCTACTTGAAATTCAAGAAATGTACAGAAAGATACCTTTTGGTCTATTGAATTAGCAACAATTTTATTTTAATGGTGATTCCTAATGGTAATTTCTAAGGTTAGGTGAAAAGACACTTGCATGCATTGTAGCAGGAATATAAATTGGTAGTTACAACACTTTGGAAAGCAATTTGGTAGTAGGTAGTGAAGATATTAAAAGAAACATTTCTATCTTATTTAGGAGAAACATATTTTTAATTTCATATTCCTTAAACCAGTAATTTCATAGAATAGTTCCATATCCCCAATTCTTGAAATAAAGAGGGAAAGCCTTTATAATTAATAAATATGTTCATTTTACCACTATACCATTATTTATAATAGGGAAAAACTAGAAACTAAGGATAGGTCCAAAACCAAGTAAAATGAATTAGAACAAAATATTATCAATTAAAATGTTTTAAGGGTTTATAATTTGAGGCAAGGCTTATATTACAATAAATTTTTTAAAAGATAGCATGAGGACCACCTGGGTGGCTCAATGGTTGAGCATCTGCCTTTGGGTCAGGTCGTGATCCTGGGGTCCTGGGATAGAGTTCCGCATCGGGCTCCCTGTGAAGAGCCTGCTTCTCCCTCTACCTGTGTCTCTGCCTCTCTCTCTGTGTCTCTCATGAATAAATAAAGTAAATCTTTAAAAAAGATAGGAAGAAACATTTTATGATTATAACTTATGGTGCATTGGATTTTCCAAAGCTGGAGAGAGAAAAAGAAGCAGGAGGTGGGAGAGAGGGTAAACGGATGGATGGCCAGAGAGATGATAAATTAATGGATGAAGAGATACTTTTAACATGACACTGACCCTCCTCCTTCGGTGGAGCTTAGTAACTGCCTCTACCAATAAAAGTGACAGAAATGCTGCTATTGACTTCCAAGGCTAGCTCATAAAAGACTCTTGCCTTGTTCTCTATCTTGAAACAAGTGGCTTTGGAATCCTGAGCCATATGGGTGTCCATATGGCTCAATTCTTATGGATGTCCACCATGTCCCCAAAGCCCATGCTGGGAAGATGGGTGGCCAGACCACCCAGAGAAAGAAAGATACTTAAGGAATCCCAGCTATTTGAATCTTCAAGCCCAGGCACCAGACTCAAATGTAGAAGCCACTGATGGGAATGTAGCCCAAGCCCCACCCCAGCCCCAGTCCCAGTCCAGCTGCAATCATATGAACCACCCCAGCCAAAACTCCCAGCTGAGCCACTCCTGAATTCCCAACCCACAGATAATAAAATGTCTATTGCCATTATAGGGCACTAAGTTTTGGTGTGATTTCCTATGCAGTAGTAGATAACTAATAAATATGTATGTAACATAGATAACTATATATAGTAACAGCAAAAAATATATTAAAAAACAAGAAAAAATACCCCCAAATATTAATAGTGATAATCCCAAGAAAAAACACCCAAAAATATTAATAGCGATCATCTCTGGTGGGATTATGTGTATATGTTTTCTTCTCCTTCTTTCTGAATTTTTTTAATGATCATATATGCCCTTGAAAAACTGAAAAAAAAAAGTAAATTTTATGTTGAAAAGCGTTTAACTGTGGGGTTTTTGGCATTCAGGCTCCTTCAACCAAGTTCAAGGCATCCCACCGGGGTTTCCAGAGGATTGTGTGCAGGTGCATGAAACTGAATACAGCTAAAGCCTTGAGGGGCATTAGAGACCATCTCATCCAGCTCCCTAGCTGCTCTAAGCATCCTAAATGCATGCACATGAGACAACTGCTGTTCAGCTTTTCTGGAAATTAAATGTCCCTACATGACAAAGGATTTACCCCACCCAGAGTTAGTTCTTTCCATCTTCAGGTTCCAATGACAGGAAGTCTTTCCTTCTAATGAACTGAAAAGTGTCTCCCTGGAGTTTCCACTCACTGGCCTTACTTACTCAGGAAATATTCATTAAGTCTTCATCAAGTACCTCCTAAGGGCCATACATTGTTCTACATCCTGGGATACAACAGAGAACAAGACAAAGTCCTTACTCCCAAGTAGCTTAGCTTCTGGCAAGGAAGACGCACAATTACATGTGTGTGTATATATATATATACACACACACACACACAATTAGATGTATATACACATATATATTTTTATATATGCATATTATATGTGTATTTATATACATATAATATATACATATATAATTATATGTCTATTATATACATATAATGTATATAATATATATACATATATACATTTTATATATATATTCATAAAAATAAGACAAATGCCACAAGGAAAATAAATCAAGGTAAGGGGAGTGAGAAGAATAGAATAATTTATTTTTTATTTTTTTAAAAAGATTTTATTTATTTGAAAGAGAGAGAAAGAGAACATGAGAGGGGGGAGGGGCAGAGGGAGAGAGAGAATCTCAAGCAGACTCAGTGTGGAGCAGAAGCCTGACGTGGAGCTCGATCCCACAACCCTGAGATCATGACCTGAGCCTAAATCAAGAGTCAGATGCTTAAGTGACTGAGCCACCCAGACACTCTGAGAAGAGTAGAATTTTAAAAAAGTTTCATCAAGGAAGGCCACCCTTGAAGAGGTGACTCTGAGGCCTGCCTGGAGTGAGGGAGCTTTCTAAATATCTGAGGGAAGAACAGTCCAGATGGAGGGGCATTGAGGGTGAAGCCCTGCAGCAGATGCCAACCTGGCATCGCTGAGTGACAATGCAAAGGCAGAAATGGCTGAAGAGTGGTGAGTAGGGGAGAGAAAGGCAGGAGAGGAAAGTCAAGGAAGAAAGTGGAGGTAGACAGTAGAGACCTTAATGGCCATGCTGAGGACCCTGGATTTCATTCTAAGGATGATGGGAACCCATTGGAGGCTTCCAAGAAAAGGGGTGATGGGAGCTGACTGATGTTTTCAAAGCATCACCTGGTTGCTGTGTGAGAATAGAAAGGGTGCAGAAGAGAGGGAGAGAAGTAAGACCCATTGGGAGGTTTCTGTAGTCTACCAGCCAGCCAGCAAATGGGTTAGAAGGGATTGGATTCTGGATATATTGTAAAGGTAGAACCAACAGGACTTGTTGGATTATACGCAGAGTGGGAGTAAAGTGTAAGACAGCTCCAAGTTTCTTTTAAACAAGCAACCTTATGTCAACAAATATTTGTGTAAGATGGTGGGAATACGTCTATGATTGGTTCATGTGCTCCCCAGAGAGACAAACACATTCCCAGGACATTTTAATGTATTAGGGCCTAATATACCAAAGACACTGTAGTTAGGCTAAATGTTAAAAATGAACATACCTGGGAACCCAGAAAAGGGACAGGAAGGGCTTCTGGGGGAGAAGAGCCTCTCCAAGACTTGGATGAGCAAGGGTGGGCAAGTGACGATCTTTCCAGAGTGGGACCAGCCTGACACCTGCAAGCAGGAAACTTAGGGAAGTATTGAGGAAAACCCTCAACACCAGGTGTCACTAGAGGTTAGTGTGGAAGATAGGACTTGGAAGGAGATGAGGATGGAAAAGTCCACAGAGATCAGGCTGAGAAGGGCATGGTCATTCTAAGGACCTTGGTTGTTATCATGAAGACAGTTAGGGCCACAGATGGGTGTGATGCCAAGGAGATCTATGGTGAGATGTGGGCCTCAGAAAGATGATTCTGGCAGCCAAAGTGTGGAGTAAGGAGTCAAGATCAGACTGGAGTCCATGAGGCCAAGGTGGAAGGTGGAAGAGTAGTCCAGGGAAGAGATGCCAAGACCTACTAATGCTAACAGGAGCTAGAGGCCTAGAAACCCAGAGAAGATGTGTTAAGGAAACAGAAGGGTTCCAAAAAAAAAAAAAAGGAAACAGAAGGGAGGATGAACCTTGCAGGTGTTATGCTAAGTGAAATAAGCTAGAGAAAGACAAATACTGTGTGCTCTCACTTATATGTAGGATCTTAAAAACAAAACAAAAACCAGAATCACAGATACAGAGAACAGATTGGTGGTCACCAGATAGGGGGGTAGGGATGGGCAAAATGGGTGAAGGTGATCAAAAGGTGCAGACCTCCAGGTACAAGACAACCAAGTACTGGAGATGTCAGGTACAGTTAAACACTGCTGTGTGCTATGTTTGTAAGTTGATAAGAGAGTAGATCTTAAAAGTTCTTGTCACAAGAAAACATCACAAGGAAATGTATAACTCTGTATGGTGATGAAATTTATACCTACTGTGGTAAACATTTCACAAAATACATATCAAGTCATTGTACACTTTCAATGAATTCAAGGTTATATGTCAGTTACATTTCATTTAAAAAATCTTTTGAGATTTTATTTATTCATGAGAGACACACAGAGACAGTGACATAGGCAGAGGGAGAAGCAGGTTCCCTGTGGGGACCTGACACAGGGCTCGATCCCACCGGGATATATATGAAAATACTGAGCCAAAGGCAGATGCTCAACCACTGAGCCACCCACATGTCCCTAAAATTTTTTGAAAAATAATAAATAGAAGGTAAATTGGGCAAGTCTTGAGGACTGACTGGCTATTGGGGTGAGGGAGTATAGTCTAGGATGGTTCCAAGTTCCCAATGTAGCTGATTAAGGTGGAAAATTAGAGGAAAGTCAATGGGTGTACTTGGACATTCAAGGTTGAGTTCCCTGAGGATACACACCCAAATGGCTTGTCCAGCAGGCAGTTAGAGAGAGCAATCTGATGCTCAGGGGAAATGTCAGGGCTGGAAATAGAGACATGTCCATGTCATCCTGTCCCCTGGGGCTCTCCAAGTCAAGTCTGATTTGCTTTTCACATGGTGGCCCTTTAAATACTTGGGGACAGCCATGACAATCTTCAACTCCATCCTGCCAAGCTGCCTGGAGGCCACACGCTCTTCATCCTGCCCAACACCACTCACTTTGGGGGCAGTCAGGTAGAGTGGTTGGAAGCCATACAGCTCATAGTGTGGCCCATGGACACGCAGCATCACCTGGGAGCTATGAGAAATGCAGAATCACCCCAGACCTACTGAGTCAGAGCTTGCATTTTATCAAGATCTCCTGTGATAGTGCAGCACACTGGTTCAAAGTACAGAATCACACTGCTGGGATTTGTACTCTGGCCCTGATGCTTATTAGTTGTGTGGGGGCAGATTATTTAACCTCTCTGTACCTCAGTTTCTTTTTCTATCACGTGGGGATTTTTTAAAGATTTATTTGAGAGGGATCCCTGGGTGGCACAGCAGTTTGGCGCCTGCCTTTGGCTCAGGGCGCGATCCTGGAGACCCGGGATCGAGTCCCACATCGGGCTCCCTGCATGGAGCCTGCTTCTCCCTCTGCCTATGTCTCTGCCTCTCTCTCTTTCTCTCTCTGTGATTATCATAAATAAATAAAAATTAAAAAAAAAAGATTTATTTGAGAGAGAGAGCCCAAGTGGGAGGGGCAATGGGACAGGAAGAGAGAATCTGAAGCAGACTGCACTGAGGCCCAAGCCTGACACAAGACTCTATCTCATGACCCTGAGATCATGACCTGAGCCGAAACCAAGAGACAGCCACTTAACTAACTGTGACAACCAGGAGTCCCTCTATCAAATGGGGCTAATTTTAAGACTTATTCCATAGGGGTGTTATGCAGGTTTAAATAAAACAATCCAGGTAAAGCACTTTCTGCAGCCAGGCACCAAGTAAGTATCACTTTAATATTGATGACAGGGCTCTCACCCCCTTGTACTAACCAGCCTTCTCTGAAATGCCTCCAATTTGCCTATGCCTCTTTGAAGTAGATCACCCAGAGCTGAGAACTATCACTGGCTATGGGGCTGGCCAGCCTGAGTAAATGGGACTAGATCATTCTAGGGCCTCACTTTGATACCTGCTGCCTTCAGGTGCCACAGAACAGAGCCCATTGTCCCTAGGGCTAAAGCTAGGGATTCAGACTACCTGCCCTTTTTTTTTTTTTTTTTTTTTTTTTTCAGACTACCTGCCTTTGAATCCTGTCCCTACCATGTAGTAGCTGGGCAGCCGTGTACAAGTAGTTTAACCTCTCTGCCTATTGCTCATCTGCAAAAATGAGGTAAGAAGAGCACCCGCTTCATGAGGGGCAGGGGCTGATGTGCATCATGAAGGCCCCATTCAACGCTGTTTGGGAGCCTCTTCCACACCTACCACAAGCCCACCTACTTCTCAAAGCACCTTGTGTGCACCACGTGACCTCTGCGTGGCCTCCCACAGCTGTCTGCTCCACTACTGTGACTTCCTCTTCTACCCACACTATACACCCCTGCAGCAAGAGGCACCGGTCTGCATGGACCACCTCTGCACTGGGCTGCATAAAGATGCCCTTCCTTGGCCACACGGCCCACATCTGCTGAGGGCACCTCTACGGTCCAGGACAGTTCCTGACCCCTCCTGCTCCACCCACACTGGGCAATGGTCAATGGCAGGCAATAAAAGGTCTCCCTCCTGAAGGAAAAAAAAAAAGAAAAAGAATAATGCCTACTTTATAGGGTTATTTTGAAATGCACATGACTTAGAAGAGGGCTTGTGGCTTATAAAGTATTCAATAAATGAGATAATCACTAAAATCCCCGTATAATGCACTTCACAAAATCATGACATTTTAGTGGTCCAGAAAGGTTAAGAGACATGCCCAAGCCATACAAGCTTGAGACTGGCTCAAAAATCATGTCCTTTGACTCCTTTCTGTGACCTTTCCTCATAGCAGGTTCATCATAGGCTATGTGAATGGCATCCTCACCGCACACAGCTCAACCTGCACAGCTGTATATGGTGCACTGGCCCTTTCCATGTTTAGAGCATCAGAATCTACCTGCTTTCCTGGGGCTATGGAGGGAGGAAGGGACTTACTGTCTACACTCCCAGAATCTTAATGTCTTTGGATTTTGCTTCAGGTAAGAAATGGGTTCTATAATTATGACTTAAATTGTGGAGTTAATTTCAGTGAGAAATAATTTTGATGTACTCTTCCTCCCTTATTGCCCTAAGTTTTTTTTAAAAAATGTTGATGGTGAGGATTTTGCTCTGGAACCTGGTACTGAATGTATTCATTTCTTCACCTTTCCCTGTAAGTGCCGGCCAAGTGACAAAGAAATAATCACCATTTTTTTTTTTTGGTCTGGTGGTGAGCTGGGATTTTGTTGTTTGTTTTTGACTTACTGAGTCAGCAGCAGAGAAGCAAGGTGCTAAACCAGGCGCAGTGGGACAGCCGTCAGTGAGAGTGACAACAGGCTCATGGAGCCCACACTCTTGTGAGCACCAGAGCTGTCGTGCCCAAGGCCTTCCCCAGAAAGTTGAATCAGTAGGTCAGATAGGGTCCCAGAGCTGGATTCTGAATAGCACTGTGAGTGCTTCTCATAAAGAACATTCACACTGAGAAATACTGAAGCATAGTGCAGATTAAGGGAATTGTCTTTGGAGTCACATAAGGGTCAAGTTTCCTTACAAGAACCTCTCTAAGCTTTGGTTTCCCTTAGCATTGGCTAATAAGTGAATCCACCTCACAAAGTCGTTGAGAGGATTGACTAAAGTGTGGGGCTCCTGGGTGGCTCAGCCAGTTAAGTGACTGACCCGTTATCTCAGAGTCTTAATCTCAGGGTTGTGAGTTCAAGCTCCGTGTTGGGCTCCATGCTGGGTGTGGAGCCTACTTGAAAAGAAAAGAAAAGAAATGGGATAAAAGTATATGAAACAGTTCAACTTTCTGCCTCAATAGGCTGTGAACTCAACAAAAGTGAAGCCACTATTCCTAAAGAAGCAGTTTCACTTTCTGAGTATAAGCACAGATACTAGAATCCAACACATCTGATCTCACATCCTGTTCCATACACGATTTACAAAAGGTGAGACCTTGACTTCTCCTACTGTTGAAAAGATGGTCTACCACAGTTCCTCCATCCTGGAATTGTAAGGACAGAGACCACGTGAGGCCAGACCTTACCACAATGCCTGGTATAATCATTAGTGCTGCTCCCCAGATATTTCTGTCTCTCCCCTTTTCAGGCACATGATAGGATTGTACCTTGACAATATAAAGTTAAATATGACCATGTGACTTGCTACGGCCAACAGAATGTGAACAGAACTGATATGTCCCTTCCGGGCAGAAGGTTTACGAGATGCTATGCAATCTGCCACAGCCCCTGTGCCCTGCTGGGAAGACTGTGTGGGCACAGGTCCCTTTATCAATCTGGATCCTGAGAGTCCATGTGGAGCAGAGGCTGCCCGATGATCCCAACAGACGAGCACCCTGAGCAAGCAGGAAACTTTGGCTGTGTTAAGCCACTGAGACTCTGAAGTCATTTATTATTGCAGCACAATGTAGTCCATCCTGCCTGATAAACCTGCTTGCTACACTGTAACTTCTCAAATTATTATCAGCTATGATGATTATAATTGTTATCCTTGAGTGGCTTACAATGCATGTAGAACAGAAGCAAAACTCAAGAAAAATGAAATATTACATAAGCTTTCACTGCCTATAAGAAGTGCTAAATGAATGAAAAAATCTCAATCTAGTTCATATTCTAGAAAGCAGTGAAGAGAACAAGACTGTAGCCTACAATAATAGAAAAGGTCTGGTTTATATTAAACCCAAATTTCTCAGACTTTAATTTTTGTTCTAGCTAAAATAAAAAGAAATTTAATTCCTGATGTGTCTTGTGATATAACCTAAACATTGAGTTCTTGGAACAATCTTGAATTGAATATTTAAGCAATTATAGCAACCAGGGCCTCCCAGAGTATTACCTGCTTTTATTAAATCTCAATTTCCAAGACAGATGTCTTCCCTTTTGGCTTTTCATTAAAGAATTAAAAAAGAAAGGAAGGAAGGAAGTGTAACAAATAGCTATGGGATAAATTGGTGTTTTGTCCTTTCTTACAAATGGCATTTCTCCCTTTGCTTCCTTCCTAGTTTGAAGCAGTCTGGGCTCTGGTCTGCTGTCCAAGTCTCTAGCATCCAAGGTCTAGGCAGTAGGACCTGGATGAGAAGGCTGTGATGGGGGAGCTGTGCTGGGGTCCACAGCTCCCAGCACCAGCACAAGGCACCAAAAGACCAAGTGGGGGGCGACAGAGCAGAGCCTCAGGGCAGAGTCAGGGCTAGGGCCTGGAAGATGAGCCACAGCCACAGTGGGCGGACACCCAACCTGCGCAGAGACGTCTCCCTGACCCATGAGGCTGCCTCAGTCCCCCTTATGGCCAGAAGCCTTCCTAGGAAGAAGCCACCTTCTTCTTCTTCTCTGGGAAAATGAAGAAAAACAACCCCTACAAGAATGTGAACTCAGAATTGATGAAGTAAACTGATGAGGTAAACTGAGAGGCCTTCCCCCCTTGGAGTGGGAACTCCAGAGCAAGATGAGATCCACTGCAGAAAACTATAAGGTACTATTATTCACACCTGGTTAAATTTCAACTCCACCATATATTTATTTATAACAATGTGCAGTGAAATTATGATGATTGTACACTACCACATTTGAACAAGGATGAAAATACAAACCCACCAGCAATGTGGTACCTTTCTGACAAGACCCTAAAACTGCATGCACTAATCCAACAGTTGTCCAATTTAAAGCATGCATCAGAATCTTCTGGAAGGCTTCTCTGAATACTGTTAACTGGATCAACACCCAGAGTTTCTGATTCAGCAGACCCGGGGCGGGAGCTTAGAACCTGCATTTCTGACCAGTTTCCAGGTGATGCTGATGCCGAAGATCCAAGGGCCCACACTTTGCTAACTGCAACACTAAGTTGTCCAAGTCCAGCATTCAATGGGGTCTTCCTCTCTGTGGTTTTCTCAGTTGATACTGCACCCTGGCAGATGAAACACCACATAACTCAGCTGAAACCACTGTGTTACCACAGTCATCATCATCACCATCAGCTTCAGCTTCATCCTCACCATCACGGCCACTTACTGGGAGCCGAGCCCTGTACTAAGTGCTTTATGCAGCTGATCTCATTTAATCCTCACAAATTTAATCCTCCCAAATACCATTCCTTTCATTTTCCAGGTGAAGGAATGGAGGTTTCAAGAACTTATCCCAAATTCTTGTTGCACTAAGTGGCACAGCTGGGTCTCACACTGGACAGGCTGACCCAGAGTCCAGTTCCCAACCACTGGTGCTACACCCTTTCTGTTGAATAATGACTAACAAAAGGGGGTCACTGAGGGCGCCACAGTGTCAGAACTGATTTAAAAACCAAAACTACTCAATATAAAAATCTCTGTGCTGGCTGTCCTTAAGCCACCAGGGACACTGGGACCTTCTCTCCATGTTTCTCCAGATCTTCCCCCCTTACCGTGTCACTTACTTTTAAAAACCCTTCATTTCTTCAAGTCCCAGAGTTTCCATTCATTTGCTATTCACTTTCTCAGCCATCCTTGGTGCGGGGTGAGAGGGGACACAGGATGGGGGTGCTTGCTGGAGCACCTAATTAAACTGCATTGTGCTAAACAAAAAGCCATCTCCTCTAGAGAGAAATTATATCACTGTGTGTGAGCAGAGCAGCTGTCAGCAATTGTGTTTTAAATAATAGTTTACATAGATTTTTCTTTTTGACGTGCCTAATGTATAAAAACTCACTTGTATGGAGAAGCAGGTCCAGGAACAGCCTTGAGCAAGAGGAACTTGAATATGAAAGTCCATGTTACGTCACCTTCTGTGATCTGTGTTAAAGCCAAGGGTATTTATCACCATTACCCTAGCCCCCTGGCTGGCTGGTTTTTGAGCCACCCCTGCAGTGTGGCCCCGGTGGCCTTAGCAGTGTGAGCCAACTTCAAGCCCACACTTTAAAAGAACCCATCGGGACATGAATCACGTTAGTCAGCTGCCAAGACCGAGCTCCTCAGGTCTTCTCCATAAGAACTTCCAATCTGGGGGCGCCTGGGGGGCTCAGTGGTTGAGCATCTGCTTTTGGCCCAGGTCGTGGTCCTGGGTCCTGGGATCGAGTCCCGCATGGGGCTCCCCGCAGGGACGCCGCTTCTCCCTCTGCCTGTGTCTCTGCCTCTCTCTGTGTGTCTCATGCATCAAATAAAAAAGAATTCCCAGTCTGGGTTTCACGCGGGGTAAGGCAAAGTCGTCTTCAAGTCCATCTGGGCAGAACGTGTGCGTTCCTGTTGCTCAGGCCTGACTCAGTTCCGCTGCCTGGGGACCCGAGGGGGACCCCACGGCTCCTCTCTTCTCCCCGTTGCTGGGGTCAAGGTAACCTCCCCAGGGACCGGCAGGCAGGGGGCGGGGGGGAGGGGCAGGCAAGGGGCGGGGGAGGGGAGGGGAGGGGGACCGGGGGCGGGGGCGGGGGCGGGGGGGGGGCAGCCACAGCAGCCGCGGGGGGCGGGGCGCTCTCGGTTTCGGGGCTCCAGGCAGAGCCTTTAGCGCCCCCCGCGGCCCGGGCCGGATAACGCCCCTGCTCCGGCCCTGCTCGCCCCCTCGCCCCCTCGCGCGCTCTTAACACCTTCTCTTTCCTCTTTTCCCCGACTGTAAAGGAAATACGTGCTTCCTGGAAAAAAAAAAAAAAAATGAAGAAAATAAGTAAGGAAATTAAGAGCCTTCCATCCAAAAATAACCAGTTATTAATTTTATGTATATCCTCCCAGATGTTTTTCATATCTCTCATCTATCCAAGATTTTTCCTATCTTTCATATCATATCATATCTAAATATGTAATTTTTTAAATCGCCTTATACCGTATGCACATTGCCTGCTTTTCTCCACTTCATCGTGAGCTGTAGATCTCTTTCCGCATCTACCAATACACATCTGTGCTGTTGTTCCTGGCGGTACATTAAGGGAGTCCAGTAGAATTTATTTAACGGTTTCCTCTTGCTGAACTCAGGCCTGGGCAACCGTCCTCCTCCCTCCTGGTCAGAAATCCCAACAAACAGAGCCAGTCTCTCCCCACAGCCTTACTGGTCCTTGCTCCCCCACCACCACCCACCTCCTGCCTTTTGGGTCTTTCTCCTGGGTCTCCCCAACTCCTTATAAGCTCCCTGTGGGTGGGCCCATGGCCTCTAGTCATCTGAAATTCCTACAGCTTATAAAACAGCCCGGGACACTGCCCCAGGGACAGATGGACCGCCCAGCACCCAGGAAGGACGAGTATTTGCTCTGAAGTCACTCCTCTCCCATCAAGAGTTCTCCTCACGTATTTTATTCCCTCCCTTCCCCCTCACACCCATTCTATCACATTCTCAGTCTCTGTCCTACCCATCTTGCCTTTTCTTCAATCTGCTAAAGCACATTCTAGAATTCTTTCTCTTTCTCCCCCTTTTATTCTTTTTCTCTGCTCTTCCTCTCTCTCCATGGCACACCCACGTTCCCTCACAATACCCCCCCCACACACACACATCTCCTCAGATACATACTCCAGAAAGGAGCATCTCCTCCTTTTGAGTAGGGCCATGAACTAGGGCCCTCTGCATTCCTCCTCTGTTCTTCGTCTCTCCTCCTCAGTGAAGAAAAACCAGCCTTCGAAAAACCCGGCTGACCAGACCTGTTGATGGTCTGTCCCTCTGATTGCAATGCCGTTGAGGGGCTAATTCACCCAGACTCTAAAGCTCGAGGAATTCCTCCAACCCCTCAAGCAGCATTGAATTTGAGCTAAGAAAAGGAGAAAAAGCACAGTCTGTCATCCTGGATCCTCATGGTGCTAATGGGAACGGGAATTTCTGATGCATGGGGTAACCCTTTCACATCAATGAACAGACAAGACTACAAACCTGGTTAGGGAGGAATTTCTTCATGGGTGTCAGGAGGATTTCAAGGAAGCCTGAAAATTCCTAGGAGTGATTTTGGAGTGCTTCTACCAGTTTTCAAATGAGTATTTCTGTGCTTTATCGAGCTGGAAGGATTTGTTTGTGTTTTGATTAGCCTCACCTTTAAGAATTTTCTAAGGGAAACTTCAGAGCTTCTGGACCTTTCCAGATGTGTTATTCGTTTTCTTGGTGTTGCCCTCCAGCAGGAAAGTGGCAAAGAGAAGGAACTTCTCTCCATGTGGTGGGATGGAAGCAGAACACCCAGCCAGGTTCAAGCCCTATATCTCTGCTACTATTTGAATGACCCGATGCAAGTCATTCACTTTGAATCCCAAATTCTCCAACTATAAAATCAGAAAACCATTTTCAGCTCCCAATTTCTTTTTTTTTTTATAAAGATTTATCTATCTATTCATGAGAGAGAGAAAGAAAGAGAGAGAGAGGCAGAGACACAGGCAGAGGGAGAAACAGGTTCCATGCCAGGAGCCCGACATGGGACTCGATCCCGGGACTCCAGGATTGCGCCCTGGGCCAAAGGCAGGCACTAAACCCCTGAGCCACCCAGGGATCCCCCAGCTCCCAATTTCTATGTGCATAATGACTTTGCTTTCATGGGCAGAAAAAAGAAATGAAACTGAAGAGAACTTGGAAAAAGCAAGAGACAAAATCTATTTCTCAGCCACATATAAAGCAAATGGCAAGAAGGCAGTGTGGCCACTGGTGGGTGAATGCTGATTCATAATAAAACTCAGAATCATAATAAAACTCACTGATCAATGTTCCTGGGGGGTGTGATGGAGCCCGTGACCATTCCCTCGAGACTGTCTTCCTCCTTTTTCTTTTAAGTAATGGAACCTCACCCCTATCCACACAAGCGCATGGAATTTTAGCTGGTCACGGATCACCCAGCCAGAGCTAAGAATGTGAGCCAAAGGTCCATTGTACACAATGATATATGAGCAGTAGTGACTAGTGCAACTCTTATGTCTCTTTACTTCTGAGCAAGTAAAGTCCACTCAACTCTGGACTTCACATGAGAGAATAAAACCCTCCTACATTGTTTAAAGAGCTGCATTTTGAGTTTCTCTATTACCACAGATTAATCTTTAGCCTAACCAACATGAAGGTCTTCAGATAAAGGTAAAAGAATTTAGGAAGTGCTTAAAAATGTCATCAGGAAAAAAGCAACAGCAATGGGATGATATTAAAAGAAGACAGTCTAAGGAGGCCAACAGATCTGGGTTTGAGTCCTGGCTCTGTTGCTGACCAGCTAGCTGTGTGACCTTAAACACATCATCTCCCTTGACTCTGTTTCCCCATCTCTATAAAACAGGCAAAGCCATCTTGTTAGGGTTATTGTGAAGATTCAAGGTCAAGATGATGACGTGCCCGTGTGCTCAATACATGGTAGCTGTGGTCATTATTCAAAAGCTATCATTGTAAGTGCCAAGCAAGGAGGGTTTGTGTGTTGAAACTCTGAGGAGGAAAGGCATTTTTATTATTTTTATTTGTGGGGCAATAGCTCTCAGCTTCAGGGCTGTCAGCATTCCTGAGTGTTGCCCAATGTGAAAGAGATGGCAGTTAGCAAAACGATTCAAAGCCCAAAAGGGACCTGGAGAAAGAAATATTGTATTATAAAGTGCAACTTATGTAGGGCTGGGATCAGGAGACCTTTCTTTCTGGTCCTAGAACTAAGAAGAATTGTGCCTAATGGGCACTGTAAATTGTGTCACTGATCAAGGCCCCCTCTTGGCCTTGACTGCTAAAAAACTGAAAGCCAAATGTGTGCGTTCACCTCTAACAACATATAGACTGGTAAGACAGGCCCTTTTGTACTTCATTTGATATCTGTGACCTGGCTTATTTTTTTCTCCTTGCTTCTTCCAATTTGTGTTCTCTTGTGGTGTTTTATGAATTCCTTGAAGAAGCTTTCCTTGGAACAAAGAATGAATGCATGGATGGAAACAAGAGTGAATCAATGACTAGAATCTTAAATTAGGAGAGGATCTTAGAAACCATGTAATTCAATTCAAGTGTTTCCTTTGTAACATCTTAACAAATGGTCAATCCAAGTGCCTTATCCTGATTTTGCAGTGACAAAAACCATTAACTTGTACACTCTAGGTAGATTAGTTATATGGTATGTGAATTATATCTCAATAAAGATGTTATTGGCGGGGAAGGGGCACCTAGGTGACTCAGTGGTTGAGCATCTGCTTTTGGTTCACGTCGTGATCCCAAGATCCTGGGATCAAGTCCCACACTGGGCTCCCCACAGGGAGCCTACTTCTCCCTCTGACTGTGTCTCTGCCTCTCTCTTTCTCTCTCTCTCTGTCTCTCATGAATAAATAAAATATTTTAAAAAATTAAAATAAAATAAAGATGTTATTTTTTAAATGGAGTAGAGGTGTTAAATCAATCATTGTTCTTGATTGCCGACAAGAGAATCTACTATTGATGGTTTCAGCAGAAAAGGAATACATTAAGCATATTAAGAATCTCATGGACTCTCCAGGAGAGTCACTCCTCCAATCACACCTTAGGGATGCCTCCAATGTAGCCACAACTCACCACACACTCTACAGCCCTCACTGATGAGGTTAGGAACTGACACTCGTTTCCCCTCACTGCTTCTTGCCATGATCTGGACAAATTTGTCACCAAGGTTTACACAAAGCTTCCTTGGGATGGTCTCTTCTGAATAGAAGTCTAGAGGAAAGCCATCAGATTGGCAGAGCGTAGGTCACATGTTTTCACCTCTGCTGCAGAGAAAGCTGGGAAAATAACTTTTGGCTTCTGTCTTAAGGGACAGGTTGTATAATGTGAGAAATACTCCAATCAAAGGAAGGGTTTCCTTTTTATCCTATTTTCCATTGGACTGGGTGACTTTTCTTCTGCAGGTTTTACGTAAAGGACATAGATTCTATTTTTGTTATGATGGTTGCTATTAACTTAAGACCCATTTGTAGGTTTCTGTATGTGGTGCTATGCCGCATACATCTCCTGCATCTTTACTCTCTGCATCCATTGACTTCATCTTCATAGCTTGAAATCTGTCATGATGGGAGCATTTACACCATAGAAATTGTTAAATGTTACAAGGCACCTCCCCTTTGCCCAAGAACTGATTGTTAAACATTTACTAGCATGCAACTCTCTTTATCCCTATTGATATCTCAATAGTCACTGTAAAGAGACAGTATCTTAGTACAGTCCTACCCATGGACCTATGCTAGTCTTCAAGCTGTGTATTATCAGTCTGCAACAAATACAGAAATACAGAAATAGAGTATTTTATAGCAATTTGAAATTGCTGTGACTTCCAAATATGTCTCTCTCTCTCTCTCTCTCTCTCTCTCTATATATATATATATATATATATATATATAATATTTTTTTTTCACAAAAGCATCAATCTAGGGCAGACCAGAAATTTAAAACTGATCCATCACCACAGGTTGTTTGAGAAGTATTGCTTTAGTCTGTTCTCATGGTTCTTTGTTCTATACCTCTCTCCACATACAACAGGTACTGATATTGTCTTCCTGGGCATGAAAAGTCCAACTGTCTCATATAGATGAATTCTGCATCAGCTTCTTACCTCCTGGCCTTTGAAAATTGATTCTGATGTCTTTGTTCAGGTTCTATTCTGACTTCTCCTTAGCAGATTGCTGTCTCAGGGGAAGGGTCTAAAAAGAAATACCAGAGTTTAAAGCAAACAAATTCACGTGGATTACAACATATTTCTTTCTTGTTCCCCTTCCCGTACATAAAACCAAGAAGGATATATACAAGCTTGGTTGTCTTTGTGTGATGAGACCATAAGTAGAAGTGTGTTCTTCTGCATATCTGAATTTCCTGTATTTTTGACATTGGATATGTATTAGGTTATAAGGGGAAGAGTTCAGGCCTTATTCTCCAGGGTTTCATAGACTTTCCATGGATTTTCCTTCTTATCCTCTTGTTGCCTTCAGAGGAAATGCTGAATAAACTTCAGCCTCGCATACATCATCCGTAGAAAGTCTTAGGACACTGTCATACAACTGTTGTCTTGATGCTCTCAGATATTAAAACCATATTAGAACTGTCTGCAAACACTGACCTTCTAGGTGGAGTTGTGCTCTGCCCCCACCCCCAATTTCCTGCTGAATCCTGAAGTTCCTGCATTTACTGAAAAATTATCCTAACTTTGGTTTGCTGGAATACCATCACTCATATTTCCCAAGAGTGGGTACAGTACATGCACTAAACCCTGAGTTCTTCATATATAAGGCAGGCATCTTTCTGGGCTTTTCCCAAGCATCTTGAACACAACGATTTGTGGGAACTATTTTGGTTCACAAATTTTAAGCATTGTAAGACAATAATATATGCCTTCCATTTCTACAGAATTTTTTTACATCCAGAGGATTTTAACACTTCCAATCTCATTTCATCCTTTTCTCAAGTAAGATCCTTGAAGTAATGATAATTAGAGAGGTTTAAATTAAACCCATAGTGTGGTAAAATTTTTACCTGTAAATTATGATAGATTTATTTAATGCTATTATCCAATCCCGGAAATATTAGGGGGAAATTGGCACTCTCATATACTACTTATGGGAGCATGAATTGGTATAATCTTTCTGGAGGGCAATCTATCTCTCTGTATCAAAAGTATTAAAAATGCATGCACAGAACTCACTAGGGCAGAGAGAAGAGGTAGGCAAATTCTTTGCCCCTCCCAAGAATAAAATTGGATGAAATTGTTCAAAAATGATCATTTCAGAGCTCTGGAAATAGGCCAAAGGCAAACACAAAATTGAAAGCTATTTACTCATGAGAAACTGCTGAACTGGGGAGCCTGAGTGGCTCAGTCAGTTAAGCATCTGCCTTTGGCTCAGATCATGATCTCAGGGTCCTGGGATTGAGCCCCACATCTCTGCTCAGCGGGGAGTCTGCTTCTCCCTCTTCCTCTTCCACTATGTTCTCCCTCCCTCTCTCTCTCTTTCAAATAAATTTTTAAAAATCTTAAAAAAAAGAAGAAGAAACTGCTGAATTTTATGTAAGACTCAGTCTTACAAAAAGAGTCTATGGTATTCTTGCCTAGAACTACTCCCACCCCTTTACCAAACTCATGACACAGTGGTACTATTGGTGCAGGGCAATCTGTGAATAGCAGTAACTTTGCTAATGGAACAGTTTTGATTTGGAGTAGATGGAGGAAAACCAGTGCCTAATGATATGGTCGGTAAAAGTAGCGAACTTGGTGGAAAACAAACAGGGAAAATCTACAGTGATGATAGTTTGAAGTCACACTGCCAGTTCGAGTGAGTGGCAGGATGGAGGACTAGCCAGAAATTTAATAGGGAGATACCAGACATGAGAGTCAGGGGAGGTAGATGAGTAGTCGATGCATCCTTGGTTATGTAGGAGCCTGCGTGCATTAACCTGCACATCTGAAGAGTTCAACAATCCCCACATAGGAGAGAGAAACACAAAGACACTCTCACCTAGACACATATTAGTCAAAACTATTAAAATCCAAAAACAAATACAAAATCTTAAAAGCATCTGGAAGAAAATGACCTCACCTATGGGAAAACACTGTCTGATTAACAGCTAACTTCTCCTCGGAAACATAAAACAGGCAACTGGCAGGGCAATGAAACATTCAAAATGCTGAAGAAAACACTGTCAAAAAAGAATTCTATATCCAGCAAAGCTATCCTTCAAAAGTGAAGGGAAAATAATGATATTTGTAAATCAACAACGATTGAGGGAGTGTGTTGCTAGGAGATCTGTCCCACAGGAAATGCTAAAGGAAGTCTGTTAGGCTGAAAGAGAATGAGGAAAAGAAGTAAAAGGTAAATGTGTGGGTAAATAGAAAAGACAGTATGCATATATTTTGTCTTTCTCTTAAAGTCTTTAAAAGACATAAGATTGTATAAAGCAATAATTATAATATGATCTGGTTTATAATATATATATAGATGTAACATATATGATAATAGCACAAATAAGGGCTAATAAAATGGAGATATACTGGGGCAAAGTTACCATATTTTACTCAAGTTAAATCAGGAATAACCTCAATTAAAATGTGGATAAGATACATACTATAATTCCTAAAGCAATCACTAAAAAAAACAACTAAATAGTTAGAAAACATGATCTCGGGATCCCTGGGTGGCGCAGCGGTTTAGCGCCTGCCTTTGGCCCATGGGCGCGATCCTGGAGACCTGGGATCGAATCCCATGTCGGGCTCCCGGTGCATGGAGCCTGCTTCTCCCTCTGCCTATGTCTCTGCCTCTCTCTCTCTCTCTCTCTCTCTCTCTCTCTCTCTGTGACTATCATAAATAAACAAAAATTAAAAAAAAGAAAACATGATCTCATTTAGGAGATACAAATTGAAACCACAATGAGACACTGCTTCACACCCACTACAGTGGTTAGAATAAGAAAAGAAAGAAAGGGGGGGTGGAGGAAGAAAGAAAGACAGGAACAAGTGTTGTTGGTAAGGATTGAAAAATTAGAAACCTTATAAATTGCAGGTGAGGATGTAAAATGGTACAAATTCTGTGGAAAGCAGTTTGGTGTTTTTTTAAGAAGTTAAACATAGAATTATAATTCAACTCCTAGGTATATACCTAAAAGAAATTCAAACAGGGATTCAAAGAGATACTACTTGTGCAGACATATTCATAGCAGCACTATTTGTAATTGCCCTAAGATAGAAACAACCCATATGCCCAGCAATGAATGAGTGGACAAACAAAATGTGATGCTTATATACAATACTATAATGCAGATTAACCTGGAAAACATGCTAAGTGAAAGAAGTCAGGCACAAAAGGTCACATCTTGTATGATCCCATGTAGATGAAAGATCCAGAAGAGGTATATCCACAGAAACAGACAAGCAGATAGTTGTCAGAACCTAGGGTTTGGAGGGGGAAGTGAGGAATGATTGTTTAATGAGCATAGGGTTTCTTTTAGAGTGTTATGTGTTGGAAGTAAATCGAGTTGGTGGTTGTACACCAATGTGAATGTACTAAGTGCCCCATAATTGTACATTCTAAAATGGTTGATTTGATATTATGTGAATATTATGATTTTATATTCATTATTCTAATTGAATTTCACCTCAATAAAAATACAAATCCTACATGTAGAAAATTCTGAATCTACCAACATTTTTTAAAAACCCCTATATGATTTTAGCAAGATTACAGAAAATAAAATCAAATGCAAAAATCAATTGTATTTCCAAATATAGACAGTAAACAATTTAAAAATAAAAGTAAAAAAAAAAAAGCTCCATTAACTGCACCATCAAGAACAAAATACCTAGGACTATGAAAAGGTAAGCTATAGATTGAGATAAAGTATCTGCAAATCACGTAACTGATAAAGGAGTATCCAGAATATATAAATAACTCTTTCAGGGACTCCTGGGTGGCTCAATGTTTGAGCATCTGCCTTTAGCTCAGGGTATGATCCCGGAATCTTGGGACTGAGTCCCACATTAGGCTCCCCACGGGGAGCCTGCTTCTCCTTGTGCCTATGTCTGCCTCTCTGTCCGTGTCTCTCATGAATAAATGAATAAAATATTTTTAAAAATAACTCTTACAACTCTAAAAAGACAAAAATATCCAGTTTAAAAATTGGCAAAATATTTAAACGGACATTTTGCCAAAGGAGATATACAAATGGCTGATATGCATCTGAAAAGATGCTCAACATCATTAATCATTATGAAAATGCAAACTAAAACTATAGGGAGATACCATGATGCATTGCCAGAATGGCTACAATCCAAAAGATTGCCAATATCAAGTGTTAGCAAGGATGTGAAGAAACCAGTACCATCATGTGTTGCTGATAGGAATGTAAAATAATACAGCCATTTTGGGAAAGAATGTCTAGTTTCTTAAAAAGTTAAAAACAAACTTAGCATACAACCCAGAGATTCCATAGTTAGGTATTTATTCAAGAAATGGAATGTATGCCCCACATCCACACAAAGACTCACACAAGAATACTTATAGCAGCATTATTCACAATAGTCAAAAAACTGCAACAACTCAAATGTCCATCAACTGATGAACAGATAAAGTTGTGGTCTATCCATGCAATGGAATACTATTTGGCAATAAAAAGGAATGAAGTACTGATATATGCTACTAGATGGATTTCTAAAACATTATACTAAATGAAAACAGCCAGGCACAAAGACTAAATATTGTATGAGTCCATATATATGAAATTTCCAGAAAGGACAAATCTATAGAGCAAATTAGTATTTGCTTGGGGCTGGGATAGAAGTAAGGATTGTCTGAAAATGGCATGAAGGTACTTTTGGGACGTGATGGAAACATTCCAAAACTGAATTGTGGTGATGGTTGTATAACTCTATAAACTTACTGAAAACCATTGAATTATACTAGTTTGGCAAATATTATGGTACATAAATTATACTTCAATCAAGCTGTTTAAAAGGTATGTACATTTTAATCGATAATTCCACTTCAATTTATTTTTATAATCATAACTATTAACATGATCAAAGATTTAGCTCTAAGGATGTTTATCACAACCTTAACTATAAATAAATAGTAAACAACTTGAAATTATATGGTTCAACACAACAATGATTAAATAAAATGTGGTATAGCTATCCAGTAGAATATTATAATGCTATATAATAATGCACATTTTAAAATCATATGGAAATATATTTATTAACAACAAAAGATGTTCAAGATACTCTGTTAAGCAAAAAAAAAAGGAGAGAGAGATTATAGAACACTACATGGGACAATTTCATTTTAAAAATAAACACAAGAGAGAGGGGAGGAGCAAGATGGCGGAAGAGTAGGGTCTCCAAATCACCTGTCTCCACCAAACTACCTAGAAAACCTTCAAATTATCCTGAAAATCTATGAATTCGGCCTGAGATTTAAAGAGAGACCAGCTGGAATGCTGCAGTGAGAAGGGTTCGCGCTTCTATCAAGGTAGGAAGACGGGGAAAAAGAAGTAAAGAAACAAAGGCCTCCAAGGGGGAGGGGCCCCGCGAGGAGCCGGGCTGAGGCCGGGGCGAGTGTCCCCAGGACAGGAGAGCCCCGTCCCGGAGGAGCAGGAGCTGCACCGACCTTCCCGGGGGAAAGGGGCTCGCGGGGAGGTGGAGCAGGACCCAGGAGGGCGGGGATGCCCTCGGGCTCCCGGGGACAGTAACAGCAACTGCGCGCCCAGGAGAGTGCGCCGAGCTCCCTAAGGGCTGCAGCGCGCACGGCGGGACCCGGCGGGACCCGGAGCAGCTGAAGGGGCTCGGGCGGCGGCTCCGCGGAGGGGGCTGCGCGGCCCCGGGAGCAGCTCGGAGGGGCTCGGGCAGAGGAAGAGGCTCCGTGCGGAGGGGGCTGCGCGGTTCCAGGAGCAGCTCGGAGGGGCTTGGGCGGCAGCTCCGCGGAGGGGGCTGCGCGGCCCCGGGAGCAGCTCGGAGGGGCTCGGGCAGAGGAAGAGGCTCCGTCCGGAGGGGGCGGCGCGGTTCCAGGAGCAGCTCGGAGGGGTTCGGGCGGCGGCTCCGCGGAGGGGGCTGCGCGGCCCGGGAGCGCGAATCCACCAGCGCAGGCTCCGGAGCACAGGGCGCCGGGACACAGCCCAGGATCCCGCCTCCCCCGGGACAGGCAGAGGCCGGGAGGGCCCAGGACAGCGAGGACGCTCCTGCCCCAGCTGAGCAGATCAGCGGCCCCGCCCCGGAGCCTCCAGGCCCTGCAGACGGAGTTCCTGCCGGAGCTGAATCCAGGTTTCCAGAGCTGCCCCGCCACTGGGGCTGTTCCTCCTGCGGCCTCACGGGGTAAACCACCCCCACTGAGCCCTGCACCTGGCAGGGGCACAGCAGCTCCCCCAACTGCTAACACCTGAAAATCAGCACAACAGGCCCCTCCCCCAGAACACCAGCTAGACGGACAACTTCCAGGAGAAGCCAAGGGACTTAAAGAACACAGAATCAGAAGATACTCCCCGGTGGTTCTTTTTTTGTTTGTTTGTTTTTGTTTTTGTTTTTGTTTTTATTTTGTTTTGCTTTTTGATTTGTTTCCTTCCCCCACCCCCTTTTTTTCTCCTTTCTTTTTCTTTCTCTTTTTCTTCTTTTTTTTTTTTTTTTCTATTTTTTTTCTTTTTCTTCCCTTTTTTTTTCTCTTTCTCTTTTCTTTCCTTCTTTCTCTCCTCTCTTTTTCTCTTTTTCCCAATACAACTTGCTTTTGGCCACTCTGCACTGAGCAAAATGACTAGAAGGAAAACCTCACCTCAAAAGAAAGAATCAGAAACAGTCCTCTCTCCCACAGAGTTACAAAATCTGGATTACAATTCAATGTCAGAAAGCCAATTCAGAAGCACTATTATACAGCTACTGGTGGCTCTAGAAAAAAGTATAAAGGACTCAAGAGACTTCATGACTGCAGAATTTAGAGCTAATCAGGCAGAAATTAAAAATCAATTGAATGAGATGCAATCCAAACTAGAAGTCCTAACGACGAGGGTTAACGAGGTGGAAGAACGAGTGAGTGACCTAGAAGACAAGTTGATAGCAAAGAGGGAAACTGAGGAAAAAAGAGACAAACAATTAAAAGACCATGAAGATAGATTAAGGGAAATAAACGACAGCCTGAGGAAGAAAAACCTACGTTTAATTGGGGTTCCCGAGGGCGCCGAAAGGGACAGAGGGCCAGAATATGTATTTGAACAAATTCTAGCTGAAAACTTTCCTAATCTGGGAAGGGAAACAGGCATTCAGATCCAGGAAATAGAGAGATCCCCCCCTAAAATCAATAAAAACCGTTCAACACCTCGACATTTAATTGTGAAGCTTGCAAATTCCAAAGATAAGGAGAAGATCCTTAAAGCAGCAAGAGACAAGAAATCCCTGACTTTTATGGGGAGGAGTATTAGGGTAACAGCAGACCTCTCCACAGAGACCTGGCAGGCCAGAAAGGGCTGGCAGGATATATTCAGGGTCCTAAATGAGAAGAACATGCAACCAAGAATACTTTATCCAGCAAGGCTCTCATTCAAAATGGAAGGAGAGATAAAGAGCTTCCAAGACAGGCAGCAACTAAAAGAATATGTGACCTCCAAACCAGCTCTGCAAGAAATTTTAAGGGGGCCTCTTAAAATTCCCCTTTAAGAAGAAGTTCAGTGGAACAGTCCACAAAAACAAAGACTGAATAGATATCATGATGACACTAAACTCATATCTGTCAATAGTAACTCTGAATGTGAACGGGCTTAATGACCCCATCAAAAGGCGCAGGGTTTCAGACTGGATAAAAAAGCAGGACCCATCTATTTGCTGTCTACAAGAGACTCATTTTAGACAGAAGGACACCTACAGCCTGAAAATAAAAGGTTGGAGAACCATTTACCATTCGAATGGTCCTCAAAAGAAAGCAGGGGTAGCCATCCTTATATCAGATAAACTAAAATTTACCCCAAAGACTGTACTGAGAGATGAAGAGGGACACTATATCATACTTAAAGGATCTATTCAACAAGAGGACTTAACAATCCTCAATATATATGCTCCGAATGTGGGAGCTGCCAAATATATAAATCAATTATTAACCAAAGTGAAGAAATACTTAGATAATAATACACTTATACTTGGTGACTTCAATCTAGCTCTTTCTATACTCGATAGGTCTTCTAAGCAAAACATCTCCAAAGAAACGAGAGCTTTAAATGATACACTGGACCAGATGGATTTCACAGATATCTACAGAACTTTACATCCAAACTCAACTGAATACACATTCTTCTCAAGCGCACATGGAACTTTCTCCAGAATAGACCACATATTGGGTCACAAATCGGGTCTGAACCGATACCAAAAGATTGGGATTGTCCCCTGCATATTCTCGGACCATAATGCCTTGAAATTAGAACTAAATCACAACAAGAAGTTTGGAAGGACCTCAAACACATGGAGGTTAAGGACCATCCTGCTAAAAGATAAAAGGGTCAACCAGGAAATTAAGGAAGAATTAAAAAGATTCATGGAAACTAATGAGAATGAAGATACAACCGTTCAAAATCTTTGGGATGCAGCAAAAGCAGTCCTAAGGGGGAAATACATCGCAATACAAGCATCCATTCAAAAACTGGAAAGAACTCAAATACAAAAGCTAACCTTACACATAAAGGAGCTAGAGAAAAAACAGCAAATAGATCCTACACCCAAGAGAAGAAGGGAATTAATAAAGATTCGAGCAGAACTCAACGAAATCGAGACCAGAAGAACTGTGGAACAGATCAACAGAACCAGGAGTTGGTTCTTTGAAAGAATTAATAAGATAGATAAACCATTAGCCAGCCTTATTAAAAAGAAGAGAGAGAAGACTCAAATTAATAAAATCATGAATGAGAAAGGAGAGATCACTACCAACACCAAGGAAATACAAACGATTTTAAAAACATATTATGAACAGCTATACGCCAATAAATTAGGCAATCTAGAAGAAATGGACGCATTCCTGGAAAGCCACAAACTACCAAAACTGGAACAGGAAGAAATAGAAAACCTGAACAGGCCAATAACCAGGGAGGAAATTGAAGCAGTCATCAAAAACCTCCCAAGACACAAGAGTCCAGGGCCAGATGGCTTTCCAGGAGAATTTTATCAAACGTTTAAAGAAGAAATCATACCTATTCTCCTAAAGCTGTTTGGAAAGATAGAAAGAGATGGAGTACTTCCAAATTCGTTCTATGAAGCCAGCATCACCTTAATTCCAAAGCCAGACAAAGACCCCGCCAAAAAGGAGAATTACAGACCAATATCCCTGATGAACATGGATGCAAAAATTCTCAACAAGATACTGGCCAATAGGATCCAACAGTACATTAAGAAAATTATTCACCATGACCAAGTAGGATTTATCCCTGGGACACAAGGCTGGTTCAACACCCGTAAAACAATCAATGTGATTCATCATATCAGCAAGAGAAAAACCAAGAACCATATGATCCTCTCATTGGATGCAGAGAAAGCATTTGACAAAATACAGCATCCATTCCTGATTAAAACTCTTCAGAGTGTAGGGATAGAGGGAACATTCCTCGACATCTTAAAAGCCATCTATGAAAAGCCCACAGCAAATATCATTCTTAATGGGGAAGCACTGGGAGCCTTTCCCCTAAGATCAGGAACAAGACAGGGATGTCCACTCTCACCACTGCTATTCAACATAGTACTGGAAGTCCTAGCCTCAGCAATCAGACAACAAAAAGACATTAAAGGCATTCAAATTGGCAAAGAAGAAGTCAAACTCTCTCTCTTCGCCGATGACATGATACTCTACATAGAAAACCCAAAAGTCTCCACCCCAAGATTGCTAGAACTCATACAGCAATTCGGTAGCGTGGCAGGATACAAAATCAATGCCCAGAAGTCAGTGGCATTTCTATACACTAACAATGAGACTGAAGAAAGAGAAATTAAGGAGGCAATCCCATTTACAATTGCACCCAAAAGCATAAGATACCTAGGAATAAACCTCACCAAAGATGTAAAGGATCTATACCCTCAAAACTATAGAACACTTCTGAAAGAAATTGAGGAAGACACAAAGAGATGGAAAAATATTCCATGCTCATGGATTGGCAGAATTAATATTGTGAAAATGTCAATGTTACCCAGGGCAATATACACGTTTAATGCAATCCCTATCAAAATACCATGGACTTTCTTCAGAGAGTTAGAACAAATTATTTTAAGATTTGTGTGGAATCAGAAAAGACCCCGAATAGCCAGGGGAATTTTAAAAAAGAAAACCATATCTGGGGGCATCACAATGCCAGATTTCAGGTTGTACTACAAAGCTGTGGTCATCAAGACAGTGTGGTACTGGCACAAAAACAGACACATAGATCAGTGGAACAGAATAGAGAATCCAGAAGTGGACCCTGAACTTTGTGGGCAACTAATATTCGATAAAGGAGGAAAGACTATCCATTGGAAGAAAGACAGTCTCTTCAATAAATGGTGCTGGGAAAATTGGACATCCACATGCAGAAGAATGAAACTAGACCACTCTCTTTCACCATACACAAAGATAAACTCAAAATGGATGAAAGATCTAAATGTGAGACAAGATTCCATCAAAATCCTAGAGAAGAACACAGGCAACACCCTTTTTGAACTCGGCCATAGTAACTTCTTGCAAGATACATCCACAAAGGCAAAAGAAACAAAAGCAAAAATGAACTATTGGGACTTCATCAAGATAAGAAGCTTTTGCACAGCAAAGGATACAGTCAACAAAACTCAAAGACAACCTACAGAATGGGAGAAGATATTTGCAAATGACATATCAGATAAAGGGCTAGTTTCCAAGATCTATAAAGAACTTATTAAACTCAACAGCAAAGAAACAAACAATCCAATCAGGAAATGGGCAAAAGACATGAACAGAAATCTCACAGAGGAAGACATAGACATGGCCAACATGCATATGAGAAAATGCTCTGCATCACTTGCCATCAGGGAAATACAAATCAAAACCACAATGAGATACCACCTCACACCAGTGAGAATGGGGAAAATTAACAAGGCAGGAAACAACAAATGTTGGAGAGGATGCGGAGAAAAGGGAACCCTCCTACACTGTTGGTGGGAATGTGAACTGGTGCAGCCACTCTGGAAAACTGTGTGGAGGTTCCTCAAACAGTTAAAAATATACCTGCCCTACGACCCAGCAATTGCACTGTTGGGGATTTACCCCAAAGATACAAATGCAATGAAACGCCGGGACACCTGCACCCCGATGTTTCTAGCAGCAATGGCCACTATAGCCAAACTGTGGAAGGAGCCTCGGTGTCCAACGAAAGATGAATGGATAAAGAAGATGTGGTTTATGTATACAATGGAATATTACTCAGCTATTAGAAATGACAAATACCCACCATTTGCTTCAACGTGGATGGAACTGGAGGGTATTATGCTGAGTGAAGTAAGTCAGTCGGAGAAGGACAAACATTATATGTTCTCATTCATTTGGGGAATATAAATAATAGTGAAAGGGAAAATAAGGGAAGGGAGAAGAAATGTGTGGGAAATATCAGAAAGGGAGACAGAACGTAAAGACTGCTAACTCTGGGAAACGAACTAGGGGTGGTAGAAGGGGAGGAGGGCGGGGGGTGGGAGTGAATGGGTGACGGGCACTGGGTGTTATTCTGTATGTTAGTAAATTGAACACCAATAAAAAAAAATAATTAAAAAAATAAAAATAAAAAATAAAAGCTTAAGTAAATAAAAAAAAAAAAAAACACAAAATTCATGCATGGAAATAAGTCTGGAAAGGGTACACCAAAACTACATCTGGATGATAGGATTATGAGTGACTCTTCTAGTTCTTTTTTTATCCTTGCTTACCTGCATCTTATAATTTTATACAGTATGAGTATTTATGAAACAAGAACAAAACGATTTAAAGGAAAATTCTACAAGATAGGGATGGCCAATCAGTAGGGCAAACAAATGCAGTAAATTGCCCATGTAGGTCTCCTGATTTACCACCTCAGCAAGTGAACTGCTGCCTAAAAATCCCTTCCATTATGCCATCCATATTCATCAATTATTGCACTTCATACTCATATAATATTTTATAGGTCACAGCATATTTTCATGACATATCATAGTCCATAATTCCACCTGTCCTTTCAATAACCCCATAAGCAATGAGGAATAGTATACACACACACATATATATAAAATAATTAATACATATAACAGTATATACTTGTGCATATATATTACATATATACTAATAATTAGTATGTATTTATACTATATACAAGGATGCCTGGGTGGCTCAACTTGTTAAGTGTTTGACCCTAGATTTTGGCTCAGGTCATGTTCTCAGAGTCGTGGGATCAAGCCCTGTGTCTGGGTCTGCTCTGGGAGTAAAGCCTGTTTAAGATTCTCTCTCTCCCTCTCCCTGTCCCCCCCACACACACACACTCATGCTCTCTCTCTCAAAACTAAATAAAAATAAACTAATACTAAATGATATACATAGTGTATATAGCATTGAATATATATATATATATATATATATATATATATATATATATATTCTTCATGTAGTCTTCACCACAAACTCTGAAGTAGGTATAATTAGTCTTATTGTATAGATCAGAAAGAAAATGGAATCACTGTTATGGGGCTGGTAAAGTTACATTATTACCCCCATTTCAGAGATTGGAAAACAAGAACTGAGCTTCGGAAAGGCTGACGTATGGCAAAATCAAATGGCCAGAAAGCTGTAGAACCAGAGCTTAAACTTTCCATAAGATGTAATCACTGTTATGAGGTCCTATCCAGAATCTTCTCTATTGTTTGAATGCTGACCTTTGGAAGTGGGGAAATAATAGGTGTTGGCACAAACGGATTTATTTTAGTGCCAGTAGCAAGTAACAAAAGCTAAAAGAAATGGTGGATCCTTTCCAACAGTTTGTCCAGTAGGTGTTTGGCCTACTTTCTCTCCTCATGGAGTTTGGTTCTTTAAAAAGGTGATTTTCTTTCTTCAGCTTTAGACCTTAATTTGGATATGAGTAAGCATAAGCCACAATGTTCTGCTCATGTAAAGGGCTTAATACAAATGGGTCAAGTCATTTTGGTGGTGGATTTAAGGCAAAAACTGCAGTGTTAAACATAACAAATGTAAAAGCACATTCCTCTTGAAAGTGAATGCTCCAAATATTAAAATATAGATTTGAGGGCATTCAACATCTTCTAGTGCCTTTTAGGAACCAAGCACTATAAATATGTGCAGGTGATATTGTGAGCAGCCAGGGGAAGTTAGAACAGGTAGTAGTTGCTCATGAATCCAGGATTATTTCTAAAGCGGCCAAACTCAGAACGCAAGGCAATAATAATATCTATTTTTATCGAGTGCTCACTGTGTGGCAGGCATTGGGCTCATTGTTTTGTATGCAGAATCTTATGAAATTTTCCTTCCAAAAACATTAGGAGAAAGATGCCATGTTTACTCCCTTTTTATGAGGACACTGAGGCTTAGGTGTATAACTTACTCAAAGTCACGTGGCTAGTACTTGGTATACACAGAACTCAAAGTCAGATCTGTTGGACTGGTAAATTGGTCTGTGCTCTCAGGTATCCCTCCTCTTCAAAAGTTGAACTATACCAACTTGGTGTATTCTCAGAATGTTCCTGAAGACTTCTAAAGTAGTAAGAAATAGTGCATTTGTACATCATGCCAATTTCAATTAAAGTCTCTAAGCACAAGGGTGGCGACAACTTGCTGAAGTTGGAAATTTGAACTGGCCAGTAAGGAACAGAATGAGAGGTATTCAAAGTCCATTAATTCATTCAACACAGATTTCCAGGTGACTCTGGAGGTGACAGGCCTTTTACGAAGCCCAGAGGATCTGGATTTGACTATACCTTGTCCTGACCTCAAGAGGCTCCTATCTAGTAGTAAGAACAGGAGCACAGAAAACCAGCCATGACACAAAATTAGATGCGTTACCCAGACACTGGGGTAGTGTCTTACATTCTTAACCTCCAATATGTGTGCACACCAACCAACCAAGTCATTTGGAGCCCAGCTGTAAACTACCGGTGTAACATATTTCTACCGGGGAACATCAGCTTTGAAAAGTAGTATCTGGGAGAGAGGGAAAGCCTCAAAGCAAGGTAGTATTCAATGATTCAAATCGGAAAATGAGTTGTATTTTACTAAGTCAAGAAAAGCCAAAAGGGCATTCTGGGAAGGAATATAGTGAACAAAGGAAACACAAGGAGCAGAAGGTGCCTGACAAATGGACCAGGGAGGTTGGGAAATGGGTGCCTAGTGGGGACAGTAGGAGACACTGGGAAAGGAGGTCAGAGCAACATTCTGAAGAGACGTGAATGTCACAGTGAATAATTCAACCTTTCTTTCTTTCTTTCTTTCTTTCTTTCTTTCTTTCTTTCTTTCTTTCTTTCTTTCTTCTTTTCTTTCCTTCTTTCTTTCTTTTTAAGATTTGATTTACTTATTCATGAGAAACGGAGACATAGGCAGAGGGAGGAGAAGCAGGCTCCATGCAGAGAGCACAATGCGAGACTCGATCCCAGGATTCCGGGATCATGCCCTGAGCCAAAGGCAGACACTCAACCACTGAGCCACCCAGGCGTCCCTAATTCACCCTTTCTTTGCACTGCTAGCAATTTGGAGCCTTTACCGTATTTCCCAGCAGGAAAATGATATAAATATAAAATGCTAAGAATCAGTAAACATTTCCTAGCCCATCATCCTTAAAAATGCAGGGGTCGGAATCAGAAAAGACCCCAAATAGCCAGGGGAATTTTAAAAAAGAAAACCATAGCTGGGGGCATCACAATGCCAGATTTCAGGTTGTACTACAAAGCTGTGGTCATCAAGACAGTGTGGTACTGGCACAAAAACAGACACATAGATCAATGGAACAGAATAGAGAATCCAGAAGTTGACCCTCAACTTTATGGTGAACTAATATTCGACAAAGGAGGAAAGACTATCCACTGGAAAAAAGACAGTCTCTTCAATAAATGGTGCTGGGAAAATTGGACAGTCACATGCAGAAGAATGAAACTAGACCACTCTCTTGCACCATACACAAAGATAAACTCAAAATGGATGAAAGATCTAAATGTGAGACAAGATTCTATCAAAATCCTAGAGGAGAACACAGGCAACACCCTTTTTGAACTCAGCCACAGTAACTTCTTGCAAGATACATCCACGAAGGCAAAAGAAACAAAAGCAAAAATGAACTATTGGGACTTCATCAAGATAAGAAGCTTTTGCACAGCGAAGGATACAGTCAACAAAACTAAAAGACAACCTACAGAATGGGAGAAGATATTTGCAAATGACGTATCAGATAAAGGGCTAGTTTCCAAGATCTATAAAGAACTTATTAAACTCAACAGCAAAGAAACAAACAATCCAATCATGAAATGGGCAAAAGACATGAACAGAAACCTCACAGAGGAAGACATAGATATGGCCAACACGCACATTAGAAAATACTCTGCATCACTTGCCATCAGGGAAATACAAATCAAAACCACAATTAGGGGGATCCCTGGGTGGCGCAGCGGTTTAGCGCCTGTCTCTGGCCCAGGGCGCGATCCTGGAGACCCGGGATCGAATCCCACGTCGGGCTCCCGGTGCATGGAGCCTGCTTCTCCCTCTGCCTGTGTCTCTGCCTCTCTCTCTCTCTCTCTCTCTGTGACTATCATAAATAAATAAAAATTAAAAAAAAATACAATGAGATACCACCTCACACCGGTGAGAATGGGGAAAATTAAGGCAGGAAACCACAAATGAGAGGATGCGGAGAAAGGGGAACCCTCTTGCACTGTTGGTGGGAATGTGAACTGGTACAGCCACTCTGGAAAGCTGTGTGGAGGTTCCTCAAAGAGTTAAAAATAGATCTGCCCTGCGACCCAGCAATTGCACTGCTGGGGATTTACTCCAAAGATACAGATGCAGTGAAACACCGGGACACCTGCACCCCGATGTTTATAGCAGCAATGTCCACAATAGCCAAACTGGGGAAGGAGCCTCCGTGTCCATCGAAAAATGAATGGATAAAGAAGATGTGGTCTATGTATGCAATGGAATATTACTCAACCATTAGAAACGACAAATACCCACCATTTGCTTCCACGTGGAGGGAACTGGAGGGTATTATGCTGAGTGAAGTAAGTCAATGGGAGAAGGACAAACATTATATGGTCTCATTCATTTGGGGAATATAAAAAATAGTTAAAGGGAATAAAGGGGAAAGGAGAAAAAATAAGTGGGAAATATCAGTAAGGGAGACAGAACATGAAAGACTCCTAACTCTGGGAAACGAACTAGGGATGGTGGAAGAGGAGGTGTGTAGGGGTGGGGGTGACTGGGTGACAGGCACTGAGGGGGGCACTTGATGGGATGAGCACTGGGTGTTATTCTATATGTTGGCAAATTGAACACCAATAAAAAATAAATTTATACATAAAAAAAATGCAGGTGTCTGTCTCTGAGAATTGATCAGCCAATCATTCCTTGAATATGCTCCAGAATAAGCAACTTAGCCTTTTAAAGTAGCCTCATTCTTTGCCAGGAAGAATACTTTCTCAAATGCTTTTTTAAGGAAGATGCACTTTATATACGGTGTTGGCTGAATGAATGGGTGAATGAATGGATGGATGGATTTCCATACGCTAGCTCTTCAGAATGAGATAAACAATAACTCCTCTCCTGTTTCAAAAGTTTGTAGTTGAATCTGTTCAGTAATCTCCGTGACCTGATTCCCAGCCCCCTCCACCATTTGATCTCTTTCCTTCTGAATAGAATTCTTTTAACTTATTGATATCCCTTTGATGCCCGAGGCTAGACAGTAGTCATCCCATACAATCTATCTAGGACATTCTTGTTCTTCCCCTGGAAACTCGCCTTCAGCCTCAGTTTTAGTTAATCGCTATTTTTTGTTGTTGTTGTTAGAATTTGTTTATTCCAAAATTAATACAATGCTCACTGTAAACCAAGTTGGGTAATACAATGTATATGAAGGAAGAAGTAGAGCCCTCTATTCCTCCTATTTCCACTGCCCAAAGGTAACTACCATGAACTATTTTATGCATCCCTCTAAGCTTCATCTGTATACTAATGAAATATTTTGTGTCCTTCTAGGCTTCACCCATATACTAACACAACAAGATTGTGCCATTATTCGAATTTAATTAAGTTTTTAACATCTGGCTGACCATTGTCTCTACAGGCTCCTCCAGAGATTGGGGTCAGCTGAACCTCATCCGTCTCCAACATTGGGGAACCTGCTGGTTCTGTGACTAGAAGCAGTCCTTTAGTATTACTATTTGTTGAATTTCATCACGCCAGCTTGATCCCATTGTTCCACTATATAGCCATCAGATTCTTTGCTTTTATCACCCACAGATTTAGTAAGCGATTTCAGCAGGAGAGCCCTGTTGACTCATCCCTATTTAAATTCCTTTGGTGTGTTCCCGCAAAACCCTGAGTTCTATTTCCTCACCTTTTGTAAAGTCAAGGAGAAAAGTTGATGGTCTCTGAGATTCCTCTCTGATTTAAAAAGTCTAAAAACAGGGGATCCCTGGGTGGCTCAGCGGTTTGGCGCCTGCCTTTGGCCCAGGGCGCGATCCTGGAGTCCCGGGATCGAGTCCCGCGTCGGGCTCCCGGCATGGAGCCTGCTTCTCCCTCTGCCTGTGTCTCTGCCTCTCTCTCTCTCATGAATAAATAAATAAAATATTTAAAAAATAAAAAGTCTTTGGGACTATTCAAGGTGTGACATGCCCTGCTAAGCCTCCTTCTAGCGGTAGCTAATGCTTTACAACTTGGGGAGGCCCACATTTCCAAGACACCACGGCAGAAGGTGAAGACAGTGATCCTGGAAAACTGATGAAGAGCAAAGCAGACACCTTTGAGGAAATTATCCGGGCTTCGATTTGGAAAGATGGGACACTGTGAGACCAACAGGATATGAAAATTTTTGCACTGATTCTAAAGAGAGGGACCTCGCTGCGTCCTACTTCCAAGTTTAAGTGCTGGATACAATTTTTTTTTTCTGGAGGGGGAGTTTGATCTTTAAAGAAATATCAAACCTGTGTGTGATCACTGTGGCTCTGGTTTCCGCAAAGGTCAGCTGGAAATTAGTAACTTCTGAAGGTGACTTAATTGCTTGGCTGGGCAATTCTTTTGGATGGAAATCTTTGCCTAACCAGCCTTGGGAGACTTTTCTTGGAATTGAGTTCTACCTCAAAAACCTTGTCCTCACTTAACCTTGGGAAAAAGAGAGCCCCACAAAGCAGGGCAAGGAGTCTTGAAGTGTAATTAATGTACGAGTACACTTTAATTATTTGGTTGAAATACATTATGGGAATAATTTTCATTTTTAAATGATTTAATTTTTCCTCTTGTAGTATAAGCGATTTAGCAGTCCCTAATTTTTTTCTCAAGGGCATATTCGCAGGGTTTGGTTATGACCAGAAGCCATCGTTCTTCCCCTTCATAGCACACACCGTAATAGGGAATATTGCAGCACTCAGCCTTGACTGATTTTAGGGAACAGAAGTAGGACTTTTAGGAACAAGGAAAGTGATGGGGAAATCCAGTGTGTAACAAGTCTCCAAGATGATTAGAATTAAGTGAAACTACCAGAACAGAAGGTGCCTGAGCATCATTTGTCAAAAGCAAAGATCCCAAAGCCAGACTGCTGAGTTCAAATCACCCCATACCAGCTGCATGACCTTAGACAAATCTTACTTAACCTCTATGTACCTGCTTTCTCATCTATAAACTTGAGATAATAAGGCCAGCTTCAGGAAATTGATCACATCACATGAATTAAGACATAGCAAGTGCTTAGGGTAGTACCTGGCATACAGTGAGTCTTGATAAAAGTTTTATATACAAAAAAGAAGAAGAAAAAGTTTGGGGCGCCTGGGTGGCTCAGTTGGCTAAGTGTCTGCCTTCAGCACAGGTCATGATCCCAGCGTCCTGGGATCCAGCCCCACGTTGGACTCCCTGCTCAGCAGGGAGCCTGCTTCTTCCACTCCCACTCCCCCTGCTTGTGTTCTCTCTCTGTGTCAAATTAATAAAGACTTTAAAAAAAAAAAAGAAAAAGTTTTATATACAATGTGAATATGTTCTGTATTTATTTGTAGTACTTATTCAAATACTAATGAGACCTTCATACATATTAGGGTAACTATTATATCAGTCAGGGTTCTCCAAAGAAACAGGATCAATAGGAAACTATATATTTAATATATAGTTATCTATTTAGTATATATAAATTATTATATTTATTATAAGGAGTTGAGACATGATTATAGAGGTGGGCAAGTCCAAAAATCTCCAGGGTAGACCAGCAGGCTACAGAACCAGGAAGAGAAGATGGTGAGGGAGTAGGGTCCCCAAGTCACCTGTCCCCACCAACTTACCTAGATAACTTCCAAATCATCCTGAAAACCTAGAATTCGACCTGAGATTTAAAGAAAGAACAGCTGGAATGCTACAGAGAGAAGAGTTTGCGCTTCTAACAAGTACAACTCGATTTTAGCCACTCTGCACTGAGCAAAATGACTAGAAAGAAGAACTCACCACAAAAGAATCAGAAACAGTACTCTCTGCCACAGAGTTACAAAATTTGGATTACAATTAGATGTCAGAAAGCCAATTCAGAAGCACAATTATAAAGCTACTGGTGGCTCTGGAAAAAAGCATAAAGGATTCAAGAGACTTCATGACTGCAGAATTTAGATCTAATCAGGCCAAAATTAAAAATCAATTAAATGAGATGCACTCCAAACTGGAGGTCCTAATGATGAGGGTTAATGAGGTAGAAGAAAGAGTGAGTGACATAGAAGACAAGTTGATGGCAAGGAAGGAAGCTGAGGAAAAAAGAGAAAAACAATTAAAAAACCATGAGGAAAGGTTAAAGGAAATAAATGACAGCCTCAGAAGGAAAAATCTATGTTTAATTGGGGTTCCAGAGGGCGCCAAAAGGAACAGAGGACCAGAAAGCATATTTGAACAAATCATAGCTGAGAACTTCCCTAATTTGGGGAGGGAAACAGGCATTCAGGTCCAGGAGATAGAGAGATTACCCCCCCTAAAATCAACAAAAACCGTTCAACACCTTGACGTTTAATAGTGAAACTTGCAAATTCCAAAGGTAAAGAGAAAATCCTTAAAGCAGCAAGAGACAAGAGATCCCTAACTTATATGGGGAGAAAGATTAGATTAACAGCAGACCTCTCCACAGAGACCTGGCAGGCCAGAAAGGGCTGGCAGGAATATTCAGGGTCCTAAATGAGAAGAACATGCAGCCAAGAATACTTTATCCAGCAAGGCTCTCATTCAGAATTGAAGGAGATAAAGAGCTTCCAATATAGACAGAAACTGAAAGAATATGTGACCACCAAACCAGCTCTGCAAGAAATATTAAGGGGGCCTCTGTAAAAGAAAGAGGATGCCCAAAGAAATAATCCACAAAAACAGGGACTAATAGGTATTATGATGACACTAAATTCATATCTTTCAATAGTAACTCTCAATATGAATGGGCTAAATGATCCCATCAAAAGACGCAGAGTTTCAGACTGGATAAAGACCTATTTGCTGTCTACAAGAGACTCATTTTAGGCCAAAGGACACCTACAGCCTGAAAATGAAGGGTTGGAGAACCATTTACCATTCAAATGGTCCTCAAAAGAAAGCTGGGGTAGCAATCCTCATATCAGATAAATTAAAGTTTATCCCAAAGCCTGTAGTAAGAGATGAAGAGGGACACTATATCCTATTTAAAGGATCTATCCAACAAGAGGACCTAACAATAATGAATATTTATGCCCCTAATGTAGGATCTGCCAAGTATATCAATCAAATAATAACCAAAATAAAGACATACTTAGATAATACACTAATACTGGAAGACTTCAACATGGCACTTTCTGCACAAATCTTCTAAGCACAACATCTCCAAAGAAACAAGAGCTTTAAATGATACACTGGACCGGATGGATTTCACAGATATTTACAGAACTTTACATCCAAACGCAACTGAATACACATTCTTCTCAAGTGCACATGGAACTTTCTTCAGAATAGACCACATACTGGGTCATAAATCAGGTCTTAACCGATACCAAAAGATTGGGATTGTCCCCTGCATATTTTCAGACCATAATGCTTTGAAACTTGAACTCAATCACAAGAAAAAAATTGGAAGAAACTGAAACACGTGGAGGTTAAAGAGCATCCTGCTAAAAAATGGAGGAAATTAGAGAAGAATTAAAAAGATTCATGGAAACTAACGAGAATAAAGATAAAACCATTCAAAATCTTTGGGATACAACAAAAGCAGTCTTGAGAGGAAAATACATTGCAATACAAGCATCCCTCAAAAAATTGGAAAAAACTCAAATACAGAAGCTAACCTTGTACCTAAAGGAACTGGAGAAAGAACAGCAAATAAAACTACACCCAGCAGAAGAAGAGAGTTAATAAAGATTCGAGCAGAACTCAATGAAATCGAGACCAGAAGAACTGTGGAACAGATCAACAAAACCAGGAGTTGGTTCTTTGAAAGAATTAATAAGATAGATAAACCATTAGCCAGCCTTATTAAAAACAAAAGAGAAAAGACTCTAATTAATAAAATCACGAATGAAAAAGGAGAGATCACAACCAATACCAAGGAAATACAAACGATTTTAAAAACATATTATGAGCAGCTATACGCCAATAAATTAGGCAATCTAGAAGAAATGGACGTATTTCTGGAAAACCACAAACTACCAAAACTGGAACAGGAAGAAATAGAAAATCTGAACAGGCCAATAACCAAGGAGGAAATTGAAGCAGTCATCAAAAACCTTTCAAGACACAAAAGTCCAGGGCCAGATGGCTTCCCAGGGGAATTCTATCAAATGTTTAAAGAAACAATACCTATTCTACTAAAGCTGTTCCAAAAGATAGAAAGGGATGGAATACTTCCAAACTTGTTTTATGAGGCCAGCATCACCTTAACTCCAAAACCAGACAAAGACCCCACCAAAAAGGAGAATTACAGACCAATATCCCTGATGAACACAGATGCAAAAATTCTCAACAAGATACTAACCAATAAAAAAAAAAAAAAGATACTAACCAATAGGATCCCACAGTACATTAAGCAGATTATTCACCTCGACCAAGTGGGATTTATCCCCGGGATGCAAGGCTGGTTCAACACTCGTAAAGCAATCAATGTGATTGATCATATCAACAAGAGAAAAAACAAAAACCATATGATCTTCTCAATAGATGCAGAGAAAGCATTTGACAAAATACAGCATCCATTCCTGATCAAAACTCTCCAGAGTGTAGGGATAGAAGAAACATGCCTCAGCATCTTAAAAGTCATCTATGAAAAGCCCACAGCAAATATCATTCTCAATGGGGAAACACTGGGAGCCTTTCCCCTAAGATCAGGAACATGACAGGGATGTCCACTCTCACCACCTCTATTCAACATAGTACTAGAAGTCCTAGCCTCAGCAATCGGGCAACAAAAAGAAATAAAAGGCATTCAAATTGGCAAAGAAGAAGTCAAACTCTCCCTCCTCACAGATGACATGATACTGTACATGTATCCAAAAGACTCCACCCCAAGGTTGCTAGAACTCATACTGCAATTCAGCAGTGTGGCAGGATACAAAATCAATGCCCAGAAATCAGTGGCATTTCTATACACTAACAATGAAACTGAAGAAAGAGAAATTAAGGAGTCAATCCCATTTACAATTGCACCCAAAAGCATAAGATAACTAGGAATAAACCTAACCAAAGAGGTAAAGGATCTATACCCTAAAAACAACTTCTGAAAGAAATTGAGGAAGACACAAAGAGATGGAAAAATATTTCAAGCTCATGGATTGGAAGAATTAATATTGTGAAAATGTCTATGCTACCCAGGGAAGTTTACACATTCAATGCAATCCTTATCAAAATACCATGGACTGTCTTCAGAGTTGGAACAAATAATCTTAAGATTTGTGTGGAATCAGAAAAGACCCCGAATATCCAGGGGAATTTTAAAAAAGAAAACCATAGCTGGAGGCATCACAATGCCAGATTTCAGGTTGTACTACAAAGCTGTGATCATCAAGACAGTGTGGTACTGGCACAAAAACAGACACATAGATCTATGGAACAGAATAGAGAATCCAGAAATGGGCCTTCAACTCTATGGTCAACTAATATTTGACAAAGCAGGAAAGACTATCCACTGGAAAAAGGACAGTCTCTTCAATAAATGGTGCTGGGAAAATTGGACAGCCACATGCAGAAGAATGAAACTAGACCATTCTCTTATACCATACACAAAGATAAACTCAAAATGGATGAAAGATCTAAATGTGAGACAAAAATCCATCAAAACCCTAAAGGAGAACACAGGCAACACCCTTTTAGAACTTGACCACAGTAACTTCTTGCAGGATACATCTATGAAGGCAAGGGAAACAAAAGCAAAAATCCTATCTTTTCATCAAGATAAAAAGCTTCTACACAGCAAAAGAAACAGTCAAAAAAACTAAAAGTCAACCTATAATAGGAGAAGATATTTGCAAATGACATATCAGATAAAGGGCTAGTTTCCAAGATCTATAAAGAACTTATTAAACTCAACAGCAAAGAAACAAACAATCCAATCATGAAATGGACAAAAGACATGAAGAGAAATCTCACAGAGGAAGACATCGACATGGCCAACACGCACATTAGAAAATACTCTGCATCACTTGCCATAAGGGAAATACAAACCAAAACCACAATGAGATACCACCTCACACCAGTGAGAATGGGGAAAATTAACAAGGCAGGAAACAACAAATGTTGGAGAGGATGTGGGGAAAGGGGAACCCTCTTGCACGGTTGGTGGGAATGTGAACTGGTGCAGCCACTCTGGAAAACTGTGTGGAGGTTCCTCAAAGAGTTAAAAATAGATCTGCCCTATGACCCAGCAATTGCACTGCTGGGGATTTACCCCAAAGATACAGATGCAGTGAAACACCGGGACACCTGCACCCCGATGTTTATAGCAGCAATGTCCACAATAGCCAAACTGTGGAAGGAGCCTCGGTGTCCTTCGAAAGATGAATGGATAAAGAAGATTTGGTCTATGTATACAATGGAATATTACTCAGCCATTAGAAACGACAAATACGCATCATTTGCTTCAATGTAGATAGAACTGGAGGGTATTATGCTGAGTGAAATAAGTCAATGGGAGAAGGACAAACATTATATGTTCTCATTCATTTGGGGAATATAAAAAACAGTGAAAGGGAATAGAGGGGAAAAGAGAGAAAATAAGTGGGAAATATCAGTAAGGGAGACAGCACATGAGAGACTCCTAACTCTGGGAAATGAACGAGGGGTGGTGGAAAGGGAGGTGGGCGGGGGGTTGGGGTGACTGGGTGATGGGCACTTGTTGCGCGTGCTGCGGCAACATGATCAGGGTCCTGAGGATAAGGGGATGAGGAAAAGAAAAGAGATGGGGACAGGAGGGACACAGTGGATGATGTCCAAGCAGTGCCAGCTTTATTTAAGGGTTTACAACATTTTATAGCATGAGCAAAACAAAGCTAAGAAGGTGCTTATTTTTAGCAGGTTTGTGAAACCCTCCAAAGTTCCCCTTTCTCAGCATGTAAGACAGACTCATGGGTGCCAGAAGACCTTGGTAAGCTTATCTAAGCTTGTTGCTCCAGATGTGTATACTTCAAAGGAATATTAGGTATGGTAAACAGACCAGCAAGGACAGCACAGACCCTTATTTACATTTATGACCAGGCCAGAATAAGCTGTATCTATTGTGTCATGTGGGTGATCACGTACAAGCGAGCCCTGAGAACCATTGCTCAAGCCCTTTCTCAAACGTCTACCAACTATTCACCCTTTAGGCTCCCGAGCCTTTTGAGTGAATGAGGGACGCCAGTCCGGGCCTGGTTTGGTTCAGTTACTCCAGCTAGTTCGTGGTCGCCCACAGGCACTGAGGCGGGCACTTGATGGAATGAGCACTTGGGTGTTATGCTATATGTTGGCAAATCGAACTCCAATAAAAAAATATACAAAAAAAAAAAAAAAAAAGAACCAGGAAGAGCCAAGATTCCAGTTCTAGTCTAAAAGCCAACTGTTGGATGTTTCTAGCAGCAATATCCACAATAGCCAAACTGGGGAAGGAGCCTCGGTGTCCATCGAAAGATGAATGGATAAAGAAGATGTGGTCTATGTATACAATGCAATGTTACTCAGCCATTAGAAACGACAAATACCCACCATTTGCTTCAATGTGGATGGAACTGGAGGGTATTATGCTGAGTGAAGTAAGTCAATCGGAGAAGGACAAACATTGTATGTTCTCATTCATTTGGGGAATATAAATAATAGTGAAAGGGAATAGAAGGGAAGGGAGAAGAAATGTGTGGGAAATATCAGAAAGGGAGACAGAACATAAAGACTCCTAACTCTGGGAAACAAACTAGGGGTGGTGGAAGGGGAGGAGGGCAGGGGGTGGGGGTGAGTGGGTGACGGACACTGAGGGGGACACTTGATGGGATGAGCACTGGGTGTTATTCTGTATGTTGGTAAATTGAACACCAATAAAAAATTAATTTATTTAAAAAAAAATATAAAAAATTTTAAAAAAATAAAAGCCAACTGTTGGAGGATTCCCACAATTCAGGAAGGCAAGACTTTTTTCTTCCACTTTAGCCTTCAGTTGATCGGATGAGGCCGAGTCACATTATGAAGGGAAAGCCCACTGGCTTGATTATTAATCTCATCCAGAAATGCTCCCATGGAAGCACCCAGAATAATGTTTGACCAACTATCTGAGCACCGAGGCCCTGTTAAATTAATACATAGAATTAATCATTGCAGCTATTATCAAATAAACAGGAAACAACAAGTGTTGGTGAGAATGTGGAAAAATGGAACTGCTGTGAGTATAAAATGGGACCATGGCTGTGGAAAATTGTATGGCGGTTCCTCAGAAAATTAAACAGAATTATCATTTGATTAGCAATTCCACTTCTGGGTATATACACAAAAGAATCAAAAGCTTTGACTGGAACAGATTTTTGTGTACTCGTGTTCATGGCAGCATAATTTACAGTAACCAAAAGGTAAGAACCTCTCTCCCCAAATAATCTGTATCCCTAATATCTACTCCAGTCAGGGGTAGGGCAGCCACCTTCCTCAGACCCTCACTCTGGCAATAACCACAACTTGCAAATCCTAATAATAATAATAATAATAATAATATCTAATACTTGCATATAATCTGGCCCAATTACTGTGTAACAGAAACTTCTAGTTACTGTGTTTCACATGTATTAATTTATTTTAATACAATAATCCTAGGAGTTAAGTACTGTTATTATCACACCTTTTTACAGGTGGAAAAACTAGGGCACACACCAATTTCATATACCAAGGAAACGACGGTTTGGGATTCCAACCCAGTCAGTCTGACTCCAGATCCAAGTTCTTTACCACTGCACATTATTCCTATATCATTATCGCTTAGACAAGGTGTACTTAAGTCTTAACCACCAGTACCTGTGAATGGGACCTTATTTAGATACAGGGTCTTTGCAGATGTAATCAAGTTAATAAGAGGTCATCCTGGCCTAGGGTTGGCCCTTATCCTTGGTTTTCTCAGGATCTCTGTGGATATCTGATAAACTTGTTATGGAGGTAAATCATCTATGCTTTTCCTTTGCTGATTCAATGAAGTAATTTACCTGCAAGAATAAACAAATAATAGAAGTAGGAAACATGAAGAGCCATCAGAGAAAGTGATTTTATTAGATTGCTAGGGCTGCCATAACAAAAAATCACGAACCAGATGACAGACATTTATTTACTCACAGTTCTGGATGCTGGACGTTCAATATAAAAAAGTCTTCCAGAGGCCAGTCTCCTGCACTTGCAACAGTCACCATCTCATCTTCACATGGTCTTCCCTCTGTGCATGAGCTTGGTTGTGGCCTAATCTGCTCTTATCACGAAACCAGTCAGATGGGATTAGTGCGCATCCTGACAGCTTGTTTTAACTTAATCACCTCTATAAAAGCCCCATCTACAGATAAACTCACGTTCTAAGGTACTGGAGGTTAGGGCTTCGTCATATGAATTTGGGGGGGAGGGTAACACAATTCAGCACATAACAATGATTTAATATTGTTTTCACTTGTAATTTCTATGATCTCTCTGATATCACCATGGAGAACTTTTGCACACCAGGTTTTAGACAGTAAAGCCTGAGCCCGGGGAGATTGTGGATGGGGAGCCCTAACACAGAGGCTGTCTCTGAGGCTGCAGGATCCGGTGTCTTTTTTTCCTTCTTCTTTTCTTTCTTTCTTTCTTTCTTTTTTTTTTTTTTTTTTTTTTTATGAAAATAAGTCCTATTTTTAAAATGTGGAAGGAAATGCCAAGTGAGATTTTATTTTTTTAATTTTTATTTATTTATGATAGTCATACAGAGAGAGAGAGAGAGGCAGAGACATAGGCAGAGGGAGAAACAGGCTCCATGCACAGGGAGCCCGACGTGGGATTCGATCCCGGGTCTCCAGGATCGCGCCCTGGGTCAAAGGCAGGCGCTAAACCGCGGCGCCACCCAGGGATCCCGCCAAGTGAGATTTTAAATCACCTTCTGTAATGAGGTCTGACATCAGTATTTTCATATGTAACAGTTAAACTGCCCATGATTGACAGTCATTACCCTAGAAGGAAGCTTTCCTATTCTAACTCTGGTCAAGCACATTTCTGGTTTGTTCTTTTCTCTTTTCTCTGTATGGGAGTACACACTTTCCAAGGTTATGACGCATGACCCTCCCTGTTGTCGGTTACAAACTGTGTTTCATTTTGTAGTATTTGATTGACAGGTTTGTAAACAGGGGCTTTTGTCATCACTTATGAATGAAAGCAAATGAATAAATAAATGCTCCTTCATTTAAAGAGTCTTTGTTGGGTACGCACCATGTGACAGGCAGTGTGCTATAGAGATGAGTGCCATGGGAGCTTCTAGTGTAGTAGAGGAGACAAAAGAGGGGTAGGGAAAGATTTCCAGGAAGCATGATAGGTGTTACGATACGGTTAGGCACAGTGCATTCAACCCGGACTCTCATTTCTCTGAGAATTGCCACCTTCTGATCCACAGGAATAAGACCTGGCAATGATTTGGGACAGTGATCCTGCCACCCAGCTATAACAGATGAGATTAGAGGTGGACAGCTCTCCAAACTGGGTGAATTATGGTCTCTCTCCTCTGGAATTGTGGTTCAGGGATGCTCATCAGTCTTCACTGATCACTTAAACTAAGGACATGTGAATTAGGGAGCTGTGCGTGGTCAACTGCTGTCTCTGTTTAGCAAAACAGACAGCCAGTCTATAAACAGAGGAGAATAAAACTCACTCTTAGAGAGATGGAAAGATGGGCTACTACATGGAGAGATAGAAAGAGAGGAGAGAGAGAGAGAGACAGAGACCAAGACAGGAGACAGGGAGTAAGACTGGCACTATTAGTATTTAGGGCCAGTGATTCTTTGTTGCTGGGGAACAGCACGTGTACGATAGGATTTTAGCAACATCCCTGGGCTCTGGCTCTACCCACCAGATGCTAGGAGCACTATCCAATTGTAATAATCAGAAAGGTATCCAGATAAAATCAAATGTCCCCGGAGGGGGTTGGGTGGGAGTGGGGGCAAAATCACACCTCCGTGGAAAACCGCTGTGCCAGAGTGAGTGAGGTTCTGTTATTTGCAGCTGAAAGGGCCCTGGCTGATATCCTTCCAGGAGGAGGCTGGTCTCTCCCCCAGCATTGCTAGATGCAGACACAGCAGAAAGAGTGCTCAGATAGGAGTTAGACTGGACTTTGGCACTGAGCTCTTTGAGAAGACAAAAAATTAAGAAAAGCACTGCCTCTGCTATTAGAGGTTACTACAGGGAGAATAATATAATTTTAGACTGAACAGGTTTTTAACATTTGAGGTATAAATACGGTCAAATCTCTCCTATTTTTCTAAATTAAATTTAAACTAGTTGGAGAACTCATTTACCACATTATCAAGAATATTCACTCTTTTGGCTCCTTTTTCTACCATGATTATCCGAAACAAACAAACTCTGGAACTTAGGCAGCCCAAAAGGGAAGTCAAGTCTACTTTTAACCCCAAGGGAAAGAGAGCATTGGTTCTAAGGCAGGGGTCTTCAAACTCTACTGATGATCAACTTCTATCAGTAAAGCCTTTCTAAGATTGTTTCCCTAGTATATGTATATTTGGATGTAGAAGTTTACTTACTTTTTTTAAAGATTTTATTTATTTATTCATGAGAAACACAGAGACATACAGAGACACAGGCAGAGAGAGAAGCAGGCTCCCCACAGGCAGCCTGATATAGAACTCGATCCCCAGACTGGGATAGTGCCCTGAGCCGAAGGCAGATGCTCAACTGCTAAGCCACCCAAGCATCCCCGTTTACGTATTTATAAACCACAGATGAGTCCTTTTATATTAATATATTAAATTTTATGCTAGTTTACTATATTATAAAACACAGAAAACATCAACATTTTTTAAATAATCCTTACAATGGAATAGTATTTGGCCATAAAAAGGAACAAATTACAGATATGTGTTATTACATGAATGAGCTTTGAGAACATTATGCTAAATGAAGAAAAGCCAGTCACAAAAGACCACAAAGGATATAATTTTCTTTGTATGAAAGTTCAAAATAGGGGAATCTCTAGAGACAGAAGCTAGATTAGTGACTGTTTAAGACTAATAGGGATACCAAGTGATAGAAGGGTAATACCTAGGGCTATGGGGTTTCTTTTGAGATGATGAATTATTCTAAAATGGCTATGATAATGATTGTATGTATTTGTAAATACACCAAAAGCCATTGAATTGTATACATTAAATGGGTGACTCGTATGGTATATGGATTAGATCTTAATAAAGCACGCAAAAGAAGTTCTCTCATACACCCCTTGGTTCATGCTCTTTTGGGGAAGCACTCCTCACTTTGGAGATCTCAGGGGTAATGAATCAGACCCATTCTGGCAGTTGCCTTCCACTGCCACAATACAGGGTTATGAAAAGCTGATCATCCTTCTGTACACTCAACATAAAGACTAAGGTCAAAAAAGCCTTTCGACACCAAACATTGGCAATGATATAGAGAGAGTGGTACAGTGACACCTTTGTACTCATTCACTCTTTGTGGAGTGTAAATTGGCACAACCCTCTTACTTTTAAAACTACATATACGTATTCCCTAAGTCCCAGTAATTTCATTTCTTGGTATTCATTCAACAGAAATGCAAACACAAACTATGTACTAGAATATTTCTAGTACTATTGTTCACAATAGCTCCAAACCAGAAACAACCCAAATGGGCATCAATAGTAGAATGGGCAAAGAAATTACGACATATTCATATGCAGTGAGAATGAATGACTCTCACACACAATAAGGAAATGAATCTCATGAAAATAACTTGAGCAAAAAAAGCCAGACACAAAAGAACACATTCTGTATTATTCCATTTTAGATGAAGAATGGGCAAAGCTAATCTATGTTGTCCAAGTCAGACTGGTGATGACTTCTCAGGATGGGGGTGGAGATTAATGACAGGGCATGAGGTGGGAGGGTTCTGGGTGGCTGGTAATGTTCTATTTCTTGACCTAGGTGGTGCCTGCATGGCTGGGTTCACTTTGCAAAGATTTGTTGAGCATTTAGATTTTTGCTCTTCTCTGCATGTGTGATATACTTTAGTAATACATTTATTAAAAGAAGTGAAAAATGAAAAAATGTTAATAAATAAAGTTGAGGCTGGGTCTCCCAGAGCCCTGATAGGAACAACTGGCTTACTCCCGAGTGCTGCCTCTATGGCCCAGCTCAGCTCCCAGGACAGAAGGCTGCCAGGGTCCTCTGAGGGATGCAGGCCATACACACAGGACCAAGGATGTCTCCACCTTCCCAAGTCCTCAGCTCCATCAGCATGCCATTTCCATCCCCTCCCCTGCCTCCATGCTCTGGCTGCCCTGGAGGGTTTTATCAAGAACATTTAAGCTTCATCCTCTTTCAAATCTAGAACCACTTGCCCTTTCCTGGGAAATACAGAGGGGAGGAGACCAGTTCTTTTTCAACCTTAAACAAAGAATTTATTTCCCTATTTTTATATTCCCCAAAAGAATGAGTCCGTATAAATAGTGAAAGGGAATAAAGGGGAAAGGAGAGAAAATGAGTGGGAAATATCAGTGAGGATGACAGAACATGAGAGACTCCTAACTCTGGGAAACAAACAAGGGATAGTGGAGGGGGAGGTGGGTGGGGGGATGGGGTGACTGGGTGATGGACACTGAGGGGGGCACTTGACGGGATGAGCACTGGGTGTGTTTTTTTTTGTTTTTTTGTTGTTTTTGTTTTTGTTTTTGTTTTTACTGGGTGTTCTGTTATATGCTGGCAAATCGAAATCCAATAAAAAATATACAAAAAAAAATTTATTTCCCAGTTCACACATGTACCCTCTCCAGTCAATTGTGCTGTCTGCTCCACCCTCCTGTGAGAAACTACCCCCCACCCCGGGACTTGTGGGAGCTGTTTGTCTACCTCTCTGAGGGAGGCTCTCCTCAATGCCCTTGGCAATAACTCTTGTTTATGAGGGCTCTCTCTTCACCACATCCTGTGTCAGGTGCTTTCGATGCATCATCACGTTTAATCTTGGGAAGTAGGTACTATCACTTCCAGACAAGGAAGCAAGAGACAGCAAACCATTTGCCAAGGCAATTCATTCCTGTAAAATGGCTTCACCAGGGATTCCATCCTTCCTGTGGTTCCCAGGTGAATTCATAAAACATCTCTCAGAAGAGTGAGGGGGAAAAATTTTTTCTTGCTAAGCATCTCACTTCAATTATAAATTATAGAAATAACAATGACACGAGGGAAGTATGTTCAATGCCAAAGAGAGACATAAGCAAAGGAGAGGTGAGATATCATCACACTGAGGATAACAGGATGCATTGCGTGGAGGAGGTGGTGTTGGCTTCAGTGATGGGCAGGACCTGGACAGGCAGAGACAGCAGGTGGGGGGACCTGCCGCAGTTGGGGATTGGTGTGAGATGCAGAGCATGTGGAAGAGTAATAGATTGGGCTGGAAAAAGAGGTGGGGTACATCCCACTGTCGGTGTGCTGGTTCATTTTATGTGCCAAATTGACTAGGCCACAAGGTGTTCAGATATTTGGTCAAACATCACTCTATATGTTTCTGTGAGGATGTTTTTGGATGAGTTTAACATTTAAGTCAACAGACGGAATAAAGCAGATTGCCTTCCCTAATGTAGGTGGGTTCCATCCAATCAGGTGTTCTAAAATAGGACAAAAAGGCTCGCTTGATTATGGAAGGTGAGAAGTGTCAAGATCTGCAGGATGAGGCAGATCCAGGAGAGCCAGTAGTGTAGTTCCGGTCCAAAGGCCAGCAGGCTCAAGACTCAAAAAGACAATTCAGTTCTCTCCCACGATCTGGTCTCTACTCCAAGGTTTTCCCAGAGAGGACTTTCCTGACCACCCTTTCTAAAATAGCCCCCCTACCATCACTTTTAAGCTGGGCACTCCTTTCTATAGTCTTCACAGCACTTGCCCCTACCTGAAACTATATCTTTGTTTTGTATCTCTCCAATAGCTCAAAATCTCCATGATTATTATGAAAAGTTCACTGCTAATATCCACAGCTCTAAAAAGAGCAGCTGACACACAAAAGATGCTCAATAAATATTTATTGAAGGAAGGAAGGGCTATCAGCATGGCATTCTCCCTTTATGGGAGGTACCACTTCTCCTGGGCTCATCACTGTACCTCAATCATCTCAGCACAGTGCCTGGCCAATGAGAGTTCAGGGAATACACGCTGCATGTGCAACTGCCTGGATTCTGGCTATTTCTAGACTTGCTTCTCTTCCACTCTGAATTATAAGCTCTCTGAAGGCAGGGATACCTGTCTATGCCCCTCATCACCTGTCACAGAGCTTTTTGCCCTGTGGGCCATGAAGTGTGCAAAAGTCGATTGAATTGTGTGTCTAAAGTAGATAGTAATTGCTACGCACCTACAAGGCACTCCATCAATATTTTTAAATTGCTACTGAACATTTCCATTTAAACTTTCCATTATCTGGTTCATACTGAAGAAGGAACATGCATTAGACAAGAGAATGACCACTTGGGGAAGATTTGACCCTCATCTTGATTCATTGGATGATTTTCTGTCTACAACACCAGCAAGCTGCTATTTGTGCCACAATTATTTTGTTGAATACAGGATCGGATCCATTCACAGCATGATTGGGTTCTCCTTAAAGTGTTGCTTTTGCCATTTTTAAAGGATCATCTTTGAACTAACCATTTCAGGACAGAATGTATCAGAAAGTTGCATCTTCAGTGAAAAACAATAGCCTTGACAAGAAACCCTTTTTAGAATAAGCAAGTGAAGGAGGAAAGAGACTTCTTTTTGATGGAAGGGTCACAAGAGAATGAAATTGTCAAACTTTTGCCCCCGAGGGAGAGCTAAAGGGCTGAGCTTAAGCTGTTCCATTACAGGGGGAAGTGAAGAGTGGAAAGGAGGGGAGGGAAAGAATGTTAGTGTATTTAGTTAATTTCCTATGGAAAACCCTAAGCCTGCTCTGGGATGAGCTCAGCTGCAGGGTCCATCTGCCGAGGGCGGGCGGGCAGCGCGGGCATGGGGCGAGCTCTCCCTTCATCCACATCTTCACCTGTTAGGCGCAAAGCTCGGGAGAATTTGTATTCTCTCTGATTCGGGGAAATCAGATTTAGAAACAGGACAGAGACTTTTCTAGAATCTAATGACTCCCATTGTAAGCCAAAGGCAAAATGTTAGCTCAGGGCCCCGTGATAATGAAGTTGGTCATTAGCAGCTAGGAATACCATTCCTGCAGATCTTGCTCCCTCGAACCCAACCAAGTGGCCTTGGCTGGAAGATTACAGATCCCAGTTTATCCTGCTCTCCCTGATGGGTCGCACGGTGAGAGTTCGGGTTGCCTGTTTGTGAAAACAAAAGAAGCCGAATAAAGCTGAAAGGAATCTGTAAAAACAACAACAACCTAGAAACAATATGGAAGGGAGATTTTTTTCAAAGGTGGTTAGAGGGATCCATGGGTGGCACAGCGGTTTGGCGCCTGCCTTTGGCCCAGGGCCTGATCCTGGAGACCTGGGATCAAATCCCACATCGAGCTCCCGGTGCATGGAGCCTGCTTCTCACGTCGAGCTCCCGGTGCATGGAGCCTGCTTCTCCCTCTGCCTATGTCTCTGCCTCTCTCTTTCTCTGTATGACTATCATACATAAATAAAAATTTAAAAAAAAATTTTTTTTAAAAAGGTGATTAGATTTTTTTTGTAGATCACTTTTTTTTTAAGGTGAACAGATTATAAGGGATGGAACAGGATTTCTCATCCATGAGGAATGTAAACACTCATTTTTTTCTTTTTATTTATTTATATATTCATGAGAGACACAGAGAGAGAGGCAGAGGCACAGGCAGAGGGAGAAGCAGGCTCCATGCAGGGGGCCGGATGTGGGACTCAATCCCAGGACCCCAGGATCAGGACCTGAGCAGAAGGCGGATGATCAACCACTAAGCCACCCAGGTGCTCCCCCACACACTCATTTTAAAGCAAAAAAGAAATTGTACCCCCACCCCCAAATAATTCGTTTTGTGGGACCCAAGGAATTTAACAAAAATCCCCTACCCCTAGACAAGCAGAGCAGGACTAACTCCATTTTGTGCTACACCCGCCACCTCCTGTATGACCCCCACATGACCTGCTTATTGCTTAAGGCGCTCCTCCACCCTAGTCAAGCTGCTGAGCACACCCTTACCAGAATCTGGCTCATATAGGAATGCGGAACCCCTAACCGCCAAAGAATATAAACCCCGCCTTTTGCCCGCCACACCTGCGCGCCAATTCTGACCAGAGTGATAGGCTAGTTCAAACGGTCACTATAGGGTAAATTGTAATTCAATTGGCCACCTGCGTGTGCACTGACATGACTATGCAACTGTGTGTTACAATCTCATTGGCCACTGGCCCCCATAAAGCTGCTACGCCTCTCAGTCTGGGGTCCAAGTCCCTGCTCCGCTGTGTCGGGTGCACCTGCACCCAAGCTCGAGCTTGCAAATAAACCCTCGTGCACTTGCGTTGGTGTCGGCTCCTTGGTGGTTTCTCGGATTCACAATCTTGGGCACAACAGTTTTCCCTAAGAAACTGAAACTTCTTCCGCTAAGTGGCTGTGAATTATGCACAAAGAGAAATTTGATCCTTATAACCGATAGGTTTTTTTTTTTTCAGTTACCATGGAAAACGAGTACTATATTTTTAATTCTAGTAGAACATGCAGACCCCAGTTTAAGAAATAATGTGTTGAAGAAGATCTGGCTTCTGTCAACTTTAACTTTTATCATATGGTCACTGACTTATAACTGACATTTCTGGAATAAGCCTAAAAGTATGTTAACTATTACTTAGAGGTAAAAGAGAAAATGCATACAAATTTAGTGCATTTCTTTAATATGACTTTGCTTCTATTTCTGTGAGTCATGAAACATCATGCTTTAGAAACATGTCTTCCCCCAGAAATGTTTTGTTGAGTTAGCATTACAGGTTAAACCCCTCAATTTACCAGGACACTCAAGGACACATGTTGTTCTGGAGCTTTGGCAATCAGATTCCAAAGATGAAGAGCAAAGATCCATACAAACTCAAAGGCAGAGAAGCAGAGATGTACTGAAGTTGCTAATACTGGTTCTTGAATGCTAATTGTTAAATATTCAGGAATTTGATGAACTACTTGTTAAAGTGATACTATCTTGAAATCTGCTCTGGTAGGAATATTTACACCATGGAAATTGGCACGCATCACATATCCTGATTTGTTGTTGTTTTGTTTTGTTTTGTGTTTTGAGGGCTATTTTACCAGCATACCTCACTACATAGGATTTTTGGAAGCCTGCAAAATCAGGAGCTGGCACCTTAAGCCCAGGAGTCCAGGCCAACTGAGAGGCATGTAGATTAACAACACTGGCCTGGGAGTCCGGCAGACAATGTTCCTGATCCCAGATTGCCAGTCAGAGCTATATGACCCTGGCCAAATCAGTTACTTGAGCCCGAGATTGCTCATTTGTAAGATGGGATGATAGCCACCTGACATGTTTGTGAAGATTAGATAAAACAATGTGTGTATAATCACAACCTCACCTGAAGATAGTACCTGGCTCACAGCAGCCACATAAGGGTTGAATATTGAGTAAATCAGTTCTAAGTACATGCTATTAGCTCAATTGCCTCATGGACCTCTGGATCCAAGCCACTTCTTATCCAATTCTTACCACTCCTGAGGGCTTATGCCTTGTCTTTAAGCTCCTGTTTGCCTGTGCTCTCTTGCTCCTTTGGGCTCTCTCTCTCCCACTTTCCCTCCTCCTTCCTCTGGGCCTGACCTCCAAGGCCATGCAGGGTGGGGTGGGGAGTAGGGGCCGAGTTTATCTGTAATCAGTATGTTGAACAAGCACAACATGTGACATAAACAAAACACAATTTTATATTTGTCTCCTACCATTTCTTTAAAAGTGATTCAGTGACCAAAAATAAATAAATAAATGGTTGTGTGATCCAGTGACCAGTCAGTGGTTCCTCAAAAGGTTAAAACATAGACCTAGGTGTATGGCCCAGAGAAATGAAAACATAGGTCCAAACAAAAGTTCATATACCGTGTTCATGTAGCATTATTCATGACAGCCAGAAGTGGAAGCAACCCAAATGTTCATCATCTGGTAAATGGATAAACACAATGTGACATATTCATATAATGGAATATTATTGGGCAGGAAAAAGGAATGAGGTCGTGATACATAAGATAGCATGAATGAGGATTACAAAGAGGATTCACCTTCTATTACTCTCCAGCCAAATTCTCTGGCTACCTGGAGGCCCTGCCCAGCTGGAAGCTGGAACTGGCCCCTGTGAACACATCCACTGTCCCCCTGCCCCCATCCCAGCCCCAGACTGTGTCTATAAGTCACACACGTGCCCCAGGAAGGTGCAGACATCTCAATGCTCCAGCCACTGCAACATTGTCCCCAGTACCATGGAGACAACAATGCTCTTGATTTGTATTCCCTGAGAAAGAAACTAGACAGGCCTTTGCCCCACTTATATTTTATTAAAAACCCTCTGCTCCATCAAAGCAGTCTGTGTACTGACCCCTGAAAACCCATTACATCCTCTCTTGAGAATCTCACCATCTTCCTTCCTGCCACCCAGATGTAATAAGGCCCAGCTCCTTCCCTGCCCATATCTGGGAAGCCTCCATTGACCACATCAGTCTGAGGGGGCTCTCACCTCCTCTGAATCCTGACATCACCTCTCTCCACCCCTCCCTGCCACTAGGGTGGCTGTTATTGTTTCCACATTTTACACATTTGTCTCCTCAAGGTCATAGACTGTGTCCTCTGTTTCCTGCCCCCCATCTCTTCTGGCACATGGTTTTGATAATTATTGCTATTTGATCATTCTTTTGCTATTTTGACAAATTTGTTTATATTGTGTTATTTTGCTAATTATTATTATCACTACTATTCTTATTGTTCCCCCCTTGTCACAGACATACCGTGTGACAAATACTGAGCCAAGTGTTCACATGCACCCCTTTATTAGTCCTCACAGCAACCCTAGAAAGTGGGCACCATTAACACCATTTCATTTCATCAAGGAATAAACATGGGCTTCCAGAGGCTGAGTCACTGGCTGACGAAGCCATGCTGAGTCTTAACTTGACTCCATCTGACCCCAAACCTGCATTCTCAGTTTCCCAGGGTTACTATAGGTCAGATTGCAGAGGAAAGAGTGGGAGGTGAGGGTTTCTTCCTTACTATTTCTTTTATAGATACCTGAGCAATCATCCCAGACCAATCTGGACTCCAGAAAGGGGACTCACCCCCAGCACAACCATTTATCCAGGGCAGAAAGGGGCACAGATGCAGAAGTCCTGACCCTCAAGCCAGTACTCTTTCTTCCACACCCTGGTGCTCTGCTACAGGACAAAAATACTCGTTTTGGAAACTTAGTCTTTTTGTACTTCTCTACTGTAGAACAAAACCAGCCGTTAGCAAAAACCAAAATAGTAATTTTCTGTGGAGTGGATAATCACTCACTCCAGTAAACTAAAACAACATATTGTGGTTAGAGCTGGAAAAATGTGAAAAATCTTCTGCTTTGTCCCTCTCTGTATATGAGTATACGTGTGCGCCTGTGTGTGTACACCGTGTGTCCACATTTCCCACTCTGCCTGACTTATAAATCAGAGCCACCCCTGCTCTGGCCACCTACCCACGGCTGCCTTGAACGCCCTTCAAACCCTAGAGCAGAGCCAGAGAGAACATCAGTCCCTGTAGCTATTATTTGTAATCTTCAATTTTAAAAAATCCACATCCTGGAAAACTTTTGAACAGTGTGGCATTGACGAGGCATGAGCGAGGGTGATGGGGAGACAGAGGAGGGGGAGAAGCCAGGGAGGCTGTGCTCTGCCCAGACACCCCCCCCCACCTGGCACTCCTTATGTTTTTTTTTTTTTTAAGATATATTTATTTATTCATGATAGACATAGAGAGAGAGAGGCAGAGACACAGGCAGAGGGAGAAGCAGGCTCCATGCCGGGAGCCCGACGCGGGACTCGATCTTGAGACTCCAGGATCACGCACTGCGCCAAAGGCAGGCACCAAACCGCTGAGCCACCCAGGGATCCCCCACTCCTTATGTTTTAATAGAGGTCAGTTCAGTAGATGGGTACTGAATGCTTACTACCGGCCAGACTCTGCTGGATGGTAGAGATGCAAAAATAAATAAAACTTCATCTCCAGCTTCAAAGGCTCATAGTGACAGAGTAAACAGATGTGTCAGAATAACCCCCTTTACACAGGGAAGATTAAAAGAAAGTAAAAGAGCCTTCAAGTACCAAAGGAATCGTCTTAAGGAAGGAATCTGGAGGGACACGGTGGTGGACACTGGGCAGTCAGACTGTCCACCTGGGTTTACATCTCAGCTCCAAAACTGAGTTCCTGTATCTCCAAAGTGGGAGTGATGTCTGGATCTGTATCCTGAAGTCGTAGCTGGGATTAGAGAAGATGATGCATATCAAGCACTTTTATTGCAGTGCTCCTCGTGAAGCAAGTACTCAATAAGTTGCAGTAAAATAAAATGTCAGTTAAAGAATAAAAGAGATGAGTTCCCTGTAATTAGAAGCATAAACACAGATAGCTTAAGAGGCTGAGATGTGGAGGGACCCACGAATCAGATCAGGGCTTTGTAACTTGATGGCCTATAAGGGAACCTTCCTTCCCTGAGCGCTATATACTTCTGGGAATATTTCTTAGGCATAGATGCTGTGCATGTGGATCCTGGGTGAGGAGGGAGGCATGAGTGAAAGACAGAGGGAAGAAGCTAGACAACAAAAAGGCCATGTGTGATAAGTATTCATGAAGTAGTACAATAAATAAATTCATTAATTCATCAGTGATGAGAGCAGCCCGGGTGGCTCAGCAGTTTAGCGCCGCACTGAGCCCAGGGCGTGATCCTGGAGTCCCAGGATCAAGTCCCACATCGGGCTCCCTGCATGGAGCCTGCTTCTCCTTCTGTCTCTCTCTCTTTGTGTCTCTCTCTCTCATGAATAAATAAATTAAAAAAAGAAAAATAATAACCTATTAAAAAAATTCATCAGTGATGATAGAATCTAAGACACAGAAACAAGCCATGTAAGGTGTTTTTGGACAGAGGCCCCCCTGACGTCATTCATTTCACAGGTATTTTTATATAGCAAGTATCTATATAGATGTCTTATGCATTATGCACTTTTCTGAGCACCTTACAAATATTCACCAACTTAATCCTCATAACTACAACCTGATGCCTGCAGGCCTGTTCTTCTCCCCATTGTACAGGTGAGGAGAGGTTGAGGGACTTGCCTAAGATCTCACAGCTGGTAGGCGAGGAGCCAACTTTCCAGCCAGGCCATCTAGCTCCAGAACCCGTGCTCTGCACCTGTGCCTGCAGACCATGGTGCACCAAGCATGGTGCTAGAGATAGGGGTGCAGCAGTGCACCCCAGTCCTGATTTTCTGGGAGCTTACATTCCACCACCGGGAGATGGCAACACACAAGCAAGCCCATAACCATAGAATCCCATGGGATTGTGCTATGAAGATAATTAAAATGAGCTAAGGGGCTAATAAGAATGGGTGGGAGAGCTTAGTTTTTAAAACAATAGTTGGGAAAACATGAAGGCCTAAGACCCAAATGAGGTGAAGGAGAAAGGTACAGAAAGTGTACCCCAGACAGGAAGGCAGGAAGGCAGGAAGTACAAAGTCCCCAGGTCAGCAGTGTGTTTGTCACGTTCAAGGAAAAACAGTGTGGTTGGAGTGGAAATGAGAGGGTAAGTGACAGGAAGACACTGGTGAGGTAGCCAGGGGCTAGATCTACATGGAAATACTTAGACTTTTGTTTCAAGGATGATGGGCAGCCATTCACAGGTTTTGAATAAGGGAATGATACGGTGTGATCACCACCTATGTTGCTGGGTGGAGGACAGGAGTGGACACAGGGCACTAGTTAGGAGGCTGGTTCAGTAACCAGAACCAGAAACGATGGTGGCTTGTGTAGTAGCAGCAGGAGAGGCAGTAAGCATGGTTAGACTTGAGACGCATTTTGAAGATACTTTTCACAGCATGTGATGCCAGAGTATTCATTTACTTGTTTATTTATTGTCCACTTCTGGCAGTAGAAAATGACCTCGAAGAGGGCCAGAACTTTGTGTCTTGTTTTGTCTGACCTTTCTTTTCATCATTTTATATGCAGTTCCTAAAATAGCGCCTGCTGTATAACCAGTATTCAATATATATTTGTTATGTATTTGTTTAATGAATAATACATTGAATATGAAGTGTAAAGAAAAGAGAGGTGTCAGAGTGACTCCATCTAGGGCTGGATCTGCCCATATCTTGATTCATTATGAGATCAGCTTGAATCCTAAGCCCTGAAGACAAATAGATGAATATATAATATATATATATATATTCATCTACAAATCATAGGACATGACCTTGGAAGGTCATCTAATGCAGCCCTGTGCCCTCAAATGAGTATAAGTGGTCATGACCCTTTTGATTTATGAGACAAACTGAGGCCCAGAGAGCTGAAGTGACTTACCTAATAAAAATTAAACATAATGATGATAATAGATAAATTTATTTTGCATTTACTAAGCATTAGGTCCATTGTGAAATGCTTTATAATTCTCACACTTACTTCCAGAGATAGGGACTGTTGTTCTTCCCATTTTACAGATGAGGAAAGCGTGACACTCTGAAGGTGAAGCAGTGAGCCTTCTGGGGGTAGCTGGGTGGCTCAGTTAGTTAAGTGTCTGACTTAATTTTAGCTCAGGTCCTGATTTCAGAGTCGTGAGATCAAACCCAGAGTCAGGCTCTGTGCTGGGAATGGAGTCTGCTTAAGATTCTCTCTCCCTCTGCCTGTCATATTCTCTCTCCCCTTCTCAAAAAAACAAAAACAAGAAATGATTGGACACTTCTAAATACTAGAACATGTGACATAATCATGGAATAAAATTTCATTATATATATTATATACATATATATAGGTGAATTTTAATACATTATTAATTATGGATCTACTGTTTATACCAAGTACTGGACAGAGAGTTATAAAACATGTCAGGAGTAACCTGCATATATAAAACCAGGACAGAGACCTTCCCATTTTCTAACAGAACACAAAAGGGCCAATGTCACTTAGCCTCCATCAAGTCCTGACAGCTCTTTGGTGCTATGCTGCCTCATTTGAGAAAGAGATGTAATTAGGCCACAGCAACTTAAAAATACAACACTAATAGCTAACATTTTGGGGTGCTTAACTATGCTAAGTACTGTTCTAAGCACTTTAAATGTATTAACTCAATCCTCACAACAACTTTGTGAAGCAGATAGTATTGTTATTGTCATTTTGTAGATAGGGACAACGTGCTACCTGAGATTGAGTGAATTATACAAGATGATGTGACATGTGAACGGCTGAGCAGGGATTCAAATGCGGGCAGTCTGGCTCCCACATCCAGGCTCTTAACCACTGCAGTCTGGTGTCTCTCAACAATAATTTAAATTATGTCATTTTTTCCCCAGCTCATAGCCTGTGCTAAGGAAGTATTCTGAGACCACCTTTTATCTCCTTCAAACTTTCCAGCTACCCAGTGAAGTTGGGTTTGCTGTTGCCATTTTATGGATGAGGAGTCTAGAACTTTAAAAGGCTGAGATTTATCTTATTACTTGTTTCTGCTTTCTTCTCCCCATTTAGCTGTTGGCATTAGGAGGCAGAAATAGAATGAATGTCTGAAAACACAGAATCTCAAGACTAGAAGGGAACTAAACAATAACAAAGCACAACCCCTGATTAGCCTTCTCTACCATCTCTGGATGGGCTTGAACCTCCACTAACTGGGTTATTAATTCTAGACCTTTCTCTCTGGATAGAGAAGTTGAATTCTGTTTCGGATTTTAAAAAAGAAAGCCTTTTCTTATTTTAAAGAAGCTGAAGTAAAACAGGATGAAGCGGGATGCCTGGGTGGCTCAGCGGTTGAGCATCTGCCTTTGGCTCAGGGTGTCATCCTGGGATCCTGGGATTGAGTCCCATATTGGGCTTCCTGCATGGAGCTTGCTTCTCCCTCTACCTGTGTCTCTGCTTCTCTGTGTGTGTGTGTCTCTCATGAATAAATAAATAAAATCTTTAAAAAATAAAACAAGATGAAGCTGTTATTTATAAGGAATCCATGGGAAAAAGTAAAAAAGCTGTGAGTTCAAGACTAACCCTAAAGCTGTCAGTTTTCTAAACCATAAAAAGCTATAGGGGATAAAGGTGGAGGTACTGTTTGACAATCCAAACTACAGGCAAAATGACTACCAGAGATGGCATTGCTTTAACCTTGAGACTTCTATACACCAAGGGTGTGTAAGGTTTTATGACCAGATTGGAAATGGCAAACATTACTTCTGTTCCCATCCCATTGGCCAGATGCCAGTCACATGGTACAACAGAATTGCAAAGAAGGCTAAGAAGTGAAGTCTTCCTTGGTGACTAGGAGGAGGAAAATGAAACAGGCCTTAAGAAATGTCTAGGTTACCTCTGTCCCAAGTATGATGACTTCTACAATTCTGCCCTTATATTTCTGTTTATTATTTAAGGAGGTCATTATGAAAATGAACCAAATGAACTGCATCCCTTTGACCTAACACTATTCCTAACATATTGTAGGAGAGCACTAAATATTTGTAGAATTAATGAATGAATTAACCTCACAAATTTGGACATGACAAATTCATCACCCTATAAGTCTAGGACTTGGAATACAAGCAGAAATTCTCCTTGAACTGGCTCATTACAAACTTCCATTTCTTCTCCCAGAACTTCTATGGTTTAAAAGGTTACTTTAGAGAGCACAAAATGGAGAAGTGAATTCAAGAACATAAGACCAAGGGTTTGGTCTTGGCTTTGACATTTTCTAGGCATGTGGTCTTTAGCAAAACATGTCACCTCAATAGACTTCAGATTCCTCATCTACAAATGGTGGGAAATGAAGCACCTGAGTAGCTCAGTTGGCTAAGTGTCTGACTCTTGATTTTGGCTTAGGTCATGATCTAAGGGTCATGAGATCAAGCTCTCTCTCCCTCTCCCTCTGCTCCTCCCAACCCCATGCACACTCTCTCTTTCTCTTTCAAAATAAAAATAAACAAATGGTGGGAAAATATATATGGAGACTCTCAAGTGCCTGCCTATCCAGTAGTCCTTCCACTTCTTGGATAATGGAACTCCAACTGTAAGTAGGTGTCAACTGCTGACCTTCAGAGGATTAATTTAAATAATTTAAATTAAATTGTGATTGATTTAAACCAACAGTGGAAATTTGTTTTTGGACAGCAATTAGTCTAAAGGTAAGCTTGTAGTGAGGTGATGGCCAATGAGATTAAGGGGAAATCTGCAGGAGGACTTTACTAAAAGTTTTGCCTCTTTGAGAAAAGAGGAGGCTGCACAAGAAAGGAAACTTTTTGGCCCTAATCATTTCCTTCTTCTTGAGACACTGAAATGTAAGACTGCAATACTTAGAGCCACTGCATCTTGCCTAGCACCTTGAGGGGAGAACTTGCAAACATGCTGAAGATCCAGCACAGATAGATTAGAAGAGCCAGGGTCTTCAGTGACCTTGTCAAGTCTTTGAAGTAATCCTGACACAATCTATTTCCAGTCTGAGTGTTATATGAAAAATATGCTCCCCATTGTTTGAATCATTTTATCTGCATATCCTCTTACTTGCAGCCAAGAACATTCCTAACCAACAAAGTAGACAACTTTTTGAAGCCTTTCCATTTTCAAAATTGTCCTCATATTAAATAACATTCCAAAGGGAGAGGGGAGTCACTGTCCTGGAATATATGAAGTGATAGGAAACGTCTTAAAAGGAGAAGAAACAATTGAAGGTGGGCTAAACTTAGATATATCAATCAGGTAACAAGCATGGCATAAAATCTAGAAATGCAAATTGGAAAGCCCATAGAAACAGAAAATTAGGTCAGGTCCCTGTGGAGGAAGGAAAAGAGCTCGTGCAAGTCTGTAGGATCAGAATTAGACTGTAAATATAACCTGAATAAATGCAGGGCTTTATCAAGAAACAAATGACCATTAAGTCTTTTGAAATTATATTCATTCAAAGTGAGTGCTATCTTTTGATAAGTAAAAAAGTACTAAAAACAAGTGACTTCAAAATGATCTCTTCCCATCTAAATTTTATGTGTCTATGGTTGCTTTTTATAACTACCATCTTTCCAGAAAAGATTGCCCATAATCAGATGATTAGAACAAGTTGAAAGTCAAACCAGAATAAGGAATAAAGGAGTTACAGACTGTCTTATTCAAAACAAAGCTCTTCATTGTCTGCGTCTGATTCTGTACTGGCATTCATCTTTTTGGTAGAAAATCTATGAGCAGGATATCTGATATTTATAAGGTACTTCATAAATATTGGTTGAGTTTGATTTTGCATAACATATTTTAAGTGACTATTCTGCATTTAGAGAAATAACCAGAACTAATTGATGGGTGCCAGTTAGCAGTAAACCAATAGGAACTCTTCTAAGGTCTTCCAGAAGAGACATAGATCTTGCATCCACTTTGAACAACAGATTACAGTTACAACCCTGTATTTCAGTGATGTATAAGGGTTATAATAAAAATGACCACTATTTATTGAGTGCTCACTATATGCGACACATTTTATATTCTTTTTTTTTTCATTTAATCCGCGTAAGAACTCTCTAAACTAGGAACCTTTATTAGCTCCATTTTACAAATGAAGAAACTAGAATTCAGTGGCATAACCTCATCAAGGTCACTCAGCCTAGGAAGTAACAGAACCAGGACTCAAGCTCATTCCTTTTTTTTTTTTTTTTTTTATTCATGATAGTCACACAGAGAGAGACAGAGAGGCAGAAACACAGGCAGAGGGAGGAGCAGGCTCCATGCAGGGAGCCCGACGTGGGATTCGATCCCGGGTCTCCAGGATCACGCCCCGGGCCAAAGGCAGGCGCCAAACCGCTGCGCCACCCAGGGATCCCTCAAGCTCATTCCTATCTGATCAAAAATCCTGTCATTCACCACTATACTCCACTGCCTCTCAGCCAGAGGGGAAGAAAAGAGGAAAATGAACAGGTGGAGTGGGCCCTATAAGAGTCAAGCCTGGAAGCAAGGTGTTTCTCAAGCAGGCAGGATCAGAGAAGAGTAGAGCTATGAGCAGGAACTGAAAACCAAACAAACTCTTCCTTGAAGACTGGAGAGAACTGGGAGAGAAAGACAACTTAGCTTGGAGCTGGGACAGAAACAGATAAAGCCAAGAAAACACACAGAGGCTTCTCAAATAGTCAAAAAAAAAAAAAAAAAAAAGAGCTGGACAAAGACCAGTTGAATTCAGATACCCAGTGTATCTGGATTTCTCTGGTATCACAGGAAATCTCAAAACAAGTTTTCACCTCCCCTGCTAGATTCTTCCTAATTCAGCTTTTCTGATATCTGATGGAACTCTCCTTCTACAAAAGCAAACATTTGCTGAATCCTCCACTTGCCTTGTTAGCAATTTCTGCTTTTAGAAGATCCAGGGGAAAAAAAAAATAGAAGATCCAGGGAGCAATGATGAGGGACATGTGACTAGGTGGAGAGTGTGCTGATGAGCTCAGATTTTCAGAGGGCATGCACAAGAAGAGGGGATGAGGGACACATAATCAAGACTAAATACACGAAGACGAGCAAAGCCCTACATGAATGATGCCCAGATCTCTAAAGCTTATTTTAAAATGCTACGAATGATTTAAAAAAAACCCTTGTAGTTTATACAGAATCTAAGCCTACTGCTTAGGCCGAAAACACAATGTTAAGAGGTTTAAAAATAAAAAGTAACGGATGGAAACAACTGGCAAAATCGAAGAACTAAGGATGAAAATGTTGAGTGGGATCTAGGGGAACCACAAGAGAGAATGCAGAAATCCTAGATTGGCAACAGAAGAGCTGTTCCCCACTCGGAGGACAGAAGAAATCTGGGGAGAAAGAGATTACCAGGACCTGGAGGGGGAGAGGGTTACATAGAGCGGGGAGACTTGAGAGGAGCAGTAACCTTCAGCCGAGGGACATGCAAAACCCAAGGCTGCCCTGCAGGAAGAAAGCATAGATCCCTCCTCTCCTCTCCTCTCTTTCAGCCTCCTGCAAAGGTTGCCATTGGCTAAATCCAGCTGGGCCCCAGAGGGCAAAGGAGAGCTTAATGTAGGACAGACCAGGAAGCTCTTAGGGCAGAGAAGAGCAGAAAAGGGTGAGAGAGAATCTAGGGGATCCACAGAAGATAGCTGGCCCATGCCTCAATGACTTGGTACTTCTACGGCTACCACATAAAGTGCGCACCAAATAGCAACTAGCAAAGCATCCTTATAAAGCATGAGCCTTCGCAACATACTTCCCTGGCTCTAGCCATTCCTCTTTCTCTGACCTATTACTTATTCCTGAACCAACACTAACAGTGTTATTACTCTTCGGCAATTCTCAGATATTCCTGTACAAAATACCTTCTTTCTAGATAGCTGCCATGGAATAATGTCTTTAGGTCTCGCTAGGCTTTAGTAGGGTGAGAAGGACCACCTGGCTGGTTGCTCTGAAACTACAGCAGAGACAGCCGACACCAGAGAGCCAAGTTCCCTTCCATGATGCAGCCTTGGTAGTGGGAAGCAGCCAGCCAGGGAGGGACTACATTACCCAGCCTCACTTTCTTCTAGACGAGGGTCAGGTGACTAGTTCCAACCAATGGAACGAAAGCAAAGGTGATTTGGGTTTGTAGAATCGAGGCCATTAGGGCCAAGGCCTGACCTCAGACGCACTTCCTCTTTTGTAGTTAACATTAGGGGTCATGTGTGAAGACTGAGGTGTCGCAAGATGGAAAGACCCTAATTCCTAAGTTGCCACTTAGGTGAACACGACTCAGGAGAGCCACCTGACCAGGAATATCCACATTTTGAAAGTACAAATAAGCTCCTATTGTGTTAAAAGTGATCAGTTCTATGGGACCCCTGGATGGCTCAGCGGTTTAAGTGCCTGCCTTCAGCCCAGGGTGTGATCCTGGAGTCCCGGAATCGAGTCCCGCGTTGGGCCCCCTGCGTGGAGCCTGCTTCTCCCTCTGCCTGTGTCTCTGACCCTCTCTCATGAATAAAACCTTAAAAAAAAAAGTGGTCAGTTCTTTGCTATAGCTGTTAGCCTATCCTGACAAATGTAAGACCCTTTCCTCTGTAGCTACTTCCTGCAATCTCACTTTCAAATTCCTCACCCTTGGCTTCAAATTACAGTCATTAGAATAAAAGACTGGAATAGAAAACCATCCACTAGCTCCTCACCAAGATGTTGCTTTTTACCATTCTGTGGCAGAAACATTTGCACTGAATTTTTGTTGTTGTTAAAGGACATCTGCATTATTTTCTTTTTGTAAAATTGCAGTTTGATGCAGTCCTGGAATCATATGAAGAATATTGTATTTAGAATCTTGGAGGCCAAGTCCTACCCTTCCCTTCTGCCGCCTGACCTTGGGCAGGTCCCATCAGCCCTCATCTCTGTCAAGCAAGGATATTAATAATGCCTCTCTGCCAGGTTGTTGTGAGGATCAAATAAGATAAGGGATATGGAAACACTTTGTTCACAATAAAGCTTTCGACAAAATCAGTTCTCATCTCCAAGAACAGGGAGTCAACTTGCATTTGCCTTTTAAATTCATTCTTTGGTTGTGGTGTTGTCAAGTTAGCTCCCCTTCCCTTTCTCTCAGATGGTGAGGTTCACTTCCTTTCCACTCCCTCTCACCTCTATTAACAGGAAAGTAGTTCTTTTTATTGTTTGGAATTTTTGCAATTTGAGTTTTGCCCAAGGAAGAATGATTTTAAAAACTGGGTCCAAAAACAAATTAATAGAAATAACTTCTGTACATTTTAGGGCCATGGGTTTACAATAGAGCTCATTCTTTGCCCTGGGCTGTAGTTTCTCCATGAAGTTGTTGGACTTCTCCTATGTGTTCTCCTCCCCTCAAAAGTGTGTGTGTGTGTGTGTGTGTGTGTGTGTGTATCTCCAGACATCCTATTTAATTATTCCTTTTTTTTCTATTTAATTATTCCGAATAAAATGTGCCTTTTGTTGTTTTAAATTTCCTCTGTATTTATAAGTAAGAATTTTGAAATCACTAGGTTTTTTTTTTTTAACCCGAGACATAAATAGTGGATCTACTTCAATCCTCTTATTTTATAAATAAGGAAACAGAAGACCAGAGATATTTTATTATCCGATTTAAGTATCATCTCCTCCTCCAATAAACTTCTCCAGTTTTCTCCTCTCTCAAGCTGACTGGGGTACACTTCTTCTGTCTAGAACGTGTCCGCGATAGACAGAACCAAATTCTGAATGCTTCATAAAAAGACACCAGGTGTTCTCCCCTCCCCCCCAGGAACTTCTGACCTCTATGTAAATCTCCAGCTATCTTCTGCTTGTGTCCTTGGCCAAAACTGTGTCACATGATCTAGCTGCAAGGGAGGCTGGAAAAGAGAATTTTTAGCTGAGTGCATTACCTTCTCCAGAAAAATTGGGGGCTCTGTGAGTAGAGAAGAAGGAGAGATGGATATTCAGAGCTCAATAAATATTTGTAGACCGAATGTCAGTATTAGACTTTCAAGGTTAAATGAGTTAACTATCTAAGTTCATCCTGGTAGTAGAATCAGGGCTAGAACTTAGGTATGCTAAATTTTAGCCTGAAGCTCTTTCTACTACCTAGCACCACCTCAATATCATAAATCCAGTTATATGAGAATTTAGTTCTGCATTCTTTTCAAGAATCATTGTTCTCTCCCTGCAGTATCTGAATTCCTCTAAAAGATATGTAACCAATCTTATTATCGGGGCTTTTCTCTCCAATTCTTCTATAGTATTTCTCCAAATGCCTTAGTAATAGGAATGTGACATTGATGGCAATCTAATAAATGTAAGATCTTGGTGGGGTTTGTGGGGTTTTCCCAGTTTTTGACTTCACTTATTTCCAGACTCAAATGTATTATGACAGGTAATTCTATCTCACCCAATACTACAGAGTTATTAATAACTTACCCTGCTGAATAAATCAGAGACCCTGAAAAAATGTGGAGTAAGCATTTGTTATGCACATATGGGATTTACCAAGTTTCTGCATTTGAAGGTCTAATATTAGGATTCACATGTTGTGCAAGGCTTTGCAGAGAAAAAGACATTTCACGTCTTCTTGACTTTGAAAATAGGGTATACTTTGCATGCAAACAAGTCTATGTGAGTATAGTGATTTTGAATAAATCACCAAGAAACAAGGTTTCAATAAACTGTAAGAAACACATTTCCAAGATCATTTTTAAAGCAGAAAATAAAATTAGATGCAAGGATTTACATGACCTAGTGGATCAGGAGTTAGGCTGCACTTTTGGTTGGGCTGTGCTCATAATTAGCAGCTTGACCTTATGGAACCCCTTTGACATTTAGGGTCTTTGATTCTGTCATCTGTAAGAGGAGAGGGTTGTACCAGGTGATCTTCAAGGCCCTGTGCATGTCTAAATTCTGTGATTCCATTTCTTATGTGCTGAGATCAAGAAAGCCAATTTATGGAGTTACATGATGGCCAAATCCTGTAAAGGGCATACTAACCTTTTGTCAGCATTACCCTTGGATTTAAGGCTGATAAATTTTTAGAATTTATTTATCATAGAACTGTTACTATTTTGGCATATTACACTTTGTTAGCAATTTATAGGCTTATAATCATCAGAAACATGCTGTTTTGAATCCTTTTTACTTAACATTTTATCATAAATATTCAGCAGTATTTCATAGTCTTCATAATCATGGTTGTAGTGGTTCCATGTCATTACATTTAGCTGATACACCACAAATTTGGGGTCATCACTGTCTCACCTCTCATACTCCAAATCCAGTTCCTCAACAAATCCTATTAACTCTACTTTCAGATTATATCCAGCATCTGACCCCTTTGCACCATCTCCACTGTAACCACTCTATCTATCTAGGTCACCATTATCTGTTGTCTGGATTATTTTCATGGTCTTCCACCTAACACATCTTCTTTTGCACTTGCCCACTACAGTATTTTACACACTGCATTAGAGAGGTCCTTTCAAATCATTGTCCTATCTTGTCCCTTTTCTTCTCAAAACTCTCCAGGAACTTCTCATCTTACTCAGAGCCATCCAAATCTTCCTATGCCCTTAAGATCCTACATGACCTGGTTTCCCTTCTACTTCTCTGACCCCATCTTCAACCATTGTTCCCCCTTGCTCACTCTACTCCTACTATCCAGTCCTCCCTTGTTGCTCTTGCCAGACAGGATCTTGTCCCAAAGCCTCTGCAATCACTACAACCTCAACCCAGAATGCCATTCCTCCCACATTCTCATGGCTCCCCCTCTCATAATTTTCAGGTCTCTGTTCAAAAGTCACTTCATCAGAAAGATCTTCCCTATCCACTCTGCTAAAATAGCAACCACCCTCCAGCACTCTCAGGGTTTCTTCATTTTTGTTTATGGCACTTGACATCACCTGACATATTATTTACATATTTATAGACTTTCATTACCACCATTGGAAATGGGAGCCCTGTAAGGGCAGAGGCTGTTCAGAACAGTAGGTCCATAAATATTTGTTCAATGAATGGATTAAACTAGTTGATCAATGTAGGACTTCAGGTTATAGGTCTGCTGGTGAAACACTCGGGAGGGAATGTTGAAAAGCAAGACAAGACAAGCAAAAGCGATTGTATCGCAAAGATCCCTATGTGTTGTGCCAAAGTTTTAAATGTTATCCCTCCCTAATTGGGAGCCATAGAAAGACTTCCATGAGGGAAATACAACAAAACCATTTTTGTATTTAAAAAGTAAACTCTGTCAGTAGTGGGGAGAACACATTTGAGACAAAGGAAAAAAGTCAGAGAGGAGGCTACTGCAAAATCCATGAGAGAGACCATGCAAACAAGAACCAACATAACAGAAGGAGAAATAGGAGGAGATAGATTCAAGGGATATAAAGGAAATTAGAACAGCAGGATTTTGAGATTGGTTGTAGGAAGGAAAGACAAGGCAAAGGATGATTATCAAGTTTCTGGTTGGGCATCTGGAGTGGGTAGAAGAAAAGAAGGAGGAACAGATCTGAGGAAAAAGATGATGAGCTCAGTTGTGAACTTAAGTTGGAGTTATCTATGAGTCTTCCAAGTGAAGATGCCTGGTAAGCCCCTGAACACATAAGATAGGATCTCAAGAGAGAAGTCTGAGTTGGAAATACAGATTTGGCAACAGTGGCAAATAGTGGTTGAGTGACTGATATTCCTCAGAAAGTATGTTGGAGGAAGCGGGGGCAGAGGTTGGGAGAGAACCCCAGAGTCAGGGAGACAATGAAGAAAGAGTTGAAAGAGGCCTGAGCAGCACAGAGTCAAAGGTTTTAAGACCACAGGGTGTTAATTGGTGTCAAAACAACAGCAAGTTCAAGAAAGAGAAAGACTGATGTGGATCCCTGAAATCCAGTCATAGGGTAAGTCTCAAGAGGGACATTGATAGGAATAATTTCAGACTTAAAAACCAAATTGCAGTGAAGCTATGGAGAAGGGAGAAGAAGCTAAAGGCATGGTTAGGAAGTTGGAGAGAAAATTACAGTGTGCTTTTTTTTTTCATCTCCTATAATTCAGACCTTTGATCTAGCTGAAAGAAAACTAATCAGCTGGGGGTAAGCCACTTATTTTGGGGTGATGGCCTAACTCTGCCAAGTGTGTTAGCCTATGCCTGCCTTCAGCCCCCCAAAACAAAACAGCATAAAGAAGGTACTGGCCTAAAAGAAATATTATCTGTGGCAGAGACAAAAGTTATCTACCTATCACCCCTTCTCACCTTCTTTATCATGAACAGAACTCTGTTTTATTCAGGGAAATAATGTGTTCAGCTAAAAGTCTACTTCTCCTAGCCCCCTTTGCAACAAAGGCAATGTACATGCAAATCTTTGGGTGTACATGCAAAGCTTCTTAAAGAATATTAACGAGATAGGGCTTTTCTTTTGACTCTTGCCCTTTCTTTCCATCTTTTGGAAAGGAGATGTGATGGCTGGACCTCCAATAGCCATATTGGGCTCATGGAGCTACTTTGAGGATGGCATAGTTGAAAATGCACTCAGATTACTAATGCTATCACAGAATACTATCCTTTCCTTAAATTGTCTGACTACAGGCTTCTTGTATATGAAAGAATAAACCCCTATTTGGTTGTAGTTGGGCCTCTGCTTGTTATTAGCAGCTGAATACAATTCCTAATTGATAGGTCACCTTGTACACCTGACTTTGAATTAGTATTCTGTTTGGGTCTGGCCTTCTCCAAGAGCCGCTACCAAAGTACTGCAATATTGAGAGCACTGAAATAGCCATCTGCTTGAGAAACATACTTACCTGGTTGCTGATGCCTGAAATCCCTGGGATAGTGGCCAGAGTCTAGTTTTCTCCACTCAAGATAAGGCTTATGTTGCAAATACCCACGAGAAAGATGTCTCATAAACTGAAATTTATTCTATGAGCTTGAACAAGGTTTCACCAGGGTGGAGAAGGAACATGATATGGATGGATATCTGGGGAAGTGGAGGCATCAGAGGGATAGGAGCTCCTGCCAGAGCCAGGCGGGTGGGCACTCAAGCCCAGATGACATATTTTACCAACTTCATAAGTTTATCTTAGGGTGGGCCCAGGAGAGGGATCAGTAGTAAAATAACCAATGTTTACAGAGCATACAATTTATACCATACAATTTACTTACATTATTTCATTTAATCCCTGTGACATTAATTAGGTAGTATTAACTAACTAGTATTAATTAACTAATTAATGACATTAATTAGGTAGTATTGTTACTAAACTCATCTTACACATGAGGGAACAGAGACACAGAGATTTTAAATAGGAGAGCTGACCTTTGTTTTTGTTTTTTGAGATCTGACATTTGAACCAAAGTCTAGCTAGTGTCAGAGCTTTAGCTCAAATGATAGTTTAGTAATAATAACATTATTATTTTTTATGTATTAACATTAACAACTTCATGAAGTAGTTACAACTCATGTCCCCATTTTATAGATGAGAAACCAAGGAAAGGAGAGGTTAGGGAATCTGCCCCTGGTCTATGTGTCTAGAAAGTAAGAGAACTGAAATGTGGACTCACATTTGTCTCACTCCACAACTGATATATACTGAGGAGAGAAATGTAATTTTTCTAACCTTTCTCAAGGCCTCTCATTTGTAATCTCCTAAAAAGCCAGAAAATAGACAACATCATGATGTACATCTTGGTTATCCAATGCTCAATTCACTGTTAGAAGCAAACACTATATAAATCCACTCAAACAGGCCTTAATGATACCCAAGAGAATGACCAGTTATTCTCCTTATTCCACAAATTTGGAAGCACAGTGATCACGAGGCTTACCCAAATACAATTAAGAAATCAAAATACATTCTGGTGGTGTGCCCTAGGACCCCAATCCAGGCAGTTGAGAAGTGAGTTGAAGGATGGAGCTCGTCTGTGTAATTCTGAGCTTGTAAAGATCCCATAAGCCTCAGGCTTGCAGAAGAAATTTTATTTTTTTTAAGATTTTATTTATTTATTTGAGAGAGAGAGAATGGAAGCACATAACCTAGGGAGAGGAAGAGGAAGAGGGAGAAGCAGACTCCCTGCTGAAGAGAGAGCCCAAAGCAGGGCTTGATCCCAGGACCTCAGGATCATGACCTGAGCTAAAGGCAAACACTTAACTGACTGAGCCACCCAGGTGCCGCACAGAGGAAATTTTAAAGATGAAACTTTATTACCCTCTTCCTCTCCCCCTTTTGAGATTAAAGGCCTATTTTTCACTGCTGAGAAACTCACTCACTGCAGCAAATAGTCTGGGATTAGTGTTCATGTATTAGGCCCTCCAGGGCTGGGGCTAGAGGTGCCTGGAATGGAAAGGGTCCCATGGATCATACTGACATCAGAACAAGCCCCTGGAAAGAAGGAGAAGACTGAGCCAGGCTTTCCAAGGCCTCAGGCATGTTCTCTTTCAGCTGACAGGAAAAGTCACTGAGGTGAGCAGAGGAGAACACAAAAGAAATCCTGAGCTCAGGCTAGAATTCACTTTCAGGTGCCTTGAGACAGGCTCCCTAAGCATCTCTTGGCCTCTACTCCTTGCTGTGACCGTGAAGTGGTTAGATGGAGTCTCCAACAATTCGAACTAGAGAGTTCTAAAAGGGAGGTCTCTGAAACATTTCCTGGCAGTGCTGCTGTGACAGGAAGTGGCTGCAGAGCATTGGCAACTCTCAGTTCCACCATGTTCAATAGCCCCATGAATGGACTACTAAAGCATGTGTAGGCTAATGAAAATTTTTGCATGAATTTAAGTTCGATGATAATTTTTTTAATGAAAATCATAACAATGAGAGATTATTTCCCACTTTTCAAATACTTGATTTTTTTTAGCAGTCAATGCTGAGATAGGGTAGGGGCGTGGAATGATTTTTTTCAGATTCACTGGGTAGACACAAAGATTGGCAAACAGCTTAGCAAGAGCCTTTAAGAGGTTCATATTCTCTGGCCCACTAATGTCACCCAAGAATTTATCCTAAGGAAATAATTAGAAATTCAAACAATGATTGGCAGACAGGGATACTATTATAAATACCTTTTCTGAAATTTGTCCAGAGCAGCCACTACACACACTTACCTTTGTGGAAATTCTCCTTCTCCCATGGTTGAAATGTCATCTTTCCACTGATCCCACCCCCTCACCACCACTGATTGGAGGAAGCAGGACTGGGCCCTGACCCAGCCTGGGACACTAAGAGTTCCCACCCCCTTGACCAATCATCACTTATTGGTCCAGGGATGGCAAGTTATTTTTCAAGCTGGGTTTCCCTTGCACTTGAAATAGTGCAGATGTTAAGTTCTAAGAGCAAAAGCTGGAAACACAAAATGTGTTCTAATGCAGGACTGATTGGATTAACCATGGCACAATCCTAAATGAAATACATATTCCTTAGTAAATGTATTATGGTTGTCACCATCAGCATTCAAACTTGTGTCATACCGTCTATTTAAAAAGACACTGTCCCTTGACCCACCATGTCCTCCTCCATCCTACATCCCACCCCTCCCCCCCTTTCTGCAAAACTACTAGGAAGATTTATCTAAATTGACTGTCACTAAATTCACTCTCTTCCCATTCTTTCTGGAACCCTCTCTAATCAGGCTCCACTCCACCAAAATTGCTCTTGTCAAAGTTATCAATGACTTTCACATTGGCAAGTCCATTGACCAATTTTCATTCTTCATCTTCCTAGACCTTATCAACAGCATTTGACACAGTCGATGGCTTACATCTTGATATTCTTTCTGCACTTAGCTTCTGAAACTTGGCTCTTATTCTCCTAACTCCCTGTTCAACTGTGTCTTAGTCTTCTTTTGCTGGTTCCCCTTCATTCTCCCCAATTCTGGACATTGTAGAGCCCAGGATGCAATCCTCAGGTCTCTACTCTCTTCTTTTGATAATCCTGTGGGGACCTCATTCTGCCCATGACTTTGAACACCTTGTGTACACTTTCTGTGTACTATGACAACTTGCAAGTTCTAGCTCCAGCTTGAGCTGCTTCCAGGAGCTCCAGACTCTTATATCAAACTGCTTACTCTACTTCTGAACTTAGGTATCTAATATGCATCACAAACTTGTCAAGATCGATTTCATAATTTCCTCTACACCCCAAGATCCAGCTCTGAAACTTGTTCTTCCAACCTAAATAAATGGGCACTGCAGTTCACCTTGTTGCCTCATTGATTAGGGGAAGAATCAATCATATTAGAGAAAGGAACAGATTCAGGAATAAAGAGTAGATAAGAAATCTGTAAATTTAAGGCAATGAGTTGCCTTATGTTTTTATGCAAATAAAAGCAAGTGGAAAAACATGTAAAATAAGGAGGTGGAAACTGAAAACTGCAGAATGTTTGCATTCTATGACCAAAAAAACAAGGTAGCCAAGAGCAGTGGAGTTTGATCAAATGGAGCAGCTGGTCCATGTGAGATGAAAATTGCAGGGCTTAGCTTTACTGCATATACTTGGCCAAGACCATAGCATTTGATCAGGGTTCTAGGCTAGGGTAGACTCAGTCCAAAATTCCTTCTCCTCAGAATTACTCCTGAAGCAGCACAGAGTACAGATAGGACAAGGATGCAGGAGAATGGACTTGGCCCCCATCCTCTCTTATCCCAGCAAAGTGCACCTCGACTTAGCCCACATTGATGTGGTATCACCAGATCTGAGTTGCATAGAGTCACAAGCTCCATGTTTTCTACACCCACAGCCAGGTCAGGCTAGAAACAACTAACATTACCTCATAAGGCAGAAACTCAGCTTCTCATCCAGTTAGGTCATCTCAGCGTATGACCCTGGTTCTGAGATTTCAAATTCTGCACTGGGATAATCTTCTATTATCTGCACTTGCACTTCTAGGCCAGGGGTTTTCTTTCCCTGCCTGTCCAGAAGCTTTCTGTGTGCAAGACTGCCCTGGAAATCTGTATTAGTCAGGGATCTCCAGAGGAACAGAACCAGTAGGATGTATATACACACATATAAAGAGAGACTTGTGCTCAGAAGTGAGCTCACATGATTATGGAGACTTGGCAAATCCAAATCTGATGGGGTAGGCCAGCAGCCTTGGAATCTGGAAAGAGCTACAGTTTGAGACTGGCTCTCTGCCGGCAGAATTGCCTATTTGCTGGAGGAGGTCAGTCTCGTTCTATGAAGGCCTTCAACTGATTAGATGAGGCCCATTCATGTTATGAAGAGTAATCTGCTTTACTTAAAGTCCACTGATTTAAACATTAATCTTACCCAAAAAACACTTTCACAGAAATAGCTGGAATAACGTTTGACCAAATTATCTGGGAACCATGGCACATAAAATAACCATCACAACAGCCACACTTCAGTTAAAGGATCTCCACTTCATGATGAGGCAATTCCATGTGAGCCAAGTCAAAGAGCCACATGTGGGGGCGCCTGGGTGGCTCAGTCGGTTAAGCACCCCACTCAACTTTGACTTAGGTCATGATCTGGGTTGTGAAATGGAGCCCCGCATCAGGCTCTGCACTCAGTGGGGAATTGGCTGGAGATTGTCTCTCTTCCCCTTTCCCTCTGCTGCTCCCTCATTCCCTCTTAAAAATAAAATATTAAAAAAAAAAAAAAACAAGGGCCATGTGGTCTAACTGGATTCACTGTAGAAGGAGGTCAGGGAGTGGGCTTGGGAAAGGGTTGTGTACTAGAGGTGACACATGTGAGTTATGTGTAAATGGCTTAAATTCAGCCTGTGCAGTTAGAGCTTCTGGGTTCCAAATTATGTTCTCTTTTTTCCTATTGACTTCTGATGGAGTCCATAATAAATCACATGGTTGCATATCCATGATGTTTTCCTGCTCCACCCATTGGCATCACTACCTGCAGGGGACCTTAAAGCAGAGTATCAGGAGCTCATTTACCTGCTGACCTGGGACCACAGTTGTGGCTGCCTGGTGGCTAGACAGCTATAGCCCAGAAAGGCTGAGCATACCTGAATATGATCATGGGAGAACAACAAAATACATACTTTCTTATTTTAGAAATTTCCTGTAAAAATATTAAAATAAACTTTATATAATACACAAAACCAAAATAACAAATATTTAAAACATGCTTGTTGAAAGAGAGGAAAGACAGCAGAGGGTAGGAGTCAGGAAACAAGAGAGCATAAATAGCAGAACTGGGAAAGGCACAGAAACACATTTCACCTCTGAGAAGCCCCTTCTCCTGTGCCCCACTCAAGTCACTGGCTGGACTTGATCTCTTTGTTCTTGATTCCTGTCATTAATCCAATCTTTAATCCTGGATTCTAATGTTACCTGTTATTTGGTTCTTACAGTCCAATTTTCTGAACTTGATCTATAAGATTGAATGTGATTAATATCATAATAAATGTTGATGGAAAGAGTTCTGAGCCTTTTTACTTGCATTTGACTGAGGTTCCCTGGGTAATCTTGATTTTTATAAGTTATTTTGCCATTTCTTATTCATAAAATCATTAATTACAAGGCTGGATGATATCTTAGGGTTTACTAAGTTCAACCCTCTGAGGGTTAAGAAGCTGAGGTCCAGGGAGAAAACTGAGCAAATGACTGGCTCGAGACCAACGTCTCCCTGAGATGAGCCCGGGCTCCAGCTCACCTGGGTTCCAGTGCCCTCTCTAGTGCATCCCAGAGAGAAAAGGCACGCTGCGTTACAGGGAAGAAGCAGAATCCCTTCCTGCCAACCGAGGCATATGACTCCTTCCACATATTGCACATTACTCTGGGAATTAATAGCTCAATTTGGTATTAAACGAAATGGCTCACGTGGCTGATCTGGCCCAAGTGAAGGATCAGCAAAAAGGGGTCCTGAGCTTCTCTGTATGATAATCAGGAGCGGTCCCTGAAGGAGTAAGACAAACATATTAAAAGCCTTTCTGCAAAGCCAATTTTGGGCAATGGTCTGATTGCTGGATAAATCACATCAGGAATTGAAATGAGTGGTGAGGATGGCACAGGCAGGGTACATTATAGGGTAGCAAACAGTTCTCTATACCTTAGAGAAATTACTCTATCAGAAGTGGAAAGGAACCATGCAGTACGTCCAGGGAAATAAGGAGAGACAAGGAAGAAGAAAAGAGCATATATGAGATACATAAATCAAAAGGATAAATTGATGTTAGAGGTGGTATGGAATTAAAAGGAAGTAGGAAACTGATAGCTAAAGACAGGGCTGAAAGGGGATGGAAAATTGCAAGGGAAACAAAAACCCAAAAGGACACTTACCTCTCAACAGTCATGGACTTGATGATTCATTCCTTGTATTTCTTTTTTTTAGTGCCATGTCAGACTGACATGACCACAAAATAAAGAACTCCTGCCCTCTCTTTGCTAGTCTATACACAGAGAATGCAAATTAGCATGATTCTAAGTGAGGCAGGAATGGGAGATTACATTTATTTATTTAGTCTTCGCTATCAATTTTATTCCAACTTCTTGATTGAGCATCTAATATGTACCAGGCACTGCACTAAAGTACCATAATGCACAAGGTTGCTGTTGTCCCTGTGCTCACTGAGCTAACACTCTAACAGGAGGAAAGGTTTGATGTACAACAAAGGCACATCAAAGTGATTTAAGGGATTAGCTACCCCATGGTTGAGTTTCAGGACTTTATTCTGCTACCTATAGCAGAATATCTGAATAATAGCAGCTTAAGTGAACAGAGGTTGCTTTTTCACACACAACAAGAAATACCAGTAAATAGAGATTTATTTTTCATACATAGAGATGTAAATATAAGCCATCCAAGGAAGGTGCGACTGCTCAAACATGACAGCAGCACCCAGACTGAGCCTCTATATCTACACAGGGAGTGAGGCACCATGGGAAGTACAGGGATGCTGCCATGAGGCTGTTACTTATCAGCTCTTGTTAACTCTTATTATTAAATCTTGGCTCTGCTACTGTGTGAAGCTGGGAAAGTTACTTAACCTCTCTTCAGTTCTCCAATTTCTTATCTGTAAAGTGGCCATGAAAATAATAGCCCCCCACCCCCATTAATATAGTCGAGTGATCTTTGACAAAGAAGCAAAGGCAATATGATGGAGCAAAGTAGTCATCTCAACAATTGGTGCTGGACCCACTGGACGACCACTTGCAAAACAGTGACTCTAAAGACAGACCTTACATTCTTGACTAAACTCAAAATAGATCACTAGTCTGAATATAAAATGCAAAACTATAAAGCTGCTGGAAAAAAAAAAAAAAAAAAAAAAGCTGCTGGAAGGTAACATAGGAGAAAACCTACATGACCTTGGGTTTGATGATACCTTTTTAGATACAACACCAAAGACACCATCCATGAAAGAAATAATTGATAAGCTAGACTTCATTAAAATTAAAAACTTCTGCTCTGCGAAGAACAATATCAAGAGAATGAAAAGACAAACCACAAACTGGAGAAAATATTTGCAAAAGACACATCTGATAAAGGACTGTTACCTAAAATATACAAAGAACTCAAAACTCAAAGTAAGACCACAAGCAACCTGATATTAAAAACAGGCCAAAGCCTTACCGGACATGTCAGCAAAGATGGTAACATGCATATGAAAATATGCTCCACGTCCTACCCATATAATCAGGGAAATGCAAACTAAAACAGTAATGAGATGTTTCTACACACCCATGAGAATGGCCAGAAAAGGGGTGCCTGGGTGGCTCTGTTAAGCATCTGCCTTTGGCTCAGGTCATGATCCCAGGGTCCTGAAATCAAGCCCCAAGTTGGGCTCTATACTCAGTGGGAAATCTGCTTCTCCCTCTGCCCTCTACCCCCTAGTTTGTGCTCTCTCTGTCTTTGTCTCTGTCTCTGTCTCTATCTCTCTCTCTCAAATAAATAAATAAAATATTTTTAAAAAAATAACCAGAACCCAGAACACTGACAACACCAAATGCTGGTGAGGATGTGGAGCAACAAGAACTCTCTATCATTGTTAGTGGGAATGCAGCACGGTACAGGTACAGCCACTTTGAAAGATGGTTTGGCTGTTTCTTACAAAAGGAAACATATTCTTTCCATATGATCCAATCATCATGCTCCTTGGTATCTGCCCAAAGGAGTTGAAGACTTATGTCCACACAAAACCCTACACACAGATGTTTATAGCAGGGTGTTCATTCGTATTTTCCAAAACTTGGAAGCATCCAAGGTGTCTTTCAGTAAGTGAATGGATTAATAAACTGTGGAACATTCAAAAACTGGGACATTATTCAGTGCTAAAAAGAAATGAACTCTCAAGCCACACAGAAACACAGAGGGATCTTGAATACTAGTAGCATATTACTAAATGAGAGAAACCAATCTGAGAAGGTTACGTACTGTATGATTCCAACTATATGACATTCTGGGAAAAGAAAAACTATGGAAAAAAGGAAAAAGATCAGTGGTTTTCAGGTGCTAGGGGGAGAGATGAATAGACAGAGCACAGAGGATTTTTAGGGCAGTGAAATTACTCTCATATTATAATAATGGATACATGTCATTATACATTTGACTAAATCCATGAAATGTACAACACCAAGAGTGAACCCTAAAGTAAACTAGGGATTTGGGTAATTGTGATGTGTTAGTATAAGCTCATCAATTGTAATAAAGGTACCACTCAGGTGGGAAATGCTGGTAGTGGGGGAAGCTATGCATGTGCAAGGGCAGGGGATATACAGGAAATCTCTGTACCTGCCCTTTCAATTTTGTTATGAACCTAAAATGGTCTAAAAAATATATCGTTTTGGGAACCCTGGGTGGCGCAGCGGTTTAGCGCCTGCCTTTGGCCCAGGGCGCGATCCTGGAGACCCGGGATCGAATCCCACGTCGGGCTCCCGGTGCATGGAGCCTGCTTCTCCCTCTGCCTATGTCTCTCTGCCTCTCTCTCTCTCTCTGTGGGACTATCATAAATAAATAAAAAATTTAAATATATATATATATATATATATATATATATATATATATATATATATATAATTTTGGGGCAGCCCGGGTGGCCCAGCAGTTTAGCGCCGCCTTCAGCCCAGGGCCTGATCCTGGAGACTCGGGATCGAGTCGCACGTCGGGCTCCATGCATGGAGCCTGCTTCTCTCTCTGCCTATGTGTCTGCCTCTGTGTGTGTGTGTGTGTCTCTGATGAATAAATAAATAAAATCTTTTTTAAAAATAAATAAAATAAAAAATAAATAAAATTATATCATTTTAATAATAATAATAATAATAATAATAATAATAATAATAATAACTCCCACCTCCCAGGCCTATTGAAAGGATTTTTTTTAAGATTTATTTATTTATTTATGATAGACATAGAGAGAGAGAGGGCAGAGACACAGGCAGAGGGAGAAGCAGGCTCCTTGCAGGGAGCCTGATGCAGGACTCGATCCTGGGACTCCAGGATTGCGCCCTGAGTCAAAGGCAGGTACCAAACCGCTGAGCCACCCAGGGATCCCTGAAAGGATTAATAATTTACTATATGCAAGCCACTAGAATAGTGCAGTAGGCAGCATGTGTTGTTACGGTTGTTAACATTAACATCCTGCTAGCCTTAACAAGCTAGATTCTGTCCTCATGTTTGGCCCCTAATGGTCTCAAGAAGGCTCCCACATCCCACATCCTTAGGCATCATATAGTGTTCTGGACAGGAAGAAGGGGAAAGAAATGAAAATGGCAGCTAAAACCAGCTAAATCTGGTTTGTGGGTTTTTTTTTTTAAGTCAAGAATATAATAGTATATATATATATATATATATATATATATATATATATATATATATATATAATAGCATCTCTGACAGTCCTGCACAACTTTCATCTCATTGGACAGAACTGTGCTCTATGTTCACATTGAGTTGAAAGGCAGTGGAGAATAAGGTTGTTGATGGATTGAGATCATCCATGGGGGTTGGGGACTGGAATATGGGCACAGGATCAGCCAACCAACGGTGTCTCCTATGTCTTCTATCCAGAGTCAGCCACTGTTAACATTTGATGTATGTCCCTTTTAACGTGCATTTCACCCCTTAATTACATGGACCAAGCGGGTCTCCCTACTTCTTTTTTTTTTAAGACTTTATTTATTTATTTATTTATTTATTTATTTATTTATTTATGAGAGACACAGAGAGGCAGAGACACAGGCAGAGGGAGAAGCAGGCTCCATGCAGGGAGCCCGACGTTGGACTCAATCCCGGGACCCCAGGATCATGTCCCGGGCTGAAGGCGACTCTAAACCACTGAGCCACCCGGGTTGCCCGGGTCTCCCTACTTCTTATCCAGCTGTTATTCACCTGGGTTTTACTCCCTCCACACAAAATAAGGGACCCCAAGTGATTCAATTCCAGCCATTTCAAACAACCCAACTATTTACTATGTGCCTAGTATGTAGGCAGAGCTATGCCCTGAGCCACAGGAGGACCTAGAAGTTTAGATGCTGAATATCACAGATCATATCATCTCTTTCCCAAGAGGTGCCCAAAAGAATTCAAAAACACCATGGAAAGAAATCTTGCCTGAAGAAATGTTCATCTCTTTAACCCAGTAATTTCATTCCAAGATTATTCTAAATACACAATTGGAAACCCGGACAGGGGGATCCCTGGGTGGCTCAGCGGTTTGGCGCCTGCCTTTGGCCCGGGGCGCAATCCTGGAGTCCCTGGATCAGGTCCCGCATCGGGCTCCCGGCATGGAGCCTGCTTCTCCCTCCTCCTGTGTCTCTGCCTCTCTTTCTCTCTCTCTCTCTGTCTATAATAAATAAATAAATCTTTAAAAAAAAAAAAAAAGAAACCTGGACAAAAATTATGTGTAAAAAGATGTTGACTCTAGGCTGTTTTCAATAGCCTACAAAGGCCATGCAAGTGACTATTGGGCCATCCCAAAAATTGTTTTTGAGGAATTTTTTAATGTTGTGAGAAACATTATTTTTTATGTTTTTATATTTTTCATGTTGTGAGAAACATATTGGGAGAAAACGCTTCTCATATATTATTAAGTGGGGGAAGTTTACCAATATATATTACGCAGTACAGTGGTTAAGTACATGGACTCTGGAGTTAGACTAATTTCAAGTTCCTTCTTCACAATTCACCATTTATTTGTTTATTTGGGGGTACTTTACTCAACTTCTTTAAGCTTCTAAAGCCAATATGAAAATGTAGAGGGAGGAAGGAAAAACACTTTAAGTGGAAAGAAATGTCTTAGCAAGGAAGGCATCATAGAGCAAAAGCTGCTATGGGTTCAGAGCAAGAAGGCCCTGCAATGGGTCCAGGAGGCCGTGCCAGCTGCTCTGGCACTTGGACCATGGGATCCAGCAGATCCCACAATGCTTGAGTGGTAGTGGCAGACAGAGACACACAAAGCCATCGAGTTGGGTGTGCACTGCAGCACTCCATCCTCATATGCAGGCGGGTTCTGAAGACACAATTAAGTTACATGAAGAAGTGGCCAGAATGCCCATGGCTCCCTCTCGGGCTACCCTTCCTCTCTCCCAGCTGGCACCTATGGCCTCCTGGGGAGTTCCCTCTGATCAGATGGAAACGACAGAGACCTGGCTTATAGGTGGTGTGCACGATATGCAGGCATCACCAGAAAGTGGATAGCTGCAGCACTCTAGCCCCCTTCTGGGATGTCCCTGATGGACAGGGGCGATGGGAAATCCTCTCAGTGAGCAGAGCTTTAAGAAGTGTGCTTGGTTGTTCACTTTGCTTAGAAGGAAAAGTGGCCAGACATGTGAATTTATACCAATGCCTGGGCTGTGGTCAATTATTTGGCTGAATGGTCAGAAACTTGTAAGGAACATGATTGGTGACAAGGAAATTCAAGGAAGAGATAAATAGATAGACTTCTCTAGAAGAGCAAAGATATTTATGTCCCATATAAATGCTTGCCAAGGGATCCCTGGGTGGCGCAGTGGTTTGGCCCCTGCCTTTGGCCCAGGGCGCGATCCTGGAGAGACCCAGGATCGAATCCCACATCGGGCTCCCGGTGCATGGAGCCTGCTTCTCCCTCTGCCTATGTCTCTGCCTCTCTCTCTCTCTGTGTGACTATCATAAATAAATACAAATTAAAAATATATATATATATATATATATATATAAAATAAATAAATGCTTGCCAAAGGGTGACCTTGGTAGAGGAGGATTTTAAAAATCAAGTGGATAGAGTGACCCGTGTTTGGATACCAGTCCACCCCTTTCCCAGCCACCCTGTCATTGTCAATGGCTCGTGAACGGAGTGTCCATGGTGGCAAGGTTGGAGGTTATGCATGGGCTCAGCAACATGGACTTCCACTCAGCATAGTCAATCTGGCTACGGCCACTGCTGAATGCCACTTGCAGAGACTAACACTGAATCCTTAATATGACACCATTCCCTGGGGTGCTCAGCCAGCTAACTAGTAGCAGGTTGATTACATTGGACACTTTCCATCATGGAAGGGGTAGCATTTTGTTCTTCCTAGAATAGACACATACTCTGGATACAGATTTGCCTTCCCTGCAAACAATTCTTCTGCCAAAACTACCATCCATGGACTTACAGAATTATTTATCCACTATCATGGAATCACTTCACAACAAAAGAAGTATGGCAATGAATCCATGCTTATGGAGTTCTTGGACTTGTTATGTTCTCCATCACCCTGAAGGAGCTGGCCTCATATAACCAAGGAATGGCCTTTTGAAGACTCAGTGACAGTACCAGGTAGATGTCAATACCTGGTAGGGCTGAGGCAAGGTTCTCCAGAAGGCTGTGTGTGCTTTGAATCAGTATCCAATAGATGGTGCTGTTTCTCTGATAGCCAGAATTTATGGGTCCAGGCACCAAGGAGTAGAAATGGGAATGGCACTGTTCCTATTACCCCTAATGACCCACTAGCAAAATTTCTGCTTTCTGTTTCTACAAGCTCTGCTGGCCTAGAGGTCTTAGTTCCAAAGAGAGGAAGACTCCCAGGAGACACAATGATTCCATTGAGCTGGAAGTTAAGACAGGTACCCAGCCACTTTTGACTCCTTATGCATCTGAATTAACAGATAAAAAAGGAGCTACTGGGGATCCCTGGGTGGCGCAGCGGTTTGGCGCCTGCCTTTGGCCCAGGGCGCGATCCTGGAGACCCGGGATCGAATCCCACATCGGGCTCCCTGTGCATGGAGCCTGCTTCTCCCTCTGCCTGTGTCTCTGCGCCTCTCTCTCTCTCTGTGACTATCATAAATAAATAAAAATTAAAAAAAAAAAAAAAAAAAAAAAAAAAAAAGGAGCTACTGTGTTGACTTGGTGGTTGATCCTGACTCCCAAGGGGAAATTGGATTACTGTTCCACTGTGAAGGTAGGGAAGACAATCAGGAGATCCCTTAAAGCCACTGTTAGTATGCACCAACCTAATTCAGGCAGGACTACTAATGGTCCAGATCCTTCAGAATGAAGGTCTGGATCACCTCACCAGGTAAAGAACAATTGGCTGAGGTACTTACTGAAGGCAAAGGGAACACAGAATGGGTAGTAGAAGAGGATAGTTAGAAATACTGGCTAAGACCACACGAACAGTTAAGAAACAAGGACTGTGATTGTCATGAGTATTTCCTTCTTATTTTGTAATGAATATGTTTGTGTGTGTATGCATAAAACATCTTTGTTTTCTTCCCCTTTTCCCTTATCATGTAACATAAGATGAATTGACTTTATATCATAATATATTTAAGTTTTGTTAATTTTACAGCATAGTATTTAAGTTATGGAATGTCAGGGAGAATAGCAAACATCACTCAAGAGTAAACATCACTCATTTTACCTCCTTTCCTGGGGAAGGAGTCAGTGTATTTTTGGTTGTATGCAGGATAGTTACACCATGTGAGGTGGAATTATGACTTTGTAATTGTCTTCATTCAGAGATTAGTTATGGTTTAAGGAGAGGCATGTGGATGCCAAGTTGACAAATTGGGAAGTAGACAAATTAACTAGTTGTGATAGTTAATTTTACATGCCAACTTGACTGGGCCACAGAGGTATCCAGATATTTGGTCAAACATCACTCTAGGTTTCTGTGATAGTGTTTTGCGATGAGTTTAACATTTAAACTGATAGACTGGCTCAGTTGGTAGAGCATTCAACTCTTGATCTCAGGGTCATGAGTTCAAGCCCCACATGGAGTGGAGAGATTATAAATAAATAGATAGACTATTTAAACTGATAGACTAAATAAAGCAGATAGCCCTCCCCAATGTGGGTGAGCCTCACCCAATCAGTTGAAGGCCTGAATAGAACAAAAAGGCTGACTCTCTCCTGAATAAAAGGGAATTCCTCCTGCCTGCCTGTCTTCAAACCGAGATTGCAGGAGTTTGGGGTTTTTTTCCTGCCTTAGACTCATACTGAAATAGTGGCTCTCCCTTTTCCCAAACCTCCTGGCCTCTAGACTAAAACTACACAATTGGCTTTCCTGATGCACAGGCTTTGGACCTGGACAGGATCTAAGCATCAGCTCTCCTGGGTCTTGCCAACTGCAGATCTGGGGACTTGTCAGCCCAAATAATTGTGTGCGCCAATTCCTTATGATATGTATATAATACACACACACACACACACACACACACACACACACACCCCTCCTACATACTATTGGTTCTATTTCTCTGGAGACCCCTGGCTAATACAGAATCCTTCCTTGCTTTTTCCAGCTTCTTCCCTGAAGGGTTTGCTGAAGAGCCTCCAGATTGGTAAAAACCTTCATCTACCACCAGTTGGTCACTCCTCACATAGGACTCAATGCCCATAAGAGAACTGGAGAGAGAAGATCACTGGTTTTAAAGGAAATCTAGCATTAGTGGTAAGCCAGGAAAACTTCTTGTGAGGGTAAGGGTGCTTCAAAAAAGTAGAGCCTCTCTATTCCCCAGTGGAGGATCCTTGTATCCACTGACTCACTATCAAACTGTCCCCAAGCATACTATAGTGAAAGAGCTCTTGGAGAATATTCTAGAAGCCTACAAACAGCCCATCAATCTTTTCATCCTTCTCTTTACTATGGTAAAGAAAAATGAGTGTCTGATATGTGTAGCCTTCGATCTGGGAGCTTTTGGAAACAGACTGGTACTCGCTGAATGATTTCTGAAGATAAGCTTCTTGATGGGATGGTCATACCCACAGAGCTGGAAGCATCTATGGTGCAGTAAAGATATAGCTGGACAGAAACCCCACTCCATCCCAGTTGTCTGTGGCCTTTAGAAGGTGCAGAGAAGACCTTGGAAATTTCTGTGGCTCCCCTGGTTGGAGCAATACCAAGGTAAGCAAAAGAGCAGGTGTCCTGAGTGGCCCTGGTGACACTGGGCCAAGTGATGGGCTGCCAGCCACCAGGGGAAGCGGTCATCAGAGACAGAGGAAAAGGCTGAACAGCATCCCAAACACACACACACACACACACACACACATTACTTACAAGGAGACTTGCAATGGACAGCACTAGTCTTAGATAGAACATGCCGAAACTGGGGAAAAGCCAGATACTGCCCTCTAGCAGACAATTACAGAAGAACGCCTCTGCTTCCTCTGGCCTCCTCCCTGCACTATTGACAACAGGAGAGACCTAGGAAGAGGGTGGGGCAGTTTTCTCAGAGGCATCTCTGGCACTCCATTCCATGCTCCTGGGGTCAGAGAGAGTCATCTGCCCTGGGGCCAGGAATGGGGGGGAACAGAGCTTTTAATAAAGCTTGACATTAACTGGGGTCATGAAGGTACGGGGTCAGAACTAGGTCCTAGGAAATCCCTGGGTGGCTCAGCGGTTTGGCGCCTGCCTTTGGCCCAGGGCATGATGCTGGAGTCCCAGGATCGAGTCCCACGTTGGGCTCCCTGCATGGAGCCTGCTGCTTTCTCTGCCTCTCTCTCTGTGTCTCTCATGAATAAATAAAAATCTTTAAAAAAAAAAAAAAGGAGAAGAAGAACTAGGTCCTAAATGCTGAAACAAGACTGCTCCCACTGCCAAGATGACTAGGAAGTCATTAAGTCTGTCCAAGATATCACCAAGGGGGCCCTCCCCCAGGGGAAAGGAATACAACAGACCATAGTTGCAAGCAAGACTGGGAAAAATAAAACCTCTGCCTGGTTTTTGTACGTACATGGATTGAGACCCTCAAAGAACTGATTACAGATACGTGATTATCAGTTTAGGCCTTAGAATCATGCTGAGAGGTGAATTATTATTATTATCCCATTTCACAGATGAGAGAAGAGAGCCCCACGAGCCCTGTTAGATAGACGCCTTGTCCAAGGTCACAAAGCTGATACATAGCGATATGAGAAGCTGAACTAGAGGTCCTATGGTTTTTCCACTAACCACAAAAATTACTATTATCTTTCAATAACCAGTTACAATGCAGCCAGACCCTATATAAGGACTTCAGCTATTGTATCTCATGCAGTCCTTACAACTTTCCTATGAGGCAGATTGTCCTACTTGTAGTTCACATATGAGGAAGAACATTTCTTGTTGTACATTCCCAGTTCAGTGATCTGCGGAGTACTCTGTGTATATATGTGTGTGTGTGTGAGAGAGAGAGAGAGAGAGAGAGAGAAAGAGAGAAAGGCAGCTCCTGCTTTTTGTGGCTCACAACAGTGCAGCAACACGCAGACAAATCAAAGATAGGTAATAAAGTATAATATGATTAAGAAGCAAATGGCATACATAGTCTATAACATTATGGGACTCAAGATAGGGAATGATCATATGAAGATGGGGTTACTGCCCAAGCCTTCAAGAAAGAAATGGTATTTTTACTGGGTCCTAAAAGATTGTTCAAGTCTTAGTGGAAGACTAAGCCTGGAGAGAGGGAGATGGGACTCTAGGAAGTTGAATGGAGAAATAGTCAGCAAGGCCACAAAAGAAGAATGAACAACACGCATTCCAAAGACAGTAAGTTGGGCAGGCCCGGTGGCCCAGTGGTTTAGCGCCGCCTTCAGCTCGGGGTGTGATCCTGGAGGCCCGGGATCGAGTCCCACATCGGGCTCCCTGCATGGAGCCTGCTTCTCCCTCTGCCTGTGTCTCTGCCTCTCTCTCTCTCTCTCTCTGTCTGCCATGAATAAATAAATAAAGAATCTTAAAAAAAAAAAAAAAAAAAAAACAAAGACAGTAAGTTAGTCCTCTAGTCTCTAGTCTGGCTCAAAATGAATCTTTGGGAACAACAGACCTTTATGGCATGCCAGAACTTTCCTTTTATCCCTTCTTTATCTCTACCTCTCCCAACTGCCTACACCTGGCTTACTCCTACTCATCTGCTCGGTTTCAGCTCTGACATTTCTGCCAGGATGCCATCCTGGGCTTCATACTGCACCCCATCCCCCCAATTTTAGTAGCCATCACTTTGTAATTCATTGTTGACTTGCCAGACTCCTCCACCCATCAGTCAGTAAGCTGCCTTAGCAAGGCTGTGTCAATCTTATTCACCACTCAGGGTCTAGCAGTGTCTGGAACACTGTAGGGGAGCCAAAAAATATCTGTTGAATGAGTATGTCACTGTCTATAGGCCTCTTTACATGCTAGGGTGAGGGGTTTTTACTTCATCCCCAAAGCCCTAGGGCATCATTCAAAATCTAGAGCAGATGAGTGACATACCATAAATAGAATTAAAAAAAAAAAAACTTATTGTGGAATAACTTTAAATCTATAGAAAAGTTGCAAGGATAGTACAGAGTCCCCATATTAGCCCTCACCTGGCTTTCTCTGTTGTTAACACCTTACATATATCACAACTAAGAAACCAATATTGCTACATTACTGTTAAATAAACTCCAGACATTTGGATTTCAACAGTTTTGTCATCAATGTCCTGTATCTTTTCCAAGATCCAATGCACAGTGCTACATTGCATTTAGTTGCCACATCTCAAGCTCGGCATTTGGCCAAAGACCTGGTAGCCTGTGGAAGAGACTCCGAGTGAAGAGTCCAGATGATGAGAATTGTAAGAATTCAGGTTTAGGGATCTAGCCTAAGGAGATGAAAACAGGAATGAACGAGAAGACATATTAATAAAGGGAAAAAATTGGTACTCGGTAAGAATTTAGAAATAATCTATTGGTCTCTCTGATGTTCTTAAAATTCTAAGCCTGCTTCTGACTCAGGACTTTCATATCTACTGTTCCCTTTGCCTAGAATGTTCTTCTTCTCTATAGCTTTAACCTAGCTCCCTCCTGTCCTTCAGTTTAGCTCAAAAGTGACTGTCTCAGTGAGGCTTTCCCTGACCTACTTTTCAGTCCCTCCCTAACATTCCATATCCCTCTTTCCTGCCTTTTTCCCCCTTTCTTTCTTAGCATTCATCATGCTATAACATGCTATCTACTTGACTTATTTATTCTACTTATTTTCTGTTTCCTTCATGAGAGCAGAGATTTTTGTGTGTTATGTTCACGTCGGTATTCTGGAAGCCTAAAACATTTCCAAGTAGGGGTGCCTAGGTGGCTCATTCTGTTAAGAATCTGCCTTCAGCTCAGGTATGATGCCTGGGGTCAAGCCCCAGTCCCTTTCCCCACTCAGTGAGGAGTCTGCTTCTCTCTCTCCCTCTGCCTCTCGCCCCGCTCATGTTCACTCTCCCTCTCCCTCTCTCCCTCAAATAAATAAAATAAAATAAAATAAAATAAAATAAAATAAAGCAAAACATTACAAGCACATGATGAATCCATGCCGCAAGAACTAGCCAAATAGGGACTCCAGAGTTTCCAGTCTGGGTGATGGGGAAATGGTGGTTGGGTTGGCAGAAATAAGATGCCTAGAGTAGCAATCATGGAATATAAAGAGTAGAGGAAGAAAATATTAGATATTTAACATCCTCTAGCATAGTCAGTGAGTTCCACCTGCACCCCATCTCCTCAAGCAGGCCATTGTCTCCCTACATACAACTGGTACCTATTCACTCTCCACCGTGCCCCCACTACTTAACCAATTGGCTGGCAAGCACAGGATGCAGAACAAGCCCACTAGGGCTCCCATCCGGCTGAACTAAGGTAAGAACAGGCTAGGTCACCATGAGTGATCATCATTTCAAGTCTCGACTTCCTCATCAAAAAAATGAGAGGATTGAAGGTGATTTCTAAGGTTCCTCCAAGCTTTACAAAGCCTATGATTTCAGGACCAAACTAAGCCATTACATAAGAGGTGTTCCCTAGTCTCTGCAGACTGTGATTCCAAGAAGGGTTCAGTGTGGGCATCCAACACTCAAACAGAAGATGCAGAGCATCTGGAGAAGGGATGCAATCTCTAAGGAGACAGGGCAAAGCCACATCTTTCAGGGAAATGCCCAAGAAGGGTGCAAGTTTGCTTTCTTAAAACGAATGCATTGCTCCCCTAGTATAGTAATGTCATTCTTAGAGCGCCACCTACTGTTAAAGGGGATTTTGGCCGCAGATAAAATGCACTCTCAAAGGGTTAGCTCTTCCTCATCTTGGGAATCAGTATGTTTGAGGAAAGAGTTTCAGGTAATATTTAAAAATACAAATTCTCCCACAAAGCAGCTACTATAACAGCCTTAACATTTAGAAAGAAAAAGGAATAAAGCTTGGCACGCCTTCTTCAGTATTTATAAGAAAGAACTAACCTTTAATTTGCTCTTCTGTATAAGCGATCCCTTGCTTAATAAAACAAGCACTTTCCTGGCAGGTCTTGAGGGCTAACCAAATTTGAATAGAGAAATTTACATTTTAATTGCAGTAAGGGAGATCACTGTTTTAAGGAGTCCCAAGAGTAATCCTGTTCTAAAGCAAAATAATCACTCCCTAATGTTTGCTTTGGTAAATTCAGCCTCTCATTTATTTTCTTTTCAATCTGGGCCCACCTGCTCTTGTGACGTGGGTTCTGGGCAATTTTAAATGACAGCCTTTAGCTCACACTCTCTTTAAAAACAAACCAAATACACTCAAAACCCATTTCGAGCTGGCAGTGAGGCCTGTGTAGGAGGTTATTTATGATGTGCTATGCCTGCCTGGATCCGGTGGGCCGCCCAGATGGGCCTCATTCTCTTGTCTTTTCCAGACATGAAGCCTCGGCTCAAGCATCCTTGACTTCTTAAGAAGTTCTTAAGATGTTGGCTTTAGCAACTACCCATTAGGGCACTTGAAATCATTGTGCGAATTCTACTAGGATTTGTTACTAATGCATCCCCCAAAGAGCAGAATTTGGTGTAAGATGGACTTAATGGAGTTAAAAGTATATAACAAAGTTAGTATTTTTAAAAAATTAAAGATTTTATTTATTTAGTTGACAGAGAACACAAGTAGCAGGCAGTTGGAGAAGGAGAAGCAGACTTCCCATTGAGCAGAGAGCCCAGGATCACAACACGAGCAGAAGGCAAATGCTTACCCCACTGAGCCACCCAGAAGCCCCAAGAGAGCTTATTTGAAAAGAATTATATTCTGACTTGTCCGCTGAAGAGAGAGCATTATAATGGGATCCTAAGTCCTGGATAAGGATGCTATTCGTATCAAGTAGGATAACGTAAGCCTTGGAAGCCAACACATTTTAAAAGAGAGTTTTATATCTTTTGCCAAGGAAAGAAGGTTCTGGGAACCATGGCTGGTACCAAATAGTTACAAGCTTGGGTGCTGAGATCAGGAAAAACTGAACTTGAATCTTAGTCCTGCCTTTTACTCCACTGTCATTTAAAATACTGGTTAAGTTTCTTATCCTCTCCGGGACTTCATTTTCTTTGCTGTAAAATGGGATAATAAGAGGACTTTACCCAGTAGGCTGTTATGGAGATTCGTGGAGGCCGAGAAAATTAAGGCCATTCCACTTTAAGTTCAGCGTTAGCACAAGTACAGCCATCCCAGGCCCCTGTGAATAAGAGCTGAACTTTACCTTACTTCAGCTACAGGAAGAAAACAGTTTACAGCAGACGTCCTAGAAAGCCCCGTATTAGAATGAGAACAGAGCCCAAGCCAGGGGCAGGAAGCCCCATATTAGAATAAGAACAGAGCTCAATGCCCTTGAAAGCCCCATATCAGAATGCAAACAGAACTTGAGAAATTCCTCCACCCCTTCTGAAAAATCCCCCAGACCAGCCTATAAAAAACCCAGCTGTAACCCACTTTGGGGTCCGAGTCCCTGCTCCGCTGTGTTGGGTATACTTGGACCCAAGCTCGAGCTTGTAAATAAACCCTCATGTGTTTGCATCGGTGTCGGCTCCTTGGTGGTTTCTCGGATTCGCAGTCTTGGGTACAACAGATTGAGTGTGACTTACAGCATCAGGCAAAAATGAAAGGGCTCAAATGGTAGTGATCATTATTAATAATAATGATACTGAATGCAATAGTCCCTTAGCATGGCTAAGGTGACTGGACGAGCAGAATGAGGCAGTTGGAAAGGGCATTGGGCTGGAAATTAGGACACCTAAGGTTTTTATCCCAGAGCCATCAAGAACTAGCCGTTTAACTGGAGGCTAGTTTAATTCATTCTCTTTGAGACTCAGTTTCTTCATTTACAAGATAATATCTCTAGTTCCCCTGATCTTTTCATCTCTGAAATGAAAATCAAAGAGCTCTGTTACATTTAAAGTGGTTTTTAAAATTCTGAGTAATGGAAATAATGTTCTTATTATAAAAATGACTATTCTGAGGCTAGGAAAATGCTTTCCAATCAAATCTTTACGTTGAGTATTTTCTCCCCACATTAGAGCTATCATAAATAAGAGAACATTTTTGGAGCACAAAGACTTGCTTGTAGATCTTTATTAAAGGTTTGAATCGGAAGGAGGTGGGAGATGGGGGGTGTTGGGAAGGAGAAGCACAGCATGAACACCAATGGCTTGGCCCAGCGGAGCTCCAGGCTGGCTTTGTCAGGACACCCATTGAGACAGGGCTGAAAAAACTCAGAGTTTTAGCACGTCGGGGTCCCTAAGGAGCAACTACCTATTGGACTGAATTATGTCAAATTGAGGAGTTACTTATAAAATGAGCGAATATTCTCCAAGGATCTGATTTTAACCAACACACTGTACCTTTCAAACTGCTGAGTACAACATGTGGGGAAAGTGACCTTGCAATCAGATCAGACTGCTGTCGTGAGATTAGCCTGGAATGGAAATGATTTGGGGTATGGAAATCAAATTTATGACTAGTCTTACTTCACCAGCTTTTAGTGATTGGCTACGTTGGAGATAGAGTTAATGTGACCAGTCTGAAGGCAACTAGCCTGCTGAGAAGTGGAATTCTTTTTTCCAGAAAATTTAACTTAGTTTCAATAATGAATCAATCAAAGGTAAGACCCCTAAGAACCACATAAAGGCAAATTGCAGCTATAGTATTTTAACGCTTGACAACCAAAGCATTTCTGGAATTGGAGCATTTGATAATAAATTTTAGCATTCCTTTTACCAACTAGCTTTTTTTAAATTGGCTTTGTTATTGTTTTAAAATAAGTGAATTGGGGTAAGGGGGCGCTCAGTCAGTTAAGCAGCTGTCTCTTGATTTTGGTTCAGGCCATGATCTCAGGGTCCTGAAACTGAGACTGGCTTCAGGCTCTACACTCAGCCTGGAGTCTGCTTGAGACTCTCCCTCCCTCTTCCTCTGCCCTTCTTCCTCTGCTCATGTGCCGGCATTCTCATTTTCTTTCTCTCTAAAATAAATAAAATCTTTACAAAAATAAGATAAGTGAATTATATTCAAATGGAATTGCTTAGGACTGAGAACTATTTCCTAGGTCCCCTTAGAAAACCAACACCACGCATTTTTATTATGAAACTAAAATTATAAATAGAACAATGATAACAAAAACAATCCCAGAACCAAAGAGAACCATGAGTCATGTCTTCCAGTATTTTTTCTATATATCTGTATGTAGATGTGAATAAAATCGTTGTCAAATCTATAACTTTTTTAAGAAAAATAGCCATATGGGATACCTGGGTGGCTCAGCAGTTGAGCTTCTGCCTTCAGCTCGGGGCGTGGCCCCGGAGTGCCAGGATCGAGTCCCATATCGGGCTCCCCGCATGGAGCCTGCTTCTTCCTCTGCCTGTGTCTCTGCCCCTCTCTCTTTGTATCTATCATGAATAAATAAATAAAATCTTTTTTAAAAAATAGCCATAAAGACAGTTCTGGCATACTTTGAAAGTCAAAAAGATTGACAAGGGATGAATAATGGGCAAGTTAAAAAACTGAAACTTGTCATATTCAAAACCCAGGAGGATCTAAGAAAAAAAAACGGAACAAACAAAAAAGCAGAAACAGACTCATAAATACAGAAAATGGACTGATAGTTGCCAGAGCAGAGGAGTGGAGGGATGGGCAAAATAGGTGAAGGGGATTAAGGGGTGAAAACTTCCAATTATCAAATAAGTAAGTCATCTGGATGAAAAGTACAGCATAGGAAATATAGTCAATAATGTTGCAACAGATAGTATCCTTACTTATTGGGATAAGCACTTATGAAATGTATATAATTGTCGAATCACTATGTTATATACCTAAACCAAATACAGTATTGTATGTCAACTATACTTCAGCTAAAAATAAAAATAAAAATAGTTTCCTCTCACCTGACAATATTATTTGACTGATATTCTGGAATATAGTATGATTTTTTTAAAAAACTATGCAATTTAAAATGTGTATTCGGGCAGCCCCGGTGGCGCACGGTTTGGCGCCGCCTGCGGCCTGGGGTGTGATCCTGGAGACCCGGGATCGAGTCCCACCTCGGGCTCCCTGCGTGGAGCCTGCTTCTCCCTCTGCCTCTCTCTCTTTCTCTCTCTCTGTCTATGAATAAATAAATAAAATCTTTAAAAAAATAAAAGGTGTACTCTTCTTTTTGGAGGCATTTTTTCCTGCTCTATCCATTTGTATATGTTGCAGTTTTTTGCTTCTAATCTCTACAACAACCTAAGACCATTTAATTATGTTCTGTACATCTTTTTTAGTGTCCCTATATTTGGAAACAGACTTCAAAGCACTCCCCAAAATCTAACCATAAAGATCCTCATTAAAATGTCAAGGAAAGTGTTGTGATTTCAGATGCTGTGTAGTCCTGAGACTGAAGGAATAATATTGTCAAGTGAGAGGAAAATTTACAATTAAAACTAATTAAAAATAAAACACTACAAAGATCTGTGTATATGGGTAACTTTGAAAAAAAGTCTGTGATTTGCTACCTTAAGATTCAAGGACTCTATCAATGTGGCCGGGGTATCTATGGGATTAGGAAGAAAAGATTACATCATACAAAAAATTACATTATACAACTCATAGCTAAATTATGTGGTTTGAAGTTATACACCTCGTGCTATCATGTGAAACTTAGCTGGATTCTCATATGTCATCTACACAAGACACATGTGTAATAACCAAAGCCAAAGGTGGCTGTGCCTCAGAAACAAAACTTAGCAATTGGGAGTCCACTGGGTTCACACAGTTCCAATTCACAGAGAATTTCTGAATCTGAAAAATAATTGATATGCAATGGATATTGCTGAATATTCCAAGAAATGAAAACAGGAGCCAATGCACACAGAGTACTTACTTTACGCCAGACACTTACATAAATTAATTCATTTAATCCTGACAGTAACCCTGAGAAGTGAATTCTGTGACTTTCCTGATTGTACGGATGAGAAAACTGAAGCATAGCTAGGAAATGGCAGAGGGAGGATTTGATTCCAGGAAGCATAGCCCAGAGCCTGTGTGTTGAACAGGACACTGTCTTTTCTCCTCATTAAAAGAACATAGATTCACTAAAGGTAAATCACGGGCTCTCTCCCTGGTTCTTGGTTCACTTAACCTAGTCATCTTTCAGAACTCACTAGAAATCTTGCTTTCCTAGAAGAATTTCCCTGTTTCCTTAAGCTACATTTGGTCCATTTTGTTTCACTTGCCCTCCCAGCGCCATCTACCTTAACTAGCATAACCCAACTCATAATTTTAAAAATTACTCTTTAAACTAACTGTCCCTGGGAGTCCCTCGGTGGCTCAGCATTTTAGTGCCTGCCTTCAGCCCAGGGCGTGATCCTGGAGTCCCGGGATGGAGTCCGGCGTCAGGCATCCTGCATGAAGACTGCTTCTCCCTCTGCTTGTGTCTTTGCCTCTCTCTGTCTCTCATGAATAAAGTCTTTTAAATAAATAAATAAATAAACAAATAAACAAACAAACAAACAAACTGTCCCTCCCACTAGAATTCTTCAGGAGGGCAGAGGCTGTGTCTATTTTGCTCCCCACAGTAATCTCAGTACAGGACACAGAGTAGGCACATGATAGATCTTTATTACATAAATAAATAAGCATATCATAGCTGTCCTTGATCATGGAAGATGAGAGAGAAAATATGCCCTGTGTGTATGAAGCATACCACATACAGAAACACATGGAGTAATGAAAACAACAAAAGCAGACAGCAGGATTGCCACAGAGATCAGGCATGACATCTTTTGGTAGTTTGGGGCATAGAAGAGACGCTGATCCTCAAACAGAAATCTCCAGAATGGCCCACTCATTCATCAGGCTGCCTACCTTTCTGGGGCTCCCATAGAGTGCTGTTCTCAGAGGGGTATGACATAAAATAGAAGTAATCATTAGTGACAAGCTCTGACTGTGAACACTTGAAGAGAAGAGGGCAAATAATAAAATAAAAATAAAATAAAATAAAATAAAATAAAATAAAATAAAATAAAATAAAATAAAATAAAATAAAATAAATAAAAGATTCACTTACACTGACTTGGAAGCTAGCTCAATTTGTCCAGGTTTTTTGTCATTCTTTGGACTTTACACAAAAGAAGCAGACAATCTCCAAAGACTTTGTTAATTTTGTATAAATATTATCTCCATTTTATCCTAGGCTTTTAATGACCAAAGCTTCTCTTTATTAACTTGACCCCATTTATTTGATGTGGGACTCTGGCCTTGTATTCTAATTCCAGTTTAGTTTGCTTATTCATTGCACACATTTTTATCGAAGGCTTATTATATGCCAAATGCTGTGCCAGTCACAGCACACAATAGTGAACAAAACAGATGCAACCCAACCTCACAGAGTGGTCTGGTGGAGAATGCAGATGTGTTAATAGGCAGTTGCAAAATTAACAGGGACCTATAGCTCATATGTGAAATTTAGGCAGTTCTTAAATATCCTCAGGTGGTAAACAGAACTGAATATATTTGTTTATGTGCATTTTTTCATTGTTTTCACATTTTTAATCATCTTCAGTCTAATGGTTGAAGTAAGACAAGACTGCATGCAAAACATATGTGAGCATATATAAGCAAAGTGTAAACAAATCATCCAGCTCAGCTACTTTGAACTGAATGTACCCTATAATTGGGGCCAGGCAGGGGCAGCTCTGAATTAGTTACCAAAAGATCTTGTTTAGAAATTCTATGTAGAGACTACTCAAAGAGAACAAAAAGGCAGGTGTGGTAGATTATATTATTGTTCCCTACCATTCTCTCCTCCCTCTCTGTGATATAATTATACTTCCCACCCCCCGACATCAGGCTTAGCCACATGGCTTGTTAAGCCACATGGCTTGTTTCGCTTAATGCAATGTGCGTGGAAGTGTTGTATGCCTCATCCAAGCAGAAGCTTTAACAGCTTTCCAGTTTTTACACATTGCTCTTTTCCCTCTAACACAAAGCAGCCCATCTTGGGTATGGATTTCTCCTCCAACCTAGGGCCCAGAATGAAGAAGACATGGAGCAGAGCTCCATCACCTGTTTCACCCATCCCCCACACCCACCTCCCCTCCAGTAACCATCAATTTGTTCTCTATAGTTAAGAGTCTGTTTCTAGGTTTGCCCCTCTTTTTTTCCCTCTTTGTTCAATTGTTTTGTTTCTCAAATTCCACGTATGAGTGAATTCATGTGGTATTTGTCTTTCTCTGACTTATTTTGTTTAGCATAATATTATCTAGCTCCATCCATGTCATTGCAAATGGCAAGATTTCATTCTTTTTATGTCTGAGCAATATTCCATTATATATATAATATATATTAAAATATATGTAACATATTTATATGACACATATTTTAATATACTAATTAATAGGGCAGCCCTGGTGGCGCAGCAGTTTAGCGCTGCCTGCAGCCTGGGGTGTGATCCTGAAGACCCGGGATCAAGTTCCACATCGGGCTTCCTGCATGGGGCCTGCTTCTCCCTTTGCCTGTGTCTCTGCCTCTCTCTCGCTCTCTCTGAATGAATAAATAAATAAATCTTTTTAAAAAATACTAATTAATATGTATAAATATATTATACATAATGATATATACTATAAAATACATCACATCTTTTTTATCTTTTCATCATATGGAATTTGGGCTTTTTGCATAATTTAGCTATTGTAGAAAACACTGCTACAAACATCAGGGTGCATGTATGAGATTTTGGGGGTTGTTATCTCACATAACCTATGAAGAGTAGACTAGATCATCAAGTTTCAGAGTCACCCAATAGAATTCAAACAGAGACTTGAAAACATAGAACAGGCACAGCTTTCTGAAGTAAGATAAGAAATTAAACATAAAATAAACATATAGTTTATACTCAAACTAGTAGAAAAGTCAGTGATGATAAAGATGACTGAATAGCCATGAGCAAGCCAGATATAATATCTATATATAGTACATTGAGCCTAAAATAGTAAAGTATTCATTCTTTACAGGCCTTGTGGAGTAATTTATGAAAAATGACTTGTGGACTAATCATAAAATATTCTCAACAAATTCCACAAAATTAGTATCCACAATCTCTGACTACAATACAATTAATTTAGAAATCAATTTTTATTTATTTATTTTTAATTTATTTGAGAAAGAGAGAGAGCACATGCTCACAAGTAGGGGGAGTGGCAGGCAGATGGAGAAGGAGCAGGCTCCCCCCACCCCAGCTGAGCAGGACTCTAAGATCATGACCTGAGCCAAAGGCAGATGCTTGGGCAGCCCGGGTGGCTCAGTGGTTTAGCACGGCCTTCAGCCCAGGGCGTGATCCTGGACACTGGGGATCCAGTTCGATGTCAGACTCCCTGCATGGAGCCTGCTTCTCCCTCTGCCTGTGTCTCTGCCTCTCTCTCTCTCTCTCTCTCTCTGTCTCTCATAAATAAATAAATAAAATCTTACAAAAAAAAAAAAAAAAGGCAGATGCTTAAGCAACTGAGCCAGCCTAGAAATTAATTTTCAAAAATAAATTTAAAAAAAATTACACAGTTGGAAATTGAAAAACATGGTTTTAAGTAGATAGCACAAAAATCCTAATAAAAACTAGAAAATATTTAGAACTAAACAATAACTACTTGTCAAAATTAATAAGATGTGGCTAAGGGAGTAATTAGAGGGACATGTATGGTATGCTCAATGCATATACAAAACAGAGAGGCTTAACGAAATGGAAGTTTTTTTTTTTTTTTTAAGGATTTTATTTATTTATTTATTTATTTATTTATTTATTTATTTGGGAGGAAGAGCAGAGGAAGAGAGAGAATCCCAAGCCGACTCCGGACTGAGTGCCAAGCCCAACTCTGGGCTCCATCTTATAACTCTGAGATCATGACCTGAGCTGAAATCAAGAGTTGATAACTCAACCGACTGAGCCACCGAGGCACCCATAAGTTTGTTTGTTTTAAGGACTAATGAAATTGACAAATCTCTGGAAAAAAGCAATTAAGAAAAAAAGAGAAGACACAGATAAATACTAGTAGGGTCATAAAAGATATAATTAACCGATAAAGAGATAGAAGGTATTAATGATAAATTGCTAGAAAAATATAACTTACCAAAAGTGGCTCTAATGAAATGAAAAGTATGAGCAATCATATAACTTTTTGAAAAGTTGAATAATTAATTAAAAGTCTTTCCATGAAAAACACTATGCCCATATAGTTTCACGGGGAGTTTTTATCAAATTTTTAAAGAACAAGTAAATCCAATCTTGCATTCTTCTAGGATATAGAAAAAGAGGAAATACTTTCCAAGTCATTATAGTGTCAACATAAGCATGGCATAGATCAAAGATAGACAAGAGGGATGCCTGGGTGGCTCAACAGTTGAGTGTCTGTCTTCAGCCTAAGGCGTGATCCTGGAGTCCGGGGATCCAATCCCCCATGGGGCTCCCTGCATGGAGCCTGCTTCTCCCTCTGCCTATGTCTCTGCCTCTCTGTGTCTCTCGTGAGTGAATAAATAAAATTAAAAAACAAAGATAGACAAGAGCAATACAAGATTGAAAAAAATTATAGATCAATTTCAATAATGATTACAAATGCAAAAATCCTTAACAAAATTTAGCAAACTGACTCTAGCAACAAATAAAAAAACAAAATTGATTTTAGCAAAGTTGGCTTCATTCCAGGAATTCAAGGCTGGTTTTCATCTTTTGAAAATATTTTAATATACCAAGGTAGCAAGTTATGGGTGAAAAAACCATCTGATTGTTTCAACAGATGTAAGAAAATAATTCAATAGAATGAAACATTAAATTGTGATTTGGTGGGATGCCTGGGTTGCTCTGTGGTTGAGCGTCTGACTCAGGGTGTGATCCTGGGGTACCGGGATTGAGTCCCACATGGGGCTTCCTGCATGGAGCCTGCTTCTCCCTCTGCCTGTGTCTCTGCCTCTCATGAATAAATAAATAAAATCTTAAAAAATAATAATAAATAAATAAATTGTGATTTGGTGAAAAAAATCTTTGCAACAAATAAGGAATAGAAGAAAACTTCTTTATTCTTTTTATTTTTATTTTTTTTTTATTGGAGTTCAATTTGCCAACATATAGCATAACACCCAGTGCTCATCCCCCAAGTGCCCCCCTCAGTGCCCATCACCAAGTCACCTCAACCCCCCTGCCCACCTCTCTTTCTACTACCCTTTGTTCATTTCCCAGAGTTAGGTGTCTCTCATGGGAAAACTTCTTTAACCTTATAAAATTTATCTAGAGGGGAAAAAGCTATAGTAAAAATTCATGCTTAGTAGTAAGATATAAAGGAGTGCCTGGCTGACTCAGCGGAGCATGCAACTCTTGATTTCAGGGTCATAAGTTCGACCCCCACTTTGGGTATAGAGATTACTTAAAAATAAAGTCTCTAAAAAAAAAACAAAAAACACTGAGATTTAGAAATATAAATATTCTTTTAAGATCAAGAACAAGGCTTCTATTTATCATTGTACCAGAGGTTCTGACCAGTGAAGTAAGATAAAGATAAGACAGAAAATAGATAGGGTTGAAAAAGGAGAAACAAAACTGTCTTTGTTTGCTGATGATAGGGTTGTCTACATACAAAACTCTGAAGAATGTAAAGATAAAGTTTAAAAATTAACGACAGAAAAGCTTCTAGTTATGAAATCAATATGCAATAGTAAATTGCATTTGTATATATCAGTTGACAGAGAGGATTTATAACAACAATAAAAAGTTGCTTAGAAAAAAATCCAATAAAAGACCTGTAAGATATCTGTGGAGAAAATTATAAATCTAATGTTAAAAGGCATTAAAGAAGACTATTAAGTTAATTAAGCAAGAAGGCAGTTAGGCTAAGGTGGCTTTAATGCCTTAGTAGCCTAAGTAAGCTAACCAAAACCCAAGCCTGTGATGCCTCAAAGTTGAAAAACTGAAACCCAAGGACGACCAATCACAAATAGCCATTAGCTCTCCCTGGTAATGCAAACCCTTAACTATAGCGAAATAATTTCCTCGCTTTGCTTCTGCCTCCTCTCTGTAAATCTTTCCCCTAGTTCCTGTTGGTGGAGCCCTCCTGTTTCCAGTTTGGCATTGCCCAACTTGAATTGCTTTTGGCTCCAATAAACTTTATAAATCATAATATGCCTCAGTTTATCTTTTTAAACAAGACCAAATAGTGGAGAAACATATATAATAGATGTGTGTGGGGAGGCGGGGGGAGATGTGATCAACTAAGCTAATTCTAACATTATATAGAAGCAGAAAAAAGAAGAACAGGGGCACCTGGGTGGCTCAGTTGGTTAAGCACCTGCCTTTGGCTCAGGTCATGAGCCAGGGGCCTGGGATCAAGCCCCTCACTGGGGTCCACACACGGGGCTCCCCGCAGGGAGCCTGCTTCTCCCTCTCTCTCTGCCTGCTGCTCCCCCCGCTTGTGTTCTCTCTCTGAAAAATAAATACATAAAATCTTAAAAAAAAAAAAAAAAAACCAAAGGAAGAACAACAACAACTAGGTAGAAATACCCTATCAGGGCACCCTGGGTGGCTCAGTGGTTTAGTGCGGACTTCAGCCCAGGGAGTGATCCTGGAGACCCCGGATCGAGTCCTACTTCGGGTTCCCTGCATGGAGCCTGCTTCTCCCTCTGTCTCTGCTTCTCTCCCTCTCTCAGTCTGTCTCATGAATAAATAAATAGAATTTAAAAACAAAGAGACTAGATTCCCTTGTCTTTATTGCCCAAAAATGGTATACAAAAGAGCAACTTGGATGTGTTCTTTCAATCTTCTAGTTTATACTAGTAATTTATCCTCCTCATCTTTAGCAGGGACGGAAAGGCACTGAGAAAATAAGCCATGGGGCTATCTGGGAGAAGCTTCTGGAACCAAGAGTAGAATGGAGAGGGGAAAAAATAAGTTGATCTTTGTTGAGGAATATCTCAAGTTAAGCAGACTCATCAGAGAGGCAACAGAAAATCATCTCAAGAGGCCTGTGTCCGGTCTGCGAATGACGTTCCTCCCACTTCCCACCAGTGTCCCTCTGACCCCTGATCTTGGTTTACATCGATCTTATTATGATAAAGATATCGGGTTGCATTACAAAGCCCTCATCTATTAACTCGACACAGTAAGCTCCATGTCTAATCACCACTTCCTAATTCCCACAGTCCCCAAGCTAACTCTCAAGGGCTGAATTTGGTGGGAGATGCACGTCCCACATTCCCATTACTTCTCAAATTTGCTCCCTTTTCCATCTTTATTCCTACATACTTCATTGTTTCTTGCCAAGAGTGGTTCCTGGCTTGGGCCAGTCAATCCTCCTGCCTGCTGCCAGAAATGTCTCTTTTCTTAACATGTGAATCAGCTCAATCCCTGGTTTAGAAGCTGTATTGAGTTCTCTCAAACTCCAGGAAGTGTCCACAGTCCTTCCTTGGCTAGACAAGGTGTGTTCTGAACTGGCTTTAAGCAATGTGCTCACTTTTTCTCTCATGTTCTCTTTCTTCCAGGCTCAGTGAACTGATCCTCCTTGTTTTCCTGTCTACACCATGCCTCTGTGCCTTTGTACTTACTCTTCCCTCTGCCTGGACTGTTCTTCCTGCACTTTTACTAAAGCAGCTGGTCTCCTCCAGATTCTTGAAGCTGTAGCTCAAAGGTCAGAAAGTAACTTCTTTGGTGTCTGTGATAGGAATCACTGCTCAACTATAGCACTTCCACTTTTCACAGGGTGCCAGAAACATTAGGAAACATGGAATACAATTATTTTTAAAATAGTATGTGTACTAAATTTTCAAAGAATATACTCAATACATTTTTTTCTTCCATCTTCAGACTCCTTTTCAGGCATCAATTTTTTAAAAGATTTTATTTTATTTATTTATTTTTTAGAGACAGAGGAACAGAGGGAAAGGGAGAGAGAGCATTCTAAGCAGGCCCCAGGCCCAGTACCTGAGCCCTATGTGGGGCTTGATCCCACAACGCTGAGATCATGGCTTGGAAATGATCTGAAGAGCTGAAATCAAGAACCAGATACTTAACCAACAGAGCCACCCAGGCACCCCAGGAAGTGGCACCAGATTTAAAACGAAAGTAAAAAAAAAAAAAAAAAAAAAAGTTTTGGTGTTTAATCTGGAAAGAATATAGTGATTACACAATAAACAATGTTGAAGTCTGATATATATATATTTGTGTTTTCTGTCTACGTGACCCTTTTCCTTAACCAGGCTATGTACTCCTGAAGGATTTATGCTTTCTTATATTGCTAGCTTCTAGCTCAAATCCTGACACATGACAGGCAGACAATAATTGCCTGAGAAATGAGTAAAATAAAATATAAGGTCAGAAAAAAATAGTTAAACAAGTAATACATTTTATTTACAAATACTTATCAAGACATTCTTCTGTTACAGAGTGGAAATACGAATGTATCATATTGTATCAAACAAGGAATGCTTGGGCTAATAGAAATTTCCTTTTGTGAAAAAGGTCCTAAATTATTGTTGTCCCTTGGAACTCAAAGTGTAATGAGTATGTGACAGTATATTCTTATTACTGCATCATGGCCGTATGTATTGTGCAATACTAACGTTAGACACCTTTGTGAGCTTTGATAATTATACATCTACTTCTCTATATGAAACTTCTCCTGCAAATTTTACCATCATGGATCAACCCATACCTAATGTTCAAATATTCTCCTCCTGTAGATAAGTTTATTTTTTAAAATTAATGAATGAATAAGACATTCAATAACTATGTTCAACTGATTTGGACATAGGCAAGTTATTAAAGATATATGGAGTAGACAAAGTCTAACTTGGTCCAGGAGAAGTTAAATTTAACAAGTATGGAATGCATCTACAAATTCCCTTAATTTGGGATTCCTGCCCAACATCTTAGTCCAATTTATTCTAAATGTAAGCCCATCTGTCTGGCTCCCAGGAAACTAAGTATCCATTTTAGTATCAATTCATTTCTAAAAGATGGATGAACCAAGAGGTTTTGCAAACCACACTTTGAGAATTCTAAGTCTGGTTCTTCCACTTACTGTGAAGCCTTGGGAAAGTTACTTAGACTCTGTATCTCAGTTTCCTCACCTCCAAAATAAAGGAAAAATAATACTTAACTGAAAAAAGTTATTGTGAGATTAAAAGATGCATATATCTGTAGCAGACCTCTTTGGGCTCTTTATTGATAGCCCAAACCCTCTTCCAAAAAGACTCTGCCTCAGAATCACATTGGAAACCCATGAAATATACAGATTCCTGAGTTATGCTTAGCTCTGCTAAACCAGAATATCAGAAAAGAGGAGAGATGCCTGAGAATCTAGAAATGTGATTCTCATCAAAGTGATAATTCTGATGTGTGTATATGGTGGGCATAACTGTAAGAATGACTGCCAGTGACCCTCACTCTTGCATAATCCCCTCCCTTTTGGGTATGAATGGAACCTGTGGTTATAATGAGATGTCACTCCCTAAAAAGGAGATTATCTGAATGAGTCTCATTTAATCACATGAACTCTTCAAGAACAGAGAGTTCTCTCCAGCTGATAGCAGTAGAGAAAATCTGTGAAATCCTAAGGAGAGAACCTAAGGGAGCTCACCTGGACTTCTGACCTACAGAACTGTGAGATAGTAAGACGGATGTTGTTCTAAGCCACTGAGCTTGTAGTAATGTTTTATGTAGCAACAGAAAACTAGAATAACATCCCAACTTGGGAATGGTTAGAAACAATATCCTATTCTTGTCCCTCTATTCTCTACACATACTAGTACTGATTTATCTCTGTCTACATTTGGGTGTGAGTTTTTTGTTTGTTTGTTTGTTTTTAACTGGAAGAAGGTAGAAGAGTGTTTCTATAAGTAAAAGAGCCAAGTAGTGGGTGAGGAGAAAGATCCAGAAAGGGGAAAAGTGCTAGAACAGGATCTAGTTTTCAGCCCCCAATGAGAGGTGAGTGTAGATGCAGGCAAGGCTGTTCAAGAGGGATTTGAGGGACTCGGGGCATAAGCAAAGCTACTTTCGAAGAAACCACTCCACTCCACTGCCCAAATCCTTGCCAAACAAGGCTCAGGCTCCCAGGGGTTGGCTCTGAGTGTATCCAGAGATAGTGTTCTTGGCAGGGTCCTGGGGGTTCCCATGCTGTGTGGTGGGTCTTCTCCAAGCAGCTCCATAGACAGTGTCCACAGATATGTGATATCAACCAACAGATGAAAGATGTGAGTCACACCTTTGAGTGTCTTCCAGAAATAACTAGAGGTACTGATAGAGGTGGGGGCAGGTTGTGGTATAGCTAATGAGCAGGATCCATCAATCTAGCAGACATCTGGGCTGCACATGGAAAATACTTAGCCTGTGTGATATTTACTAGGTTCTTCATAAGGGACAGGCCTAATCTAAGCTTCTCCTTAATCGATGGTAATGTCCCTTAGCCCTGATCACCAAATCCTATTCCTGGCCTAACTCTTTATCTCCTCTTAATTTTTTTTTAAACATTTCATTTATTTATTCATAGAGACACACACACACACACAGAGGCAGAGACACAGGCAGAGGGAGAAGCAGGCTCCACGCAGGGAGCCCGACACGGGACTCGATTCCGGGTCCCCGGGATCTCACCCTGGGCTGGAGGTGGTGCCAAACCCACTGAGCCAGCAGGGCTGCCCTCTCCTCTTAATTTAAGCAACAAATCGTTCCTGTCTATTGCAGCCGCCTTCTTGTTTGTTTCCTGCCTAAAATGCCTGGCTTGCAATCATTCACTGTGTCCCAAGAATGAGGGTTGTATCACAGCTTGGCTTCGGCCACTCTATTTGGCCAAAATCCATTTTTGGCATTGGCTTTTTGAAGGTCAAAAGCCTTCCGGCATTCTGAGTAGCAACATGCAAACTTTAATACTATTTCTGCCCTCCCTGAACTTGTGTCTGATCGATATGCAAGCGACTGCATAGCTACCATTAAATCTAATCAGCACAACATTGTCAATAACAGATTAAGATCTATCATTCGGAGTCATTATTAATATCTGAATATGTATTTTCAAATATAGGCAAACATTTTAGATATAATCAAGAAAGAAAGATTTGTGTGTTTTGGATTTTGAATTTCCATCACTCAGCTGAAGTCTAAATGTATATTTTTAGTTTGTAAGAGTAAAGTGCTAGAATAACTCATGAGGATTATGAGAGCACTTCATGTTATGGAAAAAATTACTAATTAATTTCTAATACGTAAGTAGAGACAGCGTTAACTAGAAAACTTTAGGAAGAACATCTTTTTTGAGTCCACGAAGCTTTATAAAAACATGAATACCACAAGGCAGAATAATAGAGATTGGATTCTAATTCTTTTTTATTTTTAAGGTTTTATGTATTTATTTGAGAGAGACAGAGCGTGCAAGCATAAGGGGTGGGGGTGGGGTGCAGAGAGAGAGGATGAATGGGAGGGGAGGGGCAGAGAGAGAGGGATAAGCCGACTCTCAGCTGAGGCCCATGTGGGGCTTGATCCCAAGACCTTGAGATCATGACCAAGCCAAAGTCAGACACAGCTGAGCAACCCAGGCGCCCCTAGATTCTAATTCTAATCTTCATAGTACTGTTTGGTGTTCTAGGATTCATAAAATTAAACCAAACAAACTTCAAAAAGTGTATTTGGCTTTTAGTTATTTAATTCCATTTAGGCCATGAATCTTCAGTTGCATTTTCTGCAAGTAATTAGCGTGCAGCCTAATGAAGGAGAATTAGGTACTGTAAACAGAAAGATAACAGGCCACTTTCATCATTTTCCCTCAAGCAAAGGCAAACCACAAGGCAGACAAGGGATTTTGAAATTGCCTTGTCATGTACTTATACAAGATGTTCAAACAAGATGAAATAGCTATTACATCCTTAAAAGGCTGCTTGAACAAAAGAAAGCTTTTAATGCAGTACTTTGCAGATTAAAATACCAATATAGCAGGGCTTACTAACCACCAAATGTTGCCTGCAGAGAAAGTCGTGCATATGCCAGAACCTGCTGAAGAAGTAACCAAAGCAATATTCCTTAAGAGAGCAAGTATTTCTTATCTGCAAAGAATGCTCCTATCATTCTTTGCCAGGGAAGATGCTAAAATTGGTGTGCAGACCACAAAAGCAGAGCTGCAGATGGAAATGCAGAGAACTGTGTTACCTTGGAAGCCATTTAAATTGGTCCATCACCACATTTCTAGACCCAAGATTTAAGAATAATTTTTTTTTTTTTGGTCAAGGGATGGTGTGAGGCAGCAAGTACATGCAGAAATATTAGGAATAAAAAAATGAAAGTGATGGGATCCCTGGGTGGCGCAGCGGTTTGGCGCCTGCCTTTGGCCCAGGGCGCGATCCTGGAGACCCGGGATCGAATCCCACATCGGGCTCCCGGTGCATGGAGCCTGCTTCTCCCTCTGCCTATGTCTCTGCCTCTCTCTCTTTCTCTCTCTGTGACTATCATAAATAAATAAATTTAAAAAAATGAAAGTGATGACAATAATTTTATGTCTGCCTCAGAAAATAGAACCCACGGTCTTCAGATGGTGCATAGAGCTTTTTTGTGTGTGGGACTGCCTCAGAAAATTGTATCCTCACCATCAAACGGGGGGCCATGAATATAAGAGGGGTATAAGCGAGGCCATTTTTCCAATAATCTACCACATTTTCATGAGCCAGAAATTAATTCTGTGGTGGTAATGTTCACTTTTGGGACCTCATTATAATACTCTTGAGTATTTGGACGGAATGTGTACTTGGTGCACACCCGTTTTGTATCTTTCAGACAAGCTAGGAAACTATGGCTCATCTGCTTATGTATTGACTATAGATTTCTTAAGTCACAAAACTCAGATTTTTTAAAAGCAAACAAATATCAAGCACATTGCTCACTAGCCACACTGTTTCTAGCTGAGCTCCCAGTCTACCTGGGGGCAGAAAACAGTCTGGAAGTTTTCATTTTTCCCAATCCGTGCAGGATGTCCTAAACTACCCTGGGTTTAAACTAAGTTGATTTTGAATTTTCCCCCTCTTTTCTTTTCTTTTCTTTTCTTTTTTTTTTTTTTTTTCATTCCCTCTTTCCCAGGACTGATTTGGGTCCTGGGCAGCTTAGAAGCAAGGCAGGGAAATGCCTGATTTGCAGCTGTCTTGAGCCCTCCGTGACGTTGGTTCAAAGGGCAAATCTCAGCTGAACTTGGGACATGGATATTCATCTTTGCAGGCCTCCACAGAGGGAGGTACCCCCAGGTGGCATCACCCACGCTGCTCTCTGTAGTGACCCCTCACTGCAACTGAGAAATTTCCTGTAAACCTGCTCTCTTCTCTGCTCATTTCTAAGTCTTTTGTGTACACTTTTGGAAATTTTGCCTATTCTTTCTTGCAAACTGACCTACATTAATTTGTCTGTCCTGTAACTGTCAGGTATGGATCAGGAGTGTCCCACGGGATCAGGGACTAAGGTGTCTCTGAACACAACCTCACTACCAGATGGTATCATACAGTGAAAGCAACACATACGAACATTCATTAGCAAGTATACATAAAAAGTCTTGTCATCTGTCACCATAATTTTAGGGAAGGCCCCTCCCTCTGCCCTTTGGGAGCCTGACAAGCATCTTCAATGAAAGTTTCATGCAAAGGCAAAATGTAACAATATTCTGATATTGAAAGCTTATAGGGCAAAATGATCCAATCAAAAATAGTGCAAATGATGTATGTAATTTACATTTTTCTAGTAGCTGCATTAAAAAAAAAGAGAGAGATAGGGATCCCTGGGTGGCTCAGCGGTTTAGCACCTGCCTTTGGACTAGGGCACAACCCTGGAGTCCCGGGATCGAGTCCCATGTCGGGCTCCTTGCATGGAGCCTGCTTCTCCCTCTGCCTATGTCTCTGCCTCTCTCTCTCTATGTCTATCATGAATAAATAAATGAAATCTTTAAAAAAATAAAAAAGGAGATAAGAAGGAACACATGTTAATTTTCGGTTTATTTGTTTTTAATTTTTATATTGTAAGAAAAATAGGACCATAGATACTGAAAACCTCACAGAACAAATATATGGCTGAATGATTATTAAAAGGTAAGCACCTGTATAATTACTATGCAGTAATTTTCGGTTTATTTGTTAATTTTCGGTTTATTTGTTTTTAACTTTTATATTGTAAGAAAAATAGGACCATAGATACTGAAAACCTCACAGAACAAATATATGGCTGAATGATTATTAAAAGGTAAGCACCTGTATAATTACTATGCAGGGTAATAAATAGGGTTTTGCTGGCTACCCCCAGAAGCCTTCTCATGTGGCCTGGTCCAATCTCAACCCAATCCTGCTTCTATATGTTATCTGTCCCCTGACTCTTCTTCTTCTTCAAGACACAATTTTTATTTTATTTATTTTTTTAGAGATTTTATTTATTTATTCATGGGAGACAGAGACACAGGCAGAGGGAGAAGCAGTCTCCCTGCAGGGAGCCCAATGCAGGACTCGATCCTGGAACTCCGGGATCACGCCCTGAGCCAAAGGCAGATGCTCAACTACTGAGCCACCCAGGTGTCCCAAGACACAATTTTTAGAACAGTTTTCGATTTATAGGGGAAAAAAATGAGCAAATAGTACAGAGAGTCCCCAATATGCCCCCATGGACATACCCAGTTTCCCCTATTATTAACGTTACTAGGGTGTATTTGTTACAAATAAGGAACCAATATTGATACATTATTATCAGTAAAATCCAAAATTTATTCAGATTTCCTTAGTTTTTATTTAATGTCCTTCTTCCAGAATGTAATCCAAGACATAACATTACATTACTTTGTCATGTTTTCTTGGACTCCTCTTGGCTGTGATAGTTTTTCAGATTTTCTTGTTCCAATGACCTTGAGAGTTTTGAGGATTGTTTGTCAGAGATATTATAAGATATCCTTCTACTGGAGTTTGTCTGATGGTTTTTTTTCCATGTTATATTGAGGTTATGGTATTTGTGAGGAAGATCACAGAGGTAAAGTGCTATTTTCATCATATCATATCAAGTGTACATTACCAATATGACAACCACTGGTGTTGACCTTGATCACCTGAAAGTGAAATGAATTCTAGTAATATGTTTTATTTGATCTAATATATCTAAAATATTATCACTTTAGTGTGCAATCAATATAAAAGTTATCAGTGAGATATTTTACATTATCTTTTTTATACTAAGTAAAATCTGATGTGACACACATCCTAATTTGGATTAGGCACATTTCCAGGGTTTGAGAGTGGCAGGTGCTGGTGGCTACTACCATGTTAGAGCAGTTGTAGGAGGCTTCTCCCTGTGAATTCCCCTAATAAATCTAGATGTTCATAGTCTGCCCTTTATTTTTAACTACTCTCAGAGATCCCTTCCTGCCCCTCCTGTCAGTGGGATCTTTGCATGGTTAGAGAAGGGGCAGGTGTCATAAGTGGCTTAGCAGAAATTATCCACATCTTTTTACCCTGCTTAGGCTTTTAGTTTGTTTGGGTTTTATCTGCTTGTTTGTTTTGTTTTTACCTAAAAACCAAGAATTCGAGGGCTGTGCTCCACTGGTCCTGCTAAGCCTCCTTCCCTTTGAGGCAACTCAAGTGGTCCTGTCTGCTTGAGAGGCTAACCCATGTGGTAAATAGGAAGAAATTCAAAGGATTTTTTGGAGGGGTCGAGGAGAGAGAACGCTAGCTAACACTTCACAGCGTCACCTTGTCACACTTGTTAATAATCCTTAAAATTAAATATAGTGGGGCGCCTGGGGAGCTAAGTCAGTTTAGCATCCAACTCTTGATTTTGGCTCAGGTCATGATGTCAGAGTCCTGAGATTGAGCCCTGCATCAGGCTCTAGGCTGGGCATGGAGCCTGCTTAAGATTCTCTCTTTCAGTCTTCCTCTGCCCCTCCCACATCCACTCACTTACTCTCTCTCTCTCAAAAAAACAAAAACAAAATTAGATATAGTCCTACAAAAGCTATAATGAGAGCAGCAACATTAGCATATGCTCACCTGCTCCTATCATAGACCACAAGGTGGGCCATATACAAAAATACACACCATTATCTTCAGGGTAAGTCATTTGCTGCTAGTTCACAGTACTCTCCTTGGATATTCTTGCATTTTTTTTCTCTCGTTTGTGAAAGTCAACATTTGACTTCAAACTTACAAAATGTTTTCTGTTTTAGAAGATCTAAAATGTTACAGAATTTCATTTTAATCAAAACAATTTTGTCAACAGTTTCCCAAGCCTATTTCATTCATATTGTAGTTAAAATAAATTGCATTTGAACTGAAAATTGTAGAAAATAATACTGTCACGTTTATTTAAGAGAGCCTTCAGCATAGAAAGCTACAATAAGTATGTGTTTCTTATGCATAAATCGCTCTGTAGGAATAGCTGATGCAGCTAAATTGGGCTCTTGGTCTCTAAAGCTCTCCTTCCCTCTCCATCCTCATTTTCTTCTCCTGAACTCTTGGGATTTCATCCATCCAGGAATTTTTACCCTCTTTTTCCCTTTTCCCCAATCTTGCAAAGAGTAAAAGTTCTTAGGGAAGAAATTTAAACTGTTCTTTTAGCTTGGTGCCCACGGAGGAGGTGAGGTGGAAGGTTGGTGATATGTACAGAAAAGATTATCTTTAAACCTATATTCAATTTTTTTAGGCGATAAAATTTTAAATCCAATTTCCATGAAGCCTTTAAATTCAATGTACAAATTTTATTATTCTAAGTCCAGTATATTTTAATAAGGGGGCTTTGATTAATATACTAAAGTTAAACAAACTAAATTCCCTTCAACCAGTTATGTTTACAAGCTTAGTTTTTTTTTTTTTTACAAGCTTAGTTTAATTAAATTTCCCTTAAATGTTTTAAACTGCATTAATAAATTTAACATATTCAATTTTCTTTTTAAGAGCATTAATTACCTACTCAGACAAGCAAAACACTTTCAAGTACTTACAGACTAAATTTATAAATATAACAAATCTCTTAAATATTCCAATACCATACTGCTTGCAAACCATAAAATCTTCTTACCCCTTTCAGCAATAAATTACAAATCTAAAGTAAATTTCTCCATTATACATTTCAAGTTGGAATCAGAAGGCTAATCTCTGAGATATTCTCATATACCCAATTATTTCAAACATTATAAATACTGTGAATACCAAATATACACAGATTGTTGTTCCTAAATTTAATACAACAGTGTAGATTTGGTCTCTTGACTTTTCTTTACTTAATTCAAATCTTCCAAAGGCTAAAATACATACACTCACTAGACTAAGGTAACAGTTATACCATCTCAAAATGAGTTGATGTTCCCATCCCAAGCAAGTTACACTGATTTCTTGCCAGAGACTTTTGGCCCAAGGCAAGATCTGAATTCCAGGGTTATTTTCCAGCACCAAAAATAGATGCACTCGCCTTTTAAAAAATTAGTCACTTATTCCAATAGGGGACTTTAAGCCCAAAACTTTCCAGTGGAAATGGTTGATGTTGCTAAACCGGCCTTCTGGGTTTGAGCTACACCATTATCTAATTCTTGGCCTTTATTTGAATCCTCAACCCATCCCATCCCCCATGGTGCTTAATTGGATTCAACTCATCTTTTCACTATTTGATTGAATTGGGCCTTATTCTAACATTTTTATCTTTGTCTGCTATCTGCACAGTCTTTAAGTCTTTACCGATGGCACGTGTTTGCTTCAAGGAAGGAATGCTGCCCAGGATCACTTTGAGGCTGTATTCTCTGTGAAGCAGGAAAGGGGAAGGAGAGCCTGCCTGGGACAGGAAGATAGTGGCCTTCTGAGTGTAATGAGAGAGGGGCAAAAACTGACCGGACATCAAGAAGTGTGTCCTTGGGAGGAGAGGCATAATTGTAACTGTGGCTCAAGGCATGGAGTCTCTACTCTGTAACTCCACACACCCTCTGCTTCCAAACCCTGTCCTCAACTTACTAGTAATAAGGGAGGAGCAGAAGACTAGCTGAGGACAAAGCACAAGTTGACACCCTCTAACCGCCCCCCTCCCCCACTCCTGGGATATGTGCTTGACATTCCTCCAAAAAACTTCCAACTATCCTAATAGTAATGCTTTGGGGGCACCTGGGTGGCTCAGTTGGCTAAGCATCTGCCTTTGGCTCAGGTCCCAATCCCAGGGTCCTAGAATCAAGTTCCGCATCAGGCTCCCTGCTCCAAGGGGCGTCTGCTTCTCTCCATCTGCCTCCTCTCCCTTGCTCAAGTTCTGTGTGTGTCTCTCTCAAATAAATAAAATCTTTAAAAATAAATATTCGTGCTTTGGTAGAGGGAAAAACAAAGTTAGCTTGATAATAGCAAGGCCATAGCAAGGATTCCACCATCCTGAGGGTCTTCTTTAGCATATGAAAGTCAAGTCCTTTTGGACACTTTCCTATTTCCTTACCAATCCCAGCCCCAAGGTATATAATCAATTGCTCCTCCCAATTCCAATGCTACTCTTTCTGCCCACAGGTCCTGTCCCATGCTTTCATAAAATCACTTTTTTGCAGCAAAGATGTCTCAAAAATTCATTCTTGGCTGTCCTCTGGACCTCACCTACACTCAAAACTACATCAGTATGACCTCTGCTCCTCCTCCCAATGCAGTGGTGATGGTGGGTGAATTTGTAGGGATTTGTCTCATGCCACATGGGAAGATGTACTTCTGATTTCCTGCTAGCCCAAGTAGCCCTAGTACTTCTTTGCAGGCAGACTTGAGATCCATTAATAGCCACTGATAACAATTTTTTTTTTGCCAGAAAACTCATTTCTGAAATATGGCCTTTGATGGTCTGCTTTATCTTTCTATGACTTCCTTTCTACCATTACCTCCCCCTCCCCTCCCCTCCCCTCCCCTCCCCTCCCCTCCCCTGCAGGCTGCGGCACAGCCTGCACTGCTGCTCTGTAGCCAGTCACTCCTGCTTGCTCTTCCTGTAGGACCTTTACTCTCTGGCTACTCTTCCACGTATCTCCTTGCCCTCCCCCACTCCCACCTTTAGCCTCAGATCTCAGTTTCAGTTCCTTTTGGCTTAACTCCTTTCTTTATAAGCTCCTATATTCTAATAAACTTCCTCTTGGGTACGACCCACATCTGGTTTGGGATTCCTTTTCATTGTGGTCTTCTCCAGGGCACCACCAGGGTGGGGACTTAGGCTTATGTCCACTTAAGTTCCCAACACCTAGCACATGTCTGGCACATAATTGTGCCACCAAAACTATTTATACCATGGACTTGAATTGAAATTGGAACTCCAATCTCTAAAATTCTAAAGAAATAATATATCTTGAAATTCAACATTTGGGAATTTTAGAGTTAACGAGGATTTCAAGGTTTCTGGGGATTTCAAGAATTGACCTATCTATAGAGAATCAACCTTTTATTGAGGTACAACCCACAGAAAAGTGCCCAAATTAATGTTCAGCCTGAGGAGTGTTCACGAAGTGAGCACCTTCATGTAACCAGCCCCAGATCAAATAGTGTCACCAGCTAGACCCCAAGACTTGACATTTACTGCCCACCTGCTGTACTCAGTAACCTTCATCTTACATTTTTCCTTAAAGCTCTTCTTTCAGTTTTACCTTTTTACTCAGGCAAATGAAACCAGAAACCACTCAATAGGTGAAAACTTCCCTGACAAGACCTCCCACTGGCCCAGACTACCAGACCTTTTGACCTAACATCCCCACCCCACCCACCCCACCCCCTGCCTCTGCCACTTGTACCTGTGCAGACCACCCTGGAGTGACTTCTGAAATGACCTACAATCACCTTTACTTTATCATAATGCTAAAGTCTCCACCCAAGGAGGAGCCTCAGCCTCATTTACATAACATACAATGTATGTATGTATAGGCATGTTTCCTAAAGCTGCATGTGCAACCTTATGTCTGTATCTACATATGATGACAAGGCTTCTTTACCCAAATGGCCATCCTAACTGATATGGGAAACAAAGGCAGAAGAAAAATTATTAGATTTCCTTACTAAATTTCCTATCTATAGCCTGTGGAAGCCGAGAAAATTAAGGCCATTCCACTTTAAGTTCAGCACAAGTACAGCCATCCTAGGCCCCTGTGAATAAGAGCTGAAATTTACATTACTTCAGTTACAGGAGAAAAAAAAAGAAAAAAAAAAACAGCTTACAGCTTAATGCTCTAGAAAGCCCCATATTAGAATGAGAACAGAGCTCAATGCCTTTGAAAGCCCCATATCAGAATGTAAACAGAACTTGAGAAATTCCTCCCCCCCTTCTGGAGGTCCCCTAGACCAGCCCATAAAACTAAGCTGAAACCCACCTCGGGGTCCAAGTCCCTGCTCCGCTGTGTCAGGTATACTTGGACCCAAGCTCCAGCTTGTAAATAAACCCTCGTGTGTTTGCATTGGTGTCGGCTCCTTGGTGGTTTCTCGGGTTCGCGATCTTGGGCACAACATAGCCCATTGATAAGTTCTTGAAACTGGCAGAGCAACCTTCCTCTAGGGACTCAGCTGCCTCCATGTTACTACTGTTACTACTTCATTAAGGGCAAAAGGTAATCTTAGCCCCACCCCCAGGATCCTGTAAATTTACTTTAACATATAAAAATTCCTTTGGAAAAGGGGATCCCTGGGTGGTGCAGCGGTTTAGCGCCTGCCTTTGGCCCAGGGCGTGATCCTGGAGACCCGGGATCGAATCCCACGTCGGGCTCCCAGTGCATGGAGCCTGCTCCTCCCTCTGCCTGTGTCTCTGCCTCTCTCTCTCTCTGTGTGTGACTATCATAAACAAATTTTTAAAACATTCCTTTGGAAAAATCCTTATCTCTACCCCCCAAGATACATGTTAGCAAACATCCCCCAAGCATATGATCCACCAATATATATCTAAAGGGTCTCATGATTGAGTTTAGTAAATAGTAATAAATGATCAAATGATCTTTTCCTAACAATAGCTAGCCCCCTCAGGATCCAGGATCCAGGAAACCCTGTTTTCAAAATACCTGGGAGGCTGAAGCTCTCCCTAACCGCCTCCCAACATGAATGTCTATAATGAGCCGTTCCTCATGAGCCCAGTGCAGTTTTATCTGCCCACAGGTCCTGTCCCCATGCTTGAATAAAATCACCTTTTCACACCAAAGATGTCTCAAGAATTCTTTCTTGGCCATCGTCTCCAAACCCTAATGTCTTCCCTATATCACTATTACCCTGACCAAAAGGACCCCATTCATCCTCTCTCAGAGAGTCAGGGCTTTGGAAGCCATTCCCAGTGATTTCTTTATTTGTTGCAAATAAAAGTTTTCTTTGTGGGACATCTCAATCTGGTGCAGTTTCTGACTTACCAAGGAGCAAACTCACATTGGTTTGGTTACAATAATCTAACATTTTCAGCACCCAAGAAGGCCTCCTACTGACCCCAACAATGACTTTCAATTTTATTCAACATAAATTAAAAAATAATAATATTGGATAGTATTTTTCATTGCTTGTAAACATTAATAGCACCAAATATGAATGTATGATCTTGGGCAGCTTAATCTCTCTGAGCCTTCTCTTACCTGGAAAAATGGAAATGGTAATAGTAACTTCATAATAGAGGTATTCCTAGAATACACAAAAATATTAGCGATTGAATCAATCACAGTTTATCCCACAAATAGTAACCATTTTAAGTGTTTCAAACAAAGGGAAAATCACAAGGGGACCCTGTGTTGGAAGAGCTAAAAAGCCACTTTGATGAGACAACCCAGAGGTCATTCACAACAGCAAGTAGGTAGCATCCCTTGGCCTGGAGGCAGAAAAGGAGAAAATAGTCTTATTTGCACCCAGAAGGCCGGCTGTCAGAGGAATAGGGGTAACCAGACAGAAATCCGCACCCCTGAGAGAGGGGTGGTCTGGCTGGTAGAACCCTGGAGTCCCAGCCAATGCCAGAAATGATGTCACAAGAAATAGTGGTGGTTGGGGAGGGGTGGGTGGAGATAAATCCAAGCTTCTTACGATTCCTCTCCTATTATTACAGGATTTCTTTTTTTTTTTTTTTTTTTAAGATTTTATTTATTCATTCATGAAGAGAGAGAAAGAGAGGCAGAGACAGGCAGAGGGAGAAGCAGGCTCCATGCAGGGAGCCCCAGGTGGGACTCGATCCCGGGTCTGCAAGATCACACCCTGGGCGGAAGGTAGGTGCTAAACTGCTGAGCCACCCAGGGATCCCCTATTATAGGATTTCTTTTCCTTCCTTTGTGCCCAGGGTTCCTGGTCACATCCCTTTGAAGAATGAAGAGGTAGACTAAACAGAGTGGTGGGCAGGAAAGCAAAGTTTACTGAGTGATAATAAAGTTTATTGAGCAGTAGTACAAAGCTCCCAAAGAGGGAGGGGACCCGAGAGTGTTGCCACAGGAGTTTTTAAGTCCAGGGGTTTCTGTGGGCTTCTCGGGAGGGCTGTTTTAATCTGATTGACCCTCCATGCACCTGTCACCCAATCATGTTTTTGTCATCTACCTATCACATGGGAAAGGGTGGAGGCTCCTTCCAGGGTGGTGTAAAATCCTTTTCAAAGTGCTTTCCTCGTAGGGTGAGGGCCCCTTGTCCCTGCTTGCCTTTCTTCTAACTATCCTTCATTACCACTGGCCAAATCTATCTGGAAACCAGAGGGGCAAGGGGCCTGGGAAAGTTCAGAACAGAGTATGTGGGAGTACACATGGATCTATGAGGAAAAGCACTTGATCAGTACAGATGATATTATTATTGTTACTAGTATTATTTTTTCTAATTTCAAAATGTCATGTTTATCCTTTTTTTTTTAAGATTTTATTATTTATTCATGAGAATACACAGAGGGGAGACAGAGAGAGAGGCAGAGGCACAGGTGAAGGGAGAAGCAGGTTTCACACAAGGAGCCCGACATGGGACTCAATCCGAGGTCTCCAGGGTCATGCCCTGGGATGAAGGCAGGTGCTAAACCGCTGAGCCACCAGGGCTGTCCTGTCTTCTTTATCTTTGATAAAGTATCTTTATCTTGTTAGCATTAACCTTACATTTATCAGTAAATACTAGAATTTCTTTTGGGCTTGCAAGTGATGTTGCAGATTCCACTGCTGTTCTTTAAGAACAAAAATTGAACCCGGTAAATGTGAAGACCTAATTGGCTTTTTTTTTTTTTTAAGATTTTATGTATTTATTCATGAGAGACACAGAGAGAGAGGCAGAGACACAGGCAGAGGGAGAAGCAGGCTCCCTGTGGGGAACCTGATGTGAACTCGATCCCAGGACCTGATCATGACCTGATCCAAAGGCAGATGCTTAGCCACTGAGTCACCCAAGTGTGCCTCTAATTTGCTTTATTAAGCAGTTCAGGGATTGAGCAGCATCCCTTCTAACAAGAAGAAGGGATCTCTGTGGACATGTACAAAATGGAAGGTTTTGATAGGAAGGCGGGTGGGGGCAGAAAGTAGGTATGGATAGGTTAATTATGACTTGGTTCCATTCTGGGGAAGGACTGTGTCTCCCAGGGGTTTTGATAACTCCCAGGTAGGACATTTGCTGCTCTATCAGTTGAGCTTTGGATTTCGAGACTTTGTATCCTTTTTTGGCCAAAAAGTTTAGCATTTGGACAGTATGTTGGATGGCCAACTCTTGAGTGGGGGAGCAAATGAGCAAATGGTCCACATATTAGAGGATAGCTCCCCCCTCAAGTTGTAAGTCTTGTAAGTCCTTAGAGAGGGCTTGGCCAAACAGATGGGGGCTATCCCTGAATCCCTGTGGAAATAGTCCAGGTAAGTTGTTGAGTGGACCCACACAGGGTTTCCATTCAATGCAAACAGACATTGGGATTGTCGAGCCAATGAAATTCAGAAGAAAGTATCTTTAAGGTTCAGGACTGTAAACCAGAGGCTGTTTGGAGGAATGGTGCCCAGGATGACAAGGAATCGTCATGGTTGGGTATAGGGATATAACAACCTCATTAAATGCTCATAAGTTTTAGACTAGGTGATAATTATTGTCCTTTATTTTTTTAAATGCTAGGATGGAAATGTTGCAGGGTGAAGTTGTGGGAATATGAAGTCCATGTTATTTGCTTATTTATTTATTTATAAAGGTTTTATTTATTTATTCATGAGAGACAGAGAGAGAGAGAGAGGCAGAGACATAGGCAGAGGGAGAAGCAGGCTCCCTGCAGGGAGCCTGATATGAGACTGGATCCCAGGACCCCGGGATCATGACCTGAGCCAAAGGCAGATGTTCAACCACTGAGCCACCCAGGTGCCCCAGAAGCCCACATTTTAAAAACTTAGTGATTATGAGCTGTAGCCCCTGTTTAGCCTCAGGTTTGAGAGTGTACTGTTTTTTATGATACTGGTAATGGGGTCCTTAAGTTGAATTACAATGGGTGTGGTTGATATTGCCCTTCCAGGGATTCTCTGGTCCCAGATGTATGGGTTGACTAGGGAATCACAGTCTTTTAGTACTTGTGTTGGAATGGGTAAAGGTGATGTTAAGAGAGTCCCCAGCAGGTTCCATAGACAGTTTTCAGTATAAGGCTCAAAGATGACTTCAGCTCTCCTTTTTCGTAAGAGGGCCCTGACTAATAATGGGCCGGGACATTCAGGCATAATTAGAAAACTATGGGTAATGCTTGTCCCTACCAAACATAGAACAAGGGATCAGTGAAATGTTTGCTAGCCAGGAGGCTAGACACTCCCATGAAGGTACAGGTTTTAGAGGAGTAAGGTCCAGAGAAGGAAGTCAAGACAGAATAGGTGGCCCCAGTATCAAGTAGGAGCATCATTGGCCTACCTGCCACATCCATTTGCACCCTTGGCTTCAGTCCAGTGATATGGATTCAGGAAGGTGGGCCGACTGGAGAGGGCCTCCTCATTCTTGGGCAATCATCTGGGAGACTGCTGGTGGCTGATTGGGATAGGAATTTGCCCTTTAGAATTATTACTTAGCTCTGCTATGTCAGGGCTGGTATATTTTTGTGAAAGGCCTCTTTTAGTCTAACAGGAAGGCAGTTGGGTTTTCTTCTGGGCTTTGACTAATGGCCATTATTTTGAATAGTTGATGACTTTATGGCAGGCACACTTGAGTCTTGCCTTAATACAAATAATGAAGTGTTTTGTTTTGCTTTTTTTCCCCATTGGTGGGCTTCATTGTTATAGTCTCAGCCAGTGTCCACAGGTCTGCAGTCTGTGGTCTCTCCAATAGGATATTTAGGATTGGAGAAATGTAGACCATTTGCAAATGTTTTTGCTTCTTTTTTTTTTAAGATTTTATTTATTTATTAGAGACAGACACACACACAGAGAGAGAGAGAGAGAGAGAGAGGCAGAGACACAGGCAGAGGGAGAAGCAGGTTCCATGCAGGGAACCTGACGTGGGACTCGATCCTGCATCTCCAGGATCATGCCCTGGGCTGAAGGCAGCGCTAAACCGCTGAGCCACCGGGGCTGCCCTTTTGCTTCCTTTCTAACCCTTTCTAACACAATGTCAGAAAGCATTTGTCCCAGGATAACCATAATGTCTTTCCAAGTCATTTCATACACAGGAGTAATACGTTCAAAGCCCTCAATATATCCATCAGGGTTATCTGAAAAGCTTCCTAGTTCAGCTTTGATCTGTTTTAGTTCCACTAGGGAGAAAGGCTTATGTACCAACTGAGTCCCAAACTTGCCACCTGCTGCCTCCAAGAGGAGACAGATTTTTTATGGTGGGGGTAAGGAAGGTCCCTGGTATGGTGGAGGACCATGATTGGATGGTCGATGTGGAGGTGCCTCGGCAGGAGCCTAAGGGGACACTGGAGATAGGTGAAGTTGTTCTAATTGGAGGGTGGCAAGAATAATAATCTTACAGTTTCCCCATAGATCCTTACTCTCTCTTAGGAGAAAGAACACTTGAATATAAGGGATTTCTGCCCATTTACCCACTCTTTTGCAACATAAGTCCACTTGAAGGATGGTATTGGAGTTTAATTAATGAGCCAAGCCTCCCCATCAGGGAGTTGATATTGTGGTGAGGCCATGTTGCAATAGAACACCAACTTTCTTTTGGAAAGAGATGTGGGGTCAAACTATAGTTCTTTAAGATGCAGGTCAGAGGAGTTTCCCTGGGGATGGATTCTTGATTCCTTATTTAGAAAACAGTATTGGATTAGAGAGCCCACATTCTGAGGTCAAAATCCGTGGTTCAGTTTATTGTTCAGCACCAAAGGGGAGTTGGGGAAGATGTCTCTTGCTTGTGCCCAGCTAAAGAAATTCACGTGTAAGAATTTTGTTTCTAGAGTGAATCAAGGGAGAAGACCATCAAGACATTCTACTGAGGCTGATGCTTCTGTGGACAGGTGACTAGAGGGAAAGGAATTCCTGGGAGCAAAAGAGGATGCTTGACAGGGGAGGGGTAAAAGGAAATAAATGGTAAACAGAGTCAGTTAGGCAGACCGCCTGCAGGCCAAGATATTTAGGAAAGAAATAAAGAGTTCCCCTTACCTAGTGATCCATAAAGCCTAAGCCCAGCCTCACCTACTAACCTTTACAGGACCCTGATGGTTCACTGATGGTGGTACCTTTGTGGAGGAGGGCAAGAGTGCCATTGTGTCCTTTCATTCTACCATTGAGGCACAAGTCCTCCCAAACAACTCAAATAGTTGAACTCATTGCCCTTACTAGAGTACTAGAGCTGGCTAAAAATAAGAGGATTACCATCTACACTAACTCCAAATATGCCTTCTTAGTCCTCCATGCCCATGCTGCCATTTGGGCAGAAAGAAGATACCTCACCTCTGAAAATACACCCATCAAATATACACCCCACATAACCCCTATGCTCGAGGCTGTACACCAACCCAAGGAAGTGGCAGTGATCCATTGTAAGGGTCATCAAAAAGGAGATTCAGAAGGGCAACCAGACTGCAGCCTGACAAGATAAGAGTTTCCCTGCAGGGGGCCCTCATACCTGCCCCTCTGCCACTGCACAACCAAAATATACAGAAGAGGACAAAGCCTGGGCAAACAAAAGGGATTTTCCCTAGACAACATCAGATAGTATTTGTTAGATGGAACCTTGATCATGCCTCAAAATCTTTAGTGGAAACTAGTTAAAGCCATGACTCCACTCATTTAGGGTGAGATGCTTCACAAACTCTCATTTTCAGAACATTCCAAGGTAAAGGACTTTCCCAGGTGGTTCAACAAAGAGCCTCCTCTTGCCCCACCTGCACATATTAAAAAAAAAAAACCCAGGGCATCTTTCAGCCTCATTTAATCCAACCAATCCTGCCAATCCAACTGGAAGGTGGATTTTACTCAGATGTCATGCTGCAGAATATACAAATACCTCCTCATGTTAATTGATGCTTTCACAGGGTGGTGAGAGGCATACCCCACATGGACTGAAAGGGCAACTGAAGTAGTCAACAAGCTTCTACATGAACTCATCCCCTGATTTGGCTTCCCAAAGTCACTTCAAAGTGACAGTGGACCCTGTTTTGTGGCCACCATAATTCAATCTGTCTGCACAGCACTGGGTATCAAATACCACCTCCATTGTGCTTAGAAGACACAGTCCTCTGGGAAGGTAGAAAGGGCCTACCAGCACCTAAAAGGTATTATTAAAATATTCATACAAAAAAATCACTAAACTGGAAAGAAGCCTTGCCACATGCCTCTCTCCATAGTGGTATAGTGGCCTTCCAAGGAGGCCCTGGGTTTAAGTTCTTTCAAGGTAACCCTTCCTAAGAATAGACCTCTTGGTAGATTTGAGACTCTAGGAAAACAAACTTGTACTATCTCTTTATCCAAATTTCAACAGGCTTTAAAGGAATATGCCCTAACAGTTTCCGCTACCAAACAAGAGGCACCTCCTCTATATGAACTGGTGACCAAGTTCTAATCAAAGTGTAGAAAGATGGCTCCCCAAAGTCCCAACTGGTACCTACTTGGAAAGGGTCTTTCCTGGTTCTTTTGCCTTCCCTTACAGCCATCATGTTACCAGGAACCCCTAGCTGGATCCATCACTCCATAATCAAACCTTGGAATCAACCCCCAGCTGACACCATGGATGCCTGCTCAGATGAACTCCTTAAAGACCTAAAGCTACTCTTCAAAAAGATTCCTCATGACAGATAAGTCTTCCATATTTCTCTCACTTTTTAAAAGATTTTATTTATTTATTCATGAGCGACAGAGAGAGAGAGAGGCAGAGAGACACAGGCAGAGGGAGAAGCTGGCTCCATGCAGGGAGCCTGACATGGGACTCGATCCCGGGTCTCCAGGATCATGCCCTGGGTTGAAGGTGGCGCTAAACCACTGAGCCACCCGGGCTGCCCTTCCATATTTCTCTGTGTCATCCCATTAGGAATAGGGCTTGCCATAACCATGTTTTCCTTTGTACAAATAATTGTTCTTTTGGTTACTATGAAATAATTTCTTCTACAAACCCTTTATTTCCTTCTCTACCTTAAAAATTTCCATACCAGGGATGCCTGGGTGGCTCAGTTGAGTCTGCTTTTGGCTCCAGAGATGATCCAGAGGCCCGGGGATCAAGTCCTGCTTGATCCTGCAAGACTGCTTCTCCCTCTGCCTATGTCTCTGCCTCTCTGTGTGTGTCTCTCATGAATAAATAAATAAAATCTTAAAAAAACGTTTCCCCACTAGGGGTACACCTGCCTTTCTGGGTAATCAGTCCACAACTACTTACAATTACACCCCTACTCCCTTTATTCCCTTTGTTCAATGGGCTCTCTTAATGTTATTCTTTGGACCACAACTAATCAATATATTGTTATCCTTTGTCTCCAGGTTATAGGCCATCAATTCCCAACTGGTTCTCAACCAAAGATACCAAACTTTAGATACCTACAACTCTTTCCCCTTTGGAAGTCTTTTGGATGGACACCACCAGGCCACCACCACATTCTCTCCTCCATAGTCAGCAAGTGATGGACACCCAGGATCTTCCCAATGCCCCCTAACAACCTGAAGAAGCCAGAGTGGTCACTGTCCCAACTCCCAGTAATTTGGAGTCCAATCACTTGAGGGGGGAATGTTGGGAATGTTAGGCAGTTAGTTAGGCATGAGCAAGGAGAGATAAAGCAGATGCTGGTCATACCCTCAGAGCCATCCCGGAAAGTTAACAACCATACCTTCAGAGCCATCTCTAAGGGTTAACAGAACAGGAAAGGCCTCACCACAGACTGGCTAATAGCCACCAGGGGGACTTCCAAGAGCCGAGCATGGGCACAAAGGATGCAACTTGCCCATAAGTACCTTTAAGGTCACAACAAAGTCTTGTTAGACACTCATAAATATACAATACATAGATGCTTACAATTATAACAGAATGCATCCTGGGTAGGCGCATGTGCAGAAGTAAAAATTTTATATAACCACCAGCTATCAATCAAAAATGTCAGTCAAAGCCAAATTTACAGGTACATACAGCAGGCTTAAAAGGATGCAGTTAGGGCTTCTTGGAGACATTGCTACTCTTGCTCTGGCAATGGCTTGCTTTCACTCTTGAAAGTGTGCTATACTTACCTACTCAAGAAACTGTTTCCCCATTCTGGCCTCAGGTCTCCAATTCTTTAGTGTATCTGGGACAAGGACTTGGTAACAATAAGGATATATTCCAATCAGTTTTTTTGACTGACCAAATCAATCCCAATCTGAAACCACCCTTATGTCTAGATTTTCGGTCATTTGAGCCAATATATTTTCATTTAAGTCAGTTTGAGCTGTGTTTTGTATTGCTTACAACTAAGATTCCTAATTGATAAGAGGGAGATTAGGATGTAAAGCAAAACAAGGGATCTCAGAGAAGCGAGAAGAGGAGTTGAGATTACCAGGGATTAAGAAGAAAGAGATGTCACTATCAATGGAGAAGGGGCAGGGGTTCCCCATACCTGGGGGCCGGTGGGTAAAGTGATCCCCTAGGGTGGTAGCTGCCTGGCTAGGATGAGGACAGATCTCAGCAGCAAAAAGCAAACTCTCACCCTGTAAGTGAGACACAAACTCAACAGATAACATCCAGCTCTGAAAGGATCATGTGAGAAAAACATTAGCCATCTCTGTAGAGGTAGAGGTCAGTATGGACAAATGACTGAGGGCTCCCAAAATGTGGGCCCCATTGCATGAGGCCACATAATCTTGACATGGCTCCCAAGAATTGAGAGGAAAACACCAACAATGACTAGAATAGATTTCCTGACAACTTGGTGGAGCATGATGTGAAAAATTAAGTTGATTTATCATTTTTAAAGATTTTACTTCTTTATTTAAGAGAGAGAAAATGAGTGGGGGGAGAGGCAAAGAAAGAGGGAGAAGCAGACTCTACCTTGGCAGGGAGCTGGACCCAGGGCTAGATTCCAGGACCCCAGGATCGTGACCTGTGCCAAAGGCAGATACTTAATTGATGGAGTCCCCTAGGGGCCCCTTAAGTTGATTTCTAGAAAATGATTTTTTTCTCTACACCTGGCTTTATAGACTGAGCGTCACAAAATAAGTTATAAAGAGCTTGTTTGAGGTGAGATTACATTTTGAAGACTGGAAGAAATTTGAGTATGGGAGTGGGGGTGGGGACTGGTGGGGATTGGATACACAGTGCTCAGTAGGTCAAGGTCCCCTTGAGGGCTGAGGAAAGGAAGTGATTTACAAGCTCTTCTACTACAAGGATTTCTGATATGCAAATTAGTCTGTATCTTATTAGTTAATAGGGAAATGATGTAGAAAAGGGCTAAAGTTGTGTTGATTCATACACAATTTTACCCAATAGGTTAATGTTTTGTTTCACTAAATCAGTTCCACTAAATACCAACAGCTGGATGTCATGGTGGGTGCACATGACTGAAGAGAGCAAGCTGCAGAGGGATACAGTACTGGATAGAATACCCATGACTTGTCCTGGATTATTCTCTCATCTTGATTTAGCCACATCCTCTTTCTTAGAGTCAGAATTCTATCCCATCTTTATTGATGTAATTCTTGGCTCCATAAATCAATGGCCTCCACCTGTTCTTATACCCTTTACATGAAGCTACCTTCATTTTTTAAAAGTAAAGTCCTCTATTATTTATTTAGTAGGGATTAAACTTGTCTTTTTAATTGTACTGTTAATTAATTATTATTTTTAAAAGATTTTATTTATTTATTCATGAGAGACAGAGACACAGGCAGAAGGAGAAGCAGGCTCCCTGCGGGGAACCCCATGCGGGACTTGATCCCAGGACCCCGGATCTTGCCCTGAGCCGAAAGCAGATGCTCAACCACTGAGCCCTCCAGGTGTCCCCTGTACTGTTAATTTATTAGGATGGTTATTTTTGTGTGTGTTACAGTTATTGATTTTTTTTAATTTTTATTTATTTATGGTAGTCAGAGAGAGAGAGAGAGAGAGAGACACAGGCAGAGGGAGAAGCAGGCTCCATGCACCGGGAGCCCGACGTGGGATTCGATCCCGGGTCTCCAGGATAGCGCGCTGGGCCAAAGGCAGGCGCTAAACCGCTGCGCCACCCAGGGATCCCTGTGTTACAGTTATTAAGTTGTATACATTTTAAGTGGTCTTTGTCAACCAAATGTTTTCCATAAACCTTAATGTTTTAAGAGTCCCTCGGGGCAGAGTGGAGATTTTTCGGAGTATGTTGTATGGCTTCTTGTGGAACTACTTGTACTTCTTGCACTAGCCACCAGGTGGCATGACTAGGAGACTAGGAGACTTCTTTGCTTTCCAGGAACTCTGAGAGGTTGGCAGCGGGGAAAGTAAATCGCCTGTTCCCACACCAGCATTCACACACACTTTGCCTCCTCTAACTTGTTCTTTTTCCTTCTGCGCTGAGTTTATAATATTGGCCATTTGTGAGTATGTTCTTTAGAGAGTTCCTGGCAGTCTTTTCTGGTGTTGGTTAACTTAAAAAGCAACTCCTAAATCTATTTCTCTATCCCAACCCCTCTCCAAATGCTACCATCTAGATACACCACCACCAGGAGTGGCGGGTTTATTCCTCTCTGAATGCTGAAGTACTGTGGAGATGAGCTCTTTAGAAGTGCATTGACAGCTCTGGGTAATGCAGCCGGATTCAGGGTCATTCTTTGGCCTTGGTGTAAGGTTCTCTTTCTTATTAATAGGCTGTATTGATGATGGAGTTATAACAAATACCTCTCAAGTTTCTGTCACTGCCCATTAGGGTTTCAACTTGTACATACTTAGTTCACTACATGAACAGTTTAGGGTTTTTTTTCTCTTTCTTTTTCTTAGACAGGGTCAAAGGGAGAGGAAGAGAGAGAGGGAATCTTAACCAGGCTCCCCAGCATGGAACCCAATGTAGGTCTTGATCTTACAACCTTGAGATTATGACCTAGGCCGAAATCAAGAGTCAGAGATTTAATTGACTAAGTCACCCAGATGCCCCACTGCATAAACATTTTAAATAAACAATTGCCTCATATTGCACAATCATCTACTCCTTTGGAATCCTTTCCTTTATTCCTTTAAGTTAAAAAAAAATGTAGTTTATTTCCCCAGCATAAATACTACATTGTACAAGAAATCTACTTGGATTCATCTTCACCAGAATGATTCAGCTTCCCCCACACTCTGACGGGGCTTATTCTGCTCTTCTATGACCTACATGCCAGTCCAGTGAAGGCAGGAGAGTGCCGGGCAACTCACAGCCATTGGAGCTGGGAAAGTCTTCGTTTGTTTCCTGCCTCTTCCACTTTTGAGGATAAGTTGTGAGGATGTAACTGTTCTGAGCACTGGTTTTCTCATCTATAAAACAAGAAGAGTAATATCTATCTCATCGGGCTGTTGTGAGAAATAAATGGATCTAAAGTACTTAGCACAGTGCCTAATGTAGTAGCTCTGTGTCTGGCACATTAAGGACTCAATTGATTTTGGATAATTACAGAATTTTGCATTTTTATCCATTCACTTAATAAATATTGTGGGTTGTCTTGTCCATCTAGGCTGCTATATAGAATATCACAGTCTAGGCGACTTAACAACAAAAATTTATCCCTCACAGTTCTTCTAGAAGCAGTTTGTACAAGATCAGTTGCTAGTGAAGGCCTGCTTCAGGGTTGCAGACTGCCAACTTCTGGCCATATCATCACGTGGTGGAAAGGGCTAGGGATCTCTCTGGAGCCTCCTTCACGGAGCATTAATCCCAGGGGTTGGAGTTCCACCCTTCAGGACCGAAGTGCCTCGTAAAGGACTCACCTACTAATACCATCCCCTTTAGGGATTAGGATTTTAATATATGAATTTGGGGGTGGACATAGCATTCAGCACACATCATGGAGCTTACTCCACAGGGTAGGGAAAGACATATTGTATGGACTGAATTGTGTCCCCTCAAATTCAAATGTTGAGGCCCTAATTCCCAATGTGACTGGATTTGGAGATAGAGCCTTTATGGAAGTGATTAAGGTTATATGAGGTCATAAGGGTAGGACCCTGATCCAATAAAGTTTGGTGTCCTTATGAGAAGAAATACCAAAGAGTTTCCAGTGGTGCTGGCTTCCGCGTGTATGCTGTGTGTGTGTGTGTTTGTGTGTGTGTGTGCACGCGCCATTCAAGGGTACAGTGTGAAGACGGTCAGCTAGCCAGAAAGGGGGCCCTCACCCAAACCTGACTATGCTGCCATCTTGATATATTTTTTTTTTTTTTTATGATAGTCACAGAGAGAGAGAGAGAGAGAGAGAGAGAGAGGCAGAGGGAGAGGCAGGCTCCATGCACCGGGAGCCCGATGTGGGATTCGATCCCGGGTCTCCAGGATCGCGCCCTGGGCCAAAGGCAGGCGCCAAACCGCTGCGCCACCCAGGGATCCCTTGATATATTTTTTTAAAGATTTTATTTATTTATTCATGAGAGACAGAGAGAAAGAGGCAGAGACATAGGCAGAGGGAGAAGCAGGCTCTATGCAGGAAGCCCCATGTGGGACTGGATTCCAGGGTCCTGGGATCACACCCTGAGCTGAAGGCAGATGCTCAACTGCTGAACCAGGTGTCCTGCCATCTTGATATTTCAGATGTCCAGTCAGCCTCCAGAACTATGAGAAATAAACTTCTGTTGTTCCAGCCACACAGTCTGTGGTGTTTTGTCAGGGCAGCTTCCACAGACAAATACACATACCTAAGAGAGAGAGAGAGTGCTATGAAGAAAAATAAAGTTGGGTAAAGGGATTATACAATGATGAGGAAGAGATACAGTGAACAGAAAAGACCTCCCCAAGAAGATGGCCCTGGAGCAGGTATACCTGAGAGAAAGGAGGGAGGAGCTATGAGAACATCTTGGAGAAGCATGTTCTAGATAGAGGGAACAGGGAGGGATCCCTGGGTGGCGCAGCGGTTTAGTGCCTGCCTTTGGCCCGGGGCGTGATCCTGGAGACCCGGGATCGAATCCCACGTCGGGCTCCCGGTGCATGGAGCCTGCTTCTCCCTCTGCCTATGTCTCTGCCTCTCTCTCTCTCTCTCTCTCTCTCTGTGTGACTACCATAAGTAAATAAAAAATTAAAAAAAAAAAAAAAAGATAGAGGGAACAGGGAGTGCAAAATCCGTGAGGTGGGAGCACTCTCAGACAGCCTGAGGAACAGCAAGGAGGGAGTAAGATGAAGAGAGGGAAGGTTAGGGAGGCCAGCCGATCCCAGGGCCAGATCACTGATATATGGTCTCTAGAGCTTCTATAATATTTGGTTGGATTTTGTAACAAGTACAATATTTTTGTTCACAAATCAGAGTCCAAAAGTAATTGTCTCTATTTTCTATAGCTAAACTAAGTTTTGGTCTTAACATCTCAACCTACTCCCTGGTCAAAAACTGGGATAGTGAATTCTGGATTTTCTTGGCCACTTCAGAATTCTCTTGTCATCCCACGTTTAAACTCAGTCCACTGTGAAAAATATCTCTGTTTCTCAGCTACTCTTCAGGTTAGCTTCTAAGTTCCCAGATGTCTAAGGAACAGTAAATCTTTAGAGGAAAAGGGGTGATTTGGCTGTCATTCCTCACTTGCCTACACTGCCATCTGCTAAATGTCTGTGTTGCTGTCTCTCCAGGATGGCGTCTGTTGAGATGCACATAGGGTTGTGTGGTCATTGGTTATAACCTTTCCCGACATTTTGCACAATACTGTCCCCTTTGGCAAAATCCCTTAGTTAGTTGGTTTTCTCTTTCTAAGGAAGAAGGGACATGTAGAAAAATCTAGCTGTTCTCTTAGCCAGGCACTGTCTGCCCAGTGGCATCCCTCACAGGCTTTTTTTCTGGGCCATAGTAGAGTGGTATGGGGACTCCATGGGGGTCAGGCACCAGATTTCAGATGGGAAGTTGGCATAAATGTCTTCTACTCTCAGAATGCCCTAAGGTCCTCTAGGAATCTGGAGCTAATCCTAAGCAAGAATTGGTGAAATACTATCTTTTTGTTTTATTTTTTTTTATTTTTTTATTTTTTAATTTTATTTATTTATGATAGTCCCACAGAGAGAGAGAGAGAGAGAGAGAGAGAGAGAGGCAGAGACATAGGCAGAGGGAGAAGCAGGCTCCATGCACCGGGAGCCCGACGTGGGATTCGATCCCGGGTCTCCAGATCGCGCCCTGGGCCAAAGGCAGGCGCCAAACTGCTGCGCCACCCAGGGATCCCTATCTTTTTGTTTTAGAAAAGATCAATGCATATCTGTTTTATTTGCCTTGCATACCCCATCTCATCTTGAAGAACTTTTATATAGTATTGGGGAGAGAGGAGAGAAGCAGCAAATTCTTCCTGATTTATATCTAGATTGAAGTCCTTGAATTTAGAACAAAAAACCTTTGTCCTCAACTTCTGCCCCTCTGAGGCAACAGAGGACTCACATCCAATGACCTGAATGGGGATGACCACAAGACAAAAAAAAAAGATCTGTGGCGGAAAAAGGTTGGGTAATATTACACAATATCATATTACCACATTTGTAACTATTTACACTTTTTTTTTTTTACTATTTACACTTTTTTTTTTTTTTTTTTTTTTTTATTTATGATAGTCATAGTCACAGAGAGAGAGAGAGAGGCAGAGACACAGGCAGAGGGAGAAGCAGGCTCCATGCACCGGGAGCCCAACGTGGGATTCGATCCCGGGTCTCCAGGATCGCGCCCTGGGCCAAAGGCAGGCGCCAAACCGCTGCGCCACCCAGGGATCCCCTATTTACACTTTCTAAATGCATTTGGTCAACAAAAAGGATTAGAACAACCAAGAAAATTGTTTGCAAGTACATCTGTGTGGACTCAGTTGGTTAACAGATTGTATCAGTCCGTGTCCAATGAGGAGACAGAAATAACACAGTAAATCCAACAGGGAAGTTTCATTAAAATAATTATTCATTATAATGGGGATTTATAATTAACTATAACTAATGATAAAGGAGGGGGTAAGGGAACTATGGTGACTACTCCAGGCCACCTGAGGGAGAGGACCTAAGTTGGGAGAGTGTGAGGGTTTTTTCTAAGGGTGGGATTCAGACTTCATTGAAGATGGGGTGATTGTAGCTGCATGCACTGATCACATGCTCTACTTCTTACTTGTGTGTTGGCACATATCTCAAAAATCGCCTCTGCAAGATGGGGTCATGAGAGAACACAGTCCTTCAATTCAGAGGTTTACACACTTGTGTTTGTAGAGTCCTAGCATTTTTAAATAGTAGAGAAAACTTTGAAATCATCTAGTCCAATCCACTCATTTTATAAATGAATTAATCAGGCTAAGAAAACTTAGGTGACTTGTTCAAGATCATCAACTAATTAATGGCCAGTTAATTACCTAGTCTCTTCTTGTTAGTCCCATACTCTTTCTACCCCATGATGTTGGAGCCGACCAGAACTTCACATATTTTTTAAAAATATTTTATTTATTTATTCATGAGAGACACACAGAGAGAAGCAGAAACACAGGCAGAGGGAGAAGCAGGCTCCCTACAGGGAGCCTGATATGGGACTCAATCTCAGGACTCTGGGATCACAACCTGAGCTGAAGGCAGACACTCAACTGCTGAGCCACCCAGGCATCCCTTTCATAAATTTCTGACAATGCTCCTCATCCCTCCTTTATACCTTTAATCATAAATACTCACTCTGAAAACGAAGGTGAATGGTGGTAGCATTGAGGGACAGTATATGTAAGTAAGGAGATCGGATTCAAATGGTTTTGGTTTTTCTTTTTTCTTTTTTTTTTTTAAGATTTTTTAATTTATTTATTCATGAGAGACACAGAGAGAGAGAGGCAGAGACACAGGCAGAGGAAGAAGCAGGCTCCATGCAGGGAGCCTGATGTGGGACTTGATCCCGGGTCTCCAGGATCATGCCCTGAGCTGAAGGAGGCCCTGAACTGCTGAGCCACCAGAGCTGCCCGGTTTTGGTTTTTCATCTTGTTTAACTTACATGTATTTCTGTGCTTTAGTATCTTTATCAGCAAAGCAGCCATAAGTTATTAATATATAATAATAAGCTGCCTCAGAAGATTATGAGGGTTAATAATAACCTAACATGCTTGGCACATAGTAGGTACTCAATAAATCATAGCAATTATTAAATGGTTACTCCTTCCATAAATAGATACATATTTTTTAAAGATTTTATATACTTATTTATTCATGAGAGACACAGAAAGATAGAGAGAGGAGCAGAGACCTAGGCAGAGGGAGCCTAGAAGCAGGCTCCATGCAAGGAGCCCGATGTGGGACTCGATCACAAATTCCGGGATCACGCTCTGAATCAAAGGCAGATGCTCAACTGCTGAGCCACCTAGGCATCCCCACAAATAGATATATTAGAGTAACCTTACCTGTGTGCCATTAAAAACCCTTTAGTCTTTGAGGAATGCACTGCTGACAGTACTGACACTTTTATAGTAAGTCAGTATTTTTATGTGTAAATGAAAGTTACACACATACCCCCACATACAGCTGCCTGTTAGAAAAAATGAACAATTAGTAAACATAAGTCAACTCTACACAGATCAATATTCTCTCTCTCCATTCCACAATTTCATTTGGATGCTTGAAAGCAATTCTTATGATGTCTTTAGGCATCATCTACTTACTTTAAAACTACGTAAAGTGAAACATAAAACACTATTATTTTAAAAAGTACAATATACCCCGGAGAACGAGGCAATCCAAGTGAGGGCACAACTCTGTGTGCTACATCCTATGCATAGATGATGGATCTTTCAGGGTGGTAATTACCCAAGGCTCATCTCCATTGATAAGAATAACAAATATTTAATACTTTATAGAGAACAAAGGGTTTTCATATATATAGCTTTAAATGCTCTTCAGAAACCAGAGAAAAGATGCTATGCCCTTTTTATGGCAGTAGAAGCAAGGTTAGGGAAGACTATCCAGACATTGGCTCACACATTGGCTCACTACATGATTAAAATTACAGTATTGTTGTATTAGTTTGCTAGAGCTGCTATAACAAAGTACCACAAAATGAGTGGCTTAGAACAATAGGAATTTATTGTCTCATCCTTCTGGAGGCTGGAAATCTGAAATCAAAGTGTTTCCAGGGTCATGCCACTTCTGAAGGTGTTAGAGAGGGATCTGTTCCAGGTCATTCTTCTAGCTTTGAATAATTCTTGGCTTATGGCACCATGACTCCAATCTTCACAAGCCATTCTCTTTGTGTGTGGGTCTGCCTCTGTGTCCAAATTTATAAAGACGCTAGTCATATTGCATGAGGGCCCACCTTAATGACATCATCTTAACTTGATCATCCACAAAGACCTTATTTCCAAGTAAGGTCACCTTCACAGGTACTAGGGATTATATGAATTTTAGGACACAACTCAACAATTGCCCTATCTTTCCTCCTTTTAACCTTGCTGGACACATTGGTGGCAGAGAGTATTCATTCATTCACTCATTCATTCAATAAACATTGCAGTGCATATGTGTCAGGCTCTTTACTGTGTATTGATGGTGCAAAAAACAAACTGGACAGCCACCCTGTCCTTGAGAAGTCACACTTTAGAGGAAATCAGAGACACATTATTATGATAATAAATACTATTATTGAACACCTACTTCATGCTAGGTATTAAAGTAGGTTCCCTTCATTTACTTTTCACAATAGTATGTGGGGTGATGTATCAGAGACACACCTGGGGAGATGGGTGTCTGTCCTAAATCTGCTCTGGACGACAGGAATATTTTTGCAAATTAGGTAGCACTTCATCTGAGTCTAAAGGCCTGTGTAGAAATACACTAGATAGCTCAAAGGTTGCTGTGGTGAGTAGCACATTCTAAAGAAGAGCATTTTATAAAGGAAAAAAATAGCACGTGGGAAGGTTAAGAGACATAATCGTAAAATCCACCAATGCTGAGGCTTTTGTCTATTTCCCTCGGGTACCTACAGTGCCTGGTTCATTCAGCCATCGCCTAACGAATACAAGGGCATCACACGGCCAAAGGAATGCCCTGGCCTGAGGCTCACTGTCGCTAGAAAGGTGGACGAAGGCCTCTTTACGAAGAGGCTTGTTAATCACACCAAGGGTGAGAAATCAGGGCCGACAGGTTGAAGATACACATACAGCATGAGGGGATTCCGGGTGCCTGGCACCCGCCCTGCCCATTCCCCCTATTCCCCAGAACACGTCCCAGGGAGCCATCCCCACCCCCGCGAGGGCCGGAAGAATGGAGGTGGGGCCCCAGGGAGCCACCCCCACCCCGCGAGGGCCAGAAGAATGGAGGTGGGGCCCCAGGGAGCCATCCCCACCCCGCGAGGGCCGGAAGAATGGGGAGGAGCGCGCCAGCTCCACGCACTCCGAAGTCGGGTTTTTCGGCCAAGGCTGCACTGAAGGCTGCACAAGGCTGGGCCTGAAGTCTAACGGAGCTTTCTTCTCTGCCTCCAACGCGTCCAGCGCTCATTCCCCTTCCGGCTCCTCCGCCGACTCTCCGGGGACCCCCGGCTGTTGCAGGCCTTCCCGGAACGCCACAGGAGGAATCCCGGAGCGCGCTCCCTCCGCCGGCCGCGCCCTCCTTCCCTCTGGAACGCAGCGAGAGCGCACGCGCACCATCGGAGCCGAGCGCGCGCCCGCGAGCTCCCCGCATCCCCGTGCTCATCCGGGTCTCAGAGAACTTCAGCCAATAGGAGACGCTCACGGCCTCCAGGGGCGGGGTTAAGCCGTCCCTCACATGGGGCCTGTGGTCACCGCGCGCGCTTCTAGGCGACCAGCCGGCGGAGCAAAGGGGCCGAGGAAAAGAGCTCAGAGTCTGAGCAGGGGTCGACGGCTTTGAGATCAAGCAGCTGCCGCCGCCTAGAAGCGACTGAATCGCGAGCCGATTCCTCAGTCGGAGCCTCTGTAGTAAACACACTTCAGAAACGTGAGGTGCCGGGGGTCACGTGGGGAGCGCGCCCTCCAATGAGGAGCCGGGGGCGGGGCCGAGGCCGCTGACGCGGCGGTGGCGGCGGAGTCACCCGGGCAGCCTCGGGACCGGTCACCGGCCGGCAACCGTCCAGCGGCCTCGACCACCGCCTCGGTGCTCGCTCCTCTTCCCCGGGCCGAGAGACTGCGTGGCCGACGGTGGCTGGATCTCCGCTCCTCCCTCTCGGTGGCTGGCCTCAGGCGGGCCGTTTTCTTCTCAGGGGCCGCCTCGGTGGGGCGAGGTTTCCGTGACGAACCTCCTGGGGCTGCCGGCGCCGGTCGGGGCCGTCGGGGCGGCTCGGGCTCGTGGAACGTGCTCACTGCCGGGCCCCGAGGCCTCGGAGCGATGCGCCTCGTGCGAGCGGTGGCGGAGGGCGCCGGCTCCTAAAGGGCGTCACACCCGCACTCGGCTGACTGGGCAACCTCCATTCATCTTCCAGCTGCGCCTCCAGCGCCCGCTCCTTCTGCGGCCCCCTCCTCGGACTCGGTTGGCCCTTTCCCCCGCTGCCGCCCTGTCCCCACTGCTTGGGTGTGGCGGTTCCCCGTGGAAGCGGAGGTGACGGGGATGAGCCGGCCCTTCCTTCCTTGACTATCTGGGGAGGGGGGACCTGGGCGAGGACCCGCCGCGCCCCCGGGATGGGGGTGAACGCCGTGCACTGGTTCCGAAAGGGGCTCCGGCTTCACGACAACCCCGCCCTGAAGGAGTGCATCCAGGGCGCCGACACCATCCGCTGCGTCTACATCCTCGACCCCTGGTTCGCCGGCTCCTCCAATGTGGGCATCAACAGGTGGCGGTGAGTGGAAATGCCGTGGGACCTGGGGCTTTCGGTGTTTAACGGGTCAGGGTTTGACCCGCAGCCGGCCGGACCTGAGAATTTAGACCCGGGGCCGCCGTCCTTAGGCCGTTTCGGATTAGAGGTGCCTCGGGTAGTACGTAGAATTGGCTTAGTAGTTCCCTGCCGGAGCGTGCTGGCAGCCTGGATCACCTCGGCCTTCGTGTGTGAGTTACGTGCCTCCGCGCCACTGGAAACTCTTCCCCTGGTTTTGTGGGGCAGTTCTTAGCGGTGGAGCACAAGAAACGCCCTCCCGGTTCTCAGTGGCCGCTGGATTGATGTTCTTGGCTTCTTGGCGGCTTTCGGAAGGATCGCGGCTTTGGGTGTTTACGTTTGTGTGTGTCTAGGTAACTCATAGTGTGGGGAAAATCTTTCATTCAGTAGAGGCACTTCCAAATCCACTTTTCTTCCACCTCGAGGTCGCCGTAGGAAAAGCAAGGCAAACATCTGGTTTCTCTTTGCTCAGCTGTTCCTCTCAACTCCTCCTTGTGGTTGACGAGACAAAGCACAGTTTTTCTTTCTAGGCAAAGTATAAAGCCTTCTAGGGATTAGAGCACTGAAAAAAAAAATCTTCCGACAAGCTTTATGATCTTTTCCTGAAATCCCAGGCTAGATGATTTTTAGGCCCCCTGGTGGAAATGAAAGCGTTTGTTTTACAGATAGGGTTTTTTTTTTTTTTTTAAGATTTTATTATTTATTCATGAGAGACCCAGAAAGAGAGAGTGAGAGAGAGAGGCAGAGACATAGGCAGAGGGAGAAGCAGGCTCCATGCAGGGAGCCTAACCTGGGAATCGATCCCAGGACTCCAGGATTACGCCCTGGGCTGAAGGCGGCGCTAAACCGCTGAGCCCTCGGGGCTGCCCTACAGATAGGTTATTGATCACTACTGTCTACCAGGCACTGCTTTAAACACCAGGGAGGTAGCAGGGAAAGAAACAGACAAAAATGCTTGTCCTTTTCCAGTACATGTCTCAGAAAGTCAAGTATATAGTAGTTTGAAAAAATTTCTCTGATCATAGTTGTGAATTGCGGGGGAGGAAGGTGGACAAGAAACAGGGGGCTGTTGCATTCATCCAGGTGAGAGATGATAGCCGCTTGAACCATAGTGATAGTGGTGGATGTGGTGAGTAGTCAAATGCTGGGCATATTTTGGAAGTGAGAATCCGCAATGTTAGCATATTGAATATGTGGTATTAAAGAAAGAGAAGGGATTAGGAAATTATTTCAAAATTGTTGGTTTGAGGACCTAGGGTTAAGTGAAGTTGTTTGCAGAAGCCAGTGGGAGGGTGATTGGAGTTCTCTTTAGGACTTGATTAAGTTTGAGATGTTTATTACACATCCAGGTAGATATGGCAGATTGGCAGTTGGATATATTGGGTGCTCAGGACAGAGTTCCAGGCAGGACATATAAATTGGAAGGTTATCAGTTTGTAGATACCATTTAAAGCCATTTATTCGTTCATCCATTCATTGAACAAATATTATCATGCACCTACCACATGCCAGGCATTGTTTTAGGGCATTCAGCGTTAACAAAAATAGCTAAAAAATCCCTACCCTGTTAAAGTTAAATTCTAGTGGAGCCATGAGACTGTATGAGAACATAAGGAAGTGAATGTAGATAGAAAACAGAGTAGGTCCAAGGACTGAGTCTTCAGTACTCTAATGTATAGACATTGTGGAGCTGTGGAAGAATTAGCATAGGAAATTGAGAAGGAATATCTAGTAAGATAAGAAGAAAACCCAGAAGAGTTTTGGTGTCTTAGAGGCCAAGTAAAGAAAATGTTTCCAACAGCGTGCTTTACCTATGTCAGGTGTTGCTGATAGGTCAAGTAAGATGAAGACTAAAAACTGAAAATCGTATTTAGGATTTTGAAGCCATTTATAGTCTTGACTGGAGTGGTTTCGGTAGTTTCTGGAATGCCAAAGAGAGACTGAGAAGAGAGAATTTGGGGGACAATTCAGCTCTTTTAGGGGAGTTTTGCTGTAAGAGGATCAGAAAAATGATGGTTCCTGGATTGGGATGTGAACTCGAGAGGACTTTTTTTTTTTTTAAAGATTGGAGAAATTGCAGTATGTTTCTGTGCTTATGGAAATGATATAATAACTGTATATAAAAGCATTCATTAGCAGAATTGATGTCATTAATGCAAATTCTGAGGAAAGATAAATGTAATATATTTTAGTGTATTAACAGTATCTTTAAAAATAGAATAATAATTCCCTTTTCATAAAATTGTTAAAGAGGATTATATTAGTTAACAAATGTAATATGCTTAAAATGTGACTGATAGTAGTAAGTGCTTTTTTTGTTATTTGCTACTAAATTGAAAGCCCTAGGTGAGTAATATCTAATTAAATGTTTGCAGTCCATTTCTTCTAGAGTATTTGATAAGTTTATAAAATCTAGACTTTAAGCTTCTGTAGCATGGGGATTATATGTTGCTTATCTTTGTACACCCAGCCACTCACACTGTCAAATGAGTGAAATATAACTTGTAAGCATAGTAGGAATAGTCCTATATTTTCTTTTTTTCTCTCTCATATTTTCCTTTTTAAAAGATTATTTTTAACTATTAACTATTGGTCTTTCTAAAAGACGCGTAAAGATGGAAATAATGAATAGACTTTTTTTCTTCTAGAGACTAAGTTATAAAAAGGTAGGGACAGAATTTTATTTAGTCTGTTCTCATAGCACCAAATTCATTGCTTTTCATATACTTATAGCTCAGTTACTGTTTATTGAATGAAGTGACATCCAGGAGTCAGTAATTTTATACTTAAACAATTTTATTCATTTCTTTATTTACCATAGTATAATGGGCAATCTCCTTACTTGGCATTCAGGCTATCTGGTGGTTTCTATCATATTTCCTTCTGCCATTTCCTTCAGTCAACAGCATTTCCTAGATTTTTGGATTTGATTTAATAAAATTTATTTTGCCTAAGTAAATAAACAAAACTTTTTTTTTTAAAGTAGGTTCCATGCCCAGCATGGAGCCCAGTGTAAGGCTTGAACCCACCACAACCTTAAGATGAAGACCTGAGCTGAGATCAAGAGTAGGTTGCCCAACCGACTGAGCCACCCAGGTGCCCTCCAGAATTACCTTTTAATATTGCCATCATTTCATTTAAAAAGGATGCTTTAACATTTAAAAAGAAAGTTTGAAGCACATTATTGGAAAATAAAGGATAATCCTTTGACTTGAATAAATTAAACTTTATGAAAATTCACTTTGCCTTATCAGTGAAAACGTTATCTTGAATTTGATATATTTAGGATTTTTTTTTAATTTTAATTTTTATTATTATTATTTTTTAAGATTTTATTATTCATGACAGAGAGAGAGGCAGAGACACAGGCAGAGGGAGAAGCAGGCTCCATGCAGGGAGCCCAACGTGGGACTCGATCCCGGGTCCCCAGGATCACACCCTGGGCTGAAGGCAGCGCTAAACCCCTGGGCCACCGGGGCTGCCCCATATTTAGGATTAAATTATTTAAAATATTTTCAGTTATGGCTCAGTAGAGTATGCCACCTTTTTTTTTTTTTTTTTTAATATTTTGTTTGTTTATTCATGAGAGACATAGAGAGAAGCAGAGACATAGGCAGAGACATAGGCAGAGGGAGAAGCAGGGTCCTCACAGGGAGCCCGATGTGGAACTCAGTCCCTGGACTCCGGGGATCATGCCCTGAGCTGAAGGCAGATGCTCAACTGCTGAGCCACTCAGGCGTCCTGTAGAATATGCCACTCTTGATTTCAGGGTTGTGAGTTCACACTGCACTTTGGGTATAGAGCCTACTTTAAAAAATTTCAATTCTTTCCTTATCTCTTTTTAGACTTATACTACACAAAAACTTATATGCAAATATTCAGTCATAAAAAGAAATGAAGTACTGATACATGCTACAACGTGGATGAAGCTTAAAAACATTATGCTGAGTGAAGAAGCCAGGCACAAAATTCCACAAATTATTTGATTATATTTATATGAAATGTCTAGAATATGTGCAGATATGTAGAGACAGAAAGTAGATTAGTGGCTTCTTAGGGCTAGGCAGGTTGGGCGAGCCGAGAGGTCGTAGCTAAGGAGCACAGGGTTTCTTTGTGAGGTGATGAAAATGTTCTAGAAGGTGATAGTTGCACAACTCTTTGAATATACTAAGAAAATATTGGATTGTACACATAAAAAAAAAATCTACCCACTCCTTTCAGGTCCAGTCCACATGCCACCTTTTCCATAATAATCTTTTTTATCATGTTGTCTGGGATGTTTTACAGTCTTGTGAACTTTTAGGCTATTTTTTGATATTGCTTCCCATATCACCATCAAATATCATTAAAAATAAGTAAATACTTCTTTAATTTGTAAATATTGATACAGTCCTCATATATTCTTTTTTCCTTCGTTTAACAGATTGCAATTCTTTTTCCTGAAGAGAAGGTACAATTTCATCAACCAAAAATTTATTTTTCATTCATATTTATGGTAGGCACTATTTTGGTAATGGAGATAGAATAGTGAATAAGAAAAAGTCCCTGCCCTTGAGGTCCTTTTAGTACAGGAGGATAAAGAGGCAGTAAAACAAATATAATATGTCAGGTGGTAGTAAGTGTAATGGAGAGAAATAAAGCAGAATGTGAGAACAGAGACCTAAAGAAAGGGAGGTAAAAGGCTGTACGGATATTTAGGGGGGAGAGCTCTCTCTGTATTCTCTACAGTTTCTAATATAGTGTCCCATACAAAGTAGGCATTTGCTAAATATTTTTAAAATTCTCTTTGTTAAGTCTAGGGTTTAGGAGTATGACAGTTGCTTCATTTAGCTTTGATGCTAATGTGTATCTTAAAATTCAGAGAAATAATTTTCAGTGAAGGGATTATCTTTGACATTTAAACTTCAACATGTTTAAAATACAATTGACGTTATCACACGTAGATCTCTTAATTTTCAGTCCAAATCTATAAATATACCCACATACTTACCCATTCTTTCCTTCCACTGTCTAATTTTGGTAGAAGAGACATTGCTTTCCCTATTCAAAACTAGTCTCCAGCTATACCCCATTTTAAACTGCTTATATTTTTTACAACTTTATTGAGGTATAGTTGACAGAAATTGTATATATTCAAGGTGTATAGTATGATGCTTTGATATACACACATACACATATATTTTTTAAAGATTTTATTTATTTATTCATGAGAGACGCAGAAAGTAAGAGAGGCAGAAACATAGGCAGTGGGAGAAGCAGACTCCATGCAGGGAGCCTGATGTGGGACTCAGTCCTGGGACTCCAGGATTATGCCCTGGGCTGAAGGCAGGCAGGCGCTCAACTGCTGAGACACCCAGGCGTCCCACACACATACACATATTGTGACTCTTGTTTTTTTTTAAGATTTTATTTGACAGAGAGAGCATGCATGTTTGCACATAAACAGAGTGAGTTGGAGAGGGAGAAGCAGGCTCTCTGCTGAGCAGGGAGCCTGATATGGGGCTCCATCCCAGGAACCTGAGATCATGACCTGAGCTGAAGGCAGATGCTTAATTGACTGAGAGGCACCCATGAGAGGTGCCCCATGACTCTCATTTTTGATAATTTATTTTCTTATCCTTTCTTTAACCTCCTTTTGGTTTGCTTCCAGTCAGCATATATAGATGTTTAAGTCGGGGGTTCTGTAAGAACAAGAAAGCCAGTAGAGGAACAAAACCTACCCTTGAGTATGTTTCTTTCCTGCAACTATGTTTTTCAGTTCCTTTATAGCCAAACTTCATGAACAAAATATCTAATACTGGCTAACTTCATTTCTTTATCTTCTTTTCAACCTTCCATCCACTCCTAGTCTGGGTTCCACTTCATCTACTCCACCAAAACATTTTTCAACCAAAGGATATTTTAAAATGTTTCATTCCTTGACTTTTTACTGTGTTGGGCACTTCTGACCACATTTTCCACCTCCCCCTTTGCAGTGGTTAGAGGACCCTGCCCTGTTTTTCTGCCAAAGCTATTAGTGTTCTTCCTTGATTTCTCTTTTTCTGTTCAGCCCTTAAATGCCTCTTAGGTCTGTGATCTCCACTCTTTTTTCATTGTACATTCTTAGGCAGTCTCATCTCTCTTCAAAAAGTAAGTTATGGGATGCCTGGGTGGCTCAGCGCTTAAAGCATCTGCCTTTGGCTCTCTCTGTGTGTGTGTCTCTCATAAATGAATGAATGAATGAATGAATGAATGACAGTTACTGTTTACCCAGAATTCACAAATCATCTTCAGCTCATATCTCCTGATCTCCAGATGTGCATCCATTATATATGAATTTCCTGCCTATTTGAATGTATTGTATTACCTTAAACTCAACTTGTTCAAAACAGAGACCATTGGGGCACCTGGGTAGCTCAGTCAGTTAAGCATTTTGACTCTTGATTTTGGCTTAGGTCATGATCTCAGGATTGTGAGATGGAGCCCTGTGTCAGGCTCCTGTGCTAGGCATGGAGCCTGCTTGAAATTCTGTCTCTCCCTCCCCATCTTCACCTCCCTCCTTCTCCTCTTTAAAAAAAATAAAAAACCACAGAGATCATCTCCATTATCTCTATCTCAAAACCAAACTGACTTTTCCTCTGCATCTTATCTTCATATATAAAATACTACCATTTGCCCAGTTGTTCAACTGACAGATTAGATTGGTAATTATATTTAAATTTATTCAGAAAATATTTGAGTTCCTACTGTGTGCCAGTCACTTTGTTAATTTCTGTGGGTAAATGGAAGTCAATAGATAATTTCTCTGCCCTCAGAGAATTTACAATATAAAGAAGGATTTATTCAGAAATAAAATAATCATAGAAATGCATTCTTCTGTCTCCATTGTCACTTTAGCACATACCGTCAACTTTTTTGCCTGGATTATTTGAGTAGTTTATGAATCATTGTTCCCCTTCCCCTTCTCTAATTCATTCTCTGTAGGGCTACCAGAGTGATCCTTTAAAATTGCAAATCTGTTTATGTCCTTTACTCTTAAAAATCCTTCAGTGACATTTCTTTACCTTTAGGTTAAAGTTCAAAAACCATAACATAGTATAAAATCCTTGTATAATCTAGTCCTTTGCTTCATTTTCCAGCCTTAGAGGATTGCTTCATTGAGGCATTTGAGCTGAGCCTTGAAGTATAAGATGAATCTGAATAATCACAGGATAGATGGAAGGAATTCCATCCAGGCTGAGGGAAGAAAATTTCAGCCTAAGGAAATAATATGAGGGAATGCACAGTATTCTGCTACTGGTATAGTTGTTAGTATAACTGAATCCTATGGTGCATGAAAGGACAGGAGGTATTATATAGTACTCTTTTGGTTTAGTACTCTGGATGGTTTTGTCTGAGTCAAACAGGCTTAAGCAGAGAGAGCTAGCTTATTGGCAAATGTAACTGAACAGTCCAAGAGAAAGTGGCTGCAGACATGGATTGGTGCTAGGCCTCAGAAGATGTCTCCAGGACCAGATTTCCCGCTTTGCATCTCCAAACTTCACTTATATGGTTTGGCTTTTCTGGCTGTCCTCTGGTGGTGAAATATATCAATAACAATAGTAGTTACGGAAGTAAAAGCATATGCCTCTGCCCCAGAAGTCTTAGCAAAAGTCTGTGGCACTTCAGTGGCTCTCCTATGACCAATTTATGAACCAGTCATTGTAAACATTTCTGTGAGCTGCAATTGTGCGCCTCATGGGTGGAATCAACTCAACTGGACTGAAGTAACTGAAGTAGAATGAGTAGAAAGTAGGTGGATGTCCTAAAACGATAGATACTTATTATGTAAGAACTCAGATCAGAAGGTGGGACTAAGTCAGAAAAATGTTGACTCCCGTTTGAAGAAATGTAACTTTGGCAGCTGAATAAATTATAGAGGAAAGAGCTAGTAGAGCATTGTGGAGGCTTTATCAGTAGTCCATTGAAAGATAATGTAGGCTTCAATTAGAGAAAAGTCTGTAAGGAAGGAGAACTTCCAAGAGAGTGATTGTAGAGGTGTGATGGACACTTTAGGTGACTGTCTAAAAAAGGCAGTTTCAGAGAGGCAGTAGAATGGGAGATTCTCATGCTTTGTGCCTCTTTGACAATTAGCCATTAAGTTAGAACACAGGATTAGACCATATTTAGATGAGGAAAAGAATGAGTTTGGTTTAGGTCACCGCTGAATTTGAGGTATTGCTAAGATATCAACATGAGAAATGGAAAAAATAGAAGTTCACGTTTGGAGATTATAGACATTAGAACTGTGGATATGGGAATAATAATTCCTACATAATAGGTAAAACATGACTGATGATATTGGAATAAGATGCATCAAAATCTTGGGGGTTTCTATAAGATGAATAGAAACTGGTGAAGGAAACTGAGGATAATCAAAGAGGTAGAAAGAGGGATCCCTGGGTAGCGCAGCGGTTTGGCGCCTGCCTTTGGCCCAGGGCGCGATCCTGGAGACCCGGGATCGAATCCCACGTCAGGCTCCCGGTGCATGGAGCCTGCTTCTCCCTCTGCCTGTGTCTCTGCCTCATTCTCTCTCTCTCTGTGACTATCACAAATAAATAAAAATTAAAAAAAAACAAAACAAAACAAAGAGGTAGAAAGAGAAGCCTACCAAGTACTGCATCATGGAAATCAAAGGTGGCAAGACTTTTTCTTCATTGTGCTGAAGAAGGCAGGTTAGGATGAGTTTTGACATGTTATGTGGGAAAAATAATCAGTGACTTGGAAACAGATGGAAGAAATAACTTTGTGTCTTGAATGCTGGGCAGTGGACCCTCCAGAATATAGAGGACCCTCCAGAAATTGTATTATTCTAATTTAGGGATATGTACTTTTGTCCTTGATTGTCTAGACTGCTTTATAGCTCTGTAAAAAGAGATCAAAGACAAAGTGTAGATAAAAATTATGGTGCTGGCCAGTCAAAATGGCCAAACTAAGGAAACAACAGATATTGGTGAGGTTATGGAGAAAGGAGAACTCTCTTACACTGCTGGTAGGAATGCAAAATACAGCTACTCTGGAAAACAGTGTGGAGGTTCCTCAAAAAGTTAAAAAAATAGTGCTACCCTATGACCCAGCAATTGCACTACTAGGTATTTATCCAAAGGATACAAACATAGTGATTCAAGGGGACACATGCACCCCAATGTTCATAGCATTAATGTCTGCAATAGCCAAACTATGAAAAGAGCCCAGATGTCCATCAACAAATGAATGGATAAAGAAGATGTGGTGTGTGTGTGTGTGTGTCTGTGTGTACGCACACATATATACTACACAATGGAATATTAGCCATCAAAAAGAATGAAATCTTGCCATTTGCAGTGATGTGGATGGAAGTAGAGGGTATTATGCTGAGTGAAATAAGTTAAAGACAAATCTATGGTTTCACTCATGGAAGAATTTAAGAAACAAAACAAAACAAAAAAAAAACAGATGAACGTGGGGGAGGGGAAGGAAAAAAATAAGACAATCAGAGAGGGAGATAAACCATAAGAGACTCTTAACTATAGGAAACTATCGGGTTCTTGCAAAGAGCCTGCTTCTCTCTGCCTATGTCTCTGGCTCGCGCACTCTCTCTCTCTCTCAATCTCTCTCTGTCTCATGCATAAATACATAAATCTTTAAAAAGAAAAAAAAAGGAAACAGGGTTGCTAGAGGGGACATAGGTGGGGGGGTAACTGGGTGATGAGCATTAAGGAAAGCACTTGACAAAATGAGCCGAGTGTTATATGCAACCGTTAAATCACTAAATTCTAACTCTGGAAAAAAAAAAAGTTATGGTGCTGGGACAACTGAACAGCTACATGAAAAAGAATGAAACTGGACTACTTTCATACATCATACACAAAAAGAAACTCAAAATGGATTAAAGACCTAACTGTGAGACCTGAAACCATAAAATTCCTGGAAGAAAACAGTAATTTCTTTGACATCAGCTGTAGAAACATTTTTCTGGATGTCTCTTCAGGCCAGAGAAACAAACCCAAAACTAAACTATTGGGACTACACCAAAATAAAAATTTTTGCACAGTGAAGGAAACCATACACAAAACAAAAAGGCAGCCTAGTGAATGGAAGATGTTTGCAGGTAATATATCTGATAAAGGGTTAATACCCAAATTTGTGAAGAACTTATATAACTCAACACTAAAAAACAAAACAATTTGATTAAAAAATGGTCAGAGGACCTGAATAGATAGTTGGCCATACAGATAACCAACAGGCACATGAAAAGATGCTCAACATCACTAGTCATGAAAATGAAAATCAAAACCACAGCATGATACCTCACACCTGTCATAATGGCTATAATTAAAAACGGGACTCAAATACAAAGAAGAGACTCAAATACAGAGAACATTGTGCACTATTGGTGGGAATGCAAATTGGTGCAGCCACTGTGGAAAACAGTATGGAGATTCTTCAAAAAATTAAAAATAGAAATCCAGATGATCCAGCAATTCCACTACTGGATATGTATCCAAAGAAAATGAAAACACTGATTCAAAGAGATGTATGTACCTCTGTGTTTGTTGCACCATTATTTACCATAGCCAAGATATGGAAGCAACTCATGTGTCTGTTGATAAGATAAATGGGTAAAGGAGATGTGGAAAAAAAGTGGAATTTTACTCAGCCATAAAAAAGAATGAAATCTTGCCATTTGCAACATCCTAGGTGGACCTAAAGAATAAGTCAAATAAGTCAGATATGATACCATATGATTTCACTCATGTGGAATTTAAGAAACGAACAAAGAAAAAAGAGTCCAACAAAAAAGACACTCAAATACAGAGAACAAACTGGTGGTTACCAGAGGGGGTGGGTGTGGAAGTGGGTGAAATAGGTCAAGGGAATTAAAAGTACACTTACCTTGATGAGCACTGAGAAATTTACAGGATTGTTGAATCATTACATTGTACACCTGAAGCTAATATAACACTGTGTTTAATTACACTTGAAATAAAAATATTTTAAAAAGTTAAGAGTTAGAAAACTGATAACAAATGTTTCCTGTCCATAGCAATGCAAATTATTTCTGTTAATGTCATTCATATGAATTTTGTAGCATGAGCAGTGTAACTCTCTGTATGGCAGATTCTCATTTTAACGAGTTTTAACATCTTATTGGTTCATTCACTATGAATTAAGTAAAATCTCTGCCATATTCATTTAATATTTTTAGGAGAGTCATGATTGAGGGATTGATGAGTTTTTATGGGAGAGGTAAGACATAAGTTGGTTGCACAGATTCTGGACAGGCTGAGGAAAGTGAATTCTGGGCACATCACCAGACTTCTAGTCAAGACAGGGTGATAAATACGAAATAAGATATATAAAATAAAATGTGAGGCCCCACTGTAGAGTTCTTTGAATAACAGACTGAAGTGAGTTTAGAATTATCTGGCTCTTTAGATTCTTTTTTTTTTTTTTTAAAGATTTTATTTATTTATTCATGAGAGACACAGAGAGAGACGCAGAGACACAGGCAGAGAGAAGGAGGCTCCTTGCAGGGAGGTCCACAGGGGACTCGATCCCATGTCTCCAAGGTCACACCCTGGGCTGAAGATGGACGCTAAACCGCTGGGCCACCCGGGCTACCCGACTCTTTAGATTCTAATCCCCATTTACCTACTGAGTAGCAGTGGTACTGATTTTGGGTAGGTCACTTTGCCCTTCATTTGATTCATTTAGGAAACATTCATTAAGAGCCTGTTTTGCAAGGCACTGGGGGTACAATGATGAAAGTCAATGTTCCTGCTCATAGAGAAACCTTCACACCATTAAAGGACAAATGATTAGAATATAGAATGTTAAATAGGACCTCTTAAAAAATATGCAGATTTTGGGAGCACAGAGGAGACAACCCTAGGAGAAGGAGAGGGAGAAAGTAGTAGTAGAGGTGATTAGTGTGTGTGTGGGAAGGGGGAGTGGGTAAGAGGAAGGAGGGAGTGAAATACTGGTTTAAGAGGAGTTCCAGAGATTTTTTTTTTAAGATTTATTTATTTATTTATGATCGACATAGAGAGAGAGAGGCAGAGACAACACAGGAGGAGGGAGAAACAGGCTCCATGCCGTGAGCCCGACGCAGGACTTGATCCCGGGACTCCAGGACAGCGCCCTGGGCCAAAGGCAGGTGCCAAACCGCTGAGCCACCCAGGGATCTCCAGAGTTCCAGAGATTCTTGAGTCAATATCCTGATGAGAAAAAGAAAGTACCAAAAAAGCTCTAATATCTGATACCATTGGAACCAGCAATTAGTTATCTGAAAAAGGCAAACATAAAGAACATACATAAGTATATGTTAATTTGACAGCTTTTGATGTGTAAGACAAAATTCCAGATCTCAATTCTGCTCACTTCTTTATCCATATTCATTCCTTAGGTGGTCTCATTTAGTCACAAACTTGAATGCCTCATGATTTGCTATCATGTGTTTCCTGCCCTGACCTCTGTCTTGAGCTCCACATCCCCATATCCAGTGTTTTTATTCGGATTCCAAATAAGTGTCTTCCACTTGGTTTTGCCTCCATCTTACTCACCTACCATGGTTTCTCAGTAAATGACAACATTTACGTTGGTGCTCTGAAAATACCCAGGAGCCATCTTTTTTTCATTTCTTTTTTCCTTCAGAACCTCGTGTCTAGTCCTCTGGCAATTATTATGGCTTTTCCTTAAAAATAACTTTCTTACCCTTTCAAATCTTACCCTTTCATTGCTGTCATACCATCGAAGTCAGCAATATTTTGTTTTCCAGAACATTGCAATAGCCTCCTAACTTCTACTTCATTTTTATTTTATTTTATTTTTTAACTTATGATAGTCACACAGAGAGAGAGAAAGAGAGAGAGGCAGAGGGCGAAGCAGGCTCCCATGCACCAGGAGCCTGACGTGGGATTCGATCCCGGGTCTCTAGGATGGCGCCCTGGGCCAAAGGCAGGCGCTAAACCACTGCGCCACCCAGGGATCCCTACTTCATTTTTATACCTGCCTTCCCAGTCTGTTCCACGTGGAAGTCAGAGGAACATTTTAAAAACCTTGATCAGATCAGGCCATTTCTGTGGTCAGCATCTTCCCATCGCTTCCACGGTATTTGTATTTTCTGCTTCTCTACCTGGAATATTATGTCAGATCTTGGCAGGGAGGGACTTTTTCTGACCATCCTATGTAAAGTAGTTGTCTCTACTTCTATATACTTCCCACTTTTCCCTTTATATCTCCTTGCCCTGTTTTATTTTCCATGGCATCTGTAACTACCTGAAATTATGTACTTAATTACTCCTTTAGCAGATTACACAAAAGAGGGATTAATTCATTGTTGCTTCCTCATTATTCATTATTGGCTTTTCAGCCCTATAATAGTGGTTCTTAGTTGTTGGTGCAGAGATGCTTATGGGCTCCTGAGACACTTTTAGTTAAGCCAAAACTGTCTTCATAATAATATTGACATTATTTAACTTTTGAAACTGTTGGCTCCCATGTGTATACCCTAAGTTTTCTAGAAGCTACGTGATAAGTAGTGACATTATTGCAGCGATGGCTAATGGAATGTGTGGTGGTGTAGTCTTGGGTTTTAGTTTTCTCAGCTTTAATTTCTCATGTAAATAATTGGTAGATATTACCTATAAGATAGTGCTCTTTGAGATTATTCAGTAATTTTAAAGAATATAAAAGGTTCTAAGACCAAAAAGTTAACATAGATGTTCCACATGTACTTGGGGGGTGAGTGTATAAGTGAATATTGTTCTGCTGATTTTATTGATGGAGTTTCATGTTGGCTCTCATAAATTACACCCATAGTCTGATACGGCCTATTTTTTTTAAAGTTGCTTAAAACCTTAAAGACCCCTGTGAAGCAAACTTGAGTAACATTTCTTTAGTACATTTTTTCTTATGATTTGTTATAAATTAGAAATTAGAAACTTTTTTAGTGATTCACCTATTATCAAGCCATTTTGAAGCATTCAATTTAGTTTTCAATAAAACAACTTTTTAAAAAAAATTGAAGTATAGGGCAGCCCCAGTGGCTCAGCAATTTAGCGCCGCCTTCAGCCCAGGGCCTGATCCTGGGGACCTGGGATCGAGTCCCACATTGGGCTTCCTGCGTGGAGCCGGCTTCTCCCTCTGCCTCTCTCTCTGTCTCTCTGTCTCTCGTGAATAAATAAAAAAAATCTTAAAAAAGAAAATTGAAGTATAGTTAACATAAGGGTTATATTAATTTCAGGTGTACAGCATGGTGAGTTGACAAAAAAAACTGCTTTCTTTCTACATTCATTTAATCAGTACATACAAAATTTAATTACACGATTATAGTTAAGTTCAACTGACATAAGCAGGTTTGACTCTTGATATGCCTAGAACTTTAACTGATTAAAACAGGAATCAGATGTACTAGAAAGTGATAGCTTGCTTTTCTCAAGCTGAAATTAGCCTTGGCCATCAGTCAGTGTTGGGCTCTGTTTTACAGAGGATTTAGAGAGATTTATGATTTCTTTGATGGTAATAGGAAAAATAATTATTAGTATTCTTAAAGATGTTAACTACAGGTTTTTAAGATCTGACATTTTATTTTAAGATTTGGCATTTTAAAACTCTCACATATTTTTGTTTTGGATTGCTTATTTGTTTTAATTGGGTATTAGGGTTTCCTAGAGATAAAAGAAGGAAAAATGCTATTTTAAAAATGGGATTCTATTGACTCTAGCTGCTTTTGCCATATTTATCTTTTTTTTTTTTTTTTTTTTTTTAAGATTTTATTTATTTATTCATGAGAGACAGAGAGAGAGAGGCAGAGATACAGAGAGAGAAGCAGGCTCCAAGCAGGGAGCCTGATTTGGGACTCCATCCTGGGACTCCAGGATCACGCCCTGGGCCAAAGGCATGTTCTCAACCACTGAGCCACCCAGGTGTCCCATTGTCATTTTTATCTTATTCCATCTTTACCTCTCAGTAGCAACAATAACAACAAACTAAATATCTTAAAGACTTTTGTAGTGTCTTTAGTTTTTGCTGTTTCAAGTGATAATGGCCAGCAGGAATTAAAAGGCTATAAATTTAATGACTTAATATTAAATTATTGTATAGTGTATACATGCTGGAGAATGTGCTTGGTTTCAGCTCAGGTTATGATCTCAGGGTCTTGAGATCAAGCCCCGAGTGGAGCCTGCTTAAGATTTTCTTTCTTCCTCTCCCACTGCCCCTCTCTCTCTCCCTGGCTTGTGCACATTCTCTTTCTCTCTCTAAGAAAAAAAACAAAAACAAAGTAAAATAATAAAATAAATATCTATATGGTTTTATAATACACTTATGTTTTTTTATACATAAAAATCTTTCTTCTGTCTAGAATTTATATTGACATATGATGGTGATTTCCTCCAAAATGGTGGTCGGTCATTTGACTACTACTAATATCCTTACCGAACTGTTATCTTCACTATAGAGTAAGTTTTTAAAGTTTTGTGGTCTAATTCTAGGCTATTTAATTTTCAAAAATGTTTTTCTGATGAAGAATATAATAATTATAAATAATTCATATAATATGAAGAAAGGATCTCTACAATATCACTCCTAAGAAGTATACTATTGGTAGTAGTTTAAAAATATGAATGCAAAAAAAATATGAATGCATATAAATATATTGCATATTTATGTGTTAATTTTGGCATCTCTTTTAAAAGATGCAAGTAATTGCATTCATTGGATATTGCTTTGGGAGTTAATTTTGTTAGGTTTGTGCTGATGTGATCCTGTTTGTTAGCCTTGTAAAATAAAATTGTAACTTTATATCCTTTCTATGCTCCCTAACAGAATAAATAGCAGAGATTTTATGTTCCATAAAGGTTTGCTAGAATTCACCCATAAAGTCTTTCGGGTTGGGGGCTTTGGGGAGCAGAATGATTCTTTTTGTATTGATCTCTGGGAACCTGCACAGTTCACACATTAAATTATCCATGTCAAAATGCTTATTGAAAGGATGAATTTAGCTTTTATTTTAGTAGCTTATGACTCTGTACTCTATTTTTCATCTTTCTCTTGTGGACAGTTTATTGGATCTAGAGTTGATACCTGACCCAAGCTGTACCATTTGGAATTTGGAAGTTTTGAAGAGGCACACAGAGACTCTAGGTGGTTGGTATTGGGCCTTGACACTGAACAGCCATAAAAAGCCAGGAATCTTAGCATAGAAAAGTGATTGTAGAAAGAGGGGGGGAAAAAAAGGGGGCACACGTGTAGAAAGGAACAAATGAAACCATTCAGTTTCAAAAAGGAGCAGGAATAAGGGATTCCTAATGTTGTAGAATCCTTAGCTTGACTGTACTCCGTGAACACAGGTCGGTGAGATATTCCAGTATTTTTCCAGTACCTCTTTTTTCTTTTGCTTGACTTAGTGTGAGTAGATTTCTGTTTATTGCAGTGAAACAACTCCTGAATTAGATTATCTTGTTATACTTTTCAATTCTGTTGGTGTTTATTAATTTTCTCAAGTTTTCTTTTCAGTCAGTTTGGTAATTTAATTTAATAATAATTCATATTTTCCTAAGATGTCTACCATTTAATCTAGTCTTACATTTTCATATGGATTGTTAAAGTTTATGCCCCATTCTTTTCTTTTAATTATCACCAGAATTGCTGTTCTAGTCCCCTTTTTACATTTACTAGTAGGTATTTGTATTTTTTTCTCCTTTTTGTTTTTTAGTTAGATTGCCAGATGCTTTTCTGCTTTACTGATCTTTTGAAAGCACAGTTCTTTTTAAAAAATTTTTTTTATTGGAGTTCAATTTGCTAATATCACCCAGTGCTCATCCCGTCAAGTGCCCCCCTCAGTGCCTGTCACCCAGTCACCCCAACCCCCCACCCACCTCCCCTTCCACTACCCCTTGTTCATTTCCCAGAGTTAGGTGTCTCTCATGTGCTGTCACCCTCTCTGATATTTCCCACTCATTTTCTCCTCTTTCCCCTTTATTCCCTTTCACTATGTTTTATATTCCCCAAATGAATGAGACCATATAATGTTTGTCCTTCTCCAATTGACTTAGTTCACTCAGCATAATACTCCAGTTCCATCCACGTTGAAGAAATGGGGTGTTTGTCGTTTCTAATGCCTGAGTAATATTCCATTGCATATATAGACCACAGCTTCTTTATCCTTGTCTTTCGATGGACACCGAGACTCCTTCCACAGTTTCGCTGTTGTGGACATTGCTGTGAAAGCACAATTCTTACAGAAGAAATACAGAATATTGCCAGAGTTACTTTTACAAAAAGCATTAGGCCTAGATGGTTTCATAGTTGGACTCTACAGAACTTTAAGGAGTATGTAACTTTGGTGCTATGAAAAGCACTGTTCTAAGCATAATAAAAGAAGAGGAATCTGCAGTCCAATATTATTTAGGAATAAAATATATGTAGTTATCAGATAGAATACAAAGTCATATTTAAAAATATATATTCTATGTGCATATTGAAAATTCAGGGATAATTCAATATTGGAAATGCATTGATACAAACCGCTATACTAACAGAGCAGAGAAAAATCACAAGAGCATCTTCATAGATGGCAAGAAGACTTTCGGTAAAGTTCAGCATTCTCCTTTTTTTTTTTCCTTTTTTTTTTTTTTTTTCCTAAGGAGGCTCATGCCCAACATGGGGCTTGAACTCAACAACTCTGAGATTAAAGGTTGCATGCTTTATCAACTGAGCCGCCCAGATGCCCCCAACATCCATTCTTAATAAAAAAAACTAGTGCTAAACAGAAATAGAAGGCTATATTTAATTAATTAATTAATTAATTAATTAGTTATTTAAAAAGTGGGCTCCATGCTAGGTGTTGGCTTGAATTTATGATCCTGAGATCAAGGCATGAGCTGAGATCAAGAGTCGGACACTTAACCAACTGAGCAACCCAGGCGCCCAAAGTCTTTTTGATATGGCTATATAAAAATACCAGCTGAAAAGCTAGTATCATGTTTAATGGGTGAATTTTGGAAGAATTTTTATAGAATTGAAAACAAGATACAGATGCTTGCTATTATCATTGTGCTAGACCTAATGCAGTCTAAGAGGCATAAAATTGGAAGAAAAGGTAAAATTATTGCTGTTTTTACATGACAGTTATACACATGAAATATCCAGTTAACTGAAAAAGTGTTATTAATAATAAAAGAACTCAGTGATGTAGGTACAATTTTTCTTAACCTTAAAAGCAGGAGGTTAAACTAACCTTCTATTCAAGACACATCATCATCATTGGTATGTATAAAGTCTCTCTCTTAGTTATTTTCTTTCTTTAGTTTCTTTAGTTCTCGTTTATATTTATCTATTTGAATTTCCCGGGGATCCCTGGGTTGCTCAACGGTTTGGCGCCTGCCTTTGGCCCGGAGCCTGATCCTGGAGTCCTGGGATTGAGTCCCACATCGGGCTCCCCACAGGGAGCCTGCTTCTCCCTCTGCCTATGTCTCTGCCTCTCTCTCTCTCTCTCTGTGACTCTCATAAATAAATAAAAAATAAATAAAAATAAAAAATAAAAAATAAACTACAGCCTCCTACCCCCTACCTGTGCTCAATAAAGGCTAGTTCCTCTTACTGTAACAGAGAGTTCTCTCTATGTGAAGTCAACGTTTAAAAAAAAAAAAAAAAAAAAAAAAGGAACCTTTATACATATGAATGGAATTGCTGGGTTATAAGATAGGCCTATATTTGGTTTGACTAAGAAATGCTGAATTGCTTTGTCCAAAATAGCCAAATCAGTCTGTATTCCCACTAGCAATGAATGAGTGTTCTTATATTCTTATATCCCAACATTTAAAAAATATCCAGCTTTCTAAAATTTACCAATCTAATAAATGTAAAGTGATCTCTGTGTTTAATATATCCTTTTGTGGTTACTAATAGTTTTGAACATTTCTTGTTATATTAGCTTTGGATATTTTTTTAAAAGGTTTATTTATTTAGATTTTATTTATTTATTCATGAGAGACAGAGAGAGAGGCAGAGACACAGGCAGAGGGAGTCTGGGATCGCCCTGGGTCAAAGCAGGCGCTAAACTGCTGAGCCATCCAGGGATCCCTTTTTTTTTTCTTCTGTAAATTACTTTTTAATAGTCTTGCCCATTTTTCTTTTTTTCTTTTATTAAACATTTATTTATTTATTCATGAGAGAGACACAGAGAGAGAGGCAGACACAGGCAGAGGGAGAAGCAGGCTTCTCACAGGGAGCCCGATGTGGGACTCAATACTGGATCCTGGGATCAGGCCCTGAGGCTAAGGCAGATCTCAACCGCTGAGCCACCTAGGCATCCCTGCCCATTTTTCTATTGATGTTACTGTCTTCTAAAATTTTGTTTGTTGGAATTTAAAAATAAATCTATATTAAATGATACAAACATGATCAACAGGCACATGAAAAGATATTGAGCGTTACTAGTCTTTAGGGAATGTAAAGCAAAACCACAGTGTAATACCATTTTGCACCAACTAGCTGGGATGGCTATAATAAACACATTTTTAAAGGAAAATAAGCATTGTTGAAGATGTGGAGAAGTCTGAACTCTCTCTCATACATTGCTGGCTAGAGTGTAAAATGGTACAGCCACTGTGGAAAAGTTTGGTAACTACAACTACCATGTGACCCAGCAATTATACTTTTTTTTTTAAAGACTTATTTATTTATGATATATATATATATATATATATATATAGAGAGAGAGAGAGAGAGGCAGACACAGGAGGAGGGAGAAGCAGGCTCCATGCCGGGAGCCTGACGCGGTACCTGATCCCAGGACTCCAGGATCACGCCCTGGGCCAAAGGCAGGTGCTAAACCACTGGGCCACCCAGGGATCCCCCAGCAATTATACTTTTAAGAATTCCAGAAGAAATGAATAACAGTCATTGAAACAAAAGTTTGTACATGATTGTTCGTAGCAGCTCTGTTCACAATCACCAAAAGATGATAACAATCCAGATATCTGCCAACTGATGAATAGACAAATGAAATGTAATATATCCATACAATGGGATATCATTCACCCATTAAAAGAAATGAGTCTCACTACGACATGGAGGAATGTCTGAAGCATTATGCTAAGTGAAAGAAGCCAGACACAAAACATCACATATATGATTCCACTTATATGCAATATCCAGAGTAGGTGAATCCATGGAGAAAGCAAGTTAGTAGTAGCTTGGGGAGGGGGAATTAGGAATAGAGAGTTATTGCTTAATGGACAGTTTCCAGTTGGGATGATGACATGTTTTGGAACTAGAGGTAATGATTACACATTATGAATTGAATTAAATGCCACTGAATTATACACTTTAATATGGTTATCATGTGAATTTTATCCCAAAATTATAAATAACTTTCATATGTATCAGAGACTTGAAAATATTTTGGCTAAAGGGCCAGATGATAAATATTTTAGACTTTGTGGGCCATATGGTCTTTTTTTTTTTCTTAATTTTTTAAAATTTATTTTATTTTTTTTAACATTTCTTTTTTTTTAAAGACCATTAAACACAGGAAATATACATTTTTTAAAAATTTTATTTATTTATGATAGTCATCACAGAGAGAGAGGGCCATACAGTCTTTATCACAGTTACCCAATTGTCCTGTTGTAGCATGAAAGCAGTTATAGAGAGTAGTTCTAATAAAATTTTATTTACAAAGCAGCCGTGGATGGATTGGCCCGTGAGCCTTAGTTTGCTGTTCCCCCACTATAGGTAAACAACCAGTTAGAGTCTTAAGAAGAGAAATCCCATTTACGGTAGCAACAAAGAGATAATAACATCTAATAATAACTTGAATTCAGATACAGAGATATTAGTGATTGGGTCTTTGTTATTCTCTGCCTAAACTCTTGTTTTCAAATAAGTAATGAAGATAAGCAGAAAAGTTACCAGTTCATGACCCCTGAGACTTCCTTAGTTGAGAACATTCTTTCAAGACTCAACAAAGAGTGTGGTTTGAAGCTTTCGAAGTAGAAGAGGCAACAAACCTATGATTTTAGTCATCGTTTAGTTTCAAGAGTTCTTAAAGAGTTCTGCTCATCTTCCTCCTCTTTTTCCCTAAACTTTTCCAACTTTCCCTCCCCATATTAGTCTGCAGTCTGGAATCCCGCTGTATAGATTCCACTTCTTTTCTCCTAGAAAGGCTTCAGGAAAGCTTACAATAAATTCCAGGTGTTTCAGTGCTTCAAAATAGAAAAAACAAAACTAAAACTTACAGAAGAAAACTCTGGGGGTAATTTTAAAAATTACTATAAAGTAGGTATGCCTTTCTTACTTATTTTTAAGATTTTATATATTTATTCATGAGAGACACAGAGAGAGAGAGAGGCAGAGACACAGGCAGAGGGAGGAGCAGGCTCCCTGTGGGACGCCAAATGCGGGGACTTGATCTCAGGACCACGGGGTCACACCCTGAGCCAGGCAGAGGCTCAAACACTGAGTCACCCAGGTGTCCCAGTAGGTATGAATTTCTAAAGTGCAAACCAGGGTCACTTGCCATTCCTGGTTTCTCTGTGTTTTGCTTTGTTGGCTATATCTTTGTTTTTATTTTTTATATGCCTCTTATAAATAGTATGTAGCTAAAGTTTTAAAAATTTTTTTAAAGATTTATTTGTTTACTGGGGATCCCTGGGTGGCGTAGCGGTTTGGCGCCTGCCTTTGGCCCAGGGCGCGATCCTGGAGACCCGGGATCGAATCCCACATCGGGCTCCCGGTGCATGGAGCCTGCTTCTCCCTCTGCCTGTGTCTCTGCCTCTCTCTCTCTCTCTGTGTGACTATCATAAATAAATAAAAATTTAAAAAAAAAAGATTTATTTGTTTACTTTAGAGAAAGAGTATGCATGAGTGGGAGGGCCAGAGAGAAAGGGAGTGGGAGAAAGAATCTCAAGAAGACTCTGAGCTGATGTGGGACTTGATCTCATGATTCTGAGATCATGACTTGAGCTGAAACCAAGAATCAGACGCTCAACTGACTCCACCACCCAGGTACCCTTGTAGCTGAGTATCTTTAACCTGATTTGAATTTTTAATCTTCAGTAGCAAAATATGATCCATTCACATTTGGCAGATTCAGTTCCCTATTTCAGGGACATTTTCTTCTAATGTATGTTTGAATATTTTTTTCTATTCCATTTGTTGTGGTCACTGCTTGGAGTTCAGTAATTGAATTGGCTTTGACTTCCCTATCTTTTTTATGGTTTCAGTTATTTCATTATTTTTCTTTCAATTGTAACCTACTTATTGTCTATGATTCCTACAAGCATTTGGATATGCTGAGGTTGATTGGATTACATTTGGTTATACTGAGGTGGGTAGATTCTGCCCTTTTTTGAAAGTTTCTAATTTAATTATTTTATAATGGGCCTTTTGGTTTTTATTTTTCTCAGCTCTGCAATCTTTTTATCTCATTCTGTTATTTTATCATTTTTGTATTCAAGCATTTAATTGATTTGATGTGCTTTTAAGCTTCATCTGAAGCTACAGGTCTTTTTGGCAGATTTTTCCATCTTGTGTTCTGATTTCTTCTATACCATATTGTGTTGTTTTTATCTCCTATGGAATTATTTTGTTTTATTTATATTAATATTACCATGTTATTTCTTTTCATCTTATTCATGGGAACTGTATTTTACTTTTTTTTTTTTTTTTTTTGTATTTTACTTTTTAAAAAACTCAACACATAGTAAAATTTATTCTTTTTGGTGTATAGCTCTTGTGAGTTTTGATTGATGCACAGAACATTACAGCCACTGCCAAAATCATGATACAGAATGGTTCCATCATTTCCAAAAAATTTCCTCATGCTATTCCTTTGTACTCACATTCTATTCCATCCTTAGCCCCCTGGTCTTTTGGCAACACCTGATCTATTTTGTATTTTTCAGAACGTCAAAAGTGTATTGCCTTTTGAATGTGGTGTCTTTTATTTAACAGAATGCAGTTGATATTCATCCATATTGTTGTAGATAGCAATAGTTCATTTCTTTTCATTGCTGAATAATATTACATTATAAGAATATACTACAACTTGTTTATCCATTTCCCAGTTCAAGGATATTCAGATTGTTTCCAGGTTTTGGCAATGTTTACTTGTTCATGAGAGACGCAGAGAGAGAGAGGCGCAGAGACACAGGCAGAGGGAGAGGCAGGCTTCAAGCAGGGAGCCCGATGTGGGACTTGATCCTGGACCCCCGGGATCATGCCCTGAGCCAAAGGCAGACGCTCAACCCACTGTGCCGCCCAGGTGTCCCTTGTTCTTTAAGATTTTTTAATGAGAGGGGATCCCTGGATGGCTCAGCAGTTTAGCGCCTGCCTTCCGTCCAGGGCGTGATCCTGGGGTCCCGGGATCGAGTTCCATGTTGGGCTCCCTGCATGGAGCCTGCTTCTCTCTCTACCTGTCTCTCTCTCTCTCTCTCTGTGTCTCTCATGAATAAATAAATAAAATCTTTAAAAAAAAAACAAAAAAGAAAAAAAAGATTTTTTAAATGAGGGCAGCCCTGGTGGCTCAGCGGTTTAGCACCGCCTTCAACCCAGGTCCTGATCCTGGAGACCTGGAATCGAGTCCTGCATCAGGCTCCTTGCATGGAGCCTGTTTGTCCCAATGCCTGTGCTCTGCCGCGTTGCCCCCCCCCCCCCGTCCTTTGTTAATAAATAAAATCTTAAAAAAAAAGATTTTTTTAATGAAACATTTCAGACATATGCTACAGGAGTATAACAATTTTATTTATTTATTTATTTTTAAATTTATTTTTAAATTTTTATTTATTTATGATAGTCACAGAGAGAGAGATAGAGAGAGAGAGAGAGGCAGAGACACAGGCAGAGGGAGAAGCAGGCTCCATGCACCGGGAGCCTGATGTGGGATTCGATCACGGGTCTCCGGGATCGCGCCCTGGGCCAAAGGCAGGCGCCAAACCGCTGCGCCACCCAGGGATCCCGTATAACAATTTTATATCTGTCACCCAGAATTTCAGAATTTATGCTTACTTTATCCATCTCTATTTCTGCTGGTATCTCCAATGTATTTTAAAGCAAATTCCGGATTTTTTGTTATCTAACCTCTATGTATTTCCAAATACATTTCTGAAAAATATAGTTATCGGGCAGCCCTGGTGGCACAGTGGTTTGGCGCTGCCTGCAGCCTGGGGTGTGGTCCTGGAGACCCAGGATCAAGTCACACATCAGGCTCCCTGAATGGAGCCTGCTTCCCCCTCTCCCTGTGTCTCTGCCTCTCTCTTTCTCTCTCTGTGTCTATGAATAAATAAATAAAATCTTTAGGAAAAAAAAAGAAAAATATAGTTATCTTACAAAACTGCAGTACCATATTGCATGTAATAAAACTTAAAATAATTCCAATTGCTTGACATCATCTGACATTAAGTATCATCTAGATATAAAATACATTGGAATGATCTAGTTTTTGAGGTAAAAATTAGAAAATTGGTTCTTAGATAACACATTTATGGGTCTTAAAACTACTTGAAATTCTGTTCCTTAAAGTAAAAAGTGGGAGATACAGACACCAAATTCTGAGTCCTTAATTATAAACTAAGTTGATCTTCAGATCTTGATTTCAGCAGCATAAAACAACTCCCTTTCTGTTCTCCAGTGTGTTAAAACCGAAGTTGCTCATTCTTTGCCATTGATCCATTTAATTTTAATTGTTACAACTTCCTTACCATGCTTGTTGCCTGCCTTGTACTTCTGTAGTATTAGTGATTCTGAAACCTTTTTTTTTTTTAAGATTTATTTATTTATTCATGATAGAAATAGAGAGAGAGAGGCAGAGACACAGGAGGAGAGAGAAGCAGGCTCCATGCCGGGAGCCTGACGTGGGACTCGATCCTGGGACTCCAGGATTGCGCCCTGGGCCAAAGGCAGGCTCTAAACCGCTGAGCCACCCAAGGATCCCCTGATTCTGAAACCTTTAACAGGTGGAAAATTGTAATCTGTTAAATTTTCTGTGCTTGTCACTCTTGTCAATAAGACAAAAATCCCAAACTAAGACTCCCGCAAGAATTCATGGAAAAATGACCTTGTTTATGATATTTTTCTGCATCATCTGTATAATATATTTACTTTTTTGTTTCTTATTATGTTAGAGTTTGTTTTTAGTTAGAAAGAATGAAATGTATAATATCTAAATAAAGTTAATGTCTGGTGTCTTCATTTAAAACAAAAACAAAGCACGCTGGGGGTGCCTGGGTGGCTAAGTTGGTTAAGCGTCTGCCTTTGGCTCAGTTCATGATCCCAGGGTCCTGGGATGGAGCCTCGCATCCTGCTCCTTACTCAGCAAGGAGTGTGCTTCAGTGCTTCACTCTCTGCCCCCTCCCCACCCCCACTCATAAGTGCACATGTTCTCTCTCTCTCTCTCAAATAAAGTTAAAAGAAAAACAAAGCACTTTGTTTTTCTGCACTATGCTTTCTGCATAGTGCAGAAAAGAGTTAACAAGGCAGGCTTGAGATCACTGGTCTTAGGCCTGTTTGCAAGGTTGGCTTGTAGCTATAGTCTGGAACTTAGATTTCCAGAGTAGTTCCCACCATTCTCTAACTGATAAGAGTGATTTATGTTCCTAAACCATTCATTCTGAACACCTTCTTTCCTTCAGAAAGTATGGAATTTTGGTACTCCTTAAGCTAGGGTAACTGTGTGACCAGCCCCCAATAAAACCTTATATCCTAGGGTCAGATGAGTCTCCCTCATAAATAGTACTTGTCTTGCTGGAAGGATTAAACACACCTACTATAAACATTGACATATAGGTTTTTGTGTGAACATGGTTTTTCATTTTACTTGTGCAAATATCTAGGAGTAAGATTGTGGGGTCTTAGGGTAACATTTTAACTGTATTAAAAACTACCAAATTGTTTTCCAAAGTGGCTGTACCATTTTGCAGTCCCATTGGCAACACTAGAGTCTTAGTTGTTCCTCATCCTTGTGAGGGTTTGTTGTTATAAAGTTTTTTCCTCATTCTAGTAAATATATATATATATATATATATATATATAGTATATATTGACATTTCATCATTTTAATTACATTTTTTTTAAGTTTTAACTTAAATGCAGTTAGTTCCAGAGTGTAATATTAGTTTCAATTGTACAATACAGCAAATCAACACTTCCATGCAGCACTGGTACTCATTACAATAAGGGCACTCCTTAATCCCCATCACCTATTTAACCCATCCTTCTACCCCTCTTTCCTCTGGTAACCATCAGTTCTCTATAGTTAAGAATCTGTTTCTTGGTTTACCTTTTTCTCTCTCTTTTTATCCCCTTTGTTCATTTGTTTTGTTTCTTAAATTGCACATATGTATGAAATCGTATGGTATTTGTCTTTGTCCTATTTCACTTAGCATAATACTCTCTAGCTCCATCCATGTCATTGCAAATGGTAAGATTTCCTTCTTCTTTTATGGCTATATTTTTTATGGTAATATTCCATTTAATATACACCCCCCCCACATATTCTTATCCACTTATCAATCGATGGAACTTCACTTGGGCTGTTTCCATAATTTGGTGATTGTAGATAATGCTGCTATAAATATAAACAGGGTACATGTATCCCATAAAATTAGTATTTTTGTACTCCTTTTTTGATTTGTTTTTAGTTAACTTTTGTATAAAGTCTGTGGTATATGTCGAGACTCATTTTGCTACCTATGAGTTTTTAGGGGTTTCAGCACCATTTATTGAAAAGACTATCCTTTCTCCATTGAATTGCTTTTGTGTCTTTGTGAAAAGTCAGTGTGTGTATGTGTACTCATATATATGTGAATTTATTTATGGTCTCTCTTTTCTGTTCTGTTGATTTATATATCTGTCCTTTCACCAACACTATATTTTCTTGAAATCAGGTAGTATGAGTCCTCCAAATTTGTTGTTTTTCAAAGTTGTTTTGTCTATTCTTGTTCTTTGGTCTTTTCATGTAAATTTTACAGTTAATTGGTCCATATTTACAAAAAATCCTGGTAGGATTTTGATTAAAATTGCATCAAATTTAGATCAGTTTGAAATAATTGACATCTTAACAATGTTGAGTCTTCCAATCCGTGAACATAATAAACTTCACTATCTATTTAGGTCTTTGATTTTTTAAAAATATCTGATTTATAGTTTTGGCATGCAGAACCCAGGAATTGTTTTTGAAGTCCTCTGTTTTGAAATAGTATGTATTATCTTTAACTCCTGTCTGAGAACTTTTAAACTTTTTCCCTAGAAACTATACTATAAGTCATTGCATTTAATTTACTTCTCTTTACTTGAGGGCATTGGTGTATATTTATATATGTGTGTGTTTTGCTTAAAGGATAGCTCCATGAGATTATATAGCTTTTGTTTTAGAGCGGAGTTCTGCACTGTGTTAACGTGTGTTAAAGTTTTGCAATAGAATTCTTTCCATGTTGATTGAGAATTACCCTTTTATAATGGGGGCATATTCTCAGATTTTTAATTTTGCAGCGTCTTCAGTATGTGGCCCTGGAGTTGTATTTTGAAAATTAAAGTCTCATGGTTGTTTGAATCTTTAAAAAAAGTTAGTCACCTATATTTCACCAGGGGCATTTGTGTCTTCTCAGGCAAAAAATGATAAGGATTCCTGTGGGTTTTGGCCCCATTATTGGTAGTTGCTGGAAATGGGAGTAGTGAATTAGGGAGTTTCACCCTGGGATTTTCATGTACCTTTTTAGGATCTTAATTAGTTTTTCTTTTATTTTCAGTTCTGCTAAGACTTTGTTGATAGAAGTAAACAGCTCTGTCTAGTTATATATAGTTAGGACCACTGAGTTTTTCCTTTGGTCTTTTGTCCTAACCTAGAGGGACCAAAGTGTCAAGCCATAATAATTCTTCCTTCTTCTGCAGAATTCCTGCAATCCTGGAATGATTATATGGGTTTTAGTCTCAGGAGTTGTGTGCATCTCTTTACAAAACTAATGCCCATATAATGTTATTTCCATGATGGCTAGTGGTTTACTTTTAAGTGGTGTGTCTAATGACATGTTACAGTTTCTTGAATAGGGTCCAAATGGTCAATTTTAATGTTGAGGATATATAACAGGATTTCTGAAATTAAACTGTAGTACAGTTGGCTTTGATAGTAAAGTTTGGTTCTTTTCTAGCACTTGGCTGATTTTGTTCATTTGTTTAGAGAAAGAAATTAATGACATAGTAGTAGATACATTAAAAGAAAACGTGAGGGATCCCTGGGTGGCGCAGCGGTTTGGCGCCTGCCTTTGACCCAGGGCGCGATCCTGGAGACCCGGGATCGAATCCCACGTCGGGCTCCCGGTGCATGGAGCCTGCTTCTCCCTCTGCCTATGTCTCTGCTTCTCTCTCTCTCTCTCTCTCTCTCTGTGACTATCATAAATAAATAAAAATTAAAAAAAAAAAAAGAAAACGTGAATGTTTTGTATAGCAATAGAATTTGAAAGAATACCTTCTAAGTCCAAATGTAACTAAAAAATAGATTAGTAATCCATTTGTCATTGTTTCTCAAATTGAAACATTCTGCTGTCCTCAGCTTTTTGGAGGGATTCTTTGAATTAGTTTCTGTTGCTTAAGTTACCCATCACTAAGGTAAAGAGACCTTGATAAAAATATTGCAAACAATAGCATTCCTCTTAGTGGTGGGAAACTATTATTATTGTTATTAATAGTTGGGAGTTTTTAAACATTTAATACATTTTCTATTAATTTACCTGAAATTTGTGGTCATTAAAGCTATGGATGCAGATAATTTAATCGACACTGATAAAAAATTAAAAGATCCTGGTTTATATTCACGCAATTCTAGGTTCAAGTCCTGACTTCATTTATGTTAACAATCTGTGTGACCTGGGTAGGGTATTCAACTTTTATGAGATTATTTATTTATATTTTATATGGAGATTATACTACCTATCTCATAGAGGATTAAATTAGGTAAAGGAAAATACTTAGCACTGTGTCTAAGAAATTACATTCAAAATCAACATTAAAAATAGTTATACAGAATAGGATATATCAGGGGGCACTATGTTTTAAGGATCAGTTACTTTACAAAATTTTTGTTACATATACCAACACATACATGATTAGTTGTTCTTGATCATATTTTTTATTAAGGATCGCTGTTAAAAAGTTTGAAAGTCGCTGATTTAATCTACTTATCAGATGGAGAAAATCGCCCAGTGAGATTAAACCACTTCTCCCCATCCGTGTCTATGCTGATAGTGTCCTAACATGAAACTTGATTATTATATTCAAAATCCTTCCAGTTTCTTTGTGTAATTTAAAATAATAATGTAATTGTCAAGAGATAAATGAGTACAGACAGCCTCATGGTGTTTCATATTAGAGTCTTTACTTAAGAATGTTCACTTTATAATAATTCACTGTGGAGTAAGTTGTGATTGGTATATTTTATTGTGTGCTTATTATATTTTTAAGAGCAAAAAGAAGTAGTACTTGCACATCTTCATCAATTGTTATATTTTTCTTTGCGTGTTTATTTCTATCAAAGTCAAATATAGTTTAAAATGTCCAAAAAAAATATTAAAACCCCTCAGAAAAAGCAGAAAGTAGTCCTTGTCCCTTCTCTAACCATCTTCTTCCTTGTTCCCAAAAACCTACTAGTTGGGAATTTTATAGGAATTTTATTGTAATAAATCTATATATGTATTAGGGAGAATTGACATCTTTACCCCACAGGGTCCTAATTCATCTTGTATGTTCATTTATTTTGGTTATAATTAAAATTTTATCAAAAGACATTTTTTTCATAAAAATTTTTTAAACTTCTGTTACATTTTTTTCCTGGGTCCTTCATGTTTTTTAATGCTATAGTATGGTATCTTTAAAAAGTAATAATTTGTTAGGAGAATATAGAGATGATTTTGTATCATCAGTGTCTTAGTCTAAATTACCTATAGTGTATTGAATTTCTATGTATACATTATATTGTCTGTGAATAATGGCATTTTTTTCTCCCCTTCCAATCCATATACCTTTTATTTATTTATTTATTTATTTATTTATTTATTTATTTATTATTGATTGATTGATTGATTGATTTTTTGATTTTTATTTATTTATGATAGTCACACACACACACACACACACACACACACACACACACACAGAGGCAGAGACATAGGCAGAGGGAGAAGCATGCTCCATGCACCGGGAGCCTAAAGTGGGATTCAATCCTGGGTCTCCAGGATCGCACCGTGGGCCAAAGGCAGGCGCTAAACCACTGCGCCACCCAGGGATCCCAACTTTCTATTTATTAATTTGATATTTGGTAATGGGAATATTTAAATATTTTTCTCCATTGAGTATGCTTTTTTGCTTAGGTTTTCATTAGATAAGTTTTTGTCAAGGTAAAAATCTTAAGGAAAATGGTTCCTGGCTTTTTAGTAGCTTTTTAGTAGCCCCAACATGGGGCTTGAACTTAGACCCTGAGATCAAGACCTGAGCTGAGATCAAGAGTGAGACACTTAACTGACTGAGCTACCTGGACACCCCTTCTTTTTTGCTTTTAAAAAAATCCAAAATACCTTATTCTTTGCTGTTTTATAAGGCCAGTGTTCATTTAACTACATATTTACCACTTTCTGTGTTATTTCTCCTAGCGTTTCAAATCTTGCACTTGGAATCACTTTCTTTGATCACTAATAATATCTTTTTGAATGCTCTGTAGTGAAGGACTGCTAGTGGTACACTCAGGGTTTGTTTGTCTAAAGGTGCTATCTTTCTATCCTTATTTACACTGGGTTTAGAATTGTAGGTTGACAGTTATTTTTTTTTTTTTTCAGCATATTAGAGATATAGTAGAGCCAGCTGCTGTGCCTCCTGTTACTTTATTGAGGGTAATTTGTGAGGGTGAGGGGATTGGCTTTTAAATCTTTGCTTTCTCGGGATGCCTTAGTGGCTCAGTGGTTGACTCCGGGCATGATCCCAGTCTAGGGATCGAGCCCTCCTGAGGGGCCTGCTTCTCCCTCTGTCTAGGACTGTGTCTCAGGAATAAATAAATAAAATCTTGGGATGCCTGAGTGGCTCAGTGGTAGAGCGTCTGCCTTTGGCCCAGGGCATAATCCTGGAGTCCTGGGATTGAGTCTCACATCAGGCTCCCTGCATGGAGTCTGCTTCTCTCTCTCTCTCTTTCTCTGTGTCTCTCATGAATAAATAAATAAAATCTTTAACAAATAAATAAGTAAAATCTTTAAAAAAATAAAAATAAATCTTCTCTTTCTCTAATATGTTTTTCAGTGATGGATCTTAGTGTATTTTTTACATTTATTCCTCTTCATTTATAAGGCTCCTTGAACTTGTGAGTTAGTATCTGTAATCAGTTCTGAAAATTCTTCAGCTGTTAATTTTCAAATAAATGCTCCTACCTCATTCTCCTTTGGAACTCTATTTGTACACTTGATAGATGTTTCATTGCATTCTTAATGTCTTCTTTATATTTTTCAGCTCTTTGCTTTTCTGTTTTATTTTGTAAAATTTCTTTATATCAGCTTTCCATTACATAATTCTCTTTCTAACTGTATCACATTATGTTTTATCTCAATATTTTTTAAATAAAAATTTTTTTAAAAAGATTTTATATATTTGTTCATGGGAGATACACAGAGAGGCAGAGACATAGGCAGAGGGAGAAGCAGGCTCCTTGCAAGGAGCATGATGTGGGACTTGATCCCAGGGTTCTGGGATCACACCCTGAGCTGAAGGCAGACACTTAACCGCTGAGCCACCCAGGCATCCCTCAATTATGTTTATATAAAGAGAGGTTTTCTTTCATTCTTTTTCACATATCTGAAAAAAAGTTTTACTCGATTTTTTACTCCCTAAACTTGTTTTGTTTTTGATTCTTGCTTGTTTCCTTGCTTTTATTTTTTAAGCTGTAAATGTATTAATTAAATTATATTGGCTCTGCTTTCAAAATGTATCCAAACTCAGACCATGTCTCATAACTATATATTAATTATCTTACCAAAGCCACTGTATAGAATGTTGCAATAGTTTCCTTTTAGAGTTCCCTGGTTCTTCCTTTTCTCTGCTTTCACCTGTTATTATCCTTCATAATCATAGGTAAGATTAATCCTCTAATGACATCTCATTGTAAAAGGTGGTATCCATATCATAATTTTTTAAAAAGATAGATTTATTTATTTATTTATTTATTTATTTATTTATTTATTTATTTATTCAGAGCGAGAGAGAGGTAGAGACACAGGCAGAGACACAGGCAGAGGGAGAAGCAGACTCCATGCAGGAAGCCTGACGTGGGACTCGATCCCGGGACTCCAGGATCACACCGCTGCGCCACTGGGGCTGCCCTCCATATAATAATTTATAGTATATTGTGTGAAGTGGAACTTGATAACTTGCTAACCTAATTTTTTGGCAGTCTACCTTTCACTCTCTATGCTGTAGTCATACTAGGCTCTTGAGTAATCTTTTAAAGATATTATGCATATTCATCTGAATTACACATATGATATTCCCTCTGCAAAGAATGTTTTTCTTCAGCATGACTTGGTCTCTCACTTTCCTTCAGTTCTCTGCATAAGTGTTCCATTATTACTAAGGATTTGCTGATAGTCTTATGTGAAATAGCAATCTCTATTCCTTTATTCTATAAAATCACTATTTCCTCTTTAATCTTATATTATTCAGCTCGTACCATCTGACTCATTCCTTTATTATTCTGTCTGCATCCCTCCATCAATAAAACATAAGCTACACAATAAATGGTGGGAATGTCTTTTTTAAAAAAATGATACAACTGTGACCCTAATACCTAGTGTAGTTTGTAGTGCATAATTTGTTCTCAAAAAATATTTATTGAATAAAAAATGGTCACATGACATTGTTCAAGGGATTGCAATTGTGGCGAGAGTAGGTACTGTTATTTTGGGAGTCACAAATCTAATTATAATTAGAATACTGTGGTTGACTTTCTGTGAACTTTTTTTATTTCTTTTTTCTTTTTTCTTTTTGAAAGAGTGCATTCTTGTTTGGTTGCTTTTGGGAAAAACCTCTGGCAAACTTGAGATAATTGTGTGCAATTTCAGAAAAATGAGTATAACTTTCAGCATTTTTAAATGTTTTTCAGAAAAGAAATTTGTTTCAGGCTAACTACAGGAAAAAACATTATATATGGCTCTCTAAGATAGTTTGCCTTTTACAAATGTTTAATAGATTTTATTTAATTATCTGTGAGTTCCCTAAAGCCCCAAATTAGCTCTCCTGCATAATTTTGTTGATCCTTTTGAAGTCAAAATTCAGTGTTCTCTAAAAATAGACAAAGATTAGTATGAGGCCTAGATTACAAATACTTTCATGTGATTTTTTTAAAAATGAGGGTAGAATAAATTGCATATACATGTACTAGTGTAATTCACTTCCAGAAAATATATGATACTGCTGTTAAAGATCATCTTACACTGCTATTATAAAGCACTACTATTATCACAATGCTGTGATAGTAAAAGATCCATACATGTTAAACATCTTTGTGAAACTATGTGGTCCTCCCTTAACAGATTTTTTTCTGTGTTTCCTTAGTGCCATGAAGTTTTATAATATAATTTAATAACTAATAGTTTATTTTTATACTTTATTTTCATTAAATTTAGACCTTAAGGAATATGAGTCTGTATTTATTATTATATCTCAAGAAAATGCCCAAATGTTGATTTAAAGAATGAATGAGTGAATGAATGAATGAATGAATGAATGAAAGAAAGTGCTTCTGATATACTTTTCTGTATTTTATTAGTCACTGGTAATTGACTAGGAAAGCAAAAAAAAAATGGTTTGTTTGGACCATCCTACCAGGGAACCAGAAACATAGTAGAAGTTAATACAGACTGAAACGTGTCTTTTTACCTAAATAAGATATTGTAGCTTGCACTGTTAATTAAGTGGATTTCTGTTGTTATTATTTCTTTACTTAGAATGTGTTTTTATTGTATAATTATGCAATACCTGTGTGGTCAGGGAGCATTTATTTTCAGATGTGTAAATACATGCAATTAGAGTTTGTGGCCCATGACCAGTTCAGACCTTCATTTTGGAATTTAAGGAAAGTTTCTTTCTCTCTTTCCCCTCATCTCCTGCATTGAAAACTATGTCATATTAGTAGCTATCTTAATGGGATTTTAAAAATTCTTACATTTTTCTTCTTTTCTTTAGAGCCCTTACATTGGTCTCCCATTAGTCCTCCTCATCCAAGTGCCTGTCTTTCCCTTCCAATCCACCTTTCCTTGTCTTCATTCTTCTTGCCTCTTAACTCCCTAATTAACCAAACTTAGAACAGATGGAGTCTTGATGTCAGTTTGTCCTTTCAAAGACTGGTTGTTTCATCCATGTCATTCTTTCAGAGATCTTACAAAGACCTATTCTTTCTGCCAGCCTTTCTTCCTTACTGTCTCTCCCTCGTGCGCGCGCGCACATGGGTACCATCTGCTTTCCTACAATTCTTTTTCCCAACCTCCTTCCCCTTGCCATCTTTCTGCCTCACCGTCCTCATAGTGTCCCCTATATCCTCCCAGTTTTTCCAGCTTCTTCTATTACTCTTCTTTATATTTTCTTTCCCCGTTTGTCTCCCTCTCTTTTCCTCTTGAGTCCATTCCTATTTTCTTATCTCTTTGCCTCCTTGAGGCTTTCCTTCTACAACTCTTACTTTATACTCCTGTCCATCTGTTGTTCCATCCATATATCTAGTCTCATAGCTGTTAATACCATTAATACAATGACTCCCAAGTTTATGTCTAACTATCAAGATATATTTCCTGAATATCAGCGTTATATACATCATTTGATAATTAACAAGTTCACTTGGATATCTAATAGACACCTCAAACTAAATATATGTAAAACTGAACTCCTGAGCATTTCTGCTTCTGAAAATGGCTGATTAGGTTGTCTTAGGCCAACCAACTGCTAAAAACATGTAGAAAACCTGAAAAAACCTCTTAGAAGTCATTGGAGAATTACAAAGATACTAAGAATTGGTAGAGGGATCCCTGGGTGGTGCAGCGGTTTGGCGCCTGCCTTTAGCCCAGGGCGCGATCCTGGAGACCCGGGATCGAATCCCACGTCCGGCTCCCGGTGCATGGAGCCTGCTTCTCCCTCCTCCTGTGTCTCTGCCTCTCTCTCTTTCTCTCTGTGTGACTATCATAAATAAATTAAAAAAATTAAAAAAAAAAAAAGAATTGGTAGAGCAAAGATCTAGAAGAAAAGGAAAACAAAGACAATTTGAAACTGGCATTTGATGCTGCTTTTTCCTTAATGCAGGAGTCAATTCTGAAAATTAAAATTGTGGGCAGCCCCGGTGGCGCAGTGGTTTAGCGCCGCCTGCAGCCCAGGGCGTGATCCTGGAGACCCTGTATCAAGTCCCACGTCGAGCTCTCTGCATGGAGCCTGCTTCTCCCTCTGCCTGTGTCTCTGCCTCTCTCTCTCTCTCTCTCTCTCTCTCTCTGTGTCTCTATGAGTAAATCAATAATAAAAAAAAATCTTTGAAAATTAAAATTGTGACTAAGAAGCTGAGCAGAATTTCTAGCAGTCTCAGAGCCAGAAGGGGAAAAATTGGAATTCAGAGCCTACCAAGGATTGGTAACGCCCTGGAAATACTCAGCTTTGCAGGGCATTATTCTATTTTTCACCGTTTGAAAAAAAAAAAAAAAAAAAAAAAGCCCATTCAAGCACTGAAGTCCAGCATTAAATCAACTCAATCATTGATTGATTAATGGTATTCAACTTTATTTTAGAATTGCCACAAGTGAAAGTCATTCTATAAAAGAGAATATCTATAGTTTTAAAAAATCTTTTTAAAAAATATTTTATTTATTTATTTGAGAGAGAGAGCACAAGCAGGAAGAAGGGCAGAGGAAGAGGAAGAGTGAAAAGCAGGCTTCCTGCTGACCACAGAGCCTGACTCAAGGCTTGATCCCAGGACCCTGAGATCATGACCTGAACTGAAGCCAGATGCTTAAGCAATGAACCACCCAGGCACCTCTGTCATTTTTAAAATACATAATGCTTGACATGCACTCAAAAATAAACAGTGTCCATCAAAAGATGAATGGTTAAAGAAGATGTGGTCTATATATACAATGGAATATTACTCGGTCATTAGAAACGACAAATACCCACCATTTGCTTCAACATGGATGGAACTGGAGGGTATAATGCTGAGTAAAGCAAGTCAAAATCGGAGGACAAACATTATATGGTCTCATTCATTTGGGGAATATAAAAAATAGTGAAAGGGAATAAAGGGGAAAGGAGAGAAAGTGAGTGGGAAATATCAGTGAGGGTGACAGAACATGAGAGACTCCTAACTCTGAGAAACGAACAAGGTAGTGGAAGGGAAGGTGGGCGGGGCTTGGGGTGACTGGGTGACGGGCACTGAGAGGGGCACTTGGCGGGATGAGCACTGGGTGTTATGCTGTATGTGGGCAAATTGAACTCCAATAAAAAAAAAAAATGACTGAAACCATGAAGAAATTAAAGAAGAAAATAATTAGAAGGAAACCTGTAAGAAATCCAGATATTAGAGTTATTAATCATGGACTTTAAAGTAGTTATGATTAATATAACTATAAAAATAATCAGAGTATTAGAAATGAAAAAAATAAAGTTTTTTTCACAGAACTTTATTGATCTAAAAAAATATTAGAAATGAAGAAAACACAATAGTTGAAAATGATAACTCAGTGAATAAGTTTAACAGAAGATTAGATGTAACTGAGGAAAGAATTAGTAAACTGTAAGATCAGAAGATAATAACCAGACTCTGAAGCAGAGACACATTAGGATAGAAAATACACAAGAGTATGAGAGACAAGTGGGGCAAGGCAGAGAGGCCTAGCATGTTTGTATTGAACTTCCAGAAGCAAGGGCATATGGATGGTTCACTTGGTTAAGTCTGCTTTCGGCTCAGGTCATGGTCCCAGAGTCCTGGGATTGAGCTTTGCATTGTACTGTGGCTCAGTGGAGGGTGTGCTTCTTCCTCTGCCCCTCACCCTGTTCATGATCTCTCTCTCTCTTGCTCTCTCTTACCCTCAAATAAATAAATAAAATCTTAAAAAAAAAAAAAAAAAAAAAAGAAATTCCAGGAGAAGAGAGAAAATCATTCAGGAGAAGCAGATGAAATGTTAAAAATATTCTAGAAGGGATTTGTCAGGCAAAAGAAAAATGATTCTAGATAGAATTACAGAAGAGTAATAGAAACTGTTAGTATGTGGATACTGAATGAATGAGTACCCGCTGTTCAAAGTAATAATAATATCTTTTGTATATGTAGATATGTTAAATGGAGATAAATGGAGTCAGTATATTCTAAGGTCTTTGCATTATTAGAGAATCAATAAAAATGCTAATTTATATTGGACTTTAAGAAATTAGGGATGTAGGGATCCCTGGGTGGAGCAGCGGTTTGGCGCCTGCCTTTGGTCCAGGGAGCGATCCTGGAGTCCCGGGATCGAATCCCACGTCGGGCTCCCGGTGCATGGAGCCTGCTTCTCCCTCTGCCTGTGTCTCTGCCTCTCTCTCTCTCTCTCTCTATCATGAATAAATAAATAAAATCTTAAAAAAAAGTAAACTGTAAATTAAAAAAAAAAAAAAGAAATTAGGGATGTAGGGACGCCTGGGTGGCTCAGCAGTTGAGCATCTGCCATCAGCTCAGGGTGTGATCCCGGAGTTCCAGAATCAAGTCCACATCAGGCTTCCTGCATGGAGCTTGCTTCTCCCTCTGCCTATGTTTCTGTCTCTCTCTCTCTCTGTCTCTCATGAATAAATAAATAAAATCTTTAAAAAAAAATATTAAGGCTGTATATTTTGATTTATAGGTAACATCTAAAAGAAGTTATAACAGTGGAGGAAATGGCATAGTAAAAAAATAATTTAAAAGAAGTCACAGAACAAGTAGAACAAATATTAAGAAGGTAAATTTAAACCTATGTATGTCAGTAATTCTATTATAAGTGAACCACATTTTCTAATTAATAAGGATTGTTTGAATTTAAGAAGCTAGGATTGAGCTATGAAATTTCCTTTTTTGTAGGTCAAAACAGTATAAGTAATTTCATGTGGTTCAACCTAAAACATGCTGCTTAAAAGAAATACACCTTAAATATGGAGGTTAAGATAGGCTGAAGTTAAAAACACATGGAAAAAGGTATGCCTGTGCATACACTAATAGAAGGAAAGCTGGTATGGCTTACTGATACCAGATAAAGTAGAATTTAAAGCAAAGAAGCATTATTAGAGATACAGAAGGATATTTCATGGGATATTTCATGGTTATTTAAAATGGTCAGTCCTCCAGGAAGATATAGCAGGTCTAAATTTTATGTGTGAAATGTAGCCCCAAAATGCAAAAAGCCATAACTGATAGAACTAAATAGAAAAATAAACTCATAATCACAGAGGGAAATATAAATACATTTCTTTCTAACTAAATAACTAAGTAACTAATAGAACAAGCAGATCAGAAATCAGAAGAGTTATAAAAGATTGGACCCCAAAAAAGAAATATTACAACAGTATGCTTAACAATCTTGATTTAATTCGCATAGAGCATTTCATCCAACATCTACAGGATGCACATTCTTTTCAAGTGCACATTGAAAATTTAGCAAAATTAATTGTATCTTAGGTATAAATCAAGCCTTATATTTCAAAACATTGAAATAACAGTGTGTATTTTGACCACAATAAAATAAGCTAGAAATTAATAACAAAATTTAGAAAATCCCCAAATGCTGATAATTAAGCAATATGCTTAATTTATGGGCCAAAGAGGAAATTACATTGGAATTTTGAAAACATTTTGCTAATGGCATATGACAGTGACAATGGCATATTAAAATTTGTGGAATACAGCTACAGTTGTGTTTAGATGACATTTATGGCCCTAAAAGGTAGGTAGTAAGGTAGTAAGGTACCTTACTACTATAGGGAGGAAGAACAAAGATTGAAAAATCTGTGGCCTAAGGAAGGGTTCATGTCCAAGAGGTTGAAAAAAATCAGGGAAAATAAACAAAGTGAAATAAAGGAAATAATAAATATGCACAAAAAGTTAAAACTGAATGCATTATTTCCACCTCTTGAAATAATCAGAATAAAACAGCAAAATCCCCAAATCCTCTTCATCCTGTATTCCCATTTCAATAAATAGAGAAATTTCATCCTATCATGTGTTCTGATTTTGGAATCACCTTAGCTTCTCTCTTTGTTTTATAACTCACATTTACTCTGTCAGATGATTGTAGGATTTTACCATAAAAACATATCCAGAATTTAGTCACTTCTCATCATCTTCATTGATTAGTCTGGCCTAAGCCATTGTTATCTCTTACTTGGATAACTGTTGTAATTTTTTTTTTTTAAGATTTTATTTATTTGACAGCACAAGCAGAAGGAGAGGGAGAGAGAAGCAGGCTCCCCACTGAACAGGGAGCCTGACGCAGGGCTCGATCCCAGGACCCCGGGATCATGATCTGAGCTGGAGGCAGTTGCTTAACTGACTGGGCCACCCAGGCGCCCCAACTGCTATAATTTCTTAATTGACCCCTTTGTCCCCACTCTACCCATTTCTTCACACAGTGGTCAAAATTACCTTGCAAAACTTTCATGTCACTCTTCTGCTCATAACTTTTCAAGTTACTTTCCATTTCTCTAAGCATACAAACCAAAGAAAGGCCTTACAATGGGCAAGGAGACCCTAAATAATTAGCTTATCTGGATTCATGTTTTGTCCTCTTCTGTCCCTTTCTGTGCTGCAACCACATTGTCCATCTCTCTTCTTCAGAATGCCATTGAATATCTGGGCCTTTGCACTTGCTGTTACTTTCTCCAAATATCCACATGGCTTACTAGCTTACTTCAGAACTCTGCTAGTATCACTTTATTAATGAAATCTTTTAAAATCAGCTCATAATACAGCAATCCCAAACCCCCATACTTGGCACTTTCTACTTTGTATTTTTCTCTGTAATATATGCCTAGCACTCAAGTGTTGTTTGTTAAATAAGTAAATGCGTGGATGGAACTATTGAAGTGGTTACTACCAGGGTAGAGAGGTGGAAATAATATTGATATGGGAAAGAACTTTCCACACCTATTTGTTTCAGGATGTGATGTTCTCATTCATCTATTTTTTTTGTTTTGTTTTTAGTTTGAAATAATTTTAGAGTTAGTTGCAAAACTAATGGAGTTACTATTAACCTGCCCTTCGCCCAGCATCTCTTAACACCTTACACAACCATAGTGTAATTATCAAAAATTAAGAAATTAGTATTGGTACATTACTGTTAACTAAACTACAGACTTTATTTGGATTTCACCAGTTTTTCCACTAATGTCTTTTTCTGTCCCATAGTACAACCCAGAATTCCATATTACATTTAGTAGTTACATCTCTTTAGTTTCCTTTATCTGGTGACAATTTTCCAGTTTTCCATTGTCTTTATGACCTTGAGATTTTTGCAGTAATAAGAAGCCATTTTATAAAATGTCCCTCAATTTTTATTTCTCTGATGTTTTTCAATTAGATTGAGGTTATACATGTTTGAAAAATACCACAGAAGGTTTATACCTTCTCATATCAGAAGACACATGGTATCAGTATGTCTTATTTCTGGTGATACTAATCTTGATCATGTGGCTAAGATAGGTTTCTCCACTGTAAAATTACTTTTTCCTTTATAACTAATATTTGGGGAGAGATTTTTTTTTGCATTTTTAAAATTTAAATTCAGTTTGCCAACATACAGTATAATACCCAGTGCTCATCCCATCAAGTGCCCTCCTCAGTGCCCGTCAGCCACTTACCCCATCCCCCAGCCCACCTCTCCTTCCTCAACCCTTTGTTTCCTAGAGTTAGGAGTCTCTAATGGTTTGTCTCCGTCTCTAGTTTTTCCCATTTATGTAGCTTCAAAATCTCTCTCCCTAAAAAAAAATAAAAAATAAAAATAGGGAGAGATATTTTAACCTATGTAAATATCCTAATATCCTTTCTCCTTATACTTTCAGCCATTGATTTTAGTATTCAGCAATGGATCTAGCCTGAAACAATTATTATGTGCTATTCCAGTCATGATTTTTTCATTCCATCTATTCTCATGTAATGAGGAGTTGTTGGAATTCTTATGTAATGAAGAATTCCCATATACTTATTTAATAATTTATTTGTGGAATTATGCACTTGAGTATTTGTATTTTATTCTTTGGCTTATAAATCTATTACTGTCACTTTTAAAAAAAAATTTGGCACACATCTTGTTTTTTCAGTATGCACCCATTTTATTTCTCTGGAGTATTTTCTTACTTTCTGGCATCATGAGATGTTGGTTGTTCAGCTTTGGAAACAGCCATTGCAGTGAACTCTGGTTCTTCTTATTGGAGAAGGTTGTTTAGAAACCAAGATCTGGGTGCTTATTTCATCTTTTATAGTCTTTTTTCTTTTTTGGCACTTTGTTTTTTTCACAGTCCTTATACTGTGGAAACCTCTGAAAAACCAGAATTATATGTGAAATAAAATTATCATTATTAGGAGGAGAGAACTTTATGTTAGGAATGTCAGAAAACCAATAGTATATGTAGCTCTGTCACTTGCTTTTTGTACATGTGTTGAACAGATTTTATGTAGTTCCATTTTAATCCTCTAAAGCCTAGAAGTAGATTTTAAAGCTGATTTTTGGCCTATTCTCATGGTGTCATGATGCACTGTTTTCTAAAAATACACATGAAATAGTAAGAGTCCTAGATTTCAGATACCTTTATGTGACTTGGGGGTTAGGGAGGCATAGATTACAGAGTCTTATGCTAGTGTAAGTCAACCTCAGAAGTTAAAAACTACTTCAAAAAAGAAAAAAAAAACTACTTCAAGTAAAAACCAACTTAAACTGCTATCACAAAGTGCTCATCAGTCATATTCTTTGTAAAATTTTACAAAGATTCCTCAGTCTAATTACCTTCCTTTGATATGTCCTTTAACAACAGGGACTTCAAAAACAGAACAAAATAATAGGGACTTCAATAATACAGTGTATTAATTACTATAATAATAAATTTGCATGTCTTATTTTCATTAAACTTGGAGACTCTTGAGGACTAGAAATCTGGATTTATTTTTTGTGTCCTGTGTAGGTACCCACATGTTGGTTGTATAAATGAAAAACTATACTCAGAATATGTGATTCTACATTTTATTATATTGCTAATAATTAACTCTCAAATATCTCTAAAAAGAGTAAAAGTTAATGTGAATCTAAATTAATCTCTTTACCAAATAAGAAATGATGATATATTTGGAATTCATTTAGTTTTACTTCATACGTTTCTCTAAGCCTAGAACAAATTCTGAATATAGTTATATAGCATGCATAAGGAATGTGACATTTCTTACTTTCAACTGTGAAATCAAATATATATGGAATGTGTTTGAGGTCCATGACTAGTTCATAACCTCATTTATTAGTAATTAAACCAAACTGGCTCTTTTTTTATTACTGAAAACTTAGGATTCTCAAATTTCAGTTGGATTGTTCCTTCCTACCACCTTCCTACTTTCCCCTTTTTCTGACTCTTTTTTTAAAAATTTTATTTATTTATTCATGACACACACACACACACACACACACACACACACACACACACAGGCAGAGATACAGGCAGAGGGAGAAGCAGGCTCTATGCAGGGAGCCTGATGTGGGACTCGATCTCAGGACTCCGGGATCATGCCCTGGGACAAAGGCAGACACTAAACCGCTCAGCCACCCAAGCATCCCAAAGATTTTATTTATTTATTCATGAGAGACAGAGAGAGAGAGAGAGAGAGAAAGAGAGAGAGAGAGAGAAAGAGAGAGAGGCAGAGACACAGGCAGAGGGAGAAGCAGGCTCCATGCGGGGGACCGGACGTGGGACTCAGTCCTGGGTCTCCAGGATCACGCCCCAGTGATGCTAAACCGCTGAGCCACCTGGGCTGCTCTCCTTTTTCTTTTCTTTCTTTCTTTCTTTTTTTTTTTTTAAAGATTTTATTTATTTATAGACAGAGAGAGAGAGAGAGGCAGAGACACTTGCAGAGGGAGAGGGAGAAACAGGCTCCATGCAGGGAGCCCGACGCGGGACTCGATCCCAGGCCTCGAGGATCACACCCCAGGCTGCAGGCGGCGCCAAACCGCTGTGCCACCAGGGCTGCCCTGCTCTCCTTTTTCTGACTTTTATCATCCTGTCCCCCACTCCCTCTCTGTCCATTCTCGCTTCTCTGCCCCATCATTCTTTGCTTTTTTGTTCCATATACTCTTGTTTCTATCATGTGTCCTTACTTCTTTCTCCCATGTGTCATCATATCATTATCCCATTTGTCTTGTCCTTCCTACGTTCTTTCCTTCCATCAGTCATTCTGTCCATCCTTCCTTCTAGGAATATATACGTTTATCCCTTGCTTCTGTCTTTCCAGACTTCATCCATCCTTTTTCTTTTTCCTTTTCTCTCCAGCCTTCTTACTGTCCTTCTGTCTGTCATTTCATCTGTTCATACCAAGTGAAGGTCCTTTCTTCCATCTGTTTTTCTTTTATCTAGTTTTATGACTACCATCTGTGTGCTGATGACTTCAATATTGTATCTTCAGCCTATACTTCTGCTTTGGACTCTAGACTTAGTAGTTCCACATCCTTTGCTATCCCTTAAATTTCTATCCAGATTAAGTTCTTATCATTTTCACTATTATTACCACTCTTATCTGTGCCACCATCATCTCTCCTCTACAGAAGTGTAGTAGCCTTCTAAGTGGTCTATTTTTGCCCTGTTTCTAATACCCACTTTCTACCCAGAAGTCCAAGCAATTATTTTAAAAGTTAATTCACACCATGTCCCTGCCTCTCCTCAAAACTGTTGAAAGGATTCCTGTTCTTACTCAGAATAAAAGTCAAAGTCTCTATGTGATTCAACACCTAGTGCATCCTTTTTTTTTTTTTATTTTTATTTATTTATGATAGTCACAGAGAGAGAGAGAGAGAGGCAGAGACATAGGCAGAGGGAGAAGCAGGCTCCATGCACCGGGAGCCTGACGTGGGATTCGATCTCGGGTCTCCAGGATCGTGCCCTGGGCCAAAGGTAGGCACTAAACCACTGCGCCACCCAGGGATCCCCACCTAGTGCATCCTTAACACCATTTATCATTTTCTTTTTTTTCTTTCTCCTCACTGATTGGCCTCTAAGCATATTTTTTGTCCCTCAAACACAAGACCTCATATATCTGGGCCTTTACCCTCTGCGAATATTCTGTTTTCTCAGTTATCTGTATAGGTCATTTATTCTCTTAAGTGTTTCTCTCTGCACGCATGGCATCTTCATTATTTTATATAAAAATATATTTAATGAATGCAGTGACCAAAAAGGCAAAAACTCCACTCTTGTAGAATTTATATCTAGATGGAAATGAGAAACAAGCAATAAATATAAGAATAATATATATTAGTATGCAAGAGCATGTGTTAAAAAGAAAAACATAGTAAGGAAGGAGGATCTGGATTGCTAGGGGCAAAAGTGAGGGGAAATCAATTTTAGTAAGATGGTCAGAGAGCGTAGCACTTCAGAGGTGATATTTGAGCGCAAAGAGCTGAAGAAAGTGAGAAATTGAACCATGTATATATATGAGGGGAGTGTATTCTAGATGGAAAGAATAGCTTATGGAAAAGCACTAACGTAGGAGCATTTCTGTCATATTCTTATATTCAAGTGATCTCAAAGAGTGTGTCTAGAACAAAGTAAAGGAAAAGGAAAGTAGTAGGAGATGAGATCAGAGAAATAACTGTTGCCCAGGTTTGTCCTGTGGGGGGCCTAGAAGGTCATTTTAAGGACTTTTCTTTTTTTTTTTTTTTAAGATTTTATTTATTTATTCATGAGAGACAGAGAGAGAGAGAGAGAGAAAGAAAGAGAGGCAGAGAGACACAGGCAGAGGGAGAAGCAGGCTCCATGCAGGGAGCCTGACATGGGACTTGATCCCAGGTCTCCAGGATCCTGCCCTGGACTGAAAGTGGCATTAAACCGCTGAGCCACCCAGGCTGCCCAGGACTTTTCTTTTTTCTTTCTATTTTATTTTATTTATTTTTAATTTTTTATTATTTTTAAATTTTTTTTGGACTTTTCTTTTTTGATGGATGAGAAGTCATTGCTGTTGGAGGGTTTGTTCATGACCACTTGGTGTTTGGGTGAAGACCGGGCAGGCAATGGGGGCAAGTATAGAAGCAGTGAGATAGATGGTCAGAAATGATGGAGGATTGAAACAGAGTGTAAGGTAAAAGTTAGTGAAAAGTAGTTAACATTCTGGATGTATTGTGAAGCTACAACTGATGAGATTTGCCAGTTTTACATGTGGGCTACAAAAGAAAATAGAATCAAGGACAGTATGATATTGCTCACCATTATCCATTTCTTACCTGAGCGTATGAGATATTTACCTCCTTATCTCCCTGTACAGTTTAGTGAAGCCACATAACTAGTTATGGCCAGCCAGTGAATTGTGTAAAGATGTACTTGGCTGAAGCAGGGTAAAGCCCCTATATTGTTCTCCAGTTCCTGCTTTGAAGGAGGCCTTGTGTTAAAAGTATAGAGCCACAAGATTAAAGGAACTGGATTGGTAAAGTCACCACTAAGAGGGTAGCTACCTGGGGTTGCAGTAAGCTCAGCATGAGCATCATAAAATTTTTTGTTTTATCAAGCTGCTGATTGGGGGGTTGGTTGTTACCTAATATAAGCATATCCTATTCCAATCAGGTGGCACTTTGGCCTGAGTAACTTGAAGGATGGAATCATCAGTAACTAAGATTGGGAAAGACTGTGGGAAGAGAAGATTTGAGGGGATTTTCAAAGGAAGATGTTGAATCAAGGCTGTAGAATATTTAAAAAACCCTTCTGTGACCACTGTATATAAAATTACACTCCTCCAATATTCCTCTACTGTATTTTTATTTTTTTTCCATAGAAATGATCACAACTGAAGGACAGTGCAGTAATTCAAGAGCTTAGAATCTGAAGTCAGGCAGGCTGAATGAGTTTTAAATACTAATTTTGCTACTTTTCTATTCATGTGTTTTTGGGAAAATTACTTATTCTTTATGCTTCAGTTTCCTCATTTATAAATGAGGGAAATACCTATATCAAAGGGTTGTGTGTGCATGTAAAGTGCTTAGAGCAGCATCTGATAGTACACTTCCTAAGTGTTTGCAGCTACCATCATCATCATCATCATCATCATCATGAAAACTTCATGAGACCAGGCACTTAATTTTGTTTTTCCTTTATCCCAGGAACCAATGTTAGTAGGCTCTCAATAAAGTTTTGATGAATAGATGGATGGATAGATTGCATGAGAATGGCTGTCACTTTTCGCAGTAATGTCAATGTGGGTAAGATCTTGACCATTGGCCAAACCATGGACAGACCTGTGATAGGTGCTAGGTCATAGATTTAGAAAAAAATTTTTCAGCATTATTAGTCTTTTTCTTTTCACCTATGGAAATTGAAATTTTATTAAGTGAAAAGTGAAATATAATTAATTTTTCCAGCTCTATTGAGATAAAACTAGTGACATAAAACTAGTCTTTTTTGGAAGGAGAGAAATCTCAAATAGTACTATTCAACTACAGAGAAGAATTCTACGTAGATCTGGGACAGCATGCTTTTGGCCACATGTTGGACAGATTTTATTTAGTTGTATGTAAATCCTTTAAAGCCCACAAGTACATCTTACACTTAATTTTGTTCTAACCTGGTAAAGTCACAATGCTGTGGTTTCTAAAATTAGAGAAGGAATAATAAGAGTTCTAAATTATAAATAGCTTTGTGTGACATTTGAGGTCAGAGAGGCATAAGTTACATAGATTGTATTAGTGTAAATTGATTCTAGGAATTAAGTGATTTTTTAACCCTTTTTAAGTCTTACTATTCAAATAATTTTTCTGTGTATTTCTTTTTTTATATTGATAGTATTGTTGCTCATATCATCTGTAAATAATCAGGCCTTTGTTTCTTCCTTTCTTATTCTTATACCTTTTATCTCTTGCTCTGTTACTTTTCAGTTAGTTCTGCTAGCCAGGTTGATTAGAAGTGGTGAGAGCATGCATTCTTGTCTTCTTTCTGATCTAAAACCCAGTGGTGTCTTTCTTTTCTTTCTTTTTTTTTTTTTTTTTTAAAGATTTTATTTATTTATTCCATGATAGTCACACAGAGAGAGAGAGAGAGAGAGGCAGAGGGAGAAACAGGCTCCATGCACCGGGAGCCCGACGTGGGACTCGATCCTGGGTCTCCAGGATCGTGCCCTGGGCCAAAGGCAGGCGCTAAACTGCTGCGCCACCCAGGGATCCCTTTCTTTTCTTTTTTTAAAGATTTTATTTATTTATTCATGAGAGAACAGAGAGAGAGAGGCAGAGACACTGGCAGAGGGAGAAGCAGGGTCCCTGTGGGGAGCCCAATGTGGGACTTGATTCCAGGACCCTGGTATCATGACCTGAGCACAAGGTAGACGCTCAACCACTGAGCCACCCAGGTGCCCCCAATCTAG